>NC_143250.1:144080000-145330000 GCF_984573655.1 Nuphar pumila | reverse complement strand
ACCTCTAAAAAAACTACTGTAAAGCAAAAGTAGTTTTTCACACATTCAGATGAAATTACAAAGTAGGTTCTATTTTTTCAAGTTAATGGGAATGAAATGATTGATTTCCCCTTGTTGGTTTGCTATAATTTGCATATTGTAGGTCATAAAGTCTTCGTTTTGCTTGTTGCTTGTGTTGAGTTGGTTAACACTTTGTTGTGGTTTACAAATCTGTTAGAAATTCTTGTTTGGTGATTGTTGGTAAGCAATTTTTTTGTTTCAGTTAATGTATAATTTTTCTTTCCCTCTCTACCATAAACATGCTTAATATAAAATGCAATTTCATGAACTATTATGCATGCATTGATAATTTAATATTTTTGTGTATAACACCATCATATCATATTTGCACACATCACAAGGATATTTAGAAAGATGAAATCATATTTACAAACACGATACATTCATTTTAAGCATGTTTTCATGATACAATTTCATATGGAATGCATAATCAAATCGAAAATAACTTCATGCAAGTATGAATAGTCATATCAAACATTGTAATATATTCAATCATTCATATCACAGCAATGTCAAACATGTACCTGCAACAAACACTCTCCAATATCCCGCTAACTACAACCATGATTAGCATGGTCTCCGAACTAAAAAAATAAGGGCACTTCTATTCTCATACATTCAAATCATGCTCAACATGATCTCCAAACTCTAGCAAAATAGTTCTAGATATCCACAACTAAGTGAATGTGTGAGCAGAAAAGTGTTGCATCCAAGAAAGTAAATAACATGTGATGTGCTTGCATCACTTACTCACCACGGGTATTTACCCGATTTGTATGCTTTAGCATTTGCATTATTCTTATATCTTTTCGCATGACATTTTAAGCCGCATGCGATGCTTAGCATTAAGCATCGCGCATTTTGTTCTGCTACGCACCTGTAATGCACATTTATATAAGCAATACAATACAATTCTAACATTTAGATTCCTATCATAAAACATGATGACCATCATGATGATCTCCCTTGCTATGGTCATGATGGCCATCATGATGATAGAAAAAAGTAGCGCTCTCATCTCTCTCTCTTCTGCAAATAGGTTTCCAAATTTCCGCTCTTTAAAATCCAACCTGTTACGACAAAAAATAACCCTCCCCCCTCTTCATTCCACCCTCCATGAAATCTTAGCCAACCACTACCATCCATCTTTGTTTCACCAACCAACCCACCTAAAGCTCCCACCTTGCTTCGACATCACTGACCTCATCGAGTCGACCTCTGTCCTAGACCTCCACCGGACCCCAGCCCCTCCACCACCAATGTTTTGTCCTAGATCTCCCCCCAATTCTTTCGACCGAAGCCGGGCTTGGACGGCCTGCAGCTGGGCGCCATCAAGCAGCTCGTCGAGGCCAGAAACTTCACTCTCGCGCAGGAGATATTGACGTGGCTCAACCAGATCCTTTCTCCAATGGGGAATCCTCTCCACCATGTTGCCTTCTACTTCAAGGAAGCCCTCCTCTTCTCCCTCTCCGATGGCGACCACCACCATTTCTCCTTCCTCTCTCCCATCGACCTCGTTCACAAGATCGGTGCCTACAAATCCTTCTCAGAGGTCTCCCCACTCTCCCAATTCGCCAACTTCACGGCAAACCAGGCCCTCCTGGAGGCCCTCGACAGCTTTGAATCGATCCACATCACTGATTGGCGACGTTGGGCTCGACTTTGCTTAATAGAGGAGAGAAAAAAAAGCAAAGGATCAGCGACTCACCCAAAATCTCAGCGTCGACAGTGGAGGGTTTCAGAAGAAAGGGAGGTCGTCAGAATGATGAGGTAATTGTGTCGGATGGTAGGTTGCCGAAGAGCAGGGGCGGAGAAAGCGAGCAGTGCGAGGGTGATCGGCGGAAGAGGGGAGAGAGAGAGAGGGCGAGGGAGGAAAAATTGCACGCCATAGATTGACCATTTTATATAAAAAAGTAGCAACAGATTAGCGACGAAAACATTTTGTCTCAAACGCCACCATAAATTAGTGACAGAGTAGCGATGAGAAAATTTTGTTGCTCATCTGGCATGAAGTTGCGACGGCATTTGAGAGAGAATGTTTTCGTCACTAATTAGCAATAAATTTTGAGACAGGTTTTTTTTTGTCGCTAATTTCGCAACTAATTCCAATTTTAGGGACGACTAGTTTTCTCTAGCTAATCCATCGCAAATTTGTGATAAATTATTTCTGTCGTAAATTTCTGTCACAATTTTTCATCGCTAATTAACATTTTTCTTGTAGTGTTGGGTTTACACCCGGGTCTTGTTATTTGTCACCATACCCGGACCCTATAGGGTTTGGTCCGTGTTAGAACCGGGTAAACCAGACCTATTGACACCCCTAATGACAATACCATCTACTTAATTTTTTATCATTGACCACAATATGGCCAGCCAGTGGTCAGTTTACTAGCTAGGAGTATGGTGGAGGGGTTGAGGAGAGATGGTGGTCTCTTCACTATTTTCACGACCCTCACTAGATAAACCAGGTTTTCTAGTGAGAAAATAGGGTGGAGGTGGTTTTCTCAAAACTCGGTTTTGACCCAGTTTTGAATAAAATCAGATTTTACAAAATATGTTTTGGTAGCACCAAAACCTGGTTTGGCACCCAAATTTAGGTTTTTAAACTTGGTTGTGAGTGTCATCCAAATGAGACCAAACTGTTTATAGTCTACATGTGTGTCAGATTTGAGTTAGGCATGTTAAGGCGTGACCTAATCAGAGTTGGAGTCAATTAAGAAAGCCTTTACCAAACCTAGATCCCGTTATCCATTTTATCCAAATCCAGTATTCACCACTTAAAAATCGTCATAAAAAAAGAAAGAAAAAGACTTCTTGCTTAAAGCCTATCTCATGGACATTCGCGATATATTGAAAAATTTTCCGACCAATTCACTCTATAAAAACGTGAAATACTTAAAGCATCACCTATTTTGAAAACATTGCATTTTTAACATGACATTTCAATAGTGATGCAGTAAAAGAAACCTTTTTTACATTTTTTAATATAATATTTATATAATATAATTTCCCAATATTTTCTTCAAATAGTATAATTTATTGCAAGATTTTGCTCACCATGATCATTTCCATGAACGAGGCATGCAACATTGTCTAGGAATTGGTTTTGATCAGGGACGTATCAGATAATATGATATTAATGTGATAAATCACCTTTTTAATGATATATATTGTATCTACCGCTAGACAAACAGACTTTGAAAGGGATTTTTCTATTTTTTTTCTAAATTCTAACCATACAGATGTGAACTAAGTGCTTGATTATATAGAAATCGACTCTTGGATCGTCCGGTCCCAATACACAGGTAGGTTTTTATAAGATTTAAAAATCAATAGTCTATAATTTTAAAAAATGTTTAATGGTTAAAATTTTAGATTTTTATAAAAAAACATGATCCAAGGGTCATTTTCTATCAAATCAATAATGCCCAACACATCTATAAGGTCAGATTTAGGAAAAACAACCTGAAAACACTGTTAGGCTCAAACAGTGGTCGGCAACTGCCGCTAGAATATGAGAACTGAAATGTGAGAATTAGAATATGAGAACTAAAAATATGAGCATTTCACCATTATTTTTGTAAATCCAACCATGTGGATGTACTTCACACGGTGAATTTGCTGGGAAGCAACCATTCAATCGTGTACTATAAATGAAAAAAAATGTGATTTTTGAAAGCTTGAATATTTATGAAGATTATGAACCTTGATTTTAAAGCCTTAAAAAATATTGTTTATGCATCAAAATCTGAAGTGCGGGTTCTTATAAAACCAAGCATGTAGATCACATCCATACAGCTAAATTCAAGATAAAAGAATAAAAAACCCATGAAAATCACGGTTCACATATACATACTGATAATCTGTTAAGATTTTTCGACCAAATTAATTTATAGCAAGATTTTGTCAAGAACGAGAGATTTGTGTGGTCACTTAAAATTGGGTTTGGGTCAAAAAAACAATGATCCTGGCAGTACCGGATCCTCTGCACCCCACACGTGCTCTGCAAGTAGGAGTGCCAACGGGTAGGATATGGTTCAGACTCAGGTGAGTCCAAACCGGGATCTGTCTTTGAGGCACTGGTATTGGATCCGGACCCAGATCATATTGGCTCTATTATAAAAAAAATGATACTTAGATCCTATAAGAATTACATGTACCTGACCCAATTCATACCTGGTAAAATAATATTTTTTATCTTTTTTTATATTGAAAAAATCATGGGTCTTAATCGAAACTCGGCTGAGACCTAGGTCTGGTATGAAATTTTACAAACCATACCCAGCTCCATATACTAATTGGACCCTTTGGGTCTGACCCTGTTTCTAATTGTACCTTTTTTTTATTGCCAAACTCTGAACCTATAGGGTTTGATGCGGGTCGGTCAGGGTCAAATCCAACCCATTGACACCCCTATCTGCGAGTTACGAAAGGAAGAGCTGTCTGCAACCTGACTCGAGACCGCAACCGTCGGAATCGATCTCGGGTCTCTCTTGGGATGGCCATCCACCCACCGACCTCCAACGGTCGAGTTTTTCTCGCTCGCCACGTCCCCATTTCGACCCAACAATCCGCGTTTCTTTAGCTCTCTCTCCTGCAGTTTATTGACCAAAATTTAGTGGTTGATAACTATGTTATTCTTTTTTGAAAAAATTAAAAAAACACGCTAAATTTTTACTGTATTTTATAAATACTGCCGGAGGTTTCAATTATTACGTTTAACACATGGTTTAAGAAACATTATCACAGAGGAACGCTTGGCTAACGGTCGGAGATAGAAACCATAATCTCTTAGTTGTAGTTACTTTTGTACCCTCACATACAAAGTACCTGAAATACCCCTCAAGATACTGTGGGTTCTGGTTGAGTAGGGGGGACGCCTTCGGCCGAACCGGTGCCGATGGGGAAGGAGTGCCGATACAAAGGAGTGAGGAGGTGGAGGAAGACTGCGACACTCATAGGTTCAAAGGTGGAGGAAGACTGTGGGAAGATGGTG
The DNA here is from genome assembly GCF_984573655.1 of Nuphar pumila. Classification (NCBI taxonomy): domain Eukaryota; kingdom Viridiplantae; phylum Streptophyta; class Magnoliopsida; order Nymphaeales; family Nymphaeaceae; genus Nuphar; species Nuphar pumila. The sequence continues at coordinate 145,324,944 of NC_143250.1, read as the reverse complement.
TGAATAGGGGTGTCAATGGGTCTGGTTCAGTTTGGACCCAGGTGAAACCAAACTTAAACCTGATTTGAGATGATGGTACCAGGCCTGGACTTGGGTTCAATCGAACCCACTATAAGAGAAACTATACTCGGATCCTATAACGATTACATGAACCAGACCTGAACCATACCAATTAAAATAATATTTTTTTTTTATCTTTTTCACATTGAAAAGTTGAGGAGTCGGATCTCAGGTCAGACTTGGGTCTGGTGTGAATTTCACAAACCATACCTGGCATCATATATTAATTGGACCCTTCAGGTCCAACCCAGATCCTGATCGGACTTACTTATTTATCATCAAACCCTGACCCTATAAGGTTTGGTACAGGTCGGGGCGGGTCAAACCTGACCCATTGACACCCATAAGTGTGAAGAATTAAACATATCTGCAATCAAGGATAATTTAGTCTTTTTCTGTCATTAACTTATGTTTAACCTAGAGGTAGTAGCTAGAATCGGCTATTTGAGTATTACTTGTAATTATTAGGATGTTAAACGTAATATTTTGAATAGTTACGTCAGAATTTGTACATATACCAAAACTTGAGCGTGTTTTTGTAATTTTTTTTTCCTTTTTTTGGTTGTTGATGAATTTACTCAAAATCCAATGTCAAAATTTCCAAATTTCGTCAAAATATTAATGATTTTGTTTGTACATTGGGTCAATTTTACTCGAGATTTAGTCAATCTCTTCCTTTTTTAATTTGTTTGTTATTCTTGATAGGATTTGATTTAGAAGAAAAAACAAAATGGGTCTTTTGGAAGGATTGATTCGTTTAGTATTGTTGGTTTTGGAAAATTTTAAGGATTCTTTTTTTTTTTAATCATCGGGCGTGTTCTCTGTTTAAGTTTGTTTCATGGTTTCAGTTAGAATTGCATCTTTTAGACGCTTTGTTTCTTGCTGTTGATCAGTTGCTGACTGAACTGTTTAAAATTTTACAGTAGATTATTATGATAGATGGTTCGACACACGGCTATGATTATCGCCGATGATCTTGTGTTTCTCGTCGAATTATAGAGATGAAGGTTGGTTATTTTAATTGCTATTAGGATGCTGGTGTACAAGGATTATGATGTTGAATTGGATCAGAAGATTGGTTTTAAAGATTTTGTACCTGGATGCCCATGGAAAAGACTGAGATAAGAGTAGCGGCAGAATTTAGTAAAATTCTGTTGGGGACATGTTTAATAATCAATCGTTCCACGAGATGTAGATTGTTCTGAATGCTTCATGAGTTTCGACGTGGTATCGAAAGAAAAGCCAAATTATGAGCAGGTAATTATGAGGTTGGAAGTTGTAATTTGGCATGCCTGTAGTACTGTAAAAAGCTGTTCTAAACTTAACTTGGCTTGGTTGGAAGTTGGGGTTGTTCAGGCCATTAACTTGATGTCAAGATTGGTGAAATAAATTTGAGTTTTTCCAGTTGTGATTGTGCTTCAGAGCCTGTGCATTGGATCTCAATGGCTTGTTCTTCTCATGGATCCAAGGCAGGTAATTCTGAGGTTGTTTTCTTGCATGGTAACCTTGAATTGTGGATCTTTGAGGCTCGTTCTTTGCCAAACATGGACCTTACTTCAGAAAGAATGAGAAGGTGTTTCACCATTTTTGATGCGTGTACATCACAATTTCATAAACCAGATAAACGCGGTGGCGGGCATAAGGCAATAACAAGTGATCCTTATGTATCGGTTTACATGGCGGGGGCAACCATTGCGCAAACCAGAGTGATCACCAATTCTGAGGATCCTAACTGGGATGAGCATTTCCGTGTCCCTGTTGCCCACCCTGTATCAAGAATTGAGTTCCAAGTAAAAGATAATGATGTGCTTGGGGCTCAGCTTATTGGGGCTGTTACAATACCTGTTGAGAAGATCATAACCGGGAGTATGATCGGTGGGTGGTTCCCAGTGGTTGGTCCTAATGGAAATCTTATGAATCCATGTCCTGAACTGCATCTTTCCTTGCAGTTTAGTCCTGTGGAAGGGAATCCCATGTATAAAGGTGGAGCTGGTTCTGGTCCAGATTATTGGGGCGTCAATGCATATTTTCCACTGCACCAAGGTGGGAAGGTTACCCTTTATCAGGATGCTCATGTACCTGATGGATTGCTTCCTCAAATTCCATTAGATGGGGGGAAGGTGTTTGAACATGCTAAGTGTTGGGAAGACATCTGCCATGCTATTTTGGAAGCACACCACTTGGTCTACATTATTGGCTGGTCGATATTTCACAAAGTGAAGCTTGTGAGAGAGCCTACAAAGCCAATACCTAGTGGAGGTGAACTGCTGCTGGGTGACTTGTTGAAGTTCAAGTCTCAGGAAGGTGTCCGTGTTGCAATGCTGATATGGGATGACAAAACTTCACATGATATGTTTCTTTTGAAAACGGTATCAAGCTATACCCCCTGTCTGTTAATTCTTTCTTCTTCTTCTTCATATAATCACAAGCAGATTGCTACAATCTGTTGAAACTCCAAAACTTCCACTCCCATTATTTGTTTGATAAAAATGGAGCTGTTTTTCATGCTTGGTTTGTGGCCAAGAGCAAGTCATTTGCCTCATGAAACAATGAACTAACGTAATCAATGGTTCAAATTAAATGGTGTCATCAGAAAACAAGAATCAGTTTATTTATTGTAAAAAGAAAAAGTGATACCACAGATGACTGACTCATTTTAAATTTTCATGGCATCCTTTTTTTGTTTCTTATAAAATATTTTTTGAAACCATCCATTACATCTATATTATAAAATATAAATGTGAGGTTTGTTGAAACCATCAATTACCTCTCTAACCAACACAGCTGACACCTCCATCTCCCTCACTCTTTCAGTATAGATATCCAATTCCCAATGTTCCGATGTTATGTGCTACTTATATTTTGATACTGCCTGTGATATCTCGTCTGCCCTGGAGGTCATGGTTTATGGGCTATGAAAAATTTCACTTGTTTAACTTATATTATATAGTAGATGCCAAAACTTATTAATACCAAAAGAACTTAATTGTATAAATATCTACAGTTTTGAAAAACTTTATGTGACACCTCTTCAAGTACAATCTTAATCTTTACTGAAGATTGAATGCTAAGTAAAATTTGTTTTTATCAGATCTTGTTGGGTCCAAGCTTGTAATGGCATGATGACTAGTAATGAAAATGGTCCACTACTATGCTAGCCTGTTCAACTAAAAATTATCATGGATGCAGGAAGGTGTTATGCATACTCATGATGAGGAAACTCGAAAATTTTTTAAGCACTCAGCAGTTCATTGTGTGCTGTCTCCTCGCTATGCCAGTCATAAGCTCAGTATTATAAAGCAAAAGGTATTGCTGATAAGCTCAGTATTCTCAAGCAATAGGTAGTGCTCAACGACTCTGTCATCCTACATGGATCAACAAATCATGTTTCTCCATGGAACTTGCGTTACTTTGTGCACCTTGATGTGTATGTGAATGTGTGTGCAAGATGTAGACAAGAAATAAGTTTAAAATATGGATATTTCCTTAAGTTGTAAGTGTTCATACAGAATGCTTAGGTGCTCGATCCTTGACACGCTATGTCCATAGCATATCTGATACTTGACACCCTGTTTATGGCATGCCTGACCCTGGCATGCCGTACCAATAGCATGTCCAGTACTTGGACACCATGTCCATAAAGTGTCTGACATTTGACACTCCTAAACATGTTTGACACTTCACATGTGTCTTCAACACTTGACATGAAGTGTTTTACATGTCTGACACTTGTCATGGTGTGTCCGACACTTGACTCATGGGACATGGCTTGTCAAGAATATTGGACACTTCAGAGTTGAAAATAGTCCGTGTCCTGGCTGTTTTTTGGCATGGCCCTGTCTATGCCTGTGTCCAGCCATTTCTGACATCAACACTTCAGGCTTCCTGAAGCGTCTAGGTAACATAGTAGCATTCATTTAAAGTATATGATATGTTATGCAGTTCATCATTGCTTGCTTGTTATTTCTTGATCTTTTCTCATTAATGCTTGAGAACATGCATTTTACTGTGGAAATGGAGAAGAAAAGGGTTGTCTGACAAAACTTCGCATGTCCCTTTACCCATGCCTAGGCCCTGGTCGCTAGGTCTTGCTCGTCCCTTTATCCTGCTATGATTATGGTTATCTACTGTATCACTTATGGTTCTTTTCTCTTCAGGTTGTAGGAACTCTTTTCACACACCATCAGAAATGTGTGATAGTTGATAGCCAAGCTTCTGGAAACAAAAGGAAAATAACTGCCTTTGTAGGTGGTCTTGATCTCTGTGATGGCCGTTATGATACCCCTGAGCACAGGCTGTTCCTCAATCTTGATGATGTCTTTGCAAATGACTTCCACAATCCTACATTTCCAGTAAGTGTGTCTTCATTGTTTGACCACTGTTCCCAGACCTTATATATTTTGATTCTTCAGTATTGGAAAATAATATGGATGTTATCTGAATTAGTTTTCTTTATTTTGTTTGTTCTTGTTTTTGTTGAAGATATCCAAAAATGGTTCTTTACTTTATCTTTTGTAAGTATCGACATGTTTTAGTCTTGATAAGGGTGTCATATACTCATCTTCATTCTTTGGCATCAAGAAAGATTTATAGCCAATAAGATGTGTTGTCTTGGTATAGAGGTTACAATAATATAGTTGACCTGAATTTGGCTTATTTTCTTGTACCCTTGCACAAAAACCTGATTTAGCATGGTCTTAGTTCACATGGATACTCTCAGGCGTGTCAATCTGAGTCTATTCTTTCCAAGGTGGAACTTGGCACATTCTCATTCACTTTCTCAACTGTGGAAGCAGTCCATGACAAGTTACCTGAATCAAAAACAATTCTCAGCAAGTGTAACTGATTCTTGACTTGGGATCCTTTCCAATCATTCAAGTCTTACTTAACCTTATTGTGATGTAATGGTACGGTGTGGACTCGGTACACACCGATCCACGATCCAGGATCCAAACGCACGCGGAAGCTTATACAATTCAGAGTCTGAATAGAACTCTGAAAAATATATTTTTGGGACCTGTGCGCTCTGTTTCGACAGAGGCGGTCCAAATGAAAGTTATGCGTGACTCGCACAACTTTCCAACAAATCCAGAAACACCAGATTCGAAGCAGGAATGTCCGTTCCACGGACTCGGAACCGGGACTGATAAACAAGTCCAAGACAGACTAATGGATTCCACGGACAGACTGTTCGAAGGGATTTTCTACCCCTCAAACATTGGAGTTTGCGAAAACTCACAACTAACAAAACGAATGTCAGATCCAGACCTTTCCAAAACACTAAAGATCAAAATTTTTTGATATTCCTACAACCCGCTATGAATTTTTGAAGTTATAAAATGGTAATATCTAATGAGCATGAAACAAAAACTCCAAGCAAAATAACAGTAGCAGAAATCGATATTTTCAAAAAACAAAGACAATGATTCAACGAAATCTCCAAACATGAAAGATGTAGATTTAGATCTTAGCTTTTCACAGAATCAAAAAAATCTAAATTTCATGCAGGAAATCTTCTAATAACAAAAATATACCGAACACTATTATGAAATTTCTGTAGCAAAAGAGATAGAAAACTTTTGTCAGTCCAACGTATTGACAGTGAATTTCATGGGTTCAAATGAACGAATCACGAACAACTTTCAACTAAAAAATTATAGAAAATTATCTTAGCTTTCCAGGAAGCTAAAGAATGCAAAAATCCGTTTAGTATTGAGTCTGATACGATCGTTTCTTTGGAGACTTTCCAGACAACTCGAGATTCGGGAATCCGAGTTTGACAGGAAAACTGAGTTATGTAATACCACAATGAATTGGAATTTCTTATGAACAATAGAATCAATCAACATAAATATTTTAAAATATCCATTCCACACATTCAATAACTAATCCACTACAACTCACAAGTAATATGCTACGAGAGGAACAAAACACATAAGATAAAGTAATGAAAATGCAAGAACTCAAAAGAACCAGTGAACATGATATCCGAATGACGAAGACAATTGATGTCGTTGGGAAGCAGCTGACACTGGGAAGAATCCTCTCAAACCAGCAGCCAACACGAGCCAAGAATGCTTACACAGCCACGTCAAGGTCAATCTTCTCAAATATCACAAACTCGAGCTTTTCCACTAGCCAAAGAGCTTGATGCCGTTAGCAAGAAACTTATCAGGGATTTTAGAGGCTTAACAGAGCTGAATCACGCAAAATAATAAACAACGGACTTGTAGGGCACGATCTTAGCTTTTTAATAAGCTAAAGATCACGTAATTTAGACCAGTATCTAGAGAGATACAGTCAAAATACTAAGATTATCTTCACCCTTCAAACACTTCTTCTCCACCAAGAAAAAAAATTCAAAATTTTCATACCCAAAGCTCTCTTCCCTTGGTCGATCTCCCTTCATTAATAGGCTCTGGAGCATGGGGAAGAGCCACATTAAAGAGGCAAATGGCCTTCCCAAGCCATGCTCCAAAAATAATATTGACTTGTGCTATTTTTTGCTATGAGCATTAAAAGGTCCAACAACTATTTTTGACTTGGACCAGTCAAGACTGAGGTTTGAATGAGGTCCAAGATGGTCCACTCCAAAATGGCGCCAACTAGGACCCCCTTTGGAAATAGATCTTGATCTAGATCCAAAATAGGTAGTGAACTGGATCCTGCACAAAATGCATTAAAAAAAATGCAAATGCGAAAAAATAAAAACTACCCGCATTCCTCATACACCCTCTAGTGCCACAAAAGAGTCCTACAAGGCACCAGAACTATCCAGATCCGTAGAATCCGGCTCCTAAAAAAATAAAAAAAAATTATAAATAAAAACATATTTAACATGATTCGTCACATGCCAAAATAGAATCGAATAATAAAAATACAATCTCTAAGAAAGATGCAAAATATCTTAGATATTGTAGCATGATAATCAAAATGGGTCTGGGTTGGCAGAGATCCAATTGGACCCTTATAGTCCTGCATGATTGGATCTGCCTTGGATCGCATCTTGGATTGAATCTTGGGAATTGGATTTGGATCCAATTCATCTTCAAAGCTCAGATCTTCAGGATGCTCTGCATCATATTGAGTCTCTGAAAACTAGGCTTTATGTTTGCCCTCCTAAGGTAATAAATTCTTGTAAATTGTTTGTAGCTGGCCCATGACTTTACCTATTGACATTTACCATTCTCCAACAGCTGGTTGATAACATTTTTTGTCAAGTTGAATGTATGCATGAGGATTTTATTTTTTGATTGCAGTATTATAGAAGTTTTAGGTGTTTATAGCTCGTCTCTTCTGTTCTCTAATTGATAACTCAAGATGCATAATTTGAAGACAATGATTTTCATGCAAAGAGATACATAAGGCTGTCTCTGTAATTAAGGTATAGTCCATCAATTCTCTTCTACTTCATTGGTCTGAGGTGAGAAATGAGATCAATCTAGTTCTTCCTAGTTCAAGATGGTTCAACTTTGATTTTGAAATATTTTATGAAATATGAACAGTTAACAGGAGTATTGAAGACATTTAACAAAGAAGGAAGCAGACTGGGCTTCTATATAAGAAAGAAGACAATATTTGCAAGTATGAAGTTTTTCTATGATTGACATTATTTATCTTACTCCATTCATGCTAAAAAACAACCAAAGTCAGTAATGATTTTTAATATGTTGTTGCCTACCTCCTTGCTTCATCTGCTGCACTTTTTCAGTTTTTTGGTGTTGTACATAGGCAAAGGGCCTAATAAATGATATTTTAGATAATAAAATATACATATTATAAAATAAATAAGGATATAAAAGAAAGAAGAAAAAACATATTTAAGATATATAAAAGAAATAAAAAATAAAATTAACTGAAAATATCAGGATATTATCGCAATAATATTGCTGTAAAATTAATTTTAAAAATATCACAATTTTCCTTTTAAATTGTTTTACCAAAAAAGGTCATTTATAGTCGATATTTTCAATATATCGGTCATAGCTATGACTATGTTCAAAACAATGCTGCTTTTGCAAACCACCTTGGGGAGGCTTCTGTAGTCCAAATGAATATATGGACAAGGATGAAATAGCTTTGCACAAAAAAACTACTTGAAGATGTGATTAAATGTTGATGGATAGTGATATTGATATGTATGTAAATATGTATGTGTTTATATGTAAAATTGCTGGAAAAAACAAAATGTTATTCACACAATAATTAAGAAATGAAAAAGTCAGGGAACACTGAATGTTTAGCTTGTTAAAGGCTTGAAGCAAAGGCTTGGAGATGTTTTTTTACTGACTGAGCCAAAGCTAGCATCCTATGCACAATGTTCATCGATTCTCAGTGAAGGTCTGCACCATGTAGCATTATTTTTAGGTATTCAAGCCCCTAGGTGAGAAAATAAAACTATTTTTATTCAGCAAATATAGAGTTATCTGACATTACTATAGTGTTGTTCATGATTAAGAACATTGAATAAAGATTATAGGGCTGTCAACAGCTTGGATCAGGGTTGCTGCAGGGTTGACCCTGATCCACCCATTTAATTAAGTGTTCACATTATATGCAGTGGTGCTGCATAATGTGGCGCTGCTGACAGTCACCATCCATCTTGGCATTTCTCATGATGGGTGTGGTCTCCATCTCGAGAAATGTGAGATGGGTGGCTGTCAGCGGAGGCCGCTGCATAAAAAATGTCCTCTTAAATAAGCAGGTTTGGGTTGAGATATTTATCTGGTCAGCAATGAAGAAACCCATATCCTACCATATAAAACTTTCAAGTTCCCAGATGAAACCCAGATCACTTATCAGCAGGTCGGACTGATTGGCTGGTGGAATCAAATATTACTATATTTCAAATATTTTTGAGTTTTAGTTTGGCCAGTATCATTTGCTTTTTATAATAAAAATATTTTAGCTGTGTAACCTGCCATTAGATCATAATCAACCTATCCAGCTTCCTATAGGGAACTAAATATTTCTGCAAGAAATCTGGTTATTAAAATTCTTCTGTATATTTCTGCTAAATTTATCAATAAACCTTGGATGAAAGAGAAGATAAAGTTTTATGAAGACTAGCAGCAGCTTCACCGGAAGATTCTCTTATGTAAGGGGCAGCAAAATAGGTGTTATATTAATAATAAAACTACCAAAAGGCTTGATGACCAAAACCATCAAGCTATTATCATTACATCTCTGCCATTACAGAAAGGGTAGTACAAAAAAAATTACAAAACTGCCAATATGTGTCATTTAATGTTATCTACTCTTCTAGGAAAAAAAGAACACTTAGGGTATTCAAAAGAGATTCACTTTCAAAATCTCAGGAGAAAGTGAACCTCACACAAATGAGATTCACTTTCTAAATTTCACTTTTGGTTTTTGTCCCAACTCACTTTTTATGAGGCTCGCTTTTGGAGTTCTGTAACAAAAATGTTTTATGTTTGGTTGCTTTTAGGGTACTGTTAAAATGAGATTCACTTTCTAAATCTCATGTGATTCCAAATCACATGAGATGCAACCAAACACACCCTTAATCTCAATTTTTTATCCATAAATAGAGCCAGACCAAACATAGGTGTTTTGGTAGTAGTATGATTGAACCTTGTCACCAACAGGGGCTCCGCTTGTCTGGTAGGTGCAGCTAGTGCACGTCACCTTGTATTGGGATGTTGCAAGTTCAAAACCCAATGGTATTGCTGTATAACTGGTAAGGGTCTGCCTAACCCCAGCTTGCCTTTCAAAAAAAAAGGATTGAACCTTATGTCAAGTGTAATATGTAACACTATTTGTTGGATGCTATGTAACATTGGTACTTTTGTACCCTTGAAGCACCAGTGTCGACATTGCTGGGTGCGAGTGCAGCACCCAACATGGCTGCGTGAGGGTTAACAAGTTTCAGGTGTTGTGAACCCCACACCGAACCATTTTCATCCAATTTTTTACTTGGTTAACTTTGACCAAAATTGTGCAAATTTGCAAAAAAAAAAACTTGAAAACCTAAAGAAACATGTGTGTGCATAGAATTTACATTTTCTACAGTCGTTTGTACATGCAATCTAGTAGAAAACACCACTTTTTGCACAAATTTTCTATGTTTTTTATAAATTTAAAGTTACAAATGTTTAGTAGAAAACATGTTTTAAATCATATTTTTGCAAACATACATTGGTTTTTAAAAGGCTTTAAAATCAATGTGCCACAATGTACCAAAATTTCATGACTCATAAAATCTTATTTTTACATAAAAAAAATGATCCATGGTGTGATGCCTAGAAAATAAATCATGCTAAACACATCTATGAGGTCAGATTGAGTTAATATAACTAGCACCTATGATTTTTCAACTAGATTGCACACAATATATATATATATATATATATATATATATATATATATATATATATATATATATATATATATATATATATATATACACACACACACACACACACGAGATCATGTATCATTGGATGCCTCTGGCATCGAACGCAGTCAGACGTGCCAGAGGCGTCTGTCTGTATTTATTTCTGCTTTTTACAATTTTTAGCGGTGGTCTAAAACTGCCACTAAAGATCATAAAAAGTGGAAAAAAATGCACCGCTGATCACGTGATCAGTGGTGCGCATTTGTCCGATTTAGCGTCGGACAGCTTTCCTGTTTGATATATATATATATATATATATATATATATATATATATATAGAGAGAGAGAGAGAGAGAGAGAGAGAGAGGGCACTCGCGCACCCAAGTTTTTTAAAATTGTCGTGTTGCACCTGCACCCACACCTATATATATATATATATATATATATATATATATATATATATATATATATATATATATATATATATATATATATATATATATAGAAAGAGAGAGAGAGAGAGCACTCTTGCACCCAAGTTTTTTAAAATTGCTGTGTTGCACCCTTCGCACCCGCACCGATACCCACACCTATGTGTCATAGGTTGGACGGCTTAATCATTAATTATGTAGAAAGAGTTCTTAGGTAAATCTGTAACGTGGACATGGATAAAAGGGCATGGGACATGCTTTTTTTGTGTAGTTTCCACCAAGAGTAGTTTACAGGGGCATACACCATGGGAAGAAATTGGAGTATTCCTTGTAAGATAAGGCTAAATTATTGTTCTGTCAAGGGGAAGAATAAAAAGCCGGAAAATAGAAGCATATGATAATGCACACAAGTTTAAAGCAACAAGTGTATGCTTACCCAGTTTTATATTTAAGAACAGAAGCAAATCTTGAGAACATATAATGAAAGATATAGAAGAAATATTCAATATAAGATTGAATATGACATCTATGCTGGAATGATTTGCTAAGATGCCACTATAGATATGCAATTCACCTGTGAAGGATCAAGTATCACTTGACAAATAGTGGAAGACATGAAGTTTAGATGCCTTAACAGTATTTGAAACATGAAGAACAACATCTGCCATGATGTTTACACAACAAAGAAATGTGTATCTGCAATTATCATATGCATTCTTTATACAGGCAGGAACCCGATCACCAAGACAACCATGGCATGATTTACACTGCAGAATTGAAGGCCCTGCAGCATATGATATACTGACAAACTTTGAACAGAGATGGAGAAAAGCTACAAAATGGAAACAAAGATTTCAAAAAGTAACACATTGGCATGATGATGTTTTGATAAGGCTTGACCACATGTCATGGATACTTCATCCTTCCTCTGATGCTCCTGGTGATGACTCTGAATTGATGGTCTCCGAGGAAGATGATTCGGAAAATTGGCATGTGCAGGTTGGACACTTAAAAACATCCTTTGTATCAATTGCTTTTTCAATCAGAGTCAAATTGGAACCTGTATGGATTTCTTGCTGTTTTTCTAGGTATTCAGATCAATTGATTCAGGATCAGTGAAAGGCTTTCCAAAAGTCGTCCAGGAAGCTGAAGCACAGGTTGGTGGTTATATTTCGAGCATTAGTCATGTATTTCATCAATTAGCCTATGGTACTTAATATTTATTTGCTTATCATTTATTCTTTCATTAATAATAATCTTCTGATATATCTAGTATAGCTAATTCCAGACTTTTTTTTTTTTGCAGAATCTTGTCTGTGGGAAAAACCTTAAAATAGACAAAAGCATACACAATGCATACATCAAGGCGATTAGATCTGCACAGCATTTCATTTACATAGAGAACCAATATTTTCTGGGATCTTCTTATTGCTGGCCATCTTACAAAAATGCAGGTGGATTGTTTCCACATGTTTCTTTCCTGAGTACCAACTCTGTCCTTCTCAACTAACTCTGCTGTTAAAGAAGCTCTTTCTACTGAGGGCACAATTTATCTTTCATTTAACAGTCACTGTTCCTATTCATTGCTGAACTTTGTTTCGTGCATTTTGCTTAACATTGTCTTCTATAGTGGGAGATGACACTTTTCCTTGCAATCTGATTTTTCTGTAATTGTTGCCATGCATGCAATGCACTCTTGCAATCTATTTTTGATCTCTAGAAAGACTTTGAAATTGATCTCTGCATACAAATAATTGAACTTTAAAATTGGGGGAAACGAGTAATTTAAAAAAATAAACTTCTTGGGAACATCAAGCAATTGCCTTCTAATAAATCATACATTGGCAACCAGCATAATGCTTAATTTTCTGGTAGAAATGTTTTTTTTGTCAAACTTTCTTTTTTAGGAAAATTTATGGGAAGTCAATAATTTGTATGTATCATATTGTAGATAGACAATGGAAGTCTTTTTATGTGGTGTGGTACGAACCTATTTATAATCCACTAAGGGAAAACTTAGGACTAATACTGAGTATAATCTAGAGTTTGTGCATCTGAAGTTCCTAGAAAAGAATGCAAGTTGATGAATTTCTTGATCTAGGAAGTCTTGGGGGTTTTATATGTAAAATAGAAGAGCTAACCAAAAGGGTGGGACCCCCTGTAGCATCAATAACATGCAAATTATACATAAGAATGATAAGTACATAAACTCCCATAATAGGTCAATAAATGATAATTAGGAATATTAAAAGAGGTTTATGGACATAGTTTTTCTATGCATTTTAGAAACATTTTGAGTCCACAACTTCTTTGATGTTCTAATCTTTCCTTCTACATAAGATAATTTCTATTTTTCAATTATCTATGACATCATTTAGCAACTTAAGATTGTAACTGTAGAATATGTGCAGCCCAATTTACTAGAGTTTTATTTAGTAATTTCCTTTCTTTTCATTGTCCTTTAAATGTTAGAGTTTTTCTTTCTTTCTTTTTTTTAAATTATAGTGGCAATGTTATGGACAGGTGCGGATAATTTAGTACCTATAGAACTAGCACTGAAAATTGCAGACAAGATTGCTGCGAATGAAAGATTCTCTGTGTATGTAGTTATACCAATGTGGCCTGAAGGCATGCCAAGTACTGCTTCAGTTCAAGAAATCCTATTTTGGCAGGTTAGTGTGTGATTTTCTGCCTCATGCTGTCCAAAATAAGTATTGCAGAAATTGTCTTATTAAATTATTAGTAGAGAATATATTATTGAGATATATTGGAAATAGAAAACTTCATCCAGTTGCCCAGCTCTGTGGCCTTTAAGTTTGAAATGGTTGGTTTTCAATGCAAAAAAGTTGTTTATGCTTTCTTTGTGAGTGTTTAATTAAGTACTATGCCAACATTATTTAGGGATCTGAAATTATATTCGGCAATGAAAGCATATTTTGATTTTCTTCAGAAGGATATTTAATTCATTGCTAATTTCCAATGTTGGCTAAAGAACTGAAAGTACTGCAGTATCTGCTGAGATGGAATAAGAACAAGAACTTTTTAGAAGGAAAATATTATATGATCAATCGACATCATTTCTTAATGCCAACAATTAGAAAAAAAATTATGGACACACTGAGTAGTGAAATTTTTAATGGGTGCATCAGATGAGTGTAGGAATAATTTGGGATAGTGGTACACTCCTATCAAGAGTATGGTATATTGTAAGTTGTAACAGATTGGTTTTCATTGTTATACACATGGAATCTTTTACTCCTTTAAAAACAAAACAACTAAAAAATCCTTCAGTATTTTTTTAACCTGAGATACATATGGAGTCTTAAGATAGTTTCCAAGTCCTCTTCAGGTCCAGGATCATATGCTTATTTTATTTTATGCATCTTTGGACATCAATGTTGTGCTTTCATTTAGAATTACTTGACATAAATAACATACTATTCTTTTGTTATGCTTTGTACATAGTAAGTGCAAGTTACTAGCACATGCACATCTCACATGAAGATCAGCATTATTTTTATGTTTTCAAACAATAATAGTCACTGTAATTAAATTACACTTTTGTCACAGGGTCAAACAATGGAGATGATGTACAGGGTTATTGCAAGCACACTTGCTAAAGTTGAGGGTTCTAATGACAAGCACCCACAGGATTATTTGAACTTCTATTGTCTAGGAAAACGTGAATATCCAAGAGAAAGTTCATATCCAAAAAGTCATCATGCTGATGGTGGTTCCTTGGTACCAACCATATAAACTGCACGCATGCGTTTAATTATATTTTGTTCATGTAGTTGCAGCATATTTTTACTATATCATCGTACTTTACATTAATAATTGTGAGTGATTGGAATTTGGTAGTCAAATTATTTTTGCTGCATGATTGGGGTTTGTCACTGCAAGGCATCATGTCTTAAACTTTTTAATGATAATGCATGAGGATTTTTTTTTTAGAGAAGTTGCACATTTGTAGCTCACATCAGGATGTATGAACATGCTTTAAATTTATTGCCAATGCCCAAAGGTGGAGGCACATACGGAGGTGTCTGGAGCAGTTATCATTGCATTCCTTTTGATTGTTTTCCTGATGTAGAGGGTTGCATTAGCTAGAATGTGGTCAACTTCCACAAGACTTTTATTTATTTGCAGTGGTTCAATTCATTCTTATTGTTTTTCATTTTCAGGTACTTCGTCCTTCTTAAAATAAACATTTCTTTTCTTTGTTCTTAAAAGCAATCAATAAACTTGTTAAACATTTTTGACAAGAAAGTCTGCAAAATTTTCAATTGCCTAAAAACTTATGCAAATTAGATATCATCCCTTGCAAGTTTCACTATGCATGTCAGTCCCCAAGGATTTATATTTAAGTTGAACCTCCATTTTAGAAGTCTCTTTTATTGATATCTATGGCATCGTATTAAGTTATATCGATATGAAACAAGTTTAACATCTATAAATTTTGTATTCATTTAACTTTTGTTGATTGTTCATGCTCATTTTTGTGATTTCTGATGTACACTCAAGTGTAAGGCTGAAAAACAGGAAGAACAGCTCATGTCTCGGCTCAAACTTGACTCATTAAGGGTTTGCTGGAGCTTGTAAAGTAGGCACAGTGAGCTGATACAAGCTCAAGCCAGGTTTGGACTCCATGAATGGCGGTTGAAGAGGCAAAGCTTGGCTCCTTCAGCTCGTTTACCTGCCTTGTGTGTTGTTAAAAATAAAATTTGTAGGCCCTATACTTAGCTTTGCATACTTCTTTTGGAAACTTATGTAGCTAAGCATATCAAAAGTCTTCTAGGGCATTGCCTCTATTCATGAATGAAAGGGGAATTTGTGCACGAAAGTGCAGGCATATTTGTCTCTCTGTGTGTGTGTCCTGTAGAAGAAGACTTGCCTAAGTATATATAATGATCTTTTTAGGTTTGTTTGGCTAGTAAAAAAAATAGAGAGATGGTATGTGTTTGGGACTTCATTATGTTTTCCATCTTAGATGACCATTTTGTGAGAGAAAGAGGCAGATTTCTGTTTGTTGAGGGAAACGAAAATGAAGTTCACCAGTTTCACTCTTTTTTGGAGCTTCAAGATAAGAATTTTTTTTCTTTTCTTAATTATACATGATTTTGGAGTGGAATGGCCTCCAAAGGGGCACATTTCAAAGGATTTGAGGTGAAATATTCATTGTTTTGAGGTTTTTGTCCTTTCGATTTAGATGTATCAAGTGAGAAGAAACTCATGAATAACTTGACATTAGAATATTGTGAACTAAATACTTCTGAAAATTCTATGAGATGTCAGTTTTGTAGGCACATGATTCACGATGGGCTTCACAGGTTTAAATGAAATATCTATCAGTTTAAGAGAAATATGCTGAATAAAGGCACATGCAGGTTGCCCAACCACCACCAAAGGCACAACCCATTGTCACTGCCACGTCATCCTGGTTTCCAAGGATGCAATATTTGAGTACAAAGAATTAGTAAAGCTATGGATGAAATGTTAAAATTTGAGTTAAAAAATATATGAAGTAGTTTAGTCTTAGGAGGTAGGATTTGGGGTGTTTAAACTTTATAGTTAGATTTAGGAAACTAGATTACTAGAATTTTAGAATTTAAGTTTTGGTTGATTGAGATCTTTTATCTTTTGTTTTGTTTGAAAAACTGGGTTGTAAAACTTTAAATCTTAAACACTTTGATTGTCTATATTTGCTCAGGTAACTTGCATTGTATTGTAAGTCCTGTGACATATTACTTGACTTTATTTGTTTTATTCTCATTGTATCTGATAATTTTCCTTTTCCTTATTTGTCATGAATGTCATTAATAGCATATTGTCATGATTCTTGAGTGTTCCATGTTTTATGTGGTTGATTATTGTTTGTTGTGATATTTTGATTTTATTTTGTAGTTATGACATAATTTCTTGCACTATAAAATTATTGACTTTCAATTTTTATTTTTTGAAAATTTCAAGTATAACTTTGAAATTTATACAATTTGTCATGATCCGGTACTACTTTTGACTTTTGGGATACAAGTTACAATATGCATTTTACCACATTGACATAGAGTACTACTCTATGACCTTTCGTTTCTTCTCACATCACTTTAGAATGGGATCTCAAATTACTAATTTATCAGGTTGCTTGAGGATCCATCATCATCAACTGTAAGGTTATTATAACATACAATTGTGTGAACTATTAACCATTGTCATGTTCATTTTAAAACATTTGGCTCTCTTAAGGTTTTATTGCACAGTGCTGATATCTTTCACAATATTCTCATTATGTTTTTGCTTTTAGCGCTTCAGGTTTAATGTTGTGAATGCTTCTTTCAAAGGCAGAATTTTGTTGTTGTATTGTACTGATTACTAAGGTTCAATATCTGTGACAAATAAACTTATCCTTCTACCAAAATTTTGTGTTATGAAGAAGCAAGAGCAGGTTATTTGCTTTTGGCTCCTTTAGATAGCTTAATCAGAAAATTTCTGTTTTGCAGGGCCTTGTTCAGAAGTTCCACAGGTTTATGATTTATGTCCATTCAAAAGGGATGATAGTAGATGATGAGTATGTAATTTTAGGATCTGCAAACATTAACCAAAGGTCTTTGGATGGTTCAAGAGACACAGAAATTGCGATTGGTGCCTATCAACCCCATCATAGTTGGGCCAGAAAGCAGAGCCATCCACGTGGACAGGTATAATCTCTTAGTTTTGAACCTCGCAGTGTTCAGAAAGCCAAATGATGTGAATCCACTGACCAATTGTAAACTTCTAGCTTGCTATTTATTATACCGCTGAGACCAGTTATATTACTTTGTCTGGCGCTTACCTTGTGCATCAGGTGCTGGAATTGTTTGGCCACTTCATAGAGGTTTACAAATATGTTACCTCAGGGTTTCAAGTATAGGATAATGTTGAGGCCAGTGTGCTCCAGGTCTTAAAACTTGGGAGCTAATTCTTTCAATCAATTTGCACCTACAAGATGGCTTTTAGACCTTTGACGGATGCTATGAACACTGCATTTGTCAAGCACACGGGGATATTAACCACTGGTGACAAAAGAATTCCCTGTTCGATGAATACATTACTTTCAAAGAGTTGAATATTTGCTGGAATCAGATTTTGCAAATACTGCAAGTGGATGGTCATGCAAAATAATATGCAAGGACCCGGCAGCCTGACTAGGAACTTGGTTGTATTGACTGTCTAATCCTAGTGTCCAGTTGGTGCAGCTTAATTGTGCAAGCATCATGTCTATCTTGAACAATGAAGAAAGCTCATGCAATCGGGTGTTTATAATGTGGTTAACCTGGCTCTAACTAGGCAATTCCAGTTCCCTCAGTTGATGCATAGACATTACTCCTGAGCCTGGCTGAGGGGTTTGATCTCTGTTGGAAGATTTAGGGTTTCACTCTGTTCATATGGTTGGTAATCATTTTGCAGGTTTATGGATACAGGATGTCACTATGGGCAGAGCACCTAGGCTTAATGGAGGACTGCTTCTTCAAGCCACAGACACTTAAATGTGTTAAGCGTGTGAATGAATTAGCTGAAAACAATTGGCAGACCTACATTGCAGATGAAACGAGGGAGATGAATGGACACCTGCTAAAGTATCCAGTCCAGGTTGGTAGGGATGGTAGCGTTAGGCCATTGCCTGGGAATGAGTGCTTCCCAGATGTGGGTGGTAAGATTCTAGGTGCACATTCATCTCTTCCTGATGCTCTAACTACTTAGATAGATGATGTGCGCTGAGGAAATATTTCTAAGGCCTGAGAACAAGTTGATATTGAATACCAAACATTATAACAGAAGCTCTTCATGGAACTGAAAAAGCCATGCAAAAACATAATCTTTCAATTAGAGCAAACACGTTGGAAATAACTTAGAAGAGCAACTGTTTTGTTACTCAACAAGTTCCCACTTGCAGGAACACTTAGCATAGTTGTCATGCCAAAATGTCGGGACAATGATCGGGACATTGGACATTCCACGACACTTCGTGAACACAGTCAAACTTGTATCAAAGATGGCCAACCCCATGTCCCTAACTCCATTTGTAGATTTCTTTTTATTTTTTATTTTTTTTTTGAGAATTTGACATTGTTCATGTATAATTATTATTTTATGTTTTTTAAGCTGTCTTAGAATTGTCTAAGAATCTGCACTTTCAGTATGATCATTATGCCTTACTTTAGATACTGAATCATACAAAGACACAGGCACACATATTTGTACACACACACACACACAGAGTTAACACAGAGTTAATATGTATAGTCATGCCCTCGTATCCTAGATTTAGGAAAATCCAGTATCATACCAAGTGTGACAGTGTCATATCCCATATCCAAGTTTATGACTGTATGACATGGATGGGTTCAGAGACTTTCTGCTCATCTTGCTACACTCAGTTGTAAAAAAACACTTTTAGTGGCGCTTTTGAAGCCAGGCACATCCCCGCTGAACCTTTAGCAGTGATTCAAAAGCGCGCTAAAAATGTTTTTTTGCGAAAAAAGGCACTGAACATCCATCACATGCACTCAATTAATGTTTTATCACCTACAGATTAAGCAGCTACCACTTTTCCTATATATATATATATATATATATATATATATATATATATATATATATGTGTGTGTGTGTGTGTGTGTGTGTGCACGGGGAAATTACAACCTTGATTTGTCATATACACCTTACAGTGGGCCGGGCTTTTGCATGAAATATGGGGACTACAGCATAACAATTCACTTCCATTGCATGACCTGTATTTCATGCAGAAACATGGTCTGCAAAAGGGTGACAAATCAACCTTATCGGATCTTAAAGATATGATATAAATGGCCTTATGTGCAGTCAAAGGAACATCAATTTTTCCCCTTTTAGTGGTTATGCTTTTTGGCCTCGTACTACCTGCACAAACCAATGCAACAAGGAACCAAATGCTACAAAATGAAATAAATGTGAGCTTGCAGTTTATTTTTTTAAGATATATTTAAATGAAGATGTGACTATTAATTTTCAAAGTTATCCTTAATTTCGGGGGTCCTTTTTTTTTGCCTTAAAGGGGTTTGGCGTAGGGAGATAGATCCTAGGCAGGTGGACTATGTTCAAATCCCATGGGCTTCGTACCTTGCGCAAGCTGAAGAGTGGTGCCTCTATGTGGGCAAGGGGTAAGCTCACAGAGAGTTTTACACTGCCAAAACAGTGATCGTAGTAGAGCCCGCACAGCTAGGTCTATGATCCTGAAGGCAGTTTCTCTGAGTATATATATATATATATATATATATATATATATATATATATATATATATATATATATATATATATATATATATATATATATTCGCTACTAATGAAGGTAATAAACTAATGAGTAGAAATCATTTTTTTCTTAATTTTTTGTAGATCAAATGTTACCGATGTGGTCTACTTGGTTTGTTTAGTAGGAAACTTGTGTTGAATCACGTGATTATGACAAGTAATTAGGTTTTTAAAGGGGTCCGAAAATCAATGGCCCATAATGTGTCAATTTTATAACTCAAAATATCACATTTTTACATCAGAAAAGCACGATCTAAGGCTTGATCCTTAACAAACAAACTATATTGAACACATCTATGTTGTTAGATTGAGTCAATACAACTTGCACCTATGATTTCTAGCTCATTAGTAGCCTATATATATATATATATATATATATATATATATATATATATATATATATATATAGGAACCTCCCAAATGAAAACCCTCCCAAACTTTCCCAGTAGAATTTTTTTGGTGTTTTTTTTAAATTATGACCATACAGATGTGTTCAACATGATTGATTTACTATAAATTGATACTAGAATAATGAATTTTGGATAGAAAAAATGGTATTTTGAGCCTCAAAATTTTATAAAAATTGTACGGTGTTGATTTTGAAACTTATAAAAACCTATCCATTGATCAGAATCAAATGCTTCAAGAACTGATTCCTACAAAAACAAGCATATAGATCAAATCTTTATGGTTAGAATTTTGAAAAAAAATATCAAAAATCCAATAAAACGTCCATTGGGGTGGTTTGGGAGGATTTTTCATTGAGGAGGTTTTCATTTCATATATATATATATATATATATAAAGAGAGAGAATTGAACATATTAGGCTCACTTTTCTCGTTTTGCCCCATAGTTTGAAGTATTTTATGACAGATCTGAACCGTTAGATGTGTTTAGCATGCTCTGTTTAGTGAGAATTGACTCTTGGATCATATTTTTTTCGAAAAAATGTATTTTTATGAGCCAAAAAAAATTGATGCCTTCATAGCCATTGATTTTGGATCACCAAAAAGACATGTATATAGGTCAGATGCGGGTGTTCCAAAGCCGGTTCCCATTAAACAAAACCTATAGATCACATCTATGGTGTTAGATGTGAGAAAAAATACCAAAAAACTACAATTTTGAGGGGGCATAATGAGAAAGTAGGTAGAAGCAGCACATCACTCACACACACACACATATATATCGAGTAATGGGTCTGTGCTAAACCCATTTGGTGCTAAACAGCGTGCTAAATGGGTTTTTCGGGTTTTTTCATTTTATTTTTAAAATTTGACCCTACAAATGTGATCTATGTACTTGATTTTAGAGGGACCAGCTCTTGAAGAGTTTGATTCCAACACATGGGTGGGTTTTACAAATTTTCAAAAATCAATGTTCCAAAATCTTTGTAAATTTCTGAGGCTCCAAACATCGTTTTCTTCATCGAAAACACATGATCCAAGTGTGGATTTTTAGTAAATCTGCCATGCCCAACACATTTATGGGGCCGGAACCACATAAAAAGCATCGGAGAAGCCCGAAAAAACCCATTTAGCATGCAGTTTAGCACCAAATGGGTTTAGCACGGACCCATTTTCCTATATATATATATATAGCGCTCTTTCTGCCCACCTTCTCGTTTTGCCCTATTCTGCCCTCTCAAAAATCATCATATTTGCATTTTTTTTTCTCATATCTAACAGCATAGATGTGATTTATAGGTTTTGTTTAGTGGGAACCAACTTTTGGAACACTAGAATTTGACCTGTATACAGGTTTTTCTGGTGATCCAAAATGGATGGCTACGAAGGCATCATTTTTTTCCCGACTCATAAAAACATGTTTTTTTTTGTCAAAAAAACATGATACAAGAGTCGATTCCCACTAAATCGAGCATGCTAAACACATCTAACAGTTCAGATCTATCATAGAACACTTCAAAACTATGGGGCAGAATAAGAAATGGGACCTAATATGTTTAGTATATATATATATATATATATATATATATATATATATATATATATATATATATATATTGCAAGAGTAAGGAAAAAACACCTCCCAAATCACTGCCTGTACGTTAGCAGGTCTCCGGTTAAAACCCTTGAGGTCTCTCTGCACTTCGGGGTACATTCAGTGACCTTGCAACAAGGGATGCTCTCATTGGGTTTGGAACTCGTGAGGTCCCATCAACTTGGTGTCACTTATATGTGGTCCCTACCAGATGCGTGCAGCAGCCTTCTTGTGACTATTCAAATTTACTTTGATGGCAACGAGTGGACGGGAATTTTTCTAAAGTTAAAATGCACTTTCAATTTTTAGCTATAAAGTTACAATTCTAGATAATGATATTTTGAGACAAGATAAGATTGTTCGATTGCTTGGTCCAGAAAAGGAAAGGAAAAAAAATTCCTTGGGTACTGCACCCACTACACTTCTATTGATCGATGTAAGGTAGCACAACTTTTATGAAAATAAAAGTAATAACCCTTTTTTTATGAAAAAATAAAAGTTATACTTGGCCATTTAGAAAGGGAGAAATTAAAAGAACAAATTGAATTTTTTAAAAAAAATATTTATTAGTCTACTTGGTTTTGTTTTTCTTTTCCATGTCAATGGTGTGATTGGTGGAACCATAACAGTTTATTAGTCCATACCGACACGACACGTCATATTGCTTTTTGCAACTTTATATTCAATCGTATCCAATATGAACGGCAAAAGCAATACTATTACTCAAACTTTATAATGCAAATTAAAAAAATGTGCAGACCGATTATGTCCAACTTCAATCATGACCTTCTTTATTAGGAGATACTTTGCATAAAGTTATTGAGATGCGCTCCCTATGATCTACCAGTAATTTAATGCTGTTAAACATCACTATTTTTTAAAAATTATCTATTATTTATCCTTTCCTTTTATTTCTTTTTTTTTTTACATAGAAAACTAAGTGTTAGGCATACCCCTACCAATTATACAACCATACCGTTGGGATTCGAACTTGCAACGCCCCAACACAAGGTGACGTGCACTAACTGCTCCTGCCAGACAAGCGGAGGCCGCCGTTGGTTATTTCTTTATTTTCTTGGTTAGCTTGACCGTAACTAGTTCGCTATTGTTTGTGACTTGTGGAATTCAGTAGTCACTTAACTCTTCATAGGGCTGGCAAACGAACTGAGCAGCTCGTGATTCAGCTCATTGTGATCTGTTTGTATAACTGGTGAGCCGAGCCATGAGCAGCTCGTTCAGTTTACATGAGTCAAGCCCGAACATAAAGTGTTCTGATTGGGTGAGCTCATATAGATAAAAATATGTATATATTTTGTGTAATATATAATTTCAGCATAAGATACAAAGAGAAGAATGCATATAATATAAATATAAAGACAAAGATACAAAATATATTTATATAAATTATGAACTATTACATGTAATATATAAAATGTATACACTTTTAAGTGTAATATATAAACATTAGTATAGATTCTATGTAATAATTAATATACATTATTTTACAGGAACAAGCTTGTGTTCGGCACATCTCGTTCAGGCACCAGCTGAGTTTGAGCTCAGCAAAACATGAAAACAAGCCGAGTTATGACCTCGATCAACTGGTAAATGATTCAAGCCCGAACATGTCTCGTTAACTTCGTTTGGCTTGTTTATCAGCCTTAACTGCATGTATGGAATTCTCTCTCTCTCTCTCTCTCTCTCTCTCTCTCTCTCTCTCTCTCTCTCTCTCTCTATCAAGTGGTCCATTTGCTTGGAATCGACTATTGGATCACCATAATCAGATCAAAAAATACGATTTTGTATGCTTGAATATTTACGAAAATTATGAGCTATTGATTTTCAAGCCTTAAAAGATAGTCTTATACATCGTAATTGGATGATCTAAGAGTATGTTTCTATAAAACCAAGCATAGATCTCATTCGTATGATGAAATTTTAGAAAATAAAAAAAATCTTATAAAAATCTCGATGTGTACCGGTTTACATTATTTTGTTGGTTTACACATTCTAGTTACCATATATATATATATATATATATATATATATATATATATATATATATATATATATATATATGTGGTAATCTAATACTGTACTAGTTGTGTTTAATATTAAATTGATTCAACCATATTAAAGCAATTAAAATATCCTTGAAAGAAATGTTTTTTGAACTTGGAAAGAATTGAAAAGTCAAACACTTTTCCAAGAAAGTAATTTTATAAAGTTATCAATGTAATTTTTTTACCTCAAAATGTAACCTTACATTTTCAAAAATGTCATTATTTCAAGGGTATTTTAATCATTTTTATATGGTTAAATCCATCTAATGTTAAACACAACTAGTTTAATATATATATAAACATGTATTGTCGAACGAGTTTCTCGTTGGATTGCCATCAAACAATAGTTGGTCGTTCAATCTCAAGTGAGATTAGACGAGTAGTTGTTGTCAAATTTAAACTCTCTCTCTCTTTTGCTTGACACTCGCTCTCTTTCTTATTGAAGGCATGGTGTTGGAGCACCCTCTCACTCTCTCATCCCTGCCTGCTCTTCCCCTCCCTCTCTTCCTTGTAAAAGGAGCAGTTGTAATAATCATAAATTTTTTTATCTTATTAAACAAATGAATAATAAAAACAAAACATCCAAAATTTTGTCTATAAATGATCTTAGTTAAATTTTGAGGACAAAATTTCTTTAAGGAGAGAAGAATGTAAAACCCATAAATTTTTGATATCTTTATGAGGAATAAAGGCAAATTAAAGGCTAAAATATTATTTGAACTTAAAATGAGATTTAATTATAATTCGAGCTTTAATTGATTATGAAAGGAATCTCAAACTCGAAATTTATTTTGAAATGGGTTTTTGATTTTTAATCAGATTTAATTTGAATTTAAGTCGAACTTAATTAGAGTTTAATTTGAGTTTTAAGATTAGTCAGGATTTGAATTAAGTGTGCATTTGAATTTGGAGTCTCATGGAATTTTGATTTCAATTTTAATTTCTGGAGTGATGTAAAACCTGTGAATTTTTGATATTTTTATAAGGAATAAAAGCAATTTTAAGGCTAAAATATTATTTAAACTTAAGATGATATTTAATTCTAATTTGAGTTTTAATTTGATTTGGAATGAATCTCAAACTAAAAATTTATTTCGAATTGAGTTTTTGATTTTTAATCATATTTAATATGGATTTAAGTTGAACTTAATTAGAGTTTAATTTGAGTTTCAATATTAGTCAAGATTCAAATTGAGTGTGTATTTGAATTTGGAGTCTCATTGAATTTCGATTTCAATTTCAATTTCTAGAATTTTATCGAATTTGGATTTTGATCTGGGAATTTGAATTTAGATCGAATTCGAATTTAATAAATCTGTTTCGAATATTATAATTTGATTTGGGTTTGATTCAAGCCTAAATTATAATTTAATTGAATGCCAATTCAAGTTTGAATTATACAATAATTTAAATCATTGTCGAAATTAAACTTAAAATTTAAATTGAATTTGGATGTAATATTTGTGATTCTTTAGGGTATTTTTAATAAATAAAATAATATTAATGATAAATTTTACAAGAAAGGAGTGTAAAAATGTGAATTAGCCTAAGACAAATGATAAGAAATATCTTACAAAAAATCAAAGTTGATTCAAGATGATTTTAGTGAAATTCGCATTCAAAATTGAATTATGCAAAAGATGAAATTTAATAAAATAATTGATAAATTTCATCAAAATAAAATCAAATATTATTTTAGATGAATTTTGGGTAATTTGATACATATGTAATGTAATTTAAAAAAAAATAGCTTTATGAGTTTGAAATCCAAATTACAAAAAATAAATTTTTGTTCTAGGTATTTTGAAATCCAAATACTAAATAAAGTAAATTAATAAATTAATTAATATTAAATAAAAAATTAAATTTAAGTAAATTCTATAAGGAGGTAGAGGTCCATAGTTGGGGTGTCCCCCTATGGGGCCCATCCTATGTGGCACTTCAAGTTAGATTGGAACTTATAAAACTATAAAATTATTTTTGTATTTTTAAAAGTTTTCAAAAAGCCAAAATATGAGAAAACAAGTCACGGTTTTCAAATGCAATGGAAACCCTCCCAAGGGAGGTTTTAAAATGCAATGGAAACCCTCCCAAGGGGGGGGGGGGGGTCTCATCCGAGAAGGTTCTAGGATGGAGAGACAAGCCAAAGAAGAAAAAAGAAAGAAGCAAAACACAAGGGGGATGTCCATGCTGGTGGAATCCCATGTGTTTATTTGACTATATAATATACATCATATAGCTAATGAAATTATATCATAAAATATAACTATGTAATATGGTAAGTAAAAATTTAAAAGATTTAAGAAATAAGGAAAAATAATTTGCAAAAAAAGAAAAAAAGAGCAAGTTAATTTCTTATTTAACAAGCAAGCTTAGCTTGCCTTTGAGATTTAGTAAGTAAGCCTAATGGGGGGACGTCCTATGCTAGTGGGCCCCTTGGGCTTACTTAAGCACATATAATATATAAATATATTAGGTTATACATATAATTAATATGACTATTACATAAGATTGATGGATCCTAAGCCTTGGGGTTTTGAGAATAGGAACTCCTCAATATTACCTATTCATGTGTCCTTAGGTCAAACTCTTTATAAATAAAGAGGATCATAAAACACCCCTCTATTTTTATTCTCTCTATACTCTCTTCCTTGTCTCTTCTCTTACCTAATGTTAAGAGGGAGAGACTCTGTTTTTCAACCATCACTAATAGCATTGGTGTCAAAGGTATAGGCCTTGATATAAACCTCAAACTATCGTTCAAATATCAAGCAAGGGCAGACTCAAGGAAACACCACCTACTACTATTGTCTTCTTCATCTTTGGTGTGCTTCTTCTCTCTCCAACATGATCATGTTGGCACCTTGCCATGTCTGGATCATCCGAGATATGAGACTCCATTGAAAACATGTTGACCAAGGGGGTACAACCATAGTTTAGAGGTGGTGTTAAGTTCGAGCCAAGACCATCTAGTTTTGGCATTTGCATTCGACGATTCTGACGATTTGAGGTAAGGGTTTTATTCTTTATCCGTAGATTGGAACTCGTATACACGAGTTTATTCTGATTCTAAATAGATAAACCTTGCATCTAACCTCTTATGTGAGGATTTAGTGTCGAATATATCATATTTAGAGTAGAGAGTTTTCAGGATCAAAAACCCTTTCAAAAATTGATTTCTACTTGAATCAGTTTTATGGATTTCCAATAAAATTAGGTTGTATACACATATGCGTATATATATATTGAATCAAATATGTACACACACATATACGTGTAAGAAAAACTCTGGTCTAGAGTCTTATTCAACAACAAAAAAAAAGTTTGTATATGTCTATGTGTTTTATCAGAATATAGGCAAATTGGGCATAGCTGATTACCCCAAATTTGAGGTACGAAGGGTTTTAAAAAAGCCTTCGTGAATCCAAAGGTATGTTAGAGAAGTAAGGACTGATCAGAAGTGGGGGGTCAGTTCAATCCTTAAAAAAAATAAAATAGAAATGCCTAAGAATTTATGCAAACCGTGTATGATGAATTTCTAAAAAAAAATGAATTTCGAATTCAATAGGGAGATATATAATTTTTTTTTGTAAAATAAGTTAGTGTAACTCCGCCTGTGTATAATTATTTAGTTATACACTGTTGGTCCCAAGACCGGATAAAGGAGGAGGGTTGCAGCAGGCCAGTGATAGCCAGCATAAAACCTTAGTCATACCCTATGAATATGAACCAATATGAGAATTTCATTGGGATGTTCCCTACTGAGCGACGCGCTGTACTCTATAGGCCCGGAGGCAGTGATAAATGGGCAAACGTTGCTAGGTCATCGCCCGAAAGCGACGCGTCACACTGACGCCCGGGTGTGGTGTCAAATAGGCAAGGGTTCCCTCACTTTGTTGGACGGTGGGGGTAAAGAAGTTAGTCCAAGACCATAAAATTAGGTTAGCCACTTGGAACATAGGGTCTTTAACTGGTAAGTTGGTAGAGTTAGTAGATGTTATGTGTAGGAGAAATATTGATATTTTATGTCTACAAAAGACTAAATGGGTAGGTAAGAAGGCAAAAGTGATAGAACCTCGGAGATATAAGATTTGGTATACATGAATAAATAGAAATAGGAATGGAGTAAGGATTGTTATGAGTCGTGAGTTTATAGATAATGTAGTTGAGGTCCGTAGGAAGGTTGATAGGATTTTATTTATTAAATTAATATTAGGTACGGATATTATTAATATTATTAGTGTTTATGCACCTCAAGTAGGTTTAGATTCTATTAAGCGTCAATTTTGGGAAGATTTGGATGGAGTAGTACAAGGGATATCTTATGGTGAAAAGCTTTTCATCGGCGATGACCTTAATGAACATGTAGGTAGTAGGGATGAATTTGAGAGTATCTATGGAGGCTATGGTATAGGAGAAAGAAACGAAAGTGGAGAAAGGATTTTAGATTTTGGTTTGTCTTATGATATGATCTTAGCAAACACTTGGTTTAGGAAGAGAGAGTCTCACCTAGTAACATTTAAAAGTGGGGTTAATACGAGTCAGATAGATTTTTTCTTACTTAGAAAGAGAGATAGGGGTTGTTGCATCAATTGTAAGGTTATACCAGGAAAAAGTGTAGCTACACAACATAGAGTCCTAATTTTAGATCTTAGAATTAGACAATACCGTAAAAGGGATAGACACATGATAGATCCTAGAATTAAGTGGTGGGCACTAAAAGGAGCTAAACAAAGAATGATTGTAGAGCAGGTAGTTAAGGAAGTTGATTGGTGTCTCGAGGAGGATTCAAACTCAATGTGGAATAAGATAGTGGGTGGCATGAGAAAGGTGGCTAAGGAGGTATTGGGTGAGTCTAAAAGCGGTGCACCGCTAGGTAAGGATACATCATGGTGAAATGATGATGTCAAATTAGCTATTAAGGTTAAAAGAGAGTGTTATAGAAATCTAAGTAAGAGTCGTGATAATGAGAATTTGGAGATGTTTATGATAGCAAAGAAGAAAGCTAAAAAAGTAGTTTGAAACGCGAGGGATAAGGTATATAAGGAGGTTTATGACAAGTTGGATACCAAAGAGGGCGAGAAGAATATTTATAGGCTTGCAAAGATGAGAGATAGAAAATCGAGGGATCTGGGTATGATTAGATGTATCAAAGATGAAACACAAAGGGTTTTAGTCAAAGATGAGGAGATTAAGGAGAGATGGAAAGATTATTTTTATAAGCTATTTAATGGAAGTCATGCTCAGGATCTTGGAGACTTGTCCATTCCTTTTCATGAGATGAATCGTGACTTCATGCGCAAGATTCAAAAGAAAGAAATTGCAGAGACTTTGAATAAAATGAAATCAAGAAGGGTAGTTGGCCGAGATGGTATATCTATCGAGGCTTGAAAAAGCTTGGGAGAGAAAGGTTTAGAATGATTGACAAATTTTTTGAACAAGATTTGGCGGACAAATAAGATGCCTAATGAGTGGAGGAAGAGTACTTTGGTGCCTCTCTATAAGAATAAGGGTGGTATACAAGATTGCATAAACTATCGTGGTATAAAACTCATAAGTCATACTATGAAACTTTGGGAAAGGGTGATTGAGTATAGGTTGAGGAAGGTTGCCATGATATCGGAGAATCAATTTGGTTTTATGCCTGGAAGATCAACTATGAAAGCTAAACATCTTCTTAGACAACTTATTGAGAGATATAGAGAGGGGAACAAAGATTTGCATATGTTTTTTATTGATCTAGAGAAGGCATATGATAGAGTACCTAGGGATGTTCTCTGATGGACAATGATGAATAAATGTATCTCTCTGAAGTCCATTAGTATAATTAAAGATATGTATGAATGAGTAGTAACCAATGTCTGCACTTGTGGAGGGGTGACAAACAAATTTTCTATAACGGTTGGGTTACATCAAGGATTTGCATTAAGCCCTTTCCTTTTTGCTATAGTGATAGATGAACTTACGAGATCAATTCAAGAAAATGTGTCGTGGTGTATGTTGTTTGCTGATGATATTGTTTTGATTGATGAGTCTAGAGCTGAGGTTAATGCTAAGTTAGAATTATGGAGACAAACTTTGGAAGCAAGAGGTTTTACGTTGAGTAAGAGTAAAACAAAATATATTGAATGTCAGTTTAGTAAGCAACGAAGTAGTGTTGAGAGTGTAGTAAAGCTTGGTGAGCAACAAATAGCGGTGGATGACTGTTTCAAATATTTGGGATCTATCATTCAAAAGAATAAAGAAATTGATGGAGATGTAAATCATAGGATTAAGGTTGGGTGGATGAAATGGAAAAGTGTAACTGGAGTGTTGTGCGACCGTAGAATGCCATTGCGGTTGAAGGAAAAGTTTTATAGAACGACGATTAGGCCCATTTTACTATATGGTACGGAATGTTGGGCTGCCAAAAGACATCATATTCAAAAAATGAGTGCAGTTGAGATGCATATGCTTAGATGGATGTGTGGAAATACAATTAAAGATAAGATTCACAACAAGGAGATACGTAAGAAGGTAGGTGTTGCATCCATTGAAAATAAGATGAGAGAGAATCATTTACGGTGGTTTGGACATATTCGGCAAAGGCCTAATGATGCTCTAGTTAGAAGGATGGAGAAATGAGAAAATATATTAGTTAAAAGAGGTTGGAGTAGGCCTAAGAAGACTTGGATGAAGATGATAGGAAAAGATATGAATGCCTTGAACCTCATCGTGGACATGACATTGGATAGAAATGATTGGAGGAGAAGGATTCATGTGGAAGACCCAAAATGATTTTCTTTTTTGGTTCATATAGCCGACCCCAATCGTTTTGGGATGAAGGCGTAGTTGTTGTTGTTGTAAAATAAGTTAGTGTGTATGTTTTAATCCTCTCATTCATGGTATATGTTGTTAATATAGAAAAATTAAAAATATGCAATGTTTGTTGTGAACAAAAATGTAAATGTATGAAATTAGGAAAAATATCAAAAACTTTTATAAGAAAATAGTTTTTGGGAGGGCGGATCGATTTCCTAGTTTAATGGCTGCGAAAATGAGATTTGTCTGTAAGAAAATATGTATTGTTATAAGTTGGGATTTTTGGAATGATGTATGACATGTTAGTGAAATTTCCTAAAAAACTTAATTTGGATAGCCTATTTCTGCTCACCGGAATGCATACTTTTCATTATTATGCATATCTGGTCTAACATCTGTCCAGTAAATTATTCATATCTTCTTCTTTCGAAGAAGTTTTTATGAAGGGTGTGCTATGTTATTTTATACAGTCTGTAAAATGTTGAGCTCTGTTCCCAAATTGTGCACAGAACAATGAATATCGAAACAGAAAAGTGCAAGCAAACACTAGACATATTGTATCTCCCTCATACAAAGAAATTTTTACGAACAATTTATGGCATCAGAAAGCTGACAGACATTTCTATAATTTATCAAAAATTCAACTTTATTCACAGAATGTACATGGTTCTGTAATAGTTGCAACATTAAGATGGTGTAGGGGTCCGACAGATCCCAAATCGGCTAAAGACTAGGTTATCGATGTATGTGATACCTCGTCGGTGTTCAAATGTGATTTTATTTTGAAATGAATGATACTGCATATGTAATTCTATATTGATTTTATGTAGGAATTGAATATCTAATTAGGGGCACAAATTGAATAAGGTGCTTGTTGCACAATATTGCTTTTATCACCAATTGCTATCAAATTGAATAAATTGTGCATGGAATGTGATTGAATATGGATGCATCTATTTGTCTATGATCATTGTCTATTGTTAAATGAATGTTAAAGTTAAAAAATATATAAATGTGCAATGCTCTGTGACTATTAAATTGTGTTTGAAATATGTGCATCTATGAGCCCAAAAGAGGCCCAAATCTTTAAATTAGATTTGAAATGTGAGTTGCATTGACTTAATGAATTAAAAAGGTTAACCATATAATACTAAAAACTGATGTTTACAAAGAGAAAGTAAGCAGTATGTATGACTTTATGGATATTATTTTTTAGCACGTAAGGTTGCTTCTCTCCAGCCACGAAGATGGGGGAAGACTCCATATTAGACTGCAACATGGAGGGTAAGAAACTTATGAGTGAAAGTCTTATGCATCGGGATAAAGATGTTGAGAGCTCTCTATCGATACAGTTATCCCTCACTCGAGACTGGTGAATGGTGCTCAGAGAGGCCAAAGTAGGGATGACAGTGAACCGAAGCGGGGGTGGGGGACAAAGTCTCTACCCCTGCCCCATCACAAAATTCGAACCTATATCCCCACCTTCATCCCCGCATGAGTTTGGATTTTAACCTCCACCCCTGCCTCCATCCTCGTTTCAAGTCCTCCATCCCCAGTCCAAACATGGCGAGGCAGGGTGAGGCCCAGTTTCCCCTCAGTCCATTGTCATCCTTAAAAGGATTGGGGATGGAGCGGGGATCAGGACGGGGACATGGCGGGGTGAGGGAAAGCGTAAGTCTATCCCTGCCTCCATCCCCACATGGGTTTTGATTTTAACCTTCATCTCTATCGCCATCCCCGTTTCATGTCCTCTATCCCTGGTCCAAACAGGACAAAGCCCCGTTTCCCCCCGGTCCACTGCCATCTCTAGGCCAAAGCTATAATTGTATGAATATACTGATCGCGTCATGGCCTTGATCTAGGTTTCTACCTGTGTTAGTACCCATAGGGCTAATAAGTGAAACCTTAATTGAATGTACATGTAGTTAGTCATGGCATGCATCATTTAAAAAAAATCTAATTAAAGATAACAAAGTGACTCATGCACAGATGGCTAACCATTCTGCAATGGTAAGAGTATGCATTTCTTAATTACTCATGCATAATTAAATGTCCATGAATATATAACTACTTTTGATTGAAAGAAATGTGCAAGTGTGAATGGTGGGCAATCGTGTAAAACATTGCATCGTATGTATTCTTGAATTTTTTATTGATGTCTGCATGTGTAAATTGTAGAAATATCTTCTTGCATGCTTGTTTTAATTTACATGTATTGAATAACTCTCTCTCTCTCTCTCTCTCTCTATATATATATATATATATATATATATATATATGTGTGTGTGTGTGTGTGAGAGAGAGAGAGAGAGAGAGAGAGAGAGAGAATTGAAATATATAAACCATAGTTTTTTTTTGCAAATCTAACCTTGCATATGCATTTGGCATGGTCCATTTACTTGGAATCGACTATTGGATCATCATAATCAGATCAAGAAATATGATTTTATATGCTTGAATATTTACAAAAATTATGAGCTATTGATTTTCAAGCATTAAAAGATCCTTCTTATACATCATAATCGAATGATCTAAGAGCTTGTTTCTGTAAAACCAAACATCTAGATCACATATGTATGATGAAATTTTAAAAAATAAAAAAACTCTATGAAAATCTCGACATAACAGTTTACATATTTTAGTTACAATATATATATATATATATATATATATATATATATATATATATATATATTAGTTTTGTTTAATATTAAATGGATTCAACCTTATTAAAATATCCTTGAAAGAAAGGTTTTTTGAACTTGGAGAGAATTGAAAAGTCAAACACATTTTCTAAGAAAGTAACTTTATAAAGCTATCAAAGTAATTTTTTTACCTAAAAAAGTAACCCAAAAATGCTACTATTTTAAGGGTATTTTAAACATTTTTATATGGTTGACAATGTTAAACACAACTAGTTTAATATATATATAACATGTATCATTGGATGGCCATTAAACAATAGTTGGCCGTTCAATCTTAAGTGAGATCGGATGATTGGCCGTTGTCAAATTTAAACTCTCTCTCTCTCTCGTCTCCACCTGCTCTTCCCCTCCCTCTATTGCTTCCCATTCCCTCACTTCCTTATTGAAGACACAACGTCGAAGCACCCTCTCTCTCTCTCATCCCCACCTGCTCTTCCCCTCCCTCTCTTCCTTGTTGAATGCACAGTGGCGAAGCACCCTCTCTCTCTCTATGATTGACACATAATAATTTTTTATTATTTTTGGGCCGATACAAAATGATTCAGTTGAGTAGCAGTATGGACCGATATAACTGAATTGGTGGCCCAACGATTGGGGGCCCATACCAATACTGACAACATTGGGAGGGACCTCAAGGGTTTTATCAGCCAAAGCCTGCCAATGTACTGTTGAGGATTTTCCCTTGACCTTAGCAAAAATAAATAATTAAATAAAATTATCACCTAATATTAGAAAAATGCTTGGCTACAAACCCCGTTTGTGCATATGGCCATTGCGGGCCGACACCAACTAGCCTTTGGATCCTTCTGAAAAAGCCTGATAAAAGGTCTATAACAGTGGTAGTGACCTCCACTAAAGTCTGTTTTTGTGAAAAGATAAGGTGCAATATGATTGCACAAATAGTTGTGTAATAAGCACATGATCACACTCCATCTTGTTGGACAGGATCTGTCAGTTGTGGAGCCCAAGGCCTGATAGAGAGCGATCAGGTACTTAATGCACAAATTTTGTTCCATGTAATCGCACTGGATCCAGACTCATCTGTTTTAGCAGTGAAAAGATCAGGTGCAATATGATTGCACAAATATTTGTGCATTAAGCACCCGATCGATCACCCTCCATCTTAGGACAGGGCCTGTCAGGTGCAGGACCCAGGACCTGATCGATCGGGTGCTTAATGCACATTTTTTGTGCAATCATATTGCACCGGATCTGGACTCTAGACCAATCATCTTATATATTAGATCAGACAACTTGTGCTGTTCTGCACACCTTTTTGCATGGACTGGTCCGCAGAGTCCACCTATAAAAGTACAACAAATTTTTTTGTCCTGTGTTCCGATTTAATAAATAATCAATTATGTTCACAGTTTTAACTCGATTCGATCTGTACTTTTCCAACATTATTTGCAGTAATCTAACTTATGAAGAGAGAGAGGAGATGTTAATTAGCATTTGTGTCCTATGGTTCGGGTGCAATCACATGGCACAAAATTTGTGCATTAAGCACCTGATTGTCATCCATCAGACCTTGGGCCTCACAACTGACAGGGTCTGTCCCCAAGATGGAGGGTGATCAGGTGGTTAATGCACAAATATTTGTACAATCATATTGCACATGATCTTTTCACTATCAAATGGAACAGACCAAATTAACCAATGGTACTGCTGTACTTTGCGCTGGTACGAGCTAGGCCTACGTGCCTGACTTGCTCAAGAACAATATATGTTCCAGCAGTAAGGCTGTCAGCGGGTTGGGTTTGCATTTGAATGTCGTACTTATAATCACTGTCTTGGCAGCTTAAAACTCCGTGAGCTTACCCCCTTTCCCATAGGAATTTTATTTTTCAGCTTGAATTAATCTAAATATTAGGGCATGGACATAAACTTGGTGAGCCAAATATTATTTGGGTTGACCGGAACCCGACCTAATTAATGTGCAAGTCGGGCTTGAATTATGATTTTTGTTAGATATACAACAGAACCCAGCCTGACTTACATGTGTTCTTTCATTACATTTTTTTAATACTCTTATCTCTCATTTGGGTTTCCATTTTCTTGAACTTTAAACCCAAACCCAAATCCAATTGCCAGTTATTTGGACGGGCTCCAGTGCAACCATCTAGGCCGGGTACCCGACCCACTGACAGCCCTACCCAGTACTTCCATGCCTGACAATTTGACAATTGAGACCAGGTCTCAATCAGTTTTTTTTATAACCCAAATAAACTGCACCCGGCACCCGGCACCCGGCACTAAGACCTGGTCACTCTGGCTCATCTAGGGTCATCGTGCCAGTAGCATAAAACTCCAAGGCTAAGACCCCTGCCCCAGGGCCTATGGCAATCAGCTTACTTAAGTACATTCAAATTACTATATTTTATTGGAATTCGATGCAGTATTAAATGAGCCAGATCTATACTGATCACTGTCCAAATCAAATTTTCCAAGTCCCTGATCCATTTTTCTGACCTAAATCTGATCTATTCCCTATTTGGATCCCATTTATCCTATCCATATCTAGGAAAACTGGATCGGGTCCTACTAATTGAGTTCCTATAACGTCAACGAGTCTGGATGAGGTGCAATCACATGGCACAAAATTTTGTACATTAAGTCCTCCATCAGGCCTTGGCCCCAACAACTGACAGGCCCTGTCCCCAAGATGGAAGATGATCAGGTGCTTAATGCACAAATATTTGTGCAAATCATATTGCACCTGATCTTTTCACCCCCAAATGAAACAAGGTAAGGAGAAACAATTAAGGGTTAATCCCCAGTGGTACT
This sequence comes from Nuphar pumila, assembly GCF_984573655.1. NCBI lineage: Eukaryota > Viridiplantae > Streptophyta > Magnoliopsida > Nymphaeales > Nymphaeaceae > Nuphar > Nuphar pumila. Next base: position 145,288,411 of record NC_143250.1, on the reverse strand, counting down.
TTTTCTTGTGAAAATAAAGTAAGAGTACATCCAAGATACCCTAATTTTTAAAAAAAAAAGTTTTTTGTTTTTGTTCTTTCCATCTTTTATGCCAAAGGAAAACGACTCACCAAGAGATCACGGGATAGAAAAAAGAAAGTTACTGTTGTACCCTGCACTATTTGAATAATGGCTGTTATATCCATAGTTCTTAAACAAAGCTCTCGCCTCCCTTTTGCATATTACTCATGTGTAAGTCCAACCATCCTACAAGGGACTCTTCTCGCTACTTATGAATGTTAAGTTGATGAGAAGTCACAAGTTCAAAACTCATGGATGGGATTGCCCACCTCTACTTACAACTACACTCACCTACAATCAAACATGGTGAGGAATCTGGAAGAGTTAAAAGCTTGAATTCTTGAAAAAGTTACTCATGCTTTTAAACAAAAGAAAAATCCACGTCTCATTTAAAATTAGTTTCATTCAGGTACAATTTTTGTATTTCATTGGACTCCTTGCAAATCCCTCCAACACTAGTTTCCAAAGCAAATGCTTACCTAACCAAAATAAGGAAGTCCAAACCCAAGAGTGTGTCAGGGGCCACTCAGTTAGGGTCAAATTTTGGGCACAATTTTTGGCAGAGGTCCAACTCACTCCCTTGACCATTTGCCTTCGTTTGAGTCAAACTGAGCCCACTTTGAACCACTTGAAAAACAGCAGGATCTAGGCAGGAGTCGACTTGCTTGAGTCAGCTCAATGGATTTACATGAGTTAACCCATGCCTAAACTCGCCAAGCCTACTTGCTTGATTTGAATTAGCAATTCTTAGGCTTAGGACTCCAACAATTGAACATTACAACCAATTCAGATCGGACACCCAATCGGGTCCGAATACAACTAATAACATTGATTCTAAAACTGACATATATTCCAAGTCTGAGTACATGTAAATGTTATATCCTGCTACTATTTAAGCTAGTTGGATCCTGATTCAGTTTTAACTCTTTCTATTTGAATCCGAATCAAAATCCAAATTCGATCATGTATAATCCAATTAGACCAGAACAGATTCGGACCCATGTGCAACCCTAAACATGGTTTTTGGATGCTTTTCATGGCTGACCCGGTCCGCCCTCATCATGGATCCCTTAACCTCTACCCAAGACCCGCAGGTGGTCCAAATCCAAAAAAGAATGGACCTGGACATGGACACAAAGAGTCACTCCAAAATCACCAAGTGATATAAATAGCCATCAAAATTTCTTTTGTTCTTTTTTGCTGCCAAAAAAAAAAAACGGTAACAAGAAAGATAATGACGACTTCTTGTTGTAGATGGGCCCAACCCTCCCCCAAAATTCACAATTTTTTTTTTACTTTGCTCCACTGGTTGGCATCATGCTTCTCTGGCAAAACAGGATTCTTTCCGCAATTCCCTTAATTTCCGGAACCCCAATCTCCCTATTCCATCCCTCTTTCAATATAAGCATCACTCATGCCTCTGAAAACTACCACTCTTTTTCCTTTGATTCTGGGCCGCTGACGTGATGGGTCCTCTTCATTCTGCTCCAAACATGGATTTTGCATTGTGGGTGTCTGTGTTTCTGCTTGTATTCTCGGTTTTTGTGGGTGTTGATGGGTACCCACATGAGGATTTGATACATAGATTGCCAGGACAGCCAGAAGTTAGCTTCAGGCAGTTTGGTGGGTATGTGACAGTAGATGAGAAGGCGGGAAGGAGTCTCTTTTACTACTTCGTGGAGGCAGAGCGCCATCCTCATCATAAGCCCTTAACTCTTTGGTTGAACGGAGGTATTCTGTTCCTTTGTTTATGGTTTCAATATTTTTTTCTTTTTGGAATTGAATTAGCTAATAGACTGTGTTTCTGAGTTTCTCCCTTGTGGTGATGTGGAGTTAAGATTTAGCATTTGTTTTCTGTTGGTTTAAGAGAACATTGAATTGAGGATTCAGTTTCATGGTTGTTCATGGTTCCTTATCTTTTTCTTGGGGTAATGGAGTAAATCGGTTCGAGGCTTTTTGGATGTTAAAGAAACAAAAAATATGTGTATGTTTTTGTCTGTGAATTAGTATAAGTCTGAATTCTCTCTTCATGATATGAATTTTCAGTTTGTAGCTAAAAATTTAGAAGTTTGTTTCTTTGATTATTGTATGACAAGCAATATACTTCTGGCATACTTCTTGTTATTAATTGGATGTCTCTGAACTTTCAGGTGACAGATAATATTAGGGCCTTAGGGGATTTGAAGTTAAGTCGATTTTTCATCTGCTTAGCTTTTTGCTTTGTTTTACTGTTCCCATCTTCTTTTTTCTTTTTTTTCTTGAGAGATTGTTTTACTCTTCCCATCACTCTTTGGTTCTCCACTATGAAAGGTTATCATGTCAAGTATTTAGACCACTAGACGCACTCGGCCTAATTAAAACTAAAAAGTAGGTTCATTATATGAATATTTTACTGTTGGCTTCTGTTCCTGTTGTCTTATTAATGACTTTTTTGCCATGCTGTCACTCGTGTTTTTCTTGTCACCTTTTAGCCTTGTTTGTATTTATGTATTCGTTTAGTGACTACGGATTCAAAATATTTTGGATGTTATTCCTTGCCTCTTCAAATATAGAAATACTCTAGTCTCTGGACGTGCACAAGTAGCCATCTTTTCGCTTCCATCGTTTTTGACTTATAGTGACAAAATTGAGAGGGTCTTGTCCAGGTAATTTCTCATCTAGTCCCAAATGTTGCAACCTGCATACCATTGTTTCAGTGTTGTATCGATTTTATAACAACACAATCCTGAAAAAAATGTGATATTTCAAAATATCCCCTCTGATATTATCGTGTTATTAACACAATATTTATACTTATGTATATAATAATTTTCTTATATTTTTATCTATTTTCTTATATATTTTTAAATTTTAAATATGCAGATATTTTCTCAAGATTTTCCCCAAAACAATTTTTTTATGTATCATGAGATTTTACTTTGCCAAGAAAATCCCAATAACGAGATTTGTGATTGCCGATTGGTCACAGATTCGAGCTAGTCTATCAGTAAGAATTGAAATTTGTGTTTATTTGGTTCGCTCATTCAGGTCTTGCAAGATTAGACTTAAACCCATTTAGCTGTATTTAACCTTTCCAACCATCTTTTAGATCAGTCTAGCAGAGTTACTAGGAGACATAATGACTCTGTAAGATGTAAAATATAAAGCTCAATTGACTCAATAAGTTAAGTTGGCCAAGTCCTCCAAGTTTTCTTATTCTTTGCTTTTTTTAGTGATTCACCAAATCATGGATTAACTCTGGGGAATATCTTCTCTAAATGTATACTTTTGACACTATGGATAACATTCCTATGCAAAGCCTGCTAGTTGAAGGTTTAATCAATTGGCTTTTTTTGGATATTTCTTTGAAGAATCTACAAACGGTCATCTCTTATATGTACACAAGAAATTTAGTATTAAAGATTTGGTCATATTTTTTTAGTGTGATAGTAGCATCTTTCCAGCAGCTTAAAGTAACCTTTTTGGTTTCTAGAAATTATCTCCAGTAATAATGTGCATGTGTGTAGCAGTTGAATCAGTAGCATTGAATTATGTTAATTTTAGGTGTCTCAGATTCAAATCCAGCTGGGGACTGTTCCCTAGCTTGGCTATCTAAAACTATGTATGGGATGATGTGGAATTTTCTCTATCATCTCATTGAAGTATTGAACCTTCAATCAATTTCAATAAGTTCATGTTTTCATTCTTTATGAAGATCTTACATTAAATGATTAGACCAAAAGTGATTTTGATTGTGTTCACATTTTTTCCGTTCTTTAGGAAGACCTTCCATACCAAGAGTGATTTTGATTGTGTTATCTAGTAAAGGAACATAATTTCAAACCTCCACATTAAGAAAAAGAAAGTCACATATGCACATCATGTCTACTGGCACATGACTTCTAAAAGAATAATTTGGGTGTATTCATTCTCTTATTTGCATCTTAGAATCTAATGATTTCATAATCACACCAAAATGACTGTTTGGCTTTTTTGTGATCAGGCCCTGGTTGTTCCTCAATTGGAGGTGGCGGTTTCACAGAATTGGGCCCATTTTTTCCCAGAGGAGATGGTCGTGGCCTCCGAAAAAATCCCAAATCATGGAACAAAGGTTATAAATTCTATTAAATCATCCAGAAATATGCACCTATCGAAGTCAATACTAAAGCTTTTCTAGTTCATTCTCATTGAGCTGCTCAATATGTGGCAATAAGACTAATATGCAGTGCAGCAATCTTTAGTTACTGCCACACATTTAGCTTACCAAATAGATAATTTATGACCTGTGCATGTTTCACATTTTCTTCATGGAAGACTAGTGTTTTTAAATCAGATATAGAAGGTCCTGTTTTTGTAGGAGATTCTTCTCTATTACTGTTTGTCATATATTAAATATTTTGCAATTTATTGCAGCCTCTAATCTCCTTTTTGTGGAATCTCCTGCTGGAGTGGGATGGTCATACTCGAATACGAGTTCTGATTATACCTGTGGAGATGCATCTGCTGGTAAGAAATATCTAAAAGATCAAAATAAGAAACTGTAATTTTTTTATTGGTATATGTTCTTATTTACTTTTTCCAATTATGAAGCTTATGTGCTTCATAGACTTTGATCTGATTGCATTTTCCATTTGTCTTTTTTAGCTTCGGACATGCACAAATTCTTGTTGGGATGGTATGAGAAATTTCCAGAGTACAAATCAAGAGCTTTGTTTCTAACAGGAGAAAGCTATGCAGGTCTTGAAAACTATAAATTTATAGTCTATGTGATGTGATTGTGTTTCTTGATAAGTTCCTCACTTATGACTACTACTTATAGGGCACTACATACCTCAGTTGGCAAGTGTTCTGCTACACCACAATAGACATTCATCTGGGTTCAAGTTCAACCTCAAGGGTTTAGCTGTAAGTTAACCAGTCTCATTGACATAGCACATGATAAATTACCAATCAATGAAGACCTTGCAAGCCATAACAGAATTGCCAAATATACTGAAGCCCTGAGCCAATAAGTATTTGGCATTTGGTTTGACCTGGCATGAGCTCGTATTTTCATTCAAGTTGGCAATGCCAAATTTTGTATATAAAGGTTGGTCTTCTGAATTTAACTTCACTGTTTTAAATTTTGGTTTCTTTCTGATTATGTAGATCGGCAATCCTCTTCTCAATCTGGCTGTAGACACTGCTGCTATTTATGAATATTTTTGGTCCCATGGGTTGATTTCTGAAGAGACTGGTTCAATCATCAAGAAAGAATGTGATTTCAGTAACTACACAGATAGTAATAACAATCTTTCATCTTCTTGCAAAAAAGCAACTGATGATGCAGAGACAGAAGTTAGTAACTATATCAACAACTATGATGTCATACTAGATGTCTGCTATCCATCTATTGTTGAGCAAGAACTTCGGCTGCGAAAATGGGTATGTTTGATTCATTTTGTTTAATATGCTAATTTCTTGTCGTGATTCAACACTATATAAAATATATTGTATGATTAAATTTTGGGTAACATGACAACTATGTCATTGAGATTGTAATAATTATCAATGTTCAACAGGTCACCAAGATCAGTGCAGGGGTTGATGTGTGCTTGACATATGAAAGACGCTTCTATTTTAATCTTCCAGAAGTTCAAGAAGCTCTTCATGCAAACAGAACTAAATTGCCATATAGCTGGAGAATGTGCAGTGGGTAAGTACTGCTGATGGACTTTATCATCCATGATAGTTTAGGGCATGTTTGCCATGCCCTGTTCATGGATTTTCTGAAAATCATGTGATTGTGATTTAATCACAACACTTTCTCAAGGTCAGTGAAACATGAGAAAAGTACAAGTTGTGATTGTGATTGCCAGCTGTGATTGTTTTTGCATTGAATCTTGTGAAAGTTGGTCATAAGATTCTCAACTATGATTGTTAATCCCCATTTGAGACCAAAGCAATCATGCCCTTAATGACTTCTGAATCATTATACTATTCAAGTGCCACCATGAGTCGTCATCCTGTATTCATGTTTGAGCTAAGTTTATTCCTTTGGCTTGTGCATATATATATATATATATATATATATATATATATATATATATATATATATGAAACTCAGGCTGACTGTTCCAAATTGTTGCTTAAGTTGGCCCAATGACATGAGAGTCAACTGAGTTCATTTCTTATCTCTTTGGACACATCTGACTCCTCTTTCATGGCACTTGTTTTGAACTTATCTTGACACACAGAATTTTGTGCCAGTACAATGTTGGAACTGTTATACTAGTTATCTGTACTCTTGGTCTCTGGTTTCATGATTGCTTATCCAAATCTTACACTAGTTAAACATAAATAAAGAAGTTTTGTAGCATCATCTGTATGTTGAGGTTTGAGAATGCACCTTCCATTTCTTTGACATTGTTAGTGGACGGTTCTTATTTTCCATCATGCGTATTCAGAATCCTAGAAAGACTATGACCCTTTTTATTGTAAAGAAAAGCGGTTCTTAATTTAATATTACAGATTATAGTATTTGCAACAAACCACTAAGAAAACTTTCTAGATTGTACAGACTTTCAAATGGCATTTTTGGTGCATTATGAAAATTCATTTCATAAATTACCGAGCTCTTTGTCGTTATTGACCCTCTAATTTTTGAACCACAGTATAGAATTTGTGTGATTCAATCTGTACTTTCATCATCACCAGTCATTTGCTTTAAATTCAAATGGTAGAATTCATACTGATTCTTTCTTTCTTGTCTAGAATCCTGAGTTACAGTGATACAGACTCGAGTATTAACATTCTTCCCGTGCTCAAAACAATCATCAAACATTGTATACCTGTGTGGATATTCAGGTGCTCATAAAAATTATCTACCAAGATCCTTCTTCTGTTAGTCCATCAAGGAAATGGACTTCTCTTACTAGTTGTATTGGATTGCAGTGGTGACCAGGACTCTGTCGTACCTCTATTGGGTTCACGAGCACTCACACGTGAACTAGCTGCTGATTTAGGCTTCAGTATAACAGTCCCATATGGTGCTTGGTTTTACAAGGGGCAGGTATGCTTTTTTCCTTCATTTCCCCCTTATCTATTAAATGAATCCATTGTTCTTGCTTAAACATTCTTATTTCTGTATACTGTTGTATTCGACGCCAACAGGTTGCAACTAAAAATTCAATTGGATTAAAATGTTCACTTTTGAATGCCTTGTGTGTCCTCCTTTGTTGTCTGTTTGCCTGATTTTTAGGAAATAAAAACCTAAAGAGATGAACTTAGAAAACTTCGTATTAGCACTTGGACTGTTGTTGCACTTTGATTACAAGAATACATTAATTGTCATCTTGGTACAATATCTATTCCCTTGTTGACTTCTCTCTCTTTCTCTATCATTATAATCTTCACATTTAATTCTTTTTTACCTCTTTTTTGTTATCTTTTAGCCTTTCTAGAAAACTTTGGATTATCAGTTTGCTGTTGCATTTGATTTCAATGATGCACAACTGTTGGTTCAAAATCTATGTTTTGTTGAGTGCTAATTATGAATCTCTCTCAACAGGTTGGTGGATGGGCTACTGAATATGGGAACTCGTTGACCTTTGCAACTGTTAGAGGTGCATCCCACATGGTACCATTTGCTCAACCAGCAAGGGCACTTGCCCTCTTCAAGGCTTTTGTGTCAAATAAAAGGCTGCCAAACACTACCCATCCTTCCATTGAATAAAGACAGAGACAGAAGGGAACCCTTCTTTCATTTGTTTGAACTTGATAATGCCATTAATAAATTAACATGTGCACTTTCCAAAGGAATATGTTTTTTCATTGAAGCCATTATCTTGAAATGAGTAGGTTGAATATCAAACAACAAATCAATTACACCTATTTTTTTAGTTTTACCAGTATGAATTGGCTCAGGATTATGTAATTTTTAACGGATCCAGGTATGACTTTTTTTGTTTATGATCTGGTCAAATTTGGATCCAGATCTGATACCAACAAACTCTTAGGTTTTGAAAGTAGAAGAGAGATTTTGAAGGAAATACCCAGGGTTTTGAGAAAAAATATTCTAAAAAAATATAAGGAAATATAAGAAATAAACAAGCATCATAGAATCAAAGTTGTACAAACAAGGATGCGCAAACAACACTTTTTAAAAAGTTGACTCTAAATGAAATATTTGAAAAGGCTTGTAGGACATTAATCCTAACTCTAAGGTTTAGATCATCTGAATCCAATCAAGATACACCGATATACTCAAGCTGGAGCTTGAAGTACATGGCATAAGAATAATTCCCCGGTTCTAAGGTAATGGTTTTTTCAACATCCTTGAGCACTTGTCGATATACTTTGGACTATGGCCCTTGATACGTGGCAGAGGGGGTTAACCCAAATAAGTGGCTTAGTTGTGAGGCTCTTTCCCGAACTATGGTTCAGTAAGACAACCTAGCAACGTAAAGACAAGAACAATATAGGTGAGGATGTTTTGAAAATATGATTTCAAGCATGCAGGAAATCAGTTGGCTTTAATGCAAAATCCTAAAGAAATAGAATTTTGAAAATCATAAAGAAGCACAAACTTGCATACATTGTTTTCATTCATTCTCTATATTGAGGAGAGTTGTATTTCAGACCTAAGTCTAAGCAAACATGCATAAATCTCCTCAATTTGATCGTACCAAACCATACTTAATTCTATATGCATTAATGTCAGTCATGTATGATTCTTGGTCTCTAAGGGTGCATGAAAGTGAAACTGACATTTGAAGAATAATAACTCAGTCAAATTTAAATAAGGCAAAGGCATTAATTCGATCAAATAAAAGACGAGTCTCATCTCGGTCACCAAATCTGTTATCCATGCAAAATCTTTTCTTTGAGTGGGATCCTTTCGCATTTCAAATATTTCTCTTTAATTTTGAAAATTGAAAATTAACTCGCATTCGTTTTTGAAAAAGATGGAAAATAAAGACTCGTTTGTCGGTACGAGGTTCGACCGCTCCTAGTGCATTTGTCAAAGGTAATCGAGCAAAGGATCGAATCAATACATTTTGCTTTGCCTAAATTTGACTAAGAAATTATTTTAGAATCCTAAATGCAAATTGAAACATGCTTGTGTTATGAACTTTGAAAATGATGGTTTGAAATATGATGCATACTTTTGAATTTTATTTTGAAAAATATTTAGAAAATAGGTAGAATTTCAAGTGAATTTCAAAATTGGATTGAAAATATACTTTGAAACTTAAAATGTTTTTGAAATCACTTAGAAAACTATTTGAATTGAAATTATTTTTTGAAAATAAAGAATGAAATTTGACTATGAAAATAGAAATTGAAATAAAAGTTGAATTTGAATTTGAAATTTGAATTGATCTTGAAATTGAGATTTGAACTCTGAATCTGAAATTTTGAAAATCAAAATTTGAGTTTTGTTTTCGAAATTGAAATTTAACTTTAAAATTGGGTGAATTTGGAAATTAAAATTTGAAATTTCAAATTATAATTTGAAATTGAAACTAGAATTGGAATTTAAAAATGAATTTAGAAATTGAATTTTTGAAATTTTAAAAGTAAACTTCGAAATTGGATTTCGAAATTGAATTTTGAATTTTGAATTTTGAAATTAGATTTGGAATCTGAAATTGAAATTGAAATTAAAATTCGAATTTGAAATTGGAATTCAGGATTTTGAAATTGAGACTTTAAAGTAATTCTGAAATTTGATTTGATATTTGAAATCAGAATTGAACTTAGAATTTTGAATTTCAAAGTGAATTCCAAAATTTGATTGAGAATTGAAATAAACTTCATAATTGAATTTGAAAATGAAAATAGAATTCAAAATTTTGGAATTTTAAAAAAGAAGTAAAGATTTTGAACTTAACATTTGAATTTGAAGTGAACTTCAAAGTTTAAAGTGTGAAATTAAAAAATGTGAAGTTCAGAAATAAGAATTAAAAATTAGAATTTGAAATAAGATTTAAAAATGAGTGGAATTGAGAATAAAAGGACAAATCTGAATTTTAAAAAAAAAATGACTTCGAATTTGGAAATGAAAACTGTGTTTTAAAAATTTATTTCAAAATCACTTGGAATAACTTGAAATAATTTGAAAGGGATGGTAAATCATGATGTAATTCTATCTTAAATGATGAAATGCTTTAAAAGAATTTGTTTAAAGATTGAAAAAAGCAAATTTCATTCTTTAATATAATTGAAATAAGATTAAATTGTAATACATTGATGATTATGGTCACAAATATATTCTAATTTGATCTTTATTTGAATTCTAACAAAGAATAAAATAAATAATGCCCCTAGCGAGTCATGTTGGTCACATTCATGACTATGGTCACATTCATGAGCAGTCATGTTGGTTTTGCTTATCGTACTTACGATCATTAACCTAACAATGTAAAACTCGATGGGCTTACCTCTTGCCCCTAGCGAGTCATCACACACTTTTGGCTTGCACAAGAAATGATGCCCATGGGATTTGAACCTAGACCGCCTGCCTAGCAGCCTAAGCCCCCAATTAGGCACTTTGCATCCGAGTCTGCATCCAAATCTGGTTCTAATTAACCTAGATTTCACTATATCCAACCCAAATCTCACCTGTTTACATTCACAATTCAATGATACCACTCAATTTAATTGGAAATAAACTACCCAAAAAAAAGTTAGTTGTTTACAACTTTACATAAAGTTGTCTATCGTTAGTGGCACTTTACAACAAAAACATGCTATTGTGCTTAGGGGTGGGCAACCGGCCCAGAGGCTCGATGGGCCAAACCAACCCAGCCCACCATTGGCCTGGTTTGGGCCATGATATCAGGCCTGGGCCCGTTAAGTACCGGGCCGAAGCCCAGCCTGTTATATACGTGGGCCGGGCTTGGGCCAGCCCGCTGGCTACCGGGTTGGCCCAATGAACCTGAGTTGTTTATTAATTTTTTAATAATATATATATTTTTTAAATTAACTATTATATAGTAACTTGAATAACTATTATTATTTACCTAATTAGTTGCATGAAAACTTGTTATATGTTAATTATTACTGTTTAGCTAATTAGTTATACTTATTAAGAATTAGTTACATGAGAACTTGCTATTCTCTCATTGACCCATAATTTCAGTCAAGCATTTACGTATTTTAGGATTGAGACAGGCCCGTATTTTAGGATTGAGACAGGCCGGGCTGGACCCAGCCCGCTTCACATTTCTCATTGGGCCAATGGACTGGGTCACGGGCTTCTCTAAAAATTCGAGCCCATTAAGAACCCGGCCAAAACCCAACTCGTTAGCGAGCCGAGCCGGCCCAATGCCCACCCTTAATTGTAGTTTTGCTCATAGTTTGTTTTTTTAATATATATTTACAACTAGAAACCACTCTCAGGATTAGAGACGTAGTCGTGCTGACTTTAACTGCTATACTTACGGTCACTGTCCTAGCAACATAAAACTCCATGGGCTTACCCCTTGTCCCTTGGGAGTTGCCACACTTGGGCTTTGAGCAAGGGGTGATGCCCATGAGACTTGCAGTATTGCTTATATTTAACAAATAAAATAGCTAAAATGTCCTTAAAGATTTACTTCATTAGTAAAAGAGCATCGTGAGTTTGTCTTATCAATAAAGGGCGATTACCCTAAGCAAGCATTTGAAGCTCATTAAAAAAAGAGAGCAGTCCAATGTAATCATCATAAGTTAGGCAGTCATATGTAAATAAGTGATAAGTCAGCTGTTTTTTGTTTTTTATTTTATTTCTTGAAAATTTTCAGCACCAAAGTGGCCTTTTTGGACAGTGGTCAATCACTTGTAAGTTGCTGCCAAACTGTGCTTGAGGCAATGAAGTGATCCAATAATTTGAATAAAATCCATGTTTAGAGCTTCTTTAAGTTACAATGAAGTAAATTATTTTTCAACAATTGTCCAGGAATTATTTTCCAAATAAGGATGAAAAAAACATGATGTTTCTGTTATGCTGGCGCAAAGAGCAAGATCTAGTCTCTAGGGATGCAAACGGGTCGGAGCACCAACCTGATCCAAACTGGATCAGACCCATATTATCAGATCTGGCTAATATGTATCTGAATCCAGGTTGGATTCAAAATAAATATGGTCATTTCTCGTTGAATCTAGATCAAAACTGTACAATTAAATATGTGCAGAATTGAATCCGGACTGGGTCTAATGCGACCTGTTCTACTGATAAAAATCAATATATTTGACCCCATTTTTGGCAGCTTCAGTATGACAGCATTGGATGACATCCGGATCCAAAACTCTGTTATAGGATCCCAATTGAATCTGGATTCAAACTGGACCCACTTTCTGAAATTCCGATCCTGTTATGCATCGATCCCAACCCATTTTTTTTGAAGAAACAACTAATGTACGACAAAAATGATATGTTTTCTGAAATTTTCTATAAATTTAAAAATCCCCCATGTCCAAATTTGCAAATGTCTAAACTTTTTAGGACCATTTTATCCTTTGCACGAGAGAACCTCACCAAGTTTGCACAATATGTCACTACACTCTCCGAAAATATGTAAATTTTCTCTCAAATATGTGAATTTCTTTTTAAATATGTGATTTTAATCTCAAATACACGAATTTCTCATAAATATGTTATTTTTCTTTCAAATATGTGAATTTTCTTATAAATATATGATATTCTTAAATATGTGATTTCATCTCAAATATCCAAATTTTTTCTTAAATATATGATTTTTTTCTTAAATATATGAATTTTCTCTTAAATATGTAAATTTTTTCCTAAATATCACACGAGTGAACCTCCTGAGGTTCGCATGATATATCACTACACTCTCTTAAAATATATAATTTGTCTCCCAAATATGTGGATTTTATACTAAATATATGATTTTTCTCTTAAATGCGTGATTTTTATCTCAAATATGTGATTTTTTTCTTAAATATGTAATTTTTCTTCTAAATGTGTAAATTTTTTCCTAAATATGCATTAGTAAGTTTTATAGGGTTTAAAAAATCAATGGTCTAGAATCTTTATAAAAATTTTGAAGCACCAAAAGTAAATTTTCACTAAAAAATGATCAGTGTGTCGATTCTTAGCAAATCTACCATACAAAATACATCTACGGAGCTATAATTGCAAAAAAAAAAGTGTGAAAACCCCACTTTATTTTATTTTACATATTTCAATATGCATTATATATATATATATATATATATATATAGAGAGAGAGAGAGAGAGAGAGAGAGAGAGGTAGAGAGAGAGAGAGAGGTGCTTAATTCATTTTATATATATAGAGCATACTAAATGAAATGTGTTTAAATGAGTTTGTCACGTTTTTTTCATTTTATTTTTAAATTCTAGCCGTACAGATGTGATCTATGTACTTGATTTTATAGGGATCACTTTGAAGTATTCGATTCAACACATTGGTGGGTTTTTATAACGTTCGAAAAATCAACAGTCATTTATTATAAAAAATTAGAATGTGGCCAAGTGCAAGGCATGTGAAAACCCACATGACAATGCCACTTCACATTTATTTTTTGTAGTAAGTGGAGAGTTGCAGTGTCATCATGCCAAGCTTTTGTTAGCCAATCACAAAGTTAGGTTTTCATGCTTTACATCTTTTAGGGTTTAATATTGCCCCCTTCCTACCCAAGCATTAAGACAATAGCACGACATTATGCAAAACAATTAGAAGATTTTAGATGTTGAAAATGATAGACGATGAAATAATGACAGTGACATTAAAAAAGCAAACAAACATTATTTGGCATAACCCACTCTTGACTATGTCCATCCTTCCTTCACTATCTTCTTATTATTAAAAAAAAAAATCATTTGGAGACCCACCTTTAGACTGCTATTCTAAAAAATTCAGTGGGCATTCCTTATTGCAAGGTTTAAGCTGAGTATACTCTTGGGTAAGCAAGTGACCTCATAGTTTTCACCAACCAAAGGCCTGCCAATGTGTAAAACTAAATCCCTCAAAAAAAAAAAAACTTGAATAAGGAGCTGACCAAATCCAACTAAAAACATCCAACCCAATATCCAAACCAAATATGGTAACATTGATGCCTCATGGAGAAACCGCCCCAAGTGTAGAGACCTAGCCGCACTGGATCAGCCTGCCGTACTTATGATCGCTGTCCTTTCAGTGTAAAACTCTGAGGGCTTACCCTTCAACCCCAGGGAATCATCAAGCTTTAAACTTATGCAGGGGGTGACACCCATGAGATTTGAACCTAGGCTGCCCGTCAAACGGCTTAGGCCCCATCCCATTACGCCAAACACTTTGGGTCTCCCACAACAATGTCACCAAGGAATGAAAAGCAATGCACGAAGCAGAAGAAGAAGGTAAGTGCATGTTAAACAGTAGTATGAAGCATAAAGCAAGATATAGTTGTAAAACAATTATGAAAGTACATGAGAAGATATAGACCACCGAGGTGGTATCCCATGTGGTAAGCTGGGTCCTTGGACAAGCTGAAGGCCCAGGTTCGAATCCCTCTGCCATGTGAGGCTTAAGAGATATCTGGTAGGGGTCTGCCTAACCCAGCTAGCCTTTGAAAAAAAAATAGAATTATGGAAATACATAAGAAATGGAAAAAATATAAAAATCAATATGAAGCAATCACATAAGTGAATAAAAAAATTCATGAAAATAAATGAAAAATATATAAAATCAACATACAAGCTTTGTTATAAAAAATCTTATTTTTAATATAAAATATATTGAAAGTAAGAAAAAAACAAGTGAGAAGCAGCAAAAAATAAGAGGAGAATGCTAAGAAAGTGAGAGAGAATCAATTTAGAAAGTGAAGAAGGACGCAGGCTTCCAACGGGAGGGAAGTGGGTTTCCAATAACTAAAAAAGTGGCATAGGATTGATTTAGAAAGTGAATAGGGAAGTGGGTTTCTCATAAGTTCTTTTTGTTTCTACTGCATGCTGGCCACATGGGCACTTGACCTAAAAATCCCCAATAAAGCGCCCTCACCCGAATGTTATCTCTCTCTCTCTCTTTATATATATATATATATATATATATATATATATATATATATATATATATATATATATATATATATATATATATAGAGAGAGAGAGAGAGAGAGAGAGAGAGAGAGAGAGAGACGCTGGTTCTAACCACTTTATTGTTTTGCCCCTTCAAAATTATATTTTTTGGCATTTTTTCTCACATCCAATACCATATATGTGATTTATAGGTTTTGTTTAGTGGAAACCAGCTTTTGGATCACCGAAATCTAATGTGTATACAATTTTCTGGTGATCCAAAATCAATGGCTATGAAGGTACTTATTTTTCTCAACTCATAAAAACATGTTTTTTCATCGAAAAAATATGATCCAAGAGTCTATTGAGGCCTAATATGTTAAGTTGTCCCTTATATATATATATATATATATATATATATATATATATATATATATATATATATATATATATATATATATATATAAATAAAGAGAGAGAGAGTGAGAGTGTGAGATGTGTTCCTTAGGCCCCCTTTTTTGTAAGGTCTCATTAGGACTTTTCAAAAATTGTAGTTTTAAGTATTTTTTTCTCAGGTCTAATACTGTAGATGTGATCTATAGGTTTTATTTAGTGGGAATCGGCTTTTCGATCGTCAAAATCTGACTTGTATATAGGTTTTTTTGGTCATCCAAAATCAATGGTCATGAAGGTACCAGTTTTTACCGGCTCATAAAAGCATGTTTTTTCTTAGTCGATTTCTACTAAAATCGATCATGCTAAAACGCACCTAATGGTTCAGATATATCATAAAACACTTAAAACCTATAGGGAAGAATGTAGAATGAGAAATTGGGCCTAATATGTTCAATTCTCTCTCTATATATATAAGTGTGTGCTTGTGCATCTACCTAACTTGGATTTCTGGCTCCCCCTCTTGCAAGAAAATGGATTTAGGAATCAATGAGTCTCTTTTATTTCTGAAACGAGTTTATAGAGAACTGAGCTTCCTCACGTAATTAGAAGCTTCAGGTAACTATGGGTTCGTTTAAACTCAAAGGGCTTGGCCTAGTGGGGTGGGGCCTAGACTGTTTCAAATCCTATGGGTGTCACCCCAAAGCTTGGTGATTCCCTTGGGTCCAGGAATAAACCCTCAGAGTTTTATGCTAACAGGACAGCTACCGTTAAGTACTGCAGGCTGAGCCAGCGGGGTTAGGTTAGTGTGGGTTCATTTTGTATGTAGCATTTTTCAATCCAATAGAATCGTGTCCAACTAAGTGAATTCATATTCAGATGAAAAAAGTCATAACCTAATCCAGGTCGAATGTCAAATCATTCAGATAGAGATCCACTACAATCATTTAAAATTGAATCGAATCCAATTACCAATGGGATTTGATTTCTTTTACCGAATTCGGTTAAACGGATTCGGACTCGATCGGATATCCAACCCAAACCCAAGTGAAAGGGACTCAGGTCTCAACAAGAAACAACCAACCCTCATCATAGGGGTACAATGGTAATCTAGACTGAATCGAGGGTATCATGGTCATTTTCTCTTCCCATATAAAGCCCCACACGTTCTTCTCCGTTCTCCCTTTCTCCCTCCTTTTCTCTCTGCAACGCTATGCAGCTCTCCTTTTCTCGATCTAGGGATTCCTGTTACATTGCCCCCTTTTTATTACCCAAAACCCTAATTCATTCATCTCCATCATTTTTCCCTTTATCATCCTTCCAATCCTTTGGTTCATCTTCTTCGTTGATCTCTTTGGCCGTTTCTTCCCTCGAATCTCTGGTTTTTCCGGCGAAGAAACGCTGCCCCCAGTTACCCTTAAAAACCTTATTTCCATCCCGATTGCGCCGAATTATGGAATCAGATGATCGATAGATTGATGTCGCTTAGATTCTCGGCGGACTGTTCGCCGTTCGAGCTGCGGTTGATCCAGTGGTTTTGGTTCGGGGACGAGTAAGAATTTCGGAAATTAGGGTTTTTGAGTGCATTTTGTATATATCATATCCTGATAACGGATTCTGCTGAACTGGTGGCCGTTTCATCCTTTGGGATTTTGTTTCCCCTGTTTCTTACTGGGTGTTGGTTGTGTGGTAGATCGATTATTGGTGATGGTTAACAGATGGGGAAATCTTTTCTGAGTGTTTTTGGGTTCTTTATGGCTTATTTTAGGGTTTTAGAGAACAATGTATTTTGTCGAATTTCCTTTTCTTGGTCTTTGTTGCGCGGAAAAAAAGAGAATTGATTGTTCAGTTATGAAGAAGGTGGAGGTGTTTGTCAGTTTGTTAATACAGTGAGTCTCAGGACGAACTTGGCGAATTATGGCAGTTTTAGCTGGAAAATTCAGAGCCCTAGAGTTGTCGACCATCGGAAGAATTGGGTTTTGGTTAATTCCAGTTTCAAGGCAGTAGTCGTCCTATGTGTAGTGATGGTTGCCTCTGTTTAGTTATGGGACGTTGGTATGTTTTCATCCCCAAGCGAGCGGAGAGCTATAAATATGCAATTCTTGATGGGCTTGAGTTTGTTGGGGAGTGCGATATTTTTAAAGGGAAGTGGGTTTATTATGACTCCTGTCCGTTATATAACAGCTAGCTTTGTCCATTTACAGAGAGGGGCTTTAATTGCCAAGGCAATGGGCGTAGAGATGATTTAAAATGGAGGTGGATGATGAGTTGTGGAGCCTGATTCAGGGGTTATGGGAGCTCCTCTCAGCATGGGTCCCGCTGCGCGGTCAACGGGCGGGGGTCTAGGGGGGCGCCCCTGACTGGGGGTTATAGGGGGCAGTGCCCCCCTCCTCCCAAGATTTTTTTTTTTGGACTTATGTTTGGGACCCGGTTTCCAGTGGATCAGACCCGATTTGGTTAGAGTTAGGGTTGCCGCCCTTGCCTTGTTTATATTCTCGCTTTTCTTTCTCCATCTTGTAATTGTTGGATAAGAGTAATAAGATTTCTCTCTGGGAGGCTGTGGTTTTTTACTTTCTCTCGGATTTGAGGAGGTTTTTTCACGTAAATATGTGTTCTTCTTGTGTTTTGTTTGATCGTTCTTGTTCTTTGTTTTCTTTTGGTTATTTTTTGCTCGTGGTTTTCCTAACAGTGGAAGCTCAACATTGCAATATACCAAGGTAATTAGTCTTTTTCTTTTCTTGAGCGCCATCCTTCGATTATTGTGTTACTTATAGTTCTTTTAATATTTGTAGAAAACTAATTGGTTGGGATCGACAGTCTGAAATCAATGCCTAGCACATTAGTTTTTTTCTCTTTCTTTTGGTCTGGACTCGAAAACAATATTTGATATACCATGTATTATTCTCTCTTTGTTTTTCTTTTTCTGACTATCATTTTTCAATATAATTACTTGAAATACGTATGAATGTACTATTCTTTCATCTTTTACATACGTTTTTTCCTCCTGAATATTTGAGTGTTCTTGTTTTCCTTTCACTTTTATTATGAAATCGATGATCTTTCTGGGGATTTTACAGCCACTATTACATAAATATGCTTTTGCATGGATCTGTCTTTAAAAAAACTGTTTTCCTTACTTTATAATCTCATGTCAATAAAGAACCATGTGTCGATTACTTGCTTGTGTGTATCTATGTTTGTTTGTATGAATAGTTGTGCAAAAGTGAGTGCCTAGTATTTAACACTCCTTATATATGTCAGGTTTGATGTGCATGGTATTTTGCAAAGCCTGCAAGGATTGAGAATTGTTTTTGTTGGTGATTCAATGGGAAGAACACAATGGGAGAGTATGATATGCCTTCTCATGACCGGTGTGTAACGCCCTAAAATTTCAAACTTATAAACATTTTCAAAAGGGTCAACGGACTAGAAAATTCTCTTTTCTTTTTAGAGTTTTTAGCAAATCAGTGAAAATATTTTTTCTTTGAATAAGAAAGGCAAGTTGACAACCTTGAACGCGTTAGCGTAAAAATCTACATTTTCAGCACATATAACTTGAAAACATTTTAATAAGTTATTTGTATTAGAAATAACTTCAAGTAGTATAAAATTAGGATTTTATGAGGAAACCCTAGCCAAAAATTCAAAAGTTCAGAACGCGAGCTGCTAACAGAAACAGTGGAATCCTGAGATCATCTTTTCATCGCGTTATCGCCTGTCTCGCAACCTATTCATCACCTGTGCTCATAAAATATAGTCAGTTTCGCGAAAAACTGGTAGGTGCACAAGTGAAACGATAGAAAACTGAATTAAGTACATTTAATTCAGCATGCTAAGCAGTTTAAAGCAGATAAGCAGTTAAAGCAGATAAGCAATATAACTGTCAAATACAGCATAACGATTAATTCAATCGTAAGTTGTGAACTACCAAGCAACTAGTAAGTCTTATGACCCATCAACTAGTGTTAACATACTTATGTTTCGATATTAACTAACCTCTGAGTACATGCAGACGTGAATCGTAGAAACAACTGAGATTAGTTCAGGCGTCTGGTATTCTATGTATTTTCAATAACCCGAATAGCTAGTTGAGTCCACTCCTAAAGGGACGACTTTTGGTCAAGAGAGGATCCCCCAAAGGCAGTTACTTGGCAACAGATGCATCCAACTTCTGCAGAAGTCCATGGGATTTACCACCTATGATAATGTCTGGTAGTCCCTTCCCCTAACTCCAATGACTGGAGAGGCCGAATCTTTGCCCATGGGGTGGTTGTTAACAACATGTTCATTGGAGTTTTTGTACTGATTCATCATTTTCCTTGACAGAAACAAAAGGCGAATGGGTGCGTCAGGTGTTGCTTAATCGATGACCCATTCTACGTGCTCTGGTCTTTCAATCATTCAAGCATCTTGTCTATGAAGGTGATCCATCACTATTTTATGTGATTACATAATTGTACAATTAACACTGTTCGAGGTCACATGACCGTCTCATCTGATCATCGTAGTACTAATGAGCAGTGCAGGTCTACAAGTACTCTATGATGAAAGTAATATAGTTCATTAACAGGAGCCTCAACAGAAGTGTTTCACAAAGATGTAATGTTTCTCAAACTTTACTTTTGACATTCTTTATCTTTCGAAACAGTCGACAACTGGTGCCAACATATGACATGCGATTTTCTAGAATCTCTCATCCGTTATCGAAGTATCTGCATGCCTCGCATGACTCGATACTGACATTGATGAACGGGATACAAGTTTCTCAACAGAACCCCTGCCAAGAAGTTTGTTTGAGCCCCCAATTCGGGGTTACCCAAGATGTGTTAGATGCACGATCTGAAATAGACAAACACCTTCTTTTCAAATACGTAGATTTGGGTAGTCTTTAATGTTTTAGCGCAACTCCCAAAAATCCTTAAGCCTACTTTGCAGGACTGCTCACTCGAAAAGTCAGGATCCTTGCTAGGGATCTCTCTCCTTAGTCGATGATGTATCGTTTAAGCCTCTGACTCATCTCTTATCGTAAGAGGGAGAGTGGTAAATGCTTGTGCATACTCCACGAGGATGCATCTAATAGTGCATGCGATAAGCGAAATCATGAGCGTCGTGTGCAATGGCAAGGCGGTAGTGACATATTTGCAAAAGCAAGAGTCTGGGCGCAAAGCACGATGACAAAGTAAAGTCTGAAAGCAGAAGTGCGTAAGCAAAGCCTAGGCGCAATGCGCGGTGGCAAAGTAAATACTGAAAGTAGGAGTGCAAACACAAAGCTTGTGCGCAAAGCACGGTGACAATGAAAAGACTTAAAGCAGGAATGCATAAGCAAAGCTTAGGTGGCGACAAAGTAAATACTAAAAGCAAGAGTGCAAACACAAAGCCTGTGCGCAAAGCGCGATGACAAAGGAAACACTAAAAGCAGGAATATGCATAAGCAAAGCCTAGTCACAATGCACGGCGGCAAAGAAAAGACATGACAAAAAGTAAAGGACAAGAATTGTGAAACCGTGTCCTTTAGCTAAATGCATATTCATATAAATATATATATATATATAATTGTCTTGTTAATTAATTGAACTTAATTCAATTATCCAAGTTCTCCGTGCAATCTTCTCCTACTTTAGGGAGTCTCAAAGTTGCGTTTACCTTCGTGCGTAAGTAATGAAGGGCTCGGGCCGTGGGGCGCGAGATCCATCGTACAAACTGCAAAAGCGAGACGTCAACATGCTATTTCAATTAGAAAAATAGAGAGGACATGGGCACTTCCGCTGTTCTGTTGTAAAAGAAGCAGAGGCAACGCCCCCCTGCAGACCTACTGCAAGGGCAGAGGCTGCGAGCCTCTGCTAACCTACTGTCAGCAAAAAAAATGGGTTGGCAGGGGATTGCACCCCTGCCTCACGATGGTTCAAACAAAGGCAAGGGTTTCACCCCTACCTTCCGAGAGATCGGACAAAGGTAGGAGTTGCGCTCCTGCCGTCCGAACATGAGAGTAGGCAGGGGTTGTGCCCCTGCTTAACGAAGTGAAAGAGAGGCAGGGGTGAAGCCCCTGCCTAACAAAGACAACAAAGGAGGAAGGAGAGCTTCGCCCCTGCCTGCCGGAGGAGCCAAGAGGCAGGGGTGAAGCCCCTGCCTAACAAAGACAACCAAGGAGGAAGGAGAGCTTCGCCCCTGCCTGCCGGAGGAGCCAAGAGGCAGGGGTGAGTCCTCTGCCCGTTTGGTTACAGAGGGGGAGGCAGGGGTCTTCACCCCTGCCTACTAAAAGAAGAAGGCGCACAGAGGGGACTCGACCCCTCCCCCACCAAACTAAGGGTGCAAGGAGGGGGCTCGGCCCCTCCCCTGCAAAACTAGGGCACAGGGTAGGGCTTGGCCCCATCCCTGCCAAAGGGTACGCAGGGAAAAGGGCTCGACCCCTCCCTTGCATACAGGGTGGTACAGGGAGGGGGCTTGGCTCCTTCCCTGTTGCTGGAAGGTGCAGAGAGCAGGGAGGGGGCTCGACCCCTCCCTTGCTAACAAAGGGAGCAGGGAGGGGTTCAACCCCTCCCCTGCCTTCAGAGGGAGTACAGGGAGGGCTCAGCCCCTTCCCTGCAAAAAAAGAGTTCGGGGGGGGGGGGGGGCTCGACCCCTCCCCGACACGCAAGAAGCACCGAGAGGGAGGGGGAAAGCACAACAGGGGGCCATTGGCATCATGTCGGCTCTCCGGCGCACCCAGAGGAAAAAATGAGGAGGAAGAAGAAGGCAACAGAGGAAAGAGAGGGGAGTCAGGGGGGTACCTGAAACAGCCGCGGAAGGGGGCTGAGGTCGCTGGCGAGCGAGAGAGAGGGGGCTGTCGAACAGGAGGTCTGCCGACTAGAAAGAAGGCGAGAGCAGGAGAAAGGATTGGGCGAGGGTGAGAGAGAGGGTGGGGGCCTGACAGAGGAACGAGAGAGCGAGAGGGGAAAGGGGTTTTGAATGTGAAACCCCTCCCCTCCTCACTGCTTTAAATATGCACGAGAGAGGGAGGGTGATCCGGGTCGGGTCCGGATCCGACCCGGATCCAACTTTTTTTTTTGCCTTGGATTTTACACGGTGTGTCAGATAAGAGTTCTGTTTATGAAATAAATGGGAACAGCATAAAAAAACAGATCAGATTTCTTGGCGTGACATTTAGTTCATTTAACTTTACAATGGAGTTCTATCGTGCGCCATTCCTTGTTCAAGATGGTCTTCCACCCAGACATGCGCCAAAGAGAGTTCGGTCTACTCTTAGGCTGGACAGTTTGGATAGTATCAGTAAAAGATGGATCAATTCGGATTTTTTAATCTTCAATTCTGGCCATTGGTGGAACCCAGTGAAGATCTTTGACGTGTAAGTTCTGTGCTTGAGTGGCCTTGTTCCTTCGTTTATCGTTTGTGATTGATGCTTTGTACAAAAGGTTATGCACTCATAGAAAAAATGTCATAAGATTCTAAAGTTGGCCTTAAAAAGTAGTAGTTTAGATGATACACTTGTAGAAATTATATGTCATAAGATTCTGAAGTTGGTCCTGAAAAGAAATAGTTTAACTTACATAATTAGCACAAAAATCTATCTCATGGAGACCTCAATCATTCTTGCTGGAGACTTCATCTGTGGATGAAGAAACACATTAATGTTATTCCTTTAACCTTTATTTATTCTTGTATTAGCAAAAATCTTAACAAATTTTGTGCTCTCCTCTCTCATGCAAGTTTAAGTTATTTTTGTCTTTTTTTGTTCATTAATGACTAGGTGGTTTTTGTTTTGTTGTATTCGTCAATAATGGCAATGTTTTTTGTTTTTTCGTTATTGATGGAATATCATATTATATATAAAAAAGCTTATGTACATTTTGAAGGTTTAATGTTCATCCAATTTGTATTTATTTTAGCCATCTGCTAGTATTTTGAATAATGAATAGTCAGCATTTTTAGAAGAATAGTCGTGTTCATCTCCTTGGGAGGATTCTTCTTCCTTGCATTTCTCTCTTGCTCTCTGTTGTTTCATCCAAAAGAGGAAGAAGAGGGTGGAAAAGTCAGAGATAATCAACATGGAGGAGCACTTCAAAATCCAGGAGGCTGTAGCCCCTGGTCGTCATGGTGAGCAGACCATTGTATTGTCCATGGAGGAGGACATCAAGATTGAGGAAAAAATAAAGAAGGGTGAGAAACTTGGTAAAGCTGGTGAAGGGTCAGTCATCATGCATGAAGGGCCTTATCATTCACATAGCCATGATCTGCTTCGTGTTCAGCATAAGAGTTGAAACACATGGATGCCAATAAGTACCCTTTATTATTTAAGCCTATGGTCCTTATGTGTAATAAACAAGAAAAGATAGTTTATGTGAACTCTTGCTATTCATGAAAATTGTATCCTCCATCTCCTTTATCTACAAGTGAATAAATGTTCTCAGCTTTTGTTGTCTAAGGAAAGCCACTACGCAATCGTTTTGGTACTGTCAGGCATATTATTCCACTGAAACAGTCCACCTGGATACATGATTGGTTTACAATTTTAAGGGTTTCATGATTAACTTCAGGGCTCCCATTTAACTAATTGGTTGATACTGGATTATTTGGTGGAACTCACTCTCAAAAAGTCTTAGCTAATAGGCCCGCTTCAATCCGGCTCCCAATAAACCTGACCTTTTTCCATTCATCTATATGCAAAGTCAAGAATCCAGATCTTAACTGTTCTCAAACGCTAGCCAGGTCCCTTTATCAATGTTGTTTTTCCCACTCTTAAAAGCAGGTCAGCGGTTCCGGTTTTATTGACCTAGGCATGATGGATCTTACCACAGGCATATCAATACCAGATACTGGTATGAAACTGACCATAACATAATTTTTCTGATGACTTCCTTTTCCCCAGTCATTTAATTCGCCTAACCATTGCATCCACGGAATAGCTTTGAGACGGTAAAAAAACACACACCATTACTCACCAAAACCTCTGCATGAGCAGGATCCCTCGTAGAAATGATGGAACCGACTTGAATCTCGAACAATAATCTCATGGTCAACAATTTGAGAAATAAATCCCATGGCAGAATGATAGTCGACACAAACCCGAAGATTCTTGGTAATCCTAATTGGTGCTCCAGGTACTGCTTCGAGGAGTGCAAAAGCAAGTGCAAGGTTCTCACTATGTTCAGAGAGAAGTGAATCCTTCTCTTCATCATCCACATCATGGAGGGCAAAGCTGGTTTCTGGAACATAACCAATCTCTTTGATCCTTTGGAGCAAGTCATTAAGCATCATGTATATTACAACTGATCGAGGGTGCGACCTGTCTCCAACAAAGAAGGTAATGGTACCACTCTTGCCTTGTACCCAGCTGCAACCAGGTCTCTTTTTGATCCCTGAAGACTTCATCAGGCCCCTAATTCTTGCCACATCTTTCCAGCGGCCAGCATTGGCGTATATGTTAGACAGCAGTGTAAATGATCCATCATTTCCATCCGAGTCTAATTCTAACAGCCGCTGTGCAGCATATTCCCCAAGTTCAACATTTTTGTGAATCCTGCATGCACTGAGCAATGCCACCCACATAACATAGCTAGGTTCCATGGGCATGCTTGCTATAAGCTCTTGTACCTCATCCAAGTAGGTCAACCATGCAAGCATAGTGTTCAACTCCAGCAACCACCCCATAATCCCGAGTCATGCTTTCGAAATACCTGCGCCCTTGATCCAACAGTCCTGAGTGGCTACACGCATAAAGCAGCACAACAAAGGTTACATCATCAGGCACAAAGCCGTCTCCTTGCATCTTATGAAATATGGCAATGGCTTCACTGCCATGACTGTGCACTCCATATCCAGTCATCATCGTTGTCCAAGATACTGCATTTCTTTCAGGCATCTTGTCAAGCACTTTCCTTGCTGTTTCTATGGTCCCACATTTCAAATAGATATCTATGAGGCAGTTAGAAACAAACAAAACTGGATGACCACTATTTCGGAAAACAAATGCATGGATCTGTTTGTCTTCACGCAGTGCTGATAAATCAGTGCAAGCCATCAAAGCGCATGATATAGTAAATGAATTGGGCTTGGCTTGAGAATGCACCATATGAGAGAAGAGTCTTAGAGCATTGTTGGCATTACCATTTTGAGCATGACCGCCAATCATGACAGTCCATGTAACCACATTCCTGTCCAATGAAGAGCTAGAAATCCCTGTTGAGGCGAACAAAATTTCTGCAGGCTCCATATGTTTGTACTTGGCATACATGTCGATAAGAGCATTGTTCAGCATGGCATTTTCTTGTTGGCTGCCACTAGTTGGATAACATTTGACAATATGACCGTGCACTTCCTTCCCTTGAACCAAAGCTCCAAGAAGCACATGTTGAGAGAAGTGATATGAGTGTGATAGCATTGGCCTTTGCACCTGAAAGCTGCATCTTCCGGAAAATCATCAAGGCCTCATTCCCTTGTCCTCTCTGTGCATAACCAGCAATTACTGCACTCCAAGTTACAACGTTGAGTGCTATGTTATTTGTCTGCATCTCATTGAATAGCTCGAGTGCACTCTCACAATCTCCATTCTGAGAATAACCAGTGACCATCGCATTCCAAGAAACCACATCCCTTGTTGGCATCCTATTGAAAACCTTGACAGTTTCTTGCATCCGCCCACATTTGCAATACATATCAATAATTGCATTGTTCACAAAAAGATCAGAAGAGAGCCCCCTAACTACAGCATAACCATGTATCTGTTTCCCACCTAGAGCATATCTCAGAGAAGCACATGCAGGAAGAACATTGACAAGACTTATCCTATCTGGCATAATTTTGTTACTGCCCATACTTCTTTTATTATTCTCTTGCATCCTCGAGAACATCAATATACCAGTCTCTGGATTACCAGCTTGAACATAAGCTGCTATAATAGAGTTCCATGAGACAACATCCCTTTGATTAGCTGGTATTTCACTGAACACATCATAAGCATCCTTGATGCATCCACACCTTGCATACATGGCAATCAGAGCATTATAGACAAATACATTTGCCACAAAGCCATCACTAGAAACGCAACGGTGAAAGTCTTTTCCATCATCTAAGGAGGATAATTCACCACATGCTTTCAGGACAAAAGGAAAGGTGAAATTATCTGACTTTATCCAAACCTTTAGCATGCGTTTGTAAAGGCTGAGTGCATCTGCAAAGAGGCCATGTCTGACATGTTCCTTGATAGTAGTATTCCACCAGAAAACAGATAAAGATTGCGAGGAAAACTGACAACTCAACACAACAGAGCGAGCTTCTGATAGACTGCCACATTTCAAGTACATATCTACCAAACAACTTTGGATTGCAGGATTGGGTTGTATGCCTAGATCCAGTATTTGTTGATGGATTTGTCTCCCATGAGACAAACACTTGCTTCTGATGCATTCCTTCAAGAGAGATATCATGTACCCTTCTATATTTGCTCCAACTTCCTTCACATTGTCCTCCACAGAACATAAATACTGACAAGAGGATGAAGAATTCTCCCGCCATAAATGGCTACGACAGTAGCAGGAGGGGAAAAAGAACGGTCGCTTTTTCACCCAGCTGAATGATTGTATTATCATGCCAACTCCTGTCCATGTTCTAGGCCTGCTGAAGCGACGGACCTACAAAACAGAGACAGTGTTGGCTAGTTTGAACCTGTCTTAAATGCAGGACACTCTGCATCCATAGTGTCTCTGTAACAATGAACATAATTTGCATAATAACTCAGTATAATATTAACAGCAATCATGCAAACTCTTGTTTTGATCGCCAGAGGACTCCTTGCACTTGACTACCCTGATCACGTATAGCCTTTCAATATATCTACATTCACAATAGTTTCCAAGAAGAGATAATGAATAAGAGTCATGAATTTCCCAAACAGAAAGGACCAAAAAATAAAGGAAATGGTGTTCTGGTAAGAAATATTGTTCAAATAGCACGTGCACTAACAATATACTTTTAGTCCCAAATAGTCAGCGAGGTCATGTGTCAAGCTGAAGACCAAGTATCAACTCCCGCTGGCGCATGGAGGCTGCTGTTGTTTTATCACAGTTGGGGCACGTAAGGCTGGGTGGTTGTGTCCTCAACCCAGAGTTTTACCTCGTACGGAGTCAGGCCCTTTAAGTAACCTGGTTTTTGGTGAGGGTTCTTTCGTCATCAATATATATATATATATATATATATATATATATATATATATATATATATATATATATAGAGAGAGAGAGAGAGAGAGAGAGAGAATCACTGGAAATATGAGAACTAATGTGTGAACCACTATTTTCATGGATTTTTTATTCTTTTCTCTTGAATCTAACCGTACTGATGTGATCTGCATGCTTGGATTTATAAGAATTGCATCTTGAATCATCCAACCTCCAAATATGGTGAAAATCAAACTAAGGGGATTCACTAACATATTTGTGTGAACCTCCTCACGTTCACACAAATATGTTGTGAACCGACTATGGTTAAAATCACAGGAGAGATTCGCAACATATTTGTGTGAACTTCCTCATGTTCGTATAAATATGTTAGGAACCTCCAACTATGGTTAAAATCACCGAGGAGATTCAAAACACATTTGTGTGAACCTCTTCTCATTCGCATAAATATATTGCGAACCTCTAACTATGGTTAAAATCAAAACACGATCAGATGATTCTAGTTGATTTAGCACGTTTAGTAGGGAAACCCATTTAGCAGGTTCCCATCTCTCTCTCTCTCTCCATATATATATATATATATATATATATATATATATATATATATATATATATATATATATATATATATATATAATATGAAAACAAATAGTGAATCTTATGGACATTGAAAAATAATGTTAACATAATGCTAAGTGGTTCTTTGTGATATTTCAACAAACAGTTAAAGTGCGTGTTCCCATAATCAAGTGAAGCACTTGGGGCGCACTTCTCACATGCACACAAGTCGGCCACAATCTTGGGGCCTGAATATCAGACTACCAATTCAACTACCCCAGATTGCATTAATACTAGTTAGAGCCTTCATGACTGAGATTCACAGTTCCGTCAGAAAATTAAGCTCACATGCCCGGTGAGGCATAATAACAAACACTTGGTGCCCGATTCTTTTTCTTCACACCCAGCACCTTGACTTCGCTAAAAATCGACCGGAAAATCCGGTTTCCGGTCGCCGAAAAGCCAACAACAAAAGGTTGGTGGTGGAAGAGGGGCAAGAAAATTACCAGTTTGGTCTCACTGGCGTTGCTTCTCTTCTGCCTCCAATCCAGCGCCTCCCTATCACGTTGGCGGATCCAGTGAATTTAAAGTAGGGCTGCAAACGGACCCGGTTTGGTTGGAAATCCGACCCGAAAGTGACACCTTAAATCCCCTGATATGGATCTCGAAATAAGATCCCAGCATGTATTCAGATCGGATTCAAATTTATTTGGTGGGGATTTTTTACATATTTGGAACTTGATTCAGATCCATAGTTTTTGTTTGGTTGGTATTTGGGTCTGGATTAGCAATTCAGGTTCCTTCTTTCCAACCTTTCTATCTGATCCAGTATTATCATATAAAATTCGGGTCTAAAATGTTTAGGGTGCAAGTGGAGCAGATTCGGATTATACATCTGATACAAATCCGACAAATTAGTGTTGGATATTGTTCTCACAATTGAACCTGCACTTAGCTTGAGTTTGTATTTGGACCAATGTTTTTAAAATCGGCCTAAATCAGGTGCAATGGCAATTCAAAAGGGGCCGATTCAATTCATTTCTTTAATATTTTTTAATGTGGTTAAAAAACATTATTTCATATTATTTTTTTTATGTCAAGTGTCATCTAATGGTAACAATTTGTCGATTAAAAAAGATTTGGTTCCATTTGATTCTTATGGTTTTTTTAAGAAACCGATTCACCTATTAAACCGAGTATCAGTTGTATCAGAGGATTCCTTTCATATTTCGTTCAGATTCCAAAAGAGTTGGCTTGTTTAAATAAAAAAACCTCATTTTGAGGAATATATATTTATATTTTTTCCAAAGGCAAACGGGGTTAGGCAGACGCTAACAGTTATACAATGATACCATTGGGATTTGAACTTGCAACATCGATCCCAACACAAAGTAACCTGCACTAGCTGCTCCTACCAGACAAGTGGAGCCCCCATTGATTTAGGGTTGAGGAATATTTGCTACTAATAAAGGTATGAAAATATTTGAGTAAAAATCACAAGCTTTTAGTATTTCTATTATTTTTTTTCTTCAGTCAGACCCTGCAGATGTGATTTGCAAATAGTTTAATAAAAAAATGTGTTGGGCATGGTCGATTTAAGAGGAATCCACACCAAAAGAGCAAAAAAACCCATGTGTCAGAATTGAACATTGCAAGAGCTGATTCCTATAAAATCAAGTGCATAGATCACACCTGTATAGTCAGAATTTAAAAATAAAACAAAATCATTTAGCACCTACCCATTAACTGTTCATTTTATTTTCGAAATTTTATGCTTTGTATTTGTTGACTTGAAATTTTTAAATTTTGTTACATTGCCGGAGGTAGTGCATACCACATGTTTGCAACACCAGTGATTTTGTAACTTTCATAGGTATCTTGTGATTCTGAATCTCGTTTTGGAACTTTCACAGCGGCATTGCAAACATGCAACCCCTGAATGTGATTCCCTTATCTTAATGTTAAAGTCTCAAAACTTGTGAAAGTCTTTTACACAAGTTGACAGTATAAAACTTTCACTGGCATTAGTGTTGAGCTATGAATGTGTTAGAATCATGACAGAACATGACATGCCACATTCTTACATGATAGATTTTCACAGAAGGCAAATTCTGCAAAACATGAGAAAATTAATGCTTGAGAATGTGAATCACATAAATCACTTTCACATGGGCAAAACTTTTACACAAACTTGTGAACAAAACAAACATGCCCAATTTCAGTGTGTGCGCTCGTGCCCAAGCCAAAGCTTGTCCTGACCTCAAGCACCTCAAAGGTCTCACTTGGGGTGCGTTTGATTACCTCATATCTCTGACAAAAAAAAACTGAGGTTTCATTGATCGAGGTGTTTTTAGGTTTTGAAATCCTCGTTTAAGGGGCTTCACTGGTGTTTCTATGAGGGTTCACTGCAATGTTGTCAGTATCGGGACTCTGCCCTGAATTGTTTGGCCAATGATTTAGGTGAATCGGTCGATACCGATTCTCATGTGAATCATTATAAATCGGCTAAAAAATAATAATAAAATATTTCATGTCAATCATAACGAGATACATGTTAAAATAATATTAAAATATTATTAAAAAATTTTTTTTAAGTATTTTTTGTATTTATTAAAAAATAACCGATTAAGGTCAGTATCGTATCAGTTTTCTTACGATATGATACGGGCGATAAGCACCGATACTGAAAACATAGATTCACTATGAGGGTTTCCCTTGACTTAGCAAAAAATTTTTTTTATTAAAAAAACAAAATAAAAAATTTATTTTTAGTTGTCATGAGAAATTCACCTCATTGGGGCACACCGTTACAACATATATGGTGTGTGGAAAACTTGTCCTTCGCCCCCGCCCCGGTCCACTGCCATACTAATGCGTGATAGTGCGCCCGACACTTCAGGCATTTATTAGTTTACTTTTTTTTTTAAGCACTATGACGTCACTGCATTCGTAGGATTGCATTCCCCCAACTTTGTACTTTTATTCTAAGAATTTTTCATTTAGCTGTCATCACTTTGTACCTAATTACAAAAATAAGCCTTAACTTTTTTTTTTAATTTTGATATCGTGCCGCAGGCTTACTGAAAACAGTCAAAATACAGACCTGTTATCTAACAAAATGTGATTTTTGAGGATTTCATAATGTCCTATAGGATTGAAAAGCCTCATTTATTCTTATAGAAAGGAAAAAAAAGTAAACACTTTGAAAACTTGATCTTTGAAAATGCATGCACAATGATTTAACGTGGTTCGACAGGTTAGACCTACTATTCGAGAACAAGTTTCTCACCTCTCCCTATCACCGATTTTTAGAGAGAGGAGATTCCTTTATATATATATATATATATATATATATATGAATGAAAACCTTCGTTACATGCAGAGTTCTACTCCTTAACAAATTGAGGGTAGTTTCCTATTTTATTTTCTTTTTTCTTTCCTTGCTCATGGTGGATTGGATTGGATCCAGCTCCTCTAACAATTATAATAGGTGGCATCATAATTAGATTTGAGATTTAACCTGAGCTAATAGTCATTAAGGATAAAGCCGTAGATGGCACTAGCTTTTGAGCACAATATTGAGATTGGCCGGCTATTTGGTTTTTTAAAAACAATTTTTACCTTCTTATGATCTAAAAAACTAAGCAGATTGATCAAACCCACTTTTCTAAGTTTTTGGTTAAAAGAAACAAGTGACTTCATCTGAAAATTATGCAGGTTTATGATTTCTCAAGCAATAACAGTGCAAAACTATATCAAATATATATATATATATAGTTCATGAACAGTTACACTATTATGCCAAAAGTTAGTGCCATCTATGTCATTGTTCGCCATCAGTAATAAAAACAGTCCATTTCTCTGCAAAGGAAAAAAACCTTGCCTACAAGTAGGGATGGCAGTGGACTGGGGGAAAGCGGGGCCCCGCCTCGCCCCGTTTGGACCGGGGATGAAGGGTACGAAACGGGGATGGAGGCGGGGACGAAGGTTAAAATCCATCCCCGACCACTTTTCCCCGCAATATCCTTGCCCCGCCCCGCCTCATCCCCGTTTGAACCGGGGATGGAGGACATGAAACGGGGATGAAGGCGGGGATGGAGGATAAAATCCATTCCCCGCCGGGGATGGAGGATAAAATCTTGAGGCAGGGCAGGGGTGGAGACCTTGTCCCCCGCCCCGCCCCACTGCCATCCCTACCTACAAGGGCTCCACTCATCTAGTAAGTGCGACTTGTGAGTGTGATGAGTTTGAAACATATGGCTAGCATCGCTTGCTGCAAAGTCGAACCTGGGTGTAGTCTCTGTTAGGCAGGGTGGGACAGATCTCAAGGGTAACCAATAGGAGGTCAGCCGATGTGCACTCAGTGATTTTGGGGTTGGGGGGGAGGGAGCGGTAAAAAAAAAATCTTTTATTTGATAAATTTTGAAATATTAGAGGACCTATCAAGAAATTCAGATATATGAGGTTATTTTTCAAATTTAACGGTAAAAGGTTACCCTTAATTGAGAATATCTTTTTATTTTATTCGATCAAAAGTCAACGTCAAAGGAGAATGTCATTTTTGACAAAAGGTTAGATGTGTCTTCTTTTGTGTCACCGAGGCACCACCGCGGGGACTTGACGCCGTGGCATATTCTCCAAAGTCCAAACTATCCTCTTAAAATAAACAAATGACCGACGAGTCCCTATTGCCTTCAATCAAGTTGACGGCTCGATATGGACTTGGGGAGCTCGTTAGTCTAGGGCACCTTGGCCTAGATTCATGGATTGTGTGCAGGCTTGATTAACGGGATGACTAATCCATAATTTAAGTGCTTAATTGGTCGATATTGCTATTTAATGATCAAACCCAAACCAAACTAGTTTTCGAGAGATTTTGATTTCATGTACCAAGCAAAAAAAAAATCTGGGATTTTAATGGCGGGTTTCATTTTAGACAAAACCTTGGTTAGTCCTCAACCTCATCTGCTTGTAGCATCAGATGGGGCTTCAAAGAAAGGACAACATTCAAGAAATTTCAACTTTATATTTGAAAAAACATAATCAACTCAAGCTAATCAAGTCTCTAGTCATCAAAGACTCGCGAAGAGCTTTGACGCCTTTCTTAATTTCCAAAATCAAGTTCAATAAAAACACTTGATCATGCATTCACAGTTTAAAAACTTCTTGATCCATGAATTAATGCAATGAATCCTAATATTGCCAATGTTAGCTATGGAATATTCAAAAATTTAGAGTTAGCCACAACTCGTAGTCATAAATCTTGTTTTAGGGATTTTCATAATCAAGGAAAATATAGCAATGAATTGAAATTTTTAGCTTTTCGAGAAGATTTCCGAAGAAAAAACTGCATATACTACAAGAGTAAGGAAATAGGCATAAAAATATCAAAATATAAAAACTCCAAAAAAATTAACAAATTTGCAACAGCATTGATGTATTCAAAATAAACACTATCCTGATTTTGTTTTGCTATCTTATAGAGATTCTCAAAGAACTAAACTATAACCACCTCACCGATGAACTGCTCATGGACCCACCTGCACCCACACCAGAAACGAACCAAAATGGGTCCATTTAGCCCATGACCTAGCCAAGCTCACTAATCCAAAGACCCAACATTGATACAACACCAAGGCCATGCATACCATCCCAAAGTTGAACGGACGCTCGTGACATTTAAACTTTTATGGGGGGCAGCACCGTCATTTACTAAAACGAAGAATAAAGACAAGGAGAGTAACGACCGTCAATCAACTACTCTAGCGCCCTTCACCATAATACAACATGTGATGACATCCATCCTTCTTAGAGGTCTAACCTACGGCTACGATTAGTCCACATTTTGGACTAATCATAGCCATCCAGATGTGTTAGTTGGACGGCTGATATGTTGGTTGGACGGCTAGATAGACGTAGGGTGCTTCCGTATCATATAACATATGATAGAATCTTTCTTTTCTTTTCAACGCGTCCTCTCCTTCCTCCTATAAATACTCCGCGCTTTCCTTCCTCCCTCGAGTTTCTCCTGTTCCTCCTCCTTCTCTTTCTCTCGTCTGAAAATCCTAATTTTTGTCTCTCATCGTTGGTTGATCGATCGTTGCCGTCGTATCACGCAATGCAAGGAGGGCAGTTGATCATGGAGGAGCCGCTCCGGCTCGTCTCCGTTCTTACTCCTTCAGAACAAGTAAGATATTCCCATTTTTTTGAGATTTTTCTGGAATTTTTTGGTGCTCCGAGCGATTATTTTCCTCAGTATGTTTCTGTTTGATTCTTTCGTTACGAGACGTGGGCAGCGTGTGCTCGAAATTGCTATCTAAGGGATGTTTTTTGAGTTTCTATCTTTGCTTTTGCTCGTCTTCTTTTGTGCTTATGCGGAAATGCTGCTTTCTTTTTCTTTCTTTCTTTTTTTTTCCAAGCAGGGCGAGTGTTTTGGATAAGAAATTTGCCTCCTTATTCTCGAATTCCTTTTCTTTTCTTTGGAATATTCCGTGCTATTGTATTCCGAATTCTTGGTTTTTATTTACTGCGTGCTCTGTTTTGGATTGCTCATGACCGCTGCTTTTTCTTTTTTCAATCGTGGAATCAAGATTCCTTCAGTTTCTCCTGGGGGTGAACAAGAAAAAGGGGCTCATTTCTTTTATCTAGAGTTACAGGATAGGAAGAAACGTGTTTACGAAGTCACGGGATGAAACCCTGCTGGCGCACGGTGTGTCCGTAGCTTTTAGTGGTGGGCCACTTAAGGTATGGTGGTCGTGGGGCCTACTCGGGGTTCCTCGTCATAAAAAAGAAGTCTGTTTATAGACCACTGGGGTGGTCGCCCGTGTGACCAATGGAATGGTTGTGAGGGTGCTAAGATGAAGGCACCTGATCGAACCACACTGGCGCACGGGTGTGTCTCTAGCTTTTAGAGGTGTGCCGCGTAAGGCAGGGTGGTCATGGCCCCATCTGGGGTTTTTCTCGCTTCAACGTGGGTTCTGTCATAAGAAAAAAAGTCTGTTAAGAGTGGAGTCTAGAGAAAGAAACGCCTAACTGCACTTATCCCGTCTAATGGGTGAGGATTTCATAGTTCTCTTGATCTTCAGAACTTTCTGGGATTTCAGAGGGTCTCACTGTTACTCTGCATGTTGATTGATTGGCTACCAATGAATTTTTGTTTTCAGGTTTCACATTGATTTCTATGTGGTGATGCCCTTGTCATTTTCGCAGTTTTCTTTTTCTTTCTGATAGCCAATCTGGGGATATAGATCATAGACCTCAATGAGAGTTTGAACCTGAGACCCCCTGTTATGCCGGTAAGGAGGGTACAACATGCCAATTCCAAAAAATGTGGGAACGGGACACGGCTATATATATTAAATATCACATAAATACAAAATAAATTCAAAAAATCAAACTCATAAATTAATTTAACCTAACTAATAACATACTAAATTAAATATCATATAAATACAAAATAAATTCAAAGAATCAAATTCATAAATTAATTTAACATAATTTATCACATAAATATTTTATAGAATTGAGATGGCATGTCCAGGTACCCGCCCCTGTGTCGACACGGGCACTGAGGGTGAAATGGCATGTCCCGGTATCATAGCTGTTAAGATAGCGCAACTCCCCTTGTCCGGCTATCATGAAATTTACAGCAATAAGAAAAAAAGAGAGACGTTGACCATTTTCACTTAAATATCTTCCAAATTCTTTGTGGATGTGCAGAGCTTTTTTCCATCATTGACCAAAATTGTTGGCACGCTTGGACCAAAGACGCGATCTGTTGAGGTTATTGAAGCTTGTCTGAGGGCAGGAATGTCAGGTAAACTTTTATTCATATTTCTTTGCCTGTTTCTTTTACAGTTGACGGCTATGTAGCCATGTATGTGATGCTGCAACAGCTTATGAATTTACGGCTTGGTTTTGGCAGTTGCACGTTTTGATTTCTCGTGGTTAGATAGTGACTACCATCAGGAATCACTTGACAACCTCATGGCCGCTGCTAAAAATGTTAAAATGTTGTATTCTGTAAGTTGGTAACCTTCTAAATACTCTACGCTTACTTATTTTTATGGATCACTAGATAATGAGTGTGGACCGTGAAAAACTTGTGAAAACTTTGATATGTCATATTGCGTTAAATTCTTCTGGGATTAAATGGTGAGAAGTATTAAAAGTGTTAGTGCTTCTTGTACATGAAACTAAGCATATGGAATATAAATGAAATAGTTGGACTTTAGTCATTCATATTGGAGCTATAGTGCAGTTTATAGCTTTAACTATACTCACCAACTATTTCTATATTTTCAGCTTATGGCATTTTTATGTCACAAGAGCATGATTTTTCCACACATTTTGTATGTCATCATTAATATGTATCCAACATGAAATACCATGCAGCATGGTGGTGTCCAACTTGGTCAACTATAGTTGACCATCTTAAACGCTGTCAAAATGTTTCCAAGAGTACAATCATATTTGCTAAATGTAATCAAAATTGAAAGCATAAAAATATTAAGAGTAAAAAATAAAATTAATGAGTAAGAAAAAAGAACCTAAAAGCCTTTCCTTCAATTTTGAGATGGAACACATCAGGAATGTCTTCCTACTGTTGGGAGTCCTTATTTCCATATTCAGGAATCAAAATTTCTGGGATTAAAGAATCATTATTCCTAGATACATGAATCGAGATTCTTAAAGCATTCATATATTATAGTCTGCATCTATATGTGTTAATAAGCACTAGAGAATACACGCCAATTGTTGCGTAGATTTTCATTTCTATTTTTAAGATATTGGCACATATCACATACATAATTGTTGTTTTGAATGATAGATGCGCGTTTTTGTGTTGGTCATTTAAACAAAGTGGTATAGGGAAGTCTTGTTTACCTTTAGTAACTGTTTTTTGCTAGTTTTTTCACTTCCCTACCACTTCATATGCATATCCTATATTGCTACTGAACTGGTTCTCCACATCGCTTCTTTTCTACTTTTCGCTTCTGAACTAGTTCTTTTTGATTTGTTGGTCTACCTAGAATATTTAATATCATTCTGATGAACTTTTCTTCAGACCAGTGCTTAATGTTTTAGGATTGATGACTTCAAAAAAAAAAAAAGATGAAAAAGGATTCTAGGATTAACTTGAGGTACCATTTCCAGTCTTTGTCTGCAGATGTGTTAGTAGCATTTTCTTTTAGGGATAAAAAATTTTAGTCCATTAATGAGT
The DNA here is from genome assembly GCF_984573655.1 of Nuphar pumila. Lineage (NCBI taxonomy): Eukaryota > Viridiplantae > Streptophyta > Magnoliopsida > Nymphaeales > Nymphaeaceae > Nuphar > Nuphar pumila. Next base: position 145,251,023 of record NC_143250.1, on the reverse strand, counting down.
CATGGGCTAAACATTATAGGAATTCCTTGGTTTTCATCCTCTTAGAGACCAAGTTCGTCCATTAAGTAAGAAGTCCTTTGTTTTCAATTTCCATTTGTATTAGTGCACAAGCAAAGGGTGCAAGTATGGATATGATTTCTCAAATACTATACATTTATCTAATTAACTATGCCAAAAACTTCTCCTTGTTAAAGATATCAATATTTAGAAGTAGGGATTGTACAATAAAAGAACCATTTTTGGAGTTTGATCTATGATTTTTTTCTTTCCTTTGCTTGGAAATACATTTTGTATAGCCTTCATCATATTCCATTGATTTGGAATAAAAATCAATGTTAGCTTCATGGAGTAAAGTTTTCTGTGCACATACATGCATTGATGCATATTTACATTCGGATAAGGGTTTTTATTCCTATTCAACATCTGCTTTTAGTATTTATGGTTTAACTGCATTATCTTTCTATTTTATTAGGTCATGTTAGACACAGTGGGACCAGAGTTGCAGGTGCATAACAAGACCGGAAACCCAATCGACTTGAAAGCTGATAACCACGTCATTCTCACTCCAGACCTCACTAGAGAACCCTCTGCCATGGTTTTGCCAGTTAATTATTCTGGGCTTCCAGAGGTATTTACATCATATGTTTCAAAAAGGTTCTTGATGGAATGAGCTGGGATGATCTTGTTCAACCTCCCCCTCTATGTGTGCGTGTTTTCATGTAATTTATAAGTGATGTTTCTCCTTTTATATTGGACACAGTCTGTGAAGAAGGGTGATACTATCTTCATAGGACAATATCTTTTCACTGGAAGTGAAACCACCTCTGTGTGGCTTGAGGTGAACATGGTTCTCGTGCTTGTTTAAATTATATTATATTGAGACAGCTATATATTGAGTGTGGTGTATGTTTTGTGCAGGTCTTAGAGACAAATGGTTTAGAAGTTGTCTGTATTGTAAAGAATAGTGCTACACTTGCAGGTTTCATCTTCACAATGCACGTCTCTCAAGTTCATATCAATTTGCCCACCCTTTCTGATTTTGATAAGCAGGCAACTTGATTTTAGCTTTTCATCCTGGTATTTGTAGTTTCTCATTCACTTGCCTGTGTATTATGGCATATCAGTTAAGGTTGCCTAGAGCTGTATGATGTCTGTCAAGGTTACATGGTGCATGTGTTTTACTTTCAATTTCTTGCAAATTGAGTATTCCTTTTGGTTGCAATCTCATTAACTAAATAACTTGTAAAATAACCAGCTTATGTAGTTCCTACGGAAATTTAGTTTGTCTAGGCTATTATAAATCTTTGCCATTTTCTTGATCTTTTATCCAATTTCTGGGCCATATGAATACTGACTTGGACAGTGAGCTTTTAAATCAGGACAAATACATTACATTCTTCTATTTTTCTTTTCACTAATAGTCTTATTTGATCTTAGTGTACTCAGCATGTCAATTCTCTTAGAAAAGAGCCACCAGATCTTTAAGCTAGAAAAATAACATAGTAATGGAGTCAAATAGCAGACTGCCTATTTGAGAATACTTGAAATGTCTCAAACGTTATAATTTTTAATAAAATTGTACTTATTATTTGAGGAGAAACCATCCCATTATGATTTTTGGTTTGTACATCCACGATACAAGCTGAGAGGTGCGATGTTGACAGTGGCTCTGTTTAAGAGTTTGCAGTGTAAAGCTCATCGGGTTCCCCCTCCCCATTGGAAAATTTTCCCCATCTCTTCATCCTTATGGCAAGGGATATACACACCATGCAGCAAAGTGGCAGTGTCCTTCGGCTTGAATGCCTTAAGCCGACCCACCTAGCCAAGTGGGAATCAAATTGTACTTTGGGCCAAGATTGTCATAAAAATTCATAATTTTTTAATATTTTTTTTCAAAAAATCAGAAAAATTATATATATATATATATATATATTTTAAATCATAACACATGAAACAATGATGAATTGCATAAAATACAACCATAAAATCACATATGAAACATTTATGTCTCTATGAGCTCCATGAGACATCATCAAACATCAACTATCTTTGAAGAACAATGCAAAATATTAAATATCTTGCAATTAAGAACATGCCACAAGACTCATACTTTCATATTACATCAACAAAAATATTAAGACAATAATTGCACTCGCTTTTCAATCGATTTTCACTCATTACTTGATTGCCCCATTGCCATGGTGGATCATCTAATGCCATCTTTGTTGGAGTGTGGAGCCTGATTTCTACCTTGATATAAATCCCTAAATTTGCCCATAGTAATGATACACCATTGCTTTGGGCAAAATGCCAAAGTTACAAAGAACTGGTAGTTGGCAGTGAACAAGACCTTCATTGCACCTTTATCTTTCATCGTGCGCCTCAGTAAAATGCACAGTTTTGTTGATTATCTTGTCTGACATCAAAGCTGCAGCCAATTTTTCATCCAATGACGAAGTCTGGTTCCATAACTTTATGGCTCTATTTCTTGCTTTGAATAGAAATTTATGACCATACGATCCAATTTGATTATGTATCAACTCTTATTGCATACATGTGCTCCGACAAGCTTCTGTCAAATCAACAAGTAACTAGTTGTTCTAAACTTGCTCATCTTTGAGTGGGCGAGCAATGTACTTGGGTTCTGTTGACCAGTGAGGCTTGGTCTTGATTTATGCCATCATTCCACTGTATTAGGATTTTCGTTGTCTTTCCCTTCTTAATTGTCTTGAACTTTTATCCTTTTTTAGCATGACATGCCAAAGTTTAGTGTTTGTGATGTACCAGGTTCAATAAATAGGTATTCCCAAATAGTAAATTAACTATTTTTTTATTTAACTAGATAACATATGGTTCATGAGCATCATAATGAAAGACATAGCAGTCTGTGGCAGTTTCCACTGAATGCAAACAGATCGAAACAAGGAAATTTTGTGCTTGATATATGAATGATTTTTAGTTTTAACTTGTATTACATTGACACCATTTTTCTTTTATGTTTTGTATTTTCAACTTGTTGTATCATTTGATGCGTTGATCTTTGCAATACTGGGCATGTATCCTCTTGTATTAATTTTTGTTTATTTATTGTCAGATTATTTCAACATGGGGGGTCCACAACAATGTTGATATTATTTCTCTTTCATATACACGTCATGCAGAGGATGTGAGAGAGGTATTTTAAGTTTTAAGGATCCTCAAGGATGTTTATGGGCATGTATTCACAGGCTTGTGAAATTTGCAATAATGTATTTATAGCAGTGGCTGATGTACCCTATACATAGGGCGTGTTTGCAATGCCCTGTGATTCTTGGATTTTCTCAAGATCCTGTAATTGTAATTTACAATCAAAACACTTTCTCAAAGTTGGTGAAACATAAGAAAGTACAAGTTTTGATTTGTGATTACCAGCTGTGATTTTCCTGCCTCGAATCTGGTGAAAGTTCGTCACAAGATTGATCATGTGACTGACGATAACAGCTTGAACTTTCCCACTTGTGACTAAAGCAAACATCCAAATAATTGTTTATTTTAGCCTGTATTCTTTCTCCGTGGAAGTAATGCTATGTATATCATTCTTTAGAGTCAAGATGATTGAGGATTCCTTATCGAGTACCAGTTTCAGTCACCTTGTGCTGAATAAATTATTGATAAATATAAAGGGCAAAGCACCTGATGGGTATATTCTGGGCAGGTGGATAGCGTTTCTGTGCCAGTCTCAAAAATACCAAGCTGTGCTGTACAAGCTTGTATCTTTCCACTAAATACTGTTGAAATTTCAAATTTTGTTGGTAAACATTCAAATATATTTGCCTCTAGAGAAGACGACTCATGTTCTTTCAAAGTTGTGTTTTTTCTTACTGGAAAAAAAAGAAAGTCAAGTTAAAAAAGTCTTGTTTTTAAGGTGCACAATATGAAGGATTAATTTTTTTTCCTGAGTTGGTGCTTTAGTAATATAGTTCTTGAGAATTGAGCTTGAATTACATTGTAATTAAGCGATGGTATCTTCGTTTTGTCATGAGTTGATGACGAAAGTTTTGTCCTACATTTTACAGCTTAGAGATTTTCTGCAAAAGCAAAATCTGCATCATGCACAGATATTTGCAAAAGTGGAAAATGTTGAGGTAAGCCAATCTTTTCTCGTTGAAATTTTGCCAAATTCTGCTTTTTAACTATTTCATTCCTTGTAATATTTGTTGCTTATAACTTCCCAGGGTTTAAAGCATTTTGACGATATCCTTGAAGCAGCAGATGGAGTTATCCTCTCACGTGGGAATTTAGGAATTGACCTTCCACCAGAGAAGGTTGGCTTATACATGTAGAGGCACTGTATTGTAATATAGCGATGCACTACCCCTATCCTATCATCCAAGTTTTTTTCCATTATTCTGAGGTGAACAAAGACCTCCAATGACACAATGCATGTGGAAATTGATGTCTGGATCTAATTTCACATAAGTAAAAATCTATTTAAAATAGAAAATGTTCACAGGATATTTTTTGATATAGACATCCAACCATGTGGTTTAAGCAAAATCCAATAATCTAGGTCAAAATCCAGGTATTGAGGCGTTTGAACATTTGGTATAGTCACCTATACTCATTTCTTTTCATGGAAAATCTTGGATTTATTGTATTTGATCATCTTCCCTAGTTCATTACACTTAGTGCATGGTAGATCTGAAGCATCTGCCCCTCATGACTTGGCAGTTTTGAGATTGCTTTATCAGTGCAAGTTTCTGCTCTGGTCTAGCTTCATCTGAAGACTCAGAGATTGTATTGCAGGTTTTCTTGTTCCAGAAGTCTGCTGTTCACAAATGCAATATTGCAGGAAAACCTGCGATTATTACTCGAGTTGTGGATAGCATGACTAATAATCTACGTCCAACGCGTGCTGAGGCCACTGATGTGGCAAATGCTGTCCTTGATGGTTTGTATTGCCTGGAATTCTTGCAGATCCTTTATATCTCTGTCATCCTTTGTCTTCTGTGTCTTAAAGTCTGGGTGTCTTTCTATTGTGCAGGAACTGATGGTATTTTGTTAGGTGCAGAAACCCTGAGGGGCCTCTACCCGGTCGAGACAATTAGAACTGTGGGTAGAATATGTGCTGAAGTATGCCACTGGATCTGCATATTTTTACAGTAGAATTATATTATTTACTTAATTTTACTTTGCACACAGGATAAATAATGCTTCTTGTTTCATTTTCGGCGAATGCCTGGCAGCTGTACTAGTTTCTCAGTGCAATGGATAATGGCTTAGTACTACTTTTCTAGACATGACAATTGAAGGAAAACATAAAACATGATATTTTTCCTCATTTAGATATTTGTAATTTGCAAATAGATTTCAGAGGTCTTTTGTTATATACGATGGAGACTATCTGTTTTGCAGGCTGAAGTTGTTTGTAATCAATCTCTTCTTTTCAAGCGAATAGTCAAACATGTTGGTGAGCTAATGTCGGATGAGGAATCAGTTGCCTCATCAGCGGTATATTCAGTACCATTTTTTTTATAATATCTATGCTGTGACATAATTGGTGTTTTATTTAACCTACCAATTCTTTTTTGTTATAAAAAAGGTCCGTACTGCAATCAAAGTTAAAGCAGCTGTAATTGTTGTATTCACATCATCCGGGAGAGCTGCAAGGTCTTTTATAAGCCTTTTCGTCTAGAAATGCGATGTTCACAAAAACAAAAGGGATGTTCTAGTGGACTGACTCTTTAAACATTCTCCACTGCAGGTTGATTGCAAAGTATAGGCCTGGCATGCCTGTGTTGGCTGTTGTTATTCCAACGCTCATGACTAATTCACTGAAATGGACCTTTTCTGGTTCAACTCAGGTATAATTTCGAATTGAAGTTCCACGTAATGGGCTTTTCACACTTTTAAGACTTCACTCTTGATGCAGGCAAGGCAGTGTCTGTCACTGAGAGGCGTCCATCCCATTCTTGCCACTCCAGCTTGTTTGGTAATATTTTGAAGTGCAAACTTTTTCCTCACTTTTAGGTTTTAAATTTTATAGATGGTAGAATTTCAACTGAAATAAAGAAAAGTTCGTATAGGTTACTGCTCTAGTTCAGTATGTTTTTGTAACCTCTCTAAAAGCTTACAAGTTTTTAACATTGCAAGCTATGTCAGACGGATACTCCATTTTGACTGCTGTTCTGTATCCCTTTATATGCAAGTCATACTGGACACTTCATAAAACTGGCCCTACCCCCGTATCCGCAGCTGTATCCATGTGACATAGATTGCGAGTATCACTGCTCTTATCATTAGCAGATGACATTAACTCCCCCCTTCCTGTGGGCTATATTTTAAAGCCTTTTTACTTTCAAGTTTTGAGTCTGAATAATGATCGTGTCAGTGAATAGTATAAATTTCTTATTTATCTGCCATGAGAATCATCACATATTTGTTAAATGTGATCTAACTTTGAAGTACTTAATATGTTGCTTCTTTCGGTTAGCTTTTACTTTATGTTTTAGGTATACTTAATGTATACGAGTTTGGATGGAATTACAGTAATGCAAATGAAGTAGAAGGGTGACTTTATTGCACTTAAAAATTTATGCTGCTGGCCAAAGGAACAAATTCTGCTAAAGATTAGTCAATGCACATAGCTCATATATATGGGGTTTTCCTTCATTCTAGCTTATTTCGTGTTGCAGGATGGTCCTGCCATCTCCACAGAAGAGTCTGGGCTCGCTCTCGCACTTGAACATGGAAAGAAGGTTGGATTAGTTAAGCCACATGACCGGATTGTCGTGTTTGAGAAAATTGGTGATTCATCTGTGGTCAAAATTATCGAGGTTGAGGACTAGGACGAGTGATGAATTTCGAAAAAAATGCCATGGCTATTGTATACGCCTGCAAAAAAAAAATATTATAAATTGAGGATTCCAGAAACTCCTTATATGGGATGTTTTCCCAGCTGATGAAGTATAAACAGTTTTTGTATTGTCCAAATCTGAACCTGAGGCATGGGTTCTTTAAGATAATACTTCTAATGTTTTGATAAGTTTTTGCAAGTTTCATGCGATTGTTCACTAGTTATGGATTCTCTTTTAATAGAAAAACTGCATTTTGTAATTCAACCACCCCTTTGCACTCAATAAAAAGTGGTTTGTGTGTGTGTGTGTGTGTGTTTGTGAGAGAGAGAGAGAGCCGAAAGAAATTCAACATTACCACTCATGAAGATCAACAAAATGTTGAACCCATGAACTGAACAAGAGCAAAAGCCAAAACAAATAAAGAAAGCAGAAGAAAAAAAGAACATCAGACAGATAAAACAGGCTCACGCCAGAGCCGCTTGCCCAGATTGCGGCAAAAGAGAGGTAGCATCAGCAGGAGGGAGCGGAAGATGCTTTTGCCATACGCAAGATCGCATAAATTGTTATTCCATTCCTGTGATAAAATGGATTTCAGAAAAGAGATTTCAAGCCTAGAGGTACGTTCTTAAGATCGCTATCTTTAGAACTTCAATCGCCCCACTCCGGGAATTTCGAAGATGCGAAAAAGGGTTTTGTTACGACTGAGTTCTCATGATACAACTAGGCTTGAACCTCAAGAGAGTCACTGCTTCGCAAGAACAGATGACCTCTCCCACACATAAACTCTGCAAGCCAAACCAGGAAGAAAGAAAGGAGAAAACTGGAGAGTCAGAAATCCTGATGATCTAAAAGACAAAAAAGGAAGAGATTTATAGACTTGCTAGAAAGGCCAAAACGTTTTGAGATAAATGAGATTAATGACCATAATTCTGACGGTTTGAAAGTAGGACGAAAAGGTCCTTGAACGATCACCCACCTTTGACTGTCAATCAAAGGCCTTCAAAACCGTCCAACAGCCACAAAGCGCCATAAACTCAATATAAATGCTATTAAAACCTTTCAAACGGCCAAATACCTCAAAACCGAAAAGTCAAAACGGACATTTGCGCATCATATGCACCTCGCACCGTTGCGAGCGTGCGAAGTGCAAAGTGCGCCTCAAGTGCCCTTGCGCACACACACGCGCGTGCGTGCGTCAGAACAACACATTCGTTGTTGCACGATGCGCAGCAACGTCTGCAATCCACCTAAAGACTCAAGGCTTACCAAAGTAAAGAATAGATAACAAACTCTCTATTTAAACATCTTGAAAAACTTTTCACTCTTAGATATGGGACTTAACTTTTTCAAGGCACTTTTGGTAGTAAACAAAATCACCAAGATTTTATATTTTAAAACTTTTCTAACAATCCCCCACTAGTTTTAAAATATATTTGGCTTGCATAGAAACTTATGCATCAGTGAGAGTGTCTGCATGACTTGAACCCCCACTTTTTGAAAGAAAACCTAAATTAACCAAGGTGCTAAGTAGACTTACCTTGAACTTAGCTCCTTATATTGTTAACAGAGTTTTTCAATCATACATAGGTTTCCAAAAGTTCAATTGTGTGGATTTCATGTTAGCACATTTAGAGCCTTGTGCTTCCCTGGATTCATGAGTGTTCTAGAGAATTGTCAATTCTCATAAGAAACGGCTCACACTTCTACACTCATATAGGTGAGTTTGTCTAGGTGTACTGTAACACGCACCCTAGCCTTAAGGCCTACAAACTCATCAAGAGCTATTAGCTCAATCCTCACATTAGTTACAACTCATGAGTACACATCAGTAATGGGCTTACATAAATATGCTCAATATCTGTCATTCACCAATTCGTTTTTCATTGAACCTATGCATGTGGGATCTCCAGCGCTCTAGATTGGGTATCCTTAGGTGATGACTTAATTGGCTTAATTCCCATTCTCCTCGATGTTTTACTGATGACATCTCTTGAAAGGCCTTTCGTAAATGGGTCTGCCAATTTTTGACTTGACTTCACATATTTTAATGATATAATATTGTCATCAGTCATTTGTTTTATACAACTGTGTCTTAGACTAATATGTCTAGACTTCACATTGTATTTCATATTACCTGCTTTACATATAGCTGATTGGCTATCACAAAACATTGAAATAGCAGGTATAGGCTTCTCACCTAGTGGAATATCCACTAGCATATTCTTAAGCCATTCAGCTTCTCTACAAGCAGATGCCAAAGCAATAAACTCAGATTCCATTGTAAAATGAGTCATACAGGTTTGTTTCTTAGACCCCCATGCAACTGCTCCTCCACCAAGGGTAAAAACCCAACCACCCGTAGACTTAGAATCTTTAAAATCGGTATTCCAACTTGCATTACTATACCCTTCAATAACAGCAGAAAACTCGGTATAGTAGATTCCGTAGTCTAAAGTATGCTTAAGATATCTAAGAATCCTGTTAACTGCATTCCAATGTTGATGACCAAGATTATTAGTATATCTACACACTTTATTCATTGCATAGGCAATATCAGGCCTTGTGCAATTCATTGCATACATAAGACTACCTACAACACTGACATATTTTAATTGTTGAACACTTGCATCAACATTTGGAGTCAATTTCATATTTGGATCATATGGTGTGCATGCCGGTGAACTATTCATATATCCATACTTTGTAAGAATTTTCTCCATATAATGTGATTGACATAATGCAATGCTATTATTATCTCTTACAATTTTGATTCCTAAAATAACATCTCCCACACCCAAATCTTTCAAACAAAACACTGAAGATAAAAAAAAATTCGTTTGATTTATGCATTCACTATTGGAACCCAAAATAAGTATATCATCAACATATAAACAAATAATGATAATTGAGTTACAATCTACTTTACTGTAGACACATTTGTCAGCATCATGAATTTTAAAACCATTATGTACCAGAGCACTATCAAATTTTTCATACCATTGCTGAGGGGCTTGCTTTAATCCATATAACGATTTCTCAAGTTTGCAAACTTTTCGCTCTTGCGCTAGCACTACAAAACCTTCAGGTTGCTCCATATATATCTCTTCATCTAATTCTCCATTCAAAAAGGTTGTTTTCACGTCCATTTGATGGATTTGAAGCTTATATATGACAACCATGGCAATTAGAATTCTAATAGTTGATATTCTGGTTACAAGAGCAAAAGTATCAAAATAATCATTACCTTCTTTTTGTTTAAAACCTTTTGCAACCAAACGAGATTTAAATTTATCAATTGTACCATCAACTTTTATTTTTTTTTTGAAAATCCATTTGCAGCGAATAGTTTTGCAACCAACAAGTAAATCCACTAATTTTCAAACATTATTAGACATAATTGATTTAATTTCATCATTAATAGCTTCTCTCTAAACGGCAGCATCTTGAGAAGACATCGCCTCTTGAAAAGACACACGATCATTCTCAATTAGAAATGTATAAAAGTCAGAAGCAAAATTAGTTGGTTTTCTAATGCGTTTACTGTGTCTAACTTCAATTTCTGGTTCATCAGCACAATCATTAGAATATTCAATCATGTCATTAACAGGATGTTCATCTACTATAATATGACTGCCATCAAGAAGAAAATCAAATGCATTTTTATTTTCTATGAAAGATGCATCTCTAGATTCTAAAATATCATTAACAATGTCCAAATATCTATATGCTTTACTATGTTCAGCATACCCAACAAATGCACATTTAAATGTTTTGAGTCCAACCTTCTTCCTTTTATTTTCTGGAATTTTAACATATGCTAAACAACCCCAAATACGAAAAGAACTAAGATTAGGTTTCTTACCAAAACACAATTCATAAGGTGATTTTTCAGATTTGGAATAAGGAACTCGGTTAAGAATATAACAAGCAGAAAGTATAGCCTCTCCCCATAAGTTGGAATGCAAACTTGTATTAAGAAGCATAGCATTCATCATTTCTACAAGTGTTCTGTTTTTTCTTTCTACTACTTCATTCTACTCAGAAGTTCTAGGAGCTGATGTTTGATGGATAATACCATTATCTCCACAGAATTTATCAAATTCTCCTCATAAGTATTCACCTCCTCTATCTGTTCTTAAATGTACAATCTTTGCTTTAAACATATTTTGTACTTTAGCAAGATGAAGAAATTTGGAAAATACTTCAGATTTATGTTTCATCAAATAAATATAACAGAATTTTGAGTAATCATCTATAAAGGTAATAAAGTACTTATTGCCACCACGACTCAAAACATTATCCATCGTACACACATCAGAATGCACTAATTCAAGCAATTTATAATTCTTTTCTATACTAGGAAACGGAAGTCTACTTAGCTTTGTTTGAATATATGTCACACTTATGATTATGTTCTATTCTAACATGATAAGAAAGAATACCAAAGTTATTCATATTATGAATGCAATGAGACTTTATATGTTTTAATCGTGAATGTCAAAGAAAATAGGAGTCAACCATATAAACAGAAGTAGTAGCTTCATTTATGCTAATCTTGAACATACCACTAGTGGCAAACCCTTTTCCTACAAAGATTTTTCCTTTGGTCACAGTTACAATCCCAGACTCAATAACAATTTTAAAACCATTTCATGATAGTAGATCTGCAGAGATTAAATTGTTTTGAACTTCGGAAGCATAGTGGACATTCTCAAGTGTTAAGACTTTCCCGGATGTGAACTTAATTTCCACACTCCCTTTTCTCAGCACTTTAGTTGAGGAAAAGTTTCTCATAAAGTGATTGCATCCCTCCCCCACTACTTCATACAACTTGAATAAGTTTCTGTCGTTTGCCACATGAACAATGCTTCCAGTATCCAGGTATCAATCTTTATTTACAGCCACCATAAAGGTTTCAGAGATTACAACAACAAGCCTCTCTTCTGACTAATTTGGCTTAGGACTAGTCTTATTCTATTCTCTACATTCTCTAGAAAAATGGCCAAACTTGTCACAAACATAGCAACTAATTTTCTCTTTATCAGTTGGCTTTTTCTCTTTCACGAGATTCTTTTTTATTTTTTGGGTTTTCATGATTTTGCCAACCTTGTTACTAACAAAATTCACTTTAAGATAACCTTCTTTAAGACTCAAATTCTTTTTGTCACGAAGGCGAGTCTCCTCCTCAATTCAGATGTCCTTAAGAAGACCATCTAAAGTGATTTTCTCATTTTTATGTTTTAGGTGATTCCTGTATTCTTTCCAGGAATCCGGTAGTTTCCCAATGATGACAACAACTTGCAAGTCATCAGCAAGATACATACCTTCTCCTTTGATCTTCTAGGCCAAAAATTGCATATCATGAATTTGAGCAAGTAAAGGCTTGTCATCAACAATAGAAAAATTAACATACTGATCTACGATAAACCTTTTGTTACCAGCATCTTCGGCATTGTACTTGATCTCGAGAGCATTCCACAACTCTTCATCCGACTCCAATGGTGCATACAAGTCAAAGAGAGAATCGGCTAAAGTGTTCAGGATATGCCCTTTGCATCGGTAGTTGTCAGTATGCCACTTCTCTCGCTCTTTCTTCTGTTCTTTTGTCTCAACTTCTCCAACAACGACAGTGGGACAGGCCTTTTTGAGACAAAGTCGATATGCAGCTCGGATAGTAAAAAAAAGACTTTTGATTGCCACCGTTTGAAGTTTGACTCAACAAATCGATCTAGTTTTTCAAGGTCATGGCTAAGCAGATTGATGGAGTTGGATGTTGAACCAGAGGCCATATTGAAGTTCTAAAATTGTTATTCCAACCTTGTGATAACATGGATTTCAGAAAAGAGATCTCAAGACTAGAGGCACGTTCTTAAGATCGCTATATTTAGAACTTCAATTGCCCCACACCGGGAATTTCAAAGATGCGAAAAACAGTTTTGTTACGATTGAGTTCCGAGGATACAACTAGGCTTGAACCTCAAGAAAGTCACTGCTTCGCAAGAACAGATGACCGCTCCAACACATGAACTCTGCAAGCCAAACCGAGAAGAAAGAAAGGAGAAAACTGGAGAGTCAGAAATCCTGATGATCCAAAAGACGAAAAAGGAAGAAATTTATAGACTTGCTAGAAAGGCCAAAATATTTTGAGATAAATGAGATTAATGGCCATAATCCTGACGGTTTGAAAATATGATGAAAAGGTCCTTGAACGGTCACCCACCTTTGACTGTCAATCAAAGGCCTTCAAAACCGTCCAACAGCCACAAAGCGCCATAAACTCAATATAAATGCCATTAAAACCTTTTAAACAACCAGATATCTCAAAACTGAAAAGTCAAAACGGATATTTGCGCCTCATATGCACCTTGCACCGCTGCGAGCGTGCAAAGTGAACCAACAAAATGCAACATTACGCCTCAAGCACCCTTGCGCACACACGGACACACGCGTGCGCGTGAACGGTGCGTCTGTTGCTGCACGATGCGCAACAACGTTCGCAATCCACCTAAAGACTCAAAGCTTACCAAAGTAAAGAATAGATAACAAACTCTCTATTTAAACCTCTTGAAAAACCTTTCCCTCTTAGATATGAGACTAAACTTTTTCAAGGCACTTTTGGTAGTAAACAAAATCACCAAGATTTTATATTTTAAAACTTTTCTAACAATCCCCCACTAGTTTTAAAATATATTTGGCTTGCATAAAAACTTATGCCTCAGTGAGAGTGTCTGCATGACTTGAACCCCCACTTTTTGAAAGAAAACCTAAATTAACTAAGGTGCTAAGTGGACTTACCTTGAACTTAGCTCCTTATATTGTTAACGGAGTTTTTCAATCATACATGAGTGCTCTAGAGAATTGCCAATTCTCATAAGAAATGACTCACACTTCTACACTCATATAAGTGAGTTTGTCTAGGTGTACTGTAACACACACCGTAGCCTTAAGGCCTAATAAACTCATTAAGAGCTATTAGCTCAACCCTCACATTAGTTACAGCTCATGAGCACACATCAGTAATGGGCTTACATAAATATGCTCAATATTTGTCATTCACCAATTCGTTTACAATTGAACCTATGCATGTGGGATCTCCAGCGCTTTAGGTTGGGTATCCTCAGGTGATGACTTAATTGGCTTAATTCTCATTCCCCTCGGTGTTTTACTGATGACATCTCTCGAAAGACCTTTCATAAATGGGTCTGCCAAATTTTGACATGACTTCACATATTTCAATGATATAATATTGTTATCAATCATTTATCTTATAAAACTATGTCTTAGACTAATATGTCTAGACTTTTCATTGTATTTCATATTACCTGTTGTACATATAGTTGATTGGCTATCAAGAAACATTGAAATAGCAGATATAGGCTTCACCTAGTGGAATATCAACTAGCATATTCTTAAGTCATTCAGCTTCTCTACGAGCAGATGCCAAAGGAATAAACTCAGTTTCCATTATAGAATGGGTTATATAGGTATGTTTCTTAGACCTCTATGCAACTGCTCCTCCACCAAGGGTAAAGACCCAACCACTCATAGACTTAGAATCTTCAAAATCGGTATTCCAACTTGCAACACTATACCTTTCAATAATAGCAGGAAACTCGGTATAGTTGATTCCGTAGTCAAAAGTATGCTTAAGATATCTAAATATCATGTTAATTGCATTCCAAAGTTGATGACCAGGATTATTAGTATATCTACACACTTTACTCATTGCATAGGCAATATCAGGCCTTGTGCAATTCATTGCATACATAAGACTATCTAATACACTAGCATATTTTAATTGTTCAACACTTGCACCAACATTTAAAGTTAATTTCATATTTGGATCATATGGTGTGCATGCCGGTGAACTATTCATATATCCATACTTTGTAAGAATTTTCTCAATATAATGTGATTGACATAATGCAATGCTATTATTATCTCTTACAATTTTGATTCCTAAAATAACATCTGTCACACCCAAATCTTTCATACAAAACCCTGAAGATAAAAATCTTTTTGTTTGATTTATGCATTCACTATTGGAACCCAAAATAAGCATATCATCAACATATAAACAAATAATGATAATTGAGCTACAATCTACTTTACTGTAGACACATTTGTCAGCATCATGAATTTTAAAACCATTATGTACCAGAGCACTATCAAATTTTTCATGCCATTGCTTGGGGGCTCGCTTTAATCCATATAAGGATTTCTCAAGTTTGCAAATTTTGTGCTCTTGCCTTAGCTCTACAAAACCTTCAGGTTGCTCCATATATATCTCTTCATCTAATTCTTCATTCAAAAAGGTTGTTTTCACGTCCATTTGATGGATTTGAAGCTTATATATGGCAGCCATGGCAATCATTATTCTCATAGTTGATATTCTGGTTACAGGAGCAAAAGTATCAAAATAATCAATACCTTCTTTTTGTTTAAAACCTTTTGCAACCAAACGAGATTTAAATTTATCAATTGTACCATCAACTTTTATTTATTTTTTTGAAAATCCATTTGCAGCCAATAGTTTTGCAACCAACAAGTAAATTCACTAATTTCCAAACATTATTAGACATAATTGATTTAATTTCATCATTAATAGCTTCTCTCCAAAAGGCAGCATCTTGAGAAGACATCGCCTCTTAAAAAGACATACGATCATTCTTAATTAGAAATGTATAAAAGTCAGAACCAAAATTAGTTGGTTTTCTAACGCGTTTACTGTGTCTAACTTCAATTTCTGGTTCATCAGCACAATCATTCTAATATTCAATCATGTCATTAACAGGATGTTCAACTACTATAGTATAACTGCCATCAAGAAGAGAATCAAATGCATTTTTATGTTTTATGAAAGATGCATCTCTAGATTCTACAATAACATCATTAACAATGTCCAGAAATCTATATGCTTTACTATGTTCAGCATACCCAACAAATGCACATTTAAATGCTTTAGGTTCAACCTTCTTCCTTTTATTTTCTGGAATTTTAACATGCTGAACAACCCCAAACACGAAAATAACTAAGATTAGGTTTCTTACCAAAACATAATTTATAAGGTAATTTTTCAGATTTGGAATAAGGAACTCGGTTAAGAATATAACAAGCAGAAAGTATAGCATCTCCCCATAAGTTGGAATGCAAACCTGTATTAAAAAGCATAGCATTCATCATTTCTACAAGTGTTTTGTTTTTCCTTTCTACTACTCCATTCTGCTCAGGAGTTCTAGGAGCTGATGTTTGATGGATAATATCATTATCTCCACATAATTTATCAAATTCTCCTCATAAGTATTCACCTCCTCTATATGTTCTTAAATGTACAATCTTTGTTTTAAACCTATTTTGTACTTTAGCAAGATAAAGAAGAAGTTTGGAAAATGCTTCAGATTTATGTTTCATCAAATAAATATAACCTGATTTCGAGTAATCATCTTTAAAGGTATTAAAGTACCTATTGCCACTACGACTCAAAACATTATCCATCGTACACACATCAGAATGCACTAATTCAAGCAATTTATAATTCTTTTCTATACTAGGAAACGGGAGTCTAGTTAGCTTTGTTTGAATATATGTCACACTTATGATTATATTCTATTCTAACATGATAACGAAGAATACCAAAGTTATTCATATTATGAATACAATGAGACTTTATATGTTCTAATCGTGAATGTCAAAGAAAATAGGAGTCAACCATATAAACAGAAGTAGTAGCTTCATTTATGCTAATCTTGAACATACCACCAGTGGCAAACCCTTTTCCTACAAAGATTTTTTCTTTGGTCACAGTTACAATCCCAGACTCAATAACAATTTTAAAACCATTTCATGATAGTAGATCTGCAGAGATTAAATTGTTTTGAACTTCGGAAGCATAGTGGACATTCTCAAGTGTTAGGACTTTCCCGGATGTGAACTTAATTTCAACACTCCCTTTTCTCAGCACTTTAGTTGAGGAAGAGTTTCCCATAAAGTGATTGCATCCCTCTCCCACTACTTCATACAACTTGAATAAGTTTATGTTGTTTGCCACATGAACAGTGCTTCCAGTATCCAGGTATCAGACTTTATTTGCAGCCACCATAAAGGTTTCAGAGATTACAACAACAAGCCTCTCTTCTGACTAATTTGGCTTAGGACCAGTCTTATTCTGTTCTCTACATTCTCTAGAAAAATGGCCAAACTTGTCACAAACATAACAACTAATTTTCTCTTTATCAGTTGGCTTTTTCTCTTTCACGAGATTCTTTTTTATTTTTTGGGTTTTCATGATTTTGTCAACCTTGTTACTAACAAAATTCATTTTAGGATAACCTTCTTTAAGACTCAAATTCTTTTTGTCACGAAGACGAGCCTCCTCCTCAATTCAAATGTCCTTAAGAAGACCATCTAAAGTGATTTTCTCATTTTTATGTTTTAGGTGATTCTTGTATTCTTTTCAGGAATCTGATAGTTTTCCAATGATGACAACAACTTGGAAGTCATCATCAAGATACATACCTTCTCCTTTGATCTTCTAAGCCAAAAATTGCATATCATGAATTTGAGCAAGTAAAGGCTTGTCATCAACAATAGAAAAATTAACATACTGATCTACGATAAACCTTTTGTTACCAGCATCTTCGGCATTGTACTTGATCTCGAGAGCATTCCATAACTCTTCAGCCGACTCCAATGGTGCATACAAGTCAAAGAGCGAATCGGCTAAAGTGTTCAGGATATGCCCTTTGCATCGGTAGTTGTCAGTATGCCACTTCTCTCGCTCTTTCTTCTGTTCTTTTGTCTCAACTTCTCCAACAACGACAGTGGGACAAGCCTTTTTGAGACATAGTCGATATGCAGCTCGGATAGTAAAAAAAAAGGACTTTTGATTGCCACCGTTTGAAGTTTGACTCAACAAATCGATCTAGTTTTTCAAGGTCACGGCTAAGCAGATTGATGGAGTTGGATGTTGAACCAGAGGCCATATTGAAGTTCTAAAATTGTTATTCCAACCTTGTGATAACATGAATTTCAGAAAAGAGATCTCAAGACTAGAGGCACGTTCTTAAGATCGCTATATTTAGAACTTCAATTGCCCCACACCGGGAATTTCGAAGATGCGAAAAACAGTTTTGTTACGATTGAGTTCCGAGGATACAACTAGGCTTGAACCTCAAGAAAGTCACTGCTTCGCAAGAACAGATGACCCCTCCCACACATGAACTCTGCAAGCCAAACCGAGAAGAAAGAAAGGAGAAAACTGGAGAGTCAGAAATCCTGATGATCCAAAAGACGAAAAAGGAAGAAATTTATAGACTTGCTAGAAAGGGCAAAATATTTTGAGATAAATGAGATTAATGGCCATAATCCTGACGGTTTGAAAATATGATGAAAAGGTCCTTGAATGGTCACCCACCTTTGACTGTCAATCAAAGGCCTTCAAAACCGTCCAACAACCACAAAGCACCATAAACTCAATATAAATGTCATTAAAACCTTTTAAACAGCCAGATATCTCAAAACTGAAAAGTCAAAACGGATATTTGTGCCTCATATGCACCTTGCACCGCTGCGAGCGTGCAAAGTGAACCAACAAAATTCAACATTATGCCTCAAGCACCCTTGCGCACACACGGACACACGCGTGCGCGTGAACGGTGCGTCTGTTACTGCACGATGCGCAGCAACGTTCGCAATCCACCTAAAGACTCAAGGCTTACCAAAGTAAAGAATAGATAACAAACTCTCTATTTAAACCTCTTGAAAAACTTTTCCCTCTTAGATATGAGACTAAACTTTTTCAAGGCACTTTTGGTAGTAAACAAAATCACCAAGATTTTATATTTTAAAACTTTTCTAACAATCCCCCACTAGTTTTAAAATATATTTGGCTTGCATAAAAACTTATGCCTCAGTGAGAGTGTCTGCATGAATTGAACCCCCACTTTTTGAAAGAAAACCTAAATTAACTAAGGTGCTAAGTGGACTTACCTTGAACTTACCTCCTTATGTTGTTAACGGAGTTTTTCAATCATACATGAGTGCTCTAGAGAATTGCCAATTCTCATAAGAAATGACTCACACTTCTACACTCATATAAGTGAGTTTGTCTAGGTATACTGTAACACACACCGTAGCCTTAAGGCCTAATAAACTCATTAAGAGCTATTAGCTCAACCCTCACATTAGTTACAACTCATGAGCACACATCAGTAATGAGCTTACATAAATATGCTCAATATCTATCATTCACCAATTCATTTACAATTGAACCTATGCATGTGAGATCTCTAGCGCTCTAGGTTAGGTATCCTTAGGTGATGACTTAATTGGCTTAATTCTCATTTCCCTTGGTGTTTTACTGATGACATCTCTCGAAAGGCCTTTCATAAATGGGTCTGCCAAATTTTGACATGACTTCACATATTTCAATGATATAATATTGTCATCAATCATTTATCTTATAAAACTATGTCTTAGACTAATATGTCTAGACTTTCCATTGTATTTCATATTACGTGTTGTACATATAGCTGATTGGCTATCACGAAACATTAAAATAGCAGGTATAGGCTTCTCACCTAGTGGAATATCAACTAGCATATTCTTAAGTCATTCAGCTTCTCTACGAGCAGATGCCAAAGGAATAAACTCAGTTTCCATTATAGAATGAGTTATATAGGTCTGTTTCTTAGACCTCTATGCAACTGCTCCTCCACCAAGGGTAAAGACCCAACCACTCATAGACTTAGAATATTCAAAATCGGTATTCCAACTTGCAACACTATACCCTTCAATAATAGCAGGAAACTCGGTATAGTAGACTCCGTAGTCAAAAGTATGCTTAAGATATCTAAATATCATGTTAACTGCATTCCAAAGTTGATGACCAGGATTATTAGTATATCTACACACTTTACTCATTGCATAGGCAATATCAGGCCTTGTGTAATTTATTGCATACATAAGACTACCTACAACACTAGCATATTTTAATTGTTCAACACTTGCACCAACATTTGGAGTCAATTTCATATTTGGATCATATGGTGTGCATGCCGGTGAACTATTCATATATTCATACTTTGTAAGAATTTTCTCAATATAATGTGATTGACATAATGTTATTCTATTATTATCTCTTATAATTTTGATTCCTAAAATAACATCTGTGACATCCAAGTCTTTCATACAAAACCCTGAAGATAAAAATCTTTTTGTTTGATTTATGCATTCACTATTGGAACCCAAAATAAACATATCATCAACATATAAACAAATAATGATAATTGAGCTACAATCTACTTTATTGTAGACACATTTGTCAGCATCATGAATTTTAAAACCATTATGTACCAGAGCACTATCAAATTTTTCATGCCATTGCTTAGGGGCTCGCTTTAATCCATATAAGGATTTCTCAAGTTTGCAAACTTTGCGCTCTTGCCTTAGCTCTACAAAACCTTCAGGTTGCTCCATATATATCTCTTCAACTAATTCTTCATTCAAAACGGTTGTTTTCACGTCCATTTGATGGATTTGAAGCTTATATATGGCAGCAATGGCAATCATTATTCTAATAGTTGATATTTTGGTTACAGGAGCAAAAGTATCAAAATAATCATTACCTTTTTTTTGTTTAAAACCTTTTGCAACCAAACAAGATTTAAATTTATCAATTGTTCCATCAACTTTTATTTATTTTTTTGAAAATCCATTTGCAGCCAATAGTTTTGCAACCAACAAGTAAATCCACTAATTTCCAAACATTATTAGACATAATTGATTTAATTTCATCATTAATAGCTTCTCTTCAAAAGGCAGCATCTTGAGAAGACATCGAATCTTGAAAAGACACACGATCATTCTTAATTAGAAATGTATAAAAGTCAGAACCAAAACTAGTTGGTTTTCTAATGCGTTTACTGTGTCTAACTTCAATTTTTGGTTCATCAGTACAATCATTCGAATATTCAATCATGTCATTAACAGGATGTTATCTACTATAATATAACTGCCATCAAGAAGAGAATCAAATGCATTTTTATGTTTTATGAAAGATGCATCTCTAGATTCTACAATAACATCATTAACAATGTCCAGAAATCTATATGATTTACTATGTTAAGCATACCCAACAAATGCACATTTAAATGCTTTAGGTTCAACCTTCTTCCTTTTATTTTCTCGAATTTTAACATGATGAACAACCCCAAATACGAAAATAACTAAGATTAGGTTTCTTACCAAAACATAATTTATAAGGTAATTTTTCAAATTTAGAATAAGGAACTCGGTTAAGAATATAACAAGCAGAAAGTATAGCCTCTCCTCATAAGTTGGAATGCAAACCTGTATTAAAAAGCATAGCATTCATCATTTCTACAAGTGTTCTGTTTTTCCTTTCTACTACTCCATTCTGCTCAGGAGTTCTAGGAGCTGATGTTTGATGGATAATATCATTATCTCCACATAATTTATCAAATTCTCCTCATAAGTATTCACCTCCTCTATATGTTCTTAAATGTACAATCTTTGTTTTAAACCTATTTTGTACTTTAGCAAGATAAAGAAGAAGTTTGGAAAATGCTTCTGATTTATGTTTCATCAAATAAATATAACATAATTTCGAGTAATCATCTTTAAAGGTATTAAAGTACCTATTTCCACCACGACTCAAAACATTATCCATCGTACATACATCATTATGTACTAATTCAAGCAATTTATAATTCTTTTCTACACTAGGAAACTGGAGTCTAGTTAGCTTTGTTTGAATGCATGTCTCACACTTATGATTATTTTTATTCTTACATGACAAGGAAGAAGGCTAAAGTTATTCATATTATGAATACAACGAGAATTTATATGTCCTAATCGTGAATGCCAAAGAAAATAGAAGTCAACCATATAAACAGAAGTAGCAGCTTCATTTATGTTAATCTTGAACATACCACCAGTGGCAAACCCTTTTCCTACAAAGATTTTTTCTTTACAATCCCACACTCAATAACAATCTTAAAACCATTTCTTGACAGTAGATCTGCAGAGATTAAATTTTTTCGATCTTCTGGAGCATAGTGGACATTCTCAAGTGTTAGGACTTTCCCGGAGGTGAACTTAATTTTTATACTCCCTTTTCTCAGCACTTTAGTTGAGGAAGAGTTTTTCATAAAGAGATTGCATCCCTCCCTCGCTATTTCATACGACTTGAACAAGTTTTTGTCGTTTGCCACATGAACAGTGCTTCCAGTATCCAGGTACCAGTTCTTATTTGCAGCTACCATAAAGGTTTCAGAGATTACAACAACAAGCCTCTCTTCTGACTCATTTGGCTTAGGACCAGTCATCTTCCGTTCTCTGCATTCTCTAGCAAAATGGTCAAACTTGACACAAACATAACAACTAATTTTCTTTTTATCAGTTGGCTTTTTTCCTTTCACAAGATTCTTTTTTATTTTCTGGGTTTTCATGATTTTGCCAACCTTGTTACTAACAAAATTCACTTTAGGATAACCTTCTTTAGGACTCGAATTCTTTTTGTCATGAAGACGAGTCTCCTCCTCAATTCAGATGTCCTTAAGAAGACCATCTAAAGTGATTTTCTCATTTTTATGTTTTAGGTGATTCCTATATTCTTTCCAGGAATCCGGTAGTTTCTCAATTATGACAGCAACTTGGAAGTCATTATCACGATACATACCTTCTCCTTTGATCTTATAAGCCAAATTTTGTATCTCATGAATTTGAGCAAGTATACGCTTGTCATCAACAATAGAAAAATTAACATACTGATCTACGATAAACCGTTTGTTACCAGCATCTTCTGCATTGTACTTGATCTTTAAAGCATTCCACAACTCTCCAGCCGACTCCAATGGTGAATACAAGTCAAAGAGCGAATCGGCTAAAGTGTTCAGGATATGCTCTTTGTATCGGTAGTTGTTAGTATGCCACTTCTCTCACTCTTTCTTCTGGTCTTCTGTCTTAACTCCTCCAGCAGCGACAGTGGGACAGGCATTTTTGACGACATAGTCGATATGCAGCTCAGATAGTAAAAAAGAGACCTTTGATTGCCACCGCTTGAAGTTTGACCCATCAAATCGATCTAGTTTTTCAAGGTCACAGCTAAGTAGATTAATCGAGTTGGATGTTGAACCAGAGGCCATATTGAAGTTCTAAAATTGTTATTCCAACCTTGTGATAAAATGGATTTCAGAAAAGAGATCTCAAGCATAGAGGCACGTTCTTAAGATCGCTATCTTTATAACTTCAATCGCCCCACTTCGGGAATTCCGAAGATGCGAAAAAGGGTTTTGTTATGACTGAGTTCCCAGGATACAACTAGGCTTGAACCTCAAGAGAGTCACTGCTTCGCAAGAACAGATGACCTCTCCCACACATGAACTTTGCAAGCCAAACCGGGAAGAAAGAAAGGAGAAAACTAGAGAGTCAGAAATCCTGATGATCCAAAAGATGAAAAAGGAAGAGATTTATAGACTTGCTAGAAAGGCCAAAACGTTTTGAGATAAATGAGATTAATGACCATAATCCTGACGGTTTGAAAGTAGGACGAAAAGGTCCTTGAATGATCACCCACCTTTGACTGTCAATCAAAGGCCTTCAAAACCGTCCAACAGCCACAAAGCGCCATAAACTCAATATAAATGCTATTAAAACCTTTCAAACGGCCAAATACCTCAAAACCGAAAAGTCAAAACGGACATTTGCGCATCATATGCACCTCGCACCGTTGCGAGCGTGCGAAGTGCAAAGTGCGCCTCAAGTGCCCTTGCGCACACACACACGCGTGCGTGCGTCAGAACAACACATTCCTTGTTGCACGATGCGCAGCAACGTCTGCAATCCACCTAAAGACTCAAGGCTTACCAAAGTAAAGAATAGATAACAAACTCTCTATTTAAACATCTTGAAAAACTTTTCACTCTTAGATATGGGACTAAACTTTTTCAAGGCACTTTTGGTAGTAAACAAAATCACCAAGATTTTATATTTTAAAACTTTTCTAACAATCCCCCACTAGTTTTAAAATATATTTGGCTTGCATAGAAACTTATGCATCAGTGAGAGTGTCTGCATGACTTGAACCCCCACTTTTTGAAAGAAAACCTAAATTAACCAAGGTGCTAAGTAGACTTACCTTGAACTTAGCTCCTTATATTGTTAACAGAGTTTTTCAATCATACATAGGTTTCCAAAAGTTCAATTGTGTGGATTTCATGTTAGCACATTTAGAGCCTTGTGCTTCCCTGGATTCATGAGTGCTCTAGAGAATTGTCAATTCTCATAAGAAACGGCTCACACTTCTACACTCATATAGGTGAGTTTGTCTAGGTGTACTGTAACACGCACCCTAGCCTTAAGGCCTACAAACTCATCAAGAGCTATTAGCTCAATCCTCACATTAGTTACAACTCATGAGTACACATCAGTAATGGGCTTACATAAATATGTTCAATATCTGTCATTCACCAATTCATTTTTCATTGAACCTATGCATGTGGGATCTCCAGCGCTCTAGATTGGGTATCCTTAGGTGATGACTTAATTGGCTTAATTCTCATTCTCCTCGATGTTTTACTGATGACATCTCTTGAAAGGCCTTTCGTAAATGGGTCTGCCAATTTTTTACATGACTTCACATATTTTAATGATATAATATTGTCATCAGTCATTTGTCTTATAAAACTGTGTCTTAGACTAATATGTCTAGACTTCACATTGTATTTCATATTACCTGCTTTACATATAGCTGATTGGCTATCACAAAACATTGAAATAGCAGGTATAAGCTTCTCACCTAGTGGAATATCCACTAGCATATTCTTAAGCCATTCAGCTTCTCTACAAGCAGATGCCAAAGCAATAAACTCAGATTCCATTGTAAAATGAGTCATACAAGTTTGTTTCTTAGACCCCCATGCAACTGCTCCTCCACCAAGGGTAAAAACCCAACCACCCGTAGACTTAGAATCTTTAAAATCGGTATTCCAACTTGCATTACTATACCCTTGAATAACAGCAGAAAACTCGGTATAGTAGATTCCGTAGTCTAAAGTATGCTTAAGATATCTAAGAATCCTGTTAACTGCATTCCAATGTTGATGACCAAGATTATTAGTATATCTACACACTATTCATTGCATAGGCAATATCAGGCCTTGTGCAATTCATTGCATACATAAGACTACCTACAACACTGACATATTTTAATTGTTGAACACTTGCATCAACATTTGGAGTCAATTTCATATTTGGATCATATGGTGTGCATGCCGGTGAACTATTCATATATCCATACTTTGTAAGAATTTTCTCCATATAATGTGATTGACATAATGCAATGCTATTATTATCTCTTACAATTTTGATTCCTAAAATAACATCTCCCACACCCAAATCTTTCAAACAAAACACTGAAGATAAAAAAAAATTCGTTTGATTTATGCATTCACTATTGGAATCCAAAATAAGTATATCATCAACATATAAACAAATAATGATAATTGAGTTACAATCTACTTTACTGTAGACACATTTGTCAGCATCATGAATTTTAAAACCATTATGTACCAGAGCACTATCAAATTTTTCATACCATTGCTGAGGGGCTTGCTTTAATCCATATAAGGATTTCTCAAGTTTGCAAACTTTTCGCTCTTGCCCTAGCACTACAAAACCTTCAGGTTGCTCCATATATATCTCTTCATCTAATTATCCATTCAAAAAGGTTGTTTTCACGTCCATTTGTAAAGAATAGATAACAAACTCTCTATTTAAACCTCTTGAAAAAAAAATCTCTCTTAGATATGGAACCAAACTTTTTCAAGGCACTTTTGGTAGTAAACAAAATCACCAAGAATTTATATTTTAAAACTTTTCTAACATAAACATCTACCAAGATTTTGTGCACCAGGTTTTGAATGTTAACTGAAATTTGACAAAAATGGGCATCGTTGAATTCTAAACATACTGAATGGAAATTTTATCAGTTGAAATTTTATCAGGGAGGGAGGGAGGGAGAGAGAGAGAGAGAGAGAGAGAGAGAGAGAGAGAGAGAGATCTGTATTTAAATTATAAACCTCTTTATTTTTATCAGTTGAAAATTCTTGTCATTATTATAGTGAAAGAATGAAAACTTTTTCTAGTTGGGTTCCTTAAAGAAGAGCACATATATTATACAACAAATGGAGAATATAATGATTGCAACATCAATTGTGATAGCAGTGAGAGTCTGATCACTGAGCTTCACGTTCTTCCCACCAAGCCTATCAACCATGTCAGGGACCGATTCCCAGTTCTTCACATCTTGTTCATAAGGGTCCTCTAGTCTTAGCTTCATCCTTTCAGCTTGATGGCTCACGGCTTCCTGAGCCAAGCTCCAGTCGTAAAACCGGCGCCTCTCTTCATTACTAAAGACATCATAAGCTTTTGGCAGACACATGAACTTGTCTGAAGCTGCCTTTAATGAGAGTGATGTGGTATCAGGATGGTATTCCTTTGTCAATCTTCTGTAAGTTGCCTTGATCTCTTCCAAGTCGGCTTGAGTCGATACCCCTAAAAACCTGAATTTTCAAGTGCAAATTCTGTCAAGCTTAGCCTGACTGATCCAAATAGACGCGGTTTGACCAGACTGCATGCAACTCATTTACTGGTTGGCCTGGACCACCCTTAACCAATACAGGTTTTTCTTGGTTTAGACAGCAAAAGAACCAACACCAAAAACAAAGACTTACTCATAATAGGAGCCTGTGGTGTTCTTGAGAAGTTCAGAGAATTTCTCCCCAAAGTTCTCATGTTTCTCTGCAGCAACTGTGCTGGACTCTCCTCCTACCCAGCCTTCATCAGGATTATCCCAGTGAATTCTGGTGTCAAGGCCCGATTTTCGGCTTTTCCGGTGTTGGTTCTCTTCCTCTGAGCTCTCTGACGCGAACATGACTGGTCGGCCAGACCTTGCAATCGCCTGCTTTGCGCCTTTCCTGATTCGGAAGAGGATGGTCAGAGAAGTTGGTGCAGTTGAAGCCATGGTTGGCTAAGGAAGAGCAAGAATGTGTGAAGCATAGGCAACTAACTGCACATGAGTGCTCTACGTCCACAAAAATAGCGTCTAAAACCAACATATCTATGGCATTTAAAATATAGCTATTTTCTTTTTTAGCTAATATAGCAAAGCAGGTTATATGTTTCCCCCCCCCCCCCCCCGAACAGGGCAGTTAGCTACATCTCATGTTCGGGGGTCCCAAAGAGCACCACGTATGTAAGCATGTGCATCTCGTATCCCCATGTTTGTCAGCATTAATTAGCATTGGAGTTTGATGCGATTGCAAAGACTTAAGTACCCTCTCCTCCATTGGTGCAAAAAAAAATGACGATTCTTGAAAAGGAGTGATTGTAAAGACTTAAGTGCCCCGAAGATGATTATTTAAGACCCAGTCTCTGCACTGCAGGATTATCTGAGAAAGAAATCTCCCCTGGAGGAGGCCATGAACATCAACCCTCTCTCTCTCTCTCTCTTCTCTTTCTGCTTTTATGCACATCCAACAGAAGATCTTACATTGCTCCATCAAGCACCGGCTGACCTGCACATTGACTGTTGTGGAGCCTGATTCAGAGTTTTTACCCTTACAGGAGGAGGGTTTGGGGGTTCCTCCCAGCGTGGGTAACATCATTCAAATAAATGAGTTGTAGATCCTGATTCAGAGTTTTTACCCTTACAGGAGGAGGGTTTGGGGGCTCCTCCCAGTGTGGGTAGCATCATTCAACTTGATTCGTTGTGGAGCCTGATTCAGAGTTTTTACCCTTACAGGAGGAGGGTTTGGGGGCTCCTCCCAACGTGGGTAGCATCATTCAACTTGATGAGTTGTAGAGTCTGATTCAGAGTTTTTGCCCTTATAGGAGAAGGGTTTGGGGGCTCCTCCCAGCCTGGATAGCATTGTTCAACTTGATTCATTGTGGAGCTTGATTTAGAGTTTTTGCCCTTATAAGAGGAAGGTTTGGGGGCTCCTCTCAGCGTGGGTAGCATCATTCAACTTGATTCGTTGTGGAGCCTGATTCGGAGTTTTTACCCTTACAGGAGGAGGGTTTGGGGGCTCCTCCCAACGTGGGTAGCATCATTCAACTTGATGAGTTGTGGAGTCTGATTCAGAGTTTTTGCCCTTATAGGAGAAGGGTTTGGGGGCTCCTCCCAGCCTGGATAGCATTGTTCAACTTGATTCATTGTGGAGCTTGATTTAGAGTTTTTGCCCTTATAGGAGGAAGGTTTGGGGGCTCCTCCCAGCGTGGGTAGCATCGTTCAACTTGATTCGTTGTGAAGCCTGATTTAGAGTTTTTGCCCTTACAGGAGGGGGGTCCGGGGGCTCTCCCGGCACGGGTCCCGGGTGTCGTGGTAAAAAAATGCACAGGGTATCGTGGTGAGAAAGACATATTTTTGTTCCAAGCAAGGTTGAAAGAAATCAATGGAAAATCCAACAAGGAGCATGCCAGAATCAAGATGTGGATGTCAAGCGAGAATGGTGTTGTGCAACTCAAATAACACAAAATAATAGGGGTCTGGTTTTTAGTTAAAATAAAGAATGAAATGACAATAGAAATCGCTGAAAATTTACAGAAATAAACTAGACTTAATAACGAAGACACCACTTTTTACGGATTTGGAATATGATCTCCGGTTAGGGAGATATGGCCCTGACAAGTTTATCCTAATTCGGGTAGCGATTTACAGCGATTTGCTTACTGAATAACACTACAAATCGCTATAGCGATTTGCGGAAGAATCTACAAATCGCTATAGCGATTTGCGGAAGACACTACAAATCGCTATAGCGATTTACGGAAGACACTACAAATCGCTATAGCGATTTACGGAAGACACTATAAATCGCTATAACGATTTGCAATTTGTAGTGTCTTCCGTAAATCGCTATAGCGATTTGTAGTGTCTTCCGCAAATCACCCGAAAATACTACAAATTGTTGTAGGAAAGCCTGATAATACTACAAATCGTTGTTGGAAGGCCGAAAAAAATTTGGTCCGGAGGGCGCTGCCCCCCGAGCCCCCTGCCAGGGGCGGCCCCCCCTGGACCCCCGCCCGCGCCGGGGGGAGCCCCCGGACCCCCCTCCTGTAAGGGCAAAAACTCTAAATCAGGCAGAGAAGTAGAGAGAGAAGGGAGAGAGTGTGAGAGAGTTGATTTTCATGGCCTTCTCCAGGGGGAACTCTTTACCTCCCTTGATTTTTTCTCTAGAGAGAGAGAGAGTTTTACAGTGTTTTACGGAGAAGGAAGAAGAAGATGGCGATGGAGCAATGTAGGATCGTCTCTTGGATGTGCACAGAAGTAGAGAGAGAAGAGAGAGAGTGAGAGGGTTGATGTTCATGGCCTTTTCCAGGGAGAACTCTTTGCCTCCCTTGATTTCTTCTCTAGAGAGAGAGCGAGGGTTTTACAGTGTTTTACGGAGAAGAAAGAAGAAGAAGATGGCGATGGAGCAATGTA
The DNA here is from genome assembly GCF_984573655.1 of Nuphar pumila. Classification (NCBI taxonomy): domain Eukaryota; kingdom Viridiplantae; phylum Streptophyta; class Magnoliopsida; order Nymphaeales; family Nymphaeaceae; genus Nuphar; species Nuphar pumila. Next base: position 145,221,683 of record NC_143250.1, on the reverse strand, counting down.
GGATCGTCTGTTGGATGTGCACAGAAGTAGAGAGAGTGAGAGGGTTGATGTTCATGACCTTCTCCAGGGAGAACTCTTTGCCTCCCTTGATTTCTTCTCTAGAGAGAGAGAGAGTTTTACAGTGTTTTACGGAGAAAGAAGAAGAAGACTTTGAAGAGTCAACATCATCCTTGACTTTCTGGATGGAGGACATGTTTGTCCTTTTTTTGAACGGAGAAAAAAGAAGAAGACTTTGAAGAGTCAACATCATCCTCGACTTTATGGATGGTGGACATGTTTGTCCTTTTTTTGAACTGTTTGTTTTTTCTTTTTTGAATGAAGGGCATTTTTGTTATTTTCTCAAGCCATCACTTTATGAGAAAAATAGCAAGAAAGGGTACTTAAGTCTTTGCAACAACACCAGAGTCCGATGCAAAGTTATGTCAACATACACGGGAATACGAGCCCCACGTGCTTGTATACGTAGTGCTCATTCAAAGCCCCAAACACAGACGTGGGATTCAGTGAATCATCGGGGGCGAACATACACCACCCTCTCCTAATATAGCCAACGCTTAACAAGACCAAGACAATGGGAATGGGGCCCACCTAATAATTTAGGTGTCCTCAGCTGGATCCAGGCCCAACTAACATGATGCTTGAACAAGACCCAGATCCAGTTAGCATTCATATTTGATTTAGATCCAAGTCCTAACCCAAATGGACGCTAGATGTTGGCTTCTTTTGTAATAAATTTTCTATTTCTTTGTGATCTTTACATTTTTTTGATGAAGCTAGAAAAACCTCGGGTGAGTCCCCACAACCACCCTGCCTTACGTGGCTATGAACACACGTGCGCAAGTAGGGTTTGATCCGGTGCTTTCATTTCAAGCACCCTCACAACCAGTCTGCTGGCCACACGGGCAACCCCTGATGTGTTCTTTATGTTTAAAAAAGAAAATGTTCGCAAAGACTCCACTCACTTGGAAGAGGTGACTGGTGAATGTCACAAGTTCAAAACCAACGGGTGGTGTCCGTTGCCGCAAGTCTGAAGCTGGGTGTACTCCTCTATAGGTTGGGGAGACCTCAAGGGTTCTACCAACCAGAGGCCACATTTCTCTTGGGCTAACCAAAAAACATGAAAAGAAATATTCCATGTAGTTTAATTGGGGCATGATCATGGCAGAAGTGTGACCCACAAAAATTTGTCACGTCAGGACCATTCGTTTCCAATAGGGCTGCAAATGGGTCGATACAGCAGTCAAGTCATGCTTGATGCAATTGGATCCAATCCAGGATCAAGCTATGATATGAGACCTTGTGGTACTGGATCTACTGAAAATTGGCAAAATTTATTGGTTTACGTACAGAAAAGGTAAATTGATCATCTTAAAACGAATTCCGACCCAGATCCTAACATATTTCTTTACCCGATTCCAACTGAGACCCAACCATATTTATTCAATCCAAACAAGATTGAAACATGTGCTACCCATATCCGAAAACATGGGTTATCTCCAGTTTGGACTCGGATCCCAATGATTTGGATCCGATCCAAAGATGCATCGATCTTGGAGTCATGTAATAGTTTTCCCTGGAAAAATGAATCGGGACTGGATCCTTTCACTATTTAAAATTTGAATTTTGGATATGTATTAAAAGCCAAAAAAAAAAAAGTAACCAGTTATTTTCTTTTTAATATCAGAAATATACCACGCTTATGGGAGATGTGCCCTTCTGATTATTGAAATTGACAAATATGCCACTTGACCATTTCAAAAGCACCAATGCAGATCGGGTCTTATGGAGGAACAGGACCAGCTCCGATCCAACTGCTGGCAGTACCTTTTGGCAGGCAAGCTTGACGAATTTATATTCATATATTGATTTTTATTAAGAGTTTATAATTACAATTATCACCATGATCACGATGATGATCATGCTATTGATTAATAAGGTAATGAAGCCTATATATCTAATTGGGTTCCTTAAATAACAGAGCATATATTATACAACAAATTGAGACTAAAATGGCCACAAAATCAATTGAGAGAGCAGCGAGAATCTGCTCACTAAGCTTCATGTTCTTCCCACCAAGCCTATCAACCATGTCAGGTATCGACTTCCAATCCCTCACATCTTGTTCATAAGGGTCCTCTAGTCTCAGCTTCATGCTCTCGGCTTGGCGGCTCGCGGCTTCTCGGACCAAGCCCCAGTCATATGACCGGCGGCTTGCTTCATTGCCCAACACATCAAAAGCCTCCTGCAGATGCACAAACTTGTTGTAAGCCACCTTTATCGGAAGCGACGTCATGTTGGGATGGCACTCCTTTGACTGATGCCGGTAAGCCGACTTGATCTCCTCGAAGCCGGCTTGAGCTGATACACCCAATAGCCTGGAAAAACACTCAATGTACCAAATAAGTATAATAAAAAATCAAATCTATATAGGGACTTATTTCAGCACTTCTTATTGCATGTTTACATAATATAAATATGAGTTTTTATGGTAACTCTCTTTCTTCTTCTTCTTCTTCTTCTTCTTCTTCTTCTTCTTTAATGGAGAGGAAATCCAAGTTTAGGTGGCGGGCCCCAGAGACCTTGATGTCTGCCATATGGCCCACCTTTAAGCTGTTAAAATCAATGTTGTCAGTATCGGTATCAGCCACGTATCGTTTGGCCAACGATTCAGGTGAATTCGGCCCAAACCGATACTCAAGTGAATCATTTTGAATCAGCCAAAAAATAATTAAAAAAATATTGTGTCAATCAGAACGTGACACGTGTTAAATCTATTAAAATAATAATTTAAAGTATTTTTACAGCTATTAAAAATAACCGATTCAGGGGTGAAGCGTATCGATTTTCTGCCGATACTAACATTGGTTAAAATCCCTCTGTCGTTTCCCCTTGCCTGTCAGTAAGCTTGCTACTTTGGCCATAATATAAGGGATGTACACCCGGTGTATTGAACTAGTGACGAGATGTGAGAGCCCTTGTGGGCTATATCACAAGGACATACCATTTTGGTGGTGTGTCGAGTGGACATGATTGAACATGTGGACACGGACACCGACACCTATGAACCATATTTTAATATTATTTTATTAATTTTAACATTTTAAGATCTTATTTCAATAAAAAATTTATTATTAATATTAAAATATCAAAAATTAGTTTTTTATTGATTAAAACTTTTAAAATTCTGTGTCCTAGTGTCCGCTTTTCCAAAAGATTTTCGAACTTTCGAGTCGAATCCGCTTTAGAAGTCCTCGTGTCTTTGTGACATAGCCTGTGGGTGAGTTTTATGGTAACTTAAGAAGAGTCCTACACGAAAGGCACTTAAGTGCCCCCATCTCTCTCAGGCATGATACTTCTGCAAAACTAGAAAGGTAGGCTTCTCTCAAAAACTAAAAACGTAGACGGGCAAGCAAGAGACCATGCATGACTACCTAGAGAGATAGGGCATGGAATATCCCAATTTATCTGGTTTATCTAGATAAAGGATCAAAGAAAACCTTGACTGAGTCATTTTTCAGTACCAAGAGGGTAGAAAATTTCAGGCTTTTCCATACAATAAGAATTTCCTGAACTTTTTATGATGGAAACAAGTGTTGGTCAACTGTGCAAAAATATTTCTGGCTACTATTTATTAATTGACTTAATTGAGGAGTTTCTATATGCATCTTTGAGGGCCAAACATCAATCATTGATTTATGGCAGTGTCACAAATTTTGTTCTTGGTTTTTCTAGGCAGAAAATGAAAGCTCGCAAGATTTTTCTTGGAAATTTCCTTTTTGTGTGTGAAAATATCAGGATATCTCAGTATATATAAATAAAAAACCATAAACATAAATATTGTAACAAAATAACTAAGATAAGCCCCTAATTATAAAAAATTATTGAAAAAGACAATATGTTGTACTTATCATCATTTTATGAAGAATTTCTCATTTTATAAGGTGGTATTGGTTAATAATTTTCTGGTATAAAATTGAAATTTCACACACACGCTCGCACTCACACACAAACTTGGTTTAGTTGGTCAAATAAACCTGAGCCTTTAGCAAATGGGGCACAGGTTGGGGCAGTACCTCATTCCAAGGTGAGTCCTGCCACACCATCCAAATCAGTCAGAGCTAGCCCACCTTGCTGAGCCTATGCAACTCACAAGTGGGCCCCAGACCTTGTGGTTGGCCAAACTATAGTGCACAACCTCTAAGTCATGAATTTTCTGAACCTAGCAAAATTAAGTGCTGTCTTTTTTATGACGAAGGAAAATCCTCATGGAGAACCGGGTCACTTAATGGGCCTGCCCTGCAAGGTAAAACTCTGGGTTGTATTGTGATCAACGGGGGCTCTGCTTGTTTGGTAGGAGCAGTTAGTGCATGAACGTCACCTTGTGTTGGGACGTTGCAGGTTCAAAACCCAATGGTATAAATGTATAACTGGAAGGGTCTGCCTAACCCAGCTTGCCTTTAAAAAAAAAAAACTCAGGTTTGTAAACACTATCACCTAGCTTTATGTGCCCCAACCATGATAAAGCAACGGCAGCCCCAATTGGCCAGCAGGATTTGGCCCTGGAGCTTCAGCTTGACACAGGACACTGCTGACCACATGGGTAACCACACCTGACATGATGTTGTACCAGTTTATATATAGCACAATCAATGTCTTTTTGCTCTATCAACCATGGTTAAGAAAAAGGAACAAACTAAACAACTGACAGCAAAGGCTTACTCATAATGGGAGTTGGTGCTGTTCCTGATCAGATCAGTGAGCTTCTCCCTAACATTCTCGTGCTTCTCAGCATCATCTGCTCGAGGCTTCCCTCCTATCCACCCTTCATCTGGATTATCCCAATGAATTCTGGTGTCGACACCGGGTTTGCGTTCATTCCAGGCTTGGATCGTGCTCTTTGACGCGAGAAACAGTGGTCGGCAAGACTTGGAAAACTTCTCCTTTGTGTTTTTCCAGATGGGGAAGGTGGTGACCGCAGTGGTGGATGCAGTTGAGGCCATGAATATATGGCTAAAGAAACAGTTTAGGAACAAGCGGTGCATGGATGAGTTCAAGCCAGCTTCTAATATATATACACACACGAAAGAGCAGAAACAGTAGTGAGTTTGAATTGTTCAACTTCAGATTGTGGGGAGTCCCATTGTTTTCTATTTAGGTGAAGATTACATGTCATATGCATTTTTAGAAAATATATTTACAGATGTCCTCACATACACAAAATTGACACATAGGTTGCGTTCAAAGATTTATTTGCCAATAACTTCAGAACTCTCTCTCTCTCTCTCTCTCTCTCTCTATATATATATATATATATATATATATATATTGATGCAAAACCAAAATGGGTTTATAGTAAAATTCCATCCAACTACAAATTTATCTACATTAAAACAGAAAATATAAAAAAAATTGCTGAAAATTAACTAGAGAGATAACTGAAATAAAACAGAATAACGAATTTTGAAGTCCAACTCAACTTTTAGACCTCTCATTTTTTATAAATGAGGAATTACAATGGTAAATATAAAATCTACCTAGCTGTGATAAGTTTCTAATCTTGATAAACATTTCATGAGTCCAATATGAATTTGATATCCCAATACACTATGACCTAAAACTAAAATATATCCAAAGCATAAAGTTTGATCTATTTAAATCTCATGGACCCCGGTTGTGCCTTGATTGCTTTACATTATTCTCTTCAGGTTGGAGAAGACTTGTCTTCAATTGCATGGACCAAATAAAGTCTACAATCATATGTGATTGAAAGCTTTAAACCATTCATAGTCTTCTATTAAACCTCTATGTTGTTGGCTCAGAGTCGCTGCATCAGTAGATCGAATGGCATGTGTTTGACAGAACTTTGAATATGTGTACATGATATAAAAAAAACGATTAAATTGTGCATATGTTCACACTGTAAAAAAAAAGATTATTCCAAAAATCTCACAGTGTTTGCTTAAATGCTTCACATAGGCTGCAAACATAACAGACAGAAACTTACCTGGATCCGATGATCTAGGAGTTCAGATGTTCCCACAACCTTGGTCTGACAGTTGGCCCAGAGAGAGAGAGAGTCACTGAACAGTAAAGGTTTTCTTTTATCAAAAACCTATTAAAAGTTACATCATCGCCATCCATGGTATTTATCTTTGTGTAATGATAACATGTGATGTCAAAGCACAATTTCTTTTGTGTTCCGTCCGTGGTCTTTATCTTTGTGTAATGATAACATCAGCACTTTTGGTGAGCCCCACTGTTTGTACACTGAGTGGCAGTGATGAAGGCCAGGGACAGTGGTGTGTATTTTTGACATATCACCTGATCTGACCTTGCACCCAACCCGGTTCACAGCTTCCAGTTTACACTGGAACAGGCGCACACACAATGTGCTACTCAACCACCTTAACTTACTATGTTATACACTTTTTTTTGAAAGGGCAAGCTGGGGTTAGGGGGACCCCTACTAGAACAACAGCCGCCCCCATGTGGCAGAGGGATTCGATCTTCGGCCTTCAGCCTTCAGCTTGACACAGGACTCTGCTTACCACATGAGATACCACCTCGGTGGTACTGTGTTACACACTTGATTTACAAGGATCTAATTAATACTAGAAAAAAAATTAACCTTTGAATTATGTTTAACATGTTCTATCTACTTTTTCGAATCTGGCTGAATCCAGCTTGTATCCAACCCATTTACACCCTTATAACCATTTTTACAGGACTTGCATTTCTGAATTTATTTGCAAACGGAGCTCAACATTGTTTAGTAAGCAATATTTTTGTGGGAATGGTGGGTTATTTGTAAATATCATTAAGAAGTGCACATGATTGGTAATTCTTTTGTTTTTTATTTTCTTATTTTCTCCCTCGTCATTGTTATTATCGTCGTCGTCATCATCATCATCCACCAAGCCTTATCTGACCAAATATGGGTCACGATGCCAAAGTCAAATCTAATCCCAGCCGTTCATTTCACAATTTGGCAACCTTTGCATAACCTCGTCCAAAATATCTCTTGTTTGGATCTCAGACCTTCTAACCCAAGCCATACATTCCATATGTGGTGGCCCAACCTTTCACATTCTTTTTCTTTTTTTATTTGCACGGAGAAACTGCCCCTAGAATTTGATACCAAGTTGTGCTGGCTCTGCCTGCCCTAATTACGATCACTTTTTTTTTTATATGTTCTATACCATTCCTTTACAGGCTCATAACTGTTTGGATATGGGCCACATTTATATTTTACCCATTTCCATTTCTAAAGGTTGTGGATCTTTGAACTAATGTCCATTCCTTCTTCAACGTTATGGATTTGCTTTTCTTTCCTTTTGATAGACCAGACAAGCGTAGGGGTAACCTCACTACAAGAAAATAGGGAATTAGCGATGGACGTTTGCGACAGAATTGTTCCGTCGCTATCTAGCGACGGATTAATGAGAAAAGCAAATCCGTCGCTAAAATCCGTAATATTTACAAAAATAATGACGAAATAGCTTCTGTCGCACCATCCGTCGCTAGTTAGCGACAGAAGGTTTTGTCGTAATAACCACAATATTTAGCGACTTATTTGGTGAGGGATAGTATGTCAACGCTATCTAGAGACGCAGTTAGCGATGGAATATTTTTGTCGCTAACTAGTTATGTAGATTTACGACGGCTTTGCAATGGAATTATTCGTCGCTAAATGTCGCGTAAATCCCTAATCATAGCCCTCTTTCTCTTTCATGTTTTGCTGCTACCGCCCGCCGCCCTCTCACTCCCGCCGCCTTATCCCGCTCGTTGGCCTCTTCCCGGCCCCCACCGCCCGCCACTCGTTGGCTGACGCTCCCCGTCAGCCTCCCGCCGCTCCCCGTCAGACGCCCACCGCCTGGTGACGCTCAGGTAATCGATATTAAATTTGCTTTTTCCGGCAGGGGGTCGCCCCCCTGGTTTTTCGGCAGGGGGTCGCCCCCCTTCTTTTCCGGCAGAGGGGCGCCCCAATGCCTTTTCGGATGGGGGGCGCCCCCTGCCTCTTTGATTTTTTCGGCAGGGGGTCACCCCCTGCGTTTCTGGTAGGGGGGTCGCCCCCTGGTTTTTCGGCAGGGGGTCGCCCCCCCCCCCCCCCTTCTTTTCCAGCAGGGGGGGTGCCCCAATGCCTTTCCGGATGGAGGGCGCCCCTGCCTCTTTGGTTTTTCCGGCAGGGGGTTGCCCCCCTGCATTTCCAGTAGGGGGGTCGCCCCCCTGCTTTTTCGGTAGGGGGTCGTCCCCCTGGTTTTCCGGCAGGGGGTCGCCCCCTTCTTTTCTAGATGGGGGGCGCCCCCTGCCTCTTTGGTTTTTTCGGCAGGGGGGTCACCCCCCTACGTTTCCAGTAGGGGGGTTGCCCTCTGGTTTTCCGACAGGGGGTCGCCCCCCTTCTTTTCCGGCAGGGGGGCGTCCCAATGCCTTTCTGGATGGGAGTGCCCCTTGCCTCTTTGGTTTTTCCGGCCGAGGGGTCGCCCCCCTGCGTTTTCGGTAGGGGGGTTGACCCCCTTTTTTTCGGCAGGGGGTCGCCCCCTGATTTTTCGGCATGGGGGTGCCCCAATGCTTTTCCGGATGGGGGGCGCCCCCTTCTTCTTTGGTTTTTTCGGCAGGGGGGTCGCTCTCATGCATTTCCGACAGGGGGTCGCCCCCCTTGGTTTTTCGGCAAGGGGTCGCCCCCTTAATTTGCCACTAGGTGCTTGGGTGCTCGACTTCTCAACGCCTCCATCATGCTCATGCCCGTGTGCACGCCGTGTGCTTTTTGGGATCTCTATGTTTGCTTTCCGTTTGTCATAGCGGAATCGTGCCCCTACTCGGTGCTGACAGCTCAACTGCAAGGTTCCTTGTGCATCTTTCCAGAGGGCTTGACATGCGGTTTGGCAGACCACACTGCACTACATCGTTCTGTGAAACTGCAAATGACTCATTAAATCAGTTATTGTTTGTTTGATGGTTCCTGCTACTCAGATAACTCTAGTAAAACTAGAGCTAATACGTGCACCAAAGCCCGACTTCTGGAAGGGACGCATTTTTTAGATAAAAGGCGAATGCAAGATTTTTTCATTTCAGCAGATGGTGACTTCATTTTAACACATTGTCTCTTGCAAATTTCTCAACGGATACCACTTGTGCCCTGCCATCCGTGGTAAGTAACTTACAAAATCAATGCAAATTGGGTGAATACCTGTGATGAGTACGTGATGCAAGCGCATCACATGTTATTTAATTTATTCGATGCAACACTTTATTGTTCACACACTCACTTAGTTGTTGATATCTAGGACTGTTTTGTTGGAGTTTGGACATCATGCTAAGCATTGTTTAAATATATGAGAATAGAAGTGTTCTTATTTTTCGAGTACGGATTTCATGCTAGGCATGGTAGTAGTTAGCAGGATATTGGAGTGTGTTTGTTGCAGGTACATGTTTGACATTTTTTTGATATGAATGTTTTTTATGTATTGCAATATTGAATGTGATTGTATCCATGTTTGCATGTAGTTACTTTCAATTTGTTTATTACTTACATGTGAAATTGTATAATGAAAGCATGATTCAAGTGAATGTATCGTGTAATGAATAGTTTGCACATGAAAATATTAAGTTATCAATGCGCGCATCATAATTTTTGTGATTGTATGACATCATATATTGCATGATAAATTTGATATTTTCTTCATCATAACATTCTGATTATTCTCTTTTAATTGGTTAGGATACTATTTGTAACATCATACGACAAAATGACTGCAAATCGTGACTGAATGTACCGTAGGATAGTTGATAATGAGTTATCGCATGAATATATGGATGGTGTTGAAAGTTTTATTGAATTTGCAACAGCAAGTGTCAGTACAGTGGATCCTACAGGTCGGATTAGGTGTCCTTGCAAGATTTGTAAGAACAATCGATTTGTATAACCTCATGGCGTTAGACATCACCTATACAGGAAGGGTTTTGTGAGCGATTATCAAAATTGAACGTTTCATGGTGAAGAATTTAGAAACAATTTTGATGCACGGGTGAATGTTGTGCACGATAATTCATATATGGATTTGATATTTGATGCCGCAGGAATAGAACTGGGTTATGACATGGGTCCTAGTGATGTAACAACTGCAGTAGATGAAGAATCACTAAACGATGCAACTAGTAGATTTTATGATTTACTTAGAGATACTAATGAACCACTTTGGAACGGTTGCGAGAGTCACACTATTTTATCTGCAAATCTTCAACTAATGAATTTGAAGTCTGAGTATAAGTTGAGTCAATCATGTTTTGATTGTTTGTGCATTATTGTGAAGGGTATGTTGCCCAAAGATGAGAAATTGCCACAAAATTTCTATCGTGCAAAGGTTATAGTCAATGCTCTAGGTATGGGGTATAAAAAGATAAATGTTTGTCCAAATCACTGCATGTTGTATTTCAAGGATCAGGAAAACAACATATCATGTCTGTCATGTGGGGCATCCTCGGTTCAAGCCAAAAACAAGAGACAACGGTAGCACGAGATCAAAAGAAGTTTCGTACAAGTCGCTCCACTACTTTCCTATCACTCCTAGATTGCAATGATTGTATATGTCTTTAAGGACAGCTAAACACATAAGATGACATGCAAATAAAGTTCGACATGATGAAGACAAGATCACGCATCCTGTTGACGTGGAAGCTTGGAAGCACTTTGATCGTACGCATCAGAACTTCGCAATAGAAGTGAGAAATGTTAGACTCGGTCTATGTACAGATGTATTTAATCCATTTGGGAGTAGATCAACTCAATACTCATGTCGGCCAGTATTTGTAACTCCATACAACCTTTCACCAAGCTTGTGTATGAAGCATCCAAATCTTTTCTTGTCTTTATTGATCCCTGGTCCGACCTCACCTGGCCAAAATCTTGATATATATTTAAGGTTATTGATTGATGAACTTAAAATATTGTGGTATGACGGTGTTACCACGTATGATGCCTACAAAAAATAAAATTTCAATATCAAGGTCATTGTTCTATGGACAATCAGTGACTCCCCTGCATATGGTATGTTATCCGGTTGAAGCACACATGGGAGGTTGGCATGTCCGTACTGCATGGAGGATACCAAAGCTTTTAGATTGACGCATGAAAGGAAACCTTGCTGGTTTGAGTGTCATCGTCAATTTCTACCCAACGACCATCCGTTCCGACAACAAAGGAATGTGTTTAGAGCAAGCACAACTGAAATGGAAGGTCCATCCACAAGATTGTCTGGCATAGAGATTTTAAGAAGAATGCGATACTTTTCAGATGTATTAACAGATGCCCACAGTCTGACACCCTTCCTTAGATTTGGGAAGGATCACAATTGGACAAAAAAATCTATTTTTTGGGAACTACCATATTGGCAGACCCTATTGATATGACATAATTTGGATGTGATGCATGTGGAGAAAATTGTGTTGGATAATGTGTTTAATATAGTAATGAATGTTAAAGAGAAAATGAAGTATAATCCGAAGGCCCGTATGGATTTAAAAGTAATATGTAAAAGATTAGAATTAGAACTCAAAGAGTATAATGGCAAAGTACTGAAACCAAAGGCAAAGTACGTGCTTGGACCTGATCAAATAAAGCATGTATGTCAATGGTTGAGACGGTTGAGATTTCCAGATGGATATGTCTTTAACATTGCTCGGGCTGTGAAGATTGACGATGGACAGTTATATGGGTTGAAGAGCTATGATTGTCATATTTTTATGCAACGATTGATACCCCTAGCATTCCATGATATGTTAGACAAACCTATATGGGGGGTATTGTCTGAGTAGAATGGAATTTTTAGAACATTGTACGCATTCGAAATCATAGTATCTAATGTAAAGAATCTTGAGGACTCTATCATCACCACTGTTTGTCTGCTAGAAAAGATTTTTCTGTCAACATTTTTTGATGTTATGGAACATTTGATCATACATTTGCCATATGAACTAAGGGTTGGTAGCCCTGTGCAATATCGATGGATGTACCCATTTGAAAGGTATATGTTTTCTTATATTTGTCTCTTCAATGATAGATATTTCAAATTTGAAATGTATATTTTTGACAGATGCATGTTTGACCTCAAAAAAAAGGTTCGTAATAAAGCCAGAGTAGAAGGCTTTATTTGTGAGGCATACACTTTAGAAGATATTTCAAATTTCGCATCTATGTAGTTTGAATCTCACATTCCAACATGTTACACATGTCCGCCTCGTAACGATCATACAGAACAATTTACTGTAGCTGACAAGCGATATTTCAACCACTTGGGCATGTATTTGGTAGTTGCCAATCAAGACTCTTGACAGATCGAGAGCAAGACACAACGCATATCTATATTCTTTTTAATTGCTCAGCAATCGACCCATACATCGAGTAAGTATATGTAGATGCAACACAATTATAAATCCTTTTATGTTCTATACGTGCATACATGGTTTCGTAATATAAGTATTTGTGGTTTGTAGATGATTTGATCTAGAGTTGCAAAGAGAAGTTTCACATCTCATTGATGCAGAAGTACAAAAAGAACATGAAACTAACTTTGTGGAGTGGTTGAAACAGTTGGTAAGGACGCTCACATAAATTGTGTACTTGTAAACAACACTAAGTTACTTAATTGGTCGTGATCAGAATCATTGTTTATGTTTGTGTGTAGGTTCGCCATGGTGATGTTAAAGATCAAAGAATATGTGATTTACAAAATGGTCCAACCAAAGTTGTGCAATGTTACAACGGGTACATCGTAAATGGTTATCGATTCTATACAAAAGATTACGGTATAAACAAATCAACGATGAATAGTGGCGTGTGTGTCAAGGGTAGCAGCTACGGTGAAAATGAACATGATTACTACGATGTTATAGAGGAAATAATGGAGTTGACTTACTTAGGCATAACTATTAGGGTAACTTTATTCAAGTGTCATTCGTTTGATCCAACCGCAATATGACTCGACAAAGCCTCAGGCATTATGGAGGTAAATCATAAATCAAGATTTGGAACATATGAACCATTCATATTAACCTCGTAAGCTTAACAAGTTTATTATACTTCATATCTGAGTACAAAAAAGTCAGATAGAAATAAATGGTGGGCAGTTTGCAAGGTGAAGTCCAAACTATACCCAGAGTATGATCAGTTACAGGAAGACAAGTTAGCTGAAGACAGTGATTACTATCAATTAGATTATATCTATGACTTCTCTTATGGTCACGATGTTGTGCATGATATACATGTCATATCTCCATTGGTCGATGAAACATTCATAGAAGAATGTGATCCAAATGATATACCAAGTGGATGGGCAAACAATGAAGAAGAAGAAGAAGAATATGAAAGTCAAACAAGTGATGAGGAAGAATTCTCAAGCTAGTGAGCAAAATCTTGTAATACAAACATCTATTTCAATGTATTGCAATACTTGATATGAATGATTTGAATTATTTGAATGTATTGTAATACTTGATGCGAATGATTTGAATGTATTGCAATACTTGATGTGAATGATTTGAATGTATTGCAATGATGTGAATGATTTGCAGGTATTTCAATGATTTGAATTATTTGAATGTATTGTAATACTTGATGTGAATGATTTGAATGTATTGCAATACTTGATGTAAATATTTGAATGTATTGCAATGATATGAATGATTTGCAGGTATTCCAATGATTTCAATGATTTCAATGTATTGCAATACTTGATTTGAATTATTTGAATATATTGAAATGTATTGCATTGATGTGAATGATTTGAAACAATTTGAATATATTGTATGACATTTTTTATTTGTTAGAATATGGTTCATGGAGCTTACAGTGGTCGTTCATCCAATAGTAGCCAGGCCCAGCCTTCATCTTCACGGGCTCCTGTGATAGGTATATCATTTAACTAATTGGATGCTTGATTAGTTGAAATGCGCATTCTGAGAATTTCTAACGTATTTTTTTACAGATGATGTTTCGCCTATACATGACTCACCTATACCGGTTGATCATATAAGTCAGGAGCCAACACAAGATGCAAAGTCTTCTCGGTCTGGCACAAGAAGACTCATTCGAATAGTGTATATCGATAATCGACCATAAGTATTTTGTTTTCACTTATTGCATATCTTATAAATATTTTATATTGATATTTACTGTGTACCAATTCATGTGCAACACGAGGTTTGAGTCACAAGAAGTAGTACACGAGATTAGTAATTCACTTCTTCAACATCTACCAGAACCGGTCGCTCAATGGAAAGAGAATCCAAAAGTGGTGATAGACATATTGTGGTCCTTATTCACGGTATACAGTTATTTGTCACAGTTAATGTGTTTCAGATTTAATTTTTTGTTATAGTCATGTCTACTAACTTTCTGAAAATATATATAGGCTTCGAATCGCTTCGCAACTACGATAGAGGAACATGATGCAAAGAAGGTGTGGCAGAGGGTGGCTGCCAATCGATTTGCAGACATGTTGCACAATATGAAGACTACAACAAAAAAAGCATCTAGCAGAATAGATGATCCACTACAGTGAAAAGGCCATGGACCTATTATTATCAAGAGAGATTATTGGAAGGGAATGTGCGACAAGTGGGTGGGAGATGCATTTTGAAATCGCTTTGCGAAGGTTGCACAAAATCGAGCGAAAATGCCCGAAGCCCATCTACACACAGGTGGATCTAAGACTTTTGGGAGCCACCTGAAGAAAATAGTAACTCATCAATATATATATTGTCAATTTTATAAGTATTGTTGCAAACCTGTTAATTAAATCTTTTATCATTTAACTTCGTAGGAAGCAGAAAAATGAGGCATTGTATCATACAAAGATGTGTTTGTTGAAACAAATAAATGGAAGACCACGGGAGACTTCGTATCAGAAAAGGCGAGAACGACAACGATATGTATTTATTCTATTAATAATCATTGTAATATACAAGTTATCATAAACATTATAATTCTTAATTATTAATGCATACTGTAAACATTATTTTGTAGGAGGCATATGAGCAACAGATGTAGAGCAATATGGCGATGACTCTACTCAGCATCCATCAATTGATCCTGCAGCATGGGTGATTGCAGCAGGTCAACCAAAAAAGGGTCGTGTGTTCGGGTTTGGGAGTAATATGAACACCTCACATGTCGTTGTTTCCTCCAGTCACGACTCACTGACTTCTCTCGTCGATATCAGGTCTAAGCATCCTATTTTTTTCGGTGATGATGTACGCCAGATCGTTAAGGGCACAATGCGTGACTACTTCCATGAAACCATCGTCGACGTTCTTCGAGCTGAGTTCAACAGTTTTTTGCTGAACAGGGGAACTTCGATTGCAGGTGCCTCTCAGGTATGAAAGTTTCATGTGATAGATTGCATGTCATTAAATTTCATATCACTTTGATTGCCTTAACTTAGGTGCATTGGATATAATTCATTTTAGTATATTTTGTTTATCAATACTGACCTTTTATAAAATATTTCAGTATAATATTTTTACTGTCTTTAAACACATATGAGCACGATAGAATCACATATATAGTTTTTTTATTGTCTTAAAACACATATGAGCATGATAGAATCACATATACAGTTTTTTTACTGCCTTTGAACACAGATGAGCATAATAGAATCACAAAAATAGTTTTTTTACTGCCTTTAGAATACATATGAGCATGATTGAATCACATATAAAGTTTTTTAACTGCCTTAGAACACATATGAGCAAGGTAAAATCACATATACATGTTTTTGCCTGACTTAGAACACATATGAGCATGATAGAATCACATATACATTTTTTTGACTGCCTTAGAACACATATGAGCATGATAAAATCACGTATACAATTTTTTGTCTGCCTTAGAACACATATGAGCATGATAGAATCACATATAAAGTTTTTTGACTGCCTTATAGCACATATGAGCATGATAGAATCACATATACAGTTTTTTGTACTGTCTTAGAACACATATGAGCATGATATAATCACATATAAGTTTTTTGCCTGCCTTAGAACACATATGAGCATGATAGAATCACATATAAAGTTTTTTGACTGCCTTAGAACACATATGATCATGGTAGAATCACATATAGAGTTTTTTTGACTGCCTTAAAACACATATGAGCATGATATAATCACATATATAGTTTTTTGTCTTCCTTAGAACACATATGAGCATGAGAGAATCACATATAGAGTTTTTTGCCTGCCTTAGAGCATATATGAGCATGGTAGAATCACATATACAGTTTTTTTGACTGCTTTAGAACACATATGAGCATGATATAATCACATATACAGTTTTTTGTCTGCCTTAGAACACATATGAGCATGATAGAATCACATATAAAGTTTTTTGCCTGCCTTAGAGCACATATGAGCATGATAAAATCACATATAAAGTTTTTTTGACTGCCTTAGAACACATATGAGCATGATATAATTACATATTCATTTTTTTACTGCCTTAGAACACATATGAGCATGATAGAATCACATATACAGCTTTTTGCCTGCCTTAGAGCACATATGAACATGGTAGAATCACATATAGAGTTTTTTTGACTGCCTAAGAACACATATGAGCATGATATAATCACATATAGAGTTTTTTTACTGCCTTAGAACACATATCATTCATGATAGAATCACATATAGTGTATAATTTATTTCAATATATTTTATTTATCAATAGTGACCTTTCTTTTCTTGTGTAGGTTGCTAGCGATAATCAACGTAGTGGAGCTGAAGGGACAGATCAAGGCAATGAACAAGAAGACGCATAAAATCTTGGCGATGATTAGATTAATGTGTTGAATTTGTTCTACTTTCTTTTTGTTTCGAAAATATAAATGTTGAATTGTAAATAATTAAAACTTGCGAATTTTAAAGTGAAACGATTAATTGTTTTAGTTTCCTTTTATATGTTTTTTATGTGTACTTTGTTTTTTATTCACAGAAAATATAAATTGTAGCACGAGAAATTTTTTCTCGATATTTAATTTTCAAATATTTTGTTAATATTTTTTTTCTTGTTTGCGACAGATTAGCGACGGATATATCCGTCGCTATTTAATATTATCGTTGAAGGTAGCGACGGCTATAAAGTTGTCGCCAAACTGAAGTCATCGTTTAATAACGACGGCCTTGCGATGGATGTTGCATTCGTTATTCCGTCGTAATTTAGCTACGGAACAGGCGACATATACAGTATGTCGCTACTTAGCGACAGAATGGGCGACAGATATATTTCGTCGCTCATTAGCGTCGAAAAATTTGCGATGGAAGATATCCGTCACTAAGTCATCACTAAGTTGGTTAGTGACGGATTAGCAGCGGATTAACGATGAATTTAGGTCGTCGCTAATCCACTGTTTTGTTGTAGTACCTCCTCGAGACTCGAATCTGAAACCCCTCTTTTATGATAGTGTGAAGTAGGGTTTGGCATGGTGAGAGGAGTCTTGGCTACTAGGTGGGTGGTCAGGGTTCCTTGCTTATGCCGAAGCAAGACGACTTTCTAGGGTCAAGGGGTGCACCACAGGTATAGAGTTTGATAGTGATTTTCCCTTATGAAAAAAAAAAATCCAGCTATTTCATTTGACCCCAAGGATATACGTTTTTGTACTAATATCCACATCAAAAGATGTACCCAAATTCCCATTGGATACAAGACTTATGCACACCCCTAAATTCTCCTTTTTCATGAATATTTACTTAAAATTAATTAAAATAAATGCACAAAAATATAAATTGTTGCTTAGGAATAGATGCAAATAAAGTTTGACCTAGAGATGTACCCAACTGAAAGTTGTATTCATGTGTCATATATATATATATATATATATATATATATATATATATATATATATATATATATATAGAGAGAGAGAGAGAGAGAGAGAGAGAGAGAGGTGCTTGAAGTGCTTGCGATACATTCTTAATGGGTTTTTCTGCTTTTTTGGTATTTTTTTGCAGTTCCAACCTTATAAATGTGTTGGTCATGGTAGATTTATCAGGAATCCACACCTGGATCATGTATTTTTGAAGAAAAAAATGATATTTGGAATCTCAAAAATTTACAAAATATTTTGGAACATTGATGTTTAGGACGTTATAAAATCTCACCCATGTGTGGGAATCGAACCCGGTCCCTATAAAATCAAGTACATAGATCACATCTGTACGGTCAAAATTTAAAAATAAAACAAAAAAACTGAAAACCCCATCAAGTATCACAAGCACTTAATGTTCAAGCACCTATGGTCTACTATTAGGGGTGGCAATTTCTGACACGACCCGCCAACCCGACCCGCCTCTTAGGCAGGTTCGGGTTGGGCTTTAGCCAACCCGTTTAATAAACGGGTCGACCCGCGTAACCCGTTTATTAAACAGGTCGGGTTCGGGTTGGGGGTATGCCAACCCACCAACCCGGCTGACCCGTTTAATAAACGGGTTAGGCGGGTGGGTCAACCCGACTGCCCGACCCGTCAACCCGCCAACCCGACCCGTCAACCCGTCAACCCGACCCGCCAACCTGCCTACCTGCCAACCCGATCCGTCAACCGCCAACCCGACCCGCCAACCTGACCCGCGAACCTGAAAACCCATTTACCCGACCCAACCCATTTATTAAATGGGTTGGCGGGTCGTGTCGGGTTACCCGTTTATTAAACGGGTCGGGTTCGTGTTTGCCACAGCTGACCCGTTTAATAAACGAGTCGGGTTCGGGTTGAGGTATGCTGACACGCCAACCCGCCAACCCGACCCGATTGCCACCCCTATATATATATATATATATATATATATATATATATATATATATATATATATATATATATATATATATATATATATATATATATATATATATATAAAACAACAACAACAACAACAACTACGCCTTCATCCCAAAACAATTGGGGTCGGCGATATGAACCAACAAAGAAAATCATTATGGGTCTTCCACATGAATCTTTCTCCTCCATTCATTTCTATCCAATGTCATGTCCTCGGTGAGGTTCAAAGCATTCATATCCTTTCTTATCACCTCCATCCATGTCTTCCTAGGCCTACCCCGACCTCTTTTAACTAATATATTTTCCCATTTCTCCATCCTTCTAACTGGAGCATCATTAGGCCTGCGTCGAATATGTCCAAACCACCGTAAACAATTCTCTCTCATCTTATTTTCAATGGGTGCAACGCCTACCTTCTTACGTATCTCTTCGTTCCGAATCTTATCTTTTATTGTATTTCCACACATCCATCTCAGCATACGCATCTCAGCTACACTCATTTTTTGAATATGATGTCTCTTGGCAGCCCAACATTCCGTACTATATAGTAAAGCGGGCCTAATAGTCGACCTATAAAACTTTCCCTTCAACCGCAATGGCATTCTACGATCGCACAATACTCCAGTTGCACTCTTCCATTTCATCCACCCAACCTTTATCCTATGATTTACATCTCCATCAATTTCTCCATACTTTTGAATGATAGATCCCAAATATTTGAAAGAATCATCCACCGGTATTTCATGCTCACCAAGCTTCACTACACTCTCATCACTATTTCGTTGCTTACTAAATCGACATTCCATGTATTTTGTCTTACTCTTACTCAACTTAAAACCTCTTACTTCCAATGTTTGTCTCCATAATTCTAACTTAGCATTAACCCCAGCTCTAGACTCATCAATCAAAACAATATCATCAGCAAACAACATACATCACGGCACATTTTCTTGAATTGATCTCGTAAGCTCATCCATCACTATAGCAAATAGGAAAGGGCTTAAAGCAGATCCTTGATGTAACCCAACCGTTATAGGAAAATTGGTTGTCACCCCTCCACAAGTGCGGACATTGGTTACTACTCCTTCATACATATCTTTAATTATACTAATGTACTTGAGAGAAACACCTTTCTTCATCATTGTCCACCAAAGAACGTCCTTAGGTACTTTATCGTAAGTCTTCTCCAAATCAATAAAAACCATATGCAAATCTTTGTTCCTCTCTCTATTTCTCTCAATAAGTTGTCTAAGAAGATGTATAGCTTCCATAGTTGATCTTTCAGGCATAAAACCAAATTGATTCTCCGATATCATGACAATCTTCCTCAACCTAGACTCAATCACCCTCTCCCAAAGTTTCATAGTATGACTCATGAGTTTTATACCACGATAGTTTGTGCAATCTTGTATATCACCTTTATTCTTATATAGAAGCACCAAAGTACTCTTTCTCCACTCATTAGGCATCTTATTTGTCCGCCAAATCTTGTTAAAAAGATTTGTCAACCATTCTAAACCTTTCTCTCCCAAGCATTTCCAAGCCTCGATAGGTATACCATCTGGGCCAACTGCCCTTATTGATTTCATTTTCTTCAAAGCCTCTGCAATTTCTTTCTTTTGAATCTTGCGCATAAAGTCACGATTCATCTCATGAAAAGGAATTGAAAAGTCTCCAAGATCCTGAGCATGACTTTCATATATATATAAAGTACAACCAAAATCATATCTCGATCATACAATGACAATCAAATATTTGATAAAAAAAATCTCTAAAATATTTGATAAGGTCTATATCTCACCACCACATCACTTGTTATTTACCACTTCCATCACTGCCAACAAGTACGTCCGTGATATTTCAAGCACCATTTCAAAGAGAAGAAATTCTAGCGAACATGTTAACATCCAATAGAAGCCACAAGAACACGATAATGAGCTCATTTGCTACAACTCACTATGATTTAAATACAAACCAACGACTAAAAAAGGTGCATTTGGCGCAAACTCGAGAGGTGATAGACAGCTACCACCAGGGGCGTAGCTAGGATTCATGCGAGGGGGGGGGGCAAATAGGGGTGTAGAAAAAAAATGTGTGATAGTTGGGTGTTCGGGGGCAGCGCCCCCGAGATTTTTTTTTTGAGATAAAATAAAAAATGGCTACAATTATTAATAAAAATCTATTTCATATGGACAAATCAAACTATTTGCTGCAGTCAGGGCTGGGCTAAAAAATGGATAAAAATCTATTTCATATGGAATCAGGGCTGGGCTAGGACTGGGCTTTTGAAAAAAAAAAAATTAACTGTTTCGCCTTTAGCTACCACCTTCTAAATGGGTTCCGTGCTAACTCGAGAGAGAGAGAATGGTTCCCTGCTAAATGGGTTTTTCTCCTTTTTTTGGTATTTTTTTTGCAGTTTTGATGCCATAAATGTGTTGGACATAGTCGATTTACAATGAATACAAACCTAGATTATGTGTTTTGGATGAAAAAAGTTATATTTGGAGCCTAAAAAATTTATAAAGATTTTGTATCGTTGATTTTGGAACGTTATAAAAACCCACCCATGTGTTGGAATCAAACACTTCAAGAGCTGATCATATAAAATGAAGTCAGAATTTAAAAAAACCAAAAAAAACCCTGCAAAACTCATTTAGCACGGATCCATTACTGTAGATATATATATAGAGAGTAATGGGTACGTGCTAAATAGGTTTTCCTGCTCTTTCAGTGTTTTTTTCACAGTTTCGACACCATAAATGTATTGGGCATGGTTCTTTACGAGGAATCCACACCTAGGTCATGTGTTTTCAATAAAAAATGATATTTGAAGCCTAAAAAATTTTTACAAAGATTTTAGACTGTTAATTTTTTGAACGTTATAAAAACCCACCCGTGTGTAGGGATCAAACACTTCAAGGGCTGATCCTTATAAAATCAAGATACCTAGATGACATCTGTATGGTTAGAATTTAAAAATAAAATAAAATAACCTAAAAAAGTCATTTAGCACGTACCTTATATATATATATATATATATATATATATATATATATATATATATATATATATATATATATATATATAGAGAGAGAGAGAGAGAGAGAGAGAGAGCTGCAAACTGATCCACATCCAACCCATTTTCAGTTCTCGGTGGAATACACTTATTACGAGAAGATCACCCAAAGGGAAAAAATACAGAAAATGTTGCGTTGTATAAAAACACAAAATTAAAAATTAAGGTAACAAAATAAAAGGGGTCTAGCAGTTTGAAAAAGTAGAAAAAGGGAGAAATTTTTCAAGGTGTAAGAGAACAAGGGAATTTGATCAAGTTAAGCTTCTACCTGCAAAAAGAACACTGAACGGATTAAATAACAAAAAATAATGAAGGAAAATACAGAAAATGTTGCGTTGTATAAAAACACAAAATTAAAAATTAAGGTAACAAAATAAAAGGGGTCTAGCAGTTTGAAAAAGTAGAAAAGGGAGAAATTTTTCAAGTTGTAAGACAACAAGGGAATTTGATCAAGTTAAGCTTCTACCTGCAAAAAGAACACTGAACGGATTAAATAACAAAAAATAATGAAGGAAAAAATGGAGATGCGGGGTATCGAACCCCGTACCTCTCGCATGCAAAGCGAGCGCTCTACCATGTGAGCTACATCCCCATTGGATGTCCATACTGCGTAAACAAATTTCAAACTCTAATAAAAAAAACCTCTACCGTTAGCTGAAGGTGTTTCCATACTCTCTCTATTCATAAAGTGCTTTAGTAGAGCTGGTTCAGGGTCCAGTCTCTGCGTCACATTCTAAGGGTGACAATTCAGGTCCAATGGGGCCCATACCTGATCTGAACCGGACCTAAGCCTAGCCAAACCTTATCCAAATTTATTAAAATCTGGGACTTGGCTTAACATGGGTCAGTGGCTCACTTTAAGTGAGTTGTAGGACTGTCAATGGATTGGGCTTGTCTCAGGTACCTTGACACAGCTTGAGCCTAGATATCCAATTTTGCAAAAAAACAATGCCAAAGCAAATGTCATCTGGATCGACCCAAACACAACCCGAGCAACATGTTGGGCAAGGTTTACATTATAATTTTTATTGGATATCCGACCTGACCCGGCTTACTTGAGTGTCTTCGTACATAATTTTTTATATTAAAAGATAAAAAAATGCGCTTTGAATTATGTGAGCCGGGTGCTGGGTCTATTTTTTGGACTCCACGCAATCCAAAAGTGGGTGCTTATTATTTGATTTGCTTTGGGTGCACTCTGATGGGTCCTGTACCAATCCCCTTGGGGCCAACTGATTGGCCCTTAAATGGAACTTTTCCTTTTTTCAAGTTTTGTGAAGAAAATGTGCATAAGAAAAATGCTATGGCTATCACATGCGCAGGTACCCCTGAAATTTATCCATCTCTCTCTCTCTCTCTCTCTCTCTCTCTCTCTCTCTCTCTATATATATATATATATATATATATATATATATATATATATATATATATATATATATATATATATATATATATATATATATATATATATATCAATTCGCCCCACCTGGATCACGCGACACCTTGCATGTACCAACGCCCTCGTGTGATGCCGCCGGATGTTCAGGGTCTCCTTTCGGTGTTTATTGCAAGTCTGGGAGGTCGTCCAGGTGCTCGGTGGGTTTCGAGGGTGTTATGATTTCCCCTAGCATGCGTTTATTATCCTCTCCTAACCCTTTTTCTGCTTCCCGAGGCATGTTTGAGGCCAGGGGAATGGCGGGCTGCCCCTTCGCTTTCCCTTGCCCTCGTGCTCATTGATCTTGCCTTGGGAGGGTGCGTGGGTTTAGCGTTGCTCGAGGCTTGATGTTGCCTTTGGCCTTGGTGGTGCTGTTTTCAGTCGTTTCTAGGTTCTCGTGCCAAGTTGAGATCTTTGAGGGGTCGTGCACCGCGATCCACTCGCCTTTCAAGGCTATATCACCCGTGGGTCGTGTTTTCCATGGTGGTACTCAGCTTCGTGTGCCGACTTATCTGTCGCATCTTATTATACGGCCTATCTTGGGGCCTGCATGCAGCTTTTATCTGCCCCTATCAGTTCCCTTGTTGCTTTCCTCTACCGTCGCCTACCATTTGATGAGCACGATAGCCGATATTGATTGTCGCCTTTGGGGGGCGCCCCGAGTCGCTTGGGATGCTAGGGCTCGTCTAGGGGGGGGGTGTTTGCGACTCTCTTCCTTTTGTCCCCCCCCCCCCCCCCTCGATGACCTTTCCCGAGGCGTCGGGCTAGATTGCGGTGGGGTTGGCAGTGCTATCAGGTCTGTTATGCTTCGATCCCCCCCCCCTCCCCCGACACACATACTGGTATTGAGGGGCTCAGAGACTGTTTGATTGGTGTGTTGCATCCTTGCCTTTAGTCTTAGTGGTCTCTACCTCGGCGGTGCCGAGGGCTCTGGGCTTTGGCGTCTCGATGGCTTCTAGGGCTATGGGCTTTGGCGTCTCTCCTATTCTCGAGGTTTGCTTTGGTCGGGTGTGCTTGCCTCGATCATTGACTCAGTTCTCGACGTGTGTAGTATCTGCGGGGGTATCTTATCTGTGTTTGCTTGGTGATTTGGCACCGCCTAGTATACGCTGCTTGCTCCAAGAGGGTTCCTTGTTCGTGGTGTCAACTAACGGTGATCGTTGCTACACCTCTTCGTTATGTCGGATTTCATGCAGTTTCATCCCTCCATCCCCTTTCTTCGCAATTGTCGAGCCCCGCTCATCTTCTACTACGATGCTTCCATTCGGGGAGTCAGGTTTCGTTAGCCAAGATGTCTCTCCCGTTCAGCCATCATCTTCGGTGGTTGATCCATATTCCCAGTGCATCCATCTATCTTCCTTCTTGGGTTGTTCAGTGGACGTAGCAGCTCGGCGTCTTCATCTCTCGCTCTCTCAGTCGCAGTTACACAACATCTCTATCTTAATGAGGGAGTCATTCATTGATATCGTCAAGGATTTGCCTTTGGTGGGACGTTGGTGTCTCTGGTCCTTCTTCAGTCTCCTCGTTGTCCTCGTCTACGACCGGAGGGAGTTCTCCATCGGGGCAGAAGGGCGCTTTCCTTAGGGGTAGGCGACGGTCTTCGAAGTTCTCTGCATCTCAGTTTGGGGTATCTCCTAGGCGTTCTGCGTGGATCCGCTCTCCACAGAGCTTTCCTGATTTCTTGACATGAAGATTCTATGCTGAAATATCAGGGGCTTTAACTGCTCTCAAAAGCGCATGTTCCTTGCTAGTTGGATCCGGCAGGAAAATCCTGACCTTGTCATTATTTGTGAAACCAAGATGGCAGAGGTTCATTGCTCGGTAGTCTCTGAAATTTGGTGTGGCACAGTTTCTTTCTTCAAGCCATCGTTGCGCTTTGCGGGCAGTATCCTTGTTCTTGGCAGGCCGTCTCTTGGAGTCTACCCGCTTGATGAAGGCACGTTTTCCCTATCTGTCGGCATTCCTCTTCCGGCTAAGTCGGTGCCAGCAATGGTCACCATAGTATACGATTCACACCGCCTGAGCCGTCAGGAGGAATTTTGGGCGGATCTGAATAGGATTCTTCTGTCTTTCGGGTACCAACACCTCATCATGGGCGATTTCAATTGCCTGTTGTCCTCCTCCGACTCGAGTAATCCTATCTCCTGCTCGGCTTCTATGCTTGGGTTCCAAAATTTCATTCAATCAAACCAGTTGTATTCTGTTCTGCATCGTGGTGAAGCTTTCTCTTAGTCCAATCGTTGCTCTCGCTCATGCTACCGCTTGCTTGACCCTGTGCTCGTCTCCCCGGATCTACTGGTCTTGCTAAATGACCTCTCATATTGTCTTCTCCCTCCATCTGTCTCTTACCATAGTTAGTTGGTTATCCGATGGGGTCATGGATTTTCTTGCCACATCAAGTTTCGATTTGAGCAATGGTGGATCACAGAGCCAAACTTTGAGTCTGTAGTCCATTTATCTTGGGGTGGCTCCTGCACCACAGCTAGGGTGGCTACTTGTTGTGTGGTTAAGTATCGTCGCTTGTCTCGAGCAATTAAATTATGACTTATCTCGACGCATATCAGCAAATTTCAGCATCTAGAGGATTGGGAGCACAAGCTATCATCGATCCATCAGTCTCTCTCAGATTTTGCCTCCTTGTCGAATTCCGGTATTGCTAGCCTGAATGCTAGATCTGTAGAACTAACTCTGCTATTACGGTTATGGCGCATGAAAAAGGAGATTCGCTGGAGGCAGCGGTCTCGTGCTATTTGGCTTAAAGCAGGTGACGGAAATACTCGCTTTTTTCATTCTTTTGCCTCTCATAGGCATCGAAGGCAGGCCATTCCTTCCATCTTCATTGAAGGTGTCTACCATTCTGGGGATCAGGTTCTCCCAACGGTGACTGATTTCTTCATCAAGCTTTATGCCGGAAATCCCTCGGTCGGTGGGTCAATGGGTACGAACTTCATTCGTTGAATCGACCATGCATTATCCAAGTCTTTGCAGGTGTCCTTTTCTGAAAAGGAAATCTTTGCAGCAGTAACAGCTTTGTCCGGTTAGAAAGCCTCAGGTTTTGATGGTTATCCTGTGAACTTCTATCGCACATTTTGGACATGTGTTAAGGTGATATTCTGAGTATGTTCATTGAGTTCCACCGCAACAGTCGGTTACCATCTATCTATCGCCTGGCCATTGTATCTCTTATTCTGAAAGACGCTACGTCGGTGGACATAGCGTGGTACCGTCCCATCTCTGTCTTAGGGGGAATCTACTGGATCATTGCCAGGGTATTGGCTACCAGGATGCACTCTGTCGCAAATCGGATTTTTTCAGATGCTCAATTTGCCTTCATTCCCCATAGACGGCTCCAACATTCATTTATTCTGGCCACAGAGGTGGTTCACTCTCTCAAGTCCAGCGGGAGGTCATTCTTTACTCTTAAGCTTGACTTCCACAAAGCTTATGATTCGGTGCACTGGCTTTTCCTCTTTCACATGTTGGAGAACTTTGGATTTGGTCTACGCTTTTCTAGTTGGGTGCGTGAGTTGGTCACTAATGCACAATCCCAAATTCAGATTAACGGGCCTATGGTAAGCAGTTCAAGGTTGGGCGTGGTATTCGACAAGGATGTCTCGTAACGATGATAGAGAACAAGTAATTATAGCAGACAAAATGTTGATATTTCAACCACTTAGGCATGTATTTGGTAGTTGCAGATCAAGACTCTTGGCAGATCGAGAGCAAAACGCAACACACATATATATTCTTTTTAATTGCTCAGCGATCGACCCATACATCGAGTAAGTATATGTAGACGCAACACAATTCTAAATCTTTTTATGTTTTATACGTGCATACATGGTTTGGTAATATAAGTATTTATGGTTTGCAGACGATTTGATCTGGAGTTGCAAAGAGAAGTTTCATATCTCACTGATGCAGAAGTATAAAAAGAACGTGAAACTAAGTTTGTAGAGTGGTTGAAACAGTTGGTAAGGACGCTAACATAAATTTTGTACCTGTAAACAACACCAAGTTACTTAATTGGTAGTGATCACAATCATTGTTTATGTTTGTGCGTAGGTCCGCCATGATGATGTTAAAGATCAAGGAATATGTGATTTACAAAATGGTCCAACCAAAGTTGTGCAATGTTACAACGGGTACATCGTAAATGGTTATCGATTCTATACAAAAGATTACGGTATAAACAAATCAACGATGAATAGTGGCGTGTGTGTCAAGGGTAGCAGCTACGGTGAAAATGAACATGATTACTACGATGTTATAGAGGAAATAATGGAGTTGACTTACTTAGGCATAAATAATAGGTAACTTTATTCAAGTGTCATTGGTTTGATCCAACTGCAACAAGAGTCGACAAAGCCTCAGACATTGAGGACGTGAATCATAAATCAAGGTTTGGAACATATGAACCATTCATATTAGCCTCGCAAGCTCAACAAGTTTATTATATTTCATATCTGAGTACAAAAAAGTCAGATAGAAATGAATGGTGAGCAGTTTGCAAGGTGAAGTCCAAACTATACCCTAAGTATGATAAGTTATAGGAAGACAAGTTAACTGAAGAGAGTGATTACTATCAATCAGATGATATATATGACTTCTCTTATGGTCACAATGTTGCGCATGATATGCATGTCATATCTTCATTGGTCGATGAAACATTCATAGAAGAATGTGATCCAAATGATATACCAAGTGGATGGGCAGACAATGAAGAAGGAGATGAAGAAGATGAAGAAGAAGAATATGAAAGACAAACAAGTGATGAGGAAGAATTCTCGAGCTAGTGAGCAAAATCTTGTAATACAAACCTCTATTTGAATGATTTGAATTATTTGAATGTATAGAAATGTGTGACAATGATTTGAATGATTTGAATGTATTGCAATACTTGATTTGAATTATTTGAATGTATTGAAATACTTGATGTGAATGATTTGAAACAATTTGAATGTATTGCATGACATTTTTTATTTGTTAGAATATGGTTCGTGGAGCTTACAGTGGTCGTTCATCCAGTAGTAGTTAGTCTCAACCTTCATCTTCACGGGCTCCTTTGATAGGTATATCATTTAACTAATTGGATGCTTGATTAGTTGAAATGCGCATTCTGAAAATTTCTAACATATTTTTTTACAGATGATGTTCCGCTTGTACATGACCCACCTACATCAGTTGATCATACAAGTCAAGAGCCAACACAGGATGCAGGGTCTTCTCAATCTGGCACAAGAAGACTCATTCGAATAGTGTATATCGATAATCGATCATAAGTATTTCGTTTTCACTTATTGCATATCTTATAAATATTGTATATTGATATTTACTGTGTATCAATTCATATGCAGCACGAAGTTCGAGCCACAAGAAGTAGTATGCGATATTAGGAATTCACTACTTCAAGATCTATCAGGACCAATCGCTCAATAAAAAAAGTATCTAAAAGAGGTGATAGACATATTATGGTCCGCATTCACGGTATACAGTTGTTTGTCATAATTAATGTGTTTCATATTTAATTATTTGTTATAGTCATGTCTACTAACTTTCTAAAAATATTTCTAGGCTTCGAATTGCTTCGCGACTACAATGGAGGAACATGGTGCAAGAAAGGTGTGGCAGAAGGTGACTGTCAATCGATTTGCAGACATACTGCACAATATGAAGACTGCAACAAAAAAAGCATCTGGCAGGATAGATGTTCCACTGCAGTGAAATAGTCATGGACCTCCTACTATCAGGTCAGTTGTTTGAGATGCAATGTGTGACAAGTGGGTTGGGGATGCATTTTGAAACCGCTCAACGAAGGCTGCACAAAATCGAGCGAAAATGCTCGAAGCCCATCTACACACGGGTGGATCTAGGACTTTTGGGAGCCACCTGAAGAAAATGGTAACTCATCAATATATAAACAAATCAATTTTATAAGTATTGTTGCAAACCTGTTAACTAAATCTTTTATCATTTCACTTCGCAGGAAGCAGAAAAATGAGGCATTGTGCTATACAAGGATGTGTTTGTTCAAACACATAAACATAAGACCACGGAAGATTTCGTATCGGAGAAGGCGAGAATGACAACGGTATGTATTTATTGTATTAATAATCATTGTAATATACAAATTATCATAAACATTATAATTCTTAATTACTAATTTATACTATAAACATTATTTTGTAGGAGTCATATGAGCAACAGATGGTAAAGCGATATGGCGATGACTCTACTCAGCATCCATCATTTGATCCTGCAGCATGGGTGACTGCAGTAGGTGAACCCAAAAAGGGTCGTGTGTTCGGGTTTGAGAGTAATATGAACACCTCACCAGTCGTTGCTTTCTTTAGTCACGACTCAGAGACTTCTCCCGTCAACATCAGCTCCAAGCATCCGACTGATTCTTGGGATGATGTACGCCAGATCGTTATGGATACAATGCGTGACTACTTCCATGAAACAATTGCCGACGTTCTCCGGAATGAGTTCAACAGTTTTTTGCAGAACAGGAGAGCTTTGTTTGCAGGTGCCTCTCAGGTATGAAAGTTTCATGTGATGTATTGCATGTCCTTAGATTTCATATAACTTTGATTGCCTTAACTTAGGTGCATTGCATATAATTTATTTCAGTATATTTTGTTTATCAATACTGACCTTTTATATAATATTTCAGTATAATATTTTTACTGCCTTAGAACACATATTTCAGTAAATTGGTCTGCCGCTTCAGCTCTCACATATTCCATCAGTTGCTTGGAACGTCACTCTCCAAAAGGTTCAGACTAAGATTTCGACCTGGCAAGCCTCCTACCTTTCGATTGTCGGCAGACTTACCCTCATTAAGCATGTTTTAAATGTGATGCCAGAATTTCTTATGTTTATGTCCCTTATGTTTGTGGGGATCAATAAGAAGCTCTCTGGGTTATTGATCAGATTTTTGTGGTATGGCAAGGTAACAATAAAAAGCGTCACCTTGTAGGTTGGGACACTATAAGGTTGCCGCAAAATAGAGGGGGTTGGGGATTTCGGACTCCAGGTTAAGAAGTATTGTTCTGGTTATTAAGCAAAGCTGGCTTGCGCACCAACCGGGGTCCCCTTATGTAAATTTCTTTCTGGCTAAATATGGATCGATAGAATCTTTTTTTGGGGGTTAGCGCGTGATTAAGTTGCCAATTTCGTATTTGCGTAGATCGTGGATTCAAGATTGGTCTGTTGTGTGGGGTGGTGAGGGCGACGACGTCGCTCAGAGCCAATTCCTTTGTAGAGCAATCACCCCGAATGACTCCTTTCGTACTAGAGACACCTACCTTTCTCTCCTTCCGGCATGTGTGAATCGGTTCCCTACAAGAATTATCTGGGGCAAAGGTCCTTCTACAAGAGCGCGCTTCCTTGCTTGGCTTATTCTGCAAGACCGGGTGCAGACGGATAGCTTCCTTAAGTCTATAGGTTTTTGTATTGTGAGTAAATGTGCTCTCTGCGAGGGGGTCGAGGAATCTGCGTTGCACCTATTCTGGGAATGGCAGGTCTTTCATAATATCTTTAAGCTTACCTGGAATAAGTCGGTCGTGTGCGTGCGCCAGGAGTCTTTCACTGTGGACCTCTTGTGGGGGCCCCAACCAGTTCGTAGATGTAAAAGTTGGCGGATCATCTGGAGAACTTGGTTGCTTTCTTCCTGGTGGGATGTTTGGATATTGCGCAACAATGCTTTTTTCAAGCAGATCTTGGTTAATTTCAACAAGTTAGTAAATTATATTTTGGCGGATGTATACGCCTCATTACGCATCTGTCTTCCTGATCTTGAGTGTCACTTGCTGCTAAGGCCTCCCCAGATCCGGACTGATCGCCTCTGTTTCTGATTTGTATTTTGTGCTCTCACTACAACAAAGCAGTGGATTAGCAACAACCTCATTCCATTGTTATTTTGTCTCTAACCGGCTTAGCGACGGATTAGCGATGAAGTAGCGACGGATAGCTTAGATCGCGAATTTTTTGACACTAACTGGCAACAGAATAAATCTGTCGCCAGTTCTGTCGCTAATTGTGACGGAATAACGAACGACGGATTCCGTCGTAAATTCGTCGGTACTAAACGGCGACCTCGGCTTGGCGACGAATTTACAACCGTCGTTAAATTATATGTATAACGACAGATATATTTGTCGCTAATCCATCGCAAAAAAAAATTATTTGAAAATTAAATATCGAGAATGCTATAATTTATATTTCTTGTATAATTTATATTTTCTGTAAATAAAAAACAAAGTACACATAAAATTTTATATAAAAGGAATCTAAAACAATTAATCATTCCACTTTAAAATTAACAAGTTTAATTATTTACAATTCAACAATTATATTTTCGAAACAAAAAAAATATAGAACAAATTTAACACATTAATCTAATCATCGCCAAGATTTTCTGCGTCTTCTTATTCATTGCCTTGATCTGTCCCTTCAGCTCCACTACGCTGATTATCGCTAGCAACCTACACAAGAAAACAACAGTCAGCATTGATAAACAAAATATATTGAAATAAATTATACACTATATGTGATTCTATCATGTGCTCATATGTGTTCTAAGGTAGTAAAAAAACTCTATATGTGATTTTATCATGCTCATATGTGCTTTAAGGCAGGCAAAAAACTCTATATGTGATTCTATCATGAATGATATGTGTTATAAGGCAGTAAAAAAACTCTATATGTGATTATATCATGCACATATGTATTCTAAGGCAGCCAGAAAAACTCTATATGTGATTCTACCATGCTCATATGTGCTCTAAGGCAGGCAAAAAGCTATATATGTGATTCGATCATGCTCATATGTGTTCTAAGGCAGTCAAAAAATTGAATATGTGATTATAACATGCTCATATGTGTTCTAAGGCAGTCAGAAAAACTCTATATGTGATTTTATCATGCTCATATGTGCTCTAAGGCAGACAAAGCAAAAAACTTTATATGTGATTCTATCATGAATGATATGTGTTCTAAGGCAGTAAAAAAACTCTATATGTGATTCTAGCATGCTCATATGTGTTTTAAGGCAGTCAAAAAAATGAATATGTGATTATAGCATGCTCATATGTGTTTTAAGGCAGTTAAAAAACTGAACATGTGATTATAGCATGCTCATATATGTTCTAAGGCAGTCAAAAAAACTTTATATGTGATTCTATCATGCTCATATGTGCTCTAAGGCAAACAAAAAACTTTATATGTGATTATATCATGCTCATATGTGCTTTAAGGCAAGCAAAAAACTCTATATGTGATTCTACTATGCTCATATGTGCTCTAAGGCAGGCAAAAAGTTATATATGTGATTCGATCATGCTCATATGTGTTCTAAGGCAGTCAAAAAACTGAATATGTGATTATAGCATGCTCATATGTGTTCTAAGGCAGTCAGAAAAACTCTATATGTGATTCTACCATGCTCATATGTGCTTTAAGGCAGTTAAAAAGTTGTATATGTGATTCTAGCATACTTATACGTGTTATACGACAGTCAAAAAACTGAATATGTGATTATAGCATGGTCATATGTGTTCTAAGGTAGTAAAAAAAAACTGAATATGTTAAGGCAATCAAAGTTACATGAAATCTAACGACAAGCAATATATTGCATGAAACTTTCATACCTGAGAGGGACCTGCAATCAAAGTTCCTCTGTTCAGCAAAAAACTGTCGAACTCAGCTCGGAGAACGTCAACGACGGTTTCATGGAAGTAGTCAGCATTGTGTCCTTAACGATCTGGCGTACATCATCACCCAAAAGAATAGGTTGTTGCTTGGAGCTTATGTCGATGGAAGAAGTCTGTGAGCCGTAACTGGAAGAAGCAATAACAGGTGAAGTATTCATATTACTCCCAAACCCGAACACACGACCCTTTTTGGGTTCACCTGTTGCAGTCACCCATGTTGCAAGATCAAATGATGGATGCTGAGTAGTGTCATCTCCATATCGCTCTACCATTTGTTGCTCATATGCCTCCTACAAAATAATGTTTAAAGTATGCATTAATAATTAATTATAACATTATGATAACTTGCATACTGCAATGATTATTAATAGAATAAATACATATCGTTGTCGTTCTCGCCTTCACTGATACGAAGTCTCCCGTGGTCTTCCGTTTATGTGTTCAACAAACACATCCTTATATGGTACAATGTCTCCTTTTTCTGCTTCCTGTGAAGCTAAATGATAGAAGATTTAGTTAACAAGTTTGCAACAATATATATAAAATTAATATTATATATTGATGAGTTAGCATTTTCTTTAGGTGGCTCCCAAATGTCTTAGATTCACCTATGTGTAGATGGGCTTCGGGCATTTTTGCTCGATTTTGTGCAGCCTTCGCAGAGCGATTTCGAAATGCATCTCTCGCCCACTTGTCCCACATTCTCTCCCAATAATCTCTCCTGATAGTAATAGGGTCATGGCCATTCCACTGTAGTGGATCATCTATTCCGCCAGATGCTTTTTTTGCTGCAGTCTTCATATTGTGCATCATGTCTGCAAATCAATTGGCAGTCACCCTCTACCACACCTTCTTTGCATCATGTTCCTCCATCGTAGTCGCGAAGCGATTCAAAGCCTACAAATATTTTCAGAAAGATAATAGACATGACTAAAAAAATTTAAATATGAAACACATTAACTATGAGAAACAACTGTATACCGTGAATGAGGACCACAATCTATCTATCACCTCTTTTGGATACTCTTTCTATTGAGCGACTGGTCCTGGTAGATGTTGAAGAAGTGAATTCTTAATCTCGCGTACTACTTCTTGTGGCTCAAACCTCGTGCTGTGTATGAATTGGTACACAGTAAATATCAATATAAAATATATATAAGATATGTAATAATTGAAAATAAAATACTTACGGTCGATTATCGATATACACTATTCAAATCAGTCTTCTTGTGCCAGACTGAAAAGACCCTGCATCCTGTGTTGGCTCCTGACTTGTGTGATCAACTGGTGTAGGTGGGTCGTGTACAAGCGAAACGTCATCTGTAAAAAAATACGTTAGAAATTCTCAGAATGCGCATTTCAACTAATCAAGCATCCAATTAGTTAAATGATATACCTATCACAGGAGCCCGTGAAGAAGAAGGCTGGGTCTGTCTACTACTGGATGAACGACCACTGTAACCTCCACGAACCATATTCTAACAAATAACAAATGTCATACAATACATTCAAATAATTCGCATCAAGTATTACAATACATTCAAATCATTCACATCAAGTATTGCAATACATTCAAATGATTCGCAACAAGTATTACAATACATTCAATTAATTCAAATCATTCACATCAAGTACAATATAACTCATTCATTCGCATCAAGTATTGCAATACATTCAAGTCATTCACATCAAGTATTCCAATACATTCAAGTCATTCACATCAAGTATTACAATACATTCAAGTCATTCACATCAAGTATTGCAATGCATTCAAATCATTCACATCAGGTACTGCAATGCATTCAAAACATTCACATCAGGTATTGCAATGCATTCAAATCATTCACATTAGGTATTGCAATGCATTCAAATAATTCAAATCATTCACATCAAGTATTGCAATACAACTCATTCATTTGCATCAAGTATTACAATACATTCAAGTCATTCACATCAAGTATTACTATGCATTCAAGTCATTCACATCAAGTATTACAATGCATTCTAGTCATTCACATCAAGTATTGTAATGCATTCAAATCATTCACATCAAGTATTGCAATGCATTTAAAACATCCGCATCAAGTATTACAATACATTCAAATCATTCACATCAAGTATTACAATACATTCAAATAATTCAAATCATTCACATCAAGTATTGCAATGCATTCAAATTATTCGTATCAAGTATTATAATACATTCAAATAATTCAAATCATTCACATCAAGTATTGCAATACAACTCATTCATTCACATCAAGTATTACAATACATTCAAATAATTCAAATCATTCACATCAAGTATTACAATGCATTCAAATAGAGGTTTGTATAACAAGATTTTGCTCACTAGCTTGAGAATTCTTCCTTGTCACTTGTTTGACTTTCATATTCTTCTTCTTCTTCTTCTTCTTCTTCTTCTTCTTCTTCTTCTTCTTCATTGTTTACCCATCTACTTGGTATATCATTTAGATCACATTTTTCTATGAATGTTTCATCGGCCAATGGAGATATGACATGCATATCATGCGTAACATCGCGACCATAATTAAGCGAAGTCATAGATATCATATGATTGATAGTAATCATTGTCTTCAGTTAACTTGTCTTCATGTAACTGATCATACTCAGGGTATAGTTTGGACTTCACCTTGCAAACTGCCCACCATTCATTTTTATTTGACTTTTTTATACTCGGATATGAAGTATAATAAACCTGTTGAGCTTGCGAGGCTAATATGAATGGTTCATATGTTCCAAACCATGATTTATGATTCACCTCCACAATGCCTGAAGCTTTGTCGAGTCTTGTTGCAGTTGGATCAAACTAATGACACTTGAATAAAGTTACCCTATTATTTATGCCTAAATAAGTCAACTCCATTATTTTCTCTATAACACCGTAGTTGCTACCCTTGACACACACGCCACTATTCATCATTGAATTGTTTATACCGTAATCTTTTGTATGGAATTGATAAGCATTTACGATATACCCATTGTAGCATTGCACAACTTTGGTCGGACCATTTTCTAAATCACATATTTTTTTATCTTTAACATCACCATGGCGGACCTACGCACAGACATAAACAATGATTGTGATCACAACCAATTAAGTAACTTAGTGTTGTTTACAAGTAAAAAATTTATGTTAGCGTCCTTACCAACTGTTTCAACAACTTCACAAACTTAGTTTCACGTTCTTTTTGTACTTCTGCATCAGTGAGATGTGAAACTTCTCTTCGCAACTCCAGATCAAATCGTCTGCAAACCACAAATACTTATATTACCGAACCATGTATGCATGTATAGATTATAAAAGGATTTATAATTATGTTGCGTCTACATATACTTACTCGATGTATGGGTCGATCATTGAGAAATTAAAAAGAATATAGATGTGTGTTGCGTCTTGCTCTCGATCTGTCAAGAGCCTTGATCGGCAACTACCAAATGCATGCCCAAGTGGTTGAAATATCGACAGCTTGTCAGCTATAGTTACTTGTTTTTCAGCATCGTTACGAGGCGGGCATGTGTAACTTGTTGGAATGTGAGGTTCAAAGTACATAGATGAGAAATTTGAAATCTCTTCTAAAGTGTATGCCTCACAAATAGAGCCTTCTACTCTTGCTTTATTACGAACCTTTTTTTTAGGTCAAACATGCATCTGGCAAAAATATGCATTTCAAATTTGAAATATTTGTCATTAAAGAGACAAATATAAAAAAACATATACCTTTCAAATTTGTACATCCATCGATATTGCACAGGGCTACCAACCCTTAGTTCATATGGCAAATGTATGATCAAATGTTTCATAACATCGAAAAATGCTGGCAAAAATATCTTTTCTTGAAGACAAACAGTGGTGATGATAGAGTCCTCGAGATTCTTTACATCAGATACTACGACTTCCGATGCGCATAATGTTTTAAAAAATTCACTCAACTCAGACAATACCCCCCATATAGGTTTGTCTAACATATCATGGAATGCTAGGAGTATCAATCATTGAATAAAGATATGACAATAATAGCTCTTCAACCCATATAATTGTTCATCGTCAATCTTCACAGCCTGAGCAATGTTAAAGACATATCCATCTGGAAATCTCAATTGTTAACCCCCCTGCCGGAACAGCAGGGGGTCGACCCCCTGGCGGAAAACGCAGGGGGGCCGACCCCCTTAAGGTATTTTAGAAATTACCTGTCTCCGAGCGGCGGAGAACGACGAACGGTGAGGCCGGCGAACGGTGGGCGGTGGGGCTGACAAACGGTGGACGGTGGGGCCGGTGAACGGTGAATGGCGGAAGGCTGGCAGGAGTGGGAGCAGCGAAAGAAGAAAAGAAAAAGAGGGCTGGGATTAGGGTTATGTGACAATTCGCGATGGCTTAGCGACGAATTAATTCCGTCGCTAAGCCACCGTAAATCAAAACACGTAAATGGCAACGGAATATATTCCGTCGGAAGATTATCTGTCGCAACCGCCATCGCTAAATGTTGTGTCTGTTACGACAAAATATTTCGTCGCAAAATCTGTCGCTAATTAGCGATGGATGTTGTGACGGGATATATTTTGTCGCTATTTTCGTAAATTTCATTGATTATAGTGACGGATGTGTTTCGCTCGTTAATCTGTCGCTAACTAGCGACGGAATTATTCCATCGCTAAATTTTGTCGCTAATAACCTATTTTCTTGTGGTGTCTTTTTTGCTTATGTGTTCTTTGTCGATCTGGGTCTTGTGTGTTTTGTTTGCCAGTTTTGACGTCTATTGAACCTGTCGTAATGTTGATATCTTTGATTCGTCTCTCTCTCTCTCTCTCTCATTACCAAGGGCATGTTTAGAAGATAGAAAAAATCTCATAAGAAAAGAAATTTTTGCCTATGAGAGTTTTTTATATGAAAGGTTTTTCAAAAGAAAGTTTTTTGCTATTTTGTATAGCATGAGAAAAATAGAGTAAAAAAATGTGAAAAAATAAGAGAGAGGAGGAGGGTGCGGTGATGGTGAGATGGGTGGTGGAAGTATAAAAATAAATTTTCTCTTGGTAGGAAACATTCTTAATTGGTAGTAGCAAATATATATATATATATATATATATATATATATATATATATATATATATATATATATATATACCAAAAGAAGATCCAAAATCTACAATAAATGATGATTTTCTTTTTCAACTTTTGAGTCTTTTATCGATCACATTATATTTGTTCTTTGTAATTTATTTAATAAGAATCATGCTTTAAATAAAGATTTTACAACATTTTAAAAGCTTGAAAAAACATTAGCTCACAATGCATTTAAAATTTTATAATACAAAGTATTATGTGCCATTAATTTTTAATGCATCAAAAAACATGTCTAGATGTTAAAAAATAATAATCTAAAACATGGTGTTCACTAAATAAATGACAAAAATCCAATATATAGGGTCCCTTCACTAAAAACTTGATTATTTGATATGGAACGCCATGGAATTATCATTGGTTGTAGATTTTGGTCTTTTAATTTGTTGGACGATCTCCCTTCCACACACACATAGGATTTACATTTGCTACAATCGATTGTACTTACAATCGAGTTTGAATCTCATGATGCTAGTTGTTTTGATACAATCTAACTTCATAAATGTGTTTAGCATGCTCAATTTAGTAGGAATCTGACTCTTGTATCGTGTTTTTTTAATGAAAAATCTGTATACAGATCAGACTTGGACGACCTACAAACTGATTCTCATTGAATAAGACATGTAAATTACATATATGGTGTTAGATGTGAGAAAGAAAAAACAAAGGAGCTCCAACCATTTGCTAGGTTGAATCAACCTACAAAGGGATCATCTTCATAATCTTGCCACCTTTTGCATCGACTGGTTTAATGAAAAGTTTCAATATTTTATCATCAAATTTCAGTTTGATATTAGCCATTGATTTTTATACATGGCATTCTACTAAATAAACTATAAACACATCTATTACTTCAAATCAAGCAAAAAGTACTATTTTACCATGAAAAGCAAAAAGTACTTGTAATTATGATTTTTAGAGTGTCCTAATAAGTGACCTAACGAAAAGGTTGCAGGTTGATCCCTGCCTTCTATATAATGGTTTTAAATGATTTGTGGTGTTTGGGTGCCTGCACATGCATGTTTGTGTCTACATGTGTGTTGTCAGTGTGACACTAAGGTCATGTTTGAAAACTGAGAAAGTGGGACAAATTCATGTCTCTACTTTTCAACTCCATAATAATCAACTTTCAAATGTGATCTTCAACTTAAGACTCATTTTAGAATTATCATGAGAATCTTTTTCAAATTATTATTTTTTAATATTTTTAATTCCATTATTCACCCCAATGGAGAAATGTTTTCTATAAAAAATGAAATTTTTAGAAAAACTCTGCAAAAAAGTCTCTCTTGTTTGAAAGGGTAAAAAAATCCATACAAATATTTCATTTTACATCACTTTCCTACATCTTTCTCCCTTTCAAACGTCCCCAAGGGCATGTTTGAAAGAAACAAAAACTCTCGTAGAAAAAGAAAGTTTTGCCTAAGAGAGTTTTTTACATGAGAAGTTTTTCAAAAGAAAGTTTTTCACTTGTTTGTGAGCATGAGAAAAATAGAGTGAAAAAATGTGAAAAATGAGAGAGGAGGGTGGTGAGATGGATGGTGGTAGGTGGTGGTGAGATGGTGGGTGCTGGTGGTGGTGGTGGTAAGATATGGTGAGATGGATGGTGGGAGTGTAAAAATAAATTTTCTCTTGATAGAAAACATTCCTCCACCTCCTCCCATGGAGGAATATTTCCTATCAAAAAGTGTACTTTTTTAGAAAAACTCTCTCAAAGAAAGTCTCTGTTTGGAAGAGAAAATCCCTAGGGATTTAACAGTTTGCATCACTTTTCCTACACTTTTCTAGCTTCCAAACGTGCCCTAAGATAATAGGCTGACTGCAGACATATGTCTCATTCATATTTTGTGGGGTTTAGGTAGACAATGCTTGCATATGTCTCATTCATATTTTGTGCCAGACTGCAGAGTAGGGATGAAAGTGGGGTTTAGGTAGACCTGACCCAACCCAAATTGACCTAGCACGACTCGGTCATGCCGAAGAATAATAGGCTCATCTGTTGCGAAATGACAAGCCATGATTTTAGGGGCTGCTTTTCTACAGTAAAGTGGCTCCCATGTTTGCATCATGCAATGGAACCTGCAGAATTTTCCAACAACGTATGAAAAAGGCATTGGCTCGACTCGGTTCAGTACCAGTACCTTACATTGCAACAAGTTTTTTTTCTGCTTACTGGGTTCAGTATCTTGCATTGCAGTTTTTTTTAGTGATGAGAAACCCTCACCTAAGCGACAAAAACCCTAGGTGGGGCCCCACGACCACCATGCCTTCCATGATCTACATCTAAAAGCTACGGACACACCCTTACACTATCGAGGTTTGATCTGGGGCCTTTATCACAGCACCCTCACAACCACCCCATTGGCCACGCTGGCGACCCCCACTGGTATTGCAGTGAGCTGGTGCAATTGTACCAACGGGGTGTCCGCTTGCCTGGCAGCAGCAGTTAGTGCACATCACCTTGTGTTGGGACATTGCAAGTTTGAACCCCCAAATGGTATGATTGTGTAACTGGTAAGGGTCTGCCTAACCCCAGCTTTCTCTGTCAAAAAAAAAGTTGGTGCAATTGTAGTTGGACTTGTTAATGTGGCATGGTTTCTCCATATTATCCAAAAAATTATCGAAAATATTGTGATCTTTCTTATCACTGCATATTTGGAAAATTACAAAAAAAAATCACAATCTTATAAGAAAATTATTGCAACATTGATACATTGTTTAATTCTTTTATATTTTTAACAGAACTGGTCATGCTAATTTATTTCACAAAGCTGTATCTTATATATATATATATATATATATATATATATATATATATATATATATATATATATGTGTGTGTGTGTGTGTGTGTGTGTGCTGATTCTTTCATAAAACAAAATATTTTAAATTGATTGTGGGATTTTTTCCCTTACCAATAGAACCTCGATATCAAAAAGAAAAAAGAAAAAAAACTAACGCTGAGATATTTGAAAATTTGTTTGACAATTTTAGTTTTTTTTTAACGAAAGAATTTTTTTCTTGCTGATTCTACTGATTGGTTGACGTTAAACAAATTCGAGCATCAGTATTAAAAAATATATATTTCAAACTAAAGAGGAAAAAAGGAATGACTTGAAAATGGAACAATCTTGCTCCCTTGTTATCGGTACGACGAATGAGCATATGCCACATGAGATGAAGCTCTTCAGAAACTCGGATATAAAAATACTGAAATGACATGAAAGGGAAGGAATAGAAGAAAAAGGAAATTAATGAGTGTGGAGATGCGGGGTATCGAACCCCGTGCCTCTCGCATGCAAAGCGAGCGCTCTACCGTTTGAGCTACATCCCCACTTGTATGCCCATTAAGTTGTACAAAAGTATAAAAAATGTTAACTATTGTGATTGATTATATCCCCACTTCATGATGCATTTGTCCTCTTCTCTGGCGTACCTTAGCACTGTGAAAGCCTCTCTCTTCCACATATATATATATATATATATATATACAGAGAGAGAGAGAGAGTAATGGGTAGGTGCAAAATAAAGAATGAGTTTTTAGGGTTTTTTATTTTTTTTTTAAATTATGAATTACAGATGTGATCTATGTACTTTATTTTATAGGGTTCAGCTCTTGGAGTGTTCGATTCTGACACATGAGCTGAATTTTTATAAGGTTAAAAAAATCAACGGTCCAAACTCTTTATAAATTTCAAGGCTCCAAATATCATTTTTTTCATCAAAAACACATGATCCAGGTGTGGATTCCTCATAAATTGACCATGCCCAACACATTTATGGGCGAAAAAACACTAGAAGGCACAAAAACCCATTTAGCACATATCAATTTTGTACTCTCTCTCTCTCTCTCTCTCTCTCTCTCTCTCTCTCTCTCTCTATATATATATATATATATATATATATATATATATATATATATATATATATATATATATATATATATATATATATATATATATATATACAATTCCTACAACTTTTTTTCCCTCTTTTTTTTTTCATGAACTAGCCTTACAGATGTGATCTACATGTTTAGGTTAATAGCAATCGGTTCTTAGATCATCCTCTCATGACACATAGGTAGGTTTTTATAAGGTTTCAAAAATCATGGCCTACAATGTGCCATTCTTTTTTGGGAAATAAGATCATGTTTTTTCATTGATACATGATCCAAAATCCAGTTCCCACTATCTTGAACATATTGAATTCATCCATAAGGTAGGATTGGATAAAAAAATAAGCACCATGGAGATCCAAAGGCGTTTGTACATAACAGCATCAATACCAAATGTTAGGATCAAGAGTGATGGTTGGCCTAGCGTGTGAGGTGAGCTGGTTCAATGTCGACTGAAGTGTGTGAGGTGAGCTAGTTGAAGGTCGGCTAAAGCGGATGTTGCTGTTATGGCTGGTTGAGATGCTTAGAAGGAGCAAAGCTACCAATGGAGTGCGCGAGTTGTAAGTGTATGGTAGTTTCATCTCCTATAACAATGTTTTATTAATCGATAAGCATGACCGACATTGGCTCACCTCCAACTGTGACATGTGCTATGTCGAGGTACAAAGCACTCACAAAACTTTGTGTTAGGGCGTTGTTGAAATTGGTTGCTTTTAAGCTTTTTCGGAAGCACGATGACCAATCTCTTAGTAGGAAATGGTCTTTGATGCTAACTCGAATGATGTCTCAGAAAATTTCCTTTTTCAAGCGCCTCCTGCAGGACTGGATTCTCATTCTCAACAACATTCAAAGAAAAACAATCTCAAGGGTTGACCAAGGATGGAATATATACTCTATAAGGGGACATGTGATCAATTTGTAAGCATTTCTAACCATCTATTGCATGTCACGTGGCCCTGTCCACAGAGAAGTGGCACCCGTATTGTGGCTAGGACCGACCACAAGGCTCTCAAATACTTGATAGAAAAGCACATCAGAACCCCATACAGCCAACGTGGATTGCCAAGATCCAAGGGTACGACTTAGAGCTCCACTACAAGAAAGGTAACTGTAATTGGGTTGCCTACGCCTTGTCTAGAAGAGTAAAGGACAATTTTTTTAGGGTTTTTTCTGAGGTGACCAGTCACCTATGAGCGTACACAGGCTATTCAAAGTTAAGATGAGGGCTCTGGGCTTAGTTAGAGAGCGATCCAGCCAAATTTCTTCAAAACCCCATCCATGAGGGGCTCATTCGCGCGCGTGCGCACACACACACACACACACACACACACATATATATATATATATATATATATATATATATATATATATATATATATATATATATATATATATATATATATATATAGAGAGAGAGAGAGAGAGAGAGAAAGAGAGGTCCATTTATCCGCTTTTTGAATCCACGGAGGGAAAAAATAAGATGTAAATAGCTCAAATTGCACTAAAATGCAACTGTTAAATAAGAGGAATAAATTCATCAAGATTTATTTCATTAGGTCAGTGCAAAAATCATACTCGCATGTGTTTTTCAATTAATTTGAACTTAGAGACTACAGATGTATTTCATCATCTTTTATTCAGCAAAAACATACGTTAGATTTGAATAGAAAAAAAAACATACATTAGATTAGGTGGCTTTTTTCCTAAGTTGTGTTTCTTAAAAAGATAATAAATTAAACGCTATATCACACTAAACTTAATAATAAAGAAATCAAATTTTTAAAAAGTTCAAATTAATGAAAAAGATTTTAAAAAAATCCGTCAAAATCAAGAAGATGTTTTTTAGTAAATAAGCAATATGAATTTTTGGCATGATCCTACAGGTCCTTTATTTTTCATCTACAAAAGAGTGTTGGATATTTTTTATCCTATGAGAAAAGCATATTTGTTGAGAGGTTAATCTTAGCACGTGACAAAGCTATCAGGTGATATCTACCAGTCTTGACCTTTACTTCTAATCCTAGAAGCATTATCATTCTAAGACTAGAGAATAATTACCGGAAATTATGAAATTGTAATAGAAATTTAACCAAACAGAAACAATTAACATATTCCAATAAAAAATTGCTTCAAAATTGTCTTTTTAATAAACACGAAAAGAGTGCAATACTGACAACAATGGAAAGAAGAATGTGACATACATGAGTCACCATGCTCAAATTGCCATTTTCAGTCATTCTGCACATGCATGCAATGGAGCGTGTCCTTTTCTATTTTTCTCATGTGACATGCACATGTGCATTAAAAAAATAAACAAAATGACACCAAAACTATGATTCTATCTATATAATGACTAATGCAGGCTTCACTAGCCTAATCTGCCACAGCAATATAAGATGTATAAAAACTTCAACGATAGTACTAGGAAAACTTAACCTAATGATTTGCCTTTCAAAAGATTTCTTCTGCCAACGATACGATCCATGTATCTCAAGCCTTCAAGTTTTTTTTTAACAAGTCAACATATGCCTGCATATGAACAAAAGCTGGATGCTGTTAGCATCTTATTCAAATTCCTAACAGCTTGACCAAACGAGAACCAAAAACAGCTCCCCAGGACATTACAGGATCTGATTCAGCACAGGCCATGGATTTTACTTTACCTATGGAGGCTATACATTAACAACTCTTGGTGTGTGTGTGAGAGAGAGAGAGAGAGAGAAAAAAAAAATAATGCAACAGAAATCTGTTTTGGAACTTCAATGCACCACAATAAACATAAACA
This sequence comes from Nuphar pumila, assembly GCF_984573655.1. NCBI lineage: Eukaryota > Viridiplantae > Streptophyta > Magnoliopsida > Nymphaeales > Nymphaeaceae > Nuphar > Nuphar pumila. The sequence continues at coordinate 145,176,809 of NC_143250.1, read as the reverse complement.
GTATTTTGTGCCATGGCTGGCCCCATACAGATGGGACATGATGTGATGATGATGATCACGATGATGAAGATACATTTGACACAATATAGAGACACTATAATCCCGTGTGTTTGATTCCAAGTTGCAAGTAGCAAGAAATTAGAGAATGTCCCATTCAAAATTGTAAATTGCAGAGATTTACCTGTAAAAATTTAGCAAGTTTTGGCCTTGAAAATTCAAGGTATTGATGGATCTGCTCTTGGGTATTAAGAATCTGAGGCCCTTGCAGTGTACTTGTCACCTTATCAACTACTTTCTTTGCTATGGTCTTGTGGGCTTCCTTGCTCATGTGGCCATCCTCCCATGTTGGCTTCAGCAACTCCTTCACCACCTCCGCTAGCGCAAACTTAAACATCCTCAGTGCTTTTGCTTCCCTACTTTTCTTTTCCTTATTGGCAGCATCAACATGAGTGTCCATTATTTCTCAGTTTCTTTTTCTTCCCCACAATGTTCTTGACATTTTTTGCACCCTTCTTTTCCCTCCAGACCTTTGTTTGGCTCGGGAAATGAGCCCTACCACCCTTCATCTTTTTGGCCCTTATCATCCATCACAATCTGTTCATTTAGCTTGTTGTCGGCCTGATGCTTATCCACATCCAGTACAACACCCACAAAAGCTTTCTGCATATTAGTTTTTGATTGATTAAGGGGGGTTATGCTATCTGCTATGGGGTGCTTACTTTGAGACCGTAGGCTGTGATTAGGCTGAACTAATGGGACTTCTGCAGGAGGCAATACGATATTCGAATAGGCGAATGGGTGGGAAGGTGCCAAAGTAGCAGAAGCAGCAGAGTTTAGAGAATTGTATAGCTGTGGGATTTTGCTTAACAGTTTCAAATATCTGGGCTAGTGGCACTGAGATGTTTGATAGCTGAACAAACTGATTTGCTGTACTAGGTTTTGTTTGAAATGATGCAGGAATTATATGTTTGGATGAGGAATCAACATTATCTGTTTTTGGTGCAAATTTCTGAACTAAATTCTCCTGAGACAATTGAACCCGAATACGTGGATCCAAAGGACCTTTACGGAGTGGCGTCTGGTTCAGATTAATGCCTTCCCCAGGCCAACACACTGTGGGAGCATTACCAGCAGGGAGGTCTGCCTGACTAAGAATGGTACCACTAGCATGAATATCATAATTACTTGTAGGCAACGATGTGCTGTCAGCATGTTGATGCATGGAAGGAGTAACAGATACATTTGGTCGTAGAACACCAGTCTCATGAGGTACACTGTCATGACATGAATACATAACTTCATTGAAATGCTGATTGCTTCTAACTAGAGGGGCTACTGAAGTTTCCTTGGGCAAAATCTGATGCTTGATATCTTCTTTTGGATTCCGATTGCTGTAAAAACATGATGGTGCCCATGTTCTTCTCTTCCATGACGATGATGGTACCATTTTCTATTGGCTCTCTTATCTGAATCTGGACAATCAAATAACTTAGCATCACTCTTTGAGTCACCAATATCATCTCCCCCACCACTATTACTTTGAACCCAATGTAAGGAGATCTGAGAATCACTCTCTGATGTGACACCCCATTTAGAATAAAACTCTCCTGAAGATCTGTGATGATCATCCAGCCTAATACTTCAACTTTCATCTATTGACCTCTTAACAGAAGTTTCATGAGTAGGAACATGATGAGAATACTTGCAAGATGATCCTTTTTGGCAACAGCCACTTGCAAAAAAATGATAAGTGGTTCTCTATCTCCTCTCTGCTCAAGGTCCCAACTGTAATGAAATGGTGGTCTTCAACAAATGCACAAATAACTCACAAACAAGTGTCTATTGGAGACACTACAAGCATGACCCTTGAAAGGGTATAAAAGGAAGAACACTTGAAAAATAAATAATACTTTATTCATGAACAAAATGCTTAAGAAGCATGGATAATTTACATTGAAGGGGTTCACCCCTATATATACAAAAAAGTGGAAGAGAGAGGAGAGCTCATTTTGAGCTCTCCAAAAGAGACGTTGGAACCAACAACATTTATTATTATAGCTATTGGACTATAGTCCAACAACATTTATTATAGCTGTTGGACTACAGTCCAACAGCTATTTGCACAGTCAAGTTCCACTAGTTTCTATTGAACTAGATGCTAAAAAAGAAAATAAAGAAAACTAGAAAAAGAAAATAATAAAAGAAAATATAATAATATTAAATAATATATATATATTACAGTTTACATTTTAACACTCCCCCTCAAACTTACGGTACAATGAGCGAAAGTTTGTCTAAGAGGAAGTGAAATCTGGGAGCAGCGAGAGGCTTGGTGAAGAAGTCTGCTAATTGATATTCTGATGTAACATATGGCAGATCAATGGTTCCATGTAAGTATTCCTCTCTGACATAGTGACAGTCCATCTCAATGTGTTTAGTGCGCTCATGGAATGTCCGGTTGCTTGCAATGTAGATCGCACTTATGTTGTCACAACACATCTTTGAAGCTTGCGTTGATTTAGCTCCCATATCCGCTAGCAATCGTCTGAGCCAAACAACCTCCATAGTGGTGGTTGCCATGGCTCTGTATTCAGCTTCGGTGGAGGAAAGAGAGATTTTCTGCTGCTTCTTGCACCTCCACGAAATTAAGGTTTCACCTAGGAACACACAAAAACCAGTAGTTGAGTGTCTATTATTGGGATCACCTCCCCAGTCAGCATCAGTATATGCAATTAAATTTAATGAAGATGAAGCAGACAAAAAGAGTCCTCGTGAAAGAGAGGATTTTAAGTATCTAATAATACGCAAAATCGCTCCCATGTGCACGGAGGTGGGAGCATGCTGAAACTGACTGACTGTATGAACCGCATGAGTTATATCTGGCCTAGTAATGAAAAGATAAGAAAGAGCTCCAACAAGCTGTCTATAAGGAGTAGGATCATCAAGAAGTTCTCCATCATCAATTTTCATTTTAACATTGACAACTTCTGGAGTGTCTACTTTCTTATCATCTGTAATTCCAGACTTGGAAACGATATCAAGAGCAAATTTAGATTGAGATATCAAATACCCCCGAGGGGAATAAGCAACTTCAATGCCTAAAAAATATCTTAATAAACCTAAGTCAGTCATTTCAAAGTGAGTTTTAAGAAGAGATTTGATATTTGCAACTCCCTGTTTGTCGCCTCCGGTGATGATCATATCGTCCACATAAAGAAGAAGAATAATGATGCCTGCATCAGATTTCTTAACAAACAAAGCAGTGTCAGTTAAACAAGGTTGAAAACCAATATCAAGCATAATATGACTAAATCGGTCATACCAGGCTTTTGGAGTCTGTTTAAGACCATAAAGAGCTTTTTCTAGACGAAGAGCTTTACACTTAGGGATACTAATACCAGGTGGGGCTTCCATGTATACTTCTTTAACGAGATTCTCATTCAGGAAAGCATTTTTGACATCTAATTGAAAGATAGGTCATGTTCTAATGGAGGCCAAGGCTATTAAAGTTCTAACAGTGGTCATACGGGCCACAGGAGCAAATGTTTCTTCATAATCGATGTCATACTCTTGGGCATATTCTTTTGCTACTAAACGAGCCTTATATCTTTCCAGGGTCCCATCACTTTTGGTTTTGACTTTGTATACCCACCTACAACCTATAGGTTTCTTACCCGGAGGAATATCCTGTATCGTCCAAGTATTGGCCTTTTCTAGTGCATCCAATTCTATTTTCATGGCTTCTATCCATTCTATATGATTTTTTGCTTGAGAATAGGATGATGGTTCAACATATGATTGTATTAATGTAATGGCGGCCCTATACGTGGGTGAAAAAGATTCATAAGACACAAATTTTTCTGGAGGTTTAGAGATTCTAGACGTTCTTCTAGGTGAGACTTCAGAGTATTTTTGTAATGCACATGGAAGATTTTGCTCTCTACGTCTTGAATATTGTAGACTAACATCCCTATGGATTTGCTCTTCATTATCATCATTTTCAACAACAATAGGACTTTGATCATTGTCAATGTCACATCCAACATCACATTCATTGGATTTTGAAGTTGGATCAATTAAAAACGAGTATTCGGTGACATCCTTGGATTTTTCAAATTCAAAGAAGCTTTCTTTTTCCAAAAAAGATACATTTCTTGACACATATAATTTGTCATTTTGAAAATCGAAACACCTGTAGCCTTTTTTATTATCAGCATATCCTAAAAAGGCACATGGGATTGCACGAGGAGAGAGTTTGTCATTTCTGTTGGTGAAAACAAAACATTTGCATCCAAAGACTCTTAATCTAGAATAATCTGGAGTTAAATTAACAAGTTTTTCTATTGGAGTTGTATTCTTTAATGAGGAAGATGGCATCCTATTAATGAGGTAGGTGGCAGTTAGGACCGCTTCAGCCCAAAAACTTTTTGGAACTTGATTTGCAATTAGCAATGTCCTAGTAGTTTCCATAATGTGCCGATGTTTGCGTTCGGCTAGGCCATTCTGTTGTGGAGTGTGTGGACATGATCTTTGATGTGTAATACCATGTAAATTGAGATAGTCTTTGAATTCGTTAGACATAAATTCTCCCCCTGAATCAGTACGAAAAACAGAAATATCATTTTGAAACTTATTTTTAACCATTTTATGAAATATTTGGAAGTTAGCAAAGACATCAGATTTATGTTTAAGAAAATAAATCCAAGTATGTCTAGAAAAGTCATCAACAAAAATGACATAATATGTATAACCACCTTTGGAAATAACTGGTGCGGGGCCCCAAACATCTGAATGTATTAACTCAAGTGGTCGTGAGGAAACAAAAGTTCTACTAAGAAATGGTAACCTTTTCATTTTGCCAAGAATGCAGTCTTTACAAGAAAAATTTTCAGAATTACAAAATTTTTCCAAACTTGGAAAATATTGAATTTTAGACATATGAGGATGGCCAAGCCTTTTGTGCCATAAATCCAATTCTAATTTCTTAATATTATAACAAAATGCATTCTTGGGTAATTCCAAAAAGTCCATGTAATAAAGTCCTCCTTCTCTATGGCCTTCCCCAATCAGCTTCCCTGACTGGCGATCCTGTACCCAACAACCATGAGAAGAGGAGATATTACATCCATAATCAGATATTTGCGAGACAGATAAGAGATTCAAATTAAGTTTAGGGATATATCTAACTTCTGGGATAAAAAATCTTTTGGATTTTTGAAGATTTTCAAAACATCCTATTCCTTTTACTTCAAGAGATGTGCCATCGGCTGTAAAAACCTTTGACACACTTGAGTTATTTTTAAGACATTCGGATAGACTATTAACATTTGGGGTCATATGAAAAGAAGCACCAGAATCTAAAAGCCAAAGAAAGTTACCTGGACCGGAAAAAGATGCAACTGCCGCTCCAGTTGAGGCTTCGGTTGAGGAGGATACCCCTTTGAGAAGAGGTTGAAGGATTTCCATCAGTTGAGCCATAGACACAGGTGCATCTTGATCTTTTGACTCAGATTCAACAGATGCAACTCTTTTTTCTTCTCTTCTTTTTAACTTTGGAGATTGAGGCCTATAGTTCCCCGGTTCATGACAATGATGACAAATAACTTTTATTTTATCAAAGTCGTCGTTTTGCCTTCCAAAATGAGGCGGCTTGTAAGTACGAGTATGATTCCCCGGTCTAGATACAGCTAAAACGAAGTCATCATCAACTTTTGGAGTACTTTTTCTAAGTCTATTTTCCTCCATAGTGAGCTCTTCTATAGTATCAATAATAGAAGGAATTTTTCCACGATGTAAAAGGGCCGATTTGGTGGATTCAAACTCTGGCCTTAGACCATTCACAAATTGATAGAAATGTTCCATATCGAGTTGCTTTTGGCAAAGCTCGATGTCTTCGGCACAATGCCATTTGGGCTCAAGAAGAGCCAACTCTTCCCAAAGTTCGGACAACTCATTATAATATTCTCGAATAGTTTTATCTTTTTGAGTCATTGTCCGAACTTTATCTTGTAAATTGCATACATGTGCAATATCTTTAAGGGAATACATGTTTTTGAGGTATTCCCAAGCCTTATCGGCATGCTCAAACTTAGCTAGACTAGAGCATTTTTTAATGTCTATGCTATTGATGAGCCATGACATAATTTTTGCATGCCCTATCCTCCATTCTTTCCATTTCTTTTCATAAGTGGCTAACGCCTTACTCTTCTCTTCTTCCGTTAGAGGAACCTCTTTATCACCCTCTTTCTTGGTAAGAGATAGTTTAGGTTCCAAATCAGAACCATCAACTATACCCCATAAACCTTTTCCCCAAATATGGTGCTTCATAATCGAAGCCCACGTTACATAGTTAGTATCATTTAGCTTCATAGGAATGATGGTGATCTTATCATTGTCATCCATCTTTTACAAGGGTAAGAGAGGAATAAATAGGAGGAGAGAGAGAAAAATAAAAAAAAAAGGAAAAGAGTAGACAAAGGAATAAGAGAGGATACAAAACCAAAATTTTTTGTAGCACAAGTTCGCCTTTCTTCAAACAAATCTTCTTGAGCCAAGAACAAGGTGATGAAACACCTTTTGTAAATGTGGCACGGAAATCGAGGCGGAAGCACTTCAAGATCTAAGGATTTCGTAGCTCTGATACCATGTAATGAAATGGTGGTCTTCAACAAATGCACAAATAACTCACAAACAAGTGTCTATTGGAGACACTACAAGCATGACCCTTGAAAGGGTATAAAAGGAAGAACACTTGAAAAATAAATAATACTTTATTCATGAACAAAATGCTTAAGAAGCATGGATAATTTACATTGAAGGGGTTCACCCCTATATATACAAAAAAGTGGAAGAGAGAGGAGAGCTCATTTTGAGCTCTCCAAAAGAGACGTTGGATTCCAACGTCTCTTAATATAGCTGTTGGACTACAGTCCAACAACATTTATTATTATAGTTGTTGGACTATAGTCCAACAGCATTTATTATAGCTGTTGGACTACAGTCCAACAGCTATTTGCACAGTCAAGTTCCAACAGGAACTTGACTGAATCAAATATCTAGTTTCTATTGAACTAGATGCTAAAAAAGAAAATAAAGAAAAATAGAAAAAAAATAATAAAAGAAAATATAATAATATTAAATAATATATATATATATATATTACAGTTTACATTTTAACACCAACAACCCTGCTCACAATCTTCCTTCCTCTCCAAATCTTTTCTTTCTTGTATTTGTTCCTTAATAGGCAAATCCTCATTTCCATCAAACCTAACTCCATAATGGATGTACCTATGTCCTGATTCTCTGAAGCACTTGTCAGCCCTAAAATCGCAGCAGAAAGAAGCAGATATTTTTTCCCATTCTGCATCATGCTTGTTAAGATTATCATTCTGAGGGAATTTCCACTGAGGATGTCTTTCATGTGGATCAGTATGCATTTCACCATTCAAATGCCCTGAAAGTCTTTCTCTCTCTTGTCTACTACCATTCCTTTCTGTTGGGCCATTGTTGGCATACTTTGTGCTATCACAGTCATGATTCTCATGGAGGAATCTGCACTCACTTCCTCCCATGCAGTGATCCCTCTTGTAACTTAAGAACAGAGGAACAGAACCTTGAGATTCTGGCCTCCATTCATCCAGACCTGGGGACATCCTTGTAGCATAACATTGATCTCCATACCATATGGTGTAAGCAGTGTCTCCATTTCCACAGTCCTTGTCCATCCACTGGACTCTGGTTGCATCTTCAATGTTCCCCCAGCCTCTGGCAAGGGTGCTTACAGTTACTGAAGAATCCCCATCCATCATTGGTCCTTTATGATGATAAGCGTCACTCATTATCCCTGCATCAGGTTTATCTGTCCCAATTTGAGCTTGAACAGGTGATTCAGAAGCCAAATGCCACTTTGAAACCTGCTTTCTGACGCTCACAGTCCTGGTTCTCTGAGAGAAGCATCAACTGGTATATCACCTGCTCCAAGATTTATGTAGAAAAGAACAGCTTAAAATTACACAAAGATGTATGCAATGAAGCCGAAATTTTTTTAACATGTTATCTATTGGAACAAATATTCAAAGCAAAATGGGTTATACATAAAACCAGTGTTGTCAATATCGTTATGAATCGGCCGATTCATATCGTATCGGCCAAAAATCGATATGAAACTGAGCTGATTTGATTTATTTTTAAATAAATTTTAAAAATGGTTTAAATAGTTTTTAATAATTTTCTTGCCATGTGTCATTTGCTGGTTAAAATTTGGCTGATTCAGCTCAATTCGGTTCAGAATCAGAATCGGCTGATTCCCTGAATCGATTGGTCCGATACGATCCTGAGTCTCTGATAACATCGCATAAAACAGGATCACTGAGAAGACAATGCATATTTTCTGTAAACAACCTGACAAAGTATCCGTGTTCAACTGGATAAGGTATTAAATTACTCAATTCCTATCTAAGTTGGACATTCCCATAACGAGTAATGGACTAAATATAAACCTTTTTTGGATAAAAAAAAACTAACAGGACCTTGACCATATTTGGAGGTAAAAGAAAATGTTCTACTAAAAATACTATCTTATCCTTGTGTTCAGGTACTATCTTCTCCTGAGGGCCATGACACACACACACTGCCGTTGATCCCGAGGGATTCTTTATTGCCGTTTCTAGCATTACCCTTGACTGATTTGACATGATTTTGAATAGGTATGGGAGAATTAGGGTTTGAGTTAGGCCTGGGAGGTCAAACTACACAATCTTCAGGCAAGCATTTTGGCTTCAACAAGGCTGAGAGCTGAAGGATCTGAGGTTGCACAGATGCAACAGCCAAATCTCCACTAATTCAGGTTGTGCCTGTGACAGAAACATGCTCAGGGATAGGCTGACTCATTATGTCAGGTATTTTGGAGCATTCCTGATCATACCCCTTGACTTTTTAGGAACAGTTTCATATTAATCATGATCGTGAGCACTTAGATGTGGATTTCAGACATGCAGATCTTTTGCTGTGGGCATTTAGCCCACATGCAAACTTTTGTCAAAGGAATATCTAGATTAGATAGTAATGCCAAAATTATTGTACAAAGTAATTTTAATATGTTATAATAACAATTCAGAATAAATTATTGACTCATTCTGAACATATGCATTTAGCAGATATATATAATCCTAAATATCTCCCAGCAAGTAAGGCCTTAAATACTACTAACCGATCAGCCTGCTAAATAAGAATAAATAGGAATAGCAGTAACAAGGTGACAGAGAACGACACACAACTCCTCGCAAGGCAGCAGAAAAAATCATGGGACCTTTTTTGCTCCCAATATCACCATGCATAACAATCATTTTCCAAGAAAGATGAAATCTTCAGATGAAAGAGTCCTATTTCAATTAAAGATGAAAAAAATCGTCTACCAATTTCTTCATATAACATGGGAATAGAATCTTTTCCACCTAGAAATGATAAATATTCCTCCATTATGACAGCAGAGCATGCATCCAGAAACTAAACCCTCTTTTTTCTAGTCTGTGAAATGACTTGTCAAAAAATCCATCCAGCAGAAAGTTGAACTCTCATGTCAAGACTTACATTTGCTTGTAATTACTAGAAAAAGCACATCTCAGAAAAAGATAACACCAAAAAAAAAGGCAGAGATTAAAGATCAAATGGTAACTAAACAACCAGCATTTTCAATTTACTCATCAAATTTTCAAAAAACAAAAGGATGAAAGATACACTATTCTGTGGATCCACCAGCAGGAAAGAGGCATCATCACTAACAAGACATTACTGTTACACGAAGAAACGAACACAGCCACATAAGAATAACCTTTAAATACTAAATTCCATAAGCAAATTTCTGAACATTGATATTGCACATAGCAAATGCTAAAACTGTTGAAACCCATGTGTACTCACCTAGACGAAGGCATATTGTTGGTCAAAGAGGGACAAAGGGTGTCCAACACTCACACTCCAAAGAACAAGATGTATAGATATGCTAGGAAACTATATTTTCAACTGTTTGATGGATTGATAACACAAAACATTATACAAAATGACAACCAAAGAAAAATCCAAAAAGAGAAATGTCCCTTGATAATCTGAGAATCATTTCAGATATACCCAAAAAGAATATAAGGCAACCCCATATGGCCATCAGAAATAAAGCAGGGATCCAGAGAGCGGCTACGTGCCATGGCTATTTGATACAGCCAATCACATGACAGCATTTCATGTGGGGCCTGCACTCTAGCTGTGGGTCCCATGCAATGCTGTCATGTGATTGGCTAGTGTCACATAGCCATGGCACTTAGCTGCTCATTTGATCTCAACTCATCAGAAATATCCACACCTTATCGGTACATTTCAATTCCAAACAAATCTACTTTTATGCACATGCCTTGAAAGAATTAATTATCCACAGAGGAGAAACCACACCAGCCCTATTACATGTTATATTATGTCATATATGTTGATTTCTACATTGTGCCCAGCACTTCAAATGCAATATGCTGTTAATCCAATCAAACGATAGTTCCATAAAAGGGTAACACTTAGTAAGATACCAAAGAGTATCTGACATAGAAGTAAAAATAGACAGGCTAGCATCTGTTATATTCAAATCAGTAACCATACCAACCTTTTGCACCCAGGTTAGTCATGTTTTCTCTTACCTAAAAGACTGCTTTAAATTCTTTTTTCTTCTCTTGCATATAGTACTGGATTTCCCAAACTAATTACTAATTGTAATTTACAACAACATTCCCCAATTAACATGGATCATGAAATTTTTTCCAATTGTTCATTACTTATTACTTCACTAGCATGTTTCTATTATTTGCACTTCCCAATTCCCACATATTAAAAACAAATTGAACAAAGTGTTTCATTGTTCTTTCTATTTTTGCATTTCACTCATTTGTGTTCCTCTCTTTCATTGTCTATTACTATAGCAAGAGCATATTCCACTAAAGACCATGTACAGGTTAAAATTTTAAATTATAAAAAGAAATTTAGAAGTTATTGATCTTAAAAAAAAATGTGGTGCAATAAATTCATTATAATTTTTATTTCATATGATAAGATAACACTTACATTGGTACAGGAATATTGCATTAGCTCATCAAAGCAATCCAACTCGGTGTATTGCATGGTCAAGTGCCATCCATGACCAACTATTAAGATTCTGATAATGCTCAGACAAATTAGCTTAATTGTAACACTACATGCTGTGATACAAATAATCATCAGAACATTTAAAATCCGTCATTAGATGGGATTTTGCCGATAAACCACTTTCTCATTCCTTATAAGATAATATACATGCTATGGTTTATATTTACACGCATGTGCGCACGCGCATACACACACATATATATGCATGCATGCATGTATGTATGTATGTAAAGACAGGTCATATTTCCCATGACAACATATTAGGCAAAAGCATCCATGACCAACTATTAAGATTCTGATAATGCTCAGACCTAAGTCACACGGACTCGGCTAAAAGGTTGACGCACCCGCGTCGACCGTACCCAACACGGATGCGGCTTCGGACACGGCACGGACACGGTCAACTAAGTGTCGGACTCGGTCAACGCACCGGGGCCGTCTTCCTCCTTTTTTATGTGTTATATTTTGGTAAGTTTGTGTTGTTACTGTTGAAACCACGATTGAGTACGCAGGAACCGAGGCAGAGAGAGAGAGAGAGGGAAAGTCTATGTTTCTATTAGGGTTTAATCTCTACTTAAATAGAGATTAAACAAGAGCACCAAATTACAAAAATAACCCTCACACAATATATAATAACACATAAACCCAAAATGCCCTTATAGCATGTCTCAACACTCCCCCTCAAGCTGGAGCATAGATATCAATCATGCTCAGCTTGTCACAATAGTGAGAGAAACTCGGCCTCGCCAGAGCCTTCTCCCCCCTCAAGCTGGAGCATAGATATCAATCATGCTCAGCTTGTCACAATAGTGAGAGAAACTCGGCCTCGCCAGAGCCTTGATAAAGACATGAGCTACTTGATCTTCGGAAGATACATGATCGGTGCAGATATACCCAGCCTAAACCAAGTCGCGAACATAGTGACAGTCAACTTCAATATGTTTAGTCCTTTCATGAAACACTGGGTTGTTGGCAATATATGTAGCAGCCCTATTGTCACACATCATCAACATAGGTAGGGATACTTTTACCTGAAGCTCAGTCAAAACTGCTTTTACCCACATAATCTCAGCTACGGTTTGAGTCATCGCTTGGTATTCAGATTCAGCACTTGACCTGGCTACAACGGTTTGTTTCTTACTCCTCCAGGAAACAAGATTTTCTCCCACAAACACACAAAATCCAGATGTTGACTTCTTATCTTCAACAGACCCCGCATAATCTGCATCAGTGTAAGCAACAACGTCCAAGGAAGGATTTCGTTTAAACAACAGACCTTTACCAGGAGAGAACCATCATAGTTGCATCCCAGTGAACTTTGGTAGGTTTGTCCATGAACTGACTGATTTTACTCACGACTAATGAAATGTCAGGTCTAGTAACAGTCACATATAACAACTTACCCACCAAGGATCTAAAGTTGGTACTATCCACATAGTCAGACTTCTCATCGATCATGTGAGTTTTGGGATCCATTGGAATGTTAGTTGGCTTAGCTCCTAGCATTCCAGTCTCTTTTAATAAATCCAACACATACTTTCTTTGCAACAAAACTAAGCCCTCTTTGTTTCTTGCAACCTTGATACCCAGAAAATATCGAAGGTGACCAAGATCTTTAGTAACAAAGTGTTTCTGAAGATGATCCTTTGTTGCAGAAATATCTTGGGCATTGCTCCCTGTTAATATGATGTCATTGACATATACCACCATAACAACAATTCCAACATTTGTTTTCTTGATAAACAAGGAGTGATCTGAAGCTGACCTGACAAATCCAAAATTCGACATTACCTTAAATAATTTGTGAAACCATGCCCGAGGGCTCTGCTTCAGGCCATAAATAGCCTTCTTCAACTTGCACACCTTCTGACACTCCCCCTGAATCTCGAAGCCTGGGGGTTGTTGCATGTAGACAGTTTCATGCAAATCCCCATACAAAAAGGCATTCTTAAAATCCAACTGAAACAGGGGCCATCCATGGTGCACAGCAACAGAAAGAACGAGATGAATAGTGCCAAGACGAGCAACTGGGGAAAAAGTTTCAAAAAAGTCAACCCCATAAGTCTGAGTATAGCCTTTTGCAACCAATCGGGTTTTGTACCGTTCAATTGACCCATCTGAGTTATATTTAATGCTATATACCCATTTGCAGCCTACAATATCTACATCAGTGGGAGGATCAACCAAGTCCCAAGTGCCTCGAGACCATAGGGCATCCATCTCATCACGCATAGCCTGCATCCATTTGGAGTCGAGTAGAGCTTGACTGTGATGAAGCAGAACAGAGGAGGCAGATAGAGCTGAAATAAAATTCTTCATAGATGCACCAAGGTTAACTTCTGAAACAAATTGCGAGATGGGGTGGAGAGTGCATTGTCTCTTTCCCTTGCGCAAAGCAATGGGAAGATCATCATCAGGAGCAGAAACTGCAGTATGCTCAGAAATACTTACCTCAGGAGAAGGAGATAAGAGAGGCATAGAGGTAGGTGGTACCCTGTGAGAGTATATTATGGGAGGGTTTTGATAGCGAGACATCCCATACGGTGGAGCCAAGGACTGAGGAGGAAGCGACTCTAATGGAAAGGGAGGAATTGGCAGAGGAAGGGAATCGCCACGGCTCTCCTGTAATCTTGGAGTAGTACTCGAAAAGTATGGAATAGAGTCAGAGAAGGTAACGTCCGCACTGGCATACTCTTTATGAGATATAGGGTCATAGCAACGATATCCTTTTTGGTTTTTAGGATGCCCAAGGAAAACACATATAATAGACTGTGCAGCAAGTTTATCTCGATCAGGACCCAGCTTATGCACAAAACACACACATCCAAAAACTTTAGGGGGGATAGGAAAGAGAGGAGCCTCCGAATGAAGAATTTGAATTGGGATCTGGTCTTCTACAGAACTTGAAGGCATGCGATTTATAAGAGTCGGAAGTCAAAACTGTATCGCCCCAATATGAAGCAGGCATATTGGATTGAATCATTAGTCACCGAGCAACATTGAGGATTTGTCTATGTTTCCTCTCAGTCACACCATTTTGCTGGGAGGTATGGGGACATGTAAATTGAGGTTGAATCCCATTAGCAGAATAGAATTGAAGCAAGTCTTTGGATTTGAACTCAAGAGCATTATCAGTGCGAACAATTTTAACACACACGTCAAATTGAGTTTTTATCTCAGCAATTAAAGATTTAAGAATGACAGGACCTTTAGACCGATCTTTTAACAGGAACACCCACGATAACCTTGAGAAGTCATCAACAATAACTAGATAATAACGACACTGAGTTCTACTCGGAATCCTACTCGAACCCCACACATCGACATGAAGAAAACCAAATAATCCTTGACTTGACGGACTCTGACTGGAGGGAAAAGAACTTCGACAATGTTTTCCCAATTGACATGTTTCACACTGAAAGAAAACTGAAGGAGGTATATGAGGAATGACTCGACGAAGTTTTGTCACTGGAAGGTGACCCAGACGATAATGCCACAATAAAGGACTTGTTGATGATGACACAGCAGAATAGTACGAAACCTCTGGTTGATGTAGATAATACAGACCACCTTCCTCATAGCCGCTATCAATGCTTTTCTCCGTCAGCAAGTCCTGAACTGTGCACCTCATAGGATCAAAAATCATCCTACAATTCAACTCTTTTGTCATTCGACTGACGAATAATAAATTCTGTGGAAACGAAGAAGCATGAAGAACATGAGACAATTGAAGGGTAGGGGAAATAGATATGTTTCCCTACCCTACAATTAGGGAAGAGCTCCCATCAGCAAGAACTACCCCTTTTTTATCAGTCATAGGATTTAAACTTAAAAAGTTACTCAAATTTACGCACAAGTGTCTGGATGCTCCAGAATCAATGATCCACCTACCACCTTGGCCAGATAGGCCATCACCTGCCAAGCACGCAACCTTCGCAACAAAAGACTTCGAAGAAGATGAGCATAAAGCATGAATCTTGTTATATTCAGCCCGGCTAAGAGTTACATAATCATTGGAGTAATCTGCATCTGATTTAACCACTTGAGCCATAAGGAAAAGTAATGGGTTAAAAACGAACAGGTACAATCACACGCGCACACCAACAACCAACTATGAAACCGACTATATCTCGATTGGATTTTACAAATGAAATCTGAGATACACGATTGCCGCCTGTTTAGATCCACACTTCAAGTATAATTTTAAAGGAACTTGACCAAAACCTTCCACCTCAACAAAGGATTGCTATAGAATGTATATCAATACCACACATCCAACATGATAAAGATGTGTTTGGTTCATACCTGAAACTGCGACACTTCCAGCTGACAATGGTAGACTCAACTCTCCACCACAACAGTCAATCTGATATAAACTCATATCAGATCCACAACAACAGACTGAATATCATGACCCATTTCATAACTGAATAATACGAATCCGAACTGATCTACTCAACAGTTGTTACCATAGACAATACCAAGACCGTGATGCGACTGGTTCATGACGAAACTTGCAGACTTGTTCGACATCCACGCTACCACCATAGATATGATCAGAAGATACAGACAACTAAACCCCTTTCTGGATGATCTCAGCAAAACTATTGAGATGCTTATACTCCAGCAAATCAATATTTGAGCAAGCATATCAAGCTGGGAACCTAGGTGTTGGTCTGCAGTAGACGACTTCAATTACACCAAAAAAAAATATCAGATCTGAATATGATCTGACTTAACATCACCACGTCAACCCACATGAACAGCAACCCACGTCAACTCAGAGACCGCTGATCGCCAGCACCACAACGATATTAACAGCAGCAACTCACGACCACACCAAATCAGATCTGATCACAGCATCTTTAACACACCTGCAAAGAAGACCGATCTGGTCCACACCATGCGACAGACTTAAAATCACCACCAACTGCAACCTCGTCAACGCCACGACTTCAACACACAGATATCAACCTGCTGCTCCAGCTTGCCAAATCACGACGATCCACATCTTTACACAAATATGCGTGGATCTTATGCCCACAACTACCTTACCAATCAATCAGACCCACACCCCATTCAGATCAATGACATATGTGAGTCATGCCACTGCAAAGTCAGATCTGCGACAAGACCTTTTCACGACCACACAACTCACGACTACTACACTCAGATCTGAGACTAGATCCACGACTTCAACCTCAACCACAAGATTCAGATTAGATGTTAGATCTGAATCACATCCACAACATCAACAACTTTCAGATCTGCGACAAGCCAGATCTGTATTAGGTCCACAGCATTAATGACGGTTGCAACTTTGATGTTCTCCAGACGCCACCCATGATGATCTTCAGCTACCCAGAGATATACCATGCTCTGATACCATGTTGAAACCACGATTGAGTACGCAGGAACCAAGGTAGAGAGAGAGAGAGAGAGAAAAAAAACGAGAGAGGGAAAGAAAGTCTATGTTTCTATTAGGGTTTAATCTCTACTTAAATAGAGATTAAACAAGAGCACCAAATTACAAAAATAACCCTCACACAATATATAATAACACGTAAACCCAAAATGCCCTTATAGCATGTCTCAACAGTTACTTCAATAGAATTACTTTTTTATTTTTGCTTTAAAATTTACAATCTTATTATTGTTATTTATATATATATAGTCGTGTTCCCGTGTCCAAAATTTTTGAAATTGCTACACACCCGTGTCGCACCCGTACCCATACCCGCACCCATGTGACAGGCTCAGAAAAATTAGCTTAATTGTAACACTACATGTTGTGATATGAATAATCATTAGAACATTTAAAATTTGTCATTAGATGGGATTACGCCGATAAAACACTTTCTCATTCCTTATAAGATAATATACATGCTATGGTTTATATTTACACGCATGTGCACACACACACATGCACATATATATATATATATATATATATATATATATATATATATATATATATATATGCATGTATGTAAGCATGTATAAAAGTAAAGACAGGTCATATTTCCCATGACAACATATTAGGCAAAAGCTTTCCAATAAAAGTTCTAAATGGTCATTGCTTGTAGGAAACCAAATTTTGTGTTCCTAGTTTATCCAAGTAGTATAGGGAAAATCAGAAAAGGGGAAAAAATATGTATCAAAAACAATAATGAGATAAACAACAAAATATTTATGATTCTATCAAGCATCTGTAAGAAAAATTGTAATAATAAATTATAATTCTCCAAATAGTTTTTTGCATGTTCATCTTCCGAAAAATAACAAGGGAAACTTTTAAAAGCACAACTAACTTTTTGCAAATAATAAAAAAAGCACCTAAATTTTTTAAAATGTTAAAAATGCACCTAAGTTTTCTTTCTGATAATTAAAATAAATTCTCATCCAACTAACTTGGGTTAACTTTAATTCAAGCTGGGTTAATACATCAAATTTACTGATTTGTCCTCACTCACTCTCTCCCCCCAATCTTCTCCACTCTTAACTAGGGATGTAAACGAGCTGAACGAGTCGAGCCCATCTTGTTCAAGCTCGGCTCATTTTTCATTTAACTCAGCTCAGGCTCGGCTTATATTCGTAACTAGACAAGACGAACTCAAGTCAGATGAGCCGAGCCACGAGTTGTCTCGTTAAAAAAAATTTACATGCATTTTGACACATTGACAACAATGGGATTTGAACTACAGACCTCTCTTTTACATGTGTTCTAACCAACAATTATATTCTTACGAGCTAAAACAACCTGAGCACCCTTTATTTGTGCTCAGCTCGTTTTTGGTTGACGAGCTGCTCGTGGCTCAGCTTGCCAGCTACATGTCATGGCGAGCCGAACCATGAGCTGCTTGGTTGTTTCTCAGCCTACTCTTAACCCATAGTTCTTTTGCAGCAACACACCAAATTTCTATGATAGATGTGTCCTTCACCAAGAGCTCCTTCTCATCATAGTCATAAGACAGAAAAACTCATGTTTTTCTGTTGCCAAAGAAAAAAAATACAGATTATGGCCATAGAGAAGGTTGGAAAAACGGTGGTATAGTGAATGGTATAATGGTGGGTGATGACAGTGGTGGTTGTGGTGGCAGCAAAAGATGGACTTAAGATTTGGCCGGGTGATGGTCATAGTTATAAAAAAAAAACGCAAAGAGGTGGTGGTTGCTAAAGGAAGAAGAGATGGTAGTGCTGGTGGTGACAGTAATTGGCAAAGAAAGGAGAAGATGTGGTGATGGTGGTGGTGATAGTAGCTAAAGAAAGGAAAAGAGGTAGTGCTGGTGGTGGCGTGAGCTGCAAGGGAAGAGTAGTTGGGAGTGGGGTGGGCGGATGAGAAAGGGAGAAGAGTTGAAAGAGAACATAGAGTGGGGGGGCTAAAAAAGTAATTCTAATGTATAGTTAATGATGATCTAACAGAAGATAACACTTGAATGTTTTTTATTAACCATGAGAAAATTTAGGTGCTTTTTTAAATATTTAAAAAACTTGGGTGCATTTTTAATTAATGACAATAAATTAGGTGTGCATTTGAAAATTTCCCAAATAACAATTACCTTCCGCTTCTTCTGATCTTTGTTTCTTCTTTCTTTGGCTTACATGTACCTCCTTCCCTTCATAGGTGGCTACTAAATTGTTGCTCCCAAGTAGTATCAAAAAAGGTTATCTTCAAAATTTGGCAGCAACATTAGAGTACACATGTAAGTAATAACCCATTTGATTCACAGCGTAGTGCTAGGCTTCTGTGACACTATATTTATCTGCATTACAATACAAATGTTATTTGGTTTGAATGCAATAGATGGATAGATAGAGTAGCTCTATCTTAGTCAAAGGCTCTTGGATTATGATTATTGGATCTCACTGCAAGTTATCTCATAGCTTACATAGCAAAAAAAAAGAAAAAAAAAAACCATCGAATACATTAAGATATTATCCTGATTAATAGTCTAACCAATATTATCACAACATTTTCACTTTTTTAACCTTTTGAAGACAAGCTAGAAGATAGCCCAGATAGGATTCAATATCATGACATTATCCCACTATTTTAAAAAATATCAATGATACACATCAATATGCTGCTAGGTATATGTGAGAACAATTTCCATGTAATCTCTTATCATAGAAATTTCCTTCAAAGATTCAAAATGTTACTTTTGCAAATATAAAATTTAAAAATCCTCAACAAAATTAACACAAATGAACTTAGTTAAGTATAACAGGAAACAATAGAAATATAAGTATAATAGAACAATAGGAATACAAAATGGAATTTTTAGAAAAAAACAATTCTAAAAGTTGTTTCAAATATTTGATGATTCTAAGATGCAGTTGACCAACTTCTAGAAGCATTAGTAATACTTCTCTCTCATTAAAAAGGATGCAGTCTATGTAAAATGGGTGCTTCTACATCCCCAAAACACGGGTGTCTAATCCACACCAGCACCCATTTCTATGTGATATAGGTCCAAAATTGTCCAAGTTTAAAAATAAAAAAGCTTTATAATTGTATAATTGCAAACGCATTTTGTCATATATATATATATATAGAGAGAGAGAGAGAGACGAGTAGCTCCTAACCGGTTTATATCTTAAACACTTCTCAAAAGCATAGTTGCACACTATGTCACATATGTGCGGGTGAGGGTACGGGTGCAGCGATACGGCACTTTAAAAAAACTTGGGTACGGGAAGGTATATATATATATATATATAATCTCAGACAGACTTGGCTCTGTATACCCAGACTAAATAAAACCTAGGTTTACTTTGACCCAGGTCTGAATCTGACTGAGACAAAGTAAACCCAACAGACCCAGGTCTAGATACGGGAGAAGCAAAAGGTGTAAATTTCAACAAAAGAGAATTCTTTTTCAGCCCTTCATAGCTAAACTATTAAAGAAAAAAGAAATCTGAGGTGCCAGCTGTTATTGATTTAAAATTCAAAAAGAAAAAACATTAAAGGCAAGCAGGTTACAGCTAGTTGAGGACGACAAGTGTCATAGTTGATGCGACAATACAACCTTTTTTTTTAGATTTGAGATAACTTTCTCTCTCTCTCTATTCCAGTGAGATGAAGAAAGAGGAGGACAACCCCAGCCTTCTCTCTGTGTGTATGGGTAGGCAACCCTCTCTCTCTCTCTCTCTCTCTCTCTCTCTCTCTCTCTCTCTCTCTCTCTCTCTCTCTCTCTCCTCTCTCTCTCTCTCTCTCCTCTCTCTCTCTCTCTCTGTCTCTCTCTCTCTCTTGTGACGTGTTTGCCACACCGGGTGCGGCACGCGGCGCAGGTGCGAGGGCCCTTTTGCCGAGTCCTTGTGACTTAGGTTGCACATGCTTTTCGCTTAATCCTAACATGTAGACTCATTCTTCATTGCTTATTCACTAAAACCATACTTTGGATCGAATTGATTCAATGAGAAACCTTGATTTCTATATCACCAAGTTTTGGTGCAATATGAGCCCTCATTTCTTTATTGCTCTAAATAGACATCTAAACACAAAAAATGCCTAATCTAATACATGTTTTCTACTAAGTTAGCTATAAAGAATACATCTACATGCGCTTGGAAGAAAAGAAGTATTCTTGGTAACAAAATTATTGTGACACTCAAAATCCACTTTAAATTGACAATAAAAAGGCCTTTCTCAACAACAATTCCCTAAAATCCCTTTGAAAAGGCACACGTGATTAGAAGGTCACATTCACTTGTTAAGAATCAACAGAATTACTTGTAGACTGAATACACAAACTTATACAGGTTAAGGAAGCACCAGGCAGTTGTTTGCCCTTTTTGCTTGTGACTTTGTGTGTGTGGTGTGAGTCAATATCTTGACGGAGACTATAACAAATCATCCACAAAATATAATCTCATCCACAAAAGGTTTGACTGGGAAATATAGGTACCATAGGAGTATACCTATCTAAACTAATGCATGAGGAAAAAGAACTCAAGATATATTGAGAGAAAAATAGCACAATGTCCTTGAAGCTCAAGCAACAAGAAGCATCACAAGAATCACAGATGATCAAATTCTGACCTCTTTAAATAGAAAACATGACTAATATTAACAATATAATGGTAAATGAATGTAAAACTCTACAACCAACTTCAAGTGGAAAAATCACAAAGCACCATATTTCTGAACATATTTCGCAAGTAAAAAAACACATGAACATCCATTTCTTTATCCAAAATATGTAACTTACAGCATGCATGTACGTGTGTATACATGTATATACTGCTAAACAGAATACTTTTAGTAACCCTTTGTTCGAATATGTAAAATTGTTTAAAAAAAGAAAAATGAACTCAAATCTACAGGAACCTCCCAAAAATCCAGTCCAGTAGATGGTAGCAGCTCAAACTATGTAGTTTTAATACAAACATTTAAAATACCAACAAATCAAATGCCAAAAAGAAAAATAGAAGAAAAAGGAAACTGCCTAATTTCTTTAGAAAAGGCAAGAACAAAAGCCCTTACCAGCAAACTTGAAAGCAAGAAAAATCTCAACAATCAGGTCAAGACAATCACCATCCAAGATAAAAGCAACGCGTGAATGCACAAAAAGCCCAACCCACAAACCCATTTTCCCCAAAAAACAAGAACCAGCAAATAAAAAAAGGAAACCACCATTAGACAAAGAGTACCAACAAATAGTGATGATAAAAAAAAAAACAGAGGAAAAAAGGAAACTACCCATTTCCTTAAAAAGAAGGCCCTTACCAATGAACTGCAAGCAAGAACAAACTGAACGAGCATGTCCAAGACAATCACCATCCAATATACAATGAATTCAAGCATGCATGAAACCATTTTGCTCAGAACACAAGAAAACCACAAAAATGGAAGGAAGGTACCATTACAAAGAGTAACAAAGAATGTTGATAATAAAAAACCACTTTACCTCAAGAGAAGAGAACCCACACTATGGAGTTGGTTTATATGAAAATGAAAACGAGTATGCCATCCCTTAGAGAAAGAATCATCTGAAACGGGTGGTGTTTTAATATAGCGATGGAAAGAAAGGCAACAACTGAATTGGGTATTTGACATGTGGAGGGAAGCCATACAGAGGCTCTCAAATATAAACCCTTCATAAGATTTTTGCCATTTGGGGCTTCCAGAAAACTAATAAGAAAATTATCTCTGAACCGCTTTCTCTCTTTTATTATCGTTTCTGCACTGTCAGGTTGATAACAAAGTCTAAGTGGGTTTTGAGACTGGCCTGGTGGGTCTCCAGTCAGCCTAGAATAGTGAAGACTTGGTTACTGGCTCAAGCTTAGACTCAAAACTTGGTCATGACCTCAATATTTGTATTTGTGACTCAATCATCAAATGCATAAATCTTTCTAATATTATGTGAATTAAACCAAATGGACAGAGTCAATTGACTGCATGAACCAAACTTTCCTGCATAGCAATTGAACTTTGACTTGGCTATGTTGTTAGGAATTACAATATTAAGACTTCATTCCATGTAAAGAACTTACTCAGGTTGCCTTAGAAGTAGCAGGTCCTAAATATTTTCCTGTATTGTGAGAAACAAGAAAGACATAAGACTTGTGCCAGCCCTTTTCCATTTTTCTTTTGGAGAAATAGAAAACAAACTCTACCACAAATTGCTCAATTGACCATCGGTCATAGATGAGGCACTTTTGGCAAGACTTTCATGAGGCCTTCCAAAGATGGTATGCTACCAATAAGCAAAGATATAAGCCAGGTCTAGGTTCAAATATGACTGACAGGCACTTTATTTTGGAAGCAGATCAGGTCATGCTGAAAATGAGCATTTTTGCTCATGCTGACATCGTGGCCATCCGATTTGCATTTTAAAAATCTCAAAAGTCAACAAAACCACGTGGCATTCATCCAAAATGCAAACAGACGGCCACAATGTCCGCATGAGCAAAAACACTCATTTTTAGCATGACCTGATCTGCTTCCCTTTATTTTGTTTTCTGACTTCAAATCTACGTCACATGGATACGGCTGTGGATATGGGGATACGGCTATTTTTATCAAATTCTCAATATGACTTAGTATATAAAGGAACAAGATAGGGGGACCAAAAGGGAGTATCCATGTGACAACTTCAAATCTAATGTAGATATGTAATGAACCTTCTTGTAGTGTTTGGTTACATTGTTTCTTTGTTTCTTTTTCTGGCATCATGATGGGTACCATCTAAATATCTTGGTTCCATGTGATTTTGGAGAAAAAATTCTCAAGAGCATACCCACATATATATAGTAAATTGGCAAGATAGAACCACAATACCATAAAAAGTCGTACACTATTGGTTGCGCGGATCCAGCCACCAAATATTGGATCTAAGCATACAAATGTGTTTAGCATGGTTTATTTACTAGTTAGTATGTTTCGTCATCTTCAATATACAGTAAGATTCAGTTTTCAAGACGGTGAAAAATCAAAACATAAAGGTGAGGGTGGTTTAAAAATATCCCAAAACATCATAAAGTCAACTTCGACACATGGAAGCAGTAAATAAAACATGATAAACATGATCCAAAGTTTAGTTTTTTCTTTTAGAAATAGGATCTATGTAAATCAAGAGTACCACAATAGATGCACCCTATATATACACCCTATATATATATAGGGAAGGGGGGCCGTCGAACCAAAGGAAGGTTCAAAATCCATAACCAATGATAATCGACGGCGTTCCTTCTCTAACGATCGAGTTTTTCATCGATCGGACTTTACATATTGGATTTTTATCATTCATTTAGTGAGTGACATGTTTTGGATTATGAATTTTCAATGTTTAGATGTGTTTTTTAAAGCGCTAAAAATCAATTGCCCACAATACTTTGTATTGTAACGTTTTAAATGCATTGTGAGTTGTCGATTTTTCATGTTTCAAAAAACATGTTTATATATCGTAAAGTCTTCGTGTAAAGCATATTTCTTACTAAATAAATTATAAAAAACAAATATATGAGGTCTGATCGATGAAATGCTCAAACATTGAAAAATGGGAGCCGTCTGATTATAGTTCCCACACAAGTAGCAACGAGAAAGTCAGTTTATTGCATGTGCACCCTTGGAGAGAATGAATATATGGAGACTTCACCTAGAAAGAGAGGCAGATGTCGGAGGAACAAAGGCTTCAATCGTCCTTTTTTTTGCTGTCTCATGAAATTAGCCTTACAGATGTGACCTACATGTTTTTCTTAGTGGGAATCGGCACTTAGATCATCCGACTACAACATGTAGGCAGGTTTTATAAGGCTTCAAAAATCAACAGCTTACAATGTGTGATGCTTTCCCAAGTCATAAAATTGTGTTTTTTCATCAGAAAACACGATTCAAAAGCCAATCCCCACTATTTTGGATATGTTGAATCCATCTGTGACGTCTGATTGAAAAGAGATCCAAAGTGCTTGTATCTACAAACGTTTGTAACAATACATTACCCATATATATATATATATATATATATATATATATATATATATATATATATATATATATATATATATATATATATATATATATATATATATATAGGTACTAATGAAGGTACAGAACTATTGAGCTGGTGAATATTTGCCACATACATGCACACACACATGGGTGTCATAAAAGCCCATGGCTTCACGTGGATCTTGACAAGTTTAGCACTTCTTTCTACCTCTAACAAATTGGAAAAATACCATAACTGTTTCAGGCATACATTATTTTAGCAACAGAATTTTGATAAACTTATAAAGGGAGCACATGAAAAGATGCATGAATGCCCAAAGTAAGACTGATAAATGTGTCCCTTAGTCCTTGAAAGCTTAGTTAAGTACCTTTGATGTTCATGAA
This sequence comes from Nuphar pumila, assembly GCF_984573655.1. NCBI lineage: Eukaryota > Viridiplantae > Streptophyta > Magnoliopsida > Nymphaeales > Nymphaeaceae > Nuphar > Nuphar pumila. The sequence continues at coordinate 145,151,791 of NC_143250.1, read as the reverse complement.
ACCATCATGGTAATTTTAGATTTGTCAACATGCATAAAAATGTGGTGAACTAGTTAAGGTCAAGGACACATACGCACACACAATACTACATATATACCTAGTGTTGTGAAAAGTGCACCTTAAGGAGCAAAAACATGCCTTGCCTCAAGGCGAGGGCCTTTGTGCCTCGAGGTGCACATGCATAGCGCAAAAGGCCTGAGGCGTGCGCCTCATAGGCCTTGAGGCGTGCTTTTTGTATCTGAGGCATTCCTTAGGATGAGGTGCACGCCTAAGTCTACTTGGATCAAATGGAGGTCAAAGCCCTCATTTGACCTAAATTTGATAGTAAAAAAAACAAAAGAATGGGAGAGGTGCCCGATAGGTTAGCGCACTCCCCCCCCCTCTCTCTCTTCTCTCTCTCTTGCCAAAGGAAGAAGAACAAGGAGGGTAGCCCACCACCACCAGGTACCTCTCTCTCTCTCTCTCTCTCTCTCTCTCTCTCTCTCTCTCTCTCTCTCTCTCTCTCTCCTTCTTCTTCTTCTTCTTCTTTATCTTTCAAATTGTTTATTGTTACTTTCAGTTTGTGTTATTATTTGCAAATATGCAGGTGACTGTATGTACATGTACTTAGACTGTTACATCATGGAAAGTAAAAATTTATGTGATATTTTCGGTATTTATTTAAGATTTCTTATTTTTTATTGGTTGTTGTTTCATCAATAAAGCATTTCTTTTATTTATTTGTATTTTTAGATATTTTTTAAAGTTTTTAAAAATGTATTTGTAAGGTTTACGCCTCGCTTCATATTTTGGTGAGCGCTTTGCTATGACTCAATGCTTTTCACAACATTGTATATACCTATAAATGTATATATTTACATATACACAAATATATTTGTGCATATATATATATATATATATATATATATATATATATATATATATATATATATATATATACAACAACAACAACAACAACAACTACGCCTTCATCCCAAAACAATTGGGGTCAGCGATATGAACCAAAAAAGAAATTCATTTTGGGTCTTCCACATGAATCCTTTTCCTCCAATCATTTCTATCCAACGCCATGTCCTCGGTGAGGTTCAAAGCATTCATATCCTTTCCTATCATCTCCATCCAAGTCTTCCTAGGCCTACCCCGACCTCTTTTAACTAATATATTTTCCCATTTCTCCAACCTTCTAACTGGAGCATCATTAGGCCTTCGCCGAATATGTCCAAACCACCGTAAACGATTCTCTCGCATCTTATTTTCAATGGGTGCAACACCTACCTTCTTACGTATCTCTTCGTTCCGAATCTTATCTTTTATTGTATTTCCACACATCTATCTAAGCATCCGCATCTCAGCTACACTCATTTTTTGAATATGATGTCTCTTGGCAGCCCAACATTCCGTACCATATAGTAAAGCGGGTCTAATAGTCGTCCTATAAAACTTTCTCTTCAACCGCAATGGCATTCTACGATCGCACAGCACTCCAGTAGCACTTTTCCATTTCATCCACCCAACCTTTATCCTATGATTTACATCTCCATCAATTTCTCCATACTTTTGAATGATGGATCCCAAATATTTGAAATAATCATTCACCGGTATATCTTGCTCACCAAGCTTCACTACACTCCCATCACTACTTCGTTGCTTACTAAACCGACATTCCATATATTCAGTCTTACTCTTACTCAACTTAAAACCTCTAGCTTCCAATGTATGTCTCCATAATTCTAACTTAGCATTAACCCCAGCTCTAGACTCATCAATCAAAACAATATCATCAGCAAACAACATACACCACGGGACATTTTCTTGAATTGATCTCGTAAGCTCATCCATCACTATCGCAAATAGGAAAGGGCTTAAAGCAGATCCTTGATGTAACCCAACCGTTATCGGAAAATTGGTTGTCACCCCTCCACAGGTGCGGACATTGGTTACTACTCCTTCATACATATCTTTAATTATACTAATGTACTTGAGAGAAACACCTTTCTTCATCATTGTCCACCAGAGAACGTCCCTAGGTACTCTATCGTATGCCTTCTCTAAATCAATAAAAACCATATGCAAATCTTTGTTCCTCTCTCTATATCTTTCAATAAGTTGTCTAAGAAGATGTATAGCTTCCATAGTTGATCTTCCAGGCATAAAACCAAATTGATTCTCCGATATCATGACAACCTTCCTCAACCTAGACTCAATCACCCTCTCCCAAAGTTTCATAGTATGACTCATGAGTTTTATACCACGATAGTTTGTGCAATCTTGTATATCACCCTTGCATATATATATATATATATATATATATAATTTATTTGTAGTTATATGTGTGTATATATGTAAATATAGTGAAATGTGTAGATTTCAAACCATTTATCTCCCACACCATCTCAAACCCCTTTAAAAAACGTTCTTGCATGCATCTTTTGCTTAATCCAAACCTGTAGATGTGTTTATCACTACTTATTCACTAAAAAGCCATGCTTTGTATCAAATCAATTTAACAAGAATTCTTGATTTTTAGTTAATCAAGTTTTTGGTGTAATATGAACAGTTGATTTTTTTGTTGAGATAAAAACACATCTAAACATGAAAAATGTTTAAAGAAACACATGTTTTTTTATTAAATAAAGCATAGAGATGACATCTTTGGGTTTAGATTAAGCAAAACATACATGCAAGTATGCTTTTTAAAGGGATCTAAGACGGTCTGTGAGATAAATGGTCTGGAAGCTACAAATTTATATTTATTTATATATATATAGGTACATATGTAGTATTGTGTCAATGAGATAGTGTCTTTTCAAATCTCTCAAATGGGAATCTGCCCCAAATATATATGTTGTGGTTCCTTCAGTAGGCTTCCCATTGAAAGGGAATGAAAAAAGTTGTCTAGATCCACAGATTCCTCAATAATGAACTGGCATAAAAGCTGATTTTTTGTTGATTGCAATTATTTTATTTATATACACCCATCTATCTCATAAGTGTCATACCAAATCCCATCTAAGATGGGTTATCAAAATAGTTCTATGTATAAAAATCAAAGTCAAAGAACTTTCAAAAGTTATTTTCTTTTTTTAGATTGACGTGAGTCTTTGACCCAAATCCGGTTCATTGAATAAATATAGGGCCACTAAAATATGAGAATTAGAGTGTGAACCGAGTTTTTTATGGGTTTTTGTTTTTTGTTTCCTTAAATCTGACCATACATATGTGATCTACATGCTTGGTCTGGCTCTTGAATCATCCGATTGTGATGCATAAGCATGATTTTTTAAGGCTTGAAAATCAATGGCTCATGATTTTTGTAAATATTCAAGCATTCAAAAATCACATTTTTTTGTCAAAAAAGCATGTTCAAAGAGTTGATTCCTAGCAAATGGACCATGCTGAACACATCTGGAGGGTTGGATTTGCAAAAAAAAAACATTGGAAATGACTAGTTCACACTGTAGCTCTCATATTCTAGTAGCCCTATATATATATATATATATATATATATATATATATATATAATCCTTTTCCAGGCCATCCAATTGCATAAGCCCTTACCAGCGATCTAGTTGGATAAAAGAGGTAAGCCTCTCTTGTATAAGGGGCAATAACTCTGAAATCCAGTAAAAGAGACTTTTTCAATCCAGCAGTGAAGTCTTTGGAACAACAATTAGTCTCCTTGAAAGAACGCTGGCAAAAAAAAGAGGTTGGGCAGAGCTACCGGCAATAGTCATATGGCAGATCCCAAGCCTATAATGAGTTGTTTTCTTATGTTATATGTAAATGTAAGGGTTCCTCAAAATTCAACAGATTGAATCAATTAATTATGAATCTGGTACAAGGAAAAGAGAAGAGAGAATCTACTCGGTCCAGGCATTCCGTATCGAATCAATAGAATATTCTACGCCCGGATCTTTATATTTATATATATATATATAAAACCCCGAGGTGGCAACAAAAAGGTTTTATTTTCTCGCTCGGTTTGGAGTCTGGTCGAATCCTACTTGATAATCATCTCCCTCGCTTAAGCTGAGCCGACCCCTCGTACTCCAAAAAGGGAGAAGGTTGGCCTTTGTCTAGAATTAGAGGTTATCTCCAAAAGGCATTGACCTCTCCTTGAAGGGGAAGCTTATTCACTGATCTGAGAACTGAAATAGCCCAAGATGAGGCATCATCCTTTGCAGTTCTATGTGTTCTGAGAACACAAGCTAGTAACAGGCCTTGTCGACCAACGGATCTAAATAGTTGTCTCTCAGTTCGTTATGTTGTTTCAGTGATTGACTAATATATATATGTATAATACTGAGAGAGAGAGAGAGTTGAATACAACATCAACTTAATCTATGATCCAATGGCCAATCAAGTTCTTGGAATTATGTGAAGCTTAAATCCAAACCAAATTGTGTCAACTCCAAGTGTTGGAACCCCTTGGAGTCACTATTAAGGACTGTAGTTGAGCAAGTAATGATTAGTTTAGTAGAAAAGGAAAATTAATATTTTAAATTATGTACATTTAGGAAAATGTAATGGATCAAATACAATATACAGCCGATCTTATCTCAGTTATTAGTAAACAAAGAGAAAATTATATAAATGTAACATAATAGAGCTTGGAAGAAGCTTAAAATTTTGAATTAGAGGAGGTTAAGCTAAAAGATTCAGTGGAGAGGGAGCGATGATGCATGTGAATCATGGGGTATAGAATGGTTTCCATGTTGAAAATATCATAAGTAGAATAGCCTCAGGTACTCAAATACCTTACCCTTAAGTGCCAATTTTAGTAATAGCAACAATGCATTTAATCTATGCAAGGAATATTGGTGATGTTTCCAAAAGCCAATTTAATGTTGAAATGCAACATTTTCTGAACATTTTCCACTTAAAAATATTACATTTTTATCATGGTAGCAATGCAATAAAACACATTTTAATATTTTTGTATTATTTGTATTTTACTTTATATGTCTATATATTTCTTTTGTTTTTATACTTTAATATATGCTAAGATTTTCCCAAGAAGGAGATCTGTGACATTGCTTTTTAATTGCCTTGGACTAGCTAAGCCACCAAAATTAAGTTCTATAGTTTCAACTTTAAATACAACATGGAGATAGATTTGCATATGTTTTGAGTTTAAACTTTAAACATACACGACCCATCCACAATGTTTAATTTTACTAACAATCTTTGTTCAATTGAACACCACCAACATAATAAAAATCCCAAAACGAAGACTGACAGAAAAAAGAGAGCTACTTCAAAAACATAAAAATGAACACCAATGGTTTTTAAGCAAGAACAAAAATCAATCAACAAGTTTAAAATAATTGACATCCAACACAAACAGCTGAAGCATACGTAGAACACAAAACCATCTTCCATAAAGCACAACAAACCCACAAAAGTGAAAGGAAATATCCATTGAAAAAAGAACAAAAATGAATGGTGTAGATGAGAGCTCAACTAAACTCACAAGAAACACATCTTCAGGAGATCATTATGATAAAATTAGAAAAAGGGTTTTCACTTGTAAGGCAATAAACATCTAAAAGAGGTGAATTGAAGATATAGCAATGGAAAGGGGACTATCAAAGTGGGTGTTCAAGAATTGAAGAGGATGAAGCAACACAAAGGGTTTCCAATTCGAACCGCAAGAAAATCTCTCTCTCTCTCTCTCTCTCTCTCTCTCTCTCTCTCTCTCTCTCTTCTTTGCGCATCAATTGAAGGCTCAAGATAACAACTTGATTATAGCAGAGTTTTGAGTTTGGTTTGGTGGGTCTCTACTTTGTAGTCAAGTCTGGGGATCAACTTTTGAAGTGCAAAACTTGAATAAGGTGTTGGACCTAGGCTCATAACTTGGTCACAGGTTTGGTCAGGGTCTATACGAGTAGACTAAGGTGTTGGACCTAGGCTCATAACTTGGTCACAGGTTTGGTCAGGGTCTATACGAGTAGACTACACCAATCTCAGCCAGGGTCGCCCAGATTGTGTTAGATTGAACAAATTGTATGTAATGTCACAAATAAATAACACTAATATTAAGAAGTGTTTTTGCATAAATATCATGTTAAAAACATGATATTTTCAGAAAATAAAAATATTTTGAAAACATCATGCTTTTAACATGATATCAACTTTTGAAATCACGATAAAATCACAATATTTTTGAAATATTGCCAATATTTGTTATATAGATCATATGTTGGCAGCTACTAGAGATATATATTTCTAAAGTAAAAAGTTTTTCAGCCTCAGAAGAGAGGGTTGGGCTAATAATCCTCTAATATTGAGCTCTGCAGATGTATATATAAGGTCCAAGGCATTTGAATATAGCCCTGAAAAAGATATCAATTGAAGATAACAGAAAGTTAAAAAGTAGCTTTTGCACAATAAAAGGGATTCCCTCCTATCCCCAGCGCTGCTTGCCTTAAACCAAAGAGGATAAACAAGGAACAGCAAAAACAGAATGAACTCCAGTTGATCAATTGAATCTTTAATACCAAGATAACAATGAATATTTTCTAACAGGAAACAATGAAATGAATCCAGTTGTCTATTGAATCTTTAATGCCAAGATAATAATTATTTTTTACCTAGTTACAACAGATATGAGGAAAATTTTGAGACACTTTCTCTTCCTTACACAACATACCTCTCAAAAGCCACTCCATAAAGCTGTTTCTTGCAAGCTATTGAAAGTGGTCCCCGCCTCTCCCCCACACACTCACACACTATAAATGCAAACACAGGAAATTACAGCTAATAACTTGTAATCCATTCGTTCCCTTGTATGAAGCTCTCAACAGAATACATATGAACATTTTGCGTCGGAATCTGACTGCTCCAAGGCACCCTGCTCGAAATGTTCGCTCCACGCCCGAAATTTTCAAACTCCCCATAGTACAGCGTCTTCAGTGCAAAATCACCTCTCCACGGCATCCACCCTTCTGGCCGTATAAGTGCCTCCAGGCAACAATGCAGGAACACCGTTCGCGAATACTCCTTCCATGGCCGACCAAGATAGTTCCGATGAACCGCTGGTTTTGAATAGAAGTAGCCCATATATTCATCCGTGCCATTTACCACGCAATTCTCGAATACGAACCCGGTGGACTGCGCCGGATCGGTCCGTCCCTGGGCAGTGACGGCATTGCTCTCGCCCTTGACACGAGACAGCCGTCGAGGGGCGACGAGGATGGTGCAGTTGTGGAAAACTGCAGCCGAGTTTCCAAAGATGAAGTCGACGGTACCCTGAATCCGGCATGATCTGTAGAACTGTCGAAGAGTGTGGGTGTAGAGTGTGTCTTGATTACCAAGGAATTCGCAATTCTCAATCAAAGAGAGGTCGCTGTCTGAACGGAAAGCCACGGCTTGGTGGTTATCTGGTCCGGCAGAGTTCTGAAATGTGATTTCCTTAGCCATGAAGCCATCACCACTAACTCCTGCCAAACAAGGAGAGTTCATTTACACAGGAAAAAGTTTCCACAATTATTTCTCCACCTCATTCGGCGGAGAAAATTTCCAAAAGCACGCCTAACTTTTATTGGTTGTGTTTTCAAAAACCCTTTGGAAGTGCATTGGAAGATTATGTTTTCACCATTTTGTTCAGAATTTTCATATTTTTCTCAGAATCCTAACAATTCTGAGAAAATCTCGGAAAGGGGCCGATACATCCGAAAAAGAACATAAATAAATTTATCAATAACGTAGTCAATATTTTAAATATTATAAATTATGGAAATTTATTATACAATAATGATTTATTTGCATATTATGTTTGAGTATTTTAATTTATAGGTGACTTTATAAAAACATATACTTCATATCAACATTTTAGAAACTCTTCTTTTGAAAGAAACTCGTACCAATTCTTTCAAGGAAGCGAGAGGACACGTACCAACCGTGGCGGTGTTGTAAGTCGAGACGCCGACCATCTTTGCGTTCACCGAGCCCGTAATTACCGTTTTGCCCATGCCGTCTCCCAAAAAGACCACGTTCCGTTTGCTCGCCGGCACTCTCACGATCTCCTCATACACCCCTTCCTTTATCCTAATGACGAAATTCCCCGAACCGTTTTCCGGAGCCGAGTCGACTGCCTGCTGCACCGACCCGAGACACCCTCCTGTTCGGTCCTTGCAGACCACCACGTCGGGCTCCAACCCGTCGAACCCGCGCCGGAGCCGAGGCGGGAGGGAGGAGACTCCGCCCTTCCGGGTATGCCGATCGCCACCGCCGACGACGACGAGGAGTCCGTCTCGCTCGGTCCACGGCGGAGACCACGAGCCGGTGTCGTCGCCGAACCGATCGAGCGCGAAGATCATGGAGAGGGCGTTGCTGGTGAGGGCCATCAGCGAGTCGAGGAAGGCCATGGCCGAGCCGATCTGTGCCGTGTTGTTGACGTACTTGAGAGATGACCAGCAGTCGTACTGGAAGGTCAAGCCCGCGCTGAGCCACGCGCGGGCGTCCTCGACCCGGGACTCGATCGTCTCGGCATCGGAGGAGATCCCGAGACGGTACGCTGAGAGGGCGAGGAGCTCGATGCAGTTGCTGGCGGCGTTCGTCAGGTCGGGATCGCCGCCGGCAGAGGCGAGGATCGATTCGGCCGTCGATCGGGAGGTCGTCAGGGAGGCGGCAGAGGCGGCGATGGCGGAACGGACGAGGTCGGCCGCCGTAGGGTTAGGGTTCAGAGCGGCGCGGGAGAGGGCCGCTTCGCACGTGGAGGGGAACCGGGTGGCGGAGCACGCCTGCCGAATGGCGGACGAAGGGAGGGTGGTGGTGGTGTCTTGGGGGTGGCCGGTCCGGCGGAGAGTTGGGGACGATGGTGGTGCTTGTGGGGGTCGAGATGAGAAGGACGGGAAGGAGATGGAGCAGAGGAGGAAGAGGAGGAGGATGAGGAGGAGGAGGGAGGAGAGGGAGACGATGGAGAGGGAGGAGGGGAAAGGGAGGATGGATCTTGGGCTTCTGAGGTGCTTCCTTGGCATCTCTTCTGGACGGATCTTGGGCTTCTGATCAATGTCTCTCTCTCTCTCTCCATAGGCATGTTTGTGTGAAAAACGTCTAGGAAAAGTGGAGGTAAAAAAAATACGGTCGAAAAAAACGTACTTCGACCTTTCTCAACGTCAAAAAAAGTACCGTTACTTTCTGGGGCTTAAGGCAAAGCCTCTCTTGCCCCCCCTCCTCTTTTGTTTTGTAAGGCAGACCCTACCATATTCATTAATTTAGTAAGCTCCTTTTCTGGTGGTGATATGTAATTTGAATTGAATTGGCTTTTGTATAACTAAACTATAAAAATTGTAAAAAAAAAAAAACAAATTGTGAGGGATAGAGAGCCCTGCGTAGCGCCCTAAGTCTTTCCCTTCCAAAAAGTTCTTTAACCTTGCCACCAAATATCGTCTACCTGATTCCAAAATAACTTCAGAATCAGAGGAAACAATAGAGATGATGGTCTCTCAACCACTTCATTCCTACTTCCCTGTCGGCTTGTGAGATGGTGGTTACTGATAAGGATAATGCACTTAAGGTTACATATCTTGACGATAATGGTTTCTCACAAACCAAATACGCTAAATAAGTTTTGGATATGTACCTGATATTATCATTTTTTATAGTTATCAAAAACCATAATTGCTATCATTTGATATCATTTGTTAGTTGTTTTGTTATCATATCTAACCGTGTAAGTTGATATTCTAGAAGTGTATATTCTAAACATTGTAAACTATGTTATGTTTATAAATAGAATACTTGATCATCTCGATGAACAAGAGAGTGAAAATCGAGTTTATCATCTTGTTCATTGTTTTAGCATGGTATCAGAGCTATCAATCTCAAACGAATATTCAATAACTCTATCGTCATCTCTTCCCTCTCCTATGGCCCAGTGAAATGCTATCGCCAACCTTGTTTCGATAAAATTAAATCGAAACAACTACTCGTGGAGATCTCAGCTCGAATCAATTATGATCAGTCAGGATCTTCTCAAGTTTGTTAATAGCTCTTCTCCTCAACCAAATCTCTTCATTATCGCGATTGATGGAGGTAAAATAAAGAAACTGGATTATTTTATTTGGGTTTATTTTGATCAGCTGACGCTCAACTAGATCAAAGCTACTATTTCTGAAACTATTTTCGGTTAAATCATGAGAACAAAAACAGCCCGTGAAGCCTGGCTTGTTCTGAAAAAAGCATATAGATCTCAATCTCATTTAAGACTCATGATTTTAAAGAAAGATTTAATTTTCATTAAAAAAGAAAATTTGAATATGCTATCATATCTAGACTGTATAAAGTTCTTAGCCAATTCTATTGCCATCGTCAATCACCTTTTAGAAGATGAAGAACTAGTTCAAATAATTTTGAATGGTCTTCTTCTCGAGTATGAAAGTTTTGTGACCTCCATCACCACCAATTTGACCCTGTATACCTTCACAAATCTATATGATCTGCTTCTTAACTAGAAAAAATGTGTGCTTCTAATTCATGTCAAGCCTTCTGAAATGCCCGAACCCCAACAAACTGTCTTCACTGCCTTCATGGGTCGAGGTTGTGGCTGCAGCTTTTATCGCGATTGTGATAGGGAACAAGGAAGAAATTCCTCTCCAAACACCTCTAATAGTAACCCAATGTCCCAAACTCAAAGTGGTCATGGGACAATCACCTGTCAATATTATGAAAAATGAGGATATATTGTCAAAACGTATTAGAATATCCGTAAAACCTTCTCTATCATGTCTCTTCAGCAATCCACTGATGACTATTGGTACTCTGACATTGGTGCTACGAATCATCTAACTATGGATGACTAACAATTCTCCAATAAATCACAATATCAAGAGGGTGAGCAAATCATGGTTAGCAATGGTAAGATGCTTCTCATATCCCACACTGGTAATCTCATTATGAAATCTTATAGCGCTTCCTTTGATTTAAAAAATATTCTTTATGTTTCTGCTATCACGAAGAACCTTTTATCCGTGAGTCAGTTTACTAAAGATAATGATTATAATTTTGAATTCACTCTCTTTTAATTCCTTATCAAGAATCGTCAAACAGGCAAGATTCATCTCAGGAAACCAAAATCCAATGCAAGACTCTACCCAATCAAATCTGATGATTATATGCAAGTGGTGACATATGCAGGCAAAGTGACATCTTTTGATATATGGCATCAACATCTCGGACATGCAAATAAGAATATTATTTCTTACTTAAACTCTAGTCATGCTATCTCTGTTAATAAAAATAACAAACTAAAAGTGTGTAAGAGTTGTCTTGTTAGCAAAGCTCATAAACTTTCTTTTGGTCACTCTTTTTCTTCTACATCATTCCCACTTAAACTTCTCCAGGCCGATATCTGAGGACCTACTCCAGTCTCTTCCCGTGAAGGCTTTCATTTTTATCTCCTCATAGTGAATGATTTTTCTTATTTTTTATGGCTTTTTCTCTTGCATGCTAAGTCTTAAGTGTGTGAGTGTTTTAAGTCTTTCAAGTATGTGATTGAAAAGCAACTTCAACTTTTCATCCACGCTTTTCAAACTGATAATGAAGGTGAATTTACCAATCATGAATTTGATTTTTTTTATGGGACCATGGCATATTTCATCGATTTTTGTGCACAGAACAGGTTCGTTAAGTGCAAACATCAACATATCGTTGAAACCGGGCTCAGCCTGTTACATACTTTCTCTCTGTCATATTCCTTCTGGGTCGATATTTTTTGCACTGCTGTTTACATCATCAACCATCTTTCAACCTTAGTACTAAATTGTAAGACCCCATATGAGCTTCATTTTCACAAATTGGTCGACTATCATCATCTTCGTGTCTTTGGTGTTCACTGTTATCTCTTTTAATCCCCTATCATACCTCTAAATTTCAGCCCAAAATTATTTTTTGTATTTTTCGTGGCTATGTCTCTCACCATAAGGAATATCTTTGCTTTAATCCTTCTTAAAACCACACCTATATCTATCACCATGTTTACTTTAATGAATATGCCTTTGAGCTCGTCTCTCCTTCTGCTCATCCTTCCTCACCTAAACTTTTTGAATGAGGTCTCTCTCAGTCTGTCGTCCTACCACCTCCTGATCCTCCTCAACTGCTTCTTCTTGATCCGACGGTCCCTCCTTATATTCCTGTCTCTCCTGATTCGACTGCCCCTTCCTCCCCTGTGATCTAGATTCCTGTTGTTGAACAATCCGCCTCTTCTTCGCCATTGCCCTTTTCTTCTCCTCTTCCTAACTCCATCATTAGTCGCCCGTCTGACCATATTCATCACATGATTACTTGCTCTATGACCAACACTCTTAAACCATGTGCATTCACCACTACCCGCTATCCACTTTCTCTTGCCAGTTTTAGTATTGTTTTACTCACACCCGAACCTACTTCGTTTAAACAGGCTAATCGTGGCGCACAACCATGCAAGATGAGTTTGACACGCTCCAACTTAATCATACTTGGCACTTCATTTATCCTCGTCCTATAATATCATTGACTCCAAATGGGTTTTTCAGATTAAACAACATGCTAATAGCTTAGTGTCTCGCTACAAGGCTTGCCTCATTGCTAAAGGTTTTCATCAAGAGGAAGGCATCAATTTTTTTGAGACTTTTAGTCTAGTTGAGAAACCCACTATCATCTGTGTTGTCCTTGCTCTTACAGTTTCGTCAGATTGGTCGATTCATCAATTGGATTCTAATAATGATTTCTTAAATGATCTACTTTATAAAAATATTTATATGGCACAACCTCCAGGTTTTGAAAAATCTTCTTACCCTCAGCATATATGCAAGCTGGATCGGGTCTTGTATGGTCTCAAGCAGGCTCTGCATGCCTGGTACCAGCGTTTCAGCTTTTGTCTTCAGTTACGCAGCTTTCGTATCTCTCTTTCTAATGCTTCGTTTGATGATATCATCATCACTGACAACTCCACCATTTGATTCAGCATCTTAGTTTTGCCTTTTTCGTCAAAGAACTCGGACGCTTAAATTATTTTTTGGGTATTGATGTTCATTATGCCTCCTCAAGTCTTTTTTTCTGTCAGCGCACATATACTCTCACACTACTTCGACGTGCCTCTATGGCCAATGTGAAGTCGTTTTCTACTCCTCTGAGCTCCACTACTCAATTATCTAAAGTTTATGCCCCTCTCTTTCATGACTACTTTATATCGAAGCATTGTGGGAGGTCTACAATATCTCACTGTCACATGGCCCGACCTTGCCTTTGTTGTCAATAAAGTTTGTTAGTTCATGCATCAACCCACGGTTATCCACTGGTCTATCGTCAAACGCATCCTTCGCTATCTCAAAGATACCATTCAATATAGTTTGTTCTTAACACAGTCTTCCTCTCTCCAGCTCAGTGCCTTCTTTGATGCTGATTGGGTTGGCAACCTTGATGACTGCAAGTCTACCAGTGGCTTTGTTGTTTTTGGAGTCTCTAATTTGGTTTCTTGGTCTTCTCGCAAGCAATGGACCGTAGATCGATCCAACACTGAAGCCGAATACAAGTCTCTCACATGTGTTACGTCTGATCTTCTTTGGCTCAAGTCCCTTCTCACTGAGCTTGACTTTGTTCCTCATTCACCACCTACTCTTTGGTGTGATAATATTGGTGCTTTATATCTCGATGTGAATCCAGTTTTTCATGCTCACACCAAACATGTGGACATTGATTTTTATTTTGTGTGGGATAATGTGCAAAAGGTTCATCTTCAAGTTCATTTTATCACCTCCTCTGACCTGCTTGTTGACGATCTAACTAAGCCTCTTTCATTTCCATGGTTTGTTTTCATTCATGACAAGCTCAATGTGGTCGACCCCACGTTGAGCTCGCGAAGGCATGATAAGGATAAAGTTGATACGGTTACATCTCCTGATGATAATGGTTTCTCACAAACCAAATGCGCCAAACAGGTTTTGGATAACTTAAATGAAGTTCAAAAAGTTAAGTCAAATGAAGTTACAAGAAGTCAGATTCAATCAGGAATATCACGAGCCAATTGTGTATCCAATATTATCATTTTTTATAGAGTTATAAAAAATGATAATTGCTATCATTTGTTAGTTGTTTTGTTATAATATCTAACCGTGTAAGTCGATATTCTATAACTGTGTATTATAAACATTGTAAACTCTATTATGCTTATAAATAAAATACTTGATCCTCTTGGTGAACAAGAGAGTAAAAATCGACTTTAGCATTTTGTTCATTGTTCTATCAATTATAGATGGTAAATCCATAGTGCCGACCAGATGAAAAAAAATTAAGTTCTATAGCATGGAATTGCATATGGCATCCCAACTCATGAGAAAGTTGCCAAAGAAAATTACAAAGGATTGTTTCAATGCTAGATATAATACCAGCTAGAAGCATAAACACACCCATCCAATAGACCGAGAAGGACCAGAGAACAGCACGATGAGGACCACTCTAACTGCTAAAGATAGTTGTTTCCCACTCCACAACACTAATTTAGCTAGAAATGTGTTCACGAGGGTTCACACGAAACCTTCTCGAGCTTAGCTTTGAAAAGAGGAACCCCCAAGTATGTGATCGGAAGGTTACTCGGGTGCCATCCACTCCACCTTTCTATTATCGCTACTCTATTATGCGATAAGTTGTAGGGAACAAAAACATATTTTTCTTAACTAATCGTGAGGCTTGAGCATGCCTCAAAGGATGCCAAGGACTGAAGGAAGCGAGGAATGGATTGTATGCAGTCTTGTATGAATAACAACACATCATCCGCATAAAGTGAATGGTGCTACTTGAAGCCCCGTGACCATAGGAGATATTATACCTCTTGAAGCCAATAAGTTTATAATAATCTTGGTAAACCTCTTTATGATGAGAACAACTAATTCAACCAGATCCAAAATATTTTACTAGATCAAACCAAGGTTTGTGTCACTTTATTAGATCCAAACATCTGATCTAATACAAATCAGGTCCAATCTTGACCCAAAATTTTGATCTAATGAATCCTAGTCTCATTATACTTGATTCATATAAAACTAGATAAAAAAAAGACATACTAGATCGAAATATAATATGATCCAAAACATGAACAACATATAAAAAAATAATATGCAAATATTTTAGGATTCAAGTTATATGCATGGAAAAAATAACCTCTCCCATGTCAAGGTAGATATCTAAAGTAGATTATAACAGGGTTCAAAAGAAATTTAACGGATTCAATCAGGTGTAATTGATCTAATCCAAATCCAAACATGTTCTAGATAAATCTTTGGGAGGTATTTCGCTAATCATAAGCACTTTTCTGTAAAATCAAAAAAGTTAAAAACAAATATGGGTAAAATAAATAATTCAGAACATAATATTCATGATTTTATGAGTTAAACATGAAAACTCTTGGTGATTTTCTATAATTTTATAAAAAACTAAGTCTCTTCTGAAAAAAAATTGAACTCAACAACCCTATCTCGAATAATATCGAGAGAATAAGGTATTTTTGAAATTATCCAAAAAAACCGGCCTTTGTTATGTAACCAAAAAGTGTAGGAGCATAATATTAATAAAAAAATGAATGCAACTAAAAATATCAACAAAGAAAGAGGGCAGCAAAGTAAAAAACACTTTAAAAGTGTTTAAACCTCTCGATTCTTCAAAACCTTTTTTTTTTTCACCCTCGTTCATAAAAGAGAGGGTTTTTCCTTTTTACAAAGGAGAAAAACAGAGGAACTGAAGGGGCGTGACTACCTTTACCCTTGCCGCCACTTTCGCCCTCGCCGCTGCCTTTACTGTGAGATTCGGCAACCGCTGACCAGCGGGAGAGGCTCCACCATCTCCGATCCTCAACTCCCTCTACGTCTTCACCTTCACGACAGTCATCGAATCCTTGGGCTTCAATGGTCTCCCTCGAGACCGAGAAGAACCCACCGCCGGTAGGCAGATCTGCAGCTTCGACGGCCGCCCGCATGGCAGAGGCAACCCTATCGTTGGAACGCCGACCTTAGGCTTCAGCCGCCGATCGCTTCGCCGAGGCAACCCCATTGCCCAAACACCAATCTTTGGTAACCCAGTTGCTGGAACACCGAACTTCGGGGTCAATGGGCGACCACGTAGCTGAGGCATGCCTAAAGATGGGAGACCTATTTTCAGTTTCGGTGGCCGACCACGCGACTAACGAGTGTTTGGGGATGGCGATGGAACATCGATCTTGAGAGAGGGTAGGGTTCAAAAACCCACTTTAGGGTTTTCCCTTTTACGAAAGGGGGAAAACAAACAGAAGAACGAGAAGGTGTGGTTGTCGCCACCACCACCGATTATGGCACAATAGCCCGATGAAAAGGGGGGGTCTCCTCTGCCCCCCAACTCTGGCAGCAACCACCCACCGAGAGGTCTGTACCACCTCAGGTAGCTTTGTCACTCTCTGACGCTTTCCAAGGTCGCTGTCACCACCACTACGACATCTGATCACCGGTTCCTCAGAACCACCAATGCCGTCGACAGCATCTCCGGCACGACCGCGTCGACCCTTTCCTTCTCATCATTGTCCTCCTCTACCATTTTCGACACGGTTTTTGGCAGAAAGTAGGGACCTTGATCTGTCCCCCATCGGCATGACACAAGGAGGGTCGATCTGTTGGCGATGATCCCGTGTATCGCTTCTCCCTTCTCCTGATCGTTGTCGATGTCTCCCGAGATTTGATGGACGGTGTCCATCTACATTTGGAGAATCGCGAGGTTCAGCATGCCAGTGAGACCGACGGAGATGACCCCACCAGTCGGTTCCTCTGCCCTAACCCTTGATCGGCGGCAGGTTCGACATTGAGGGCACAAATAACGTTGACTCGAACAACGACAACATCACCAACTTTGGCGAGTCCTGCGACAATTGCACCTCTATTTTGCTGCCCTTTCCACCGTGACATCGAAGACATGGGCGAACCGACACTTGTCGATGACATCCAAGATCTCCCACCAGATGATGGAGTAGCCTTGCATGAGGGTGTTGGTCTGGTCCTTCCTCACCACTCTGGCATTCAGGAAGCGAATCAACTATGCCTGGAGTTTGGTCGTCTTGGTGATGTGTCGGTGAGACGCGATGCTTTAATTCTCTTATTTTTTTCAGTTTTGTTTTTGTTTTCTTTTTTTTCCTTCTACTGCCTTGACAATTAGAACCATTGGACATGTTCATCTGATAGATAAGCCCTTCTAATATCGGGCTTCTTTTTGTGATCTCTTTTCGATTGTCGTGTCACTTTTACCCAGCGATTCTTGTTTTTTTTTGACAGGGGATGCTCAGACTAACTGGCACCACTGTGCACACCTAAAAAAATTGGCTCTGATATCATTGAAGGAATTAGGATCGTGGTGTGTGCATTGAAGGTAAGGGAACATATTGAAATTAACTGCTTGCTTCAGAAGAGATTCCTCAATGTGATTATCAAGTTCTCTGCGTGTCCTAAAAAACAGAAGCTAATATATTTTTCTTTTTCTAAGTAACCTTACAAATCATAACCAACTCATTGAATTTCTAAGTAATCCAATGTAAAGTGAGCCTACCACTATATGTGGTTCATATCTTAAGGACCTAGTACTCTAGATCATTGAATTTAATTATCTTTCATATCCTTTATCTGAATCCAACATATGGGTTTCATGTGAAATCCACCAACAACGGACAACAGAGATCCAAACATATAACTCTAGGACATCCATCTATCCCAAGAGGAAACCTCCAAGTGGCCGTCCACTGCAATGGAGCTAAGAGATGTTCATACCAACCTGCTGGGATGGAAATCTTTGGATTGGAATGGCCGACACCGGCCCTGAATGACTTAATAGGAATTTTTGTTCCCAGATGCTCTCCCTCAACAACATTCACCCATGATCTTTGGTGAGGACCTTGTGGGGTTAAACCTGGAGAATCGCTATTCTCTGCAATCGATCCTTTTTTATAGATCTTCTCGCCAACAGGGACGAAGGGCCTTCCTAAGAAAGGCCAAGAGACACTCATTCGCCTTGTTCTCTCCCCCATCAACTTCCGACTCCCCTTCTTCCATTTTCTCCTGCTCCTCTTTTGTTTCTTACAATCAAAGAAAGATGCCCCTCCACTTTGGTTTGCTACAACCCAGTGACCTTCGTCCTCTATCGCTAGCTCAGTGCTCAATCGCTTGAAAGTCATTGTCAGCTCAAGATAGCCCAACGACCTTCCTCCTGCTTTTTGAGGTTTTCACTGGAGTTTTCTTGTTATTTTGGTTTTGTTCTTGACCTCATTCATTGTTATATTACTGTTATGATTCATTAAGAGCATTTTTCTAAGTTTTTTCTTTTATTGATTGAAGGATACCTTCTTTTTTTTGTATCTTGATTCAGATTTAACATCTTGCTTCCTTTTGGTAAGAAAAATAGTTGTAAGAGTGTGGGTTTCTTTTGTAGATATGTGAACCTAACCATTTTCTTTGTTTCTTTTTCTTAACTTCTTGGTGGGCTGTGGTTTTCTTTTACTTCTCTTATCTGTACTTTCTGGTGTTCTATGTATCAGAGTTTTGATGAGAAAATTGGTATTGTGATGCTTTTGGCAAGTATATGAAGTTTTCTTTTTCCTCTTGTTGGTAATTTTACATATATGGGTTATTATGGGAGGAATTGCTTTCTTTTCATTTTAGATCTTTGGATACCTTTTATTCTTCTTTAGCACCATATTGGATCCTTCTCCTAGGCCTTTTTGTCTACTTTGTTTCTTGTTTAGTGAGTTGAAATCCAAGAAAATCCTATAACAAGAAAAGGCTTTTGTTTAATGTCGACTTTTAGGCTGTTAAGCTACATAGTCAGGTATACAAAGATCTTGAATCAACTGTGTTTTTTTTTCACTAGATAACCACCTAACTTGCTGACTCTTTTCATGATTCACATAAACCCAAAGAGCTCATCAAATTTGGAGATCTTTCACACTTATGACAAATTGCATACCTGATTATGATTTATGACCAATTTCAACTGAAATTTGCATTTCCTACCATGTATACCCAGAAATACAAATGCCCACCCAGATTAACTGAATAAATTTCTTGACATTCTGCCCATATCTCAGGCCACAAAACAGGACACCAACTCCTTGAAAACCTTGTAGCTTGTTCTTGCACACTCGCCAACAGAACAAGTTCAAGCAACAGAACATAAAAAAAAGTGGTAAAAGACATCTTATAATTTTCCTTCTAGGAAAAATACTTTGGAGAAAATATTATTGTAATGCTAAGACTATGAATGTTTAAGTTTTTATGGCTATGATCTTAATACTTTCACTACCTATGTGTTATGAGATGAATTACAATTTTTTTCTTTTCACTTAGTTGGTGAGGTGTATTTTTGGATAATGGGTGATGGAGTTGTTTGTGATGCTTCTTTATTTTTTGTTGGTGTCAAATATATGCATGTCCTACAACAAAGAGTGGAGAAGACTGTGAATGGTATATGTGCAAAAGAAGTAAACCTGTACGTAGGCCCACAAAGAACAAACCCACCTGTTATTGGGCTTGGGCTAGGCTCAGGTTTCATCGAACCCGGTTTTGAGTGGCTTAAGCTGGGCCCTTTAAACACAACCAATAAGCAGGTTGGGTCAGACGATGCCCCATTGGGTTTACAATTTAGCCCTGAATGCAATCCTGCTTGTGGTTTTAGACGTTGGACCAAACCTACTCTACTTTGTGCTCACTTGCAACTCCCAACACCTACCAAAAGCCAAAGTTTCGTTATTGCATGCAGCCATCATAATTTTATTAGTGCATATTTTGTTTTGTTAGCAATATTGTAGAAGAATTATCATTTGTTAGCATTTGATATAGAAGGAAAATGTTATCATGCACAAACAAAAAGTCCAATTTTTTCTAGCACTTTTTCAGCTCATTTTTCTCATGCTGTACAAAAAAGCAAAATATTTTCTTTTGAAAAATTTGTCATATCAAAATTTTCAATAGCAATTTTTTTTCCTATGAGAGTTTTTTTTTTCTGCTTCCAAACATGATCCATGAAAAGCAAGTTGGGCACGAGCCCATGTGTACTTCCTCCGCAACACATATCAGCTAATGTCACGGAGATACGTACACCGTTCGATTAGCAAGTTCAAAATTTTCTCAGAAAATATAGGACATGAGAACACCATTTTTTAAAGTTTTAATCAATAAAAATGACATTTTCAATGTTTTAGTCGTACAAGTATATATTTTTAATAAAAAATATATTAAGAAATGTTAAAATAATGATCGTATGTGTTTTATCCCTGTCAACGTGTCCGCTCTGCACCCAAAATGGTGTGTTCTTGTGATTGCAACAGGTTGATGGTAGACCACTAGTGGCATCAATTGGTCCAACTTACTTTGGACCTGGGTGGATCCTAACTCGGATCTAATTTTGAGGTGCTGATAGCATGTCCAGATCTAGGTCCTATTGGATCTGTCATAAGTAACCATACCTGAGGCTGGTATTAAATTTCACAAACCATGTCTGACTTCATATATTAATCGGACTCTTTGAGTCCAATGTGAATTCTAATCAGACCTTTATCACCAAACCCTAACCCTGTGGGGTTTACTACAGTTCGAATTCATATCAAGCCTGACTCATTAACACCTTTATGCATCCTTATGGGATATCCAAAGTGGTTAACTGATAGTTTGATCTATAGTGGGATCTCCACAAGGTCCACTCCATCCACTCATAGGCCTTAAAGGAATCCTTGGTGGAAATTGGGATGGATCCAATTCAAGATCCAATGTTTTTAGGTTTGCACATTCTGACTAACTCATCAATGCACGAGATCCACATAAAAATAATGCGCGAAGATCCCCCCATATGGTTTCAGGTTTGCATGTTTGCACATTCTGAAATGCAAATATCATCCATTGATAAGGTTAATTCCTCAATGTACGAGATATGCATGAAAAAAATGTATGAATGTCAGGACATTTGGCCTTTAGCATTGCTTTTGAAGCTGAAGGTCTTAGTTTCATTGGGACCTTTAGTGACACTTCAAAACACAGTTAAAACCAATTGAAAAAATGATGGGTACATCCAGCTTGGGCTTTTAGCAACATTTTGAAGCATCGTTAAAGCATCCTTTTTGCATTTTAAAGCGTTTTTGCAAATTTTTTTGTATGTCTTTATGTGTTGGCTGTTCATTTTACAACACAGGTGTATTCCCTTTAAGTAGCTATCAAGTAGCTACTACTTTTTTGCAAATGTGATAGTATTTACTCAATGGAGGTTCGTACATTTTGGTGATTTTGTTGCGAAGGTCCCTAAAATATGGGGAGCTTCTTTAACTAAATATTCTTACATTTACAAATGTCCTCGCACATTTGTGAATGACCTTATAAAAAAGAATGGCACACGTAGGGGGGCATGTGCAAATACAGTACAACGTTTACAACTCATAGTTGTAAAGGTAGTACTATATTTGCAAATGTCCTCCTGTCTATACCATTTTTTTTAAGAAGGTTCACACATTTTGGTGACATTCGCAAATAAGACTTGTAAAGGTTGTAGAGGAGTAAAAAATGTCTTAAAATGGGAATCAAAATTTTGGATGTATAAGAGGTTTTGCCAATTTGCTACTATTTTGCAAGGACAATACAATCATTTTTCGTATCCAAAATTGGTAGGCATGCTTAACCAAGGCCAGCCAATGAGACATGGGTGATGAGGGGTTTTCCCTTGGATTATACAAAAAAAATATGGCTGCCAATAGACCATCTCCCACCCATCAAGATGCACCCAAACCCACCTTCGAACTAACAAGCACCCATGTTCGAGTTATTTCACATCAAGAAAAAGAAATCCCAAATCATATCCACATAATTTAGAGGGTATTTAGAATAAGTTTCTTAAAAACAAAAATAAACTAGAAACTCAACCATGTACAATTGTTGGGCACAAATAGGGGTGCCAATCGTGTCGGGTTGGCGGGTCTGCATACCTCAACACGAACTCGGCCCGTTTATTAAACTGTTTGGCTGTGGCAAACACGAACCCGATCCATTTATTAAATGGGTAACCTGACATGACACGGTTAACCCGTTTAATAAACGGGTCGGGTTGGGTAAACGGATTGACGGGTCGGGTTTGAGTAAACGGGTTGGTGGGTGGGTTGGGTAAACGGGTTGGTGCTTGGTGGGCGGGTCGGGTTTGGGTAAACGGGTTGACTCACCTGCCTAACCTGTTTATTAAAAGGGTCAGCTTGGTTGGCAGGTTGGCATACCCCTAACACGAACTTGACCCGTTTAATAAACGGGTTAGGCGGGTCAACCCGTTTACGACATGAACCTGTTTAAGCCAAACCTGAACCCAGCTAAGAAGCGGGTTGGCGGGTGTCAGATTTTGCCACCCCTAGACACAAATACATTAACAATGTCATGAAACTCCTTAGAAATAATTTTATCATACCCAAGAGCTTATATTAGAAACATTTTAACGATGTATCAATTACGATCATCTGTCCCATTTTCAGTTTTTTTTTTTTGCAGAAAATAATTTCTAGGCCATGTTTTACGAAGGAACAAATAGGAGCATGAATTTTCCAACTTAAATTTGGCAAATTTGTGTTATTCTAGCTCCACAACATCCAAATGATAGTTTAGCAATTTGATGAAGGAAGGAAAAATGAACAAAAAACAACTCTTAGAAACAATTTTCATCTGTCTGAAAATAGATTGGATGACAAGCACTTGTTCAGAAACAAGAAGCCCCCATGCACTCTGCTACCACATTAAAGGATGAGGCATTTTTCCATTCCAAAACCTCATTTTAACTTTTCCTCACATCGGCGAGGATTCCTCATCATAAAAAAAAAACTTTCAAAATTTTCTGAAATGCCCCTATCGCTCATTGGAGCAAGAAGGCGCCAGCTTGATTCTTGGATTCAATTGCATCCACCTTAACCTAAGGGGGCGTTTGTTTCATGCCCTTTCCTGTGAAAGAAACCCTCTTTTCCTAGGAGGGTGAAACAAACATGTCCATGAAAAATGTGGTGTGGTCCATATAATAAATGCAAAAAGAACAAATTTCTTATCCAAATGGGTTCAGACCTCCCTGAACTATGATAATCATGGCAAAGGCTTCTATTATAGTCAATAACTTGTACAATTCTTTCCAAAGAGCTTGCAACTTTGTTACCAAAATCAATTGCTGAAGTAGGGCCGAAAGGTCTATTTACAAAGTAGCCTTTTTCCACAAGCAATTGCTTTCAGAAATTCAGACTGATGTGAGTAGACCCCCCACGCCTGGCTAGGTGGGTCAGTTTAATGCATCAAGTTGAAGGACATCAAGAATTCGATACCCATGATGTGCATCCCTTGCCGCAAGGCCGAAGAAAAAGGTACGGGTGTTTTACACAGAGGAACAAGCAGAACAGGACAGGTTAAACACTCACCTCCCAGGACAGCAATTTCCGGCAGATTAAAAAAACGCTGAATCATTGGTTAAATTTAAATACCTGCAAGAATTTCCTGTTGGGTCCGTCTGGGGGTTTTCCCGGCAAAGCCTCATTCGGCGTCCCACAGCGTGGCGATGGCCCTGCATAAAAAGAAAAACAACAGAGCGTACCTGATGCCGCCATTGATGGAGCTACTGTGGTCGCCGGAGTTGGTCGCCGAAGTTTTTCTGCTCAGCCGGACTGCTGCCCTCCACGAGCTCAGGCTTCCGTATGCAGTCAGTGAGTAGACCCGTATTTCCCTTCTGTATATGCTTTACTTGGGTCGCTCATGATACCCAGTCTTTATAAAGCATACAGTGGGAACGGTTTGCGTAACCGTTCCCCCTTATCGTATGCACATTTATCGGATGGATCATCCCTGATGTGGGGATGTATCCACATCGTGGATAACCACCACGTCAATCGTGGTGGTTAATCCAACATTCTCCCACTTGATCCGACGATAAATTTTTTAACCAGAAAACCTTATGGGAATAACTTGATGAATAGAATGGCCTTTTTATTCTATTCTAAAGGTCCTTAGTTGAATCTCTAATCATTAGGAGATTGACAATAACCATAATGAGAATAAAAAACTGAAAGTGATCACTTTATTTATATGCATATGTCAAAAAGAGTTTAACAATCCCATCCTCATTACATGTTCGGAATATAATCCTGGTGCTAGCCCTTTAGTAAGAGGATCAACGATCATCTCTTTGGTACCAATATTAACAATATGCACTAAATGATTCTTCGTCATTTCTTTAACAACAAAATACTTCAATTCCATATGCTTGCATGACGTAGTACTTTTGTTGTTGTTCAAAAAGGACACCGCAACTTCATTATCACAGTAGACCTTCAGTGACTTCCCAATGGAATCGACCACCTTTAACTGTGATATGAAGTTCTTTAATCATATAGCCTGCGAAGTAGTCTCGTATAATGCAATGAATTCTGCCTCCATGGTGTGGGCAGCAGTGGTCGTCTGTTTTTCACTCCTCCAAGAGATCGCTCCCCCAGCAAGTAAGAAGACATACCCAGTAGTAGACTTTCTACTATCAAGGCATCCTCCTAAATCCGCATCTGAGTAGCCAATGACCTCGAGTTGATCAACTTTATGATACGTTAGCATATAGTCTTTTGTCCCTTGCAAGTACCGCAATACTTTCTTGGCAGCCTTCCAATGGGGTAAACCTGGGTTAGACTGAAATCTGCCAAGTACCCCTACTGCAAAAGAAATATCTGGTCGAGAACATGTCTGTGCGTACTGCAAGCTGCCAACAACTGATGCATATGGATAAGCACTCATCTGTGTTTTGTCAATATCGTTCTGTGGACAATCCTTTAGGCTCAGCTTGTCACCTTTTGATATGGGTGTAGAAATAGGAAAACAATTCTCCATCCCATATCGCTTTAACACCTTTTCTATATATGATCTTTGGGAGAGGCCTAGAAAACCTTTTGCTCGGTCTCGACGAATCTCAATGCCAAGAACGTAAGCAGCCTCACCCATATCTTTCATATCAAAATGTGATGCAAGAAACTGTTTTGTCTCTGAAAGCAACTTTATATCATTGGTTGCAAGTATGATGTCATCCACATACAACATCAATATAATGAACTTACTCCCACTTTCCTTAAAGTATATACATTGATCAATAATGTTTTCTGTAAACCCGAAAGTCACAATGACTTGGAAAAATTTAATATACCATTGTCGGGAGGCCTATTTAAGTCCATATATTGATTTGTTAAGCTTACAAACCAAACTATCATTTTCAGTGAAACCAAGAGGTTGTTCCATGTATACCTCTTCATTCAGATCCCCGTTGAGGAACGTTGTTTTCACATCCATCTGATGTAGCTCTAAGTCATAATGAGCTACGAGGGCCAGAATAATCCTCATTGACTCCTTAGTTGAGACAGGAGAGAATGTCTCATTATAGTCAATGCTCTCCATCTGGGTGAATCCTTTAGCAACCAATCTCGCTTTATGTCTCTCTATGTTACCTTTGGAGTCCTTCTTGGTCTTAAAGACCCATTTACACCCTACGAGCTTTACTCCTTTAGGTAACGTGACAAGATCCCACACTTGATTTTTAGCCATAGAGTCTCACTCTTCTTTCATGGCTTCTATCCAGTGTGAAGATTGTTTGCTTTCAACAGCTTCCATAAAAGTCAACGGGTCATCATCCATATCTATGAAATCACCAGGCTCCTGAAGGTACACCACATAATCAGGATGTATGGCAGATCTCCTAATCCTTGTGGATCTCCAAACAGGTCGTTCCTCAGGCTCAGATTGAACATGATCATCATGTTCGTGCTCTTCCGCATTGTCCACAATATGTTCACTTTGGATTTGTGCATTAACAATCGAATGATCAACCACACCATCATTAGGAATAACAATGTGGTATCTTTCGATGTTTTCCTTAACAGGTGATGAAACTGGATCCTGTATTTCCTCAAAACCAATGCTTTGAAGTGCACTTAATCCTACTGAATCATCTTCTAGGAATTTAGCCTTATCCGTTTCAACAATCTGTGGTGAGTGAGATGGGCAATAAAACCTGTACCCTTTTGATCTTTCTGGATAACCAATGAAATATCCATTGGTTGTTCTTGGATCAAAGGCTTTAATGTGGGGGTTATACAGTTTAGCCTCTGCAGGACATCCCCATATGTGCATATAAGACAATGATGGTTTCCTACCTGTCCACAGCTCGTAAGGAGTTTTAGGCACAGATGTCGTAGGAACCTTATTCAAAATATGCACAACAGTCCTTAAGGCTTCGCCCCACAACTTTATGGGAAGTGTTGAATAATTCAACATAGCCCTGACCATTTCTTTAAGCGTACGATTTTTCCTTTCAGCTACACCATTCTGATAGGCACTACCAGACATGATATATTGAGGCACAATGCCTTCCTCTTTAAGAAATCGTGCTAATGGTCCTTCCCTTTGCCCCATCTCAGTAAATCTACCATAATATTCGCCACCTTTATCAGATCTGACTATTTTAATAACCTTATCGGTTTGTTTCTTTACTTCTTTCTTAAATTCCTTAAACATCTGAAAAATATCAGATTTTTCGAAAATCAAGTAGAGATACATATACCGAGAATAGTCATCAATAAAGGTGACTGAAATATTTTTCGCTCCTGTAACAGGGGGAAAACGGTCCACATACATCCGTATGGACTATTTCTAATATCTCACTACTGCGTTTGGCACATTCTTTATATGTGTTTGTATGCTTAGCCTTTATGCAATCAACACATGGGTCATTGTCAGTAAAATCTAGAGATTGCAAGATCCCTTCATTTACCAATCTCTTTATTCTCTTTTCAGAGATATGACCCAACCTTCGATGCCAAAGCATGTAAGATTTATCATTCATCATGCTACGTTTATTTCCAACTAATGCGTATTCAGAAGTCAAAGACTCCTGAGTTTGGATCTTCACATTCAATCTATATAAACCATCATAAATAGATGCAGAACCAATTTCAATTGAATTTCTGAATATGAACAATTTGGAATTTTCAAACTTAAAACAATATCCAAATTTATCCAACTTTGAAATTGAAATTAAGTTTCTACTATACAATGGAATATAAAAGACATCATGAAGATCTAAAACTATGCCCGTATCCAGAGTAATTCTGCAGGTTCCAACACCCTTCACATGTGAACGCATCTTGTTTCCCGAATAGATGCTTTTCTCATGCATTGTTGGTTCCCTTCGGCTCAGGAACAACTGTAGACAGTTGAAAATATGAACAGTAGCACCATAATCAATCCACCAGCTATTTTCAGGAATTTGTAATAAATTACATTCATGAGAAACAAATGACAAATTACCTCTATTTTCCAACCACTTTTTGTACTTTATGCAATTTGCCTTTATGTGTCCCTTCTTCTTGCAAAAGAAGCACTTTATAGGAGCAGAGTTGGATTGCTTATCTTGGGATGACTTATCCCCAGTTGGCTTCTTCCTAGCATTTCTCTTAAATGCATTCTTCCTTGGTCCTACTTTGGACGTATGAGAAGCCATATGTGCACTCTGCACCTTCTCACCTTTCATCCTCTATTTTTCTTCAACACACTTGGACATGAGTTCATTAAATGTCCATTCATCATTATGTGTGTTGTACGAGATTTTGAAAGGTCCGTATTCCAAAGGTAAGGATGTTAGAACTAAATGCACTAGGAAAGAATCAGAGATGGTGAGCTTCATGTCATTCAGCTGAGACGCTATGTTTCTCATCTCCAAAATGTGTTGGCGAATGTTCCCCCCTCCAGTATATTTCATAGATATCAGTTTTGACATCAGGGTACTGGCTCTGGCCTTGTTTGAACTCACAAACTGTGCCTCAATGACATTCATAAATTCCCTCACTGTTCTGCATTGTGGGATAGCACTTCGAATGTTCTTAGCTACTTTAGATTGCAAAAGCAACAAGCTAAGTCTATTCGAGCGCTCCCACTTCTCAAAAGCAATCTTTTGATCAGCAGTACTCTGATCAGTGAGGGCAGCGAGTTCATCTATCCTTATGGCCAGATCTAGATCCATATACCCTAATGCAAATAAAATAGTTTCTTTCCAATCACTGAAATTAGATCCATCTAGAAAAAGGTATAGAGCTAGAGCCATCTAAAATCACAGAACTAGAAACTGTATGACAAAAAACACGTATCAGGAAGCATTCATACGAGACTAAAACTTTAGTGAAAAAAACAAAATAATAAAGGCCCTTGATATGCTTTTTTCCAGGCGAGTGAAGGGAGCCATCGGAGTCCTACTTTGGTAAGAGCTCCGACACGCGAAACCACTTCGCCTACCGACCATATTCGGTAAAACTAAGGTTCTTATGAAGATAGACCATCAACACAAGGTACCTTTGAATACTCATGTGTGATGTATCTCGACACATTTACCTTATTCTACCCTACTTAAATTTCAAACACGATAAAACTACCTTTGGGTCGTTTATCGTTTCATGAATATAAGTACAATGTGCATATCGGCTTAAACTGTATGATAGTATAAAACACATTTATGACTCACGTGTATTCAGTCACTTTGGTGACATGAAAACACTGATTCATATAACTATCCTTAATGCTAATATGCAAAATTATATCTTAAAACAGTCCGTAAACTGAATGGACCAGACATATGACTCTTGAAATAGTTCAAAAACTAAATGAACATATATGTTACGAACCGGTCTTAAAGCACTATGAACCGGTCTGAAACAACCCCAAACCGGTCATCCAAGGGTCCGAAACGGTTCTGAAACTTATGAATCGGGTCAAGTATGGACAAAAGTTCATAAAAACCCTATAACCGTATACCAAAATCCCTGTATTTTTTTATATTTAAGAAAACAGGGTCTTAGCATCTCGGAACCGGTGAGAAACTGGAAGGAACCGGTCCCGAAAAGGAGCTGAGTCAGTCCCTGATCCGGTTCAGGCCAAATAGTGCCTGGACCCTCCTGGATCCGGGTCATACTCGACTACAAACTGGATCTGGGTCAGACCCGGGGTTATCTGGATCCGGATCGAACCCGGTACAGCCCGGATCCGGGTCGGACCCGGTATGGTCTGGATCCGGGTCAGACCCGGGGTTATCCGGATCCGGGTCGGACCCGGTTAATATCTGGATCCAGGCATACCCGATAAGGACCGGATCTGGGTCAGACCCGGTATGGTCTGGATCCGGGTCGGACCCGGGGTGGTCTGGATCCGGGTCAGACCCGATTAATACCCTTATCCGGGTCGGACTCGATACTTACCGGATCCGGGTCTGACCCGGGGGTTCCTTGATCCGGGTCGGACCCGGGGCATACCGGATCCGATAAATGGATCCCGATAAAACACATGAAATACGAAATAGGGTTTTTCAAAAAAAAAAAACCCTGTTTCGCAGTTTCACTCACCGACGACGCCTGCCGGCGATCAACACCGTCGCCTGCCGGCAGCCAATGCCGCCGACGACCAACGTCGCCGCTTGATGGCGCTTCTTCTCCGACGAAAACAGCCATCCACCGGCCAAAATCGATGCCTCAGAAGCCTTTAGAAATCCGACGACTCAATAGTCGTCGGCGACGACTCCTGCAACCTTCTAATGGCGGATGGAGAAGTAGACACCGGTGGGGTCCTCGCCGACAGGAAAAACCCCCCAAAACAGAGGTAAGCCATTTTTTTTTAATCAGTCTGTCGCCCAATGGCGACAGTCAGCGGTGCCGGCGACAGGCGCCGGTGACCAGCAACAGCGTCACCCCACGGTGACCTGCGTTGCTGGTCAAACCGGAGCACACCCCACAGCGGAAGCGGGGTGTGGGCCCATAACCTATTGTTGGGTCCGTCTGGGGGTTTTCTCGGCAAGGCCTCATTCGGCGTCCCGCAGCGTGGCGATGGCCCTGCATAAAAAGAAAAACAGCAGAGCGTACCTGATGCCGCCATTGATGGAGCTACTGTGGTCGCCGGAGTTTTTCTGCTCAGCCGGACTGCTACCCTCCACGAGCCCAGGCTTTCGTATGCAGTCGGTGAGTAGACCCGTATTTCCCTTCTGTATATGCTTTACTTGGGTCGCTCATGATACCCAGTCTTTATAAAGCATACGGTGGAAACGGTTTGCGTAACCGTTCTCCCTTACATTTATCGGATGGATCATCCCTTATGTGGGGATGTATCCACATCGTGGATAACCACCACGTCAATCGTGGTGGTTAATCCAACATTTCCCATCTCTGACAACCAAGTTCATCTTGTCATACCAAAGTGTAAGAACCACATCTTTCTTTTCATGAATTCCCTCGGTGTCAAAAGAGAAATTTCATCATCATTCATCACTAACCTGCTAAAGTCCCCGTAAGGAAAAGTTCAAAATAAAATTCTATAATTTTTTGAGTGAGGAATTAGTCATGAAAGCCTACATTACTCTGTAGTGAAGGGTTTTATTTGTCAAGATATTCAACAAAGGATTGCTACAACAAAGGCAAATCAAGAGCACAGGTGAAAAACATCTGTATTGCAACGATGAGCCACAAAGCTACATGCCAACAGGCTGTATAGGAATGACACACATCTGTCATGATATAAAAACACATCGAATTTCTATATGATGAAGTCACATTTCAATAAATAATCCCAAACTTTATCGGTGAGAAACCCACCAGCAAGAACATTGAACCAGAAGAACCAAAATTTAGATTTTACAAATCAAGAATTCACCAGGTCCCAACACAATTACAATGTTCCAGATGAAACTTTGGTGTACTCGCCAAAACAAAGTTTGTTTGCATGGTCCTGGACATAGTATGGAACCGCCCTAAAATAACTTAAGCATTGGATGGATGACCCATATTCACATGAGCATCACACCTAGCCTATCAGCACGCAATACCAAAAACAGAAACATATTCATGTATAAACCTAATGTGTGCATAACAAACAGAAAACAATATAATATCGATAACTGCAGGTTTTAAAGTTGAATACTGCACATTGGTTTTGTTGCATTGATCTTCCAATCAAAGCTTTATCACGAGTCCTTTTATAAACAAAATACGGCCATTCAAACTGATGACCAAGCATTACCAGTAAAATGGTTTAGTTTCAATAAATTACATAGGGAAGAACAAGATAACAAAGCTCGATACAAGAACGGTTAATATGAAGCACATATCCATACACTCGGAATCAGTATCCAAACGTGTACCAATCAAACCTAATTATGAAGCTTCAACAAGTTTCCCACTAAAAAAATCCACAATACTGCAAAAATATGTAAAGCTCTAGTTTGAATTGATGCTAACAAGTCCTTTAATAATTAAAAGGACGCTTCTACCTTGAGATCCCTTCCACCAACTATCAATTCCACTATGCTGAATACTATAACACGTGGAGCTGCAACATTTTTCTTGGCCATGAAATACCAATCAGCTAGAACAATAAGAGCATAAAGAAAGAAAAAAGTCGAGAAATCCATCATAATCAAATCAAATGAGCCAACTTCTGCCTTAGAAATTACTTGCACAAATACATACTCCAATCTCCATCTACACACATCAATTAACATCCCACAAGCCAAAACACCAAAAATTAAGACCACCCACATTTTAAAATACCCCAATACCTTAATGCCCATCATCATGTCCAGACCTTTACCGTTCTTCCCAGAAGAAAAACACACAAGAAGAAAGCAAACCCTTTTGTGGGCACCCATCTATAGTCGACTAAACTCCCATAAACCAAGCACCCAATTCTTATTCTCATCCCCAAATCCCAAGAAACAAAAGAAAACGCAGAAATTATCACCACCAACCACATTCAAATCAAAACAATGCACTATTGATTTCTTCAAATACAGGGTTTATATGCAAAAGAGAGTGGCTAAGCCCAACTCTTACCTTGCCAGAGAGAGAGAGAGAGAGAGAGAGAGAGAGAGAACCCAAACAGGATTTCAACATAGCCATAGAAAGGGTCAACAGAGTTGAACCCAAAGAGAACAAAAGCAAAACAAACAAAAACAAGCAGGAGCAAAACAAACAAAAAACAAGCGACTCACACAGGAACCGCAAAACCAATAATGTCAGGAGGGAGCGGAGCACCAGCAGGAGGAAACGTAAAATCGAGAAGATGAATACGCGGAATCGCGTAAACGTCCACTAGGATTTTTTGTGCAAGAAGATTAATGTGAACCAAAGATTCCCGAAAAATAGCATCATTTCACACCATCCAAACGGACCACCAAATGGTAAACAACCACGACCTCCAGATTAATCGCCACCGCTTACTCCGTCGAACGCAGACCAGACCCAAGATGAGGTCGAGCACAAAAAACTCCTTCATAACCAGGACCTCCGAGTGCCTCCAAGTCCTACGAAAGATCTCCACAAAGGTAGGGCAAGACCAGAAGAGGTGGAACGAGGATTCTTCAGCAGCATGACAAAGCACACAACAGCCTGGAAGCTGGAAGCCCCACCTCTTTAAGGTAGAGTGAGTTTGAACCTTATCATGCAAGATTAACCAAGCCAGGACCCCAGAACGGGGAGAAGGGCCCTTCACCCATAGCACAGATTCTGGCAACCAAGCCGTTCCCGGGGAAAGCAACGATATATAGACTTTGCTGGTCAGGAACTTTCCGGTAGGAGCAGTAGCCCAATGCACCCAGTTACCAATATTGGCGAGATCATCAAAATAATCGCTAAAGATGGATAAAGTCGTCAACCAAGACTTACATAGATGAAAAAATGCTCCAAGCCGCGAATGGAGGAAACCCGAAAGGAGAGAAAGAGGCTCATACTCAGAGAGAAGAAAACTAGCACACGGATTATCCGGTTGATGATCAAGCCAACATTGCTTAGAGACCAGGGCAATACTCCTGAGTTTGGGCGCAGAAACACCTAAATTGGCCATAGAACGCGGTAAAGCCACCGAACGCTTACCCTTGAGATAACACCCAGACCAAAGGAAGCCTGCCAGAAGACGCGTCAGTTGCTTCTTCACACACACAGGCATCAAAAACATGGATATGAAGAATTCCAAAATGGTTGAGAGAACGTGCTTCACTAAAGTTAAGCGGCCAACGTACGAGAGATAAGAAGCTTGCCACGAGAATAATTTGCGCTTAACTTTAAGAAATGTCGGAGCCCAAGCCACATAAAAAATGTGCTTAACTTGTAACAACAAACCCAAGTACAACATAGGCAGCTCAGAAGTAACACAAATAAAAATCTTCATCCCAACGACTAACATAGAGGGCTGAACGTGGAACATAGAAAGGGAACACTTTTTCTCATTGAGAGAAAGACCAAAAAGAGAGTAAAAAAGGAGAAGATTAAGCTTAAACCGAAGCATCTGTTGAACACTAGCATGACCGAAAATGATCATATTATCAACATAAATAAGAACATGAAAATGAAAGTCCTGGACTGGTAAGGGATCAATGAAACTGCAGGCAGCGGCCCGCTTAAGCAACACAACAAGACCTTCGACGACCACATTCAACAATAAAGGTGAAAGAGGGCAACCTTGACGCAGTCCCCGCTCCAGCTTGAACCGTTCCGCGAATTAAGTGATGTTGATATTCAGCATAGCCTGGGCATTCGAGACTAGTTCCCTAACCCAGCCAAAGAATCGACGACCAAACCTGAAGTTCTGTCTTTCATCCCTGCCTCCATCCCTGCAAGGATTTTGATTTTAACCTTCATCCTTGCTTTCATTCCCGCTTCATGTCCTCCATCCCCGATCCAAATAGGGTGAGGCAGGGCAGAGCCCCATTTCTCCTCGGTCCATTGCCATCCCTAAAGAAGGATTGGGGATGGGGCAAGACGGGGGATCGAGACAGGACGGGACAGGGCAGGGTGGGGGAAAGCGTAAGTCCATCCCTGCCTTCATTCCCGCACGGGTTTTGATTTTAACCTCCATCCCCGTTTCATGTCCTCCCTCCTCTGTCCAAATAGGGTGCGGGGGCACGTGAGTTGCTTCACTTGAGTGTGTAAGCATCACGTGCCAATGCATGTACCCTTTGATGAATGGATCACATCGAACACAAAATCACACGTATCACCCATAAAGTTTGTCTTGTGCATGATCATATGATACAACAATCACATGTATGCCATAGGCCCACGTTTGTGCCAGCTGGCTTGCTCAGATGCTAACATAAAGCAAGGGACATCACTCACCTTGCTAGAACATTTCAATGGATTGGATCCAGGTATTTTGATTCAGTACCAAATATGTTTGGGTGAACGATAGGTTGTGCAATTGGATCAAATATGGTTGGATATCTGATCCAAATTCACCGCACTATTTTTTTTGGGATCAAATATGGTTGGATATATGATCCAAATTTGTCATACCATTTTTTGATAATAGATCTTCAAATGAAATCTAAATGTGTATTTCAATCAGCGTTTAAAAACTCACTGAATCAACTGAATGACTCAGTTGACTTGGCTCGACTCGCCCATTCACCTGATCAAAAAACTTGTTTAACTAGGTTTTCTACAAGGTTTGGCTGAGTCAGCCAAGTTTTCATATGGTTCGTTTGGGTCAACTTTTGACTCAACTCAGTCATATTATATGTATTTGTTTATAGAGTTACAATATATATATTTTAATTTGAAATGATTGTTCTGTATGGCAAAAATTATGCATTTTAAAAAATACAACACAATTTATCAAATCCACAAAATGAATAATTTTGCAAGTTTTCAATTTTTTTGGGCACTTTTACCCCTTGTAGATGCAAATTTCTTATTTTCGCACGTCACAATGTAAAAAGTTGATTGTTCTACGAATCTCATTAACAAAATCACATCTAAGGTTGTGATATTCTAAAAAAGATTGTGATATTTCAAAACACTTACAAAACTTGTGATGAGTATCACAAGGCACATTGCAAAAATCCTTTAAGTGTTGCGAAAGTTCGTACCTTGCAAAATTCTGAAAGAGTAATGCATGAAGTATTGAGAAATTACGAAAACCTTGCGGAAGTCTAATATTGATAAATTTCTTATTCGCATTGTTTGTATTGTGATTTTTTTTCTTTTGAAATTCTATCTCATATAAATAACACTTTGTTTCTCAATCCCTTTTTTGCATTTGGATTTCCTATTTTTACAACCCTAGATTTCTTGTGGTCATTAATCCTTTTGGCGATCTTTCGATGCCATTTTGATGATATTCAGATGAATATTTTGGTGGCTGGTGACTTTGTGAAAATCCCTCGTATTTGACAGTTCACTGGCGGTGGCAAAACCTTGAATTTTGGCTCCCCTTTGATGAATATCTTGTGAATATTCTCGTAAAAAACATCGACAACGACTTCATCGACGCCCCTCAACTAAGTTTTTTTTTTATACAGTTATTGACGGCTACGTTTTTTGGTTAATAATTTTTCACTATTATTTTTTTAGTAAAAACCTTTTTTTTAATTGGTTGTATGTGTCACTTACGTCCCTTGTTTGGCTTGTTTTGCATGTATATTATCTAGTTTAATCATTTTTTTTTGAATTTTTTCGGTGTGTAGAACATTGCATGTGAGTTTCCTCGATTATCTTCGATATTTGCATGTATATTATCCACTTTACTATTATTATAAGAGGAATTAAGTTTTTTATTACAAAATGACAACAAATAAGAAAAAAAGCCATGTCATCACAAAGAAGAAAATGAAAATGAAAATGTAGAATGAGTCGATCAGGCTTTAATGATTTGACTATTACGTGATGTTTCATGAGACTTGTCTTGACATTTATACTAGGTTTACTGCTTCGATAGTGAGGGATCCTGCTCTAGCACAAAAATCTTGTTGTTAGATCTTGTCCACAAAAAATACAGCCTCAGTGACCTGCAAAGTATAAATTTGAGCTTCTCCAAGTAATTTTATGCACTTCCAACAGATCAGTTGCTAAAATTTTCAAACTAGCACACAAGTTCTCTTAATTCTAAAAGAAAAGTTGATAAGATTGCAGTCAAATATTTGTCTTACATCTTAGAAGCATCGAAGGAGGGGGAGAGAGACTCATTGGTGAAACGGTTTAAGTCACCGGTTCACGGTGAGGTTGTTGCCAGCCTCGATGGAGATAAATCCACTTGTAGTGGTAGTGGTGAAATTAAGATGGAGGCCATTTATAGTGGTAGCAACGAATTTAAGGAGAGTAGTCTCCCAGATATGGAGGAGCGTGAGGTTGGGGTTGGGGCAATTATAGAGGGTCTTTAGGCAGAAGATATGATTATGGGATCGGTAGAAGTAGAGGAGAGCAATGTTGGGCTACATAGTGCAAAGGAGGTTCAACCCCTCTTTCAGTGAGAGTGCATGCTTCGAGTAGGAGGTCGCAACAACAAACAATGCCTGGTGTCGAGGAACAAGTACTTTTCTACATTTATTTTGTATATAACTATCACTTGATGTTAGATCATCAATTATAAAAATGTTTGATTTTTTATATTACATCTATGTAAATCAAGAATATATCACCACAAGTTATAGTTGTTCAGTACCACAATAAACACACGCTCCCCTCCCCCCCCTCCCATATACACACACACGCACACACACACACACACACACACACACACACACACATCATGCATGCTATGCATAGCCATGCATTTATTTGTGTACTTGCATTTCAATCAGTGAAAATTTATAATTACTGAATATGTACATGTGAGTGCAACAACCACATCAGCCTCCACCACCCTATGTGCATCGATTCATCTAGCACAAATCACACTCATAGTTTCTAGCATTGACAAAGTCAGGAAAAGATTTGCTGGATCATATGCATTTTTTAAAATTCTTAGAGATCATCTCATGAAACATCGGTCATAATCTCATAAATTCTATTATGCAATTTTGGAGTCTGTCTTCAAATACATTTATCTTCGGAGACATTAAGATAAAAATTACCTTAGAGGATATGATACAAATTACTGGATTGAATTATCCTGGGAAGCCAATGATTAGACGTCATTGGGGACATGCATACATGTGTGCAAGAACAATAGCTCCCCATGCATATTCATTGCTGGAAGTCAATGGTTGCAATAATTTCAAGTATTATCCATGGATCGACTTTCCACTTGAGTTGATAAATAAGCATGCACTAAAAAAGTAAAGCAAGAATGCTCTGATATTGTTCCACAGATTCTTTCTGCCCTTTCCTCCAAAAGTCGGCACCAGCTTTCCACCACAACTTAATGTTGGGTCATAGTGGTTCTTCAACCATGATAACTTGATCTCAACACCGTCTCATGTCTCATTATCCACATCTATGAGGACACAACTCAAATCTTTTTGTACCAACAAGGAATTTTACAAGGTACCTGCGATTTTTTGTTCATACTTTTCTGATTTAAAAAGAATAAAAAAATATGCATGTACCATGTGAAATTTCTTTCTGATTTAAAAATAATGAAAGGAAATTTGCACATACCTTGTTGGAGGTGCTCATTCTTTTGTTAAAAATTTGCACGTACCTTGTGAAATCTAACTATGATTGGGTTAGAATGTCGTTCATTGCATGTATAAATGGCATAAAA
The DNA here is from genome assembly GCF_984573655.1 of Nuphar pumila. Taxonomy (NCBI): domain Eukaryota; kingdom Viridiplantae; phylum Streptophyta; class Magnoliopsida; order Nymphaeales; family Nymphaeaceae; genus Nuphar; species Nuphar pumila. The sequence goes on along the minus strand of NC_143250.1, from coordinate 145,114,271 downwards.
TACATAGTACATTGTTTACATTCATAGGCAATACATAATACCTAGTCCATATTTGTAATCTAAAATTTGTATAGTCATCCACAAGGTCCTTATTATATATACATCAATTAGCAAATAATACCCAAGATTGCCCAGAGCTCTTGTAATCTCTCAATGTCATATGATACCTCATTGTCCGATGTTGTCTCTATATCGAGCATAAGAGCATCCTCCAACTTAGGCTTTTCATCAGATTTCATTGCTGCAAGTTCAATCATTTTTTTCTTTCACACCTTACAGACGATATTTCTTTCACATTTAAAGACCTTTATCAATCGATGCTTAACTTTAGTTACATCAGCCTGAAAAAAGTCACTCAGTAAACATGCGACAAATATCACAAGAAAAACATATGAGAATGGTATACCTGTGTAAAATTTAATGGTTTGACTAATACTAAGTAATGTGTATATAAAAGGATATATATTTCATAATCATACTTATAACATTCATATACCAAGTGAACAAATATATACAAAATGAGTTAACAAACATGTAAAAAATAATTATGAGTTTGATTATTTAGGAATATTTTGCACAACAATAGCCCCACTATTTTGCGTAAATATCATAACCAATCCATCAACTAAAAAAGTAAACATGTGAAACAACATTAAACTAAATGAATACTTAAACAAAAGAAGCACAATATTGAATAGGTAATAACATTATGTATCATATCTACGATGTTACTATCAATAAGTAATGTAGTTCTCACCGAATTGTACAACCTTAACACCTTCACTATCATATTCATCTCTCAAAGAACCCAGTAATAATTGTCCCAATTGACAGAAATCAATATTAGCAATATAAATTGATTTTTAAGGTAGTTATGTTGTTCGATTTTTATGTTATGTAAACATATACCTTGCTACATTCATAGAACGAATACAACAAATAGTTGACTTCAAGCATGTGCATGTCCTGTCTCGATGTAAGAGAGTTTTGAGCATTTGCTCTGAATTTCAATGTTTACAATTTAGTTTCTATTAGAAGGAAGAAACATTGCTTTATACTCAAAAAAATGTATGGGGTCATGTAAATGGTGTTTAACAGATTGCGTCCTTTTGTCATTTTTTTTGTAAAAACTAATAAGTCTAAGTATGAATCTTTCTAAGTGTTGCATCAAATAGGTAAATACATTCATATTATTTTAAAAGAATTCACATATGATCAGAATAAACAAACACACATAAAAAAAACTTGTAATATACTTAGTTCACTGTCCAAAAAAGGTTCTTCGAAAAATAGTACTTCACTATATTTTGGCTTTGTCGGATCCTCTTCAGTCTCAGCCACCACAATTATATCGAGTGGCTGGTCGTTGACTTAATTGCTTGCACTGTGTTTAGATATCGCAAGCTATGTATGATTTAAATAACATACATTATACTTTGCAAACAATAGAAAATAGAACATTTAATTGAAAAACATTATGTAAACTACAAAGGTTTGCTAGGGTAACCCAATATCTGAAAAATAAAATTCAATAAGTGCATTTGGCAGATAAAAAGTTCAATCTTTCTATGAAGATTTGTAGATTGAACAACAAAAAAACTTATATGCAATTAATTTTATGTGAAAAGCAAAAAATAAGTTGATCAAATACATGTGTTTTAATGAACTTTGTATTGCATTAACGCATAAATATCAAGATTATTTTTTTCTCTGCTAGAGAGAAACCAATTTGCCCATAAACTTTGTATTTCATTGTATAATCATAATTTGATCAAATGCTTGTATTCTAATTCTAAAATACTCATGTTTTTTAAAAATGATACATTAATTGAAGAAAAGATTACAGAACATGTAATATTTCATTCATGGAAAAGTTTCATGGTCAAGTGGTAGTAAAGATTATTTGGATGAGGAATTAACATGACAATATCTTCATGTGGCAACATATTATTTAAAGACAACATAATCATGCAGAATTTCTATATGCCACCGAATATTGATAAGCAAAAGACAAAAATAAGTAATTATATGTGAAAACCCTAAAGACCGTAAGCCCTAAACGATAAATTTGGTGACAAATATTACATGTTTACATAAGGTAACATCCACAACAACAAAACATACATAATAAGTTAACAACAACAATCAAACAAAAAGAAGAGAAAATTATGTTGCAAAGAAAAACAACAACAAAACAATAGATATATTGTATGGAACTCACCTTAATAACTAACCGGAGAAGTAAAGGAGACGGATACGACAAACTTGTATGAGGTGGAGTGAAACAACTTTCATAGGAATCACCGAAAGGGTTGGGGTTCTAGGCGGATTGGGTTACCGCTCTTTTCAAATACAAACGAGAAAAATGAAAGAAAAACCTAAACGTAAATGTATATGACATAATTTTGCAAGAAAAAAAAATTGCAATACAGGTGCGATGCGAATAAGAAATTTTGTAATTTTTTGGAATTTCGCAATGCTTTATGTGATACTCATCTCCAATTTTGTAATTATCGAACTTCTGCAAAAAAATTATGATTTTCACATGTGATTGCGGAAACTCATCACAAGTTTCACAAATTTTTTGGAATTTCTCAATCTTTTTTTGAAAAATCACAACCTCAGATGTGATATTGTCGATGAGTTCTGTGAGTGTATTATTTTACCGTTATGACGTGCGAAAATCAGAAATTTGCACCAGCGAGTGGTAAAAGTGTCCAAAAAAATTAAAAATCTGCGAAATTGTCTATTTGACAGATTTGGTAAATTGCGGGGCATTTTCGAAATGCATCATTTTTGTCATTCAATACGGTCATTTTCTGTATTTTAATGTATATGTAAGTATACTTATCTAACTGTATATCATATTTATGTATAATGTAATTACTGATATATCTATTTGATTCGATACACTCAAAAGTTAACGTGAGCGGAGTCACCGAGTTGACTCGCCAAGTCACAAGTTGGGCACTGCAGAGTAGAGTTCCGAGTCATTGATTTTAAGACATTGATTTATATTAGATTCAGACCTATATGTTCAATCGGATTCTTCGTGATTCAATTACAGATTAACCTCAATATTTTCCACCAGATCTGTATTTGGATTTAGATCAAATCTCTAATGTGTTCAACTTTTACGTGAACTACCATATAATATTCAAATCCAGATTCTGATCTCTATCCAGCCGGTTTTCTGTTTTCTCCACTAGTTAAAGATACTTTAATATGGATCCAATGTGTGTAGCAGATCCCAGTGGAGATTTGGTTTGGTTGGTATGCCTTAATTCAGACCATTAGATGCCCGATCAAGGTCCAACTCTGGCTATCATTGAGTTTTGAATTGAATAAGCGTCTCAATTGGAGTCAAGATATGCGCAGGTCCAGTTCCTATTGTATTGGATCAGGGCAGAAGGGATCCATGATAGCCATGTCCATGGCTGTTAATCGCATAGTCACGAATATTATTACCGGTATTTTGAAAATATAGTGAATTTAACGCCAGATTTTCAGTAGCTATTATTTTGCTATTGAAAATGTAATATTGTCTAAAAGAACACCTACATTGAAAATATTCTGTTTTTAACACATTAAAGCACAATAAAATAATGTTAAAAATGCAATTTGATTATATTATATATAATATAATAGACTTTTTTAAGGAGAACAAGATTATATTATGTATATATTTACTATATATATTTAATATATATATTATGTATATATTTACTATATAATTTTATATAATGGACTTTTTTTAAGTACCGTGGTGTATTATGTATATAATTTTTTATATTTTTATATAATTTTATATATTATGTATATATTCAAGAAAATGTGCCATGGTGTATGTTGTTTGCTGATGATATTGTTTTGATTGATGAGTCTAGAGCTGGGGTTAATGCTAAGTTAGAATTATGGAGACAGACATTGGAAGCAAGAGGTTTTAAGTTGAGTAAGAGTAAGACAGAATACATGGAATGTCGATTTAGTAAGCAACGAAATAGAGATAGGAGTGTAGTGAAGCTTGGTGAGCAAGAAATACCGGTGGATGATTCTTTCAAATATTTGGGATCTATCATTCAAAAGTATGAAGAAATTGATGGAGATGTAAATCATAGGATAAAGGTTGGGTGGATGAAATGGAAGAGTGCAACTGGAGTGTTGTGCGATCGTAGAATGCCATTGCGGTTGAAGGGAAAGTTTTATAGGACGACTATTAGGCCCACTTTACTATATGGTACGGAATGTTGGGCTGCCAAGAGACATCATATTTAAAAAATGAGTGTAGCTGAGATGCGTATGCTAAGATGGATGTGTGGAAATACAATAAAAGATAAGATTCGGAACGAGGAGATACGTAAGAAGGTAGGCGTTGCACCCATTGAAAATAAGATGAGAGAGAATCATTTACGGTGGTTTGGACATATTCGACGAAGACCTAATGATGCTCCAGTTAGAAGGATGGAGAAATGAGAAAATATATTAGTTAAAAGAGGTCGGGGTAGGCCTAGGAAGACATGGATGGAGGTGATATGAAAGGATATGAATGCTTTGAACCTCACCGAGGACATGGCATTGGATAGAAATGAATGGAGGAGAAGGATTCATGTGGAAGACCCAGAATGATTTTCTTTGTTGGTTCATATCGCCGACCCCAATTGTTTTGGGATGAAGGCATAGTTGTTGTTGTAGACTTTTTTAAGTACCATTAATTTTAGAAAAACCAGATTATTGACAATATCATTAGATTTTCCTTTACCATGATTTTCAAGAGAACAAGATTTGTGATTGTGGTTAATAGACAGGGTCGCCTTAGTGGCAGTGGGCCTGAGAGAAGGTATTGATCCCTTTGTCCTAAGTTCGACTCCCACCAAGTCTGCATTTTTCTTTTTTTTTTTCTTTGATAGGCAAGCTGGGGTTAGGCAGACTCCTGTTAGATATCTCTTAAGCCCCATGTGGGAGAGGGATTTAAACCTGGGCCTTCAGCGGTCATGCTGAACATGAGCGTTTTTTCTCATGAAGACATTGTGGCCATCCGATTTGCATTTTAAAAAGCTCAAAAGTCAACAAAACCACGTGGCATTCATCCAAAATGCAAAAAGACGGCCACGATGTCGGCATGAGAAAAAATGCTCATGTTCAACATGACCTGATCTGCTTCCAAATATATGAATTAGAAATGCATTAAAATATATTAAACTTGATATATAAATCAAGGTTGTTAAATGCGATGAGGCGAAGCGAGGCGTTGAGCCTGCGCTTGGCCTCTGAGGTGTACGCCTCTCACAACATGAGACTCTCAAGTATCCGTTGTATTATCTAAAATATCGTAAAAATATGTGGCATCACACTCAACGCCTCGAACTAGTGAAACATTTCATCATTATTATGGTGAACATGGCTGCTTCTAACCCAGAAATCCCAGATTGGGGTTAGAAACTTTTTATATTTACTTTAAGCGCATCACAGCAACGCCTCAGTACCTTGAGCGTGCGCCTCGCCTCTGAGGCGTAAGCCTCTCACAACACTGATATAAACGGCTACATTGAATGATGCTAAATATCATTCCTGCACACACACTGAGTGAGTCTTAGTAGGAGTGATCCCCTCTTGACGCAGGCCGTTTACGAGAAAACCTTTCATCTTCTCTCTCTCTGCGCACACCATGGATCTCAAAACCCAACAAGATCCAGCATGGGTGATACTAGGTTGCATCAATTGGGTTTCCCGAATCGGTCAGAAATAAGACTATGGACGAGCTATCCACATTCAAGCTCTTACCAGCTATGTTTGAACATGAATAAAGAAATTTATATATTTATTTTGTAAAAGTACAATAATTAATATCTTCAATATGAACAAATATTTATTACATGATAATGTTCAATTTCATTTTCTGATAAAGTCCTGCAAGTCGACTACAACCCAAGCCTGTTTGAGTTAAATTGTTTGTGGATCTCAACCTTGGTCGAGATAATTTGACTCGGAGGGTCTATCACTGATAAACAAGCTGAATAAGACGAGTGTTCAAGCTTGGCTCATTCTTGTGGCAAGCCAAGCCAAGCCAAGCCAAGCCAAGTTCGAGCTCATAGCCTTTCAGAATTTAAACAAACCAAGTTCAAGCTAACTTGTTTATAAAAAAATACACGGCTTTAGGGCTGAAAGAATAATTATAAAGAAATACATGTAAAATATATCTAAAATATATTTTTTATTACCTAATGAACTTATATAAGTTGAGCCTTATTATTCATATTCAGCCTATTTTAAGAGTTTTTAACTTGACTTGTTTCAGCCCTAGGTCGGACCCAGCCAGCAATCCCTGTCTCCTGTGAATTGAACCACTAAGGTAACCAAAATTTTTTGGCCAGCTTCCATGGGAACACATGTACCCAACAAAATCTAGAAAGAGAAAAAGAGGGCATAATAGATAATACAGAGTCTAGAGAGAGAAAAAGATGGCATAATTTGGTGTGAAAAAGGTAACCGGACCAGAAAAAAAAGTCTAAGTGGTCAAATGTCAAAATCACCATTGCTCAATGATTTGATTGATGTTACTGATTAAACATGTACTCCGTTCTCTCTATAGGGATTAGAAAACTGCCTCTGATAAATTCCAGCCTTTTGTGAGGCTATCACTGGTTTCCCATTTCTCTCTAAAATCCAAATTCAATTCAATCACAGATCTCTCTCTCTCTCTCTCTCTCTCTCTCTATATATATATATATATATATATATATATATATATATATATATATATATATATATATAAAACCAAAATCCTACTAATTAAAAATTTTAAATTTTTTATCTAGTAGAATGTAATTTACAACACTTGCTATTTAAAATAAACATAAATATCATAGAAAACCAATGGGGGGCTCCTACGTCACCTTGTGTTGGGACGTTGCCGCCAGTTCAAAACCCAATGGTATAGTTGTTTAACCGGCAGGGGTCTGCCTAACCCCAGCTTGCCTTTCAAAAAAAAATAGCATAGTGCAATTAATAAAGGAGTCCAAATGCGAGCTTAATTTTATATAAATTAACTCTTTATGATGAGCAAGCATGCTTTGTAGAACTTAATTAAAGATCAAGGATTCTGAATTTTTATAAAATATTCAAGCCTCCAAAAAAACCTTTTTTTTTATGTTTTTAAGAAACTTTCTTGTCAAAATTTAAAAACTTAACTAAATTACACTAGCCCAAGTCTACTGAGTGGCAGCAGTTCTTAGAGAAGGTTTTGAGTCCTTTGTCCCATGTTCGACTCCCATCGGGTGTATGAGGGATTGTTACGGGTGACTCTGTAAAGGCTTGGGTGTCGGTAGCTCCACCCAGGCTTACTTCACAGAGAGGCGATCCCATAAAGTGACTTGGTTCTCGTCATAAAAAAAAGATATAACTGCCTTTTTCTCTCTAGAAACTAAGAAAAACCTTTTATGAACAAATCCATCTCAGGTCACTAACTAACCAAATTAGCATTTTGGCTACAATATCACCTAAATTGTTTCAAACTTGTAAGCAATAGGATTTGAACCCTAAACTTGTTGCTTGCAGGCCCAACACTTCAACCATCTTCATTTTGCAATATAAAATATATGTAAAATATATTTATTATCAATAAACGAGCCGAGATGAACATTGGTTGTTCATGCTTGAGCTTGTCCAGTCTATTTCATGAGTTCTTTATGAGCCGAGCCATAAGAAGCTTATCTCGCATCCAACTCGCTAGTCACATGACCAGTTTCTCTCCCTAGAGATTAAGGGGTTGATTGTTTCATTCCTACCAATAAGAAAAGACTCTCTGAGGAAGGCGTCTCATGATGGAAAGGCCTATCTCATGTGTAAAAAAATGCATATGTAAATTCATTCATTGGGGGGGGAGGTGGGTTATGGATTTTCATAGGAAATGCATGATCAACTTGAAAAGAAACCCATGATGACTGTGAGCTCTATAGAAAAATGAAGTTGGTATGCTTGTTTGCATATGAAAACTAAGGGTTTCATATCTAAACCCTCATTTTCATGTATAAATTAGGTGAAACAAACAAAGCCCGAGGAAAATAACTTTGTTGCAAACACCACCCTAGGTACCTATTTCTTCACCGCTTGGGTCCCATAGGTGCTTGTGGTTCACATCGTTGGTGGACCAGCCAACCGACAATCTTGATGGCTCATAGCACTAAAAAGTTTTTGCTTTCTTTGTCAAGTAGAAGCAAAGAGAACATCATTGATTGGTATGGCAATTAAATCATAGTTTTTTTTACGAGAAAGCTGGGGTTAGGCATACCCTCACCAGTTATACAACTCATACCATTGGGTTTTGAACTTCCAACGTCCAAACACAAGGTGACATGCACTAACTGCTCCTACCAAACATGTGTTAAAAAATAATATGAAGTGAAGCAGAATACGGTTGTGATACAATTATACATATGAAGTGTGGTCAGGAACAAATAAGAAATAACACAAGTATAGAATGATAAAAAACCAGCATGCAAGCTTGTTGTATATATATATATATATATATATATATATTTAATATAAAATTGTAAGAAGTGAGGGAGAGAGGAGAGGAGGATAAGCCCATGAGAAGTGATAAGAAACAGGTTTTCCACTAAAGAGAATTGAGTTTCTCATATTTCAGAAGCGGGTTTCTCAAAGCTTTTCCTCCATTCAATAAAGGGAAGAGTTCCCCACTGCTAAGAAATCACACTTTCCCATGTAGAAAAAAAAACTTATTAATTATGAACTAATTTATCCTCTACTAATTGTGGGGTGAAAGTTATCAGGTTATAGGCTACAGCTAACTTGGTGCACTAATCTTTATTTTAAGTTGTGTTTAAACTTATACCGATTGGGAGCAAGACACACGAAGACATAGAATCTGTTTTGGATCTAATCTTGATATAATTATATTTGGATATTGAATGCTATTTTGGTTTCTTATTAAATCTTGAATTTAAGATCCATAGTAGAATTAGGGCTTTCTTTTTTTATAAATAATTTTATAGAGTTTGAATTGGAAGATGGATGATTGGTGATTATCAAGGTATTTTTAATTTTATGCAATAAATTCTTAATTTTCATCAATAGTAGTTATTCATAGTTTAGCATCTCACAATATAGATCAGAACGTGGTTCATGGTCCTGCTCTGGAGCATCCCTACATCATAAATCTCTATTCAAGTTAGATCTACGTGTGGATCCAGATCTGGGTCAAATCTTAATGATTGGAGGGTTAAGAAAGTGCAACATACCCTTGACATAGGAAAATATGGAGATGGTTAAATCAAGTAGGGACAAAGATTCATGTGCCTAACATGTTTACATATTTGGTTGCAACTTCACCTTAGGTGTAACGAGTTCAGGTTCTAGTATGTTCCTTTTCTCTTTCTACTTAAGCATCATTAGACACAAGCTCACTCACATAATAGGGCATCAAATGATTTCAACATCAAAGACGGAAATCTAAGCACAGCTCAGCAGCTCAAAAATAAGGGTAAGAAATTCAAGGGTGGCATTGTACCCCAGTACAGAAATTCATGGTGTCACAATCAAATTTCATCCTTTTGGTTCCCGACATTTCCTGTTGGGACACAAAATAACTGTTGGATGCAAATCATGCAACCCCACTATTAAACCACAATTTTAATTTTCCTTTTTTTTTTGCTCACTTGGAAATTCACTATGAAGTCCCCTTGCTCTATCCATACTTTAAACATGGCCCTGTTTCCTGCCTCTAGTCTTGAGCCACAAGTTTTCCTTGCACCTACCTGGTTTGGCCTTTTTCTCTGCCCCCACAAAATGCAGCAGTTTTTGCCTTTTTCTTCTTCCCCCTTTTCCATCTTTCCTCTTTTTTTCATTTCCAAAAAGAAGATATTAAAACCACATATGTCAAACTTGGACCACAAGAAAGAGAATTATAAAGGCCATGAGAACATTTAAAGCTTCCATCACAATTCACAAATTTTGAAGTTTTTCATTTAAATGGGGATTCCATTTTTTAATGGGAATGATGTTTATATTTAATATATCTACATGTCATCAAACCTGTGGGCTGTGGCTCACCAAAGTTTTCTGAAACCTGGTTATTATTTATTATGGATAACCAAGGCCTTGAGTAACTTTTTATATGGAAGACCCTGTATCTTTAATTATTAACAAAAACAATTTTTTTGACATTGGAAAGGAAGAGATTATGAACAGTGAGCAGTTACAAGAATCTTAACTTGAAATTATTAAAAATCTAGCATAGGATGGACGTTAGTCTCAGTATGACAAAACACAAGAAGTTATTGTAACGTTCAAAACATGCATGTGGTATCAAATTGAGGGTATTCTGATGTTAAGACTAATACAATAATCAAGAAAAATAGTTGGTTGCCACATAGGATGTTACGGAGAAAGAAAACAGATAAACCAACCAAGCGGCTGTTATTATTTAGAAAACTTTGTCATAACCCGTCCAAGCAAAAACTCTTAACAATAACTTGGCTAAACCTCAAAAGAACTTCAGCCATAGGCAAAAACTTGTACTGAGCGCCTCTTTAGCTAGAGTTTAACTCAGAACATCTGCTAGGGAACCAAAATAGCAGCTACCCATCTGCAACCATCAGGCAACCGGTGGGCATCTCAAGCTTGAAAATTCCTTAGACAGACCAGACTCTTGGAAACCCATCTGCCTTCTAGGCATCAACTTTGGAGGTGCCCAGCTGCTAATTTTAGCAGGAGGGTTGTCAATGTCTCTGCTAAAGATAGGGAAAGACACTGTGGTAACTCTCTGACATGAGGACAACCACTTGGACTGGATGTAAGAGGCCTTTCTCCATGGGGGTATGTGGAGGCCACTCTCTGTTAGGGACTTTTTGGCAGCAGAGCAGGCTAGAGAAATGACCTTGTTCAGTTTCTCCTCGGTCCCAACAAACACTGAAGGGAGAGTGTTAGATAACTGGGTGTAAGCTGCAGTTGGCCTTGCAATTTCAAACTGGGACCTAAAATCTATGTCAACTATCAACCTTTCTGGATGCTTTGCCTCATTCACCAACATGATGTCTATGTATTCATGAACACCTGTAGAACCAAACAGGATTAAATGAATCCACAAATCATAAAACAGAAAGAGAGAGAGTGTGATGTCAGACAACCTGCAACTCCAATTGTACATTTATACTGATATCATAATGAAAATCTTAGCTGCAGAATATATGATTTTCTAAAAAGAAAAGAAAAAGAGAAAGAGTAAAGAGAAACTGTCAGTATTCATAGGAAAATGTGAATAGTTTATTACTCTAGAGATAAGGATGTGATGGAACAGAGTAATTGCGCCAGAAGTCCTGCAACTGAGATTCTATACTGAGGATACAAGATCACCACCATCAACAATCTTTGTCAACAATAATGATGGGAGGACAAGGATACATCATCCTTTTAAAAGAAAAATGGGAAGCTACGACGAGAACAACCATGAATGAAACTACTTCCACCAAACATCTACCGGTCATGACCAGGGCTCCTCATGAACAAGAAAAACAACAGAGAATAAAGAACATTGGTGAATTCATGGCAGGAAATTAAGAGAAGGATTGGACTAACTTTTTATGATTTATGGTCTTCTCACTTCAAAGAAGAACCAGGAGCAGAGCAATATGGGGTGTTGATTAATCAAAATGATGAAGACAAAATATTGGAGCCCCCATGAACAGTAAATTTAGTGGTCTCACCAAAATCCATCAATCACATCCAATAAAAATTCAAAAGGAAGATATGAACACCAATGGTAAGCAGTATAAGTACCACCTCCAGGAAAATCTATAGAAGAAACCCATGATGATCTGCAGAGAGAAGCATCATAACCCTCCATCCTCATCCTTAGCATTAGTCCTTTCTTTACGCTGTACCTCCCTTCATTACCGCAGTGCCTCAAATACCTCATCACACTCTCATACACATCTTTCTCTGCCTCTGTAGTAGAACCAATGGTCCTCTGAAACCAAAGCCAAGCTAAATGAGCAAAAGACAAGAAGATCTTAAAAATAGTCCCATACAACAAAATACCAAACAAATTAAAAAAAAGAGACAAAACATAAGAACAAGAAAATTTTAAAAAAAGTGTTCAGGAAGAAAGGAAAGAACAAGTAGAAAACTTTTTAGTTGATTAAATGGACCTCTAATGTGAGGCATGTTTGGTCTTGGGGAAGGTGGGCATGTGAAGCTGGAGAGGAGATTTGGGTTGTTTCTGATTCAAGGAAGTCATGAACCATCCTAGAAAGTCTCTCTTCTTCTTCCTCTTCTTTCTCCTCTTCCACTCCCCCCATTTCTCTCTCTCTCTCTCTCTCTCTCTCTTCGTGCAAATGATACCAGTACGTTGATGGATTTTTTATTCTTTCAGGGTGGTGGGTACATGCATGCTCATAGACTATGACACGAGTCCCTCTCTCTTCCTTACTCGTGCACACCCACGAGCCCACATCCACACATAACAAACAGATGTATACCCCTGATGTCGTGTCATTCAACTAGTGTTGGTAAATCTCTCTCTCTCTCCAATTTATTGCGTTCCTTATGGTTCTTTGCCAGCTTCGGCCTCACATCACACCATGGAGAGAGAGAGATGAAGACCTCTTTATTTCCATCCCATCACATCATATATAGAGAGAGAAAGAGATCATGTAGAGAGAGAAAGAACCTTACCTCTTCGTTTCCATTTCATAACATCACGTAGAGATCAGTTGCAATATGATTGCACGAATGTTTGTGCATCAAGCACCTGATCACCCTCGATCTTTGGGGTCAGGCCTGTCAGTGGTGGGCCCAAATGCACAAATTTTGTGCCATGTGATTGCACCCGACCTAGCAATGTTGTCAGTATCGGTATCGGCCCTGAATCGTTTGGCAACCGATTCAGTTGTATACGACCGATACAAATACCGATACTCGAGAGAATCTTTATATATTATCTCAAAAATAATAATAAATTATTAGCTATCAATCATAACGTGATAGTGTTAAAATGATTAAAATAATTTTAAATAAAACAAATTTTATTTTTTGGTATTTTAACATTTATTAAAAATAGTTTATTCAGGCTTGCAATGTATCAATTTTCTGTTGGTATGATGTGTATCGGCCGATAAACACCGATACTGATAACATTGGCCTAAGCAGCTAGGCAGGCGGTTTAAGTTTAAATCTCATGGGTGTCAAAGCGTGGGCAAGGGGTAAAAGCCTATGAAATTTTACGCTGCCAGAACAAAAACCATAAGTACGGCAAGCAGAGCCAGCGTCACTAGATCTCTGATTCTGTGGGTGGTTTCTCCGTATAGATATTTAAAAAAGAAACATCATGCACAGAGTCTATCTCTCCATTTTCTTTCCATCTCATGACCATGCACCCTCGTCCCACTACGCGTGTTGAAAAAAAAAAAGAACTTGGTTCACTTTTATTTTAACCTCTATGTTCTGGCTTTATCCTATCCTTGTACCAAGTTTAATTAGTGCAAGAAAACAAAAAAAAAACTGGGCCGAATATTCCCATCACTGCTGCTTGTCACTGTAAGGCTTTGGAAGAGGTAATTTTTTTTTTAAATAGCCTTTTTAATCAATTAATTTAAAAAATACCTAATTTCAGTAATTACTTTTAGCAGCCTGTTTGTATGATTTGTTTTTCAAAGGTGGCTGAACCCTCGATTTCTCATCGACGGAACCTACTGTATGATGATGTTCTGATTCTAAAACGAAACGTTTATCTTTCCTCATAAGCATGGGATGCTCAAAGTACAAGCAAGTCCCTATACTGATAATGTGAATTCATGAAAGTGGAGCTGCTACTCCTAATTCACAGGGCAGTCCCATAACAACAAATGTTGGCTATATTTTTCACTCTCTTGTGCCTCTCCTAGTTTCAGTGCTGTTTGACATGTACCATTTTGTCAGAAGAGTAAAAAATTCAAGGAGAGTGCTAAAGTTTTCTTGGCCGTGGTGGGCAGGTGGGACCTCTCTTGATAAATGATGAAATTGGAGTAATTTTCCTAAATCGTAGGGCAGTCCCACTCCCATCACGATGAGTTCACGTCAGTGATGCAGAAACATAGTCGCCCTCCTGGCAGCATAAAAACTTCGAGTACTGGCTGTCAGATTACGAAAATGATAACTCCTGCGAGAATTGAACCCCACCGCCAGTATGAGAGCTGAGGCTTTTGGGGATATAAAAACTGCATTGTGTGTCTGATAATATGAGGAACTCAATGTTATATATATATATATATATATATATATGTGTGTGTGTGTGTGTGTGAGAGAGAGAGAGAGAGAGAGGAACTCAAAAACCAATATGGTCTTTACTCTTAGTGGCATACTCCAAGTTGAATATTTTGTTGTGTTGGTAAGGGTAGTTATGGATATCTAATCTGGGTCATCCCCTCTCATGCTTCACCAGATTTCAGAGTAAAGAACCATAGAAAAGCACACTTCCCAATTATCTGATTCTGTTATTTTTTTAGAGTAGTTCTCTGATTCTGTTAAGTAGCAGAGCGTTTGATAAGTCACTGGCTTGGTCAAGTTTATTTTTTCTCTGCAAAACTGGAGCAACTGTTAGTTTGGATGGGCCCACAGGTTTCAGCTTCTTGAGAATATAATACTAGTGACGCTTCCTACTGCATGTGTGACCAAAGACTTAAGTCCTTCCTTTTCACAATATTCACCTTTTACTATCTATACTGACAGTTTCTCTTTACTCTTTCTCTTTTGTTTTTTTTAGAAAATCATGTATTCTGGAGCTAAGATTTTCATTATGAGATCAGTATAAATGTATAAGTGTAGTTGCAGGTTGTCTGACATGACAATCTCTCTCTCTCTCTCTCTCTCTCTCTCTCTCTATATATATATATATATATATATATATATGGCAATTCTATTTTAAAACAAGCTCAAGACCATACATGGAATTAGACAAACTTTTTGCTGAGTACTTAATTAGAAGGCCCATTATTCAAGAGTTTAAGCATCATGATTAAGACTTAAGAATTCTGAGCCATCGATTTTTAAGCCTCAAAAAAATTTATTTATATGTCGTAATCGGCAGATCCGAGAGCCGGTTCCCATAAAACCGAGTATGTAGATCGCATGCATACAGTAAGATTTAAGAAAAAAAAGACAAAAAAACTTATGAAAATCTTAGTTTATACTCTAGTAAAATATAATTTCAGTAAACAACAATTTAGTTTCAGTTGGAATGGTTCAGTACTTACAATATATAGGATTAAAAACATTCTCAAGATTAAAAAAAAAATCAGAAAAGGAAACTATTTGTAAATTTTAAAAATAAAATTGAAGAAAAACTATTTGACAATACCTATAACCATCATTGCATCTCGCAATCAAGGGTCAAATGCTCATCAACCGCATGCAAGTCCTGATAAAGTTCTTAGTGAAAACCATCAAACCTCTTTAAGAAATTCCAGGAAAACCTTGAAAATTGATTGCAGTGAAGCTATATCAATAGAAGCATTGTAATCATGTATCCTAGAGAGATTTCTTATCAATTAAAAATTTAAAATTTAAAAACTGTAAGAAAATCTATATTATTGTCCGATAACCTTATTGAGTCCACATCTATGTCTGTGTCCGTATAGCCCAGCTTTTGACTCCACCTTGCAAGACAAGGTGCTGAAAACAAAGAATCTAGGGACAGCTCTGCTCATCTGGTAGGGGCAACTTGTTAATGTACTTAAGTCTGCAAGGACATCTTTCATCCAGTAGTGGCAACTTGTGAAAGTCATCAAGTTGATGGAACGTCACAGGTTCAAAACACATGGGTGGTATCCTTTGTTGCAAGGTCGAAGCTGAGTGTACTTCTCTGTGAGCAGGGAGACCTCAAGGGTTTTACCATCTGGAGGCCAGCCAATGTATGGTCTGAGATGGGGGATTATCCCTTGAATTATTCAAAAAAACTTAATGTAATTAAGTTGACACATCACTAGCTCAAAACCCACAGGTGCCTGTCCCTTATTGCAAGGCTAAAGCTGGATGTACTCCACGGTGAGCAAGGGAGACCTGGGGCTTTATGCCGTTGAACTCACTGAGCAAGGCAGTTTTCTGCAATTATCCTAAAAAAAAAAAAGACCCAAATTCTTACCAAGTATGATCTAGAATTAGCTTCATAGTCTGAAGCAAGATATTGAAAGTTTGTCTTGAAAGAAGCTTTTTGATATTTTATACGGATAAACCGGCAGGGTAAAACTCTGTGGGCTTACCTCTTGCCCCCAGTGAAAGAAACTTGCAGGAACCTTTATTGGATCTGTTAAAAGGCATTAGAAAGCAAAACTTGCATTATTGTCAGCCAACTTGTTATCTGCTCAATTCCATTTAAAAAAAAAGAACTTGTTATCAGATAAAAGATAGTTCAATAAGTACTCCCTAACAGGCCACATTCTGGGTATGACTATCGAGAGTTAGATATAACCCAACCCCAAATTCTAGAGCCATAAAATTGCTGCATTGACCTTTAACACAGAATCCCTACAAGTCAGCTGAGGATAACCAAGATGGTCCCCAAGGTGCCATTTGTGCGCACTCTGATCGGATTTGGATTTACTTAATCAGATTATTTTTGGATTCGGATAGGATTTAGATTTACTTAATCAGATTATTTTTGGATTTTGGATAGGATTCTAATCCGTATTTTTAGTTGGATCCAAGTCCGATTCAGATTCAAATCCAATCCAATACAAATCAAACTTTGACAGTCGATACTTCAGCCAAACTCACGCCAACTCGTGCAATTAGTGAGCAAGTCATCTAGGTCATTATGGGATGGTACACTAGATCACTCTATGGTATTGGTATGGGTACTTGGGATAGTTCATCTTTTTGTTCAAAGACATAAGCATTCATTCTATTAGAATGTTGAACAAGAATTGTAAGTGGTGTTGCTTGGCTGCACGACTGAAGAAATATGTTTTGGATTGAATTTGATAGCATCCAACTTTCCCTAGAATCTTTCTACTTCAAAAATCATGTCAATTCTCATGCAGGCAAAAACTTACCAAACGGGTGAATTTATAATCGTATTATCCAAAATCCATTGAGATACTTCAAACAGCCTCATAACATGCTAAATAGGTTTTTTTTTGGCAAATATGTGTTTGGCATGGCCGATAGATGTGTTTGGCATGGTCGATTTACTAGGGATCGACATCTGAATCATGGTTTTTCGTTGAAAATAAAAGATATTTGGAGCCTTGAAATTTTACAAAGATTTTGGACCATTAATTTTTTAAACCTTATAAAACGTGCTGAAGATATATATATATATATATATATATATATATATAGAGAGAGAGAGAGAGAGAGAGAGAGAGTAAAAAAATCAGCAGGGTTAAATACAGAGAAGAATGCCAACAATAAGTTTCATTCTCGCGCTTGCATAACTTGATTGTTTTTCTTTGCCCAGCAGGATTCAAGATGAAGGTGGCAACTACAACATAATACAAAATTTTGATTTAGAGCTCCCTATGAAATGAATAGTGGATAAGCAGCATTAAAGCTGCTGAACTTCAACTCTAATATTATTGATTTCATAGTGCATTAGCAGCCAATGATTAAAAAAATCAATAAAGATCAATGAGAAAAAGGAAACAAATTACACACTAGAGAGGGATACAGTAGGAAAAATGGGTGCAACTGTTGTAGTTGCATTGTCTGTCCAGTTAGTTTCACCCCAATGCCAAAGCATGCTTTCCCAGAAGCAGAAATCCTCGAAACAAATTTTTAACCGCGGGTCACTGATGTTCCTTCTCCAATGCCCGTCTGTGTAGCTCGCTTTCTCAGCCTGCCTTCGATCCCATTCTAGTCCTGCCTTCTGCTTCGATCGAAGCAAACAGAACTTTTGCAAGTTTTCAGGCATCAAGTCATGAACTTTCCACCATGTCTTATGTGCAACATCGCTTGCAAATTCATGCAGAATATCATTATTCCAATTGCAGTCATAATCGCGAAAGCACAACCAAGGCTTCAAGCCCAAGTAATGGAGAACATAAAGAACAGGGGGATCAGCTGCAAAAAGACGGGTCTTCAAATCCTTTTCCTCCTGATCACCTGACCAAAAATGCTTCAGAAAGTTCATATGTTTCGGCATCCTATGCCACCACGTAAATATTTCGTTAAGATAGCCTTGATCACCGCCATTATAAGATTCTATATCATTGATGTGATCCATTAGCAGTTGAAAGGTGCAGTTTGAAGGCTCAATGACCATGACACCAGAGTTGAAAAGGGTAGCATTGTTGCCAATGGCTGTGATCTCAGGCATTTCAAACAGGAAATCAATGTTTCTTAGGATAAGGAGGTCTGCATCTATAAAAATTATCTTGTCGTAGTCAGTCAGCTGCCATAGACGAAATTTGCTGTAGTTCCACTCGTTATAAGCATCCTGCTCTGCTTTGGGATTTCTGATCCTCTGAATTGTTCGGACTTTCCAACCAGCAGCTTCTAGACCACTTCTGTGATGTGTGCTGATAGTTTCGTCGACAAGTATTACAAGGTCTCTTGTGGAACCGGTTAATCGTATGCTTTGAGCAGCAGCGATCGCACCACAGACATATATATGAGCAGAATGAAGAATTGTTGCATACGCCTCCCGATGCATGTTTCCGTGGTACAATCTCTCTGTACATACAAAATCACAACTGATAGTGATAGCATTGTCAAGAAGAACTCTATGGCTTTCAACAATTTTCATATTTAGTGAGGCAAGAGGAACAAAGATGACACCAAAAGTATGAAGAATTTTCTTATGAGAAGAAAAACAGCTGATTTGCAAAATATTAATAAAGTTTTCCAGAACTCTGTCAGAAAAACTAAATAAGCTCTGGAGCAATTACTAAACAGGTAAGGCTGGGATGAGTCATCCAGTAGATGAACAGTATCAGAATATACATGCACAAAATCGATAAATACTCCAATAAATATGCATTCTTGTGTGTCTGCATGAACCGCTCCCAAGGGAGGGGCCCAAGTTCAAACTTGAATGAGATTAGGCATTTTAAATAGCTTCACTTTGGAATTAACATAGTGGAACCACATTTTCAGATCGTCCTAAAACTTGGAAGAAGTCAACAATTTACCTCTTCACTTCATGGTGAATCTAAGCTCAGATTGGAGCCAAGTCAAACATGATCTACCAAGGTTTTTTCTTTGTCCTTCCTAAAAGTAAAGTTTTTAAGCACAGTATAAAAGAAAATGTAAGAGAGAGCCTGATGTATTAGGAGAATCAAAGAATAGTTTTACTGTTTTAACTTCAAAAAAGGATAGGGAGAGTTGGATTATCTCTCTACATGTTACACAAATCCATTGGGCACTATATTCCTGAAAGCTTATAAACAACATAATCCATAATGGGCGAGTGCACACACACACACACACACACACACACACACACACACACACACATATATATATATATATATAGGTGCCATGCCATTTTTGAAATTGTCATAAAAAGCAAATAAAGAATTGGGACCATACTACTCTACTTCACCTTTGAAAGTTGTTAGATAGATTTATGAACTAATAATTATAGATTTCTCAACTAACCATCATATTATTTTAGTAATTTCAATTTCTTAGAACACAAATAGTGAACCTGTGAGTTCCATTCCCCCAATGCCACAACCACAATCAAAGCTATCATCAGGTACAGGAATCAATTCCTCTTCCTAAGATCACACAACATCTGACTGGAAGGAACTTGATAATTTCCCAAGGAGCTTTCCTCTAGGATATTGATTCAGATAGTGGGAAAATAGAAGGTGCTAATAATTTTTTCATGTTATCATACAATGCAACCATAGAAGGACAAATACCATATATTAGAGTTCAACAAACCTTGGGATTTAAGTGGCACTGAAAGTTCACAGGACCCAAAAGGAAGCTGGAGTTTTTTCTGTAAAATGCTCAAGTCAGGCTTGTATACCCATATGTTACCATCATGAACGATAAGTTCCTTGCACATAAAGAGGTTTGGTATAGGCCAACAATCTGTTACAAATAGCACATGAACTGCATTGCCTACCAAAGATGCAGCAAGTTTTGCAGCTGTAAGCTGCAGATGCAACCGTGCTACATCTCTCGACCAGTTTTTTGCTGATCTTAGGCAAGGAAGTTTTACAGCAATAAGACCGAGTTGTAACCTTTTGGGGACCACTGACATTGGCATTGATGGACAAACTGGCACTTCGGACTCTTCTTCTTCATCAATCCATTCAGGATACAAAGTCTCCCATGTAACATCAGATCTTATATGATCTACTGATAATGTAACAGATTCTACACCTGCGAGGATTTTCTGCCACTGATTAACCTCACTGCTGTTAAAATTCAACAACCCAACCACCTGATGTTCATCTAACTTGATCGTTTTCTTCAAAACTTTTGAAATCTGGATCCAGTTAATATCTAAATTTGATATATATCGCGTATCAGTGAATGCCCTTTCCCATAACCACCCAACATCGACAAATCTTGACCTGAAAAAATGGATAGCCCTGTTAGATGTTTGCACTTGATTTTAATGTACTAAGGGTGCAATAGTGCCAAGAAGGCAAAGGACACCCAAAAGATAACAGGTAAAATCTGAAAAGTGGTATCTTTCTAGCTATTTTCTTGCAAGACCATTATTGAGAGACAATGTAACCAACAATAAACAACCAAAATTATTAATAACTAGGAATCATAGATCTAGCAGCACAGGCCAGATGGAAATGGTTAAGATGGCATACCTGGAAGTGGATTTTGTAGGATTATCATAATAATTTGCAGCTGGAGAGTAGAGCACGGATACAAAAGTACAGAATATGATACAGACAAGAACAATCTTTAGAGAAAGAAACTTGCAGTTTGAACTCCTGTCTTGTATGGAACCATGACTAGACTTGTCAATGTCCTTAAAATCCTTAGTCCTCTGAAATCTTCTCTTGTTCATGTCATCACCAGATCCACTGTAAATGAAGCAAACCATTATTGATGTGATAAAAAGATGCAGCTATTATATGGACATATGAAAGACATGGAAATGATAAGTGATGCACAACATAAAGTGTATAACGTGCATGCATGCATGTGTGAGTGCAACATTTTTCTTTGTTAACAAAGGGCAGTTAATTAATAACTAACAGCTCCACCTTACTCCTTTTTTTCTCAAATTAGAAAATATAGGGAATAACACCCGTGAGACTCAAACCCAAGACCTTTCAGTTATGAGAGTGCGACCTAACTGTCCAGCTATCTTATTCAACCCCCACAATATTACAATCCCTTTGTTAGTAATGAAACTGGCAATAATGTGGCATCATATACATGTGTGGCAACTGGTGTCTGTCAAAGCCATATAGCCAGTATCAGATCTATTGAATAGCACAAGAAGATTTTGGTTGGGTGTTGCTTGCAGCAAAGAACAGCCTCTATCACCACCTCCAAATTACTCTCAATAGATACTTTTCTCATACCTCATTTTCCTACAGAATATCGTCATTCTATGCCCTTAAGCCCTGACTCAAGTTGCAATCAAGAAATTTACATGTTCACCCAACACTAACACCATTATGATCTCACATAATGCCCTCCAAAGTCCAAACAGCCACCCAGGCTGAGAAGTCCCATTCATATTGAGCTGAACTCATCTTCTGCTCAGTGCTTTTCCCCCTATGTCAGACGTCCCACAAGTATTAGTTTTTTACATCAGACCCGGTGAGCTCTTCAACCATAGATTTTTTTTTGGGTATTTCACCTTCTCGTTCAATATACAAACATATTCCAACTAGAATTCCCTCCATGACGAATACTAATCAACACCTAAATGGAAATATATCCAACTAACGCGATCATGTAGACCGACAATGATTAATAAAGTCCATCTTGATTTAATACTGAAATCACCCAAAAACCCAACTTTATACATGCACCATTATCATTGATAAATCATTATACCCAAAGATCTTTAAACATAATCTGTTGAAATTGATGTGGATCAAGAGAGAGAGAGAGAGCTCACAGTGACCCTGATTGTCGATGCCTGTGCTCGTTAGAATTGAGCAGTGCACCAAAGGGCCCTCTCATTCTGATGCAGTTTCAGCAGGTGAAGGCATCAACCGATCTGATTTTCATTATAACAGTGAGTACTCAAGGAACAAAGTCCAGCAGAAACAAGTTACTACATAAAAAGATTCATGGAACAAAAAAAACAACAGAACCCAAATATCAGAAAGAACTAATCAAGCATAAATTTAACAAAAGAAGACCAATCTCTAACAGTAAGAAATCCACCATCAGGAACCTTCAACCAGGAGAACGAAAAACCAATTTCAGAAAACGACCAAGCATGGGATCACACTATTACATCAAAAACAAACCCAAACCATCTTTTTCTAAAGCACCAAAGGACCAAAACAATCGAACCATACACACATTACCCTCCTAACCACATAATCCCAAGAGAAAACAGAAAACAAACTAAACTCATAGAAGAAAAAAGAGGAAAAAACTTAAAGTTGTACCTTAGAAACAACAAGATGAGGGGCACACATGCATGGGCACACAATTCTTTAAGAAGCAAGATTACCCACAAAATCAAATCAGAGTAGCAGAAACCCGCATCTGAAAAACTGCTCAAGAACAAGATTCTTGTGCATAATTTGCTAGAAACAAGAGAACTCAGATCCTAAAGAAAGATTCCAATAAATAGGCATCTCATGCAAAGATGAAATCACAGACCCAAAAAGGGAAGGAGATCCGAAGAATTAATGACCTCTCAATGGAAACAATGGCAAACTGTAGTTGGTAGAGAGAGAGAGCCGAAAGTAATTCAACATTACCACTCATGAAGATCAACAAAATGTTGAACCCATGAACTGAACAAGAGCAAAGGCCAAAACAAATAAAGAAAGCACAAGAGAAAAGAACATCAGACAGAGAGAGATGGGTGAACCAACCTGTGGGTTTAGTAGTGGTTGAGAAGATCCATTCAAAATAAGCACCCGAACTTATTTAGATAAGAAATATTGGAGGAGAAAATGAAAGCTTGAAATAAATGACTGCACTGAAGCAATTGGGAAGTTATCATTGATTAAAAATATAATAATTTTTTGGGAGATAAGTAAAAATAATTTACTGCGTGGTCAATGGTATCCTTTGGACATTGCACAGCAAGAATCTAGAATGATTTATTTTAATCATTGTTAATTTACAATATTGCCCTAAGAATTGGTAAAGCTTTCTAAAATAGTATTGCCCATGCTGACCTTCATTGTGAGCCTAGTCAGGATGGCACTGGGTTCGGTCTTGAATGGTTCTACATTGTGAGTTGCCATGTGATCCAGCTAAGACAAGGTTTTGAAATGTGTTGGTTTATTGGGGGTATAACAAACAAGATTGGTATTGTTAATATGGGTCGGTCCACATCAACTTGAGCTGCAGTGTGAAGTTTTCTTATGAGATTGAGGCACATCAGCCATACATTAGCTCGGTCAAACTAGTTTGCTCAAGCCAAATCTGAGCTAGTTGAACAATTCATGATTAAGTTGCAAAGTTGCAGAATGAACCTAGATCACGAAGTAGTGTCTAGTTCAATGAACCATCGATCCTGAGCTCATGAGCTGAATCTGAGTCTAGTGCTTTAGTCAATTGATGCCCTGGCCTAGTCAAATGAGTCCGACACCTAATTTGAGATGCCAACCAAGGTCTTGGAAAAACAGAAATGGTAGTTTTGTAATTTTAAGAAGAATCCTGTGCCATTGTATATTTGGACACTCGTCGTCATCAACAATGGAGCGAAGGTCGTTGCGATGCAACAATAATTTGATGACGAAAATACCCTCGTTCTAAATAAAATATTACGCATTTTTTTTTACTGTCCTAACCCAAAAAACACAAATAGCTTCTACAGTTTTACACATGCTTTTGGATATTTTCAATGTCCAAAATACCCCTTGACCAGGTGGGAAAAGGCGATCTTCAGATCGGATCGGGTTAGATACCCAACATGGATCCAACCCATTGGAAAATTTAGTCAGATACACTCCTTCCAATTAGGGGTGGCAATCGGGTCGGGTTGGCGTGTCAGCATACCTCAACCCGAACCCGACCCGTTTATTAAACGGGTCGGCTGTGGCAAACACGAACCCGACCCGTTTAATAAACGGGTAACCCGACACGACCCGCCAACCCATTTAATAAATGGGTTGGGTCGGGTAAACAGGTTTTCAGGTTGGCGGGTCGGGTTGGCGGGTCGGGCAGACGGGTTGGCGGGTTGACCCACCCGCCTAACCCGTTTATTAAACGGGTCAGCCGGGTTGGCGGGTTGGCATACCCCCAACCCGAACCCGACCTGTTTAATAAACGGGTTACGCGGGTCGACCCGTTTATTAAACGGGTTGGCTTAAGCCCAACCCTAACCTGCCTAAGAGGCGGGTTAGCAGGTTGGCGGGTCGTGTCAGAAATTGCCACCCCTAGGTCCAATGATTAGCGGGATTAAAAAGTTTGCACATTGTATAAGTGGGCCCCAAGCCGTGAGTTCCCATTCAATTGGGTCTTGGATTCAAAAGCATTGATCCCAACACAAAATGACTTCTTCATAAAAAAAAGTCACCGCCCAAGTTTGCCATTCCTTTTTATAACTCGTGTAAGTATATGTAAGACATAGCTACCGGTTTATCCAGCCAAGAAAACATAAAAATAATTGAAAATTTAATAAGTATAAATATAAACATATTTTTTTAAATACCAAAGTCTAACTTGGTCATCTTTCAATGTATTTTATTATATCACAAACTTAATATGAAATATAATACTTGAGAGAATTGGGAAGAAATTAAATGGAAGCAGTACTTGAGGGTACAATGGCTCAATTGAGACGACCAGAACACCAAATGCTTCCATCTAAAGGCCTTCCATAGAAGGAGACTGAATCTCTTATCTCTTCTTCGGATTGGTGATAATGCATACACAAGAAATGATATCATGATATATGAATCCCTTGATGAAAGGGATGAGGATAAAAGTATAACAAAGATAAAAAGGTTACAACAAACGTAACCTTCTATCTTGTTTTAGAAGGTAGGAGTGAGGGATAAGATAATGATATGCATTGATACTCCCCTTCAAGTTGATGGCTGTAGGTCTGTCCTAGTCACAATGTGCATTGAGTTTTTGTTCACTATTGGACAATAACAAAATCCCTTTGCCTGGCAATGATTTGAAGTAACGTATGGCTGAATCGTAGTGTGGTACCCAAGGTTCTTGCATGAATTAACTTAGGATGTGAATTGGGTAAACCATGTTGGGTTGTGTCATTATTAGATAAATGAGGCAAACTACGAATCGTAACCTTTGACCCCCATGAAAAACTTTGCAAGTTTAGCTCTAAGGAGACCGTCATTGTTCAATATATCAAGTGCATGTTTTTGTTGACTCAAAAAAAATCCTGTGGCTACCTCAACACCCAAAAAATATTTCAAGTGCCCAAAGTCTTTTAAGTGAAATCTTGAATAAAGATACACTTTGATAGGGAAAATGCCTTGGACATGCTTATAACGATGATGTCATCAATGTAAAGCAATATAGCTATGAACTTGGATCCAATCCTTTGAGTGAAAAGTGTGTATTCTGCTGAAAATTTAATAAAAATTATTTTCTTAAGAGCCGAGGTCAGTTTGTTAAACCAATTTTTAGAAGATTGTTTAAAGCCATATAATGATTTATTGAATCGACATACTTGATGTTCCCCCTTTGCATTATAATCCCCGTGGCAACTGCATGTAGAACTCTTCATGGAGATCTCAATGGTAGAGTACCCAAGTTGTTGATTGACACAAGAGCCAATAAACACCTCATAGTGGTAAGTTTGGCCACTAGGGCAAAGGTTTCATGATAATTAAAACCTTTTATCTATATATAACCCTTTGTCACTAACAAACAACAACAACAACAACTACGCCTTCATCCCAAAACAATTGGGGTTGGCGATATGAACCAACAAAGAAAATCATTTTGGGTCTTCCACATGAACCCTTTGTCACTAAGTGGGCTTTATATTGTTCAATATATCTATATGCCCGATGTTTAACTTTATAGACCCATTTGCAGTTTATGGATCGATTGAGAGGTAAAGGGACTATGGTCTAGGTATTGTTCTCTTCCAAAGTTGTGAGCTCAGAAGACATGGCATCACGCCAATGAGAATGCTTAACTGCCTAATTGAAATTGCATGGTTCAGTGTCAAGTAAAACAACGGATACAAACGCAACATGTGAAGGAGAGAAGTGAGAAATAAGTAGGAAATTGAAGATGGGACAAGGTGTACCTGAAGCCAGTTAATTGGTAGCAGACGGTAAGGCTTACATGGGCGTAGTTAATACCAAAGAACACGTATAGTATGTTAGGTAAGTGGGTTTGTAGTGGATTTTGGTGGATCGAGAATAATACAAACCACAATGATCAGACTTTGGCCGAGCACACCACTTTCTCATGTTACAATTGAATGATTGGACTAAAGGTTCATATCTCTCTCTCTCTCTCTCTCTCTCTCTCTCTCTCTCTCTCAGAACTGGATCTTAGATTTAGTTAAAAAGTGACTCTTTTTTTAGCTTACGTTTGGGAACAGTGTTGGGGAGATTTGCAAGGAGTCGAGAATAATACAAAAACTGGACTTCAAAAGAAATGGTTTTCAAAGGAATTGTTTCAGGCTTTCAAATCTTATGATTCATCACCAGTTGTAGGTGAGTGTAGTTGTAAGCCTCTTGAGTGCACCATTATTACAGTCAATAATGAGGTAAAATATACGATTCAGTGAGGTACATGGGGTAAAAAAAATTGAACCATGCATCCGAAATTTAGTAACCCGCGGTAGTCCTTGTGATGCAAGGAGTTGTAAATACATCTTCTTTATTAGAGGAGTTGAATTTTGAAATTTCTAATATTTAAAGTTGGTTGATTCTCAACTGAGATTCAAGTTTCTTTCTCTCAAACACAGTTCAGATCCGTTTGGACCCTACCACATCATGTAACCGTGTTTTACACCCTCCCAACTCCTCTGGTATCCTTCTCCCAAATAGAGCATCATAGAAAAGAGGATCTCTTCCACAAGAGGGGTGAAACAAACATTTCTATGAAAAATATGTGGTGGGCCCAAATAAAAAAACAGTTTTACTCTCAAAATCAGTTCATACCTTACTCCCTGAGGAATCATTTTCCCTTCTTAATGTCCCTTTCAAGGGGACAAAATCACTTTCCTCAGGTGTAACAAACGCCCCTTAAATTATGAATTTGGATTTGCCTTTGATCGCCAACATCTTGTCCTTGACCAAGAAATACATGGACAAATTGGGTATTTGGAGTCTCCAGAATGGATGCTCTTCACCCAACTCTTGGAAGACCTCAATCTTTACGATTAGGCTACACCAACCAATATGGTTCACGATAAGCACATGTAAGTGGTGACGTGGAGTGCTTACACGTCACATGGAAACCTTGCACCAATCGCTACGTCTTCAACTATCACCAATAGGGATAGGGATGGCAGTGGGGCGGGGCGGGGGACAAGGTCTCCACCCCCGCCCCGCCTCAAAATTAGAACCTCCATCCCTGCCTCCATCCCCGGCCGGGATGGATTTTAACCTCCACCCCGCCTTCATCCTCGTTTCATGTCCTCCATCCCCCGTTCAAACCGGAATGAGGCGGGGCGGGGCAGGGATGAGGCGAGAAAAAGTAGCAGGGGCAGCGTGGGGATCGTGGCCGGGTGGGGAAAAGGGTACGTCCATCCCCGAACGAGGATGGATTTTAACCTTCGTCCCCGCCTCCATCCCCGTTTCATACCCTTCATCCCCGGTCCAAACGGGGCGAGGTGGGGCGGGGCCCCGCTTTCCCCCCGGTTCACTGCCATCCCTAATCACCAAATGCTCAATTATAAACATTTTGACTATGGGTTATATCTTTTGTTCTAAGTCTTGTTTGGATAGACACCAGCTCCCGTTGCCAGAGTGGCAGCTGGCCCGGGGAGAAGGTGCTTACTAGGGGTGTCAAAGGATCGGGTTTGCCCTAACCAAACTCCATAGGGTCCGGGTATAGTGATAAATAAGAAGACCCAATTAAGCCTTGGGTTCCGATC
The DNA here is from genome assembly GCF_984573655.1 of Nuphar pumila. Lineage (NCBI taxonomy): Eukaryota > Viridiplantae > Streptophyta > Magnoliopsida > Nymphaeales > Nymphaeaceae > Nuphar > Nuphar pumila. The sequence goes on along the minus strand of NC_143250.1, from coordinate 145,086,118 downwards.
CGAAGATCTGATAATTACATGGATCTGAGTATAGTTTGTAAAATTTTATACCAGACCCAGGCCTGACTCGAGTTCCTATTAAGACCCACAATTTTTCAATGTACAAATGATAAAAGAATATTGTTTTACCGGGTATGACCCTGGTCTGGTTCATGTAGTTTTTATGTGGTCCTGGTATGATTTCTCTTATGCTGGGTCTGATTACACTCGGGTCCCAACCCGATACCATACCCAAAAATCGGAGCCAGGTCTGGTTCCACCTGGGTCCAAACCAAACCCGACCCATTGGCACCCTTAGTGCTGACCCATTAGTCTTAACTAGTGGGCTCCATAAGGGCTTGGATATCCCTGACCGCACTAGAGATTTAGTTTGCAGAAAGAGGAAAAAAAAATCTGGTTAGGATAACCATGGGAAAAAGTCCCAAAATGACAAAAAACTTGGGGATAAGAAGTTGAAAGTTGAGGAAACGTGGAGTGGTGCCAATCTACCCTTCACTTTTTGTGCATTGTTTCTTTTATTTCAAAGCAAGCATAGGCTTCTTGTGTTTGGTGCGAAGCAATGTTGTCAGTATCGGCCTCAATGGGCTTGTATCGGCAGAAAATTGATACGATACTAACTTGAATCGGATGTTTTTTAATAAATATAAAAAAAAACTTTAAATTAATCTGTTAATACTATTTTAATGGATTTAATACATGTCACGCTCTAATTGATACACGAAACATTTTTTAATATTTTTAGCCAATCCAGAACGATTCATTTGAGAATCGTTATTGGCCGATTCACCTGGATCGTTGGCCAAACGAACGATTCAGGGCCGATACCGATACTGGCAACATTGGTGCAAAGTACATCCCAAAGTGAAGTTTCATACAGGAGATAGCTTATTGTGCTGGTTCCAGTATATGAATCTCATATGGCCCTATATCATATGGAAACCGATACGTGAACATGCGTGCTCATACCAATATTGTCTGAATCGTATCGGACCCTGAATTTATTTTTTTTCGAAACTATTCAGAGAATCGGCCGATTCAAACACTAAACCGAATCGAGATGAATGGGCCAATTTTTAACCAGTAGATGACGTGTTTCAGTAAAATATCAAAATAATATTAAAAATATTTAAATAATATTTTCACACCCTCTTTATAATATATTTAAAAATAAACCGGATCAGCTTGTATAGTATCGATTTTGGGCCTATTCGCAACAGTACTGACAACAATGGCTCATACAACGGATCGAGATCTATTTTAGTATCCGGTCTGAACAAATATTAATCGATCCCTTCACCACCATGATGTGTAAGTAGGGGTGGTAATCGGGTCGGGTTGGCGGGTTGACCCGGCGTGTTGGCGGATCAGCATACCCCAACCCGAACCCGACCCCTTTATTAAATGGGTCGACTGTGGCAAGCACGAACCCGACCCATTTATTAAATGGGTAACCCGACATGACCCGCCAACCTATAAACGGGTTGGGTTGGTGGGTTAGCGGGCGGGTTGGTGGGTTGACCCACCCACCTAACCCGTTTATTAAATGGGTCAGCCGGGTTGGCGGGTTGGCATACCCCTAACACGAACCCGACCTGTTTAATAAATGGGTTAGGCGGATCGACCCATTTATTAAACGGGTTAGTTTAAGCCCAACCCAAACCCACCTAAGAGGCGGGTTGACGGGTCGTGTCAGGTTTTGCCACCCCAATGAGTAAGTATGTGAAACATGGTGTAACTGGGTCTGGGTCAAGTCAAGATCTAAATGGGTCTGGGTCTTTATGACTTCCAGATAGAAGAGGTCATTTTTAGATGGTGGGTGCCGTTACCACTACTGATGTGTTTTGTCAATCTTTGAGATGGATGGCATCTCAATACTCTTGCATGTGTATACTGTGCTGGAACCAGCAGAAGGTCTTAATTTGTCTTGGATCATTATAATGTGTCATTCTCTTGTTTCCAAATCATGATTAGGGGTGTCAACGGGTCAGGTTTACCCAGACCCGTACCAAACCCTATAGGGTCCGGGTATGGTGATAAATAAGAAGACAAGATTAATCAGACCTGGGTCTGGACCAGAAGGTCCTATTAATGCATGGAGCAGAGTATAGTTTGTGAAATTTTATATTAGACTCAGGCCCGACCCGAGTTCTGATTAAGACTCACAATTTTTCAATGTAAAATTATAAAAATATTATTTTATCGGGAATGACCCGGGTCTGGTTCATGTAGTTCTTATCGAATCCGGGTATGGTTTCTCTTACGATGTATCAGATTAGACCCAGGTCCAGACCCAATACCATACCGAAAATCGGGGCAAAGTCTGGTTTCACCTGAGTCTGAACAAAACCCAACACATTGACACCCTTGATCATGAGGTTCCTTCAACTTGGTGATAAGCACAAGTTTCTCCTACCGTATTAGTGGAGCACTTGTAAGTTTGAGACAATCATTGTTGAGAGGATGAAAACAAATGACTCAATTGGATCCTATTGGGAATGAAGATGAGTTTGAGGAGAGGCATGACTACTATCCTAACTTGATGGCCCACATTGATATATCCAATCTACCAATTATGATGCTTTGCGATCCAACTAGAACATGTTCAGGGTTGGAAGTTGGAACCTTCCAAAGTTTTCAGGTCTGATCTGGATTTGACATCTGGTTCTCCCTTTTACAAATGATTTTGGATCAGTTCGATCCAGTGTCAAGATCCAATCAGAATGAGATCAAGTTCTAACCAAGCCTGACCTCTTTTACATGTAAACATAGACAACAGCAGGGGTTTTAACCTTTTGGATCTGACCTGTCTTTTCCAGTTGGATCTGGATCTTGACCAAGATCCGCCATTGAAGCCTGTTAGTTGTTGGGTATGGGCCTCGAACACTTCGATCTTAGTTAAAGCCCTAATTTTAGGTCTTATGGACTTTTGAGATCAATGGTTAAGAAGAAAACTGGACCATGGTCCACCAGGCAGCTTTGCTCCATATGGTTTATGGACTATGCAAATGTTTGTAAAGTTTAATATTAGTTGAATATGATTGCCCAACATACACAGACATGACATTTTAGCATAATGGATCTTGGCTTCCAATACAAGCTCTAAGATTTAAGATAGGTTACTACCATAACATACAATCAATTGTTTCAACAGAGGACAATTGTAATCTGTTTGAAGGGATACTCATTACCACCTGCATGACTTTGGATATTCAGAAAAGTTAGCATGACCTCCAAAAATGCCAACTCTCTATTTTCCCATAACTCTTGCAACTGCCACAAATATCAATACTTCAAATTTAGGGATGGCAGTGGACTGGGAAAAACAGGGACCCGCCCTACCTCGGCCCGATTGAATCTGAAATGGAGGACATGAAATGGGGATGGAGGTGAAAATCAAAACCCGTGCAGGGATGGAGGCGAGGATGGACTTACACTTTTCCCTGCCCCACCCTGTCTCCGTCTTCAATCCCCGCCTTGCCCCACCCCACCCTTCTCTCCAGATGGCAGTGGATCGAGGAGAAACAGGGTCCCACCCCGCCTTGCCCCGTTAGAACAGGGGATGGAGAACATGAAACCAGGATAGAGGTTAAAGTCAAGGCCCGTGCGGGGATAGAGGGCAGGATTTGAGACGAGGCGGGGGTGAAGACCTTGTACCCAACCCCGGCCCGGTCCACTTCCATCCCTATCAAATAAGTGAAATCATCCCTATTAAAAAGATTGTTTGATAAACAAAGCAAAAAAATCGGCAAACAGAGACAGCATCAGAAACTATGACTTCAACAAAATTGAACACATTGTGAAGCAATAATTTATAGACACACAACTTAATCAAAGAAAATGCATTGTGCTACCATGGTACACGCCTTGATAAGGACCTCATACCAAAAGACAGACTGGTGATTTCATGTGCCACCCAACTCAAAAAGTGTGGCATTTGAACCTTCCACGCAGATTCTGCTTCATGGAGATAGATGAAAAACGGAAGTAAGCCTATCCCCCGCACATGCACACAGACATACCCAAAAGAAAAAGCAAGCAGATTTACATGTACATGTGCAATGCTTTAATGCTAGTACTATGCAGTCAAAAGTGCCAAGTGTGTGTTGCCTTGGCAATAGAACCCATAAGTGCCTATGCCACCCATGGTGGTTGCCTAGATGCCCAAATAACAGCTTTGAGAAAAAAAACAGAAAAAATAAATAAAAAAAACAGAAACTTGTACAGATTTACTAAACTATGATAGCCAAGAAATATATTTTCAATCTTGCCCTCTATCCAGGCACTTCCCTGGCACCTAAATGCTTGCTAGGATTGGACCAGAGCTGAAGTGCGTCTTTTAGTCTAAATGATACAAAAATAGCATGATAGTACAAATTCTAGTAAATGAGCTGTCAACCATAATCTTTGAATTGAGCATGGTGGTTATGGCATGTTTTCAACAAGACTAATGTATCTGTCCAAAACTCCGTTTCGCTCTGCAAAAAGCTCCCATACCACTCAAGTCTATGGATGCAAACGGATCGGATTTGGATCAGCAAAATACAAAGGAGAGTTGGAACAGACAAAATTCATAAAAATTCCATACTGGATCCGGTCAGTTTGCATCCCTACTCAAGTCATTGATCCAAAATTCCAAACATACTTGGCACTGTATCATGACAAAAATACACTATGAGCCCAGTCTGCTATGTAAGAGTTTGAGTGAGGTTGCAGCAAGCACTTTTCTCAGGAGAATTTAAAAGTAACCATCTTTATCGAGAAAATCTTATATTTTCAATAATAAAAATTGAAAATTCTTGAAAACTGAAAAAATTGCAATAAAACCCACAATATTAACATGATAATTTCATTTTAAAGATTTTTCAAATTTATGATAATATTAAGTCTTTATCTTTGAACAAAAAATTTAAGTGTGATAACTACAAAATGCTGTTATTATCATTGACTATCAGTCTATGATTTATTTCAATTCAGCAATGATCTTAAATTTAGGTGTGTTTACACACACACACATGTACAAGTAAAATATGAGACAAAAAAAGGTCATCAATTCACCATAAATTATCTCATCTTCTCAAATCATGAGTAACTTAAGTACACGAATGAACAATAAATTGTTGAGAATAGGTGGTTTTAAGTTAAGTTATTTTATATTAAAGGCTATTTGAAATTATTTTTCCATAAAGGGCTTAGATGTAATTTGTCTTTTTAGCCTCTCTCTATTTAACATAGAGAGAAGCCCTAATGAAAGGAAGAACATGTTTTCTCTGTGCAACCATCTCTCCCTCTCACTCTCTCTCTCTCTCTTCTATCTTTCCCTCTATCTCTCTTTCTCTACCTAGGGTTTGGTGAATCATATCAACATGGTATCAAAGCCAGCGATCATGGGAGCTTGATTGATCATGATCAATCTATCGTGGGAGCGTGATCGAAAGGCATTTGTAAATAAGGTTAGATGGTTAGGTTTAGGTGTAAGATCTGATGACAGATCTGAAGATCTGTCATCAGATCTAAGGAAGCAAGATGCGGTTCCCACCCCCCCCCCCCCTTTTTTGCAGTTCTGGTAGCTTCTCTCTACCGTGATCCCCTGCCGTGAGTTCCCTGTTGCCGAGTTTTATTTTTGTCGAGATCTTCTGCCTTGTTTTGGTTTTGTCGTGATGTCGTGATCCCCTGCTGTGAGTTCCCTGTTGCCGAGTTTTATTTCTGCCGAGATTTCCTGCCCTGTTTTGGTTTTGGTGTGATGCCGTGATCCCCTGTCGTGATTGATTGCTGAGTATATCTCTGTCGTGATGCCTTGATTGCCTTTGCCTGCACTGTATCGTGATTTGGTTGGCTGGAAAGCAAGTTTCGTGCTATGTCGTGATTGGTTGTTGGTCCTTGTTCCAGTTGGATGTCAAGAATGCCTTTTTGTATGGGGATTTGCATGAAACTGTCTACATGCAACAACCTCCAGAGTTCGAGGTTCAGGGGAAGTGTCAGAAGGTGTGCAAGTTGAAGAAGGCTATTTATGGCCTGAAGCAGAGTCCGCGGGCATGGTTTTACAAATTATTTGGTGGCGGCTATGAGGAAGGTGGTTTGTATTACCTACACCAACCAGAAGTTTTGGCCTATTCTGTTGGTACATCATCCTCAAGTCCTCTATTGTGGCATCATCGTTTGGGTCACCTTCCAGTGACAAAACTTCGTCGTGTCATTCCTCATATACCTCCCTCAGTTTCTTTTCAGTATGAGACATGACAATTGGGAAAACATTGTCGAAGCTCTTTCCCCACTAGTCAGAGTCCGTCAAGTCAAGGATTATTTGGTCTTCTTCATGTTGATGTGTGGGGTTCGAGTAGGATTCCGAATAGGTCTTAGTGTCGTTATTATCTAGTTATTGTTGATGACTTCTCAAGGTTATCGTGGGTGTTCCTGTTAAAAGATTGGTCTCAAGGTCCTGTCATTCTTAAATCTTTAATTGCTGAGATAAAAACTCAATTTGATGTATGTGTTAAAATTGTTCACACTGATAATGCTCTTGAGTTCAAATCCAAAGACTTACTTCAATTCTATTCTGGTAATGAGATTCAACCTCAATTTACATGCCCCCATACCTCCCAGCAAAATGGGGTGGCTGAGAGGAAACATAGACAAATTCTTAATGTTGCTCGGTGTCTTATGATTCAATCCAATATGCCTGCTTCATACTGGGGCAATGCGGTTCTGACAGCTGGTTTTTTGATAAATCGCATGTCGTCAAGCTCTGTAGAAGACCAGATCCCTATTCAAATTCTCCATCCAGAGGCTCCTCTCTTCCCTATCCCTCTTAAAGTTTTTGGATGTGTGTGCTTTGTGCATAAGCTGGGTCCGAATCGAGATAAACTTGATGCTCAGTCTATTAAATGTGTTTTCCTTGGGTATCCTAAGAACCAAAAATGATATCGTTGCTACGACCCTATATCTCATAAAGAGTATGTTAGTGCGGACGTTACCTTCTTTGAGTCTATTCCTTATTTTTCAAGTACTACTCCTAGACTACAGGAGAGCCTTGGTGATATCCTTCCTCTGCCGATTCCTCCCTTTCCGTTAAAGTCGCTTCCTCCTCAGTCCTTGGTTCCAGTGTCAGGTGTGTCTCACTTCCGAAACCCTCCCATAGTATACACACACAGGGTGCCTCCTACCTCCATGCCGCCATCACCTTCTCCTTCTCAGGTAAGTATTTCTGAGCAAACTGTTGCCCCTACATCGGATGTTGATCTTCCCATTGCTCTGCGAAAGGGAAAGAGACAATGCACTCTTTACCCCATCACACAATTTGTATCAGAAGCTCATCTTGGGACATCTATGCAAAATTTTATTTTTGCTCTGTCTGCCTCTTCTGTTCCACTTCATCACAGTCAAGCTCTAGTCGACTCCAACTGGATGCAGGCTATGCGTGATGAGATGGATGCCCTATGGTCTCGAGGCACTTGGGACTTGGTTGATCTTCCCACAGATGCAGATATTGTAGGCTGCAAATGGGTATATAGCATTAAGTATAACTCAGATGGGTCGATTGAACGGTATAAAACCCGGTTGGTTGCAAAAGGCTACACTCAGACTTATGGGATTGACTTTTTTGAAACTTTCTCCCCAGTTGCTCGTCTTGGCACTATTCGTCTCGTTCTTTCTGTTGTTGTGCACCATAGATGGCCCTTGTGCCCTTGTTTCAGTTGGATGTCAAGAATGCCTTTTTGTATGGAGATTTGCATGAAACTGTCTACATGCAACAACCTCCAGGGTTCAAGGTTCAGGGGGAGTGTCAGAAGGTGTGCAAGTTGAAGAAGGCTATTTATGGCCTGAAGCAGAGTCCGCGGGCATGGTTTCACAAATTATTTGAGGTAATGTCGAGCTTTAGATTTGTCAGGTCAGCTTCAGATCATTCCTTGTTTATCAAGAAAATCAGTACTAGAATTGTTGTTATGGTGGTATATGTCGATGACATCATATTAACAGGGAGTAGTGCCCAAGATATTTCTGCAACAAAAGATCATCTTCTGAAGCACTTTGTTACTAAAGATCTTGGTCATCTTCGATATTTTCTGGGTATCGAGGTTGCAAGAAACAAAGAGGGCTTAGTGTTGTCTCAAAGAAAGTATGTGTTGGACTTATTAAAAGAGACTGGAATGCTAGGAGCTAAGCCAGCTAATATTCCAATGGATCCCAAAACTCACATGTTCGATGAGAAGTCTGACTATGTGGATAGTGTCAGCTTTAGATCCTTGGTGGGTAAGTTGCTATATGTGACTGTTACTAGACCTGACATTTCATTAGCCATGAGTAAAATCAGTCAGTTCATGGACAAACCTACAAAAGTTCACTGGGATGCAGCTATGATGGTTCTTCGGTATTTAAAGTCATCTCCTGGTAAAGGTCTGTTGTTTAAACGAAATCCATCGTTGGATGTGGTTGCCTACACTGACGCAGATTACGCAAGATCTGTCGAAGATAGGAAGTCAACATCTGGATTTTGTGTGTTTGTGGGAGGAAATCTTGTTACATGGAGGAGTAAGAAACAAACCGTTGTAGCCAGATCGAGTGTTGAATCTGAATACCGAGCAATGGCCCAGACTGCAACTGAGATTATGTGGGTAAAATCAGTCTTGACCGAGCTTCAGGAGAAAGTATCCCTTCCTATGTTGATGATGTGTGACAATAGGGCTGCTACATATATTGCCAACAACCCAGTGTTTCATGAAAGGACTAAACATATTGAAGTTGACTGTCACTATGTTCGTGACCTGGTTCAAGTTGGGTTTATCTGCACCGATCATGTATCTTCCGAAGATCAAGTAGCGGATGTTTTTACCAAAGCCCTGGCAAAACCTAATTTCTCAAAATGTTGTGACAAGCTGAGCATGATTGATATCTATGCTCCAGCTTGAGGGGGAGTGTTGAGAATAGGTGGTTTTAAGTTAAGTTATTTTATATTAGAGGCTATTTGAAATTATTTTTCCATAAAGGGCTTAGATGTAATTAGTCTTTTTAGCCTCTCTCTATTTAACATAGAGAGAAACCCTAATGAAAGGAAGAACGTGTTTTCTCTGTGCAGCCATCTCTCCCTCTCACTCTCTCTCTCTCTTCTATCTTTCCCTCTATCTCTCTTTCTCTACCTAGGGTTTGGTGAATCATATCAACATAAATAATGGTCACAGTTGTATAAGCCAGACAATCACTAAAGTGAAAGATAACTAAAGACAGTTACTTCTGCACACTGATAAATCTTTATGGATTTCAGCACCCAATCACTAAAGTGAAAGACAACTAAAGATATTATGTAAACCAATAAAGAATGCAACAACCTGAAAACATTAAAAAGAAAAAGGAAAGCATTTAACTCACACCAATTTTCAGATTAGCAGTGCAAAATGGCTCCACTCACCAAACACAGGACTCATATCAAGATATGCCCAAACAAGAATTGTGATTGCAGCTAAATGTTCCATCAACTGAACTGAATCATTGGGGAAAATGCGATCAGCCAAGGAAGGCCCTACATTGATCCAAGCCAATTCCACTCTTAAATTTTGCTAAATTGGATTACTGAAAAAACACTCTGACAAGTTCACAAACCTTGAAAGGTATGTACTCAAACATATGTATTCGCTCATTTTGTTGTTTTAGGCTGAGAACCTTGCCAAAGCCATCTACAATTATCCTGAATGTGCTATTCTCGGTCAAGTATGGTGACTTCCTTTCGTCTGGAAAATCTTTTATCTTTGCTTCCAATTCTTCATAGCTAGCAGCCTGTCCCTAAAGTTCATATATACCCTTTATAAAAAGACCTACAAATCCCAATTCATGAAAAAGAATATATGAGTAAAACTACCAGAAAAGTGGAAATCAAACATCTAAACCCAATATGAAGAAAGATAGAAGTTTATAAGACCAGCAAAAAAGTTCAGAATGAAACAAAATAAAACAGAAAGTAAAAAATACAGAAAAAAATAACGGTGCCATCCAACACAACAATATGAAGAATGTGTTTTTTGTACTAAATGCTATATAGATTAGAGAAAACATTTAACTGGATTTCGACTGCATGGGAATTTAAGTCCAATATGAAGAAAGATAGAAGTTTATAAGACCAGCAAAAGATTTCAGAATGAAACAAAATAAAACAGAAAGTAGAAAATACAGAAAATAATAATAGTGCCATCCAACACAACAATATGAAGAATGTGTTTTTTGTACTAAATGCTATATAGATTATAGAAAACATTTAACTGGATTTAGATTGCATGGGAATTTAAAAGTCTGAAGTTCTATTTCCTTTTTTCTATAATTAAGATTAGGCAAACACCAAAAACAAGAATATTTAACCTTAGAAATGTAATGTCCAAATTCAACCATATACGCTTGGAAGCATGATATGGAACTGGATTTATATCAAAATATTTTCCCTAACAGCCAAACTAGTTTTTTGTGTGAATGGATGCCACAGGACCATTATCTCTAGGTAAGAACAAGCTCAACCCCCACATCGTAATAGACATGAGTTGCAATTTCTAGCTCAAGGGTGTGAACTCATAGAACATTCTCAAACTTTTCCCAACTAGGGATACCAGCAAGAGTGTGTCTATAACAAAAAAACAGCCAAGTTAAGAAAAAAAATAAAGTAAAAGATGCACTAACTTACAATGGCATGCAATTTAAGCAAACAAGCATGTGCTATTTTCAAGTCCATCACTGCAGTTAAAAATACTCATTATCCGAATGTTAAAGGCAACAACACATGAACCAGAAACAAGATAGTCGTTGTTCCTAAACGTTTCCCTTCTACACTACCTTCGGAACTAAAACAGATGTCCCACAAAACTCTGAGAGAGAGAGAGATCAAATCATAGGACTAGACGAACCGAATCACACAAACTTAGTAAGAGTACCAATAGATTGATGAAAGTCCACAACATAAACACACAAAAGAGAGAGAGAGAGAAAATCATAGGACTAGTAGAACCGAATCACACAAACTCAGTAAGAGTACCAATGGAATGATTAGAGTCCACAATATAAACACGCCAGAGAGAGAGAGAGAGATCATAAACCGAACAATACAAACTCAATAAAGAGTACCAATAGAAAAGAATGATTAAAGCCCACAACATAAACACGCTACTAACAATTCATCCTCTCAAACAGTCCACGGAAAAATTGAAGCACCCATCAATCGAACAACCAAAACGTCACCCCTGTAGGTTTTAGGATTGAGGTGTGCACAGAAGATTTGAGGAGAAGGAGGGTTGATTAACAGCCTGCATCAAGGGGGGATCCTTGATCCTCTTGGGATAATCATGCAGAGGCAAAGGTCTGGAGAATTTAACCTCTCTGAGTAGCCGTTATCCAACCTAACTGTGGATCCAGTGTGACTAAATGGGTCTCACATGGAATCCAATGACCCAGTTAGCGGGCCATTGAAATATACACCACCAGGATCATGGTGGGGCCCAATCTACATTGGATTCCCGGCATGTTTAGGTAACCAGTGCATTATGTATGCACTCATGACATTATGAGGTTTCAATATGCTAGTTGGAGTTTTCCTTCATGATATATCCCTATCATGAGGTTATTCACACACTAGGTTGTTTTTCCATCATGTCATAACTTTCAAGTATTCACCATTCATTTCATATTAAGTCATGCAATCTACGAACACATCATAATGTGGGTCTCACATAGTCATGAGATTCTTTTGCTCTTCCATGACCTTACCATAGGCATGCACTCTACTGGAGTATTATGAAAATTCATAAATTCATGATTTGCCAAACATAGCAGATACTCTCACTTTTCATGTACATTAACACATATGTTGATCACTACCTGATCAGTTCAGATCAGTGTATCCGGATCCAAATAGATCAACATCATTTAGTATTTCATGCAAAACTTTAAAACATAAAAGATATCCTTTCATGTATTCATATCAACGTTCTATAGGGAACATTATTATAATTATTATAGATAAATATTCGCACTGCAAAAATTATAATTCCGCTCCCACTTTTTCAATGCATTGTATTTAAGCAATATTTGCATTAAGCCATGACATCATGTGGTTTTACATACACTGGTTGGATTTTTCCTTCATGATATATCCATATGATGAGGTTATTTGCAAACTAGGTTGTTTTCCATCATGAATCTATATCCAAATCCAATTTTGGATATGCACCAAATCCATATCCAATGAGAGTTATCTCATTATCATTTCGATATGCTAAAATATGATAAGTCAATTACCAAGCTTTAATCAAACTACTAGTTTGAACATTTAAGTTCAAAACCATTACCGGATCTACATATATATCCAATTTTATTGGATTTGCAGGATTCCATATCCAAAACCATATATTATCTATCAAGTCCAACGCGATTCAGATTAAAATGGATCTCCATACAAGTTTAAATAAAACCATGGATCTTACAGGATTTGACTATAATCCAAATCCATATCTAAAATCATATATTTCAAATGTCGATCAATCCATATTACACATTCAATATTCCACTTGTCTGGATCAAACCGTGTAAATCCTGAATCCATATAAATATATATCATTATTAGATCCAAATCTCTGGCCTGATACTATCCAGATTCAACATGGATCAAATCTAGATCCATACAAAAATATATATAGATTTGTCTATAGATCAATTATGGATCCACATACCATATCAAACACAACACTTATCCGGATCAATCACAATCTTGGATCAAATCTAGATCCATATCCTCTACCCGAGCGTGTCACTAACCTGGATTCAATCTAGATCAAACTAGATCCATATAACATATCCAGACATAACACTCATTTGTATCCAATCACAAAACTGGATCAAACTGGATCTATATTATCTGAGTATAACACTCATTCTGATACAATCAAAAAACTAGATCAAACTGGATCTATATCCCATATCTGAGTATAACACTCATTTGGATTCAATCACAAAACTGAATCAAACTGGATTTATATCCCATCTCCAAACATAATACTAAGCATAAGAACAATGCAATAACTCAAAGAACTTTTAGAGCCAAAAATTTTACCGGATCCAACCAGGTCTTTTACAAAAATATCTGTAACAACTGGATCCAAACCTGTCAGGTATTCCGCTAACCAGAAGCACTTTTCGGCAAAATCAGAAAAAAAAAATCAAAACAATTCTAGGTAAAATCAATCCAGAACACCAAGACATAATTTTCTTAGTTAAACAGAAAATTGTAGGTACTTTTTTGTAATTTTAGACACAAAATTCTGTTTCGGATAATATCCAAGAAACAAGCCTCTTTCTGAAATTACCTAGAAAACAATGCTTCTGATTTGAAAAACAGAAGGACACATGCGTAATAAGCAAGAAAGAGCATGAACGGTGTTGTAAATGTCTTTTTTTTTCTTTACCCTTTTAGTAAAAGGAAAACTCTTAGGGTTTTCTTCTTAAAAAAAAATAGAGAACAGGGGCGGCATCAAAGCACCCTTTTCAAAAACCCTTTTTTTTGTTTTTTTGTTTTTGTTTTTAAGTCACCTTTTCTTAAAAGTGGGACTTAGGGTTTCCCTCTTGAAAAATGTGGTAGCAGAGCCACTTTTAAAACTTTTTATGTTGAAGGAAAAAACTTAGGGTTTTGCCCTTTTAACAAAAGGGAAAAACATAGTGAGAAAGAGGGACGGGGGCGACAGCCGTCACCCTCGTCGCTGCCTCCTTCTCCTGAAGATCCGGCAATTGTCGACGTGATCTCTATCTATTGTTCTAACTGGATCACTCAGTTGGTTGTTCGACGGAGTTTACAAGCAGGTGACGGTATAGGAGTACCCATCGATAGAAACTTGGATCATGCTCGAGCATGTCGACAGAATCTTTATCGACTCGTCGTTGTCATCTCTCTGTCGCATCCCTCTCGACCATCATTAACGATTTGCAGTCGCTCTGGGGACCCAAGGACGAGCTCGAGTGCACCGTCTGCCTGAACTGGTTTGATCCGGCCGAGATCCTCCACCTCCATCACAAAGAACTGAACAAACAAAGGACTTGTACTGGCCGTGACATCGAAGTAATCAACGATCCTGGCATCAGGAGCTCTCAACTTGTTCTTGAAAGCCTACTCCAGGTAGGCCAGAGCTTTGCCGAAGATAGGGTTTCACCCCCTTTTTTCAGGAAGGGGAAACGAAAAAATGGGGGCGATGGTCGTAGTCATCGCAGTTGCTAGGGTTCGTAAGGATCGACGCCTTGCGGTGATGAAGCAGTCCTGTCGGGTGGTCACCCGATTTTGGCCTTGAACAAAGGGCTTCGACCATAGGACCCATCTGGTCGTTGTGGAGGAGGTTGTTGAGTGCGCTGATGTTGAAATTCCTCTACCTCATCGGAAAGGGTGACAGCTTTGCCGAGGTGCACGGCTCGCACCACCGTCTCTTCGCCATCTGTGCCACCGTTGAGCTGCAGTGTCACTGCTCCAACTCGAGATTCAGGGCAGAGTTGCAGTCTCTCCTCAACGGCATCGCTGAGAGAGGATCTGAAATAACATGAGAAATTAGGGTTTTCATGGTTGAGGTCGCCTTTTGCTTTTTGCTTCGCCAATCTCACCAATCTCGATGCAACATTTGTCGATGAGCAAGTCGACGAATGGAGAGGGAACTGATGCCCACCACAGCGCATCCAACTCGCCCAACGATCCCAGGATGAGCTTGTCGGGTTCCTCTGCATTGAGTCCACCGAAGAAGAGTCCAGACTCGCCCCTCTTTAGAAGTCGAGGAACCCACTAGAAGAGGACATCACATCGAGCGGGAAGGAATAGCAGGGCTTCCTCGATGCTCCCAACTCAGAGAACGAGCGGCAGAGCTCTGCTCGGTTGTAGGCATCTGGAACGCTAGAGGTGGCAGAGTCCGGAAGCGCGTCGAGGCCCATAGGTCGCATAACGACGCTTGGCAATCGCCACTGCCGCTTGCTTTCTTTAGACCCATCGTCGAAGCACTCCGGTTGGACGATGCTGGTGCGGATCTTCTAGGAAAAGATGCTTCTAGAGGGCCTCAAGGCCATCGTCGACTGTCAAGCGACAACCAGAGGCCTCACGAATGTGAACCCATCCTTGATGTCTAGGAGCTTCGGGTTCTCCGGTGACGTCTCAGCCGTAGCCGGCTTCTCTGGCAACATGGTGAGGATGTCGTGGCAGACTCGCCGGTTCAATCAACTCTGATGTCGAGGGCCCGAGTGCCCCGAACGAGTTGGCAGTAGATAGAGCAGGACCGACATTGGGCGAAGGGTCGGGAGACTTATCAGATCCCGATCTTGTTAGTGGTGGAGTCGTGGGTGTCCGGCCACACAATGTCCTTGGTTTCTGTCTTTGCAAGCCGAGCGACAACATTCAGGTCTTGTAGTCAACTGATGTATGTACGAAGTTGGATAAGGAGATGCCCCTCTGCTCTTGGAGTTGCGAGAGTTGCAGGTTTTTGCTACAATGCTTGCACACTCGCAACCTGGCTCTAATACCACTGTAGGTTTTAAGATCAGGGTGTGCACGAAAGATTTGAGGAGGAGGGTTGATTAACGACCTGTATCAGAGGGATCCTTGATCCTCTTGGAATAATTATGCAGAGGCAAGGGGCTAGAGAATTTAACCTCTCCTGGGTAACTGTTATCTAGCCTAACTGTCTCATTAAACTCCTAAACATGCTGGGAATCCAATGTAGACTGACCCCACCATGATCCTGGTGGTGTATATCTGAATGGTTCACTAAGTGGGTCATTGGATTCCATGTGAGACCCATTTGGTCACACTGGATCCATACCCTATCTGATCTCACACTTCCATCAACCCCTTCTACATAGATCCAATCAATCGATCGATCAAGAGGCTCCACTCCTTTTGCCGACGTAATTAGGTCCTCGCTTTCTCTTTTTCAAGGGAAGGGCAGCAACGCATTAGGCTTCCATTGAACAAGCTCCACCTTGTGGAACGCGGAAAGGTTATAGGCTGCCAACCAGAAAACCAAACAAAAAAAGTAGGAACCGCCCCCATTCCAAAACATTGGTATGCTTCAAAAACATGAAAACAGACACCCAACAAATTATTTTCTGCAGGAAGTAGGGATGGCAGTGGGGCGGGGCGGGGGACAAGGTCTCCACCCCCGCCCCGCCTCAAGATTTTATCATCCACCCCCTCCCCGCCTCCCCGGCGGGGATGGATTTTATCCTCCACCCCCGCCTTCATCCCCGTTTCATGTCCTCCATCCCCGGTTCAAACGGGGATGAGGCGGGGATATTGCGGGGAAAAGTGGTCGGGGCGGGGATGAGGCGGAGATTGGGGCGGGGCGGGGAAAAGTGCACGTCCATCCCTGCCTCCACCCCCGGACGGGGATGGATTTTAACCTTCATCCCCGCCTCCATCCCTGTTTCATACCCTTCATCCTCGGTCCAAACGGGGCGAGGCAGGGCGGGGCCCCGCTTTCCCCCGGTCCACTGCCATCCCTAGCAGGAAGGCGGTTGGCTCACTTTTCTTGGCAATATTGGAGGCTATCTCCTCAGAGGGAAGAGACACGAAGTGGAAATGAGAGTCCGAGTGGTGGTTCTCCGGGAGCTCCCACTGCAGTGATCTGTTGGAGGGAGGCTGAGAGCCGCCGAAAAGCTCAGCGAGAGACTCCACCTCCGGCCTCTTGTAGTCCAGCAGCCTGTGGTAGAACACAAAGAGGAACCACATTCTCTCTCTATATCTACCACATGCAGAGGAACCACATCTCTCTCTCTCTCTCTCTCTCTCTCTCTATATATATATATATATATATATATATATATATATATATATATATAAGGAACCACATCTCTCTCTCTCTCTTGCACAGAAGGTACCAATGGGCTTCTTCACAAGCTTGGTTTCTTTCTTTGAGGGGTTTTATACCGAACAACAGAACCCACAAAACCAACAAAAACCCTTCTCGGGTTTTGAAAAGATACTGTACGTCACAAGGATACTCCAACATACCACAGTGTCGTCTCCCCTTTATACTGAAAATCTAGGCAAAAATAACGTATCGCGTGTCATTACGCTGTATGCCTGTGATATGCCAGCAAGTCCAGCCAAACGCAGAATAAAAAAGCCCAGCTCCGTTCTCATCCTTTCAAAAGATATCCATTTGCCTTTTTTTCATAAGACCTATTTTCCAACAAATCTAACGGTAGGGGCTTGTCAACGGGTCTAAGTTTGTATCGCGTACCTTACCCAACCCAAACCTGAACCCTCAGTTATGGGCATGGAAAGTAGAATCGAATAATATTTGGGCCGACCCGAACCCAACAGAAGCAATGTGCAAGTCAGGTTTGGATCATGATTTTTGCCGAGTACCCGACTGGACCTGGATTTTTTGCCTAGTGCCTCAAATGGCCTGCGTATTCTTATATATATTTTTAATAAAAGAATTCTAAAATTATGCAGGTCCAGGTTTGGAAATTTATTTTCGTGACCAGACAAAACCCGAACCCGGCTATTTGTTATATGGGCAAGTCCGGGTAAACCCTAACCCGACCCTAGGGCTATCAATGGGTTGTATCTGGTCCACATCCAACAGGTTTGGGATGCAATTGGATATGAGTTGGCTGGTACGGGGCCTGACCTGGGTTGGATGATGCAAAGCATGGTCCAGGCCTTGGTCCATGTGGTAAGAACCAGGCTGAGTCTAGTAAAGCCCTTAATGTTTTAAAAATATGCAGGAAAAAATCTTTGAAGTCTAATAAGGTCTTGGTTCATTGCCCAAAAAAAAAAGGTCTTGGTTCAGACTGTCTGGTTTACCAACTTGTAGTTAAGGCCCGTGTCCACATGGCGCCTGTGGGTCTGAACCAACTAATTATTTGGACCTAATTTACTGAGCCCCAGACCCTAGTATTATCGGGTTGAGTTCATTCCGACCTGATCTATTGACAACCGTGATGAATACTCCCAATTTATGGTGATGGGAATATCTCAGTGTTGTGGTTATGAAATATATGGAATAAATCACAAAATAAAATTTTATTTAATAGTAATAGTTTTTATATAAAAGACTGAGAAGCCACCCCCACATAAAGAGACTTGATCGCGCTGGACTATGTCTGTAATGCCTATGATCGCTTCTCCGGCGGTGTAAAACCGGTGCACACCTTGCTCCTAGGGAGCCACCAGCTTCAGATTGTTCAAGGGGGTGACGCCCGTGAAATTTGAACCTAGACCACCGTCTAGCAGCCTAGGCCCCATCACACTGAGCTCAGAACATTAAACACCCTTTTCTCAGGTTGGGGTCTTTAAGGCCTTCTAGTTTTAGGGATAGTTAGACTGTGTAGAGGGCCAGTCCACAGTTTGGAGTTGGCACAGACCATACCCATAGGTATGACCAGGTCCTGGGCCAACATTATGGACCCTTTACCAGGTCCAATCCATTGAGCCAGCCTACACTGAGTTGACTTGGGCATTGAGGGCTCTATGAGCCACTACTGAACTTAGGACTCAACAATTAGGGCCAGACTCAGCTCAGTAGATTAGCTTAGATCCGACTCAAGTATGTCCTAATCCCAATATTAGTACGCAACAAATCAAGACTACAACCACTCTATTTATTTCACAGTAGGACAATACATTGTGGAAATTATAGCCCAAGGAAAAGCTTGAAATGAATGTAGGAATACGCAGTGATGCTTTGAACCCAAGTAACACGGACAGGGTTAAAATGATACGACACGGATTATTCACATTATTCTTGTATAATTTCATGCAAAGAATAGTATATGAGAAGGGAGTAAATTGGAGTATAAGCTTTGAACATGATCTTATATGTTGGAATGAGATTATCCATCATCCCTGCATTCATTTGCACTTACACAAACGTCATAGATTTCGTTTCTCTTCCTGTCACCTCTCCTTACCTCCTACATTTTGTTGGTTTTCCCTCTTAGGGCCCGTTCGTTTCCAGCTGTGGGAAAGGGTTTTCACGGGAGGTGCTGTGGGAAAATGTGGGGCCCACCACAGTGCCATGTAAGCCTACCACTTTCCTGGTTTTGTTTCACATCTGCTGGGAAGAGGCCGTTTTCCTATGAAACAAACAGCTCCTTAGTTCTTTAAATTACCTGGTCAGATTCATGTTCATAAAATCTGGCAAGGTTCATCAGAAACGACCACCAAGAAGCCAAATCTCCTGCTAAAATCGACCAATCTAAAGCTTATCTGCTTATTTTTAGTCCTTGATCAATATATTTGCACATACAGAGAGAGAGCCTTTATCTCACTGTTTTGTATAGAAGAAGATACACCAGTTCTAATAAGACCAGGGCAGTGTGCCTGGGTATGGAAGTGGACCACAGTAAGTGAATAAACCTTGCAATTCAGGGCAACCATTAGGATAGGGAACTGATCGATGGAACGGATCACGCTTCAGTTTCTTTCTGTACAAATTGCCCATACAACCATATGGGTCTTCCTGAAACTGAGCCCTTGCCAATGCTTCACCTCTCTTGGCTGTATCCTTGGATGTAGCCGAAGCCGGAGTACCCACATAGAAGAACCTTGCCTCCGGGAAGCCAATTGCAGTGCGGTGCAGACCTGCAAACCTTTCCTCCTTGAAATCATAGCTCACAACCTGATGCCGTCAACATTTGCATCAAAACATTAACTAAAAAAGCATAATATTCTCCATATGATACAGAAACCAAAAGCCTCTATCGCTCTGAAGCATACCAACTTACATATCAAAGTCTGAGCCCAAGGAACATTTAACTGAACTAACAGCAGATAAACCAACTGTAATCATTCCATATTGCACAATGCTTGAACAAACTGCCCTTGGAAGAAGTTTATGCAGAAGAGAGAGAGAGTAAATTTATTAAGCCTTAATTCTAAGGGTACAAGCAACTATTCTACAGATATCTGGTTATTCCAACTAAAAGGCTGTGCATGAGCATGGTAGCCTAACTGAAACAAGCCTTGCATTCGCTTCAGAAAAAATGTGAGGTGTGTCCAATATTCTCTAAATAATTTAATAGACGACAAAACTTACTGTTATATTTTGTGGATATACACCAGTAAGTTCACGAAATCGACAAACGCTAAAAAGAAGGTTCTCAAAGCTATCTCTTGCATGCTCTTCTGTAAGTGCTCTTCCCCTGACAGTTGCTTGATTACCTGAAAAATATGAAACGAAGCATATCATTGCAATTCCAGGAAATTAAGTTGGACTCAGTTGACATGCAAACTAAGAAACTCTATACCAGAATTATATCAACGGTTTGCACACATTACTACATATGAATGGTAACAATCGGAGACATAACCACCAGTCCTGTTGAAAAAATCTGTGTATGAGATACTAATATGCAACACATTCTCATCTATATCACAAGAAACATTAGTGAATAGCAAACTTGCCAATTGTGAGAATTATGGGAACATAATATTGAACAGTTATAAGATGTTAAAGCTAAAACTCATAAATTCGACTAAAAATTCCCTGGCAATCCAGGGAATATGACAGAAATTGACCTATTACAGACCCTAGCCACTAGAAATATTCACAGCCTACTGATTTGGATTAAAATATGTAGACATCAAAAACAGGAGTTAGTGTCCATGATGTGCTGTGATTATGTACAACAGGAAGGTTCGTATGCATAGAAGACCTTATGAATAAGGTAACTTTGTTCAGACAAATGCAAGGCCAAACTAAACACCCCTCTTAAACATTTTATTAGGAAAGGTTTTTGCATGACTGTAATGCCGTGGTAAAGAGATGAGGTGCTACAATTTTCCATTGCCATTTGGCAGATTTTTACAGAAGTCATCCTCATCCTTTTTGCTGATTCCACAAATATCCTGAATGCTAGGAGCAGTTTGCTGGAACAGGAGTGGGAGCATGGCAAGTTGGCAACAAAATGGAGAGAGAGAGAGAGAGACTATTGCTAGATGTGAAGTATGACTAGTACTAAATTGAACCATGACGAACCCATCAATATGGTCCGATATTGGCGGGTACCTGATTCTGTTGAGGGATGAAATGAATGTGAAGAGTGACTAGTTATGATTCCAAGTTATGGTAAATATTGCTAGATGTGAAGTATGACTAGTACTAAATTGAACCCATGGTGAACCCATACATATGGTCCAATATTGGAAGCTATCCGATTCCGTTGAGGGATGAAATGAATGTGAAGAGTGACTAGTTATGCTTCCAAGTTATGAAGATCAAATTCATGACAATGACGACTGAAGGATGATGTAAATGGTAATGAGGGAATTAGTAAACTTACTAGGCAGCAAAGAAGAGGCAAGGGGACAGACACATACAGCTTATCTAGAAGAAGAGGAAGAGATTGAAAGAGGAAAAGTTTCATAAACAAAAACATGAAGAAGCCTAAAAAGAATTACAATGGAAGAGAAGAGATAAAGCTCCTAATGGGTTTTTTCTTTTCTTTTTCTGCTTAGTCGTTTCATTACTCTTCTTCACATAAGATAGATGGTAGATGATAATTCATATTTATGGTATGGTTTTAAGATGTAATCATGGTCAAAATTCCAAACCATTTGTGCTTTTAAGTTATGTGTATGTCACATTTTTTCAATGTTTTTAGAGTGGAATGTCATTGCAAGTAGTAAATGGTTTTAGACATTTCATACATTAATTAGTAATATTTTGAACATTTAATCTCTTTGATTTTTAAATGGTTAAATCCTTTACAAATGAGGCATTATATACATCCATTGAGGTGCCTGCCTCATCTCACCAAAGGTAATGATGGCACTCAGCCTCATGTTGTTGCCTATGTAGGGCTCGACAGAACTTCGCAAGTTATTAGAAATCTAAGTCACAGGGACTCAGCAAACTGGGTGCCTCACCCGCATCGACGCGACGCGGGTGCGGCACTCGGTGCAGTCAACGGGACCCTGGGTGCGGTCAACGCACCCAGGGTCATTTGTATCCATTTTTTAAACCCCAAAAAAATGCTCCCAAGTTTGCCTCCTGTCGTCGCCACCCGAATGGGTCAAAGAGAGGGGAAAAGAACAAGGAAAGGAGGTGCTCAGCACCTCCCTGGCAGACCCAGAGCCACCACGATGGTGGCTCTGGTCCACCGACCTGAGAACAGGAGGGTCGAGGGAGAAGGAGAAGAGAGAAGAAGACTCGGGGGAAGGGGAGTTTACCCGAGAAGGCCGCGGAGGGTGCTGAAGTCGCCGGCGAACAGGGTGCCCGAGGGGGGGGGGGGGGGGGGTCGGCTGTCGAAAAAACATCGTGAGAGAGAGAGAGAGGGAGAAACGAGCGACGGGGCTCGTCGAGGTTCCGGTGACTGAGGGAGCTTGAGAGGGAGGGAAACCAAGTGGGAGGAGAGGGTAACAGAGAGAGGGAGAGGGACGAGCACAGTGGGGCAGGGGGAGGCTATTGGTCGGTGCTCCGGCGAGCCGTCGACCGACGGCTAGAGGTCGGACGGGAGGAGAGACCAGGGCAGGCGACGAAGGTGGGGAGGGTTTTCTCGAATGAGAAAACCATAACCCCTCTGTTGCTTTATAAAAGCACGGGGGTGGGGTATCCAAATTGGGTCTGGGTGGGGTATCCAGATTGGGTCTGGGTAGGGTCCAAACCCGACCCGGGTCTGACCCAATTTTTTTTAAATCGAACGAGGATTTTGTGATGGTTTCAGGCGCAATTCGTGTTGAGAAATTAGTAATACTGGAACTGGGTTAAGATGGCATTGTAATGGTGAACTTACTTGGATTTATTTTTTCTTTCAAATTAGTTTGATTAGAGAATGAGGGAGATAAAAGAATTCATAAAAAATATGATGGGGGTAAGTTAACTGTTAAAACATAAAAATTATATATATATATATATATATATATATTATTTTTTTTGCCGCAGCCCCACACCCAAGTGTTTTGAAAGTGCCGCACCCCCGCACCCGCACCCATGTGACATAGTTAGAAATTGATCCAACACCATTGGCCAATTTATAGCTTTGATTCCTAGATATCAAGCCACTTTAGCATTGATGAGCTTTTGTCAAGCCACCCCTTACTCAAAAAATCACCACCCTCATCATTGAAGATGTGGTTGTACGTAGCAGGTTGAATCAACCTTGGGTGGACTTAATATGAAGGATATTAGCAGATATAGGCCAGCTAGAATATTTATTGAGCTCAGACCATATTTGACTAGCTCAAGAACTATATGAGAGTCAAGTACAGTGCATCCAATAATGAGATAAAAAATTTAAACTTTTGGACTATATATTCATTAAGAAAAACTTTTGCACTATATATTATCTTCTTGAAATTTTCTAGCAAAGGTACTTTATCATGCATAAAAGATAATAATTCGAAAGACCTGAGTACCACACATCCTAAATCGCATCACTAGAATCATAGCGCTCCCCATCACAGATTTCAGCAGCCAACTAAGTTTTCAATAAATCAATACTACTGTCAGTTTTCCACTTAGAAGTCATCAACATGAGCATTTCTACGAGTCACAAGGAGCAGTGTATACAGAACATAATTTTGGTTCAGACTACTTTCTAACCAAACACATGATCATCTGAAATTAAAGAGAACAAATTTTCATGAATCCAAGAGAAAATACACATAGAGGTAATAGAAACTCTAAACTTATAATATTGTGAATATTCTTTTCGCATGAATATTTATTAAAAATTGACCCAAAATTCACTGTGAACAAGTGATTCTCTTCAAAACTATAACCTGAAGGAACCATTATGTATAAAAATGCTGAATATTTACCATCTTAGAACAGGAAAGTATTCAAAAATAAAATTTAAACAAAAATACAATGAAGAACAGGTTAACTCACCAAACCAGCCCTTCGACTCCGCAACACTCCAGTAACTCTGTGCTTCACTACGAGGCCCAGCGTCCTTACGAGTTTCACCGCCACTGAATAACAGCAAAGCATCCTTATCTTTTGCAGCAATCTCAACCCCCTCCCTGATGTGCTGCAAGAACGTAGCAGCCTGCCCTGGATGCTTCTGATAAGACACCAAAAACCATGAGTCCTCCCCATCAACCCTCTCGCAACTGGTACTCGTATACACCGAATGGCCCGCAACCATCACAAGATTGAGAAGATTCGCATAAGGATACACGACTGAATCTATTTCAATTTTCTTTTGAAAGCCCATACCCCTGAACCGGTTCTCATACCCCGCTAGAACAATCAGAATTACGAGTCCAACCACCAGAGAGGTGAGAAACAGGATAAGTGGGTGGAGTTTATAGTGATAGTGAAGCCGATGGCTGATCGATTTGATCATTTTGATCACCTCCAGTTGAGAATTCTTGGCCCTCCTTGATTTCTTGCTAATCCCAGACTCCAAATCCAACTCACCCCTCGGGTAAGCGTGGAAGGATTTAGGGCTTCCTTGCCCAAATGATTGACTCATACTAGCATTGAAACTCACTTAAAATGGCATCAAAACCGAAACTCAAGACACAGATCGAACTGTATTCGAATTTAACAAACGGCACAAAGAAATCAAAATATGCTAAAGGATCTGTCTTGAGTGACCAACAAAACTTCCAATGCTACCACAATTTAAACAACACTAATTGCAAGCTAAAGCCTAATTGGTTCACAAATTGGAGAGTCCAAACAATCTAAGAATGACCCAATATCAGAAATCCTTCCTGTTCCAAATGGGTTTACAAATTTTCCAATCTATCATCACTCAGAACAATAATCAAGCTAATGTAAACAATACCCACAAGAAAATTCAAGAGGAACCAACATCAGAAACGATTTTTCAGGGGAAAGAAACAAAATAAACAATAACCAAACAAGTGGGAGGCTGAAATCTTCAATGGGAGATCCATGATTCTTGCAATTTTCATGAGAAATATGATACCTTTCTCATTTAGGAAATTTTGGGGATCTCTTGAAGGTGATGGCATATAAGGTGGGGATTGAGGGATTCAAAGGAATTGGAGAAATAATTCAAAAACAAACCAGGTGGGGATCTTCCAAAGGGTACCAAGGAATGGCTTTCGCCTTGCTCGTGGAAAATTTGGGTTTCAATGGGAGACAAGATTAGATTAGGGTGCCCGCTGTGGGTATGGATCGGACCATGCTTGATCCGGACTTGAATTTAAATTGCTTGTAGATCTAAATCTGAGTCATGAATCATGATCCCAATTAGGGGTCTCAACGGGTCGGGTTTGGTTTAGATCCAGTGGAACCAAACTTAAACAAGATTTTCAGGTATGGTTATCGGGTTCAGACCTGGGTCTAATCGGGCCCACTATAAAAAAAATCATACCCAGACCTGATAAGAACTACATGAACCAAACCCGCTGGTCTTAAACGTAACTCTGGTCGGTCCAGGTCTGGTATAAAATTTCGCAAACTATAACCGGGTCTATGTATTAATCGAACCTTTAGGTCCAGGCCCGGGTCTTTTTATTTATCACCGGACCCTATAGGGTTTGGTTCGGGTCAGGTCTGGGTAAACCAGACCCATTGACACCCTTAATCCCAATGAAATCCGACAAATTAGGTTTGAATCCGGGTCGGATATTATTACGATAGCACTGAACCCGGGAAAACTTTTTTTTTTTATGATAATAAACCCTTACTGAGGACGGGTTCACTTGATGGGCCCCACCCCCTACGACTTAGGCCCAGGTTGGGGTGACCGGCACCCAAGCCCTTCCAGAGCCCACCAGTTAAAGGCACCTACTCACCTGTTGGTACGGGTGTCAACGGGTCGGACTCCACTAAAATTGATGGGCCAAAACCTGGATTCGACCAAGTAATGCCGGTATTGAATTTTGATTTGAGTTCGATCAGATTTTTTATAAGAAAAACCATATATGAATCGCTCCAACCTGAGCTTGGCCAAGTATCCGAGTCATTCCATATGCATTAATTAGAACCAAAACTTAGCTTGAAATGGGCTCTGGCCATGAAGCCCATTTGACCTAGTTGCAGTTATATATCCATTATAAGAATTATAAACATGCCCAAATTGGTCTCTAGCCATCAAGCCTATCAAACCCGGACCCAATTGCACCAGTCCTACCCATACGAATAAATTTTTAACCACCAAGCCCATTAGACGCAGACTCAGCTCAACCAGCCATGTTCATATGCATATGAACCAAAACCAGACCAAATTTATCTCTAACCATTAAGCCCATCTGACCCAGACCCAGTTGCACCAAGCCTACCCATATGCAGAAGTACTAAAAACCAAGCCTAAGCTGCTGTTCTAGCCCACCTAACCCATATCTAGTTGCACCAACCATATCCGTGCAAATAAGAACCAAACCTGGACCACGTTGGGCCCTAACCATTAAGCATATATGACTCGAACCTTGCTGCACAAGCTCTACCTTTATACCTACTAGAAAGTCGGCCTGCCCATATGGCTGGGCCCTATAAGATAACTTAAACGGCAAAAAAAGGTTTGAATAATATATATTTATCAATATTGAAAAGGAAGAACAATTAAAATCATAAACATATTGATAAATTTAACACATTATAAAATATTTTTATTTTATGACTATTGAGAAGGGGGAGAAAATAGAAATAATCAATCCATCTACCATCTCAAAAGATAACATTGTCCAACATACTTTGTACCAAAATAGATAGAGATGTTTTTTTAATTATTTTTTGACAAGCAAATTATATAAGAGAGTTTAACAACCACACACCAAACTTAAATTTTGCATTGTGGATGACCTAACATCCATGCAACACAATTCCATGAGTATATCCACATAATTCTTTCTCTCAATTTTCATGTATTAGATCCATTTTCCACATCCCTCTTTCTTTCTCTCTCTCAATTACTCATGTATTAAATCCAATTAACTTTGTCCATCTGAAAATATCTGGCAGAAAGCCCCAACATACCCATACATGGTTGGGACCAATGTTGTCAGTATCGGCCGATACATATCATATCGTATCGATAAAAAAATCGATAAGTATCACCCCTGAATCGGCTATTTTTAATAAATGTAAAAAAAAAAAATCAATGATTTTAATATTGTTTTAATGTTTTAACATGTGTCAAGTTCTGATTGACATATTTTTTTTTGTTGATACAAAACTATTCACTTGAGTATTGGTATCGGCCGATACAGTTCAGGGTTGATACCCACAACATTGGTTCAGACATTTCAGCCAACTATACTTCTGTTTCCCAAGAAAAGCTCCACAAATTATGTTCTTGACTTGCTTGAGAGAGAGAGAGAGAGAATGGCTATAATTAACGGCTTGTTCAATAAATTAAGTAATTTTATGACAAACAAATAGGGATGGCAGTGGACCCGGGTCGAGGCGGGGGACAAGGTCTCCACCCCGGCCCTGTCTTAATATTCTGACCTTCATCTTCACACGGGTTTTGATTTTAACTTTCATCCCCATTCCATGTCCTCCATCCCCAGTCCAAACCAGGCGGGTGGGGTAGGGTTTCTCTCCGGTCCACTGCCATCCCTAAAAGTATTTTAGTTATTTTACTAATGAAAATCATGGATGGGGCGGGGCAGGGGAAAGCATAAGTGCATCCCCACCTCCATCCTCACACGGGTTTTGAATTTAACCTTCATCCCCGTTTCATGTCCGCCATCCCCAGTCCAAATAGGGCGAGACGGGGCCCCATTTTTTTTTTCAGTCTACCGCCGTCCCTACAAACAAGATGAACAAATTATATTATGTTTTAATTTAAAACATACAACTAAAAAGAACTTAAGCAATTGTATGTTGTTTTAATGTAACTTACTATATGTTTAATTTAATACATGCAAATATAAAAACTACAGCAAAAAACTACCACTATATAAAAGCTTGTCTTAACTTATTGATCGAATTATCCAATAAATGAACAAAAAATAAAAAGAAAAGAATTCAGTTATCATATTAAGATGAAAAAAAGAGTTATTTATACCATAATAATAAATCTTAAAAGAGAAAAAACATAAGCATACCATGTGTAAAGAAAAGCAAATTTTGAGGAAAGCCAAAAGCTGAAAAATTTAGGCAAGTCTCATGTTGAGATGGATTCAAAACTTAAATTCATGCAAAAGTATAGGCTATGATTTTGAAACAGGTAAGTTTATTGCAAGTGGTCGGTTTTCCAAAGATTCATGTTCATGCAATAAATGGTTTGCACGAATGAGGTGCAGAGATGCCGAGTTATACCATGGGGGGGAGGGGGGGACTCAGCTTGTCTGGCAAGAGCAGTTGGTGCACGTCACACTATGTTGGGACGTTATAGGTTCAAATCCCAATGGTATATGATTGTCTAACTTCAGCTTTTTCTGTCCAAAAAAATGTTGTGGAGTTATAAATGAAAACAATCCATTTACTAAAAAATTACAATATGCCATGTACGTGACACTTTTTTTTTTTTTAAATCTACATAAAGAATGGGCAAACAAATTTATACTGATACTATCAAAAGACATGAGAACAATGCCACTTTAAAAAAAGTAATGAAGCATCTAATTTTTGACCCCTATTACCCTGTTTCTGCTTTTATAAAATTTAGGAAAAAGCCAAAGCCGGACCCAACTTTGTTTCCAAGCCTTACACGTCTTGTTCAGCCAATGTTAGCTAAAGGGCCGAGAAAGATATTACATACTTTTTTTATTTTTATTTTTTGGATAATAAAAATAGATCCCTACCAGTTCATTGAATAAAAAATAACTAAATTATAGTCTCTTAGAAAACATTTGGAAGCGAGAAAAATGTAAGAAAAAAGATGCAAAATGATTTTTAATTTATTTTTACCATTTCAAACTAAAGAAACTTTTTAGTTGAGAAAGTTTTCCTAAAAAGTATATTTTTTGATAGGAAACATTCTTCCATCCATGAGGTGGCATGGAGAAATGTTTCTTACCAAGAGATATTTTATTTTTACACTCTCTACCACTCATCTCACCACCATCACACACGACCATCACTACCACCATCCTCCTTATCTCTCATAATTTTCATAATTCCTCATTTTGTTTTTCTAAAACAAGCAAAGAACTTTCTTTTGAAAAAATTCTCATATAAAAAACTCTCTTAAACAAAACTTTCTTATGAAAGTTTTTCTCTCTACCAAACGTTCCCTTGCATACAAGATACTTAAAAAAAATGGAGACTCTAAGGAGTTACCTACATGACCTCCAGCTTGTAGACCGGGAGCTTTCATCTTACCCCAAGTTTGAATCCCCATGTGGGCACCGAACAAGGCAAATCATGAAACCTCGTCTTAGGGTATCGAGGAGAGCACTTCAATGGCTGACGCTCAAGAACAACGATCGTAGGCAAGGTTGTTAAATGCGATTAGGCGAAGCGAGGCGTTGAGCCTGCGCTTCGCCTCTGAGGCGTACGCCTCTCATAACGTGAGTCTCTCAAGTATTCGTGGTATATCTAAAATATCGTAAAAATATGTGACATTTTTGTAGGGATGATAATAGATTGAATTTAATGCGTATTCGACTGCATTAGAAGTTCAGAACGACCTTTGTTTAATGCTCATAATCAGATTTCTTTTTTTATATTTACCTTAGGCGCATCACTGCAACGCCTCAGTACCTTGAGCGTGCGCTTCGCCTCTGAGGCGTACGCTTCTCACAACACTGATCGTAGGTACAAGAGGCTTTAGACCAGCACGACTAGGTATTTGACCCAGTGTTGTCCGTATCCTGAATCTGCGATGTGTATCGTATTGTCAGAAAATCGATCCGATACTGACTTGAATTGGCTATTTTTTAATAAATGTAAAGAAAAAAAACTAAAAATTTATTTGTAATATTATTTTAAGACTTTAACAAGTGCCACGTTCTGACAAGTAATAATTTTTAATTATTTTTAGGCGATTTAGTATGAGAATCGGTATCAGCAGATTCACCTGAATCTTTGGCCAAACGATACAGGTCCGATTCCGATACTGACAACATTGGTCTGATCCCAAAGCAGTACTCCCATTCCTCCTGCAAAAATGAGATGACCTTAAAATTGGAGATTCTACCTTTGCCGTACAAACTTGGACCAGCATCTCGTCTTGAATATGCTAGGTATATTCGGATCCTTATCCTGTACCAGCAACTCCAAGTTGAACCCGGGTATTGACCCACGAGGGTTCGGATATGCTTTATCTTTTTTTTTTACCGGATCCCATTCGCCGATCCGATCCACGTAACAAAGAGCCTATAAATAGGTCCCGTTGCAGCTCCCGCCACTCACTCAATGCGCGCCCTCCGAGCTCTTTTCTTCCTAAAGTACCCTTGATCTTTCTCCAGAATCCCATCTCCCCTCACCACTCGCAACTAGCAAGAACCCTTGCCTTCTAGAAGGATGGCGACTCGTGTCTCGCTAGGGTTTCGAGCTCCCGATTTCGAGGTTTTCTCATTCAATCCTTTGCTATTGAATTCTTTGGAATTCTGATCTTTTGTCGTGTTTGTCACTCGATGCGTTCGAATTCGATTTGATTTTCTTATTAATTTTGTTGTTATTTGTAGCTTCCCGAGCCACTGACGGGGAAAGTCTGGAAATTGGAGGATTTTGAGTCTTATCCTGCGTTGCTGGTAACTTTTTCTTCGTGAAGTTTCTGGATTTTTTTTGAGTTTTTTGTCTTATCGGGGTTTTGCTGGAAGAGTTAGGGTTTTGCCCGTATTTTTTTGGTCGAATTTTGCTTTTGATTGACGAATGTCTACGTTTCCTTTTTCATAAAAAGAAAAAGATGGATGAATTTTGTTTGTGATTGCCTTCAACGCTGATTATCTGATCCTTGTTGGTCCGATATTCACTTAATACTGCATTTAGATGATTATGTGAACCAAAAAAAACAATTGATCGTGGAAATGTCGACCCTGATCACTAATGCTGAATGAATTGTGGAATTGGGCGATCAAACCCTAGATTTCATACCGTGTTTGACTTTGCGAAACGAGAGTCTTCGAATCAGTGTGGTTGGTCTAACAACTGTGATGTTCTAGTGATGGATGGCTAGTATAGTAGTATTTTTTTTTTGAAGAAACCATAACCCGAATCATCATTGTCCCATTTTTGTGTGTTTGGTTTCGTGCAATTGGAATCCAGTTCCATACTGTAGATGCTACATTAGAAGTGAAGGATGCAATTCAATTCTTCTGACTGGCGCAGATGATTGTAAAGTCCAACAGAAATAGATAAAAAGTGAAATTTTGATGGAGATGGAATCGGAATGCACCCAATTCAGTCAATTGAAAGACTTTTTTTTAAGTGAGAGATTCAATTTGAGGGGTACTTCTATGCTATCGTTGTTCTGGTCTTGAAGTGTGTACTGATGATGATTTGAGACCGAGTTGTGTTGGTCATATATGCTGCTGAGCTTGGTTTGGTTCTGTTTTGTGGTTCTAATGTTGAATTGGCTGGCTGTAGATGGGTTTATATCGTAGGCATCAGCTTCTGTGGTAAATTGAATTTATCATCATTTTATCATGATGGTTTAAAGATAAATTCAATGTAAAATTGCGATAGGCTCATCTTGTTACTGTTTTTTCTTAACGTCGCAATTTTGACGTGAACTTATCTGGTCTTTCTTTGTATCTTTCTTTACATTTGAAAAGTTTTGGATTACAGAATTTATGGAGATTTTCCAAAATAAAAACCATAACCTTTTTAGGTACCCTGAGATATTTGCATAGGTCCATATTTGACATGTTTAAGAGTTGGTAGTACAGGCCAGAGAAAGTTCCGATCACACCAATTTGTTGCACTAGTCAAGTTCATACCTAGGCCGAGTTGGTACTGGGCCTGAAAACCCTGCACCATGTGCAACTGAGTCAGGTGTTGTAAAGCAATGTGCATTACAGAGATTCACTGATATGATCTAAGGATTATTTGATATCTACCACAGTTACCAGGATCCATACTTTGAACTGCAACTTACAGCCAAAGTGATCTAGGTGAGGGAAACTGAATGCTACTCTCTCGATAATGTCAGTACTGACGTTCTTACTGGTTGGATGTGTATGTTGGATAATGAGGGGAAAGTTGCACAGATGATTATCATATTTGACATGAGGGTTCTTTATTGGAAACTTTTCCTAGTATTCATGTCCAATTCCTCTTAGGCTCTGTTTGGTAGCTGTAGCTGGGGTGGGCTTGAGGATTTGGAATAAAGTTCGATCAGACTCCCACCATCGTAGCTATTTGCAGGAAAGGCACCAATGAGGTGCTTGGGGACCTAAGGAGGAAGTTTAAGGTTTTTCTCCTTTGTTTTATACCCTAAATCAGACTTCTCCAATTCCTCAACTCCATATGCATTGATCCCAAAGAGGAGTGCCTCACCATTGTTTTTTGTAGCAGATTTATAGCACATGCATAAAACAGAAGTTGATCACCCTGCTGTATATGGAGTATATTGTTCATTGCGTTTCTGCTATATAATAGTTCAAAATTTGCTTTCTAAATTGTACAACATTGTCAGAAAAATTTCTGTTGTGCATCTTAATGAAGTATATTACTTAAACTGAAATTTGTCCCTCCCTCACAAAAAAATGATCCATTGGAAAAAGTGGGAGAAGGAAAGACTTCATATCATCAACTTGATTCTGAGGCACCACAGGCTTCTGCAGATGATATTTCATCCACTAAAGCGTGCATATGCTCATTCAAGTCTTGAATCTTGTCTATCATTGAAGGTCATATTGCATTTGAGCATGTGTTAGAAAAAGCCGCAACTTTTCTGATGCATGTTCAAATAGATCTTACTGTGGACATTGCTGTCATTTTTACAGCTCATAGATTTTCTAAAACAAGATTTATTGTGTAGTAAAATACACTGTTATCATATTTTCTCAGGCAGTTTCATGAAGATATATTTTTTATATTTGTTTTTGTTTCTGTGATAAGCATATATAATGGTCCATTGACAAGTCAGTTGTGCAGGTGATGTTTCTTTGCAATCACTGTCCCTTTGTTAAGCACCTCAAAAATGATATTGTGAAGCTAGCAAACACTTATCTGCCGGTACTCTTACTCTGCTTTGCTTCTACTTATATTGTTGGTCTGCAGCCTACATATCTGCACTTCTGGTCTGCAAAATGACAGCATTGGCTAACTAAAAAGGATAAAAGAAACCAAAAATCAAGCATTTGCACTCTCTCCACTTTGATAACCTGACTTTGCTTAGCACATGTGGGGTTCTTTGTCACAAGTTTTTATCTGATACTGCAGAAGAACCTTGCGATTGTAGCAATCTCTTCAAACTCAGTAGAGACTCACCCACAGGTCTGTCTGAATCTATTAGTTTTCATTTCGTTTATATAGTTTGGTTTTTTAAAGACAAGATCTTCAAAATGGTTATCAGATATAAATTTGTAGTAGTAGCAAGGCTTGTTACTGAATTAATACCCCTGTTTGTCATGAGTTACTGGTGCATTGTCAAATTAGTTTACATGTGCTATGTCCTTTCTTGGTTCCTGTTGATTCGCTAGCATGAAACCATTGTGAATGTATCTTAACACGTGCCAGTTGAAATTCTTCTTTACTATGAATTTTCTGTGATCTTTTCATATATTCATTAAGAAATTATATAATATACAAGAAATTTCACAATATATAATGCATAGAAAGGGGATTGAAATTATGACTGGTAGATTGGGAAGTGTTAGGTACCATCATCGTATCCTCATGGTTTTAAATGATCCTTTGTTAGTTGAATATTTCTATCATGTATTTTCATGTTCATATCATCACAATTAAAATTTTTAAGTCTACATGTTCTAATCCATTGCTTGTGACCTTTCCTGCATGTTGGATTTTTTTGGAACCCTTAAACTATTTCAATGCATCAAAAAATTTAAGCTCAAGGAGGCTTACTCAATGTTGTATTCAGTATGATATTTTTGCTATGGAAACTTTTCCTTATTGTGGCTGCCCATCCAAGATACAGCCTCTGTTACATCTTTTAGTAGTCATCGTGGCTTAAGGTACTCATAATTGAGTCTATGGCTTTTGTTCTTTCCAATGGTGGCTGTTGAAAATGCATCACTTCTTAATAAAAATATCTCCTGGTTATGTTGCTACTATGAATGGCACAATTCATTTTGCAAAATCTGTTTTCATAGTCGAGAGGTTATCCCCATGAATTTTCTTATTCTAATTTTGTTTTATTTATTTATTTATTTTATTTGGTGATGTTCTTATTTGAAAGAATCTTGAGAGCTCACTTACTCTTACATCCTTAATCAACAATAAAAGATCAAGCTATGCTTAATGCATAACAGAATAAACAGAAGTTCAGAACAGGTTGAGGAGATTAATAATTTAAGATCAAGAATTTGCTAAAGAATGACGAAAGAGTGGGCACTGTTGGGACTTTTATTCCTTCTCACAGCCAGTACAAATGAGATAATGAGCTAATAATATAGCTGTCTTCAGCATGCCACTCAGAATTATGTGTTGTACTTTATAGAGAAATTGGTTTCTCTCTGGTCCTGAATACTCTTGTTATTGAAGAGATTGTTCTTTTAATGCTAGTGAGAACACTTAAGATTGTAGATGTAACCCCCTCTGGTGAGATCGCCGGATGGGATAAGCGTTAAACGAAAAAAAAACCAAAAAGGGGAAAGTCAGTTTCTCAATTAGGGAAACCGTCTTTCCCACGAAAGAGCGGGGGATGAGGATAAACCTCACCTCCCAAAATCCGTGGAGGGTGAGGCTTATCCTCACCCTCGCAGCCTCCCTCCACCGCACCTCAACGAGCGGCAGAGGGAGAGACAGAGCGAGGGCGACACAAAGGGTGAGAGAGAAGAGGCGGCTTACCGGCAGCGGCATCGGCAAGGTGAGCACCCTCCTCCTCGTCTCCTTCACCTTCTTCTTTCTTTTCGTTTTCGGTGAGTGAGGGCCGGCAACCATGACTGCCGACGATTTACAGAGAAAAAAAAAACAGAGGTTAAGAGAGAGAGAGAGAGAGAGAGAGAGAGAGAGAGAGAGAGAGAGAGAGAGAGATGTCGATGGGCGACCCCCCCTGTCGGAGAGAAGGACAGAGAGGGCCGACCTCTCTGTTTAAGAAGAAGAGGAAAGCGAAAGGGGGAAGGGGCAATGCCTCTTTTCCCCTTCTGTTAGGGTTTTATCGGGGGGGGGGGGGGGACTGGGTCGGTTTGGGTGCGACCCAGACTGAATCGGGTCGTTCTGGGCGCGATCCAGACCAAACCTGTTAGTCTGGGTCACGCCCAGACCGAGGCAATAAAAAATAAAATAAAAAATAAGGGGCCGGTTTGGCCTGGGTGCGACCAGATCGAACCAGGTCGGTCCGGGTCGCACCCAGACCGGACCGAGCAAGTGAAAAAAAAAGATTCAATTGGACTGATTCGGATCAAACCGGTTCATGTGGAGTCGGGTTTGGATCAACCCGAGTCCGACCGAACCAGTTCGATCTGATTGGATCTGGGTTCTTAGTGTGGATCCTGTTTGATCTGAACCGGTTCTGGATCCAGACTGATTGTTTTGAATCTGATTTGATCAGTCTTGGAACCATATCAGAACTGGGTCTAGATCAGACTGTTTTGGATCCAGTCAGACAGTTCTGGATCCAGTCAGAATGTATGGATCCAGTCAGACTATTCTGGATCCAATCAAACTATTATGGATCCTGTCAGAATGTTCTGGATCCAGTCAGACCATTCTAGATCCAGTCAGACTGTTCTGGACCCAGATGAGTACCAGATCTGGATCCAGTTGAACTGTATTGGATCTAGATCATAGATGGATCTGGATCGGGTAATTCTAGAATTATACCAAAATTCGAAATGACCATAATACCCTTTTGGGTACCCGAGATCCATTTTGGTAAAATGAACATAACTTCGAACTCAAAATTGAGTGAGGTTTGGTGCGTTGGACTCGTATCGAAGAGAGGAACCTACTTACTCAGTAGTTCTGGTTAAATTAGTGACACAAAAATCGAGGTTTCATGAGTCAATTCAGGAGAGATATTTTGATAATTCTGCAAGAAGTTTTGTACATTAATGCGAGCATGTTTGTGTAATGACCAAATCCTACTATTAGAGCACCTTGAGACTCGATTGCGGTGAAATCACAGTGTTCGCACTGGAAGTAAGGGATATTATAAGTAATTTTAGATGTGAATAAATATTTTTACGTTGTATGTTATTGTGATGTTGTGAATGAATTTGAGTAGCGTGATAGTATTCGAGTGAGATCATGACATGCATAAAAATTTTCATTCTTGACATTCCGAGTTGAATTTATATACATATTGTTGTGATATGCATGTTAGTAGTGGTTTGTCATGCATGTTAGAAAGAGATTAGATTTGTAAACGCATGTCTATGTGGTTATTAATATTATGCATTATGATGAAATTATGTTTAGATTGAAGTCTCATTTATTCTATTCATGTTGTATGAATGAATATTTTGAGATCATTGCATCAACCTTCAACTCAGCCGTATTTTGACTTTTCTTGGAAGGATACGTCGCAAACTCCTTCAACTTGGAGATGTTCCGCATCTTCTTTGGTCCCAAGAATTATATTAAGGATGTTGTCTCTTTTAATTGAAGTATCTTGATAATCTTTCGTGCTCTTTTAAGACATAAAAAGTGAGTTTCTTGGGATTGGGCGAGAATCTCATCACATCAACCTTTAACTTAGCTGTGTTCTGATTTTCTTAAGAAGGACACGCTACAAACTCCTTCAACTTGGAGATATTTCACATCCCTTTTTATTCTCAAGAAGTGAACCAGGTAGTCCTTGCCACACAAGTTGCCACTTTCGGGATTTAAGGGGTCCTGCATGCTTAGTGAGAGATGCGTGTGAGTCTTAAGGTCATCATGAGATTTAAGAACGAGATTCATTGTGATTAGTTCATGATAACACTCGTGAGAGAACGAGTGAATTACGAGTTTGAGAATATGGTTCAATATGTTGAACTTAGTCATGACTTAGGGTTACACTCACATCGGGTTTGAGACTCTGGAGGACCATGGATGGTTGATAACCATCATGGTTAGGATGTAGCATGAATCATACCGAGATTGAGAGCTTGACCTCCCGGCTAACTACCGGTGGGGTCCCTGTGGTGGTTCATTGCAGTGCCTGGTGGTCCGGGGACCACTAAAAGTGTATGGTTCATTGTCTGGACAACATGTAGAATTCAGGTGTTCTACGGGGTTGCTACGCCCATAGACGACTATGACCGGTATAACCGACCTAGTGATAGTTGTTTTGAGAGAGTGTTGAGAAAGTTAATGGGGGGTAATTAAAATATACCAACTTGTGTGGTGTGTTGAAAACTAAACTAAGACTAGGGGCTTAGAGCCCACTACTGTTGTAAGTTTAAGTATTTATTTGCTTATAATTATTCTTTACTGGGTTGTAGACTTACCCCATGTTTAATCACACCTGTAGGTTGCAGGCACACTAGCACAAACAAAGCTTGATCAACTTCTTATTCTTCGGCAGAGTATTTGGTAGTTTTTAATTTCATGTCATTGAACACTAAGGTATCTGTTATTTGCTTTTGTTATGAATGATGAACATTTTAAGGAAAGTGATTATTGGAATAAAAATAAAGAAAAAAAAATTTTAGCCACGTTTTCTCTCCTGAGGTCCCAGATCTGGGTATTACAAAGTGGTATCAGAGCCAGGTTTACACAAAGAAGTTCATCATTCATAACAAGTTTATTAACATAGAATATGATATAAGTCTCTGCTCGATAAAGACACGTTAGTAATTAGATTATTTATGATTAAGAAATGGCTAGCGAGCACAACAACCACGAAGACCTTAGAGCATAAGAACATTATGAACCACTCGTTGTAGGAAGAAAGAAATTTGTCGCTGCAATGACAAAGGCAACTGGAGTCATGGCAAACATGACTCAAATCGTTAGAGATCTTACATCACGGCCTCCACCGATTTACATCATAGCGGGAGATAGAAATGCTTGCCGTCATGACTACCCCTACACTGCTCAGGGGCGACAGACACAGTCTTACGAGCGAGGGATTCACTAGAGAGTTTGGTCAGTACGTGCTCAGATGAGGAGAGATTGGATTGCAGCTCGAGGAAGAGTCGCAAGGAGAGCATCCCCTAGCGCAAACTTTGCATCTCGAGGAGGCTCTCGTATGACCAGTGCACGGGGACGATATATGTCTCGAGCTAGTGATGTGGCTACAATGAGTGTAACCAATCGAGAAGCTTCACACCCAGTTGGAGAGTTCCTTTCTGAAGAAACTAGGAGGGCGACAATTCAGGCTGCGGAAGCAGCATGACAGGCTGCTGAAGCAAACAAGAGCGACCCATGATTAAGGCATCGATAGGCAGCTTCAGGGAGTTCGGAGGAAGGAGGCGAGGATGAAGACCCCACTGATGATCCTGCCTCACCTACCTACACTCCTGCCTTACCTACCCATACTTCCTCTACACCAACCTACACACCTGCTTCACCCCAGAATGACCTGAACGTCCTTCCTACGAATCACCTTCAGCAGATACGAAGGAGTTCAGGAAAAGGACCATGCTTCAAGTGGATTGAAGAGTGACATGGCGAAACATTAGGAATAGCGAGTTTATTAGTTTAGCTTTACATTCTTGTCTTGCATTGTTTTCTTCTTGCTTGCTAATAATATTTTTTTACATGTACTAGATTGATTGATGAAATAAAACAAGATATTTTGATCAATGCGTGTCATAATTGTTTGTGTGTATTGAAATTCATATGAGTATAATTGAACCAAATAATGACAACCTCATTACGTGATAATTTCAACACAGTATATATGGCCACTCGTAGGGGAACGTCTTATCTATCTAAGGACACGGTGGTCGTTAGGCGAGAGATGGGTCGGCTCAATGTAGCAGTTGGGAATGATGAACACCTTACTGGACCATCCCGGAGGGCGCCTTCATCACCTCTCACGATGGAGGATGCTCAAGAGCATCGAACGCCTTCGTTTGTTGGTGCCCCTGAAAGTCAGGCCCCTCGTGAGGATGAGGGGCATAGTATGGCGATCCTAAAAGGATCACCAACAAGAAGTTCAGCAGGGGGGGGAGAATGAAGATACCTCCCGAGTTCACCACGAATCAAATATTATACGAACTCTTGCAAGTGACTCGAGCTCAACAGAGTCAGCGTCAAACAGTTATCTCTGGCATCAATAACATGCAACCTTCACTTTTCGATGGTACTCCTGATGGTGTTGCAACAAAAAATTGGCTAATGTAAGTGGAAAAGGCCTGGATGCCATAGAGTGTCCAAAAGATCAGAGAGTGTGGATAGCCGTGTCAAATTTGACTGGCGATGCGGAGCACTTGTGGAGATTCATTAGGGATACCTTGGAGCAGGATACATATTTGCTTTGGTCTACCTTCATGAGAAGATTCTATAGGCAATTCTTTTCGAAGTGCCAAAGAGTGGAAAAAGAAGAAAAATTCAGGAAGCTGAAGCAGAGCGATATGACGGTAGCCCAGTATACAGCTCGTTTCAACTCTCTTTCTCGTTTTGCCAAGTCCTTGGTGGCAAATGAGAAAGAGAAGTGTAGACATTTTGAGAGGGGCTTGAGACCCGAAATTCTGAAGTTGGTCGGGCCACAACAGAGAAAGAAATATAGTCGGCTTGTGGACTATGCCTCCATATATGAGTTCTGGGAGATGAGGATCAAAGAAAAGCCCCAAGAAAAGGAAAAGCCTAAGACTGAAGACAAGACCCAACATAATGGTGGCAATGGGGCAGAGTCATCTCTAAGAAAGTTTCAGTATAGAGAAATATTCCAACGGGAAAATCAGAGGCAGTACGGAGCTCAAACCCCTGGTCAGAACCAGGGTAAGCAAACCAAGAATGCAGGGAGATCACAAGCAAAGAGGCAAAAGATTCAGAAGCCAGCCCAATCAGACAACGTATGCAGGACTTGTGGTCCTTAGAGGCATGAGGGCAAATGTGACTTAAGGAATGTGAGGTGTTTCAACTGCCAACAGATGGGCCACTATGCCAATGACTGCTCCCAACCAGATCGAAGGAGTGACGCACCTCCGAAACAGAAGCCCATGGTACCAAGGCCCGCTTACGCAACTGCTTTTCAAGAAGCTCTTGCTAGTCCTGGAGTGGTTGAAGGTACACTCTCTATTTCTGGTATTCTTGCACATGTATTGTTTGACTCTAGAGCTACGCATAGTTTCGTTACTTTAACTTTTGGAAAACAGTTGCCTGTTGCACCTTCACGATTGAATGTTTCTTACTTGATAGAAATACATGTAGGCGAGTCCACCATTGTGGACACGGTATATAACAATTGTATAGTGAATATAGGAGATTGTGAGTTGCCTGTGAACTTATTGCAACTCGATTTTAAGGATATAGATGTCGTGCTCGGCATGGACTGGTTGTCAGACTATCATGCCACAATACTGTAGAAAGAAGAGTATCAATTTTCAACACCCCCAGACTCTAACTTTCACATATCAGGGTGTTAGAAAACTACCAAAACCAATGATCATATCTTGTCTAAAAGCCAATAAATATATTAAAAAAGGATGCATGAGATTCTTGGTCTACATGAAGACTGAAGAGAGAGAAGAACTCACTATATCTGACATGGACATAGTGCGAGAATATGCTGATGTTTTTTTAGAAGATCTTTTCGGTCTTCCCCCCTAATCAAGAAATTGAGTTTCAAATTGATCTTGTTCTGGGAACAACGCTCATTTCGAAGGCTCCTTATCGGATGGGACCCACAGAACTTAAGGAGCAACTACAAGAGTTACTGGAGAAATGTTTTATTCGTCCGTCAGTATCTTCTTATGGTGCTTCAATTTTGTTCGTCAAGAAGAATGATGGATCACTGCAGATGTGCATAGATTATCGACAGCTAAATGCAGTAACCATCAAGAATAAATATCCGTTACCACGAATTGATGATTTGTTCGATCAAC
This sequence comes from Nuphar pumila, assembly GCF_984573655.1. Classification (NCBI taxonomy): domain Eukaryota; kingdom Viridiplantae; phylum Streptophyta; class Magnoliopsida; order Nymphaeales; family Nymphaeaceae; genus Nuphar; species Nuphar pumila. The sequence goes on along the minus strand of NC_143250.1, from coordinate 145,045,200 downwards.
TTCAAGGAGCTGCATGCTTCTCGAAGTTGGATCTGAGATCGAGTTATCATTAAATGAAAATTAAGAAAGATGATGTGGCTAAGACGATTTTCAGATCAAGATATGACCATTATGAATTCTTGGTCATGCCTTTTGGTCTGACTAATGCACCAGCAACCTTCATGGATATGATGAATAGAGTTTTCAGATCATATTTGAATAAGTTCGTGGTGATATTTGTTGATGACATCCTCATTTATTCCACAACGAGAGAGCAACACGAAGAACACCTGAGGATAGTTCTGCAAACACTAAGAGAACATCAACTCTATGCCAAATTCTCTAAGTGTGCTTTTTGGTTGGAACAACTGTCTTTCCTTGGACATATTGTTTCTAAAGACGGAATTATGGTAGACCCTGCGAAGATTGAAGCAGTCACCAATTGGACTAGACCCAAGAATCCTACCGAGATTCATAGTTTCTTGGGATTGGCTGGATACTACCGACGATTCGTAGAAGGGTTTTCTCTATTAGCAGCTCTAATGGAAAAGCTCACTAAGGACGTAAAGTTCGAGTGGAATGACAAGTGTGAGCAAAGTTTTCAGGAGATTAAGAAGCGTTTGACCACTGCTCCAGTATTGGTCTTACCTTCTAGAGCCGGAGGTTTCACTATTTATAGTGATGCCTCTCATAAGGGATTGACTTGCGTTCTGATGCAGCATGGTAAGGTGATAGCTTACGCATCTCGTCAACTCAAAACGCATGAAGTCAACTATCCGATGCATGACTTGGAACTTGCAACAATTATTTTTGTCCTCAAAATATGGAGACACTACTTATATGGCGAACAATTTGATGTTTTTACCGACCATCAAAGCCTTAAATACTTGTTTTAGCAAAGAGACTTGAACTTGAGACCGAGGAGATGACTGAAAGTTTTAAAAGATTATGATTTTGAGCTGAAGTATCATCCTAGAAAAGCAAACGTAGTCACTGATGCTCTCAGCAGGAAGTCAAGAGCATTAGCCAGACTCGCAGATTGAGATTTATTTTCTTCGGTCGCATATCAGAAAGCAGAAGCCTAATGCTTATCAGGACGATTACTATTCGTGCAAACCACATTGAGATCAGAATTGTGGGATCAAATTAAGAAAAAACAACCATTAGACCCAGAGTTGTCCCAAGTGAGACATAAGATTACAAAAAGTGAGGAGTCAGACTTCAGAGTTGATGATCAAGGATTTTTCAAATTTTGTAATAGAGTGTGCATTCTAAAGGATAATCAACTTAGACATCAGTTATTAGACGAGGCACACCACTCTAAATATGCCATCCACCCTGACAACAACAAAATGTATCGAGATTTGAAAGATACATTTTGGTGGAGCGGTATGAAGAAAGACATTGCTGAATTTGTAAGCAAGTGTCTGGTGTGTCAGCAAGTGAAGATTGAACACCAACGACCATGTGAATTACTGCAACCACTTCTCTTACCTGAATGAAAATGGGCAGATATCACGATGGACTTTGTCTCAGGACTTCAAAAAACCAAGAATGTGATGGATTCGGTATGGGTGATTGTAGACAGGCTAACTAAGTCAGCTCACTTTTTGGCCTGTAAGACAACTCACTCTTGTGACCAGTTGGCGCAGTTGTTTATCAAAGATATTGTCAGACTTCATGGAGTACTAAATTTGATTGTTTCGGATAGAGACTCAAAATTCAAGTCGCGATTCTGGCAGAGTTTCCAGGAAGCTACGGGGATGCAAATAAAAATAAACACGACATTTCACCCCCAGTCTGACGAACAGTCGGAACGAACCATTCAAACCCTGGAAGACATGCTACGAGCATGTACCTTAGAGTATAGTGACTCGTGGAACGATATTTTACCTTTGATGAAATTTGCCTATAATAATAGCTTCCAAGCAAGTATAGGCATGACTCTATTTAAGGCGTTGTATGGACAACAATGTTGAGCGCCTTTGTGTTGGGATGAGGTCGGAGAAAGAAGGTTGTTAGGGCTTGATTTGGTGCAGGATGGCAGACCAAGTGAGATTTATTCAAGAACGTCTTTTGGCAGCTCAAAGTCGACAGAAAAATTATGCAGACCAAAGACGTCGTGAGTTAGAATTTGAGCAAGGTGATCATGTATTTATGAAGATATCTCCTTTTAAGGGAGTGATGCGTTTTGATCGAAGAGGAAAAATGAATCCAAGATATATTGGACCCTTCGAGATACTCGCGAGAGTTGGTCAAATAGCATACAGACTGACTTTGCCACATTTCTTGTCTCGAATTCACGTGTTTCACGTATCTATGTTGCTGAAGTATGTGGCTGATCCCTCCCATATACTGGATACTATTGAGTCAATACTGGAGATACAAGATGACTTAAGCTTGAGTGATAAGCCTATAGAGATTCTGGATACGAAAGTTCAAAATCTAAGAAATAAAAAACTATCTCTGGTATTGGTTAGGTGGAGTCATCACAACAATAAGGAGGCTACATGGGAGCGTGAATCGAACATCCGCGAGCAATTTTCACAACTGTTTTCAGGTAAGATTTAGAATGAATATTCTTTTAAGGGGGGTAGAATTGTAACCCCCTTCGGTGATTCCAGAGGGGATAAGCGTTAAACGAAAAATAAAAAATAAAAAAGGGGAAAGTCAGTTTCCCAATTAGGGAAACCGCCTTTCCCACGAAAGAGCGGGGGATGAAGATAAACCTCACCCCCCAAACTCCGTGGAGGGTGAGGCTTATTCTCACCCTGCGTGAGAGCTATAGCCCTCACGTAGCCTCCCTCCATCGCACCTCAACGAGCGGCAAAGGGAGAGACAGAGAGAGGGCGACAGAGAGTGTGAGAGAGAAGAGGTGGCTTACCGACGACGACGATGGCGATGACAAGGTGAGGACCCTCCTCTTCTCCTTCTTCACCTTCTTTATTTTCATTTTTGGTGAGTGAGGGCCGGTCGTCATGGCTGTCGACGATTTACAGAGGAAAAAAAAAACAGAGGTTAAGAGAGAGAGAGAGGGGAGGGGGCCCGTCGATGTCGGTGGTCGACCCCCCTGCCGGAGAGAAGGACAGAGAGGGCTGGCTCCGGCGGCCGACCCCTCTCTGTTTAAGAAGAAGAGGAAGGCGGAAGGGGCGATGCCTCTTTTCCCCTTATGTTAGGGTTTTATCGGGGGGATCGAGTCGGTCTGGGTTCCTCCCGGACCGAATCGGGTAGGTCTGGGCACGACTCAGACCGAACCTGTCAGTCTGGGTCGCGCCCAGAATGAGGCAATCGAAAATAAAAATAAAAATAAGGGGCCGGTTCGGCCTGGGTGCGACCTAGACCGAACCGAGCAAGTGAAAAAAAAAGATTCGATTGGACCGGTTCGGATTAAACTAGTTCATGTGGAGTTGGGTTTGGATCAACCCGAGTTCGATCGAATCGGTTTGATCTGATTGGATCTGGGTTCTTAGTGTAGATCCGGTTTGATCTGGACCTGTTCTGGATCCAGACAGACTATTCTGGATCTGATTGGATCAGTCTTGTATCCATATCAGAATTGGGTCTAGATCAGACTGTTTTGAATCCAGTCAGAATGTATGGATCCAGTCAGACTGTTCTGGATCCAGTTAAAATGTCTTGGATCCAGTCAAACTATTCTGGATCCAGTTAGAATGTTCTGGATTCAGTCAGACCATTCTAGATCTAGTCAGACAGTTCTGGACCCAGATGAGTACCGGATCTAGATCCAGTTGAAATGTATTGGATCCAGATCATAGATGGATCTGGATTGGGTAATTTTAGAATTATATTAAAATTCGAAAAGACCATAATACCCTTTTGGGTACTCGAGATTCATTTTGGTAAAATGGATATAACTTTGCACTCCGAACTCAGAATTGAGTGAGGTTTGGTGCGTTGTACTCGTATCGAAGAGAGAAATCTACTTACTCAGTAGTTTTGGTTAAATTAGTGACACAAAACTGAGGTTTCATGAGTCAATTTGAGAGGGGTATTTTGGTAATTCTGCAAGAAGTTTTGTGCATTAATGCGAGCATATTTATGTAATGACCAAATCCTACTCTTAGAGCACCTTGAGACTCGATTGCGGTGAAAAACACAGTGTTCGCACTGGAGGTAAGAGATATTATAAGTAATTTTAGATCTGAATAAACATTTTTACGTTGTATGTTATTGTAATATTGTGAATGAATATGAGTAGCATGATAGTATTTGAGTGAGATCATGACATGCATAAAAATTTTCATCTTGACATTATGAGTTGAATTTATATATATATTGTTGTGATATGCATGTGAGTTACTGTGGTTTGTCATGCATGTTAGAAAGAGATTAGATTTGTGAACGCATGTCTATGCGGTTATTAATATCATGCATTGTGATGAGATTATGTTTAGATTGGAGTACCATTTATTTTATTCATGTTGTATGAATGAATATTTTGAGATTAGCATGCAGGACCACTTAAATCTCTGAAGTGGCGACCTGTGGCAAGGGCTACCTGGTTTGCGGCAAGAGTGCAGCCACCATGGAGAGTGAGCCGTCGGTGGTTTAACGATATAAATACACTACATCAGTGCATGCTTTGTGAGAGATGTGTGTGAGTCCTGAGGTCATCATGAGATTTAAGAACGAGATTTATTGTGATTAGTTCACGACATCACTCGTGAGAAAATGAGTGAATTACGAGTTTGAGAATGTGGTTCAATGTATTGAACTTAGTCATGACTTAGGGTTACACTGAGTTTGGGACTCTGGAGGACTATGGATGGTTGATAACCATCATGGTTAGGATGTAGCATGAACCATACCGAGATTGAGAGCTTGACCTCCCGGCTAACTATCGGTGGGGTCCCTGTGGTGGTTCACTGCAGTGCCTGGTGGTCCGGGGACCACTAAAAGTGTATGGTTTATTATCTGGACAACATGTAGAATTGAGGTGTTCTACGGGGTTGCTACGCCCATAGACGACTATGACCGGTATAACCGACCTAGTGATAGTTGTTTTGAGAGAGTGTTGAGAAAGTTAATGGGGGGTAATTAAAATATACCAACTTGTGTGGTGTGTTGAAAACTAAACTAAGACTAGGGGCTTAGAGCCCACTACTGTTGTAAGTTTAAGTATTTATTTGCTTATAATTATTCTTTACTGGGTTGTAGACTTACCCCATGTTTAATCACACCTGTAGGTTGCAGGCACACTAACACAATCAGAGCTTGATCAACTTCTTATTCTTCGGCAGAGCATTTAGTAGTTTTTAATTTCATGTCATTGAACAATACGGTATCTGTTATTTGCTTTTGTTACGAATAATGAACATTGTAAGGAAAGTGATTATTGGAATAAAAATAAAGAAAAAAAATTTTAGCCACATTTTCTCTGTGTGAACTTTGAACTATTTTTCTTTGGGAAGTAATACCAACCGAACTCAGACTCCTGCGGTCCCAGATCGGGGTGTTACAGGAGATTGATAAACACATATAGTCATTCTTGTAATGAAATCTCGACGTTCTAATGAGCTTTTGAACACGATCACACGTACGAGGCCAATAAGACAATATTCAAGGCACTAATAGGTAAATACAAAGGGCCACAATGGCACACACCACAGTAACTCACAAATAGCAGTCAAGAGAGCTCACAATGATAAAAAATGGATTTTACTCATAACATGCATAAGAAAAGCATGAGAAGGATATGGGAGAAATCCCATGTTTATACATGAGATAGAGAGGTGTAGGCTAGTCCCAATAGCTACAGGATAATACAAAAAACGAAAAAGAAAAAGGAATAAAACTGCCCCTAATGGGAAGTTCCTATTACATTGATGTGAAAAGACTAAAATGCCCCTAAATGGCATGACCTATTACAAGCAAATGAAAAAGAATCCCCCCACACCCCCCCCCCACATATATATATATATATATATATATATATATATATATATATAATTTAGCAATTCTGCTGTTAGTTGAACAGATTAATATAAAGTCAACTTCAGCATTAAATCGGGGTTTAATCTTTTACGGACATTAGGCTATTGGAAACACCCCTAAAGGGATACTGAAGCCTGTCATCTATGCACATGGATACTCCATTTTGGCTCCCATTTCGTATCCCCTTATATACTAGTCATATTGAGAACTTCATAAAAATGGCTGTATCCCCGTATCTGCAGTCATATCCATATGACATATCCTATCATGAACTAATTAATGCATCATATCTTGCTGATCTGTGTTTCAGTACAGAACTTGTAAGCAGACAGCATTGGCTGAATATGAAATGCATAAAGATAAAATAAATAAGATGAAAAAAATTATGATGGCACTCCCAACAAGTTTTTTGTTATGAGTTCTGTTGAATGGAGGTTCTTTTTCTATCACTGGTAAGCCATGTCACATGGAGACAGGTAGGAGGGTACAAGACGTGTGTGTGTTTTCCCATTAAGAATATTATATAAGGGGCCACGATTAGGGGTGGCAAAATCTGACATGACCCGCCAACCGGTCCCACCAACCCGCTTCTTAGGCGGGTTCGGGTTTGGCTTAAACGGGTTCGTGTGGTAAACGGGTCAACCCGCCTAATCCGTTTATTAAACGGGTCGGGTTCGTGTTAGGGGTATGCCAACCCGGCTGACCCGTTTAATAAACGGGTTAGGCGGGCAGGTCAACCCGTTTACCCGAACCGACCTGCCAACCCGCCCACCAACCCGTTTACCCGACCCGTTTATTAAACGGGTTAACCGTGTCGTGTCGGGTTACCCGTTTAATAAATGGGTCGGGTTCGTGTTTGCCACAGCCGACCCGTTTAATAAACGGGTTGGGTTCGTGTTGAGGTATGGTGACCCGCCAACCCGACCCGATTGCCACCCCTAGCCACAATGTGGGAGTGAATTGGAGTTTCACTTTGATCTTGGCTGAAGTTCAAGTTTCCTGCAATTAATATTTATTAACGGAATAAAAGAAAGACTACACTCCATAATTGAGATATCCACATTGTGAAAAACCATATCCAGTGCCCGTAGATATTTAAGATACATATATTGCACATCAGATGATGAACGAAACTCCATCTTGAAACCATTTGAATTTATACCTTTTCTGTTCTTCAAAATACAATGGAGAAAAGGGATCACCTGCAAACAGAGAAACTAGAATCCTTCACCAGAGATGAAGGAAATACAGATGGTTATGTCCTATTTTGAAAAAAAAAATGCAATTCAGACCATGGATGAAAAAAAATACCAACAAAGTTCTGTAAAGAAAGGGTATACAGTCACCAGAAGATATGTCCTTTTTTGAAAAAAATGGAAGTTGCTGAAATCTGCAGTCAGATACATGAAATTGTCAATTTTGGTAAAAAAGCATCCACTCAGGATTAGAATGGGAAAATGGGAATTTGTTATAAGAGAACCCCTTCATTTTATCCCTTCTGACCCATGAAAATATAAGTTATCTTCTCAATGTATTCTAGTTTTTCTTTCTTCAGTGTCAAGATTCGGTGAAACTCAAGACAAAGGAAGGCAATGGTGACCATGTGGTACACTATTGGGATTAGAGGTGGGCACTGGGCCAGTCTGTCCACCAAGGGCCGGACCTGGGGCAGTAAATTTGGCCCTGGCTCGGCCTGGGTCGAAGCGGGCCAACACGGGCCTAATGGGCGGGCTGTGGGCCAGGGTTTTCCCAATGGGCCAGGCATGAACCGGGCCTTTGGCCCGGCCTGTCAATTGACGGGCCAGGCTTTGATTGGGCTGACCTGGTCCATTCGTGGGTCGGGTCTGCCTGTTGCCCACACCTAATTGGGATGATAACAGTATCTACTTTTGCCATATTTATGCAGAGAACCATTTATTTGCCCTAGTGATTTTAAAGATTCTGACTGGAACCTAAACAGAGGTAGCCATGCGACGAATACCTATTCTATGTTGCAAGATAAATTTCCTTTAGTGTTGAGGGTATGTAAAGTTGTCTATTTGCAGTGGCCGAAGCAACTTTTATAATGGTTGGAAAACAATTAAGGAAAAGAAAAGCCTTTCATTTTGTAATCTGATATTTTTAACATGTTATCAATTATAAAAGCTATCAAGATGGTGCTTTACCTGTGGCCAAAGTTAAATTTTCAATAATGGTCGTTGTTACTATTATGCTTGTTGTTACTGTATATATCTTCCTCTTGTAATTGACATTCTCATTGATATTTGCATTTGCAGGATGGACCACAATTCATGGCTAAAGATGCTCAGGCATTTGATTACCCTTTCCCTTACCTGTATGATGAGGTATAGACATATTGGCATCTGCTTGCTGTTCTGTAATGTTTTGGCCCATTTAAAAGGTGTATTTTGTATGTATTTTCTAGCTCAGTAAAAAAGCCTAGAAATGGCTTTCATTGTTCAATTGTGGTGTTCAAATAATTGTTGTATAATGGCTAACTAATTTAGAAATACTTATGGATATATGGATATTAAACTTCAGAAAATCTCATGACCTCATATTCTTCTATTGTTTCTGAAACTCCCAACACTTGTATCTGAATCCTCTCTCTGTGATACTGCATTTGTTATTGCAACCATGGAAGGACTGCCCAGAAGTCCTTCATTTTATGCTCATGGTTCTAAATCATGATTCAGCTCTTTTATTGGCGAAACTTGATTTTCTTAAATATTGATTTTCTTTCTTGTTCTTTAGTTGCTGGGTGTGGCTGTCTCTCTATAGTTTGATCTTTTCTTTCTTTTCTTGATGCTATTATGAAATGCAGTCACTTAGTCATGGAACTCTTGTTCGAGAGAAAAAAGCCTAACCTGTGTTTCTTGTTTAATGGCTTGGGCTAAGATGTATGTGTAAGGAAATAGCCGGAAATACAAATAACAAGTGATAACACTTGAAGGTTCAATAATGAACAAGAAATCACAAGCACATCAAGTACAAATATAAAAACCTACTAAGGGGAAATCACAAGCAAATAAAGTGCAAATACACAAACCCACTAAGGGGAAATGCCAAAAAGCAAAAAAATAAATAAATTAATATTATTGAGAAGAGGTGAAAGAACAACTACATAATGTGAGGGGGAGCACCCCTGTATATACAAAGCAAAAGAGAGAGAGAGAGAGAGGGAGCATTGGGGCTCCACACAAGTTGGGGAGCCTCAACGGTCATGTTTATGACACAACTCCCTTTGTAGGGTCTCCAATGATCCAAAAAGAGAAAAAAAGAAAAGAAAAGAAAAGAAAATAAAGAAAAAAATGCCTAAAATAAGTTGTTTTAAAACAACTTATATTACATATGAAAAGACCAAAATACTAAAACAGAAAAATACACACACACACATATATATATATATTTAACACACCCCCTCAAAGTTTACAGGGAGAGGACAGAAAGTTTGGTAATACGAAAGGAAAGACTCCAGGTTTTTACGAGTCTTTAATGAAAATCACCATCTTTATAGCATATCAGAGAATTTTGCAAATGTCTGCCTTCAACTGTCTTTAATGGGGATCATCCCCAAGCACCTTCATTGACTATCTCCATGATATATCAAAGGTACTATTTCATCACATTTTTAAGAACCTGTAAAACAAACCAGAGAGCTCCAAGTATACACGAAAAATATCCTTGCCGAACAATTATAAAGTTTTAAAACCAATATATTTTAAACAAGAATAGAATTTTTCAAACAAGTTGTTGGGTTCCCAACAAAGATAAATTCAATCATAAAATCAACTCATTTTTTAAGAAACCATAACATTGATCATAAGAAGATTTGATTATTTAAAGGACATGATTCATTAAGAAGAGATAAACAATTATGCATAAAACATATCTTGTGCATTTCAATCAAGCACCATGTGAAAATGTCTTCAAACTTGAAAACGAATCAAGTTCGAAAAATGACTTGATTAACCCACAACAATCTTAATGGAAGATATGTGCATAAAGGCACAAGATAACACTCCAAAAGAAGCTTTGATACCATGTGAAAATGTCTTTAAAAAGACTATGTACACAAAGGCACTAGATTCTCAATATGAAATGTGTGCATAAAGCCACAAGATGAACACACAAAAGAATACAAATGCACAAAGGCATAAAATAAAGCGAACTTTTATTGAATAAGTGAGAGAGCTTTCTAAAAGCTTTAGAAAGAGCTAATTAATTTCATGCATACAATTATGTGAACCAAGCTAATACACACATGTATACATCATGCAATTAAAACATTTTTAATGCGTATGAAACATTAATAAAAGGATAACTATTTTTATCAATAAAACACACATAACAAGAAAAGAATCAAGTACCTTTAGTTGTGAACCAACGTCCCTATCATATCAATACAAAGTGTTATAAGGGACATACTCACAAAACCCTCAAAGGGGTACACAAGAAGACTTATAATATAAAGAGTATGCGAAAATGCTTGGAGTTTTTATCTAAAAACATTTTTTCACAAAAAAAGTTTAGAAATTTCAAAGAGATTTTAAAAATCTCATATAACAAGAAAAAAGGATATTTGCAAATTGACAACAACAACAACAACAACAACAACACCACCACCACCACCACCACCACCACCACCACCAACAACAACAACAACAACAACAATAGCAACAACAACAATTGGGGTCGGCGATATGAACCAAAAAAGAAAATCATTCTGGGTCTTCCACATGAATCCTTCTCCTCCAATCATTTCTATCCAATGCCATGTCCTCGGTGAAAAGTATAAAAATTAAATTGTCATAAATATCAAGAAGTGATATTTTGCAAACTTTAACAGTACCATGCAAAATGCATGAAATTATTTTAACAATCATTTTTCATAGGAGATAAGATGAGTTTAGACAAATTACGAATAGATTAAAAATTCTCAAACATCTAAATAAAATTTTCAAATTAGAACATCGGTTTAACCATCACAAACAGTCACCTCTTAGTCCTCTAAACTTCAAATATAAGTGTAGCAACAATTAGACTAAGAGCATAAACAACATGCCACTAAAGGGCCAAAGACACACACGAAGGGGTGTAAAAACACCTCTTGTCTACATATAATGCCACTAAAAAATAAGTGTATCAGCGACTAGAACAAGAGTATAAAGCCAACAATGGGTTAAAAATCACACATGAATGTGTAAATAAACATCTATTGTCTACATACAATGACACTTAAAAATAAGTGTATCAACGATTAAAACAAGAGTACAAAGCCAACAATGGGCTAAAAATCACACATGAAGGTGTGAATAAACATCTCTTGTCTACATATAATGACACTTAAATAAGAGGCATAAAAGGAGAAGACACCCGAGGTAAGAAGGCTTGTAATGGAAACACACTAATGCAATTAATATCAATTTTAACCACATTTCTAAACATCATGGTTTCAAAAAATAGATGGCCATTACAGATACACATAATTAAAAGCATCAATAATAAAAACAATGGCAAAAAATAAATCAGTGATTCAATGCACTCGCAATCAGAGATCATATAACTGTAATTTAGAGTCAAACTACAAGTTGACAATCTAAAATGACATAAAGCTGTTAAATTGTAATACCAAATTGTAATTCTCTCTCTATATATTTTATATATATAGGAAGATACATGCACATATATATTTCTTGTAATAGTCATAGGGGTATTATAGTCATTTTTTGCACATTCATTTTCTTGAATATGTTGTAAGTATTTTCTTTTTCTTATTTTTTATTTTCTTATTTTTTTTGATCTTTGGTTTTCGTGTACCTTGGGGGCCCATCTTCTAGTCGTTGGGCCCCTCCAATGGTCACATTTGTGACTGTTGGAGGGGCTCCAACGACTAGAAGTGAAGCCCCTCCAAGGTCTCCACTTCCCTATTTAAAGGGGTTCTCCCCTTGTGTATTTAAGATGCTTTGAGTCAAAGCCCAAGTGATTAATAAAGTGTTTTTTTTATTCTTTTTATGCCTTTGAGCATTTGTGAGATTTAGTGGGTTGTGCTTTTGTGCACAAGTGTTCTAACAGTTCTTATTGTGCATGTGTGCACATGCTTATCATCAAGAATATTAAGGTCTTGATTATAGTATCTTGTTGAAGATACTTTTACATGGTATCAAAGCGAGGTTGGAGAAAGTAAGATCGTGTGGATTCTCACATTTTTCAAATATTTGGTGATTGGGGTGGATCCTTTCGTTCATTTAATACTTTAGAAGATTCTTCCACCAAGAAAGATCTAAAAATCTCTTGATGTACATATCTTTTTTCCTCATTTCTCCTCTCAAATGGGTGAAAAAGACTCCCATTTCTCTCTTGGCTTTAAACTTAATGGCTCCAACTATCACGTCTGGGCCGGAAATATGGAGGTGCATATTAAAGGAAAAGGGCTATGGGGCTATGTCGAAGGCTCGATTCCCAAACCGGAGCCTAAGATCACCTTGATGGAGAGAAGATAAATAAAAATTCTTGAAGGAGAAGAAAGAGACAAGGCTCTTGAATATTATAGCAAAAAACATGAAGAATGAGAGATGAGGAACTTCAAAAATCCTCTCATGAATTTTCTCGTCCGTGAAGACAAGAATCAATGCCAACATTATAAAGTTCAAGAAAGCTTCTCAAGCATGAGAATACCTTGAAAAATGTGTACTTCAAGGGATTTGTCCCATAGATACTATCTTCAAAAAATGGTCTTGACCCTTCAACAAAACGAAATGACTATTAGAGAGTATTTCACGAAGTTGTCTTCCATTTGGGATGAGCTTGTCATGCTTGAACCCAAATAGAGCGGAGAGGCTATTGAGCTTAGGCATAAACAATTAGAAGAAGATCGTTTTTTTAATTTTTTGAATGAGCTTAGGTCCGAATTTGAACAAATCCGATCGTCTCTCATATTCACCTTCACTTCCCCTTCTCTTGAAGATGTAATTACTAAACTAAGTGGGGAAGAGACACGTATGGGTATAAGTAAGAATAACCCAAGTGTTCTAGTAACACCTTCTAATAATGAAGAAAATGAAGGTGTTAATGCCGTTTCAAGACCGGGGAGCAATTTAAGGACCTACAAGCCTCCTCATTTCAAGAATCAAAAACAAAGTTCAAGTGGTCAAGGAGGAAAAAGAGATTATAGCAAACTCTTGTGCCACTTTTTTAAGGAACCAGGGCACATCAAACCAATATGTCCAAAATGGAAGTTGCTAGCCATGACTACCACATCCCAACCTCTAAAGGAAGAGTGCTCATCATCTTCAAATGGAACTCTCTCATTGCAACAAATTGTGGATGCTCTTCAACCTTTTCTCAAAGGGGCTATTTTCGGAGCCGCCATGTCAACCTCTTCTCCTCCTGGTAGGACATCGTAGCTTTTAGATTCGGGTGCTTCATTTCACATGACCCCAAGTATGAGTTCTTTTTCCGATTACTCAAATAATCGCTCTCCATCCTTTGTTTCAACCGCGGATGGAACATTTCTTGAAGTAAAAGGAATTGGAAATTTTGAAAAACAAGGGTTTTTTTATTTCAAAAATTAGATTTATACCTAAATTAAACTTAAATTTACTTTCAATTTTTCAGCTCTCGGATTATGTGTATGATATAAAATTTCATCTAACAAATATTGGATACAGGATCGCCGGTCCAGGAGGTTGACTGGGGAAGGCTCTAGGAAGGGCGATCTTTACTACGTCGATTCTCTTCAAATTCCAAAGAACCAATTTTGTAATGTTGTCCAACAAAAAAATATTAATGTGTGGCACAAGAGACTTGGACATTCAAATATTATAAAAATTTTCTATTTACCTTTTGTTAAAAGTTTATGTATAAGTGATTTCAATTGTATACTTGAGAAAATGAAAAAATTACCTTTTTGTCAAAGATCTATGTTTACAACACGACCTTTTGAAATTGTCCATTCGGATATATGGAGACCGACCTCTGTTTTGTCAAAAGGAGGTTTTGCATATTATGTCATTTTTGTTAACGATTACACAAGATATTGTTGGATTTATTTTCTTAAACATAAATATGAAGTTTTTTCGACTTTGGTGGAGAATACCTTTCAAGTGAATTCAAAAATTATCTTGAAAGTCATGGTATTCTTCACCAAAGATCTTGTCTGAAAACCCCTCAACAAAACGGATTAGCCGAAAGAAAGCATAGACACATAATAGAGACAACTCAAACTCTACTTATTTCTCAGAACATTCCAAAAGGTTTTTGGGCTGAAGCTGCTTTAGCATCTGTCTATCTAATAAATCGGCTACCTTCGAAAAACTTGAACAATATCTCGCCTTTTGAAATGTTGTATACCAAAGAACCCGATTATAGTCGGTTGAGAATTTTCGGTTGCAAATGCTTTGTTCTTACTGACAAGAACGACAAGCTTTCACCAAAACCCATTGCCTGCTCCTTTCTTGGATATTCCGAAACCCAAAAAGGGTTTCGTTGTTATGATATTAAGAATGATAAATTATATGTTTTCAGAAATGTGAGTTTTTTGAAAAATGTTAATGGTTTTGAAAGAAGTGAACCTTTTAAAGAAAATATGGATTACTCCTTTTTATTTGAATTATTAGCTCATGATGATGATAGTGATGATGAACTCACTCCTAATAAGGCCAATGATAAAAAAGACGAACAAGATATTCCCTTTCATACTCCTATCTCCCAACATAGTGATAAAGGGGGCATCGAGAGACCCTATAACATATACCCATAGAGACAAACAGTTTTAGGAGTCCGATTGAAAAATACAGTGAACCTAGTGGTTCCAATTCAACAAATGATGAAAATCTTCAAAGAACTGAGAGAAATAGAAAGATGCCTTCTAGGTTTATCTCATATGATTCCTTTACTCCTAAAGATAGAGTCCGTCTTAGTACCATTCATTCTTATGTAGAGCCCAGGAACTTCGAAGAAGCCAAAAAGAACGATGAGTGACTGAAAACAATGGAATGTGAGCTTTCAACTCTCAACAGGGCAAAAACTTGGGAATTTTAAGTTCTTCCTTAAGTTAAGAAAGCAATAGGGTGCAGATGGGTATTTAAGGTAAAGACTAAGAGCGATGAATCTCTTAAGAGATATAAAGCTCGGTTAGTTGCAAAGGGATATAGTAAAAAATACAAGATTGACTATGAAGAAACGTTTGCCCCTGTGGCCTGAATAGTCACTGTCTGATGCCTCATCACCGTTGCCTCAATTAAAAAATGGAACATCTATCAAATGAATGTTAAAAATGCCTTCCTAAATGACGATTTAAATGGAGAGGTATATATGGATGCTCTACCAGGAATGGAGACTCTCAAAGGGAAAGTGCTTCGCCTTTGAAAACACTTTATGGTTTAAAACAAGCTCCCAAGGCTTGGTATGATAGGTTTAACTCCGTAATATTAGAAAATGGGTTTTCATCTTGTTTTAATGACACTGCTTTGTTCGTTAGAAAAACAAATGTAGGGATTGTCATTCTGCTTTTGTGTGTAGATGATATGCTAATAACTGAAAGTGATACTAAAGGGGTTAAAAGCATAAAATCTATTTGAAAGGATAGTTTTGAAATGTCTGATTTGGGATTTCTAACTTATTTTTTGGGTATTAAAGTGACATACTCTCGTAGAGGGTATTTTTTGTCTCAAACTTAGCTTGCATTTGAGGTTATTGACATGTCAGGTATTACAGATAATAAAGTTTGTGGAACTCTTGCTATAGTAGGAGCTAAAATGAAGATTGATGATGGCATTCTTCTCTCCGATCCCACCCTCTACATGCAGCTTGTGGGATCATTGATGTATCTGATTATTACTAGACCAAATATTTCTCATGCAGTTCATACTGCAAGTCAGTTCCAACATGCACCAACATCAGTTCACATGAGTGCCATCTTGCTGATTGTGAGATACATAAATGGTACACTAAACAAGGGAGTATTCTTATCCTCTTCTTTTGAATTAAAATTAATTGCTTATACTGACTCTGACTGAGGAGGTGACTCAAATAACCGTCACTCCACCACTAGTTTTTGTGTGTTTTTAGGAGACTCGCTGATCTCATGGAGATGTAAGAAACAACAAAAAATGTCTCTATCCTCAACAGAAGCTGAATATTGTGTCATGTCGGCTACTATCATGAAAATTGTATGGATTCATCAGCTATTAGAAGACATGAGGATCACAATAGAAGGGCCCACCAAGCTATGCTGTGATAACAAGAGTGCAATATACATTGCCAAAAATCATACTTTTCATGAACGGACTACACACATTGAGATGGACTGCCACTATGTTCGTGAAGCATATCTGAAAGGAGTCATAGATCTTTCGTATGTAACTTCAGAATATCAGTTGGCAGCAGAGTTGCCAGTCGAGGAAGCGGGAGCGGGAAGCGATACGGGAAGCGGAAGCATAAAGCGGAAAGCGAGACACCAGTCGAGGAAGCGGGAGCGGGAAGCGATACGGGAAGCGGAAGCATAAAGCGGAAAGCGAGACACTTCTAAAATTTTAGGAAGCGGGAAGCGCATGATGACTTAGGAGCGAACCAGGAAGCGACCTAGGGAGCGAACCGGAAGTGACCTAAGAAGCGAAGAAGGAAGCGACATAGGATTCAAGTGAGAAGCGAAAGAGAAACAAATAAGAATCAAAAGGAAAGTGAAAATGTAATTATATATTTTTATTTTATCAAAAAATAAGATTTATGTCATCATTGACAAAATAAAACATGTATATAGACAATAAATAATATAAGTTGTAATTATCTAACAAATGCATCATATTGCAACTGTCAAACATTTAAAAAATCATACACCAAGAGAAGATCATAATTCATATTTTTGTTGCAACCATTTAACAAATGCATGCAAACACTAAATAATGCATTAAGAAAATAAATAAATTTGATTAAAAAACGTACCTTTTTCAATGAAAGAATCAAATGACTTGTTATTTGATGTTGTGATTGTTGTAAATCTTGTCATCTTTGCAACATAGAAAATGAGAAATCAATAAACTCAAAGATTACATAGAGATATGGTTAAATTTTTAAGCTATAAATTTCTAAATTGTAAATTATAAGCTACAAAGTTCTAAACTCTAAACTTAAAATTAACATAATCCACTACTTCACTTCATCATGCAAGATTCAAAATAAAAGTATACCAAAAAAATATTACAAGACCATGACAAAAAAGTAACATAAAAGTTTTTAAGTTGGACTACTCCAACTACATCATCAAAAAAATAATTAATAATTCAAGAGTTCATTAATCTGTCATCTTTCTCTTCTCCTTCAAGTTAGCAATAAATCACGAACTTTCTACATCATCACGTGCTTCTTGTCCTCCACGACCATGTCTTCTGCTTCTTCCTTCATTTCCTATAATGAATATGTTAAAAAATTAAAATGTTCAAAAACCATACTTTAAAATATAAAAAACACAATATCAACATACCTTGCCTAGGTCTCCTGCTAAAGAAACGATCAATCCGACCTTGAGGAACTGATGACCGCTCTTGTATATCTGCAATTCTACTAGCTCTGTTGGATTGATTTATATCTTCTTCAACTTCATTTGTACGTATGATTATTGGAGGTAATGGAGCTCTTGGTTGTGCATCTTTATGTTTGAATTTGGAAATAACGCTTGATTGTTGTGCACTATCATCCAAATCTCTCCAATGCATGTCCTCTAATCTCAATGTATTTTCTTCTACAATAAGAAGTTCTGGATTGATATCCCATTTTCGACTAGGTCCTTCTTTGTAGCGATTGTTGCACCTTTTTATAACAAAAATATAAAATATGAATGGTAATAAATAATCAATTATAGAAAAAGAGAAAAAAATATCAAAACAAAAGTACAACATGATTTAATTATACTTGTCAATCAATCGAAGATTGGAATGAATATACACCAAGGTATCAACACGATCTTCATTGAGCCTATTTCTTTTAACATTATAAATATAACTATAGGTGCTCCACACTCTTTCTACAGAAGATGTGCTAATAGGTTGAGATAAAATCTTAATGGCTAATGCTCTCAACTCAGGTGCATCACCACCATAAAAACGTCACCAATTAAGCACCTTCATTGAAGGATTCAAAACATCTATTCTTGTTGCATTTCAGCTAAATCTTCCACTTCTTGATGCAAAAGCCACAAGTTGTGACCTATAAAGTGTAGAGAGCTATTCATTTTCAGCAGATATCACTTCAAGCGCGAGCATTGCACCATCTAAGATATCATTATCTTTTTCTGCAAAAAAAAATGTTTACTAACTATAACAAGCAAATGCAAATGAAATAAAAAAATAATTAAATCATTAAACTTTAAACTTTATTAAATAGATAAAATAAAATGTGTACTAGGAGAAACTCGTTTGACTCCTCCTGCTGCTGGGATCTTGAGATACTCTGACTCGTAATATTTTGGAGTAAACATGTGGGCTAAACTGTGGAGAGGCACATTCATTCTATCCCATCTATTTGAGACAATCTTATGAATCTTTTCGTACAAATTTGGTTGTCCTTTTAGATTTCTTTGATTTCCCTCAACATGTTGTCCATGCCTTCATACACTTCACCAATTATATTGCCTTTATGATAACAAAATTTAATCATCTTATGGATGAGTTTTGTAATCAATAATGCTAAACGAATAGAATCCCAATATTCTTCATCAAGAACAGTTGTTTCTGTTATAACAACCCTTTTTTTCATAGTTTCATCCGTGCATGATTGCTTCCATTCGCTCCATTTATCTGAAATTACTGTGAGCCTCAAGCTCTCACTCACATCAAGCAAGCGCTTCAAAGTAGTATAATGTGAAGCAAACCTTGTTTTTGCAATATTTATTAACTCTAATTTTTCATTGCTTCTAAAGATTGCTAGTGCTTTTGAATGATTTGTAATATACTTCACAATTTCCTTACTTTGCAAATATGTTTCTCCTAACCAATGAAACTTATATGCCAAATCCTTGAAGATCAAATTAAGTGTATGCACAACAAAGGTGACCAAAAAATATACTTATACGTTTGTTTTAATTCTTCACCTGCTAACTTGCAATTTGCTGTATTGTCTGTAATCATTTGCACTACATTAGAAGGCCCCACAAGTTTAAATCCCGTATTCAAAAACTCGGCAATGTTTGTAGCTGACTGTTACACATTAGAAAAATCGCTTGCATATAAGAACATCGAGCCAAAACAGTTTGAGGCAAGTATATTTATCAAGTGTTTGTTCTTGATATTTGTCCAATCGTCTGAGACAATAAAAACTCCAAACTCCTTAAACTTTTCTCGAAATTCATTTAACTCTCTGTGAACACACTCTTTCTCACTGTCAAACAACGTTGTTCACGCTTTTTCATATGATGGGGGTTTATATCCAGACACTTTAGGCATTTTACTAACTGTAGATATCATCTCTTCCCAATATGGTGATCGAAGCACATTGAAAGATACGCCATTTGCATAAAAAAATATGATAATTTTGTGATCTACATCATCTCTTTCTACCTTTTTAAAGGTATCACGAATATCAACTGTTTTTCGGCTTTCACTAGATGATGTAGTCATGCTAATAGGCTTCTTCGGATTATCAATTCTTGATCTCCTCAACTCAAATGCACTTGATGAAACCTCCACTTGGCGAACTTGCCTCTTAATTTTTTTTGCCAATTCTGCATTTTTTGCAATTATAGGACAAAAGGCAATCTCAACACTTTGTCCATTTGGAGATCCCGTGAGATGTGCAAAAACTCGAGTATATGACCCATGATAAATATTTTTGCAGTGCCTACACATAAAAACCTGGGTTCCACCTTGCTTTCCTTGCCCACTCTTCTTTTGTTTCAGTACATGACATCATAACACTGTTGTTTTATGCATGCTAGGTGGTTCATCATCTTGGTCATCTTCAAAATAGTAGTCATCCAAGTCATATTCTTCTTCATCTTCCTCATCAAAACAATTTTCGTTTCTGTCCTCAAACTGATATTGACAAGCAAAAGACCTCTTGCCCTTCCCAACACCACTAGATGATTCATGCTCCAAATTGTACAAAGAATCATCATCGTCATCATAATTATCGTGATCATAGCTTGGGATGGTCATTAATGAAGCAAAGAACATGACCTGCATCATAAAAGCATAAGAATCAACCTAAAACACTTTAAACAAACAATTATTAACAACAAAGGATGGAGAGTGAAGAACACAAATCGTTACTCATAATTTACCAGTTACTAAAACAAATAAATAAACATCATTTAAGGAGGTGAAAGATCTATGATTCTATAATATACTATGATAAAGCAAACAAATTTTTTAAAAAAAGTTCTTTCAAAAGTTTGCATTTATGAAAAAATGTTAAAGAAAGATAACATAACAACGAAGAAAAACAAAATTCATATTGGCTGACTCTTTCTAGCAATAATGATATTTATTTAAAATTTTAAACAACTAGCTCCAGCATACTAGTTGCCCCACTCTTCTGATAGAGTAAATGAGCTGAGCCTGGGTGTGCCCACGCTCGGTATATCAAAGAATTCATACTTAATAGGGATGATAAGCTCAATCATGCTTGATATACATTTTGTATAATATGTTTTTATATTATAACTTATATATTTTTATAATATGAATTCAAGAATTTTCCTATAATATATTTTTTATATATTAATTTATACTTATAATTTTCTCTTTTGTTTCTTTTATCATGCTTGGTACACTTGATCAACATGTAAGTTCAAAATTCACAAAAAGCAAAGTCACTTCAAGAGATCAAGGAGAGAATTAAAGTCTGCAAGATCAAACACCATAATGAAACCATAAGACAACTTGTGGAGGCGGAACATATTTTTCATTGACTTTGAAATTGAAAACAATAAATCAATAATCCATATATATCTAACAGTAAAAGAATAATAAAAGTGATCCAGTCAATCTGACCAGGATTCAAGCACTCGTCAAAATGACTTAAAACCTACAAGAATGATAAAAAAATACTGCATTAACCCTTATTCCTAATACATAATTACACCAATACTCTACATGAATATGTCAATTTGAGGAAAATTAAGAAGCAAAAGGTTGATTAAAGATGGCTATTCCATATATGACATGAAATATGCAAATCGATATTACCATGAACAAACTTTACCATGCTAACACCATGTAATTTAGCCATACTATTCATTTACCGATGCACAACTTTTCACTCTTCAAGAATTAATAAAGACAATTTCAATGTGCTTGTTTTTTCCATGCTATATTAGAATGATGGAGATGTAACATAGCACAATTTTCATAATACAACAAAAACTCATGTGCTGATGGCGTGATACCCATCTGCAGTACCTGCTGCTACAACATGTCACAGGGATACTCCAACTTAATCCCATATCATGTCCCCTTGTAATAGAAAATTTCATAAAAATGGTACCCTCGCAGCATAAAAACTCTAAGGGCTTACCATTGAGGTGGTATCCTATGTGGTAAACGGGTCCTGTGCCAAGCTGAAAGCTGGAATCCCTATGCCTCGTGGGGCTTAAGAGATGGTTAGGGTCTGCGACTCTGCCTAACCCCAGCTTGCCTTAAAAAAAACAAAAGAAAAAACAACTCTGAAGAGTCTGAACGAGAGTCGCCATGCTTGGCTTGTGAAGGGGTTGCAGTTGTGCAATGAGCGTGAGAGAAGAGATGGAGAGAGTGAGAGGAGAGCGTAACTGAACATAAGGGGGGAGGGGGAAAAATCAGAGTCGTGGGAGATGGAGAGAAGAAATGGAGGGAAAATGAATACGCGTACCTGAATATCCCCATCGTCGGTCGGTGGAGGTCATCGGACGTCGGAAAAGGTCGTCGAAAGTTCTGAAGGTCGCCGATCGGTGGCCAAAATCTTGAGAGAGAGAGAGAGAGAGGAAGAGAGAGAGAGGGAGGAAGAGAGAGACTCGGAAGAGGCGTGAAAAAAAACCCCTAAAGCCTCTTTTATGTTTTTTTTTCGTGAGTTTTTTGAAATTCCTATTTTTCCCTTAATAAAAAAACTCTTTCTTTTTAAAAAAAAGAGCAAAATAGTAATAAAGGTCACTCGTACCCCTTTAAAGGGATTCGCGTACCCCTTTGAAGGGGTTTGCATACCCCTTTAATGGGGTACACATACCACTTTAAAGGGGTACGCGCTTCCTAATACTTAAGTGCGCTTCCCCGTGCGTTTCAGAAGCGCCGTGTTTCGCACTTCGGAAGCGCATATCGGGGAAGCACGCTTCCCCTCAAGCATAGGCGCTTCCGGTAACTCTGGTTGGCAGATTTCTTCACCAAAGCACTGTGCTCTCCATGGTTCAACTTTCTTCTTGGCAAACTTTCGGTCATCATGCCGTAAGTTTAAGGGGGGGGTGTTAAATTGTAATACCAAATTATAATTCTATATATATAGGAAGATACATGCATATATATATATATATATACATGTATCTACCTTTATATATATAAAATATCTATATATTTATTTCTTGTAATAGTCATAGGGGTATTATAGTTATTTTGCGCATATTCATTTTCTTGAATATGTTGTAATTATTTTCTTTTTTCTTTTTTTCTTTGTAATCTTTGGTTTTCGTGTACCTGGGGGGCCCATCTTTTAGTCGTTGGGCCTCTCCAACGACTAGAAGTGGAGTGGAGCCCCTCCAAGGTCTCCACTTCCCTATTTAAAGGGGTTCTCCCTTTGTGTATTTAAGATGCTTTGGGTCAAAACCCAAGTGATTAATAACGTGTTTTTTTATTCTTTTTATGCCTTGGAGCATTTGCGAGATTGAGTGGTTTATGCTTTTGTGCACAAGTGTTCTAAGAGTTATTATGCATGTGTGCACATGCTTATCATCAAGAATATTAAGGTCTTAATCATAGTATATTGTTGAAGATACTTTTACAAAAGCGACCAACAAACATCTCTGATTCAACAATAATAAGGCCAAGAAGATTGATGCATCATGTAAAAGTCTGTGATTGACAACACAAATGCCATAAGAAGGCAATAAATATTCATGAAAACCATTTTTCAAGCAAGTGAGTTCAAATACCGATTTGAAAAGTAAAGTTTCAAATCAAATTCAATAATGGTAGATGGAAAACTTGGACTCATATGATATTGCAATTATAAGCATTGTTAACATAAGCAAGCTATATAAAGAGATAGCTCAATCTAGTTCATAAAAAGAACTGATTTAAAAACATAGAGTTCCAAGTTTAAAACTTCAATAAAGAAGATAAAATCATAGAATGAATGTAGTGCAATCATATGTCCAACAATATATCCCATGACAATTTTTACGATTTTTAAAAAGCAAATAAGAATCATGCTTATTATAAGCAATTCTTCAAAAATGAATTCATGAATACATCAATCAAGAAATAAGTGCACTAAGACATATCACATACAAAGGATCCAATGACTCTCAAAGAGAAGATAGAAACAATATATATGATCTAGAAAGAATCTATTTAGATGTAAATCACAAGTCTGCTATGAGACAATCAATGCCATTAAAGAGAACTAAAACATATATAGAGATTCTCAAAGAACCATATAAAAAACCAAGTGCATACATTCTCACAAAGAGATCAAAAGAACTCATGTATATGCAATAATCTAAGTAACTTAAAGCCATATATCTTATATAAAAGACATGCATGTGAACAAATTTAAGCATATATGCAAGTGATAGATTTAAGGCACTAAAGGCATCATATAAAAATTTATATTTTAAGTATACAATGAGTCAAGAGTTTTAAACATGAGCACACATGTCCACGAAGTATGCAACACAATATTAAATCATATGCAAGGCTTGTAAGATAATTCAGTGAGATACCTAGTATCATCACTATTGTTATACACACAAGTTTATTTTGAAATATTACACTCAAGTTAAAGTAAAATTATACTTCGTTAAATACAACATCATTATTTTAAGATATGTACCTATACGAACATAATTGACTTTTATAATTATGATTTGTTCAAGCGAACCAACTAAGGCCAACAATACATGCTCAAACATGCATGATTATATATATATTAAATCAAGTTTTTGTGAAATTTAAGACTCAAACATGATTTCAAGACATACATATATCTAGTTTGCTCAAAGAAAATAACAAAAAATGATAAGAAAACAAGTTCAACGATGATTAAAATACCATTTAAAGATTTCAAAACATACACATGATTTCAAAACATATATTTGTTTTTATTTTTTTATTTTAATTTTAATTTAAAAAAATAACATAGGAATATATATATATATATATATAATGGTAAAAAAGAGTAAGTGTTTTCTTATACGTAATGCATGAACTAAATAACACAAGAAATACTTAAAAAATGTAGGACACATATCGAGTAAATATTTTTCTTGAATCCGATCCAAGGAGAAGAGAAGAAAGGAGAGAGAACAAATACTTCACCATTGATCTTTTACGCGATCACAATCTCACAAGAGTTTGAATAGGAATTGTAAGAGAGCTTCACCTCCTTTTCAAATTCTGAATGGCATATTTTTTGATGTATCGAAAAACAAATTTAGCTTGATCTCAACCTCGCTCTGATACCATGTAAGAAAATAGATGAAAATACAAATAACAAGTGATAATACTTGAAGGTCCAATAATAGACAAAAAATCACGAGCACATAAAGTTCAAATACACAAACCCACTAAGGAGAAATCACAAGCACATAAAGTATAAATATACAAATCCACTAAGGGGAAATGCCAAAAGGCAAAAAAAGAATTAATATTATTGAGAAGAGGTGAGAGAACAACTATATAATGTGATAATGTGAGGGAGAGCACCCCTTTATATACAAAGCAAAAGAGAGCGAGGGAGCATTGGGGTGATAGAATTTCATCTGCACCTGCATTAAGAAAGAAAACAGAGAAAGAGAGGGAGAGAGAGAAAGACGAGAAAAGAAAACCAAAAGGGGCCTCTGCGACTGTCACGATTTCTGTATATCAGAAATCGTGACCTAATGCATTGTATAAAGGCACTTAAGTGTACATGGGTCGGGTCGGGTCTAATATAATATCCGAACCCAACCCAGAAAAAAGAAATACATTTAAAATATACACTAATACATAAAATGGAATGAACTCGGGTCTGGTATAGGATCCAGACCCGAAACACTATACACCTTTTTCACCCCCCCTCAAGTTGATCATGGTTATGAACCATACACAACTTGCCTTTGAGCGTCCAAAAACGATCCTTTGTTAATCCTTTCGTAAATAGGTCCGCAACTTGTTGTTCAGTATTGACGAACTCAGGCTCAATCTCTTTTTCTTCAACTTTCTGTCTCACAAAATGTTGGTCAATCTCAATGTGCTTAGCACCGACTGTGATGTATTGGATTGAATGACATGTTAATAGCACTTTGATTGTCACATAGCAAGGTAGTGTGGGAGATCTTTTCTCCTACTTCAGTCAGTAGATGTCTGATCCATGTGACTTCGGCAGTGGCAACAACCATAGATCTATATTCAGCCTCAGTACTTGATCTAGCGATAACTTTTTGTTTTCTACTGCTCCAAGAGACTAAATTTCTTTCAATGAAGACACAATATCTTGATGTAGATCTTCGTTCATCAGGATCCCCAGCCCAGTCTGCATCACAATATACAGTGAGTCCATGCTTATCTTTGCCATATGACTGTAGTGAGTATGTCAATCCATCCCCAATAGTCCCTTTCAGATATCTAAGGATCCTCTTGACAACTTTCATATGTCCAGTACGTGGCGCATGCATAAATTGAGATACTTGATTGACTGAATAAACAATATCTGGTCTAGTGAAGGTCAGATACTGTAACATTCCTATTATGCTTCGATACCTGGTGGGATCATCACACAGATCTCCATCATGGGCACTAAGCTTTTGATGCAGCACACTCGGAGTTCCCAGAGGTTTGCAGTCTTTCATACCTGCCTTGCGGAGAACATCTACGGTGTACTTGTGCTGTGTGAGTGTCAAGCCATGAGTTTGATTATCAACTTCTACACCAAGAAAATAGCGTAGAGTTCCAAGATCTTTCATTTTGAACCTCTGACCTAGTAAGTCTTTCACTTCTTGGATGTGAACCACATAGTTTCCTGTGATAACAATATCATCAACATAAATTAATAACAGAGTGGTGTGATCATCGCAAAATTTTTCCTCTCGTAATGTTCTCTCTTTTCCCTCTCTTTTCTTTTCTAACCTCTATTCTCTCCTTTTGAAGGGAGAAAAAGAAAGAAAAGAAAGAGAGAGGAGAAAAGAAAGAAGAGAAGAGAAGTGAGAAGATGAACTATTTTACGCGGTCTCACTTGACCTTGATTTGAAAAGATTTAAAAGATTACTCGCCTCCGTTTATGAAATATTTGCGGGAAAACTGGGAGACAGGATTCGCTCGTCGGTACGAGGTTCGACCGTTCCTGGCACCTTTACCAGGGGTAATCAAACCAAGGATCGAATCTATGTCTTTTGCTTTGCCTAAATATAATCTAAGAATTTATTCTAACTCTAAATGCACAAAGAATCATACTTGTGCAATGCAAGGATGTATGCTCTTTTGAAAATTGATTTAGAAATTTTCAAGTATTCTGAGATGAACTTGGTAAAGGAGTGAAGAAAATGATTTGAATCTAACTTTAGAACTTGAGATAGATCAAAGAAGTTCTAAGTTTTTGAAATAAATCAGAGTTGGGAGAAATAAATGAGAAAGAATGACTTGAGGCTTTAAAATGAAAGGAAATGAAGTTTCAAAGTCAAAAATCGACCTTGAATTTGAATTTGAATTTGAATTTTAGGAAATAAATACTTGAGATGGAATTGAATTTAGATTTTTGAAGTTGGAGATTTAAAAGGGATCTGAGAAATCCAGAAGGTATTTAAGAATAGAAATGGATTTAGGAGATTCAGATTAGATCTGAAAATGGATTTGAATTTGAAATTTAGATTTGGAAATGGTATTGAATCTTAAAATGAATTTGAGATCAGAGATCTAATATAGAATTGGGTTCTGGATCCTAAAATTGGATCGGAAACCTGAGATCCGATGTGGGATTGAGTTCTGGATCCTAAGATGGGATTGGATCTGAAGTCTGAAATCCAAAGTGAAGTTGGACTCTGGACCCTAAGATGGATTTCGGATCTGAAGTCTGAGATCCAAAAGTGGAATTGGGTTCTGGACCCTAAGATGGATTTTGGATCCTAAATGAATTGTGGATCTGAAATTTGAGATGTGGAATTGGACTCTGGATCCTAAAGAGGAATTGGATCTGAAGTCTGAGATCCAATATGGGTGTCGAATCCTGGACCCTAAAATGGATTTGGAGTTAAATTCAGAAGATGAATCAAGAATTTCCAAATTTAATTTGAACTTGGAAAATGAATTTTAGAAATTGAATCTTTGAATATACAAATGAATTTCAAAGTCAAATTAGACCTTGAATTTGAAGTTTTTAGAAGATGAATCAAGAATCTCAAAGTTAAATTGAACTTGGAGATTGGATTGGAGTTTTGAATGGATTTGGAATTTCAGAGTCAAATTTGTTTTTTTGAAATCTGATTTGAATATGAATATAAAATGAATTTGAAATCTCAAAGTTAAATTGGACTTTGAGATTGAACATAGAATTTTGAAAAATAAAAGGATGAATCGGATTTGATAAGGATTGAAGATAGATTGGGGAAGATATTTACATTTACTTGGGGTTTTTGAAAAAGGAATTTTGAAGACATGATGCAGTTCTATCCTAAATGATGAATGAATTTGAAGAATTTTGAATTTGGATTTGAAAAGCTATTTCATTCTTTAGATGAATTAAAATAAGATTGAAGATATAATACATCCTTGACTATGGTCATTGGATATATTATATAATAATCTATATTTAGATTCAAGTGAAGAATGAAACACATTTGATGCTTTTATAGAATTTAAGATGAAATTAATTCTCAATATACCCTGACTATGGCCATTGGTATATTTTTTTGAATTAATTTTAAGTTAAATTCTGATAAAAGAAGAAAATATTTAAAAATATGATGATTTTTGGAAGACGGATCCAGTGTTATTTCGTAAAAGTTAAAAATCCTAAGTTTTGTCCACACCCTGACTATGGTCATTGGTGTGGATCATCAACTTAGTATTAATTACCTCTTACGAAACGGTGCACGTGCCATTCGTGTCTCACCATTGTGAAAATTTTGAGGAATAAAGGAAGAAATGCATGAATACAAATAATTCAATGCCTTTTACAATGCTCACTCATTCTATCTAAGACTGGAAATGTAGAGTCTTCATCATCTTATTTATTTACAACAATTGGATTTGAGAACATCAAAAATATTTTAATCCTATCCTTCTTTATATTCCTGCTAGATAGAATTTGCACAAAAGGAGATGAAAAATATGAGTGTAAATGATTATCCGAAGTCTTACACAGATGCTTGATTTATATATGGCCTATCCTGTATTTATGAGAAAACGCACATATATGTAGGAATATATATACATACGAAGAGAGAAGGAATTTACAGTGGTTCCTGTGAACCACTTGTAAAAGAAAGATAAAAATATGGTGATTATAATAGTTCAAGAGTGAACTATCATAAAAAAAGAAGGGGAGAATTTACAGCGGTTCCTGAGAACCACCTATAAAAGAATGATAAAACGTGATGATTATGATAGTTCAAGAATGAACTATCATAAAGATAAGAGAAGAATTTACAGCGGTTCCTGAGAACCACTTGTAAAAAAAGAATGATAAGAATATGATGATTATGACAGTTCAAAAGTGAACTATCATAAGAAGAAAAAGGGATTACAGTGGAAATGAGAGCAAAATGTATTGTGAAGGACTTAGTATATAACGATGGACTACGGGTATGTTGTTGCACAGTGATGTCACTATAGTGGCAGCTGTGTTAAAGGGATTGGACCGATGGAATATTGCTGCACATGCTGTAATTACAGGATTATGAAGGTTGAGTGGATGCAAGGTAAGAAACATAAAAGGGAAAAGGTAAAATACTTGTTGAGAAAATCAGCAATTAATGAGAGTGACAGGTTATTGGGAATCATTATTCAACGATAAGAAGAGGCAGGGTAAAACTCATATAATTAAATTTAGTTGTAAAATTTGGATATAACATTCAAATGTAAAATATACGACCATAACATGCTACCTAACACACTTGGTTACTACTAATTATACCCTAACTAACACAAACCAAGCTAATCTGTTGCTATCTCTAATATATATTAACTACTAATGCATGTACA
This sequence comes from Nuphar pumila, assembly GCF_984573655.1. Lineage (NCBI taxonomy): Eukaryota > Viridiplantae > Streptophyta > Magnoliopsida > Nymphaeales > Nymphaeaceae > Nuphar > Nuphar pumila. The sequence goes on along the minus strand of NC_143250.1, from coordinate 145,015,915 downwards.
GTGCTGATACAATACTAACACGCTCTGTTTTCTTCTGATACCCAACGTTAACACTGTTTTATTTACTGCTTAAAGGCTAACTTACACTAGCAATTGATGCATACACTAATTGTCAATACACTAACACAGTCTATACTAACTCACATACAGGTGTTACTCGACACTAACACTAGTGTAAAGGATTTTACAAAGAGCCAATGCTAAGCACCTAATATACTAGCTATCATAAATCAGTTAAGTCAAACAACCAACCATTATTAACGGTTAAGCTAAACAGTTAGGAATTAAAAGAATGGCCAAGAATTGTAAACTGAAATAATGAAATAATAAGAGGATAAGAATATGAACTCACGGTCAGGAAAATTAATGAGATCAGAAAATGAACATGCTATTATGATATAAATGTAATGAGATGGTGAAACGGTGTGCTGATGTGCAAAGTATACATGAAATGTGTATATTGAGATAGCCGTGAAGGTATGTGAGTGCTGGGGGGAGGCGACAATGCTGAAGGGTGCACAGGACTTCAGTAGATGGGGTTCACAGACTCAACAAAGTGTTGGATTTGCACATCGCTGGACCTACACATGTTGAGCGAAATGTAACAGGCACAAGTATTGTACATTTCTATACAGAGGTATCAAATTATGACGTGCTATATGGATCATATTCACCGCAAAGCCTACAAAGCCAGGTGGGTGCATGCCATTCAGAAGTGATACAGTGTAAATAGAGATTATCAGAATGTATTGAACTAACAATATGCAGGAAATGGTGAATATATTATAATTGACCTGTCTGCGGCATCTTCTACTTACTGCTCTATAGACGACCTGCTGTAATTTTTTGAGTTAGTGACCAGAAATAATGTTACAGGGAAAGACTGTATGATTGTTAATGGTAAAGTCCAGCATCTACGTTACTTCCCACCTTAGGATAACAAAGGAAAAGGCATTCAACGAACTGGAATAAAACAAACAGAGATAATCATGCAATCATTCCCATTCAAGTTTTAGATTCCTTCAAAAATGAAAACTGGTCAGGTGCCCAGCATCCAAAAGAGGCACACAATTTATTGACTTATAAAGATTCATGCCCAAGAATGGATAAATATCAATAGAAAGTACTCTTATTCAATCTGGAAATATACAAAGCTCTTTGTTATTACTGAGTTGGCACAGATGCAACAAAAAATGTTCGACAAGCCAGCCTTGGAATGAAAGAACAAGAAATGTATGGCCACTTCAAGCATTCATGTATATTTATAAAAAAAAATCAGGCATGATGATAGCACACTCAGTTCACATACCTCAAGCCAATACTGCGTACGTGGAGAGATGTGGAGTAAATGGAGGGTTGCTGCAGTGGTGAGGTAGACTGGGCGGTAAAATACAGGGAATTGCTAATGTATGTAAATGAATACCTCTGTAATGAGAACAGAGCTTGAATCAACTTATTTCTTCAAACAAATGGATAGTGAAAGCTCCCTAGTATGACTCCATCTGATAGAACTATATGAACCGCAATCATACAATGACGTTGTTTCTGGAGGTCATTAACAACGTGACCCTGAGCTGGTCCCATTATCAGAAATACTTATCCAGGTAATATCCAACGAAGGATTTAATCATATCATCGTTATTAAGTATCCAGAATTTTGACAACAACGAATGTGTATGAAGTAAAGGGGATGGTATTTCGTGAGACATAGCCAGTGTGTGTGAAGCATGAGCAAAACTTACACAGATTCCGAATGTTCTTGTAAAAAAAAAATGAATGAAAGAATTGCATCCACAGTAAAAAAACATAATAGACAAGACTAACATAATTAATAAAACATATTAAAGTAGTGGAAACATGACTGCAGGCAGTGGAATTCAGTGATGAAAATAACGTACGATGGATGGATAACAGATCAAAACAGCAAAACAAAATGAAGGAAAAACCAAGTATGAAGATCAAAATGCAGAGAGAACAAAAAAAAAAAAATCTGTATGACCGATAATGGAGATGAGTTTGATGCCATGATCTCAAAACAGATGAATCATATCTAAAAAAAAATGCAATCACAACATTACCTATGACGAAAATATCATTCTGAACAAATGGATTGTCAAATTGATTAATAAACCCTAGATCGTTATTTACAGAAATATGATCTCAGGAAATGCCTATTGCTAAGGTGCTTTCAATCATTCCGAATTGTGGATTGCTGAGATGAAAATATCACACAGCAGAAAGATGATAACAGAGTAAAATTTCACAAATAGGAAATGACAGAAGGAAAGAAAAAAAAAGAAGGGGCAAACTAAAAGAGAAAAGTTAACTATGAGGCAACGTAAACAGGAATTTACATCCATATAGTTTAAGGAAATCTGATGAGATAAACTGGGAAATTAAAAATGAATATTGGGATTAGAAGATCCCGTTGCTATCGCACAAGATGGGTTGAATTTGCTATAAGCAATCCAACATTCTCTATGGTGCATTAATGGAGCAGAAAACAGGAAAGATTGAAAGGGAAATCAGAAAAGGAGAGAGGGGAAAAACTAAAATCAATGCAAAATTTATAATGCGGATGAATCGACGATGCCATTGCTAGGCATCGTCGATCATCAGAATGTAGGAAAAGGCATTGGAATACAAGATGGATCAAATCCAGTCGATATAGATCAAACTATAAATATGCGTTAAAAGCTATAAAGATCACAGGGTTTTATGAATAACTGATGAAGAGAAAGGGGGAAGACGAGTTGACAACTTGCTTTAGTCTCACGGGGGTTCTGAAGGTAGGAGGAACACTCTTTGCTCAGAAATTCCAGGGGAGGTCTTTCCACTGCCGGGAGAGGGGAAGCTTGCTTTGCAAAAATTCTGAAGGAGGGAAGAGCGCTCTCTTTGATAGCTCCAAGGGGAAGAGATCAGGGGCAGACCGGAAGAAGGCAACCAGAAGAAGTGAGACGCGAGGTGGATCAGATGAAGAATTTTTTTGATCGAAGGTGGAGGGGTGAAACGCGGTGAAGGAATGGAGCTTCTTGCGGGCTCCTTTTAAAGAGAAAAGAAAGGGAAGGTTCAGGAAGGGTAGTTGAGGATGAAGGGTGATGAAGAAGGGGGTCCGGGCGATCGACCATGGAGGTGAGAGAAAGATGAGGGCGATGAAGAGGGCCGAAAATGGGGAAGCTTCCTGAAGGTTGAGAGCGTGCGAGGGTTTTGGTGAAAGAGGATTTTTCCAGCGAAATCGAGAGAGAGAGAGAGAGAGAGAGAGAGAGAGAGAGAGAGAGAGAGAGAGAGAGAGAGAGCCACCCTTTTTAGGGTTTTCTTCCGTTTTTTTCAAAATAACCCTTTTAACTTTTTTAAAATTTTTCGAGACGAGGGTCTTTCATCGGATTTTTTTCAATAAGGTATATTTTATCAAAAGGGCGATTTTCCAAAAGACGATTTTTTAAGATATACATTTTTTTTTTGTATTTTCTTTTTGGTTTTCTTATTTTTTTGGCATTTTTAAGATAAAACTCTGAAATTTATGAGAAAACAAAAGGATTTTCAAAATATTTTGTAAAATTTGAAAATATTTACAGAAGAAGGGTTTTTCAAGAGTTTTAACGTTGTTCTTTGGAAGAATCCTTCAAAAAAAATGGTTTAGAAATGAAAATCGAGTCTGGATTCCAACGAATCCGAGAAATTTATGGGAATTTTATCAAAAATTGATCTGATTATTTCAAAAGACAGAGGTCAGGGGCAAAGAAGGAATTTTTGGAATTTTTTGGAAAATTTGGGGTGTTCACAAGTGGTCACAGTCTGACTTCTAAAAAAGAACAATGAGTGGTCCAACATGGAACGCGAAAATCCATGTTTCTGAATCTCTAGTGAGAAGCTATCAAACCAAGAACGAGATGCTTGTTTCAGACCATAGATAGCTCTTTTTAACCTGCACACATTGATTTTACAATTTTGTTCTTGATATCCAGGGGGTTGCTCCATATACACTTCCTCCTTCAAGTCCCAATACAAGAAGGCATTCTTTACATCAAGCTGACTCAACTTCCACCCATGTTCAACAACCAGAAATATAATAATCCGAATTATTCCCATTCTTATAACAGGACTAAAAGTCTCATCATAGTCTTGCCCTGCTTCTTGAGTGAATCCTTTTGCTACGAGCTTTGCCTTGTATCGCTCAATAGTTCCATCTGGCTTGTACTTTATCTTGTAGACCCATTTACATCCAACAACATTTTTGTCAGGCGGTCTGGGAACGACTTCCCAAGTTCCACATTCATGCAAAGCTTGCATTTCATCATTCATGGCTTCTACCCACTTGGTAGAAGTGGCTGCCTGGTAGTATATAGTGGGCTCATCTTCTTTATTGAGAGCTGTTAAAAACAACTGAAGATCCAAGGCGAAGTTGTTATAGCTGACCCACCTGTCAATGGGATGTCGTATGCGGCTTGATTTTCTGATCTCAGGAGTGTGAGAAGGGGTCAGATTGCTGACTGAATCATGATCTGAATGACTTGATGTCATCGGTCTCTGTCTGGAATAGACAATGACTTTGTATCTGCTAGGTATTTTTTTTGAATTCTGTGACCCCGATGTCTCAATGTTTTCAGACATCTCTTCTTCTTGCTGCACGCAATCTGGTGAACATGCTTCGCTGGAGCTAGCAAAAAGTTCTGAACTCAACCAAGGATAGTAAACTTGAGTTGGTATATTGGTTGCATAAGCTTTGTCATCGAAATTTTGCTCATGAAAGACAACATTTATTGAGATTCTGATACGTTTGTTGGTGGGATCATAACACTTATATCCTTTGTAGTCATTTGTGTATCCCACAAACCTACACTTCTGGGCCTTGTCTTGAAACTTGTTTCTCAGGGACCGATCAACATGCACATAGCAAACACATCCAAAAACACGCAGATCATGATAACTAGGATGAGCTCCAAAGAGATAGTGATAAGGAGACTTGTTTTCCAGAATGACCATTGGCAATCTATTTATCACATGCACGACAGAATGAAAGGCTTCTGTCCATAGGTTGGTGGGAAGATTGCTGTCATGAAGCATACTCATGGCACTTTCAACGATATGTCTATGTTTTCGTTCAACAATCCCATTTTGTTGAGGAGTGTGAGGGCAGGACACCCTTCTTCCTATTCCGTTATCTCGAAGAAAAGAAATAAAATCATGGGATGAAAATTCCCCACTTCCATCACATTGGAAAAACTGAATGGACTCAGAAAATTGGTTTTTGACCAAGGAAAAGAAATTTTGAAATAAAGAGAAGACTTTTGACTTATTTTTTATGAAATATATCCAAGTGTATCGAGAATAACTATCAACAAAGATTAGATAATATATGCTACCAGACCCAGAGACAATTGGGGCGGGTCCCCACACATCAGAACAAATGATCTCAAAAGGTTTTGAAGCTCTCTTATTAATTAAATGAAAAGGCAATACATGACTCTTGCACAAAAGGCAACTGGAACATTTATGACTACTCTCATCCCCTTTAAGACTTTCTTTTGGAATGAGATTATTAGAAACAAGTTTCTCAATAAAATGACTCCCACAATGTCCTAACCTACTATGCCATAAGGATGACTTATTGCATTCAGAGATACTAAAAACACTAGCAGAAGAGGAGGAACATGACTCTGATGAAGGCTTCGAAATCAGGTGAGAAGAGCGAACATCACGACATGGAGCTTCTTCAAAGACATACATGTTGCCTCGTCTCTTTCCTTCAGCGAATGTTTCCCTCGTGCGTAGGTCCTTGACCTGCACAGAGAAGAGAGTGAATTCAACTGAAGCATTATTATTATCAATAAGTTTAGCGACGGAGACAATATTTTTCTTAATGTCAGGGGCATGAAGAACGTCAGAAAGAGTAAGAGTGGAATGTGACATGGGGATGACAGTCTTTCCAACATGGGAAACAAGATGGTGGGATCCATCTCCAGTGACAATCTTACTTTTTCCAAAATAAGGAATAGGATTAGAAATTTTACCTGCATCGCCTGTCACATGAGTCGCTGCCCCGGAATCGACAAACCAAGTGCCTTCATCATTCTGCTTCAATTTTAACTCTGACAAGGCAGATATCAACAAATCTTTAATCTCTCCACTATCTCTGGTATTTGTGAACTTTCTCTTGATTTCTATCTGTGGACTCTTTCCTTTATTCTCTAGATTATGCCAACAATTCGCCTTGATATGTCCCTTTTTGTTACAAAGGAAGCAAGTAGGGATGGATCTTGTTCCCTGCGCATGAGTAAACATGTTTGGAGTGGGAAGTAAACCACGCCCTCCGTGTCCACTTCGCCCTTGTCCTCCTCGTCCTCGTCCTCTACCATAGGTCACTCCTGTAGCAAAAACTTCTTGAGAGTTTGAATGATTATGAGTTTCTTCAAAGAATCCCTTCAGAGTCATTTCATATTGGATCAATTTGGTTCGTAGCTTATTAAAGGTAGGAAGAACAGGGAGACACAATAGTGAAGTGACTATCATGTTGTAGTCAGATCCCAATCCACTCAGGGTTTGTTGCACCATGTCACTGTCACTAACGACACACCCTATAACTGCAAGTTGATCTGTGATGGTCTTTATCTTGTTCAAATATTTCATGATGGTCATGAAATCTTTCCTTAACAACTGAAATTCTCTTTTTAGAAAAACTACTCTTGCTTGAGAAACCTGCGAATACGTCTGAACCAGTCGTTCCCAGAGTTGTAGAGTTGTACAATTGTCAGGAATGGCAAGAAGGATCTCTTGAGACAGGGTGGATGTGATGTATGCAACAACTGACTGATCTTTTTTTTCCCAATTGAGGAATTCAACATTTTTGACATACACGATTGAACTCACCCCTTTGTGTCTTTTTCTTCTCTCGGGCTAAATTCTGGTGGAACTGAAGTGGTTCCATTCAGGTGACCTAAGAGGCCTCGACTCCTTATGAAAGGAATAATCTGCCTCTTCCAGATCAAGAAATTTGAGGTATTCAACTTCTCAGAAACAAGTTGGTTGAGAAAACTTGAAGAAAGATTTGATTGAGGGTGGTAGGGATCCATAGAGAATAAGAACCAACAGACAAAAAGTTCAACCTTCTCCCAACACTTTTTTTTTTGCTGTCAGAGAATCGTAGACTGTTGAAATCAGAAAATGAAGAAACTTGGGCCTTTCTGTGCACCAAAAGGGGCTTGCGTGAAAAGATAATCACACGTTAAGAAGGCCCTCCTTTGACTGTTTCAACAAAGGGAAATCAAGAATAATAATGTGCAGCAGAGCACAGGGAATCAAAGGGAAGCACTATAACATCCGAATATGCAGAGAGATTTTGGAAAAGACAGAATGAAAAGGGAATCAAACGATTAGTAGAAACAAATTTAATATCTCACGTGAATCAGTTCACGAATTCACGTGAAGAGATGTTAACCCACGATCTGGGAGAAGACCGATGCTTCACGTGAACCAGTTCACGTGAAATGCAGTCAATCCACGATCTGGATTCACGTGGATAGAGTGCTCATGAATCACAGATTCACAAAAATGTAACTCACGTGAGGTGTGAGTACATAGGAAGATACAGAAAGGGGGAAAGAAAGAACGAAGGAGAAAGAAGAACAAAAAAAAAATGAGAAGCGAAAAACCTCAAATTTTTTTTATCGTTGTCACGAGCCAGAGTTCCTTTTTGCCTCTAGAAGGATCTATGCTCTGATACCATGATAGAATTTCATTTGCACCTGCGTTAAGAGAGAAAACAGAGAAAGAGAGGGAGAGAGAGAGACGAGAAGAGAAAACCAAAAGGGGCCTCTGCGGCTGTCACGATTTCTGTATATCGGAAATCGTGACCTAATGCATTGTATAAAGGCACTTAAGTGTACATGGGTCGGGTCGGGTCTAATATAATATCCGAACCCAACCTAGAAAAAAGAAATACATTTAAAATATACACTAATACATAAAATGGAATGAACTCGGGTCTGGTATCCGAAACACTATACACCTTTTTCATTGGGGCTCCACACAAAGGAGTCCTTGGGGAGCCCCAAGGGTCATATTTATGACCTTTTGGGACCCCAACGACTCCCTTTGTGGGGGTCGCCAATGATCCAAAAAGGGAGAAAAAAGGAAAGAAATAAAATAAAGAAAAAGAAAAAACCTAAAATAAGTTGTTTTAAAACAACTTATATTACATGTGAAAGACCAAAATACCCCTGTCGGGTATTTTGGATAAAATAGAAAAATACATACATATATGATGCATATATATATATATATATATATTTTTTTTTTTTTAACAGTATGGACCTTAGATTTTTCCATTTCATGAACAATAAAAGAGAATCTTATTAAAAGATGGGTAAAATGAAAGGCCAAAAGAGATAGGTGTTGAGAAGTTAAGGATTTCCTGGTTAGATAAACTGAAGAATAATCCTTTATAGTTATAATATCGACTTTACTTTTAACATCACAATTCACAAGCACCTAACTAAGCAACATCTTCACTCAGTCACCTGCATATGATTCAGAGTGTAGTTGAGGTTGGTTCTAGTGGATAGTGCTGTTTGTCTCTTTTATTGAGCATAGCAGTGTTCTACTCCAGTGATGTCTTTCACACTTCCACTGCATGAGAAAAATCCACCATCTCTGATTCTCACCATCTTATGCCCATTGAACAAATTTCTGCTTAAGTCAATTCATCTGCAAGGAGAAACTCTTATAACAGACCATGACCATCAGTCATTCTAATGCGATTTATGCATGAAGAAGACATGCCAAAAGGTATAGGTTTTCATCTCCAATTCATCTCATGAACCAATCACTCTGTCTTCTGTAAATTTTCATGGCTGAATGTTTTGTCAGTGTAGGCCAACTCTGTAAAACCTCTCTATTGGATTTTTTATTGTTTTACTTTTAAGATATTTTCAGCAGCAGTTACTGTGAGCAATTGTTTTTTGACAAATGCAGACTCTTAACTAGTTCTTTACAAATCTATGTGCACTTGGTTCTAGTTAGGCTCTTGCTATTTTTCCTACCATCAGATGCAATTTATACACTTTTGTGAGTTGACCTTTTCCTTTTGATGGCCAATCTCTGGATAACTATGAGAATAAGTATCAGATATTTCGTTTCTTTATATTTTCTTTTTATGCAGTGAGCCACCTGTTATTATGATGTAGGATCCAATATCATTGGTCATGTGTGACCTCATTTTAACAGTAGTTTATGATCGGAGTACTTGTGTGCCTTGTTTCAGTTTTCGATTTTTGACAATAAAATTTCACCCATGAGGGTTCTGCTCATCTGGTAGGAGCGTGTTGTGTATGTCACCATGTGTTGGGACATTGCAATTTCGAAACCCATGGGTGTATAGCCTTTGGCTATTGATGACTCTGGGGAGTATGTTCTTTAGAGGGATCATTCCCCAGACCGGGTTGACTAAGTTCAGGTCATTGTAAAAGGAGGGGACCTTAATCCCCCAGCTATGTTATGCAGAAAAAACCAACAAAGTTCTGAACCTTTTTGAACTCTATTTCCCCATCTGCCTAAATGACAGAGGGCTTGTTAGTTTTTCTTTTGGCTTATTCATGGCAACTGTGTGGATTTCTCATTTTTTAATTGGAGTGACTGGTTTAATTCCAAATAACTAATATCAGGTTAACTTTTGCGAGATGTGTTGTATAGATAAGGTTGATAAACTAATTTAGAGAATGATTTTTACTAATGTCGTTCCAACGCTGATGTTTCACTCGTAGTCACAAGATGTTGCACGGGCTTTTGGAGCTGTTTGTACGCCAGAATTCTTCCTGTTCAAAAAGGTAACTTCAGCTTCAACAACATATAACTAACTGGTTTTAATTTCTTCCAAAATGGTTGAATGCAGGTACTTTATCAGTAGTTGCTGCAAGTTAGATATTTCATGGTAAAACTATGGCCTTTAGTTGCTTCACTCCTTTTTTCTATTATAGTCAAAGCCAAAAGATGGACATCTTTCCTGCCATCAGAGAGTGGAAACTAAAAAAACGAACCTAAGCTTATTTTTGTTTTACTTATTTGTGAGAAGAAGCTATGCACTTCAGGCAATTCCAATCATTAAAAATATCCATGATTAATGAGAAATGTCAATTATGTAACAGTTTATGTAGGGGATATTGTCCCATTTACTTGATGGATCAATGAGAAATAGTAAACGTGTCCAAAGTCAAAGTCATATGAATGAGAAATAGTAAGTGTCCAAAGTCAGTCATATAAGCATATAATAAACAGTATCTTGCATTCTGAACAGTATGTTCTGATGATAACAATAGAATACATATTTATCTGCTATGCATAAAGAAGAGAAGGGAAATGGCTGTGGTTTCCCAACTGAATTGATCTTTCAATTCAGTGCTTAATCTTAAGATTTGGATGAGAGAGCTCAACCAAAGGTTGGAATATGTAGCTTCATCTCAGGACGTAGACAGATCTCAGACTATTGGAGTAAGATGCTATCAACCCAAGGCCATAAATATGGATTGCTTTCTAGGATTTTGGTTGTGATTGGGTGTCAGATGAATCGAAAAAAAAGGCATTTTCTGTGGGCTATGTCATAGATGGCATAGGGAATGGAAATGACCATGAGCGAGTTAGGTTGAGAATATGTGGTTCTGTCATAAGACTCAAACTCCATACAACTTGGCATTCGATAAATTTGCAAAATCTGGCTTTTAACTTCTGTCACACTATTCGTTTGTTGAAGTGACAAGAGGTTATCATTGCTTTGAATCATGCCATTGGATTTTGTCAAGGTCAAGTCTGATTCCACTTGAAGGCATGGTCATTCTACTTGTATGGATCCTGATAAAGTAACCTATGAATTTCTAGGCATTTGCTACTTAAAATTGCAAATTCTTGACATTCCTAATGCCTCTACATGCTGTGCTACCATATGTAGGTGTTGCAAGCTGCAGCAATACTTTAAGCTATGCCTTATTATTAAGGAGAAAGTAGCTAGTACAAGTACTCTAACCAAGCAGAGGTAGACAACTTAACTTCCAGAAGATTAATCTAGGGCATAATTTCCAGCATATCTCAAATCCAAGATCTTGGATATTGAACGGTTCTACAATAAATACATGTAAATTTGATAGCCAGGATTTTGTATGCTGTTTTGTGGATATTTAAAAAATAGTACTACTTTCCTTTAATAAATTAAATTTGCTCTCTCTCTCTCTCTCTATCTCAATGCTCTATGGGTTTGGTTTAATTTTTGAATGCTCTATGCACTATTTCAGCCTATCTGAATTGTATTTGATATGGATGTGCATTTGTATCTAATGTATGTTTTATTTTTTTGAAGGATGAGGGAAAGCCTTTTGAGCTTTTCTACCACGGGCAGTTTGATGATTCACGACCTGGTAATAATGTACCTGTCACAGGAAGGTACTTTCCACGATTTACCTGCTGTTATTAGCTCTTCTGCTCTGTTTTTCTCAGTTCCCTCTAAATTTATGAAACTCAACTATTTCTGCAGGGACTTGAGGTTGGCCATTGACTGTGTCCTTAGTGACCAACCATATACTGCTGCACAAAGGCCCAGGTATTTTTCATGTCCAAGAACTTGCACATATGTTTATAATCCTTCATCCAAATCTGGATGATATTGATCATTGGATGCCTCTTTTTCCACATGTCAACATGCATAGGTACATATGCCTGCACATATATTCAGACTAATTTTCAATGCGAGTTTTAGGGGCCAAGTAATTCTTCTAGCCATATGTTCAGTATGTTGGTGTATGACATATAGGGATGTGCTGCCACCAGGTTGCAATCACGCCTGTTTATTTTTGACAAGAAATCATGAATCTTACAGAGATCTTTTGGTTATCCTGATATCTGTGGGTTCAAATGATGTTCATACCTTCTTTTGAATTGTTTATCATGCACTGCTACTTAGCACTTGTACCGCCCGAACAGAATCATCTAAGTACACATGCATTCTTTTAAACCATAACCATATGTTGCCCGAGTATAATTGATTGTTAATGAGTTTAGAAAAGCAAAAATACTTTGATCTGTTTTACTTATATGGTTATCACATCCTGGTGTTCTTTCTGCAGTGTTGGATGCAGTATTAAGTGGCACCAAGGAAAGTAGTGGCTGAGCGTGTCCGCTGTTGAAGTGAACCTTAGCTGTAAAATGCGTCAACTGAGCTTTCCTACTTCTTAGGTACAGTTTCTGCAAGTATGTTGGTCCAGTCCCTCGTACCTATGTAGTTCCTGGTTTCATCATCTTGTTGGTTGTTTAAGAGAGATCTCATGCTGATTCACTAATGCCAATGATGCAATTATGTGAACAATGACATTACTGAACTTTGCCTTACTAGGAATATAGAATTATGATTAAGCAGGTCTCTGTGGCTTTAAGGATCCATGTTTTCTTCTTGGTAAAAGGTTTGTATGCCATTAAGATGTGGCAGATGGGCACACACGGGCGGAGCTCAGGTTGGATCAGGAAAACCAGACCTGCCTGGGGCCATGCTATGTGATACTAATCAAGTTGCACCTAGACCAGGCTTGGCTCAATGAAGGTGGTCCTAGGTTTGTCAACGCATGACTCTCGACCATGCTTAGTCAAACATGAGCTCGGACTCTGGATTGGAGGAGGCTTGTGTGACCATTGTGGTCGGTCCATGGCAATGCATCGATCATGAACTTTGGTTATCATGGGCGTGTTCCTGTTATTGAAACCGGGGCCCCAGCTATTGCATCTGAACAGTTTGTCTGAGTTAGAAGTTTTTTTTCCATTAAGAACGGGGAAACCACTTTCGGAATCAGAGATCTAGTCTTGACGGCTAAGCCTGCCATACTTACGGTCGCTGTCCTGATGGCATAAACCGGTGGCATGCTGAGTTAGAAGCTTGAACCAAGTAAGGTATAAGATAGGCTCGAGCCAAGATTGTCAGTTTGTGTCGCATGGGCTTTTACTAACCCTATGTCGTCAGGGTCAATCACATGACAGCATTTTGAGTGGGACCTGGGTTCTGCTGTTGTGGGGCCCATGAACTGCCACCATGTGCTTGGCCCATGAGTTCATGGGTCCCACAACCGCAGAATTCAGGTCCCACTCGAAATGCTGTCACGTGATTGGTCCTTACGACATATACAAGACGCCTTAAGTGATCATGGATCTTGTCCCTCTTGATGGAGTGGGAAGAACCACGAGGGGCTCGCTGGAGAGAGGTGAATGCATACATGTACGTAACCCTTTGGTGCAGATGTGCATATGGTGTAAACTGTAACCACCCTGTCATGGGGTCAACAAACATCAAGCATTGGGAAACCATGCGGCATTCAAGTGGGTTGAGCATGAAGGATATAAGCTCAGAGGGTGTTCGGCCGGGTGCTCGTGGGGTGTATTTATGTGCCTCAAGTCGTGTGGGTGGACGATAACTATAAGTAGTGAATGTAATTCAGAAAGGCTGTGTGGAGATGAGGCAGCCCGGCCCATCTCAGATCTAAGTGTGCTGTTGGGTTCGGTCTTGTCTATCCGGATGCCATTGTATACCTAACCAGACTCAGTTTACAAGTTGAGCCAGGTCAGACCCAGCATCTATTGGACTTAGGGCTGCACAAGGCAGTCCAAACCACACTCATCTTAGGTTGGGAGCCTGACTACTGGTTAGACTACCCATTAGTTTTATTTTTCGACAGAGAGCTGGGGTTAGGCAGACCTCTACCAGTTATACAACCATATCATTTGGGGTTCGAACTTACAACGTCCCAAAATAAGGTGATGTGCGCTAACTGCTCCTGCCAGACAAGAGGAGCCCCCGTTGGTGACTTCCCATTAGTTACCCGACCTGAAAGAGTTTTTTTTTTTGCATTTATTATTTGAGTACCTGCATGGCCACATATTTCTTACGGAGATGTTTGTTTCGTCCCCTTTTAGGAAAGTGACTTTCTTATGGAAGGGAGCTTCTTTCACAGGAAAGAGCATGAAACAAATGCCCAGCCTCTTCAAGATTGTTTGTTACGTGCTGAAAAGGTCTAATTGTAGAGTCCATAAGGATGACTTGGTTGGAAACACATGGAATTAGGTCTAAATGGATTGACTTGCTTGAGCTCATAGAGTGCCAAGTCCTGTGCTGATTTTCACCAACCCATCGAATTATTATGAGCCGAGCTTAGCCTATGAAGGTGGTCAGCTAGGTTGAGCATTGAGTTGGGTGCTTGCTGGGTTATCGGGTGTCAATCTGAGATGGCTGGGTTCGTACAGCCTATACGGTTTGAAACTCTGACTTGGGCCTGGCCCATCTGAGCAATAAACTGGACCGGATTTGAGTCTAAGCCCGAGAAAAGGGAAAAATTCAATAGGGCTCGGCCCAATCTGACCCAAACTTTACAAGATTTAGGCTCAGCCTGAACCCAATAATACGCCCGAGCTTAATCCAACCCATTTGTATAATTAACCGCCATGTACTTGGTTCTGTTGGTTTTCAGTAAACTGTAAAAAAAAAATCCCACAAAATTAGTACTTTTCCATCTTTTTGTGATTTTATTTTTTTGTTAGTGGTATCGTATTCATTTATTTTTGTGCTTTGTCTTATTTGATAATTTATGTTTCTGATTTTACTTTTTTTTTCTTAAAAAGAAAAAGCTAATGTCTTTCCATAACATATCACAAACATTTATGGTTACGGAGATCGGGTCCGGTCCCACTTTTGGGACAATTCCAATCAAGGTCCATCCCTATTTTCTGGTGACATCACATGAGTGTCTGAACCTCGAGTAGGGGTGGGTGACAGGTAGGGCAGCCTGGTGGGCCAAGCCGACCTGGCCCATCATGGGCTGAGTTTGGGTCAGGGTTTTAGGCCATGACATGTTAGCTACCAGGTTGAAACCCCTGGCCTGTTATATAAATGGGTCGAGCATGGGTCAGCCTACGAGGTACCGCCGACCCGATGGACTTGAGTTACCCAATTAATTGCCTTAAAAATATGAAAACTATCAGGCCGCTGCATGGTAAGCTGGTAACTGTAATCGTTTACCTAATTAGTTGCATTAAAACTGAAAAGATAATTAGTTGGGTGCATGGGGTTGTTGGGTTACCATTTACTTTAGAATTAGGATTTTTTGGGCTTCATCCTGCAAACTGCAAAGCCTCTAACATCAGGCGAAGAATTCAGTGCCTTTGATCTTATAGGAATTGATTTATTAACTTAATTCAGAAATAACTTACAAGCGGGTTTGGGCCATGTCAAACTGACGTGCTGAACATTGGCCCATTGGGCCAACGAGCTGGGCCATGGGGTTGCCTTTCAGGCTCGAGCTCATTAAGAACTGGGTTAAAACCTGTCCCGTTAATAAGGATTCGACTGTTTCCTGTCTGGCTCATTCTCAAAACCCAATGGGCCATGCTCCAAACGAACCTAGGACGGGTCGGGCTGGCTCAATGCCCACCAGTGATTTTTATCTCTGATCAATTCTTGTTGACTTGACCAAAGAAAATTAAGAAAGCATTGACTTGTGTCTTGATTTGCAGTTACGGGCGGACATGGGTCAATGCCCAGTTTTCGCTGGTGGTCAATGTGTCAGTTCTGTACGGAGTTCCTGACCTGGCCCAAAACAAACAATAAGACACTTAGACTCCACAAAGCATTTAGGGCAAGAGAGAGTGAAAAGGGGGAAAATTCTTTGTATTGAAAGGAGGAGTTTGGTAAAAGAATGCTTACATCTGGGTATCAGGGTATGGGTTAGGGTTACTGACCTGAACTGCATTCAGATAGATCCAAACACAGACCGAGTAATATGTGGCTTGGGTTTGAGCGAATTTCATAGAGTATCTGACTGAATCCGGCTTGACCCAAGTATGTATGTATGTATGTATGTATATATATATATAATTTTAAGTAATGTAATATTTTTAAATAATATATATGGGTCTGGTTAGTTCTATTTTCTTGATCCAACATAATCCGAACACAAACCCAAACCGATAGAAGTTGGTTGGGCAGGTTTAATGCAACCTGATGGGTCCGATGCCTGATCCATTGACAGCCCTATTTTTCAGGTGCCTGGCCCAGGATGGGCCTTGCTTGGGCTGTATGTCCAGCTTGAAACCTGATAAGCCCTGAGCTTGACCTGGCCCATAGAGTGAACTAGAGTGGTCTATGGTTTGGGTAGACAAAATTTCAATTTGGGGTCCAGACCAGCCTGGACCAACCTGAGCCCAACTGCATTGTCGATCTCAATGTCAAATCTTGTTATTGGGATTTCCTTGGCAAGAAAAAAAATCTAGTGATATATATTCAAAAAACATTTTTGCAGATAAAATCTCAGGAAAGTAACGGCATACATAAAATTTCAAAAAAGCTAGAAAAATAAATAAACTTAAAAAATTGAGTCTGAAAGACCTTGTCCCAGGGCTAACCTGCCAGAGAACTGGTCCAGAGGCTGAAAATTTGACTGAGACTAGCCGAACCCCAGTATGATGCATGTTTGAAATTCTCTACGTTGTCGAACATGGAGCGTGGTTGTGGCATTTTTTATAGTCTAAGTCGGGGGGCAAGGTGTAAGCCCTTGGAGTTTTACGCTGCCAGGACAGTGATTATAAGTACGGCAGGCAGAGCCAGTGTGGCTAGGTCTCTGATTTTGGGGGTGGTTTCTCTATATAAATATATAAAAATAAGTCGGGCATTATTACTGATGTGCTTCTATGCATTGAAAAAGCATAAAGTCCTAGAGGAATTGGTCTAGGTTGCCTTAATTGAATCTACAGTAAGATTTAATCTCAATCTTGTGGTCCTATGCACAATATGCTCTTCTGATCATATTTCCCACAAGTTTGGTGGTTTATCCTCCTTAGGCCAATCCTTAAACAGTTTCCTCTATGATATTCAAGGTCCCCAAAGTGCCTTAAATGCCAGTAGTTGATCCTTAAGGCACATTTTCAGCTACAAAAATGTGATGCCCCCCATCAAATGCCAGCAGTTCCCAGCTTCTTACACTTGAAATGCAGTAGAAACTAACATGCCATGGCCCAGTAAACAATAATAGTTGCTTTGAGTTCGGCTAAATAGTTGTCATAAATGAGTACGGGTATGAGGCACTGATGCAGGAGTGGAGAGAGGCTATCCGGGTCTAAGGATCAATTTGGGTCCTGTTTTTAGTTTAGGTTTTTTTTTTTTTTTTTGGTTTTTGTTTAGAATATGATCTTTTATGTAATGGATCTATCTCAGATCCAATTTAGGATTAGGGTTTTCTTTTTTACCCTATAAATACTCATTAAAGGGATTGTTCGAGAGTACTTGATGAATGAGAACTTTTGTTTATTTCTTTGATTTATTGAATTTTAATTTGCTATTTTTCATTTTTTGGTTGTATTCTCATCATAGCTTCGTAGGAGTGAGAGTAACTTATACATTTTTGGCATCTTCAGGATCAAAGGTGCGTCAGGCACTTATGACTAGGGGTGGCAAAATCCGACCCGACCCCCCAACCCGCTTCTTAGCCGGGTTAGGGTTTGGCTTAAACGGGTTCGTGTCATAAATGGGTCGACCCGCCTAACCCGTTTATTAAACGGGTCGTGTTCGTGTTAGGGGTATGCCAACCCGCCAACCCATTTGACCCGTTTAATAAATGGGTTAGGCTGGCGGGTCAACCCGTTTACACGAACCCGTCAACCTGCAACCCATTTACACGAACCTGTCAACCCGCAACCCGTTTAATAAATGGGTTCGTGTTGTAAAAGTATAATATGTATTTTTTTTTTGTGTTTCTAATTGTGTTATTCGGGTTAGACAGGTTATTTGGGTTACTTGGGTCGGTTATCGTGTCTATGTTATCGGGTTGACCCATTTAATAAATGGGTCACCGTGTTGTGTCAACCCGACCCATTTATTAAATGGGTTAACCGTGTCATGTCGGGTTACCCGTTTAATAAATGGGCCATGTTCGTGTTTGCCACATCCGACCCGTTTAATAAACGGGTCGTGTTTGTGTTGAGGTATTCTGACCCGCCAACCCGACCCACCAACCTGCCGACCCTACACTATTGCCACCCCTACTTATGATGGGTGCGCAAAGGTGTATAAAGTACCATTGTACCAACACAACTATGCTCCGCATTGCAGCTGGGTCTGTCCTCTAAACCAGTTGGTGCCCCAACAAACGCTAGTGCATTTAATAAATTGAGCTTATAATGCAGAGTTAAGTTGAAAGAATGTCTGGTAGGGAGCTAGGATGCTGGCCACTAGAGCAAGGTGCAGGGGATTAGTCACTTGTTGTTTCCCTCCCCCACAAAGATTTCTTAGTCACCTTGCGCCAAGGGCTATGGACAAAGGAGTCCTCTCAACAACAATGTGGAGGACACATCCTAGGGCATCCCCTATACTTGGTAATAAAAGAATCAAGCCCCACGTTTGTATTAGAGATGATAATGTGATAGGGATGTTCTGTCGTCTGCTTTTGCATTGTCACATCCCAATACTTTTTGCACTTGTATCCCTTTATCTGTCCTTCCTCACTGGGCTGAGACTCTCTTGACAGCCTCACGTTGGTGAAAGCAACACATGAGGTTGCAGGCTCGTAGGGTTTAGCCCAGAGATGCCTTAGTGGCCATGCAAGAGATTTGCATCTTAATTGCAGTTGTTGGCTGGATCAATGTTGTCAGTATCGGTATCGACCCAGAATCGTTTGGCCAATGATTCAGGTGAACCGGCGGATACCGATTCTCAAGTGAATTGTTCTGAATTGGCTAAAAAATGACTAAAAAACATTTTGTGTCAATCAGAATGTGACACCTGTTAAAACCATTAAAATAATATAAAAAATAATAATTTTAAACATTTTTCACATTTATCAAAAAATAACCGATTCAGGTTAGTATCATATCGATTTTCTGCAGCCGATACTGACAATATTGGGCTGGATTTGGTCCTATCTGCAAAGTTTGAAAAAAGGGTCATTGACATGGAAATTGACAGCTAAAGGTGTTCTTGCTTTGGGGGTTTCCCTTTGAATTTTTTTGCTTGGTTTTTCTCTTTTATTTGTGAATTAGAGGGATAAAAAAGAAAAAATAACTGGAAAAAAATAAGATAACCATTTAATAAAGCAATTAGCAGATGAGATGTCACCAAGCTGAAGGGATGTTACAAATTCGAAACCCACAGGTATGTGCGCCTTGCCGCAAGGCTGAAGCTGAGTATACTCTCTGTTGGGCAAGGAGGACTTGGGGTTTTTGCACCTATGAGCTTGTGAGCAAGTGAGGTGGTTCTCCTCGATTAAAAAGAAGTAGTAATTAACAGATGATAAAAATAAGGAATCCAAAACTAAGGCAAGTTAAAAAGGGGTAAAAATGATTGGATAGTAAGAAGAATGAATTTATTCCAAAATTATGTTAAAGAACTGAGAATTTGTTTTTGGAAAAAAGGTATGTATGATGGGACATCTCTTTAAGCTGTGAATGAGCTGGATCTTGGGCCCGTAACTGATTTACTATCCCTACCATGCATGGATATAGATCAAAGTGATATTTGTCCCAATCCTGGATCCATGTACAGGTAATGGATTTGAAAAAGTCCCACATGTGTCTACAAGCATGAAGTGTTGGATAATGGGATAGAGAATTGCCAAACCATGCCCATGTTCAATCCTGCCTTTAAAATTCAGACCACCCCAAATGGATATGCTTATAAATCAAGGTCCAGCCTAATTGGAGTTGGGTTTGTCACTGTGGCTGAAAAGGGCAGTTCCATTTCTGGGGGCCACCTACAGATTTGATTGTCCAAGCCAAGTTATTTTATTCACGCACCAATGAGAAGATCATAATTCAAAGCCACATAAAGTTTCCTCCATTAACAGGGGGCTGTCTGAAGATCTTTTATAAAGAAGCAAGGGATGCGTTATGAAGTGAACATGGCCTGTTTCATATCAAAGGAGCTCCATTAGGTCAGCTGCAACTTTTTTTAGGTCCATGCCCTGCAAGGATCTCCATGGATATATATCATCATCTTTTGTTCTGCTTTTCATTTTTCTTTTAGATCTAGGGGTCCTATTGTCATCTGCAGTGACTCCACAAATTCATGAGTACATTGCCCTTACTAAGGGTCCCTAGTGAAAGGTTATTGTCTTGTCAGTGGAAGAGAAAAGCAGTAGGAATCAGCAAACATCCCCTTATCTTCATAACTAGACAACAATTTTTTGTTTGTCTTCTCATGAAGTATTGTTTTAGCTTTTTTTTAGGTCATTTTTTATGCAGCGGCATTGCATGATTAGCATGCAGCTCCCGACTGCTAACCATCTATCTCAACGTTTCTCGAGATGGGCACCACAATCATATTGAGAAATGCAAAGAAGGATGGCTGTCAGCAGGCCGTGCTGCATGTCCACCATGCAGCGATGCTGCATATAATATCTGTTCTTTATTTGTTTACTCACACCAGCCGTGCTCTCACCAGGGACTTGAAAACAGGTCACACCGTCACAGTCCCTCCAACCAAGTCTTCGTTTATATGATTTATCCAGAGACCCCAGTAGAGGACTAAAAGAAAACCATATATGCATTGTTTTCTCATAAGATTAA
The DNA here is from genome assembly GCF_984573655.1 of Nuphar pumila. NCBI lineage: Eukaryota > Viridiplantae > Streptophyta > Magnoliopsida > Nymphaeales > Nymphaeaceae > Nuphar > Nuphar pumila. Next base: position 144,995,347 of record NC_143250.1, on the reverse strand, counting down.
ATGTTCCAGCTTTCGGTAGACCTAAAGGTGAACAACTATGGATGCGAAAGCTGATCCTGAAATGAAAGGAAATCATGTACCCTTCCGAATAGGCCAACATCTCCCCCACCCTCTTAATGATTTTGCATCAGACAACTTTTATTGCATTTTCACCCAACTCAGTGTCTCTCAAGGGATGGTCAAGGCAGTATGGGTTCACATGCACTACATTCAATGCTAAGGATTTAAGTAGCCCTTCACAACTTGTATTGCAGGACTCATTACGATAATTTGATTGTCAAGCATAAGACTTGTCATATAACCTTATAATAAAAGGCTTAATATGTCCTCTTAGTAAGGAATTTCTATAGATTTCATATCATGATAGTTTTCTATGTTGCCCACAAGGGCTTTGCTCATCCAGTGGGGGTCACTTGTGAATGTCACCAAGTCCATGGGACGTCACGAGTTTGAAACGTATGGTTGGTGTCACTTGTTGCAAGATCCAAGTTGGATGTACTCTCCGGTGGGCAGAGGAGATTTCAAAGGTTTTACCAACGGGAAACCTATGTGCAGTTAGTAATGGAAGGGTTTTATCTTGGCCTAGCCCCACCCCCTCCAAAAAAAATAAATAAATAATAAATTCCTGTCACCCAAGTTGTCAATAATCAATATCATGATTTTTCAACTATGAAATTGTAGAATACACTACATCAGAAGCCTGAATTTTATTAATAAACACCAATCAACTGTACAAAATATCTTAGTGGGAATCCAGCCTACTAGAACCAGAAGAATAATGAGATGGGTTGAGGAGACGTTCAGAAGATCTTGAGAAGCTATGACAGTGGTATGGAGCTTTGCTCATGACTTCAATGACCATCTTGGTTTTGGCACAACATTCTTCACTTTCAAGCATGATTTCCTTGAGCATTACAGTGACATCTTTCATGGTGGGGCGCTCCTCCGGGCATGAGTTAACGCAGAGTATAGCTATGCCTAGAGCCTGCAACATTTCTTCAATCTGAGAATCAGGCAGATCTCGAAGACACTCATCAAGAACGTCTATGATACTTGCGTTCTCTTTCTGTAGTTTTTGCTGGATCCAGTTAACAATGTGCACGCCTTCTGGTAATCTTGGATCAGTTGGTTGCATCCCTGTCAGCACCTCAAGAAGAACAACGCCATAACTGTACACATCACTCTTCTCAGTGATCTTCATTCGATATCCATATTCTGCAATTAAATGCAAAACACATCAAATTCTAGCATTCCTTCAACAGGAGTATGAAATTGCCACTATTTCAAGCAGATCAGCGAGTGATTTCTCAAATCTATGAGAACATGACTTCTAGACTTCCCATGAAGCCATCATTTTTTCGTACCATTGAAACAAGAAGATAAAAATCAAAGTGCCATATAGTTAGACAGGGAAATAAAAATCAAAATCCCATGTGTGATTGGATAATTGGGGCATTAAACAAACAAAATTGTTTTTCGCTACTAAAAGCAAACTAAAAATTTCAAACTTCTATTCTTTGGCTCTTGAATGGGAAAATGCAATCCCTTTCATCATAAGCAGATGAAGTTGGAACTCTTACCAGGAGCAATGTAACCATAAGAGCCGGCCACAATGTTGGTAGATTTAGTATGTTCAGATGGATCAACAAGTTTTGCCAGCCCGAAATCTGCAAGATAGGCTTCGAAATCAAGGCCAATCAATATGTTATTCGCCTTGATATCTCGATGAACGATGGCCGGAATACAATCATGGTGAAGATAGGCCAGCCCCTGTGCTGCTCCAAGTATGATCTTGTACCTCGTATGCCAATCCAAGAGCATCTTCTTCTCATGGAGCAACTCACTCAGGCTCCCATTCTGCATATAATCATACATCAACAACCTAGTATTCATATTTGTGCAGAACCCCAACAGCCTGATTATGTTCCTATGCCTGATCAATCCAAGAGTGTTAATCTCTGAAACAAATGAATCCCTCTCCGAAGAGCTCTCTTCGTTCTTCGATGACCACAGCTTCTTCACAGCGATCGGCATCCCTGCCACACATCCCACCTTATAAACCACACCAGAGAATCCCTTCCCAATCACATTTTCCTCCACCAACCCCATTACCACTTCATCCAAAGAGAGGTGCACCTTTTGGAACAATGTGACCTTCCAATCACCTCCCATGTCTCCATATCCAGCGCCTTTCGCGAATGCCCATGCCCTGTTTATCACCAAAGGACTTGATATGAGGATCAGCAATGTTGCACAGAACAACAAAGCAATGACCAATCTAAGATTCTTCTTGTGGCCTTTTCCATCCTTGGTCTCATCAACTTGAACAAAACAACCATCCCCACTAGTGCATAATCCTGAATTTCCCTCCAAAACACTCTGAGGAAGCTCCCTAAATAACTTTGTACCAGGAAGAAACCCAGAAAAATTATTATAAGAAATGTTCAGTGAAACCAAATTATCAAGACCACCTAAAACTCCCAAACTCCCTGTCAACATGTTGTGTGAGAGATCCAAGGATGCAAGATTGGACAGTCCTGAAAATGTAATTGGAATAAGACCAGAGAGAGAATTCCAACTAAGATTCAATGAGATATCCAAGTTCTGCAAATCACCCAATTCATCAGGAATGGAGCCATAGATCCTGTTAATGCTCACGTCCAACAATTGCAAGCCAGAGCACAATCCCAAAGAATTGGGTATCAAACCAGATAGAGAATTTCCATTCAACATCAGTTTATTGAGGAGCTTCAAATCACCAAAAGAATCAGGAAGTGAACCAGAGATCCTATTCATTGAGAGATCTAAAACATGAAGGCCATGAATTGATCCCAATGAAGATGGTATGCTACCCTCAATCCTGTTCCCATGGAAATCCACCATTTCCAACCTTGTACAGTTTCCGATCTCCAGTGGAATCATGCTGGATAATCCGTTATCTGACAATTCCAAGAAATTCAAGCTACCCAACATCCCGATCGATCCCGGGATCTCCCCAGACAGCCGGTTACTCCCGAGCCGGAGCCGGATAAGAGCAGTGCAGTTGCCAATGTTGATCGGCAATGGCCCCGACAATTCATTGTTTATAAGCAGCAATTTGCTCAGGTTCTTCAGCTGGAACAGGCTGGAGGGGATCCTGTCGGCGAGCCTATTATGTGAGAGGTCGATCCCTTGCAGTTTTGCGCAGCCGGCTAATTCTGCCGGAATAGTCCCGGAGAGATCGTTTTGCCATGCAAAGAACTCGGTTAATTCAGTCAACCGGCCAATCTCCGGTGGGATCTGGCCGAAAAGCCTATTGTTGTCCAACTCCATCTGGGTCAGGGCAGTACAGTTTCCAACTATTGAAGGGATCCTGCCGGTGAAACGGTTATCTGACAGGAGAAGGGTGGTTAACTTTCCTAATTGGGAAATGGTCAGAGGGATATCACCAGTCAGAGAGTTCAAAGAGACGTCCAAAACGCTCAGTTGGGTCAGGTTTCCGACTGAGTCCGGCAGTTCTCCGGTGAGCGCATTCCGCCAAAGAAGGACTCGTTCTAAATTCCGGCAACGGCCCAGTTCGGCAGGAATCCAGCCCGAGAGGTGGTTTTGGTGGAGGTACAGGTTGACCAACTCCGAGCAATTACCGATTTCCGGCGGAATTTCACCGGAAACCATGGTGTTGTAGAGGGCAAGCGTCTGCAACCTCCTCAGCCGGCCAAAATCAGCCGGAATCCGGCCGGAGACGTTGGTGGCAGCAAGACCCAGAAAGACCAAGTTCCCGCAATCGGATACATCGGCCGGAATCTCGCCTTCGATACCCGAATTTCCCCCCAACCTCATGATCTCGAGACCGGCCAACCGTCCGAGGCAGGCCGGAATCCTGCCGGACAGGCGATTGTCGACCAAATTGAGGACGCGGAGGGTGGAGCAATTCGATATCTCAGGTGGTATCGGGCCGGAGAGGTGGTTGGAGTTGAGGGAGAGGACCTCGAGGCTGCTGAGCTTTCCGATCTCCAGCGGGATTTTTCCGGCCAGGGCGTTCGAGCTAAGGTCGAGGACGGCGAGGGAGGTGAGGTTTCCGATCTCAGGGGGGATTTCTCCGGTGAGATTGGCGCCGGAAATGACGAGCTTGGTGAGGAAGGGGAGGTTGGTGAATTGGGTGGGGAAGTCAGAGAAGAGTGGGAGGGGAGGGATGACGATGTGGGTGATGTGGGGAGGTGGGGAGCAGGAAACGTAGGACCAGGAGCAGGGATCGGGGTTGCGGGAGGACCAGGAGGAGAAGGCGGGTGGGGAGCCAATGGATTGGAGCCACGAGAGGAGGATTTGAGCTTCCGGGTTGGTGGTGGCTATGGTGGTCGAGGGTGATGGGATAACTACGAGAAGAAATAGGAGAAGAAGAAGGGGAGGGTGGAAGAAGAGAGAGGACGGAATGGAGAAGAATTTTAAGTTTTCATGGACTCTAGTCATGATATTGGGGTTTTTGGTAGATGGTGAAATGGAATTTCAGAGAGAGAGAGAGGGAGAGAGAGAGAGAGCTTATGATGCTCTGCTTCGCTGGCTTTTTCTGCACTGCATTGGACGACTGAGAAAGAGAGGGAGGATGGGGAGTTATGCTCCTTTGATGTACGAGCTCTCGAGTATCGAGAGAGAGAGAGACCACTCTTCTCTGCGTTCCTTCAGCTTATCTAGAGAGAGAGATGATTGCGACTCTGGAACTGATCACTCTTCTCTGAATTCCTTCAGCTCATCTGCATTTTTACTCTGTAACTGAGAGAGAGAGAGAGGATTGCGACTCTGTAACTGATCACTCTTCTTTGAATTCCTTCAGTTTATCTGCATTTTTACTCGGTAACCGTGAGAGAGAGAGAGAGAGAGAGAGAGAGGAGAGAGAGAGAGAGAGAGAGAGAGAATGTATGGGATTGACTCGATTTAGCACTCCTCCGAGTTACTTATATGCGTCAGCATTAATCTAGGAGGCATTGGGGACAGAGATTCTGTTTCTATTTTGCATTTGCATGAGGAGAAGGCTTGACTTGGGATATCCATAATGACTTTTTCATTGAGTACGGATCCCATCATTTGATATAGGATGCTTTCCATTCTACATTCAATCATAACCGTCCAATCAACGGTTAGAAACGGTCCACACTCTCAATGGAATGTAGATTGATCCTTACCTACCGTGAATATGCTTAGAAACCTTTTTTTCATAAAAATAAAAAAAAATGACCACATCAAACAATTCAATGTATATATTCGTTTGAATGTACATCCTGCAGTCGTGGGGGACGCTGTGGACACGCGGACATCTTGTTCTGTGCATCCCACCGGTCATGTTTTTTTCGTACCACCCCCCCATGAAATGATTGTGATGAACTGACCATTGATTGGATTGGTGCTGAGGTTTATCAACATTTTGCTACGGACGCCATCCGGGAAAGGATCAGGTGCGATATGATTGCACAAATATTTGTGCATTAAGCACCTGATCACCCTCCATCTTGGGGACAGGCCTGTCAGTTGTGGGGCCCAAGGCCTGATGGAGGGCAATCAGGTGCTTAATGCACAAATTGCTCTCGATCGGGACTCGGGCCATCCTACCAGTTAGGGGTGGGGCCAGCCCCGCCCAGCTCAGTCCGCCACGGGTCGAGCTCCTATAAATTAAGCCCAAGTTAGGACCGAACTGGGTCGTCTCACGGGTTCGTATATATATAATAATATAAGTTATATAACACAGAATATATATTATATATATAACATAGAATATAATACATATTTTATATAAAATATATTTTATATATAATATACATTATATATAACATAATATAATATATGTTATATCCCGACTGAGCCCGTTATGGCTACGATGACCTGACATTTAAGAAAAGGAACTTTTTATGGATATCTGAAGATGAATTTTAAGAAGAATCATTAAATTTTGAAATTTTAATAGCCCTACGTAGGATTAGGATTAGGGGGTGTCAATGGGTCAGGTTTGACCTTGACTGGACCCATACTAAACACCATAAGGTCAGGGTTTGGAGATAAATAAGAAGGCCGGATTAGAATCTTGGTCAGATCCAAAGGGTACGATTAATATATGGATCCGGGTATGGTTTATAAATTTTCATACCAGACCCGGGTTTGACCCAAGTTTCGATTAAGATCCACAGTTTTTTAATGTAAAAATGATAAAAAATATTATTTTATTGGGTATGATATGTGTCTGGTTCATGTAATCCTTATAGGACCGGGGTCTGAACTCGGTACCATATATAATCTCAAATGAGGTTTGCGTCTTGTTCTACCTGAGTCCGAACCAAACCTGACCCGTTGAAACCCCTACATTGGATCTATGGTACTTCTGATATAATAGCAGAATAACAATTGACAGATTTTTTTTCCCTCAAGAAATGATGCTAAACGGATTTAAATTCGGATTCAGATGGTAACAAGCTCATACTAGATCCATTTTTTTACATGTAAATGGATTTGGATATATATCTGTCAAATTTGAGTATTTTTCGGATTTGATAGCAAACAATCAAAACCATATCAGCATCTGATTAGAATCAGATATTGTTTTGGATTACCAAACGCAACTAAACACAATCGAATTCAATCGGACTTCGGATAAAATCAGGATAATTGACATCCCTACTTCAGGGGGTCAATTGGGATGTGGACATAAGGGTCTTTATTTATTTGTCATCAGTATCCAAATTCAACTCCTAAGCTGATCAGACCAGATCCGATTAAGTTGGATCAAGTAATGCCTATACACCGAACCACCCCATTTTAATCCTAACCAAAATCTGCCACAAATCTTTCTTCAAGGGCATGGAAGACTAAAGCTCCTCCTCTCTGCTGCTTGACAGGGCTTTCAAGACAAGGGCCCTACATGAACTGTCTGGATTTTAGTAGCGGACCTTTAGTTTGGATCCTAGCTCCATAAGTTTTCTTGACTATAAAAGATGCCCTTAAATTTATTTAAAAATTGTTTTCTAAATCTTAAGTATATTCTGATTCGGGTTCGAGACACATTTGGGTAGGACAAAATCGGATCCAGGTGAGGCACATGCATCTTCTACTATTTGGATCAGTCTCTGACAGGTCCAATTCATATGTTGACTATATAGCACAAGGCAAGGACTTGACAAGTTTTTTTTTTTTTTTCTTTTCATATTTTGCCTCAGGAAACTGCGTCCTGGACTAGAAACAATGTCACCATCCCAGTGATGTGGTAAAACGCCAGGGCTAGGACCCTCACCCCTAAGGCCAATGCTGAACTTCAGCTTATGCAATGTAGAATAAAGAAGAATAGCAAAGAAACAAAGGAGAGATTTTACAGTGGTTCGGCCAATATGACCTACGTCCACAGAAGAATCAGAGAAGTCCTTTTTCATTTATGTGCACCATCAATACAAAGCTTATATATCGATAACATGAGAGGCAATAAGCACAAAAGTAAAAAAAACAAAAACAAAAAACAAAGCAGATTTTAAGAAAGATTCATTCAACAGTTATCTTTCCAAATCTTCAAAAAAAAATCTACCAGGTTGCCAAAAATAAAGAATTATCTTAACAAGGTAACACCGCAGGAGCTGCCATAGCTAGAAGGTAGCCACAAGTTGACACTAGCATAACTTGACTAACATGAAAGTTGAAAGCATGAGGAGCTCGGATCGACCAGGTGTGACTGAAGTATCGGCGAACCAGATAGTATTATGGCTTGGATTCATTAAAGTAGGTCTGATTAACAGCCGCTCGGTTTGCCTGAGTGGTAGCAGGCTTGGGAAGAAGGTGCTAGCCCCCCTTCTTCTTAGGTTCAACTCCCACCAGGTGTGTGGGTGCCTTTAACTTGCAGGCTATGTAAGAGGTTGGGTCTCAGTGACTCCACTCGGGTTTACCTTGAAGAGGGGCTGGCCCATTAAGTGACCCGGTTCCCAGCGTCGTAAAAAAAAAAAAACGATAAGTCTAATTAGCTGATCAGTTCTTAACAAGCATAAAATTTGCAATTACCTTTTATAAAATAAAACTTTTATTGAATGTACTGGTTTTGCACCTGGCCTTTTGAAGAATCTGTAATATTACAACAGCTTATCACCCTCTTATGACATTGGAAGAGAAAGGAACAAAAAAGTAGTAAAAGCTGCCATGAATCTCTCTCAAGAATGGGAAAGATTGCATGTTTGGAATACTATTCTCTTATGTTATGCATGTTAAACAGATTTGTTTGTCTTTTGTTGAATCTTTTTCATGGCTCGACATGATTTTTTTTTTTTAGAATACGGTTAACTAATGTGTTAACTAATTGATTACGATAAATTGGATCTAGTATTTAGAGTTTACTTAATTTGGTACTGCTTCTCGCAGCCCACACCAAAATAGTGCTTTACTCTTAGATGTCCAGTCAACTGCGGTGCCTCAACGCATTTTGAAAAAAACCAACTAGTTTTGGGTTCGAGTGGCATTTCACCCCTAACCACAACTCATCCGTTAATTCTTCAACATCAATCGGTTCGACTTGGTCTTAGTTTCACCCAAGCTTCATCGTGGTTATGGATAGATCACTCAGGGTTCATAAGCAGTGATAATTGCCCCATTAAGACTTACTTTCGCTATGCCTCCAGTGAGTTCCCTTAACCAAGCCACTGCCTATGAGTCGCCGACTCATTCTTTGTTAGAAATACATATGCATCCTTATTTGACTGCACAAAAATGACCTTAAATTTTGGGAGAAAAATGTCTCTATTTGCCAGATTGGCACACAAGCTCACGTGAATTTAAATATATATTTTTTGGGGTCATATTTCTTGATCATTGGATTTGAAAATGCCGCTAAGGCCCTAACCAACTTAGTATATTTGCTTGCCATCCTCTGCATAATTACAAATTTTGGGGCTTGAAAAGTGATATTTTGTCAACTGTTTTAAACGTTTATTTTATAGTATTATATTTAACATATTGCAATATTACTTTTTCAGATAAAAAAGAGATGACTTTATGACGTATTTAAATCATAGTTACTGGAAGCTTCTTGTTACATCCCAAAGCTCGTTTTGGAAGCCAAAAACTCCTTGCCTTCTTGAAAAGAGAGAACGCTTGGAGAAACACACTTAATTATGAAATATAGAAAACTTGATTCCTTTCAATGGAAATTCCACTTCTTTCTCATTTCCCAAATCCATTACGCTCCTTTCTTGTTTCCCAAATCGATTCCTTTTCACATCATTAACCTTCTCACCTTTTGTCACTTCTCACTTGCTTCTCCTTTACTTTCTACTGTTATATATATATATATATATATATATATATATATATATATATATATATATATATATATATATATATATATATATATATATATATATATATATATATATATATATATATATATATAAAACAAGCTTGCATGTTGGTTTTATACTGTTTTATATTTGTGTACATGGCATTTCTTCTTTATTCCTGCCCACACTTCATATTGCTTTGTATGTGTTTCTTTTTCATTTTCCATGCCTTCTTGTATCCATTTCATTTCATCATAACTATGATTCAAATATTGCTATAAATTGTCGTAACTTTTTTTTTATGTATTTTTTAATCTTTTGTTTTTCTCATAACTCAAGTGGAACGAGATGGCTGGATGGTTAGGTCGCACACACTCCATGACCTAGGGGTCTTGGGTTCAAATACCATGGGGGGTAATCTCTCTCAGCTTGCATATAAACAAAAAAGATATTTTGTAGTAGTTTATTATTTCATAATTTTAAAATTTGGCTGAATAGCTGGATCTATCTAGATTCACAAGTGGTTCTAGGTGAGGCATAGAGGATTTGGATCTCTAGCTATTTAGCGTGGGTTCAGCATGGATGTGGGAAATTTACATGAGAAGTGCTGAAAGGGCTTAAATGTGTTGGTTAGACCTGGTTCTAGGTTTGGAAACGGGTTGGATCTGGGGTGGGAAGGGATACTCAACACTGGATCCGACTTTCAATGTGTGGGTCAAGTTCTGGATCTTGACCCGACTCAAACACATCATAGATTTTCAGATTAGGCCTGATATGATATGATCCCCTCTGACACTAGACCCATACAAAACTAGTCAAATATATTCGTTTTTCTTGTGAAATAGATAAAACAGGTAGGGTTAGATCCGGTTCCAACCTGGTTCTGAACCTGTTTATTTATCCAATTCTGACCTGAATCCGATTGAAGCAGGCATTATTTGTTCAGAATATGACAAGTTTATAAAAACAGACCTTGTTTTCACGGACCATATCTGCCCCAATTACCTTCACTCAGGTTGGAGTTGGATAAAAAGATACGACCCGCGTGCACCCCTGCCTGAAGGCTCTGTGAAATAGTTATTTCGTGAATTGCACAAATTCTGGACCTGGACCCAGAACCAATCCCATTAATTCCAACTGGACTGAGTCAGATCCGGTTATGGCTCATTCTGAGGCAGACAAATGGGCACCAGAAGAACAGTAACCATGCTCATGAACTCCTGCTGTAATCACAGCTGAAGAACTGAAATTATTAGAAGAGGCTCCTTGGGGAAGGGCTCTCAATAGGTCGGGTTTGCACCAGGTACCCGACCCGAACTGAACCCCAATCGCAGGATATGGGTATAAAAAATACCTACCCGAGCAATATGCGAGCTGGGTTTGGGTTATGAGTTTTGCTGGGTGCTCGACCTGACATGGTTTTTTGCCAGTTCCCAGACATGACCTGATTGTTTTACATGTAATTTTTGTAACTGTAAACTTCTTATGGATCCAGCTTTGAGATTTCATTTTGTGACCTAGCAATACCCGAGCCTGAACCAGAACCCGAATCCGAACCAAACAATTTGTTATTTGGGGGGGTTTGGGTAGATCCTGATTGGTCGGATACCCAACTCATTGACAGCAAATGGATCAGACATCCGACCTCTTTTTCTCGGATATGGAATATGGATCATGAAATATTGTTAGAATGTGTTAGTGGATTGGTAATGCAAAAAACTAAGGGGGACTCCTACCAATCCATTGATAACAATATATATATATATATATATATATATATATATATATATATATATATATATATATATATATATATATATATATATATATGCACGAAATGCAACTTATAGGTCAGGTACATCTCAACCAAAAACTTTTTGAAGAGGAAATGATAAAATTTGCACCCTGGAATTGCTATTTCTAGATGATTTATGTGCACATTTGATCCAAACACAATCTAAGATGGAAATAAGATTTAGGTTCAACCTTACCACCACGGGGTCGCTGGATGCTCAGTGGGGTGGTTGAGAGGGTGTTGAGATGAAGGCAAAGGTTAAAAATCCGATGACTCGTCACTCGGCTCATCCTTGAGTGATTCGTGACTCGGCTGGGTCAACTTGATGACTCAACTGGGTCATGATAACATTTAAATATGAATGGGTAAAACTAGTTTGAAGTTAAATTTTGTTTAAATTAAATGTAGATTCAATTGAATGCCCAAAGTGGATTGAATATCCATTTGGGGCAAATTAGACCCAATGAGTTGGGGCGCCCCTACATGGGCCCCACTGTGATAACTGAATTCCCATGTGGATTTGGACCCACTTTCAAACAAAGAAGGATCCAAGTTGGGTGGGACGTCCCCACCTAAGTGCCTTATCTTTTGTAATAAAATAAGATGATAATAAAAAATAAAAAATAAAAAATATAACTATAAATAAGAGAAAATCTTATGACTATTATGACAAGATGGAAAAGTCAATGGACCCACTCATGATTTTAAGAAGGAGCTTCATGGAGGAGTTTTCAAATTAATGAATATAGGAGGACAAGCTTTGGTAAGTGAAAATAATTCACACGTTTTTGGAAGATGTTTCGTATTGAGAAGAAATTACAACAAAAACAAAAACTACATTTAAAATGAGAAGCCCTAATTAATTTAGAACTTATGGTAAGTTTCCCCTCTCTCCTCACCCATTTTGAAGAGTCACGTGAGGTTGGGATGCTAATTAAATGAGCAGTGGTATGAGAAACTCATCTCTTTCTCACACAGCTTTGAGAGTTGACCACTTAAAGAAAATATCTCTCTCTCCCACACACTTTTGGGGAGAGAACTTGGAAAGAAGTCTAAGTCCCCTTGTGGAGAGTAAATCAGGTAAAGGTATCTAATTTAAAAAAAAAAGAATTTTTTTTGTATTTTTATTTTTTTTCTCATGTCTTTTCTTGTCTTATCATTCTTTTCTTTTTTCTCACCTAAGGGGATATCTCTTGACTTAAGGCCCCTTTTCATTTGCATGAAGCACTCTTTTTTTCTCTCTCATCTTCTTATCCTCTTGCTCTCTTTCTCTTTTAAAGGATAGTGTATCTATGTGTGTACATGATGCCATGGGGCACATGTATGTTGTACAGCATCTGAATATATGTATGTGAATACATATATTCAACCATACATCTTAGCCATGACTGATATGGGATTGAAAGACAAAAAAAAAACATTTTGATAGCTTATAAGTGCAACTGGTAATTTTTTTTATGCATACTTAATGCATATTGTTTGAGTTCTCCATGATTTATGATCCCATGTGAATCAGATCGTCTATACCAATCCTGAAAATTTATAAGGACTGATAAGACATATTCAGCCAGCCATGGCTGATAAAAAATTCTGATAAGAAAAAAAATTTATTTATATATCAACGAGTGTAGATGATACACTTGCTTTGTTAATTAAGATTTATGCATGACTTTTGCTCTTGTTTTACCAATGTTTGTAGGTCTGATGTAGGTACATACGAGCTTTATATATACATCGTGCTAAGTTGCATAGAAATACCATACAAATTCAGTTATATGTATTGGTATACATATATCAAGCCATGAACATTAATAATGACTGAAAATGTATGGGATATGAATGATTGAAGTACAAAAACATTTTTGAGGAGCACAATTATATTAAAAAAAAAATTTTTGCCAACCTATGATGCTCTTTGGAAAGACGTTTTAAGAATGGATCATGATTCAATGTGTGACCTTTATTTCAGTTTATATATATATATATATATATATATATATATATGAATTTGAGTTAAGATAGTTCAGATTGGTTGTATGTATGCCTTGACATTTTGTGCCTTGATATTCATGTGATTCTAGAAATCCACAAAATTAGTAAAGGTTGTTTGATAAATCATGAATCTATTGTTTTAGTTCACACAAACGTGGGTGATGAATTTATGTGTCCAACAGAAATCTGGAATTATAATTATGTTGGGATTTTAAAAGTCACCTAGGCATTGTTTTTTTTTGTTAACTCATAAATCTGAATGTGTATAATCAACGAGGGCAAGTTGTATATGTACATGTTCACTGAGCGCACACATGAGCTATAACTGCTTATGTGTGTGATGCTGCTATAAAACTGTGAGTATGTGTATATATATGTGTGTGTTGTAACAAAAACCTACCTGTACACATGCATGCATTTTGTCTAAAACTTATCAGCCGTATAATGCACCTATTATATCAAGACTTTTCACGGATCACTATGCTTATGATGCAGCTTCTAAGAAAGGAAGCTAAATTTGATTGGAATGAAAAATGTAAAGAGACTTTTAAAAAGCTAAAGGCGAAGCTCACAACGACACTAATACTGGCCTTGTCAACGGGTAGTGGCAAATTTATAGTTTATATAAATGCCTCAGGTACATGCCTATGTTGTGTTTTAATGCAGCATAAGAATGCTATTGCTATGTGTCACGACAGTTGGAGATTCATAAAAGAAATTATCTGACTCATGACCTGAAATTGGCGGTGGTAGTCTTTGCCTTGAAGATATGGCATTAGCTATACAAAGAATAAATTGAAATGCTTACAGATCACAAAAGTAAAATATTTGTTGTCGCAGATAAAACTAAATATGCAAAAAAAGGTGGTTAAAATTCATAAAGGATTATGAGTTCACTATTTTCTATCACCCAAGGAAGGTGAACATGATAGCCGATGCTCTTAGCCGCAAGGCTAGGGGTACATTAGCCAATTTGGTGGGTATAGGGTGAAAACTGTTAGAATACTTTGTTGAGTGAAAGACATTTTTTGATGACCAAGGTGCGCGAGATTATCCAGTTTGACAACTCAACCAAAAATTCTAGAAATGATAATTGTTACATAGAAATAAGACTCTCAGTATGAGAAACTAAAGGTGCTTATCCAGTAGGATAACCCCTCTTTTTGACTCAATAAGGATAGAAGCATATAGATGCGTGAATAACTTTGGTTGCCAAACACTACAAGAAACCTGTGGATTAGCGACGACCTAAATCCGTCGCTAAACAGTTTAGCGTCGGATTAGCGACGGATAACTTTCATCGCGACTTTTTCGACGCTAAGTAGTGCCAGAACTTATATGTCGCTACTTTCGTCGCTAATTTGTGATGAATTAGTGACATACATGATTCATCACGAGTCCTTCGCTATTTTAAATTAGCGATGGATAATATCCGTCGCTAATCCGTCGTTAAATTTAAAAAAAAAATTAAAAAATTGCTCTGTCGGCGCATTCTCCGACAGAGAGCAATTTTTTTTTCACAAAACCGGCGCGTTCTGGCGTCAGGACGCTCTTCCGCAGCGAGCCAGTCACAGCGAGAGAAGGGACACAGACAGTCGCAGGCGGCCTCTCGCGGTGGCCAATCGGGAGGGAGAACGACTCTTCCTAGAAGGAGACCGACAAGCTCCGTGTCGACGACCAGAGGACCATCTGGCAGAAATTGGTGGGGTCGGCGTTGATGAATGTCATCAGCATCTTCTTCGATGCCCATGACTTCCTCTTGGAGATCCGTTTGGTGGGCAGAGAGGCGACGGTGGTCCGACAGACGGGAAGGAGGAGGGGGCCGTCCGTCTTAGAGCTGGTGGCACTCGTGGTGGTGAGGGTGTTCAGCTTCGGAAGGGAGGCGAGGGAGTCAGAGTTGTAGATTTCAAGCTGGAGCACCCGGGTGAGGGCGTTGGTCTCATGACTC
The DNA here is from genome assembly GCF_984573655.1 of Nuphar pumila. Classification (NCBI taxonomy): domain Eukaryota; kingdom Viridiplantae; phylum Streptophyta; class Magnoliopsida; order Nymphaeales; family Nymphaeaceae; genus Nuphar; species Nuphar pumila. Next base: position 144,980,343 of record NC_143250.1, on the reverse strand, counting down.
ATGAATGCCTCCGAGAACTAGGAATCGATGGTCAACAAAGGCCGGATGGCCCACATGTCGAGGCTTGAGTAGTTTTGGGATGCCATTGATTTCTTATCTCTTCCTTTCCTTTCCCGTCAAAAACTTCACGGTCAGAGTTCCAAAAAAAATCTTGAAATTTAGTTAAATTAGCGATTGGAGAACTAATGCACCTATGCTTCTTTCTTGATAAGTAGACCGAAGTTCAGAGTTCGAACAGGGGGAGGGAAAAATGGAGGGAGGGGAAATTTTGAACGGGGGGAGAGAAAATTTCGTACCTCAGGTGGGACGGTTTAAATCGAAAATTAGCGACGAAATTAGCGAGTAAATTTTTCCATCCCTAATCCATTGCTAATTAGCGACGGATTAGGGACGAAAAAAATCGCTCGCTAATTAGAAATTTTTTGTAGTGTTTTGGCGACATAAAAATGTTGTCTTTAATCCATCACTAATTAGCAATGGATTTAGCGAGGGAGATATTTCTGTCGCTAATTCCACAAATATTTTGAATGTTAGCGACAAATAGTTTTCTCTCGCTAATCCGTCGCTAATTTGTGACAGAAAAAATCCGTCGCAAATTGTCATCGCTAATTACGATTTTTCTTGTAGTGAAATAACCCTAAGTTGAGAAAAAATTGTTAGATAAGACATATAAAAGTAGGTACACCATCCACTCGGGCAATAAGAAGATGTTTAAGGACCTATAACGTGGGTACCAGTGGAATGGCATGAAATATGATGCATTAGACAATTTAATTTTGGATTAATTATTTAGTGATTAACAAGTTTGTTCTTTTCTTGACTCAAATTAATAGTATAAAATTTGATTTATATTACCAGATATGTCTCAAGATACTTTACTTGTCAACAAATCAAGATCGAGCACTAGAGACCTAGTGGAACAATACAACTGATAAAAATTCTCCAATAAAAGTGGGAGGATATTACTATGAATTTTGTGGTGAGTTTACCCTGAATCCGCAAACATCATAATGCTATCTGAGTTGTGGTTGATCGGCTTACCAAATCAGCCCACTTTTTACTTATTCAGAAGGGACAATCTTTGAAAAATTTAGCAGATTTATACATCAAAGTGATCGTGCGATTACACAGAGTTCCTACCTAGATCATATCTGATTGAAACCCATGATTTACCTCTCGGTTTTGGGGTCAGTTACAAAAGGCCTTGAGCATAAAACTAAAGTTTAACACGACTTTTTACGCTTAAATTGATGGCCAATTAGAACGAACAATATAAACTCGTGAGGATAAGTTACGAGTCTGCATGCTAGATTGGAATGGTGATTGAGATACACACGTGATACTAGCTGAGTTTGCATACAACAACTACTACACAAACATTGCAATGACTACTTTCGAAGCTTTGTATAGATGACCCTACAGATCACTAATATACTAGGATGAGGTTGGTGAGCAAACTGTGAAATCATCGATGATACTCCAACATTATACTCAACAAGTACAAATGATACAAGATTGATTGCGCATTGCTCAAAGCCATTATAAAAGTTATGTTGATCAATGTCACAGAGAACTCACCTTCAAGGTGGGGGGTTTTGTTTTTGTGAAGGTATCTCCGACTAAAAGTGTGTTCAGATTCGGTAAAAAGGGTAAGCTAAGTCTCACATATGTTGGTCCCTTTGTAATCTTGGAGTGGATCTGTTAAACGACATATCAAGTAGAGTAGCATCTTCAGTTTGCATAGAATCATAATGTCTTTTGTGTATCGATATTGAGAAAATATATACATGACCTATCTCATGTGATCCAATCGACGTAGATATATAGGAATATTTGTCTGTAAAAGAAAATCCAATAGAGATCATAGATTATAAAAAACAAGTGTTAAGAATGAAGATTATTCTACTTTTCAAGGTGCGATGGCAACATCACGGTCTTGCAAAATATACTTGGAAATCCGAGGCAACAATGTGAGAGAAGTACCCTCATTTATTTAAGTTGTACGTGTAATGAATTTCGAGGACAAAATTCTTTTAAGGGGAAAATAATGTAATAACCATGAATTTTTTGTATTTATTTTAATAAAATAAAGATGATTTTTGTGTGTAAATATCTAGTTTAGGATTAATTTGGATTTATTGAAAAAAAAATCTAAGATACTGGTTTGATTCAAAATTTGAGTAAAATTTTCAATTGAAAGCGAGGATCAATTTAAATATGAATGGGTAAAACTATTTTGAAGTTACTTTTGGTTTAAATTAAATGTAAATTCAATTATAAATTCAATTGAATACCCGAAGTGGATTAAGTATCTATTTGGATCCATTTGGGGCAAATTAGATCCAATGAGTGGGGCAGCCCTATGTGGGCCCCACTGCGACAACTGGATTCCCATGTAGATTTGGACTCACTTTCAAACAAAGAAGGATCTAAGTAGGGTGAGACATCCCTACCTACCTGCATTATCTTTTGTAAGAAAATAAGATGATAATAAGAAATAATAAATAAAAGAAGATAATTATAAACAAGAGGAAATCTTAGAACTATTATGGGAAGATGAAAAAGTCAATAGACCCACTCATGATTTTATGAAGGAGCTTTAAGAAGGGGTTTTCAAATCAATGAATATAAGAGGACAAGTTTTGGTAAGTGAAAATAATCCACACATTTTTTGAAGATGTTTCATATCGAGAAGGAATTACAAAAAGAAAAATACATTTAAAATGAAAATCCCTAATTAATTTTGAACTTGATTATGACAAGTTTAGAATTGCCTATCTCAACTCACCTGTTTTGGAGAGTCACATGAGGTTGGAATGCTAATTAAATGGGTAGTGAAAAGATAAGAATGGGAAACTCATATTTTTTTCACACGGTTTTGGAAGTGGACCACTTAAAGAAAATATCTCTCTCTCCCCCATACACTTTTGGAGAGAGAACATGGAAAGAAGTTGAAGTCCTCTTGTAGAGAGGAAATCACGTAAAGGTATCTAATTAAAAATGACTTTTTTGTATTTTCTTTCTTTTTTATTTTTTTTCACTTATCTTTTCTTGCCTTATCATTTTTTCCTTTTTTCTCACCTAAGGGGATGTCCCTTGCCTTAAGGACCCTTTTTCATTTACATGAAACTCTCTCTCCTCTTCTTCTCATCGTGCTCTCTTTCTCTTTTATTCTTCACATTCTTTCATATATTTTGGAGGTGTTGGATTAGGTGCAGCTTGGAAAAAGGTGATCAACCAACCGATTCACCTATATGGTCTCCTTTTTTGGGTTCTCAATTTGTCGATTGAGGTAAGGGTATCATATGAATATATGTATGAAAATACATATATTCAACCATGGGTCTTAGCCATGACTGATGTGGGATTGAAAGACAAATAAAAACATTTTGGTAGCTTGTAAGTGCACCTTGTAATCCATTTTTTTATACATGCTTAATGCATATTGTTTGAGTTTTTTTTAATTTTTGATCTTATGTGAATCAGATCGTCTATATCAGTCCTTAAAATTTATAAAGACTGATACAACATATTCAGCCAACCATGACAAATACAAAAATTTAGATAAGAATTTTTTTTTATTTATGTATCAATGAGTGTAGATGATGCACCTGCTTTGTTAATTAAGATTTATGCATGACTGTTGCTCTTGTTTTACCAATGTGTGTGGGTCTGATGTAGGTACATACGAGCTTTATAAATATATATATATATATATATATATATATATATATATATATATATATATATATATATTTATTATTGTGCTAAGTTTCACAGGAATAACATACAAATTCAGCTATATGTATTAGTATACATATATCCAGCCATGAACATAGATCATGGTTGAAACTATATGGAATATGAATGATTGAAGTGCAAAAACGTTTTTGAGGAAAACAACTATATTAAAAAAAAAAACTTTTGCCAACCCGTGACGCTCTTTGGAAAGACGTTTTAAGAATGGATCGTGATTCAATGTGTGACCTTTATTTCAGTTTATATATATATATATATATATATTATATATATATATATATATATATATATATGGGATTGAGTTAACACAATTCAGATTAGTTGTATGTATGCCTTGACATTCACGAGAATCATATTCTATCATTTGTGCCTTGATATTCACCTGATTATGGAAATCCACAAAATCAATAAAGGTTGTTTGATCAATCATGAATCTATGGTTTTAGTTTGCATAAATGTGGGTGATGAATTTCTCTATCTAGTAGAAATCTAAAATCGTAATCATGGTTGGGATTTTGTTAACTCATAAATCTGAATGTGTATATAACAACAGGGGTAAGCTATTTGTACATGTTCATTGGAAGCACATGCGGCCTATAGCTGCTTATGTGTGGTGCTGCTATATAACTATGTGAGTATGTGTTGTGTGTATATATATATATGTGTGTGTGTGTGTGTTTTGTGACAAAAGTATACATGTACACATGCATATATTTTGTCTAAAACTTATTTGATGTATAATGCACCTGCTATAGCTTGAAACTTATTTGTTGTGCACCGACAAACAAGCCTGTTGGGAACATATGGACAAACATGCTATGGATAAGCATGCTAATCGAGCATGAATAACCCAACCTGACCTAGAGGTGTGAAACAAAATCATGTTCACCCAAACATACGTGCATGCATTTATGTCAAATAAATAAGTAATGTAAGCAAATGAGTAGCATGATATTTTAGTGCATATGATGTACAAGTAAATGTATTGTGTGTAAAATTTTGATGATTTTCATAGAATGAATTAGGCACCATAATAAATGATTAAGTGCAGTATGCTATATATCAATTGTGGCATGCGACCTGTATCATATGAAGTTATTTGTTGAGATATGTATGTTGTTATTATATGCATGCACGCACAGGTGCTTGGCTCATATATGGGCCTATGATTCTGAGAAAACTATGGTGGTGTCTTATGTGCACTAGATTCGATAATGTGCATACACTTAGATCACCTCTAAGTGTAGGTTTGAGGTTGTGATAATCTCTTGAGGTGCTGTGACTCACCCCAATAAATAAATAAATTATTACATGCACACATAACCTGAGTTACTCGACGCATACCTAAAAAATTGTATATGTTACCAGTTTTCCTAGGTTCTAGGTATACCTGAAAGTTGATATATGTTATCGGACCTGTAGTCTACATTAGAGATAGTAAATAGTACAAACTTCATGAGACATCTTTGTTTTTATAAGAGCTAGGCGTCTCACCTGGTCCCCAGTCCTCGGAGTTAGGGAGCCAAGACTACCCAGTCCTAGGTGGTAGATCTATGTCTTCTAAAGAAGTCTCAGAATGCATTTTATTCTAGTTTTTGCCATTAGGGAGTACTTTCTTGGTCACAAATCGTCTTCTCTATATATTTGTACGACTAGCACTCGGGTTATTCAAGAAAAACATAACAAACCCCTGTATGGTCTCGATCCACTATGATGTTTGAGCCTGTACGTATCCATAGGAAATGTTAAAAAGAGAAACCTAAAAGTACAATTAGTCAATTTTCTTATTATGTTTTGAGATACATGCCTTAACATTGTGATTGTTGTAACGTGATTGCGTCTTGTTTTATGATGGATAACTATAAATGATGCTTTTATTTGATAACTAGATGTTACATTAGGTGGATTTCATATGACTTGAATATGTTTTGGATGTTACACCCTAGTGCTCTAATGTTTTGCACATATATTTTATACACTTAACACTATGAACACTTGTATTGCTACTATGTTTATTATTGGTTATAGTTTGAACCCAATATTTAAAAATTTTAGATAAAGAATGATCACATAGAGTAAATACGGGCATCACTGTGGGTAGCACTATGAGACCATACATCTTTACTTGAGTCCTGTGAAACTCTATTTTGAATAATTTTCTTTATTTTTCAAGATTTTGCTTGGCATGTAATTAATCAAAATGATGTTTAAGCCATTTTTCTTTATGGTATAGAAGTTTCTATTAACCACCTGTAACTCGTTCGAGATATTTAACTAAACTCTAAATAAGAAAATTTCACTATAATTAAAAAAAAAATCCTATACTTTTTCAAGTTAAATATTTTTGTGGCGTTACATGTTTGGAGTAGTGTAATTGGACCTAGGCTACCAGGTTTAAATTTAAATCTCATGTGTGTCACCCCTACTTAAGCCTAAGCTTGGCGACTCAAGGGGTAAGCCCTCAGAGTTTTATGCTAATAAGACAGTGACCTAGACGGCAGTTTTTTCTAACCAACGAGGCTGCACGTAGTTGGTAGGAGCCCTCAGTGCACGTCTCTTATGGTGGGACATTGCAGGTTCAAACCCCAATGGTAGGCTGAATAATAACTGATGGGGTCTGCCTAACATCCGCTTGCCATTAAAAAAAATGTGTTTTTTTATATAGATTGTTTGTGCTTGTTGGTGTGACCTAAAGAACTGGACCTACATGAGCATATGGACATAACTTTCATTCAAAATCAAATACTGGACAGCCCACAAATATCTAAAGAGCAATGCATCCAACTCGGATGGAAAGTGGTGGTAGGTTTAGCCTTTGGACTATTTTAGTTAATGATGAGGGCATGATTGTTTTAGGGATACAATCGGCTCGGATCCAGTCAGACCATTGATCTGAATCCAATGTTTTTTTTATAGGCAAGCTGGGGTTAAGCGGACCCCTACCAGAACAACAACCACCTCATGTGGTAGAGGGATTCGACCATGGGCCTTCAGCTTGACACAGGATCCCACTTATTACCACATGGGATACCACCTCAGTGGTGTGAATCCAATGCTTTACCTTCTCATATATATATATATATATATATATATATATATATATATATATATATATATAATCTACATATGCCTTTAGATTGGATTTGGACTTATATTACCAACTCTAGTTGGTTTTGGATCAATTTTTTTGGTGGATCTATATTTGGATTTGGATCAAGTCTGATCTGTGATCTGGTAATTTGCATACGAAACACGTATTATTTTTTTTTTTTTCAAAACAAGGTTTTAGCAAAGATGTATACTTGATTGTACTACATGGGATTTAGCTCAGATTCTGAATAAATTCGAATGTTTGCTTAAAAATTTAGATTTAGATTTGGATCAAATCATGGTCCAAGTGGGATCTGATATGTTTGCATTACTGGTTTATTCATGTGGGAAGCAGGAGCCACAAAGTCAGATTTGGGTCTGGACTGATATGGGTCTACCCTAGATTTGGTCCAGTTTATAGACCCAGGCATAGGGAGATTCAAATCCTTCAGTTTGGACTGGCGCTGTTCATCTAGCTTTCAGGGGCAACTCTTAATTTCAGTTGTAGACCATTCTTTTTGAAGCTAAGGGGCATTACCTGCCGTACTTATGATCGCTGTCCTAGCAACATAAAACTCTGTGGGCTTACTCTTAGGTTATAGGGAGTCACTACATTTCAACTTGCACAAGGGGTGACACCCATGGGATTTGAACCTAGACCACCTGCTTAACGGCCGAGGTCCCATCCCACTATGCCAAACTCCTTTGGGGCATCCTGGAGCAGCTACAAACTAAGAAAATGATAGAAAATTTAAAAAAATCACTGGAAATAATTCATAATTCATTCATCTGTCCCCATTTTCCCTCTTTACAATGAATATATATAGCAAACCTACAGGGACCTTAGAAACCCTAATCCTACTACGGATCTGAGATAGATCCAAAATTCAACTAAGATCTTAACAAGATCCAAAAACCAATATCTAACTAGTATAATTAAAGAAAAACACACATAATTAAGATGGATCCAAATGGACCCTAAGGACCCAATAGTATCTCGCTCCCGTTCCTGCATTATTCCAGCTCTGCGACAATGTAGCTTTTTGTGGTATTATTGCTTTCCTCACTAAATAATGTTGTTGCTTTATTTATTTATTTTTGCAAATAAACCAGCTTGAGCTCCACACGTTCAGCTCGGGTTCATTATAAGCCTGAACTTGGCTTGACTAGCTAGAAGAATGAGTTAAGCATGAACACTTCTAGCTCAACTCATTTGGTTCTTTTACCAGCCCTAAGTATAGATTAACCAGCATTAACCACTTCTTGGCAAACATGACCAACTTATAACATGCAGGATAGGCACACAGATCAATTAGCCAGTATAAGATGGATTATTATTGATCCAAATATGAATGAATCCCAATTTTAAGTAATTGTGGATAATCCAAAAATGAAATAGATATGATGAAGTAGGTTGTATCTAGGTTGAAGAGATGTATTCTACGTTGTAAAAGGTACAAAAGGATTGGACTTGATCCGTATGTGAAAAAACAGATATGACAGAAAATGCCAATATGAATCCAAGTTTGAGTCCAAAAATAATCGATCATATTTCATAATTCAAATTTATGTAAAGAAACATATTCTAAATATCCTTGAGATTTTGTGGGTTGTTAGGGGTTTCATTTTCTTAACCCAACATAACCCGAACCCATATCCGAATTTCGGAGTGCTTGTTATTTGGGCCAGTTTCAGATGTCCAATCATTTGACGGCCCTAATGCTTATGATTATGTAAAAGTATTTGGTGAGCTCCCCACAAAAGGAAGCTAAAGCATATACTAATCTGGATTTGGGCCGGTTTCTTTTTTTACGGGTTTGAAGGTGACCTTTCTTCTTTTCTTTTCTTTGTCGAAAGGGGGCAGGTGAGGATAATGTGAGGGCATGCTAATTTGGACCGAGATCCAGTTTATCCAGATCCCTAAACATATTTGTTTTTTTTTTTACGATGAAGAACCCTCACCGAGAACTGAGTCACTAAATGGGCCCACCTCCCTGCTAGGTAAACCTCAGGTACGGGACACCCAAGCCCTTACAGAGTCCATTAGTTAAAAGTACCCACACACTCGATGAGAGTCGAACTTGGGACGAAAGGGCAACACTTTCTCCCCAGGCCTGCTGTCACTTGGGCATGGGTAACCAAGAGATGGGAGGAAATCACAGACGTGATCATTTAGGACCCCCCCCCCCCCCCCCCCCCCAAGTTAGCGCATCAATGTTAATCAACCTCAACTTGCTTGTAATTTCTTGGAGTTTGTCCTTCCCAATAGCCTTAGTGGGGATGTCTACTAGTTGGTCTTGGCTTCATATATACAGAGTGGAAATAATGCCGGCTTGAATTTTTTCTCTTATGAAATGACAATATTCTACTTTAATGTGCTTTGTCTTTTTATGAAATACTGGATTTGCCCCGATGCATATGGCGATTTGGTTGTCGCATCTTAGTTCCATAGGTTTGGAATTAAGAAAACCTATGTCGTGCAGTATGGCATTTATCCAAATTAGTTCACAAGAGATTGCAACAACTTCCGTGCATGATCTAGCCACTATGTTTTTTTTTTTCTTGCTTCTCCAAGTCACTAAGTTTCCTCCAATGAGTGTGCAATATCCCAAAGTGCAACTCATGTCATTGGGATCTCATGTCGTGTCAGCATCTGAGTATCCAAGTGTCCACTTCCGCATGTAAGGATCTCTTTGCCTGATGATGACTTGATGTATATCTCAAAACTCTGTGGGTGATTTTCAGGTGAGTCAATCATGGGTTATGCATGAACTCACTAATGAGATTCAATGCGTATGTAATGTCGGACCGCATGACTGTAAGATATATGAGTCGTCCTATGAGTCTTTGAAAGTTGCTCACATCATTGATGAGTTCACCTTCATCTTTTGCGATTTTGCAATTTTGTTTGATGGGAGTGTTGATGAGCTTTGCTCCCAACATGCCAACCTCCTTGAGAAGATCCATTGTGTATTTTCTTTGACACATAAATATTCCTTTATCTGATTGTGCTACATCTATGTCGAGGAAGTACTTAGGTTTGCCAAGGTCCTTAATTTTAAACTTTTGATGGAGGTAATCCTTCACATCACTTACCGACTTACGGTCATCACCAATTACTATATATGAAGATGTCTACATAAATTAGAACGATAACAATGCCATTGGTGCTCCTTTTGGTGAACACAGAATGTTCAAAAGGGCTTCTTTGGAATCCGAACTAGGTGAAAGTGTCACTGAGTTTGGTGAACCGTGCTTGAGACGACTGTTTGAGTTCATACAAAACTTTCTTAAGCCTGTAGACAAGGTTCATGTCTCCTTCACTGGGGTGTCTTGGGGGTAACTCCGTGTATACTTTCTCTTTAAGGTCTCCGTAAATGAAGGCATTCTTAATGTCAAGTTAGTACATGAGCCATTTATGATTTTCTGCAACAGATAAGAGGACCTTGATTGAGTTCATTTTGGCAACTCGTGCGGACATCTCATGGTAGTCGATGCCCTCCACCTAGGTGTATCCTTTTGCAATGAGCCTCGCTTTGTACCTCTTTATGGAGTTGTCATTTCGATACTTGATTTTGTATGTCCACCTGCAGCCTACTGGTTTCTTACCTAGTAGTAGGGGAACTACTTTCCAAGTTTGATTTTTCTTCAACGCTGCAAATTCCTCACCCATGGCTTTTCTTTACACGATTTGGGTGCTGGCCTCACAGAAGATGATAGGTTTCGTATTATACAATGAAGATATATGAGAGCTACACTCTTGAGAACCCATCGAACGACACATGATCTTCGATCAGGTGATATGTAGACTTTAATGTACAATAAGTATAGAAGTCCTTCATTTTGCTTGGAGGTTTTGTGGTTCTAGTAGATTGCCAGGGCGAGTCAACTTTTTTTGCTATAATACTTGGCATTTTCTCTTCCTCGTCTCTTGGGGTCTCAATGACATTATCATGTTGTGATTTTAGGAGAAGTGGTGTCTAACATCCTCGTGGATAGGTGGTCACAAGCATCAATCATGGGTAGTACAGGGGTTCCAACCCCTGTCAACTGCTCCCCCTATTTTTCATCATCAAAGAAGTGTGTCTCTCTGAAAATTGTATTACTTTTTCTCAAAAGAACTCTACATCGTGAGAGAAAAATAACTTTTTATTTTAAGTGTCATAGCATTTATATTTCTTTTTGATCGAAGATTATCCAATGAATATGCACTTTGGCCACTCTTTTCTTAAGTTTCTTCCTATGCCATTCTTGCAAGTGCACAAAGCACTTACATCCAAAGACACATAAATAAGATAAGGCTAAGTGTCTCCCTCTCAACAGTTCCATGAGGATCATATAGTCAAGGGATTGGCTTGGAAGGCGATTTGACATGTAGCATGCAATCTATTCAATAAGTCTTAGGGACGTTCATGTGAAACATGAAAGCCCAATCTATGTTGAGGAGGGTCCTGTTTTTGCGTTCGGCTACCCCGTTTTGTCGGGGTGTGCCCACACAAGTGGTTTGATGGGTGATTCTACGACCAGTGAGATACTTTGTGAATGCAGTATTTACATACTCTCTCCCATTATCAGAATGAAAGGTCTTAATTTTGGCATTGAACTATTCTCAATCATACTTTCATATTCCTACTAGTCTTGAAAACTTCGTCTTTATGTTTAAACAAGTATACCCAGATTGCACGTAAGTAGTCATTAATGAAAGTAACAAAATCAGAGTTGTGCCCCACACATAAGAATGTATAAGAAAAAAAATTTCATCATATTTATTCATAGATAAAGAAAAAGAAATTCTAGTTGTGATAGAATATTAGCATGCATCACATGAATCATGACCTTATGAAATATATATATTTTTAACCTTAACATAAAATACTTTCTCTAATCTCTCTTTTCTCCTCTCCTTCTTAGAACTACACCAATCTCATTTTTTTTTTACTTCTCTTTTATCTGACGACGGCGGAATCACCCGCCTGGTTTGAACCGAGAATTGAAAGACGTAAAATAAAGAATTAACCAAGAACGAAGGTTAAAATAAAAAACCCGTGCAAGAATGAAAATGTGGAAGAGCAAAATTTTGAGACCGAACAGATATAAAGACCTTATCTTCGCCCATGCCCCAGTACACTGCCATCTGCCATCCCTAGGTGGAATGCAACTAGCTATGCATGGTAGACCTTTTTTTTTTTTTGAGTTATCGAGAGAGAGAAAGAGAGCTCAGTTCCAATGCAACTCTGCCAACGAACCGAGCATGAGAGGCAACGTGGTGGCTTTTCTGCTGTGATTGACACGTACAACCTTCATACCTCATAGACAAAACGTCGGTTTCCCAAAGAGGCTTAAAAGGGTGGGAGTCCTGTAGATGATCATGCCCATTTGTGGTGGGGCTCTTTCTCTGTGCATCCTCTGGAATTTCTTGATATCTTTCATCCTTTCTTCCCGTTTCATTTTTGAAGGAGTAAAGGTTGTGGGAGGAATAAGCTCAGTGTCTTGGAGCTTTTCTCGGTTTTCTATTTTGATAAAAGGAAATGTCTACTGAGGGCTCGGTGATTCGTTGCCTTGGTAATGCTTTTTTTTTTTGTGAATTATTATTATTAAGAAAATATAAACCTACAAAATACAAAACCTACTAAATGAAACATGTTATTGGATTTTTATAAAATTTTGGTATTTTTTTTCAATTTTTAACCGTACAAATGTGATCTATATGTTTGTTTTTACAGGAATCACTTCTTAAAACATTTGATTCTATATTTCTATTTGTATAGGAATCACTTTGAAATATTTGATTCCCATGTATGGATAGGTTTTTATAAGCTTATAATTTTCATAAATTTTTGACGCTCCAAATATCATTTTTTTCATTCAACATGCATGATCCAAGTATGCATCGATTTCTAGTAAATGTATCGTGCTGAAGACTTCATTCACTATCATGTTTCATTTAATAGGTTTTGTTTGTTTTAGGTTTCCGTTTTTCATTATTATTATTGATATTTAATATTTTTTTAGCATCACCATGATCATGTGTGTGTGTGTTGGTGGTAGCTGCGGTTGCATGGGAGGCAGGAAAGCCGTTGTCGATTGAGGAGGTTGAAGTTGCCCCACCTCAAGCCATGGAAGCCAGGATCAAGATACACTTCGCTTCTCTATGCCATACCGATGTCTATTTTTGGGAAGCAAAGGTTATTTGTTCTTCCTTTTCTTTTTGCCTCTCAATACTCGATACTCAGCAACATGGTGACAAAAGTTTAAAACGGCAATTTCTCGTGAGATTTTCAAACTTTTTTTAATTTTCCACTAGTTTTTATCTGCAAAATCTTGAAAAAAATCAAATAATTTCTCCAAAAAAATTCAACAAAATTTTAAAAATCAAAATATAAAATATTTTGATTATACAATTAAATTTTACATGCAAATAAAAAAAATGAAATATATTTTTCCAATATTTCTTATGTTTCTCATTACTTTCTTTTTTTGTTATAATTTTAAGATAAAAAACTTCTTAATACCCGCCAAACACTCGAAGAAAATAAACAGAAAGATTAAGATCTGCTGGATCACTAGTTTATTCTAACATTTGGAACTTTTACATTTTGAGAGCTAGTAGCTACATAGCATAATTTTTAGCACTGGGGGCCGATTGCTTTTTTTTTTCCAATACAGTCCCATGAATTCATGCATCTCTTTATAATGAACCCCAAGTTGTGCTGTGATTCTACAACAAACAACTCAAAAGGATATAGTAAAAAAAGAGTAAACCAAACAATAGACTGCAGAAAAAAATACTACAAAAATTTTCATAACAAAAACCCTAAAAAAGCAAACTTTTAGAACTAAAATTGGGGAGATTTTGAAAATATCGCTTAAAAAAGTTTTTATCGTTTTAGGAATGTCTCGCTATTTTTTCTTTTTTCTTGCTATATTTGTCGTAGTAGTGTCATTATTATTTTTATTATTATAATATGAATGGGATGGTTAAATGGTGTTGGTTCTTTTAATTTTATTTAACTTAATTGTGTCTTTAATTATGCAGGTGCAGGCACCCCTGTTCCCCAGAATCTTTGGTCATGAAGCTGGGGGGTAAGATTTCTTTTCTTTCTTCCCTTTGTTTGTGCAAGTCTTTAATCATCCTATTCCAAGGGCATTTTTCTGCTTACATATCTCTCTCTCAAAATCCGTAAGGTAGCCTTAAATTTCTATGAAAACCAAAATTTTCTTTTTCCCTCACTTGATATGTGATAATATTAATCCTATATTATTGAGTGACAATACGATCTTTGGAGGAAGTCTGTTGAGTATTCTCTAGAATGCCTTTCCAAGCAGCAGAGCATACTTTTGAACCTTTTCTTCAAACTAGACAAGAAATATTGGTGACCTTCCAAACATAAAGGTGGAGGATTTCCATCCTTTTTTTTTAATTCTCTCATATTGAGGAGATTTTTGCAGGGTGGTGGAGAGTGTGGGTGAAGGTGTGACGGATCTTAAGCCTGGTGATCATGTGCTCCCTGTCTTCACTGGGGAATGTGGGGAATGTAGACATTGCAAGTCTGAAGAGAGCAACATGTGTGAACTTCTCAGGATCAATACAGACAGGGGAGTGATGCTTGCTGATGGAAAATCAAGGTTTTCTATTAAGGGACAACCTATCTATCACTTTCTGGGCACTTCTACTTTTAGTGAGTACACAGTTGTTCATGCTGGTTGTGTAGCCAAGATTAATCCAAAAGCACCTCTGGACAAAGTGTGTCTCCTCAGCTGTGGAATTTCAACTGGTGATTATGTGACTTTTCTATCATATTGTAGTCTCTATCATGTGTTGATGAGCTTTGTTGTTTTATAAATCTTAGCATTATTTTGGTATACCCTTTTAGGTTTTGGTGCTGCTGTCAATGTTGCAAAACCCCCTAAAGGTTCAACTGTGGTAGTTTTTGGATTGGGTGCTGTGGGGCTAGCGGTAAGTTTCTTACTACTGTATTTATCTTTTGATTGGTCTTAAGCTCTGGTACTTTATATGGAATATTGTGGTGGTGCAATTTTATTAGGCTGCTGAAGGCGCACGGGTTTCCGGAGCTTCAAGGATTATTGGAGTAGATGTGAACCCGAACAGATTTGAGGGAGGTGTGCTGAGCGAACTGTTCATTATATTTCTTCTGATGATTTTTTTACTGTTAAAATTGCTAATGCTGTTTCTTTTTTATCACATTTTAGCTAAGAAGTTTGGCATCACCGATTTCGTGAACCCAAAAGACTATGAAAAACCTGTTCAACAGGTTGGTTTAATTAGTATTGGTTGTAAACTAATTGAGGACCAGCTAAAACTCTGTTCTAGTACAAATAATATTTCTTCTATTCGAACTGTACACCCTGTTTCTAAATCTGGGTGAAGTTGATTAGAATGGAAGATTGACATAATGCATTTTTTCTGAACTCTTGTTAGTCCCCAAATTCTGGTGATTAAAAGTGGCTATCAGGGTCTACATGGAAAAATGAAAGATGGGATCTCTGCTAAAAGAATGAGATTCCCCCAGCTACTCTGATTAATGCGTAGCTCCTCTTATTTGTAATGAAAATGACGATAACTAGTCATGAAACCGTGGCTGATTTGCATGTTTGGTTGTTGTAGGTGCTAGTAGAGATGACCGGCGGCGGCGTCGATAGGAGCATCGAGTGTACAGGGAACACTCAGGCGATGATCTCTGCATTTGAGTGTGTCCATGATGTATGTTATTTTCTTATAACCACGCCTTCATGTGTTTAACAAACTAGTAATATGGCTGCTAACATCCATTTAGTGTTTTTCTTTTACTAACACACATCAATGCAATAGAGCAACATGATGTTGAAGGAATTAGCATCTTGTTAACAATTCAAAGGGTTGAAGGATTTGATATCTTGTTAATAATTCAAAAGGTTGCTACTGTCCCGGGCAGTTTGGTGCGTCGTGGGGTTGCAAAAAAATTATATGCCCGTGACAGCTACTCTTACCCAGTACCACCAAGTTGTTGACCAGCAAATATGGTGCACAATTTGTAGCTCCATTATACTCTAATCCTTTAATTTTTCATTAATTCTTATACATCATTAGTTTGTAAATATACTCAAACCATGATATGATACTCTGCTTTTCAGGGTTGGGGTGTTGCTGTTCTGGTTGGGGTACCTAGCCAAGAGGCGATGTTCACGACCAATGCGATTAACATTCTCAATGAAAGGACTCTCAAAGGAACCTTCTACGGCAACTATAAGCCCCGTTCTCAGATTCCCTCTGTTGTGGAAAAGTACATGAGCAAGGTGATTCCTTCTGAACTTTGTAGAAAGCTTTCATATATAATCATCCTATCTTTAACCTTTTTCTTTCATTGAAAACCGGAGTAAGAGACCTGGCCGTGCTGGCCAACCCATTCAAGGTATGGTAGCTTCTCTGACAGTGTAAAACTGGACCGCACCCTTTGCCCCCATGGACTCGCCTTGCTTTGGCAATATGCAAGGAGAATGACACCCATAAGAATGGAACACCGACCACCTGTCTAGTGTCCAGGGCCGCATCCAACTGTGCCAAACCCCTTGGGGCTCATCCTAGAGGTGGCTAATGGACTGGTTCGACCCGTTAACAGGACCAGAACCAGCCCGTTGGAACCCAGACCGGCACGGCTCAAAAGCTACAGTAACGGTCTGGGCCCAACGGGTTCATGGGTTGTGCCGGTTTCATCCCCGGCCGAAAAAACCATTACGATCCGGACCCATTTAACCCGTGAACCGGACCACAGCAACCCTTCCAGTGAACCCTATTAATTCATCTGAAGTAGTCTTAATTTTATTTTTAGTTGTAATATTTATAGTTTTAGATTTTTTTATTTTTAGTTTTAATTTGTAATCTACTTGTAATTTTTTTTTTCATAGTGAAATTTTGGACTTTCGAGGTTTTCTCTTTCGAGGTTTTCCATGTAAAATCATGGTGTCCATTTTTATTTTTCTAAATTTTTTTCAATTATGCCAGGTGAACCGGCCCGCCTAAGACCGGCTCAACCTTGCTGGTTTCACTGGGCCAGAGCCGTTTGGCCTTCTCACAAACGGTCTGATTCAATGAACCAGCCCGTCTCAACTTGTCCGGTTCATGAACGGGCCGGTTAATGGGCCTGAACCAGTGGGTCGCGTGCCGGTTCAGGCCCGTCTGCCACCTCTAGCTCATCCTATCGTTGACCTTCTAGTGTGGCTATCTATCATCTGCCTGTAGTTCTAGAGAGAGTATTAATCCTTCATATTTAATGAGTTAATGATATGTTGCATGAGATTAAGCAATTACATGATGCAGGAACTTGAGTTGGAGAAATTCATAACGCATGAGGTTCCTTTCTCTGAGATCAACCAGGCATTTAATTACATGATGAAAGGGGAAAGCCTGAGATGCATCATTAGAATGGGAGCATAGCTCGCTATAAAGGCTGTTAGTATTTTGAGAAGGCTCTAGAGAAAATTAAAAGATGGTGATTTCAATGTAATCAAGGAAGGTTTGTGTATATGGATGTAAGTATGGGTCTCTACTTGTCTCTCTTCCAGGTTGATGAACTAGAACTCTGTTTTTGTTGGTAGAAGTGATAGCCGAGTTTGAATGTAGTTCGGTACTACGAATAATAAGCAAAAGAGCTAATGGATTGTCACTGTTAGGCACAAACTTATGCATATTTACATGAAAGAAAAAGTTTTTTTTTTTTTTTACATAACCATGTTAACCAACACAGAATCACTTGCAAGGGCACACATGCAATCCTGATTTTCTGGGATTTTGGTGTTCCTGCTTTTGGTAGGAAACTTTGAAAATGCCTAACGAATTATTGAATGTATGTATGTGGTGTGATGATGCTGTTTCTTATTCTCAATCGATGTTTTCAAGATCACTTGTATATTCTAAATATGGGTTGATTATGTATATAGATCTCCCAATAAACGAGCAACAACACAGTTATGAATGCACACGAAGAACACGCAGCACTCACTCAATGTGATTCTGTCTGATCTGACTGATGCTCTCTCTTTCTCTTAGAAAGGTGTTGGCGTTCTATAACCGAAGCAGAATGTAAAAAGCAAAATACACACCGGTAAGCAGAATATAATATATACCGGTAGACGTCATGGATGAAATGAGTGTCTGTTTAGCACAGCGTTCTCAGCGTATCGATGCTCACGATGAGTTCAAGCTATCAAGTCGACAGTGAGCAGGACCCTCAACCCAAATGAGAGAAAGAGGCACTTTGGTTGCACTCATTAAGCAACCCTGCCTCGATTTATAGTACTGGAAGGTTACACATATGGCATTAAGTTACGTAAACCCTTCACATTCTCTCTCTCCACTAATACCTTTATTACTGTCTTGTGTCAAACTGGGTCACTTAGTGTTGGATCCGATCCAAAATGTTCAACAAAGAGTTCTACTGTATAGAATGGTTACACCTCATCCTCCGTCAAGTTCTTAATCAATGTGTGAAACTGGAAGATCACATTAGGATTGTCAAGCTTGTCTTTTCCAGCACAAATGCTTATCTTATTGCTGTTCGGTTTGCTCTCATTTTGCGTTCATCCATGGATCAATTTCGCTTAGATCTGAATGGGTTTTGGATCCACTGAAGTCCTTAACAATGAATAAGCATGAGAGAGAGAGAGAGAGAGGTGATTCTACATGTAACGACATCTCTTATTGGTATTAACAAATGAGCATAAGTTTGGACAAGAAAATATCGTTTATTGGTATTAACAAATGAGCATCTGTTTGGACAAAGAAAGAATCACGACGGAAGTTCTCTCTCAAAGTTTTTCCTTTGTATGAAATGAAACAGAATTGCAGAACTAAAATCGAGATTGGGAGGAAGAAGATGGGAAGTGTGGCACCACTATGGCTGCTCCGCCTTCACTTCTCTTCGTCTTTTCTATCTTCTTCTCTAATTCTTGCTTCTTTTCTTACTGATCCGCAGTCTTCTTCCTGGGACTTGCAATGGAGGGAGACCTTCACCATTGGAAGCACAAAGCAAGAAGAAAGGAAACCCATTTGCACTTTGGTTACAGCTGAGAACAGATGGTGAAATGCATGCAATACTTTGGTCTCCCCTTAAGTGTATGTATAGCAGACAGCGGTTACAGCCAACAGAGGTAGCAAAGGGTCGCTTGGTTGGCTTGTTGAGAAAGGAAGGGAGATTTCATACTTTTTTCATATAGAAGGGAGATTGCATAATTGTTGAGCAAGGAAGCTGGAAGAATTCTCCGAGTAAAAAACTGGTGGTTAATTTTCTTCCGAGGAGGGAAATTCTGTTTGTGACAAAATGACTAAAGAGTAATGATAAGCAACAGTCAAATATCGTTATCATTTGAACAGAAAGGGTGAAGGATACTTTTAACGGGAAAATTGTGAGAAAGTGACTAGCAGAGTGATTAAAAAGAAGATGAAGAAAAAGCAAGAGTAGAGTAGTAGTACCAAATAGTCAATGTCATGATCTTGTCATATAACCATTCGGCCAGAAGAAGGTTGGAATTGAGAGAGCCGAAAGAAATTCAACATTACCACTCATGAAGATCAACAAAATGTTAAACCCATGAACTGAACAAGAGCAAAAGCCAAAACAAATAAAGAAAGCAGAAGAGAAAAGAACATCAAACAGATAAAATGGGCTCACGCCGAAGCCGCTTGCCCAGATTGCGGCAAAAGAGAGGTAGCGTCAGCAGGAGGGAGTGGAAGATCACTAAGATGCATACGCAAGATCGCAAAAACATCTACCAAGATTTTATGCACGAGGTTTTGAATGTTAACTAGAATTTGACGAAAATGAGCATCGTTTCGCGCCATTTAAACAAACCACCAAGAAGTAAGCAACCACGTCTGCCGTCAGATGAACCTCCATCTCGTGTTGCGCATAATACAAATCGGGCCCAAGATCAGATCTAGCGCAAAGGACTCCTCCTTAACAAACACTTCCGGATGCCTCCAGGTTCTGCTAAAGAGTTCCACAAATATTGGGCAAGACCAGAACAAGTGAAATGTAGATTCTTCTGCAGCTTGACAAAGCACGCACCAACTCGAGAACTGAATGACCCACTTCTTTAAACTATTGTACGTGGGTCTGGATCCTATCGTGCAAAATTAACTAAGCCAGGACTCAAGAACGGGGAGAAGGACCCTTCACCCAAAGCACATCCTCGGGCAACCAATCAGCCCCCGAGGGGAGCAACGATCTATAGACTTTTTTTGTGAGAAACTCTCTGCTTGGCGCCAGCACCCTCTGCAACCACTGACCAAATTTTTTGGACTCCTCAAAATGGTCTCTAAAGCAGGCTAAAGCCCTCAACCACGATTTACGCAAGTGCGAGAGCGCCAAACCCCAAGTTCCCAGATGAACTGGGATAAGAGCAAGAGCCTCATATTTAGCAAGAAGCAAACAAGCAATGTCGATTGGTGGGCCAACCGACATTGCTTGGCGACAAGAACAATGCTTCGCAGTCTAGGCGCAGGAATGCCTAAACCAGTCATACGCTGAGCTAAGACCACCAAACGCCAACCAATCAAGTGACGCTTACCCTTGAGTTGACACCCAGACCATGAAAAACCTACCAACAAGCGCGTCAGCTGGTTCTCTACTCCCACAGGCATCACAAACATAGACATGAAAAATTTTGGAATAGTTGAAAGAACATGTCTGACTAAGGTTAGACGACCAACGATGGAGAGATAAGACGACTGCCACAAAAGCAATTTGCGCTTCACTTTTTGAAGCGTCGGATCCCAAGCAGCAGAAGAGAGGTGCCTCACTTGTAACGGCAAGCCCAGGTACATAATAGGCATGTCAGAAATAGTGCAATTAAAAATTTTCTTTCCAGCCGCAAACATATTGGCATGAACATTAAACATGGTAATAGAGCATTTGGTCTCATTTAGAGAAAGCCCAGATAGGGAGAGAAAGAACTGTTTGAAATTGAGAGAGAGAGAGAGAGGAAGGTGGGCTGGTCCAAATGAGTTATATGGCATTTGCTTGGTTTTCAAGAAAGAAGGCTTTGTGAATGCTAAATCCTCTTTATCTTACTGCTAAAATAGTACCAATGGTGCATCTCTCTCAATCTCTCTCTCTCTCTCCCGTAGGAGGTAAATGATTCGGATTTGGGTTGATGCAGCCAATGTCAAATCCGATTAATTGGACTCAGATTCAGATGAAAAAAACTAATACTGAATCTGAAAAAAAAAAACATGTAATCCGATTGGGTCATGAAATCCTTATACAAAATATGAATCCGAATCCAAATCTAAATACTAATCAAATTTAGTTTTTAACCAAATCCAACTAATCAGATTTGGATTCAGGTCGGATATCGGATATATCTGACCCATTGGCATCCACTGTGTGTGTGTCTGCAATTTATACTTGGAATTTCTAATTGGTTGGTGGCAAATAGGGGTGCAAGTGGGCGGGGTATGGGCTTGAGCATGGTAGACTATGCAACAGATCCAAGTCCGGATCCTATATGCCAGAGCTGAATCTGCATGCAAATTTGACATGATTTTAATGGATCCAACAAAAAAATAGGTTAACACACAAGATTTTTACATGTGAAAGTGCACAAACTAATTACATTTAATCTAGACTTAAATATAGATCCCACAGAAAATGATGAGTTCAATGTGAACCTAAATATGAAAAAGTATGATCATGTAAGTCCGAATCCCATTCAAATTTACACACAGATTTTGTCTTAAAACCCAAATCTTGAATCATTTTCCATTTGGATCAGATAGTCAGAGGTCTGGGTTCAAGTTGATCAAGTTAAGCCATTTATATTTTGGATCTGGATCGAAGACAAGGTTTCACTACAGTTAGGGGTGCACATGAGCCGGACTCGAGCCAAGCTCAACTCAAAACGCTCAGTTTGAATCTAGCCGAGCTTCATAGGTTGTGTACAAACTCTGCTCGTGTGAGATAACAATATGATACATTTTCACTTTTCAGTTTACAACAATTTTCCATATACCGACATCAGGAACAATAATTCCTCGTCCTGAGTCTGCAGTCAAGGGCATCCTTTTCAACAGGAACAATGTGTGATCTTAGAGAGACTCGCAGGTCAGCATTATTTTTGTTTCTTGGATAGTTATTCAGGATATAATCAGGTGGTCGTTCACCCTAAGGATCAGGAGAAGACAAAGTTCACTTGCCCATATGACACATTTGAGTTTAGTAGAATGTTGTTTGGGCTCTGCAATTCTCCGAGAACATTTCAACGGTACATGATGGCGATTTTCTCCCACATGATTGATGACGTCCTTGAGATATTCACGGACAACTTTTGGGTGTATGGCTCTTCGTTTGATGATTGTCTTCAAAAGTTAGCAAGAGTACTAAAATGATGCAGGGAGACAAATCTTGTGCTCAGCTGGAAGAAGAGTCATTTCATGGTTCGACAGTGGATTATTCTTAAACATATTGTGTCTGAAAAAGGGATTGAGGCCGATAAGGCCAAAGTGGAGTTCATAGTTTGATTATCTCCACCGACCTCAGTACGGTAGGTGCGCTTATTTTTAGTGCATGCAGGTTTCTATAGGCGGTTCATTAAGGATTTTAGTAGATTTTCCATACCATTATGTAATTTGCTCGTGAAGGACCAACCGTTTCTGTTCGATGATGCCTGTCTGAAGGCATTTTTATCTCTGAAGGAGGCCCTGACCACAACTTCTATTCTTCAATCTCTCGATTGGTCAGTACATTTCAAAATCATGTGTGATGCTTCTGATTATGTAGTCAGAGTCATTCTTAGCCAGAAGATTGAACGAAAGTCTCATGTCATCTATTACGCTAGTAGGACCTTCTTCGATGCTTAGATGAATTATACGACCACTGAGAAAGAATTGCTAGTTATAGTATTTGCTTTAGAGAAGTTTTGTTTGTACTTGTTAGGCTCCAAGGTTATCGTTTACTTAGATCATGTCGCTTTGCGGCATTTGATAAATAAAAAGGATGCCAAGCCGTGACTCATTCGTTGGATTATTTTGCTACAAGAATTTGATCTCGAGTTTCGAGATAAGAGTGGATATGAGAATCGTGTAACAAACCATCTATACAGACTAACGGTGGAGGCATCCACTGATCATGGACAAATTGATGATTCTTTTTCGGATGAGTAGCTTTTACATGTCAAATGTTTGTCTTGGTTTGCGGACATCATCAACTATTTGATGACTGAAAAGTTTCCTACACATTGAAACAAGAATGAGAGAGATCATTTTATGGTGCAGGTAAAACATTATTTTTGAGAGGATCCAGAGTTGTTTCAATTATGTCCCGACCAGATGATTCAAAGGTGTGTCCCCGATGAGGAGTTCACATCCATTCTTGAGTTCTGACATTTCTTGGCTTGTGGATGCAACTTTTTTAGTTGGAAAACCGTTGCGGAGGTCCTCCAGTTTGGATTTTGGTGGCCAACACTGCATAAAGATGTTCATGATTTTTGTAGGAGATGCTTATGTTGTCAAAAGAAAGGAAATATTTCCCAACGTGATATGATGCCCCTTCTCCCCCGTTCTTGTCGTAGAGATTTTTGATGTTTAGGGCATTGATTTTATGGGTCCCTTCCCACCTTCATTCGGTTATGTTTATATTTTAGTGGCGGTTGATTATGTGTCTAAATGGGTCGAGACCGTGGCCACACGAACCAATGATCACAAAGAGGTGCTTTGATTTATCAAGCACAACATCTTTAGTAGGTTTAGTGTCCTGAGGGCTATGATTAGTGATGGAGGTAAGCATTTCAAGAATGTGCATGTTGCTTTCTTACTCAGGAAGTACTCAGCACATTATTGAATTGTTATGCCATACCATCCACAGACGAGTGGCCAGGTTGAGGTCTCCAACAGGGAGATCAAGCTGATTCTTGAAAAGATAGTCTGGCCAGATCAAAAGGATTGGTCTCAGCACCTAGACAATGCATTATGAGCGTGCAGGACTGCTTTCAAGACTTTGATTGGCATGTCCCCTTACCGATTGGTTTTTGGGAAGCCATGTCATCTCCTTGTTGAGTTGGAGCATAGGGAATGGGCGATTAAGAAGTTCAATTTTGATATGGCCAAGCTGGCGTGGAGCGCAGGTTACAAATGAGTGAGCTTGAGGAGTTGTAAAACGATGCGTACGAGAGTGCCAAAATCTATAAGGCTCGAACTAAACATTTTTATGATCAACATATTTTGAGGAAGCAGTTTGAGCCCAGTCAAAAGGTTTGGCTTTTTAATTCGTGACTCCAACTATTTTTAGGAAAGTTGAAGTCTAGATGGGATGACCCGTTCATAGTCCAGACAGTTTTTCCACATGGTGCTATTGATATTTTAGACCCACGAACGGGCAACACGTTCAAAGTCAATAGGCAATGGTTGAAGCCCTACATTCTTGAGGTTGTTACTAGTCCAGACATCAAGGTCATTGACCTCGTTAATGTGTGAGACAATGCACAGTGTATGTATGTTGTACCTTTAGTATTTAGGTTGATTTCGTTTTCCATAGTCTTTTGTATATTTTTTTTGTCTTGATTTCTAAGCATGTATGATAGATCATGTATACATTTCATTCTTTTTAGATATGGTTTATGAGTTACAGGTAACATGATAGATTTCATGACCTGGATCATGAGACTTCTACTCCTTCCCTTGATATCTTTTGTTTCATAGTGTGCATTCATCTAGTTTCATGTAAGCATGAGGGAGTGCCACTGATGACAATGTCATTCAAGCATGGGGGAGGATGTAGTTTGTACACCCAATTTTTTTTTTCTATTCATGTATTTGCACTGATGAAAACTCATAAAAAATAGGTTTTTAAGGAATAAGTTTAATCTTATATGAATGTTTTACACAATCTAACATTTTATAGAATTTTTAAGCCCCACGGAAAAAAAAATCTTACACTAATCTAGAAAACCATGGTCGCTTATGTGGATTTTAAAAAAATGATGATAGATGTATGTGAGAGTTTTATTTTGAATTACACGTATGAATATGCACAGTTTATTTTTTAAAACTAAACAAATAAACAACATTGAAAAGAAGAACTCAAAAGTGAAAAAGAGCATACATTTAGTGGTTTGATGTATTTGTATTTTGTAGTAGCTGGGCTCAGACACAAGTTGAAGTGTTTGATTCCCATGTCAAAAAGGATAACGAAGGAAATCACTTCTTAGTTTAAGTTGATATATGTTGCTTATTTGCTTCAAGTGAGTAGAGTCTGAGGGGTGTTTACACCTAGTGCCCTAAAGTTATCTGGTTTGGGAGTCACCAGTTCGAAAGCCCGTTACATGAACTTTATAGAGAGCTTAAGAGATGTTGACATTGCACATGAAAAGAAGAAAGCTATACGTAAACTCTGAAAATTGAAGGTTTAGTCACCCGAGCAATTAAGTCTGCGAGATACTTTGTATCTGGTGCTTTAAAGTCGTCTAGCCTGAAAGTCACTAACCCAAAGCTCGTTACATGGGTCGCGAAAACTGAAAATCTGATATAGTGCTCAATAAAAAGGAAAAAAAAGTGTGAAAAAAATGAAAATCTTGAAAAAAAAAAATCAAGAGTATACAGATAAAGTTCACTGCTTAGGAATAATTCTCGAGAAACCTGTGCAAAAAACATATAAGTGAGGATAAATAAACAATGACATGTGTATATTTGACTTTCTGAGAATAAAGCATAAATGATTATGATATTTAGAAAAGTAAAAAAAATAAAATTTATTTTGTGGTGGCATGTAAAAGACTCTAAATATGTTTTGAAAGTGTAATGGCATGAAATATTTGTGAAAACAAACTCCTTAACTGCCTAATACTTCGTGAAGTTGAAATCTTTATGTATACAGGATAGAGATGTTTGTGGGTAGCATAACTGCAAACTCTCACGAGACCTTACTCGTCTACTAGGGTAACTCATAGGTTTAAAGGGCTTGTTGCATATACTAAATTCCACCGTGATTCTTATGAAAGTGAGTTAGGTTTTTTGCTTTCTTTAGTTCATTTGTGTCTTGTTAGGACATGTTTGCTGGAGGACTAACAAACGATAAGCATGAAAAAATTTGATCATGCATAATTTTATGCATAATTTTTATAAGTTTACATGTATGATTACGTGTGAAAAATGATTAAAAATGCTTGTTTGTTAGTAGTTCCATTGATTTCAATTAAAATTATAAAATTGAACAAATTGAGTATTCTTTGAGTCTTTTAGCAAAATTAAATAAGTCTTTAGAAAATAATTTTTGAAAATAGAGTCTTTTAAAATTTTAGAAAACCTTATGGACTCTTTTTTTTTTAAAATTTTTCTTAAAAATATGATTAACCTTAATGATGGGCTATAAATAATATTCTTGAGAAAGAGGGGGCATCTTTTCCACCTTAAGCTCATGCCCCCCCCCCCCTTCTCTCTCCTCTACCTCTTTTCTCTCTCTCTCTCTCTCTCTAACGGTTTCTCTCTCTCTGTCACGGTTCCTCTTCCCCTTTCTCCTCTACCTTCTTCCTTTTTCTCCTCTACATTATAATATACTGCAAGAAAAAGGGGCACCCACTCTGAGGATATAAGATCCAGCTTGGCCTAGAGTTCTCCTTTCCTAATCGTAGGGCCATAGACAAAACCAATGGCAACGGCGAGGCAGAAAGGAGGGTGAGGCAGTGGGACAGGAGAATGATGAAGATTAGAGTCAACCGGGGAAGCAAGGGAGTAATCCAAAGAGCAGTGGGGGTAGAGGAATGGCCAGCGAAGGGAAGTTGATTACAAAAGATTTATGTCAGAATTCAGAAGTTCCCTTGGATCATATCTGCAATTCTGCAGAAGTTGATTGTCTTCTAGAAAAGGTGTTTGGCCCACTGTTTTCAGTTTAGTGGTGTTAAAAAATGTGAACATTGAACACTGTCAAGAGAGAAAAAAAAAAGAAAAAAGCTTGTCACCTTTGTCGTTCCAATGAAATATATATATATATATATATATATATATATATATATATATATATATATATATATATATATATATATATATATATATATATATATGCGTAGCTAGGATTCATGTGTGGGGGGGGGGGGGGGGCAAAAAAAAAATGTGGTGTGCTAGTGGGGGGTTCTGGCAGCGCCCCCGAATTTTTTTTTTTTTGAGATAAAATAAAAATGGCTACAATTATTAATAAAAATCTAATTCATATGGACAAATCAAACTATTTGCTGCAGTCAGGGCTGGGCTAGGACTGGACTGGGCTAAAAAAATGGATAAAATCTATTTCATATGGAATCAGGGCTGGGCTACGACTGGGCTTTTAAAAAAAAATTAACTGTTTCGGGAGGCAGCCCCCCTAGCTCCGCCTCTGTATATATATATATATATATATATATATCATGCATCTTTATCTTAATCTTTACGTTTAGATTTTAGCATTTTTCTACATATTTTTATCCATAAGAGCTCACCGGATCTTCTAACACTACTCGTTTAGGCTAAACAAGCTGTGTGTGGCTCGACATTTGCGCCATACGAATCAATCACAAACGAGTTAGTAACGAGCTGAATAAACCGGGTCACGAGCTGCTCAATTAGTTTACTAGCCCTAACTAAAGAACAATATTATGAAGCATTCCAGGTTTACAGACTCTCCTAGACTCCTAGTGTACGTATGAGCGTGGTAGGATGTCCATGCCCACTATTGAAGAAAATGTTTGTAATACAATCACATTCTTATGTGATATTAACAATAGGATATATGACACTATTGATAATAGTTTTGCAAGTATGTATGAGTCTTAACATCTCTCTCTCTCTATAGAGTAATTGGTAGGTGCTAAATGATACATGTTAAATGGGTTTTTCTGCTCTTTCGGTTTTTTTTTTCGCAGTTTCGGCCCCATAAATGTGTTGGGCATGGTCTATTTACAAGGAATCCACACATGCCTCATGTGTTTTCGATAAAAAAATGATATTTGGAGCCTTGAAAATTTATAAAGATTTTGGACCTTTGATTTTTTGAACATTTTAAAAACCTCCGATGTGTCATAATGGAACACTTAAAGAGCTGGTCCCTATAAAATCAAGATCATAAATACAAACAATTGTGTGCAAAACCAACTCTAGGGCTGCAGAAAGGTCAAATTCTGATTCATATTAACCCTCTAATGGATTTAGTCTCTAGATGACAAGAACCAAATCCACATCCAGAAGTATTGATCCAGGACCCGTACTTAATAAACAAGAACTTCAATTTTTATTTTTTTTAGCAATGTTGTTTAAAAAATGTTGAATATAGTAGTGGGTGAGCCTTCCTTTGGTTTGAGTCCCTTGTCAGCATCTGATCAGCTCTAAGCTGGCCGCTCTGTCACAGCATCTTTACCTATGCCCAATTTTGTCATATCTGGATCCGAAATTTAACTAGGCCTCTTGCTTTTCATGATGAAATATATTTAAAGCAAGATACAGACATCCATAAAGCTTTCCTTTTCTCCTAGCTGACACAAAGTGTAAGTAAACACCTGTACAATACCTATGACCTAGGGATAAGGATAAAATAAGAGCCCTGGTATTATCATGAAATATGTTCTGGTCGGTATAGCCGTGTTAAGTATGAAGCAGTAAATTAGCTAACTTTTTGTCACAAGGCAAACTAATTCAGGAATGTATACCTTTTTAACTTATTGCTCAAGTATCTCCATTGTTCTCAGTCTCATATATATATATGAGCATAACAATGTACACTCATAACGTCGAACGTGCATGCGCACGATCAAGGGCACAGGTGCATTGTCCAAAAAACGGGGTCTTTAGAGACCTTACAGGCTTTTACAGATAAGCCTGCGAGGCCCTTAGCAGCGGTCACAACCGCCACTAAAGGCTTTTTTTCTAGTGATAAGCCTGGAAGGCCTTTAGCAACCACTGCTATAGGCCTTTTTTGTGAAAAAAAAAATTGCGCGGCTGATTGCGGGGGATCATATATATATATAACAGCTTAGCAGCAATGACCATTCACTTTGGAAAATGACCTTTTTTTTTGCTGTAGTGTCATCGTGGCAAAAACTAACCAAACGTTCATATCAGAAGCAAAATTAACATCTTTTTGCTTTTTCAGAAACTGCAACAGTGCAGCAGTTTTCCATGTGATAGTTGCCTATCATCATTCAGGTAATGTGGCCACTAAGGAATTAACAGCAAGAGTGGCAAGTTTACCATATTCATCAGCCAACAGGTTGCATATTAGCATTTATCTTCAAAAATAGTGAGATAAGGTTTACAAGCGATCCTTTAGTGGCCATTCATAGTCAATATAAAAATCATCAATTACCAGAAAAATGCCACCAAGCAAGTGCGTCCAAAGCCAACCCTTTGTGCAATTTGCAATAATTGCAACTACAGTACAAATTTGGCTTCTAAGACAACATTCTTTACAGGTATTTACATCTCTTGTATATATAATTAGGAGTTGCACCAATTTGCTCTCATTGTGCATCTTGCTTAATTACTCCTTTAATGGCTAGAAGAGCTATAGTTCTCTTTTCTCTCATTCTACTGCTAAAGTTTTCATGGGGAGCGCTTCAGGTAGGCTTCTACTCGTCGACATGCCCTGTTGCAGAGTCCATCGTCGCTTCTGTCGTTCAATCGGCTGTTGCTGCCGATCAGACCATAGCAGCTGCTTTGCTCCGGATCCACTTCCATGACTGCTTCGTTCAGGTAATGCTTGCTTTATCGAACTTCTTGATTCCATTGCCATATTGTTGAGACTACTAGAGCTACACTTTTGTGTGATTTGACTGCTAAACAACTCTTCGCCGATTAATTAATTTGTCCCTAGGGATGTGATGGCTCGGTTCTGATTGATGGGCCGACCGCAGAGAAAAATAGCCCCGGGCACGCAGGTCTAAGAGGATTCGATGTAATCGACAGCGCGAAAACTCAGCTGGAGCAAGTGTGCCCTGGTGTTGTTTCCTGCTCTGACATAGTGACAATGGTAGCAAGGGACTCTGTTGCACTGGTAAATAACATGATCTCATATGGCCATTTCTCACTAAGCATTCCTTTTTCATACATGATCAGTTTAGCACTATTGACACATTTTTGTTATACATTTAAAAGCTGAGGAGGATTGATCATTTCTTGTAGAGTGGAGGACCAAATTATCAAATTGAAACAGGCAGAAGGGATGGCCGTGTTTCTGCAATTTCTGATGCGAACAACTTACCAGAAGTCGATGATCCTATCAATGTGCTCAAAGCAAAGTTTGCATCGAAGGGGCTTTCTGCTGCAGACCTGGTTCTTTTAAGTGGAGGTAAATGATACCATCCTTGATGTAAATTCGACTCTGGATTTATAAGGAAATTCTACTGAAACTAAAATTTATCTAGGGAGAAATGAAAAATTGAAGAAAAATGCAGGAAATAAAGAAAAGTGAAAATTAAATAAAGAAATAATTGATTTCATATTACATTCAACTTCAACTGCCTTTAATCCTAAATCTCCCTATTACTTATAGATTAAGGTTTCTTAATAAAAACAAAGCAAACTAGCAATCGTGATAATTTTCTAAACAGATGAAACCTATCCTAAATATAGGGATCAAGCATAATGATCCAATATCTGAATTAAAAAATAAAATACACAAAAGATCCAAATAAAATTAATCCAACATATTAAATGGATCCAAATGGACCCTCCTAGACTCTATTATTTTGCTCTGCTCCTGCATCAATCCTACTCTACATTAACTAGTAAACCACAGTTAAATTATGATAATAACACAAAAATTAGTAATAATAATAACAACCATTGTTTGCCGTGGAGTAGGTATTTACAGGATAAACGGTTGAATTTTGCTTTCTTTTTATATTCAAGGGAACAATGGATGACAAGGTGGAATTTCACAGCTAACAAGTAACTGCAAATTATTTTTTTGACAGAAAAGTAACTAGAAATTACATTAACTGCAGCCAAGATGAATGCTATAAATTCAAGGGAATAATGAATGCCAATGTAAAAATTCACAGATGACAGATAGCTGCAAATTACATCCTTTACAACAAAGATGAATTCTAGAAATTCAAGGAATAGTGAATGACAATGTAAAATTTTACAGCTAAGTAACTGCAAGCAATCTTTTCAACAATGATGAATTCTATAGCATGAAAGATTTTTTTGCAGTAATTAACCAAAATCCTCAACCTTTTTTATATAACACTACCACTTATAATTACTAGTAGTCTCCTTTAATTCATTTAAAACCAAAATACAAATCAAGGTGCCTCAAAATTTTTAAGATTACTGCCTCTACCTGCAACTTGTGTAAAATGCCCATCATGGTTAGGACTGGACAACTGGCCAGGTGGCCCAGAAGCCAGCATGGGCGGCTTAGCCCATTCCATCGGCACACACACACACACACCTGACAGTCAGGCCACCCCAAGTAGGCCCATGGGCCTAACAGGTAGGCTGCAAGCCGGCTTTTTTGGACAGCTTGAGCCAGTCCATTGGCCAACCTATCAATATTCATGGTAAAATCATGATTAGTCTTACCCGTAAAAATAAATACCTATTTTGCCGTTTCTTGGAAATAGAGGAAATTAAGGACAATTTTTAGGAAGAAAAAAATATCAGATTGGTCCTTTTCATTGTTATACTCAAAATTTCATTGGAGCCCTTACAGTTAGTAAATTTGTCAAACTTGGCAGGGGCACATACTATAGGGACGACAGCATGCTTCTTTATGACCAAACGCCTCTATGCATTCACTCCCAATGGAGGGTCCGACCCCTCCATAGATCCATCATTTCTGCCCGAACTCCAAGCGACATGCCCACAGAACGGCGACGTAAATGTAAGGCTAGCAATGGATCAGGGAAGCCAGACCGTGTTCGACAAGAGCATTCTCAACAATATAAGAACCGGGTTCGCGGTTCTCGCATCCGATGCGCAGCTCTATGAGGACCCCTCCACTCAAAGTGTCGTGGACTCGTATTTCGGACTCCTCGGTGGGATCCTCGGTCCCTCATTTGAAAGAGATTTTGCAAATGCAATGGTCAAAATGGGTCGGATCGGGGTGAAAACCGGAACTCAAGGTGAAATTAGGAGAGTCTGTTCCCGATTCAATTGATGTCTTGCGTTTCTTCTGGTGGGGGAGTGCGTACAGTTTGCTTGTCTTTTCCTACTTGCATCATTTGTAAAGGGTAGTAGTTTGGATAAATGGCAGAATATGAAGGCCCTTTTGTCATTAAATGTAATTCATGTGGGTTTGGGAATAAAAATGATAAGAGGTGCTTCTTTGAACACATTGCACCAACTTCAAGGAGCTTGTGTATGATACTGAACCCCTTTCTGCCATCTTGGGGCCGGTTTGGCGAGAAAGAAATGCTAGCGTCGTTACTTCGGTGACCTATTACTGGTCAAGTTGTACTAAGAAAGAACCAAAAAAAATTGGGTCTCCATTAGGGCCTCGTCCAAATACAAAGGCCTTTTTTTTATCATCAAGCGAGTAGGCACCTTCCCTACAAGTTTAAAGTTTCTCTGCATTTTTCGATTACATTCAGTCTTTCACGTCAGTAACTTAAAGTCATTCTATGCCGATGAAGAAAACAGAAGTCGCAACCAACCTAATCAAACACCAGCACCTCTCTGTACAACTTGACCAGTACTAGGTCACCGAAGTAACGAGGCTAGCATTTCTTCCTCGCCTACAAGTTTAAAGTTTCTCTGCATTTTTCGATTACATTCAGTCTTTCACGTCAGTAACTTAAAGTCATTCTATACCGACGAAGAAAACAGAAGTCGCAACCAACCTAATCAAACACCAGCACCTCTCTGTACAACTGACGCCAAAGAAATAAAGTATATCATCGATCATCTGTGGCCTCTTCTATGCTCACTCATGTCCTCTCTCATGTATTTCACATGATTGTTCTCAAGTGGCCGGCGATGAATTATAATAGGATTCACCCTCTTTTTGGCCGGGTACCCTACTATATATCCTTGCAAAAGCTTGGGGGACGAACCTAACAAAATTAAGTTTGCCAGTTCTTCAAATAAATAAAAAAACATATTGAACCTGTTTTGCACCCATTTTTCAATTTTTGTCAAGGGTATGCTTAAAAATTAAGACAAGAGAGACACGTTATTACTGTGTCATTTTTCATTAAGAATAATGCATAATAAAAAAAATACACGTGATTAAGTTGGAGTATCCCTGTGAGATAGATCATTAGCCCTAACTAATGACAGTTGATATATTACATTTGAAAAAATCTGCATAATTACTTATTAATAACTTTTTCTTTGCTGTGTTTTCATTCAACTAAACCAACCAAAAAAAATCCATCCTTTGGCCAAGGACCATCCTATGTTGATCCCAGTCTTCCAGCTGAAGAATCTGGATGGCTAGGATCAATCCACATCCAGGTGAAAATGTGAACCAATCCTAGCCTGTTCTTGAAACATAAATGGCAGAAATAAGGGGCTAAATGTAATAATGAAAACTTTGGTCACCTTTATGCAAATAATTGATCAGTTGAGTGACTTTCAGTATATTACTCTAAATAAACATGGAAAAGAAATTTGAAACCCAAGGTGGCCTCCTTTACCGTGCAAGGTCGAAGCTGGGTTTATCTGCTAGGGGAGACTTCATCATAATCAAAATGAACATTATCACCACCAATTAGCCTTGGCCCATCTATTATTTGTCTAGTAATTCCCCTGCTCAAAAAAAAAAAAAAAATAACAGTAAGAGGACAATGTGTAATATATATATATATATAACCTTTATCACCAACCGTACATTGGCTGGCCTCTGGTAAAACCCTTGACATCCCCTACCAAGCAGGGAGTACACCCAACTTTGACCTTAGAGCAAGGAATGCCACTTATAGGTTTCTAACTAGTGGCATCCCATCAACTTAATCACATTCACAAGTAGCCCCTTCCCGTCGTTGAGTGGAGCCCTAGTAGGGTAGGGATGGCAGTGGATCCACCCCCGCCCCATCTCAAAATTCTGCCATCCATCCCTGCTTCCACCCTCGCACGAATTTTGATTTTAACCTACATCCTTGCCTCCATCCTCGTTTCATGTCATCCATCACCGGTTCAAATGGGGAGAGGCGGGGTGGGGCCCTGTTTTCCCTCGGTCCACTACCTTTCCTAAAGAGTATTTTAACAATTTACTAATGGGGATCGAGGATGGGGCGGGGCAGGGCAGGGCAAAGCAAGACAGGGGCAAGTGTAAGTCCATCCCCGCACGGGTTTTGATTTTAACCTCCATCCCTGCCTTCATTCATGTTTCATGTCCTCCATCCCTGGTCCAAACAAGGTGGGGCGGAGCCCGATTTCCCCGATCTACTGCCATCCCTATAGTAGGCTGCATTTTACCTCTTTTTCCACAAGCAAGATAGATCATATTGCGGATCATTGGATAAGGATGAGCATTCATTTCTTTTTGAACTATGTGTTTGCGAGACCTGCAGAATAAAATCTTGAGACAGGGTATGAAGAGAAACAAAGATGTCATTCTCAAAGCAAATGGATTCAAATTTGAGCAAATAGAAAGGACAGGGGATGGCATGTGGTATTGGGTCACACAAAGTATATTATTGTATCCTAGGACATGGTTGTGTCCATAACATTGAAACATTGAGAACAAGGGACATGAGGGAAAAAAATACTAAAATCATGTTTAATTATCTTTTTTGCTTTTTTGTGCCAAGGTCTCAGTTCATCTTATTGGAGCTACTCATGAATACCGCCAAGTTGATGAGATGTCACAAGTTTGAAATTTACAAGTACACGTCCATTGCTGAAGCTAAGTGTAGTCTTTGGTAGGCAATAGGGACCTAGGGTTTTATAATAGTGAAATATAAAGATTAGAGAATGTGCTGCAAGTTCGCAAGCACTTGAGAGTAATAACAGAGGTAGAATCTGGGCAGGACCATTGCTGATCTAAGTCCAGGCCTGACTCTTGGTGTAGTGGGTCTAGGTCTGGGTCTTGGTCTAGATATAAGTCACATCTTAAAATGCTGAATTCAATCCTGGTTGGATCTGAGCATCATAATACCAGACCGGGGAAACTAAGTTTGGCAAAAAAAAATTGCTTTTTCCATAGAAAAATAAAAGATCTGACCTAGAGTCGACTATGGTTAGTGATGCAAGAGTGGAGCCTAGCAACCCAGGATCCATTTATTTTTAGTTTGGATTTTTATTATTTGGATTTTTGTAGTAGATATTGGGACCATTATGTTTGATCCACATTTTTAGGATAAATTTTATCTTTTTGGAAAGTTATCTCAGAAGATAGTATTGTGAGTTATGAGTCTAGCCTGAAGACATGTTGGATATTTTTTCCATTATCATGGATCGGAACCCATGTTTATGCTGGAGCACACGAGTTCAATCGGATCGGGCTCATTTTCACACCTAGTGAAAACTCCATCATTGAGAGAGAGAGAGAGATGAGGGCAGCCCTCATGAGCTTATGATGAACTTTTACCATTTCATGTATTGCTTAACTATATTTTGGAATCCTCCAAAACTTGATATGGACGTACATATTACACGTATCTTTACAGGGATTGGATCAGGTTCAAAGTTGTCATAAATCCTGAACCATTTTCACCTGTTGAGAGACGTATCAAATATTTAAGAACCACGTTTTAATTACTTGAGAAACTCGTGCCATTTTACTAGGGGTGTCAACTGATCGGGTTTGGTTCGGACCCAGATGGAACCAGACCAGGCCCCAATTTCTGGGTATGGTATCAGGTCCAGACCCAGATCTAATTGGACCCACCATATTTGAAACCATACCCGGACTCCATAAGAACTACATGAACCAGACCCAGGACATGCCCGGTAAAACAATATTTTTTATCATTTTTACATTGAAAATTTGCAGGTCTTAATCGGGATTCGGGTCTGGTATAAAACTTCACAAACTATACCCAGGTTCATGTATTAATGCGGACATTTGGTTCCAGACCTGGGTCTTCTTATTTATCACCATACCTGGACCCTATAGGGTTTGGTCTGGGTCAGATCCTGGTAAACCTGACCTGTTGACACTCACTACATTTTACATAGAAACACGTTTTTATTACATTAGAAATGAGTATCAAGTTTGTTTCTATTGATATTCTTTTTTGGGAAGAGAAAGCTGGGGTTAGGCAGACCCCTACCAGTTATACAACCATACTATTTGGGCTTCGAACTTGCAACATCCTCCACATGCAGAGCCCCCTTGGTGTTTCTATTGGTATTCTTGCATACAAACAACAATTTGATTTTATAAAGACACTGTTTTTGTTAAGAGTTTTAAATATTATAATTTGTGAAAATTTAGTATACATTAATGATTGATTTATATATTATGTTTAACTATTTTTATTTATTGATATCTTTATAAAAATGTATACTTTGTATCAATTTTTGGAAACTCTTACCAATTCTTTTAGTAACTGTATCAATGTATATTAGAAACTCGAATCAATATTTTTGGAAACAATTTCCCTACATGTTTCACATAAAAATGTACATGAAACTTTTAAGCTCTTACAATCATACCGATACCACGTACCAGTATCAATACCCATACCCATTTCTGGAAAATGATACAGTTGTTACATTTGATGGACGTGACAGCCACAGGGATCTCTAGGGTTGCAAAAAGGTTGGATGCATGAGCCAACTCCAATTCTGATTCATATTAGCCCTCTAATGGATCTAGTTTCTAGATGACCAGAACCAAATACAGATCCAGAAGTATTAATCCTGGACCCGTCCTTAATAAGCTAGAACTCCAAAATTCTTTTACCAACATTGTTTAAAAGCGGTTGAATATGGTTGTGGGTGAGCCTTCCTTGTCAGCATCTGATCAGGTCTAAAGCTGGCTGCTATAACCGGACCTAACTAGGCCCAAACCTATGACCAATTTTGTCATGTGGATCCGGACCTAACTAGGCCCCTTGCTTTCTTTTTCACCTAGCTGAGACAAAGTGTAATGAGTCCCACGAACA
Organism: Nuphar pumila; assembly: GCF_984573655.1. NCBI lineage: Eukaryota > Viridiplantae > Streptophyta > Magnoliopsida > Nymphaeales > Nymphaeaceae > Nuphar > Nuphar pumila. The sequence goes on along the minus strand of NC_143250.1, from coordinate 144,943,482 downwards.
ATACCTAAATGCTGGTAGGATAAGCCACCAGATTGGCTTGGTAACGGTTGGGAGTCTGCCTAACCCCAGCTTACTAATCCCCCCCTCCCCAAAAAACTTTTAGAGATAAGAATAAAATAAGAACCCTGATATTATCATGAAATATGTTCTTGTTGGTATAAATATGAAACAGTAAATTAGTTAATTTTAGAAGCTTCTTTGGGAAACTCGTTTCCACATAAGCTCTCAAAACTCCTCACTTCCATGATGAAAAAAGGAAAAGCTTTGGGAAACCAACTTTAAAAATTTGAAAAAAATCATTCCCTTAATGGGAGGCCTGGTTCTCCTTCATTTTTCAAATCAATTCCCTTTAGCTTCCTTAAATTTTCTTTTTTCCTTTTCACTTCTCACTCACTACTTCACTTTCTATGTTTTTAATATTAGACAATTATAAATTTTTTTATTACAAGCTTGCACATTGATTTTATATTGTTTTATATTAGTATTCATGTCACTTCTTATTTGCTTCCACCTATGTTTCATATTGCTTTCTATGTGTTTGATTTTCATTTTTTTAATCAATAATTGATTTATATTCCCCTTCATACTACCTTTTAAAACTTGCTTCTCTACTTTTACTTAGTGCATCACTTCTCGAATCCATTTTGTTTCTTGGTAACTATGATTTTCTTCACAAGGCAAACTAAATCAAGAATCACTACAGTAAAAACATGTTTTACTGGCACGTCTCCCTTACGCGCCAATAAAAGAGCCTTTTTATTGGCCAGTGAAAAAAGTGAGTTATACTGGCGCAAATTGTATTGCATCAGTATAAATAGTTTTTTCTAGTGCCATAAATAAGTGCGCCAGAAAAAAAAGTTTTTTCTGCCGCACATAAAAAGTGCTCCGATAATTCGACATTTTAAAAATCTCCCTTTTCACTAACATTATTTTCTTAGCGCCAGTAAAAAAAGGGTTTTTTTTCATGATGCACAAATAAAATGCGCCAGTAAAAAGACATGGATTTAAAAAAAATGAGTGAGAGAGAAAGCATCTTCCTCCTATCTCCCTTCCTCCCCCTTTGCTTCGCATTTTCTACTTCATCCAATCTTTCTCTTCTCCTCAAAACCCTATGAATGTCCCTGATCATTTTTTCCTTGGGAGAAATAGAAGTCGTAAAGCCCTCCCCATCACCACCACCACCACCATCCTCCAGTAGCTATAACAAATGCTCACCGGCCTCCCCAAATCTCCCACATCTGCCCGCAAACTGACATCCTCCCCTAATCCCCCATCGCGGGCCCACCTCTCAACCTTCAGGAAGACCTCCTCCTTCAAGCTCTACGAGCGACACCAGAAGACCCTCCGCAACCTCAAGCTCGTCGACTTTGGCTTCACCTTCTGCGACGCTTCCTCTCCCACTGCATCTCCAATGTTGTTCTCATCGAGCACCCTCCTCGATCGCACGCAGCTCTCTCTAAGCCTCATCACAACCACAGCAGCAGCAACCGAGGCAAAGGAGAAGGCGATTGCTGGGAAAGGGTTTTACCTCCATATGCTGACTCCCCAAGAGAGCGGCAAATAGGCAGAGCCACCGCAGTTGCTCCCGCTCTTTCCATTCACCTCAACTCCCCAAGGGTTTCATAGTTTTCATTGTCGTGAGGATTGCTCGATCGATCGATTAGAGTAGGCGATGTGCGTGCGTGTGTGAGTGAGACACCTGATTCAATTATACAATTCTTCCCTTTCTCTTCTGTTTCCCCTTCTTCTTTCTTTCATTTTTATTTTTGCTCTTGATTTTTTATTTTTATGTTCTGAATTGCTAAATATTATGGTTTTTTATAGAGAGATTGGATTTTCCTTCAATTCTTCTCATAAAAATCCGGCTATCAATTATTTTAGTATAATTTTTTTGTATAATTTTTAGTATACTGCTATATTATAGTATAAATTTTTTTCTATTAGCTACTTTTACTGGTGCACTTTTTTATTGCATCAGTAAAACAAAATTTATTGGCGCCATTGTAGGGCTAGTAAAAGCATTTTTCTGATGCTATTTTAGAACGAGAAAAAAAGCCTTTTCTAGTGCTACAAAAAGTGCGCTAGTAAATGCTTTACCAGCAACACTTTTATTGGCGCTAGAACGACTTTTACAAACTCTAATTTAGTGCAAGTAAAGGTCAAATTTCTTGTAGTAAATGTATCACCTTTTCAACTTCTTGACAATATATATATATATATATATAGAGAGAGAGAGAGAGAGAGTTAGGCCTCCAAAAATTATAGTTAAGTGTTTTATGATAGATCAGAACCGTTAGATGTGTTTATCACTGATTATTAATTAAGAAACAAGGTTTGTTTTATATTGATTTGATGTAAAAAATACGAATATTTTATCATCAAATTTTAGTACAATATTAACCCTTCATTTTTTTGCCACTTTCAAATATACCTCTAAGCATAAAGTTGCTTAAGCAAAATAAATTTTTTTATTGAATAAACAATGATAAACACATTTGGCAGTTCGGATCTATCATAAAAACACTTAAAACTATGATTTTAAAGGGGGCTAACCAGACCTAACTAAAAAAGGCAGCCTAACTATTCCAAACTAAGATATATAATGAGTAATGTGTAGATTTCAAACCATTTATCTCCCACACCGTCTCAGACCTCTTTAAAAAACACACTTATGTGTTTTTTGCTCAATCCAAACCTATGGATGCCTTTATGAATGGTTTTTTCATTAAGATTCATGTTTTGGATCAAATCAATTTAACAAAAATTCTTGATTTTTAGTTAATTAAGTTTTTAGTGTAATATAAACTGTAGATTTCTTTGTTGAGTTAAAAACACATGTAAACATGAAAATTGTTTAAACTAATACATGTTTTCTACTAAATAAAGCATAGAGATCACATTTACAAGTTCAGATTATGTAAAAAATATTTGCAAATATGTTTTTTAAAAATCTAAGACTGTCAAGAAGATAAACGGTTTTAGATCTTACACATTTATGCATGTACCAGCATGGCCAACAGCTTAGCAGCAATGACCATTCTCTGTGGAAAAGGCCCTTTTTGCTATACTGTCGTCGTGACAAAAACTAAGTAAACTTTGATATCAGAAGCAAAATTAACATCATTTTATTTTTTCAGAAACTGCAACAGTGCAGCAGTTTTCCATGTGATAATTGCCTATCATGGTGCAGGTGGAGGTGCCAACGGCTAGGGTTTGACCCTGACCCAACCTACACCAAACCTTGTAGGGTCAAAGTTTGGCCAAAAAGAAGGAGGTCCGATTAAAACCCTCGTCTGATCCAGAGGGTCTAACTAAATGACAACACTAAAGGTTGTTAGTATCCTAGCATTATATTGACATTGACAATTCCAAAAAACCACTCATACTATGAGTATAGTATGATGGCAATCGGGTGGGCATGCCCCTAGCGTCTAGGGGTTCAGAACATCTCTCTTTCAATAGGCAGCGGGGATTTGACTTCCCCGGGGGGCAGCAGGGTATTCTTCCTAGGTCGATGCTCAAACACTACAAGAAAATCATGGATTAGCGACGGCTTATATCCATCGTTAAGCCGTCGCTAAACAGTTTAGCGACGGATTAGCGATGGATAGAGGCTATCGCGAATTTTTGCTCGCTAATTAGCGAAAAAACTTATTTGTCGTTAATTCCGTCGCTAATTTGCGACAGATTAACGACGGACATTATCCGTCGCTAAATTTTTAAAAAAAAATAAAAAAAATGATTTCTGTCGGGCGGTATTCCGACAGCAATAAGCCGGACTTATACCGCACCCGACAGGCATCATCGTCCTCCGTGAACCGGCGTCGTCGTCCTCCGTGAACCGGCGTCACCGTCGTCCTCCGTGAGCCGATGCTCTCCAGCGTCGCCGTCCTCCATGAACCAGCGCCATCATCTTTCGTGAACCGGCGTCGCCGTCATCCTCTGTGAACCAGCGTCGCCGCCCTTCGTGAACCAGCATTGTCGTCCTCCGTGAACCGGTGCCGACATCCTCCAACGATCGCCGACCGTCCTCCGGCGTCGCCGCCCTCCGTGAATCGGTGCTCTCCGGCGTCGCCGTCCTCCATGAACCGGCGCCGTCATCTTCCGTGAACCGGCGTTGCCGTCATCCTCCGTGATTAACCAGCGTCGCCGCCCTTCGTGAACCAGCATTGTCGTCCTCCGTGAACCGGTGCCGACATCCTCCAACGATCGCCGACCGTCCTCCGGCGTCGCCGCCCTCCGTGAATCGGTGCTCTCCGGCGTCGCCGTCCTCCATGAACCGGCGCCGTCATCTTCCGTGAACCGGCGTTGCTGTCATCCTCCGTGATTAACCAGCGTCGCCGTCCTCCGTGAACCGGCGTCTTCGTCCTCCGTGAACCGGCGCCGACGTCCTCCAGCTATCGCCGACCGTCCTCCGGCGTCGCCGTCCTCCACTCTCATGTACATGCTCTCCAACGCGCTCTCCGACGTCGACGTCCTCCGAAGAAGTCGGTTTAAATCGAGTGCGGTCGATTTAAATTTCGAAAGGGAGAGAGGGAAAATTTCGCGCTCGATTTAAATCGAAAATTAGCGAGAGATTTAGCGAGGGAATTTTTCCATCGCTAATCCGTCGCTAATTAGCGACGGAAAAATTCCCTCGCTAAATCCCTCGCTAAAATGGTTTTCTGTTATTGAGAATTAGCGACGAAACAATTGTTGTCGTTAATCCGTCGCTAATTAGCGACAGATTAGCTAGAGAAAACTTTCATCGCTAATCTGTCGCTACTTAGCGACGGATTCATGAAGAAAGTTTTCTCCAGCTAATCCGTCGTTAATTTGCGACGAAAAAAATCCGTCGCAAATTTCCGTCACTAATTAACATTTTTCTTGTAGTGGAAAGATTAATGGAGACGGACTGTAAATTCGTTGGCAATATGTCTACGCTGGTTCAAATCCAGCTGGGCCCAATAATTCACCGGTCATTGAGGATGATATAACCAATCCGTACTCCAAAAATACATGAGAACATGGAGGAACAAATAGAGTCAGGTTGACTCTTTTGCGAAATTTCATACCAAACTCAAGCCTAACCTGAGTTCTGATCAAGATCCACAATTTTTCAATATAAAAGATAAAAATTATTGCTTTACCAAGTATGGTCCGGGTCTGGTTCATGTATTTCTTATAGTACCCGGGTATGATTTCTCCTATAGTGAGTCCGAATGAACGTGAACCTGCACCCGATATCAGCACCTCAGATCAGATCTGGGTCTGGTCCCACCTGGGTCCGAACCAGATCCGAGCCGTTGACACCCCTAGGTAACGTTGCCACTAGGGAATGAACACCAAGAGTAAGTTGACCATATTGATCAGCCAACCGGTTTCATATTAGCATTTATCTTCAAAAATAGATGGTGTGATACTGTCTACAGGCATTCGTTTCCGTCATGGCCAATATAGAAAGTCACCAATTCCACCAAACAAGTACTCCAAAAGCCAACCCCTTGTGCAATTTTCAATAGTTGCAGCTACTATACAAATTTGGCTACCATTTGCATCTCTTGTATATATAAGGAGTTGCACCAGTTTGCTTTCATAGTAAGTCCTTAATTACTCTCTCTTTAATGGCTAGAAGAGTTTTAATCCTTTTCTTCTCTCTTAGTTTACTGCTAGAGTTTTCATGGGGAGCACTTCAGGTAAGATTCTACGCCTAGACGCGCCCTGCTGTGGAGTCCATCGTTGCCTCAGTCGTCCGATCGGCCGTAAGGAATTTTCCGGTAAGGAATTTTCGTCACAAAAAAAAAATAATATGCCAATAATAATAACACTATGGTTGTTTTTAGAGAACATAACCACCATAGTTTGCCGTGCAGTAGATAGTTACAGGATTAATTTTTGAATTTTGTTTTCCCTTTAGATTCAAGGGAATAGTGAATGACAAAGTAAAATTTCACTGCTAACAAGCTACTGCAAATCATTATCTTGACAGAAAAGTACCTGCTTGATATAATTCTACTTGTGTCATAGTAAGGGGTATTTGGATAAATGTCAGAATATGAAGTCTCTTTTTGTCATAAATGCAACTCATGTGGGTTTGTGAATAAATGAAGAGATACGCTTCTTTGAACATACCGCACCAACTTCAAGCAGCTGTTTTGCACCCATCACAAGGACACGCTTAAAAAGACACTGATAGACACGCTATTATTGTGTAATTTTTCATTAAGAATAGTGCATAAGAGGACAGGTCACGTGGATAAGTTGGAGTATCCCTGTGACACAGATCTAATGGCAGTTGATGTATTTTTTATTTTTTTTTAAAGGCAAGGTCTTCGTGCCCGGAGCAGTTTCTTCGCGTTATAAATAATAAAAAAAAAGTTACTTAAAGCGGTCTAACAATAGATCTGCTCAATATTTATATTATTACGTTTAGCCACCTGCTTTTCTCTTAATGTATTTCAAACACAAAGCAACATTTTTAATCTTTTTTCTAATCAAACAACTAAATTCATGATCTTTCGGTAAAGAAATCAATAGTGAGAGCACTTTAAGTTTGTCTAAAGAAATACCAACTTAACCATTTTATTTTTGGACCAAGCATGTTCTTGAAACATGAATGGCAGAATCAGGGGGCTAAATGTAATAATAAAAACTTTGGTCACCTCCATGCAAGCAATTGATCAATTGAGTGATTTTATGTACATCACTCTAAAGTCTAAAAAAACATGGAAATGATATGAACTCATTATATTTATCGTAATATTGTTTATCTGCTAAGGGAGCCTTCATCATAATCAAAATCAACATTATCACCACCAAGCCTTGTCCCATCTACTATTTGTCTAATAATTCAGCTCCACAAAAAGGGGAAAATAGAAGTACCAGGACAAGGTGAACAGAGTAATTCAGTAAAATACTAGTTCAGTATATTTTGCATTTTTTTTATTAAGCCAAAGAAATAAAAAAAATCTATTTGCCTCTGGTCGGTAAAGCTCTAGAGGTCTCCCTACTACCATGGTGACAAATATCGCGAGATTTTTGAAAATCTTGCGATAATATCGTGAGAAATTACCTGAAAGTTAAAAATGGTAATTTCTCTTGATATTTTCAAATTATCATGATTTTTTCGTCAAAACATAAATATCATGATTTAAAAGGTGATATTTAACAAAGTAATTCAGTAAAATACTAGTTCAGTATATGTTGTATTTTTTTTAATAGGCCAAAGAAAAAAACTCTAGCACCAATGACCAATCACACATTGGTTTTGCCTCTGGTTGGTAAAGCTCTAGAGGTCTCCCTACTACCATAGTGACAAATATAGTGATTTTTTTAAAAATCTTGCGATAATATCGTGATAAATTACCTGAAAGTTAAAATGATAATTTCTCACAATATTTTTCAAAATATCATGATTTTTTTGTCACAACATAAATATCATGATTTAAATGTGATATTTACGTTTTTAATGACTATTTATGGTAAAAAAAACTGTGTTTTTATTTTTAAATATCTTTTATTTATATTTTCTTGTAAAATTATTTTTTTATACTTTTTTATTTATTTTTTATTGCCACTATTTTGCCAAGAAAACAATGAGATTTTCAAAAACATTTCAAATTCTCATGAGTTTTTGACTGCCGATATTTTGCCATTTTTAACTGTTGTCACTATGCTCCCTACCCGCCTCAACTTTGACCTTGCGGTAAGGAATGCCACCCATGGGTTTTGAACTAGTGTCGTTTGATGACATTCACAAGTCGCCCCATTCAAATGTGGTAAGTCCTTGTAGGCTATATTTTACTTATTTTTCACGAATGGATCAGATTGCGGGTCAACATAGCATTTCTCTCTTTTTGAAGTATGTGTTTGCCAAGCTTGCATAACAAAATCTGGAAACAAGATATGACTTGTGTTTTAGACTTGAGTTCGGAGTCGGATGGAATCAGATAAAACCGAATCCAGATCTGACTAGCTTAACACCTGATATTTACACTTAATTGGTTTGGGTTTTAGTCAGGTTTCGGGTTTAATCAGATTTGAGTTTGGGTTTAATTGCAAAACTTAATCTCTAACTCGAATCTGGTTATTAATTTGATCCAAATTTAGCTACCGAATCCCGGCTAAGCAGATTCGGGTCGGATGTTGGGTTATCTCCGACCCGTACGTTGACATCCCTGTGTTCAAGTAGCAAATGTTGAGAAATATCTCAGTGAGGGAAAACATTGCAATATTTTGAAAAAAGTGGTTTTTACCGAGAAAATATCGGATGCGTAAAAGTTCAAATATAAATACGAAGTATAAAATAATATAAAATATTTGAAAATATGTTTTTTGTTGTGTTCTATCTCTGCAAAAACGTGAAATAGACGACGTATGACTTCAAAAACAAGAAAAAAACATCGGCGATATTTTTGAAGTATCTGGATTTTTTAATTATATCGGATTTTTCCAAACACTGATCGAGATATTTCAATTCAAAATATCGCCAGTATTTATAACCACAGTGCTCTCTCTCTCTCTGAGGAAGAGGAAAGGGAAGATGAAAAGCCTAAGCAACAGCAGGCCTAGGGTTTCATCCCTACCCTCGCCCTGCACCAGAGCACATCAGATCGGCGCCCTAGCTCTCGTCGTCCTCACCTTCTTCGCCACCAGGCTCCTCGATCGCTACTCCGAATTCTGCTTCGCTTCTTCGTCTTCTTCTTTGATGATGTTGTCGTCGTCGGTGTCGCCTGAATCCAATGGCGTCCGATCGAGAGGAGAGGGTTTTCGATCGGTGTTCGGCGGCGGGAGATTGAATTGGCCGGAGCGAGGGTACGGATCGCGGCTCTCGCTCCGGATCTACGTCTACGAGGAGTCGGAGATCGAGGGATTGAAGGAATTGATGCGCGGGAGGGACGGCAGGATCACCGCGGAGGTGTGCGTTAAGGGACAATGGGGAACTCAGGTGAATTTTCGTGATTTGGGTTTTTTTTATGAAAAATGATTGAGATTTGGGAAGTCTTGGAATGTTGTGTCTCTGGAATTCTCTTTTGAAGAGTTGGAGCCGTGAAGTTCTAAGAATGTAAAAATTCTAGGCATTGCTTGAGAAAAACTGGAAAAAAGTGGGGAATAATAAATTGGGGAAATCTTAGTATCGCGAGAGCTTTTCTTGTGCAAAATCTTGTTTTTCATCATTTGGACATTTGAAAGTGGGGATTTTTTGTAATGTGGTAACTTAATCACATTCTTTTTCATAGAACTTGCGACATCTGGGAAATTTTTTGATCTTTTGATGATATTTTTTCGAGATCGATTGTTTTCAGGCCTCCAAAAATTGCATTTTTCATGTAGAATATAGCATGTATGTTCATTAAGACTTTTAGTGGTTACCAAGTTGTTAATCCACATTTTGAACTTGTGATAAGATTGATGGACTTCGAATTTTCTATTTTGCCAGTCTTCTAAATATGAATTGGAGTTGATATCATCGGTTAATAAATTTGTTTATATATGAGATAATAAATTTGCTAGACATTTTAAGTTCAGTTTCAGTTACAGTAGTTACTCATTTTCGTTTTCTCCTGTGGTTTGTGATGGAATTGATGAAGGTTATGCTTCCTTTTAGTTTGAAAAGTAAGGTTGCTAGAGGTATTATGTCGTTCGGAACAAAAAATAAGAACTAGCGAATATCTTATTGGTTCTTTGTGGTTGAACTTCACATTGTTTAGCGTATTAGCTTTCGGTTTATTATTTCAAGGTTTACATATGAACCAAAGACTTCAACTTATCTGGTCTGTTGGATTATGCCAACATGAATGTTTTACCCATTAAACAACAGATAAAAGGACTTTAGAGGACAAGTTGCTTACATGGATAATTTAAAATTTAAATACGTGTCAATCAATTTTCTGATTTGCTGAAAAGGTTAATATGTGAGGCTGTATTGAAGGGGCGGTGAAGGTTGAAAGACATTACAGAAACAAGGACAAAAGCATTTTTTATTACGAAGAACCCGCCAAAATTTTAACATTTTTGAATGATTTCAAACTTTTTTCACTTATACAATACATGCCTTAGGTTGCACTTTTCACTTATGCCAGCGCTTGGATGAAATTATTGCTGATCTCCAGCATGCCACAGAGTTCAGTTACAATGTCATGTTGAACGACCGCTTTTAGTATCCAACATCAGTGTCATTCTATTAGTGTTGACAGGTCTACGTTAAGTGTTTTGTTGTAGGTCAATGTGCAAAAGACAAAAGCAACTTAAATGACTTGACATGAAGTTTGTGAATGTTATGTGTGTGTGTGTGAGAGAGAGAGAGAGAGCGAGAGAGAGAAAATCATTCAGCCATGTCTCCCTCCTTAATGATATTTACTGGTTCAACAACTCTATGGAACAATGTTCTGGTCTCCATTCTTTTCACTGTCACTGTTAGCTGACTTGAATCCACCATTCTCCTCCATGTTCTCAGCAATTGAATGCTCTATGCGACCACCAAGCTAAGGGGCACCACCAGTCCCATGTAGGAATCCACTTTTTCCCTTTGATTGTTGACCATGGCGCTAAACAACTTTTTTTTTTTTGCTTCACCAGGTTGCCCTCTTTCCCATCCGTGTCCCAGTTTAGCGATGCAAGTGCAGTGAGTTGTTTAAAGAAGGGACAACCAAAAGGGGTGCGGAATAGTTATTCCATCTACTTAATAAAAAGAACACCAACTCAACAGTGATAATCCCATATGTTGTAGGTTTGGCTGTGTGGCTGCAATCTATACATAACATGGAGAAAACTTTATCTTTGATTTGGTCCTTTTCATAGCCATTCTGAGGCAGTCTAAGATACCAACAAAGGGAATATGTTAGCTCCTTGATTTGGTCCTTCTCATAGCATGCCTCTAGGGGTATGACGCAAGCTCAGTAACCCCCTAATGCCCTTCAGGAGACTTCCCAAGCTTTGTTCTTGACTTCTTATGTAGAGTTAGTTTTGGATTTTTTATTCTTTCTTGACTTACACTTGCTATTCTGCGAGGTTGACAATAACTGAAAGAGTGGTACTTTATATTGAGGTTTTCTCTATCAAAACATCATTGTCAAATTTTGTCTCAAATACATGGCTTCTGCTATTATTTCACGAATTTGCTATTCTATTTTGAAAGATGTGGTATGTCGCCTAAATAGAAAGCTGTTGCCATATAGTTATATACAATGTAAGTTTAATGTATAAATTAGCATTAATTGTGAACATATTACTATTACGGATATCGTTCTTATGATTGTTCTTGTTGCTCTTGTGAAGATGACATGGTCTTGGTCACTCTGTTAGGTGAAAATCCATCAGTTACTTCTGAGATCGAACTTTCGTACATTGGACAAACATAAAGCACAGCTGTTCTTTGTTCCATCTTATGTTAAATGTGTGAGGATGATGGGTGGCCTTAATGACAAGGAGATCAACCAAACATATGTTAAGGTTATTTCCTTCAGCCAGTTCTTCATTTTTTTTCTCATACTTCTCCTATTCTGTTAACTTGATCATGTAGGAAGCCCAAGATCTTTAAAATACATGTTTTGCATAATCATCTTCTTGACTTTCTTCCATTTTTTTACTATCTTCTTGCCTTTAAGATTTTATGCTTTTAGATATCTTCCATGGCTTTCAAGATTTTGTTTTAGAGAACAAGGTGATGATTAAGACAGCTTGTTTTATTTCTCCATGGAAGGGTGCAACTTCTTGTTTTTTATCTTCTAGATATCTATAGATTCCCGTTTTTTCCCCTCATTTTGTCATCATCTCTGTTCTTTTTATATTACTCAATGCCTTCCGTTTTGTACCAGGTCCTGAGTCAAATGCCATATTTCAGGCTATCTGGTGGAACTGACCACATTTTTGTCTTCCCAAGGTATCTTAACCTCAATATGAATAACAGTATGCTCCTCTTTTTTTCCCTTTGCTGTCTCTTGTTGCTGATATGTCGAGAAGAATATGCATTCGTTAGATTTAGACCAGATATCCAGTCCGTTCTATCCATTTAAACTGGATATGATCACAAGGATCATATTCAACTTGCAAACTGTTCAAACTCTAGTTAAGCCAAAATCCTCGTTTGTTTGTGTTCAGAGCAGATTCAGATCAGAGTGCACTAGGCTCTAATTTGATCTGCATCCACATGCGGCCCGTGAGAGTGAATGTGCTTTTGTTTCAAAAGTAGCAAAAGGATAGAGACCACCTGCTGTAATGACATGTTGGATTCCACTAACATGCGTGCACACACCCATACATGTGCATGTGCGTGTGCACATCTCTAATTTTATGGTTAATTTGATGCTTCCATTATGTTTCTAAAGAAAAGATGTACCTCTTTCTTTGGCTGCAAAAATGATGATACTGTCCAAGGTGGATTCAGCTTTGCGCAGCATCTTAACAAGATATTATTGCTTCTGAAAGTCCTCATAGTTAATTTATAGTCACAGAAAGAATTTAAAAGTTAGCTTAAGAATTAAGATCTGCTGGCTCACAATGTAGCTATTCATGCAAGAGACTGTACTTGTCCAGTACTTTGATGCTAGGGAATATTTAATTCTGTATTATTAACTGATCAAGGTTTCCAGTTTGACTGGTTGACTTTCTCTACTCTATAGTGGTGCTGGTGCTCATTTGTTTCGATCTTGGGTGACATATTTAAATCGATCCATCATTCTTTCTCCAGAGGTATGATTGTTCTAAGCTCTCTAGACAGCAATTTTTCTCTGAATGAGCTGTTTTGAACTTAAAATACTCACTGAATAGTACTGTTTATAATTAATCCCTAGAATGTAAGATTTCAACAAGCTAACATAACTATCCTCTCTTTTCAGAAAGTGTCTTGGTTTGTTGTCATGAGCCCTTCTGATTCGAACAAAACTCAAAGCGCTTAGGTGTTTCATGTTTTCTATCCATTTTAGTTTCAGGCATGCCCTCAGCGCATCAAGAAATGGATAACTTTGTTTTGTCTGGTAACTAGGTTGTTCTATTACTCTCAAAAGAAGAAAAAAAAATCAGTTGTTTCTTGTAACAAAACCTTGTTGAGATGGCATATGATTATTCAATTGTTTTATGTTCTTCTAAATATGTAAGATATTAACAAGCTAACAGAAATTTCATTAGACTCAAAAGCAACAAAAATTGTTTCCACAAATCTGGATGTTGCTTGCCCATGACACAAACTATAACAAGTATTTGGCATGTTTAGGATAAGCACATCGGTGTTTGACTCCTGGTGTAGCCTCATGGTTTTAACTGCACTATGTTCATGCCCCTAATGGAATAATTGCATCTTCTCCAAAGTGTTATAATGACATCTTTTTGTTTCAGTTCTGAAAGCAACTCCCTTGCCCTTTTTATGCATTCCATGTGAGTACTTGTGGTTGATTGCAACTCGAAATATTGATAACCATCTTGCATCAGTACAGGGGGATCGGACAGACAAGAGAGATAGAACTGCATTTGATACTTGGAAGGATATCATTATTCCTGGAAATGTTGATGATGGGATGACAAAATTTTCTGGCAGCACCCTAGTCCAACCTATCCCACTGTCGAAGAGGAAATATTTGGCAAACTTCTTGGGTCGAGCTCAGGGTAAGATTGGCCGTCTTCAGTTGTTAGAGCTCGCTAAAAGGTTTCCAGACAAGGTTAGTTTTCTTGCATGATGTGGTATATCGTTTGCATTAGATGGGGTTCTTTTTTGTCTCTTTCTATCTGAGATATTGCTCTTCTGAGACCACTCTAAGCTTTCCTAGTAGTTACCTCTATATGCCTAAAACATTCAATGGACCCGTTTTTGGATTTCAAATAATTACATCAATGCACAAATGTAAGTTTAGTGTAAATGCATGCACTGGGAATTGTATATCAATATGTGCATGTGAAAGTGTCTCTCAACAGCCCATAACCTAGGATTCTAGGCACATGCTACAACACTGTGTGGAGAACTTGCAGATGGATGGATAATAGAAGATGGGGCCTATATATCCTTGTGTTTTTTCATCTCTCAATAACCCAAAATCTGGGTCCTAGTCTTAGGATACAACCTAGGGTAGGAAATATATTTAGATATTTGCACATGCATCTTTTCCTCTCTGAAGAATCCACATTCTGGAAGCCAAAGCATGCACTAGAACTCGCACTAGAGAACTTTGTAACATATCCTAGGCATATGCCCTTGGATCCTTGATAGAGGCTACAACCTAGATTAGAGAACTTACTGTGATATGAGGTGGACAAAAGGGGGGTACGCCTTATCGGTCTGGCCTTTGTCAATGTCAAATAGATGCATTGTCTTGTCGCATAACAAGGGCCAAAGTTAATATTCTCATGAAGTGATTGATAAGAGCACTGTCAAGGTAACAAATTAGCTTTTAGACAATGGTGCCAGCAAGCTAAAGTACTGTATAGCACCCATGGATGTTCTAATTGGTCGTGTCAATACAGAAGTCTTAACATTTTTCCTGTTTTAGTGAGTTTCTTACTTGATAAGTATTGTCTTGCGTTCATGTCAATTTAATGTTTCGTGATTTGAGATATTTTTACAAGAGTAACCATGCATGTTATCTCTGGAGCAGCTGGAGGCCCCAGAACTTAAGTTGTCTGGTCCTGACAAATTTGGAAAAGTTGAGTATTTTGAACACCTGCGCAATGCTAAGTTTTGTCTGTCTCCACGTGGGGAATCATCGTGGACTCTTCGCTTCTATGAAGCATTTTTTGTGGTAATCTCTCTCTCTCTCTCTCTCTCTCTCTCTCTCTCTCTCTCTCTCTCTCTCTCTCTCTCTTCTCTGATGCACACGCATATTCAGACGCCTCACTATGGAACCATAAGAAATACACACATGTATGACATCTCTTCTGAATGTGTGTTTCTGTGCATTTTGTGCATCTAGGTGCAACCTTGTCTTTGTGGGTGTTGGTTGTGCATGCATTGACGTCTTCATGCATTTCTCAACAATGTTTTATCTTGTGTGGTTGGGTACTTTGTCTCATCTTATAGGTCGTCTGAAACTAAAATATCTACTCTGGTTGAACATCTACAGGAGTGTGTTCCTGTCATCTTGTCAGATAAAGTGGAACTGCCTTTCCAGAACATCATTGACTATACCCAGATTTCAATCAAATGGCCAGCTACTCGAATTGGTGTAGAGCTTCTGGAGTATCTTGAATCCATACCAGGTGAAAAAACATTTAACCTAAGATTTTAAACTAGAGAGCTGTCTCAGGTATCAGAGAATGAGACCATTGATCTGAATGATTACTGAGATGCTGATGTGCATAGTTAACGAAAGCCAGAATGATAAGCTGGCTTATATTAAGGGCTTAGCCAAGTTGCTTGATTGCCTGCTTAATAGTGCTTTGAACTTGTGACCAGAATTGTTAGTTGTGTCAGTTGTGTAATTAAGTTCAGATGGCACAGAGGAATCAAATCACTAAATATTTCAAACCGAGGCAATCAAGCAAACTCTCCCAAAGGCCATGTAAACTTTTGGTTCGATGTTGAACTAGAAGGTCATGCTCTGAAGTGTTGATGTAGGCCATTCTTGCATTCAGAGAAAGTAGCTTGTGGCCCCAAAGGCTATGATACTCTTATCTTTAACATTGGGTAATTAAATTGTTTAGTTGACACAGGCCATCACCTCAGTGAACATGCTTTATGCTCCCTTTAGCTTGAAAACTTTGAATGCTTCAAATTGTACAAGGTGTCTGATTCCTTAATTCCACGTGCAGACAATGAGATAGAAGGAATGATATCCCAAGGCCGGTTTGTTAGGTGTTTGTGGGTCTATGCTCCAGAAACAGAACCATGCTCGGCCATGCTTGGGATCATGTGGGAGCTTCAAAGAAAGGTGAGAACCTTCCAGCAGTCAGCGGAAACATTCTGGTTTCATAATGGTTCTGTTGTCAACAGAAACTTGGTTCATTTCAATGATTGGAAGCCACCCATGCTGCTTCCTTAAACTTGTCTTTGCATTTGATTCATTCAGTAGGCATTGTTGTAATTCTCTTGTATCAATTCATTGAACTTGTAAATATACCCAGAGGAAAACAAAGGAATTTCTGCTCAACAAATGTACACATTTCAGTTTTCAAGTATGACGCCAAACCTGTGAATAACTAAGGGCCTTTCTTGCATCAGGGCATCCATGCTTTTTTCCCAGAAACATTTTCATTATGTGTTTGCTGCATTCTGATTTCTGCACATGCACGTGGCCTTACACATACCAATGCTTCTGGACACCAATACAACCACATAACAGAGCGAACCGAGTAACTTAAAAGTCACACAGAGGTATCACCCGAGTAGAGGCTATCAATGCTATTTCATACTAGTTGATCCATCATAATCCATTAGAATAAAGTTCTGTTTATACGCCATCTTGGATTCCACACAATCAAGTAGAATCAGTCTGATTGATGTAACGAGCCGGATGGGAATAAGGAAAAGATACAAAATAAATAAAAGAAATGGGTGTAGAAAAACTCATTAGATGTCATTCATTGACTCCAGTGCTTAATAAGTTTTACCTACTATTGGATTTGAACCAATGACTCCCGCCGAATGAAAGCAATACTCTAACCACTGGGTCAAGTAGGTCAAGAATGCCAGACTAAAGGTCCCAACCATGAGGACGGTCCCCAACTGCCCAAACAGAGCAGTATTACTTCCATCTTGCATAACACTTTAATTAAAAATGTTATATTTACAAAAGAAAGGGTCTGTGAGTAAAAAAGAACACATCTTTTGCGATTTACTGGAGTCAAAATTTCATGCACACTTGTCATCTTTGAACTGCACCCAAAGCGCTCAGAGAAAACAAGAATGGCCTGGGATTTCGATCAAGTATGAGAAGCATTCCCGGCTCCCTTCTATACAAAAAATATCAGCCCACGACATTTTAAGCTGCACAGATACAGTACCAGTTATCAGAAAACACAATGAAGTTAGGACGTAAAATAATCCCTATGCTTTCTGAGATAGAAAACAGAAATTACAGCGATTGGGTAAACGAACCAAGCTTCTTGTAATTTGGTTTAGTTTGGCATCATAACGAGCTTGTTGAGGCTCACAAAATGGCCTTGTATTTAGTGTTACAAGCATGTTTTACAAGCTTGAGAGAGAGAGAGTCCAACAATGTCAGAATGAATTGGCTTTTAAGTATGACTTAAAGACGGTGGGAATTCATTTCTTCATTCTATCATTCTTTCTTTGAAAGAACAAATTATTTGAATGAGCCTAGGAATTCAATTCTTTTCCTTCTCTTAATAAAAAGTTCATTCAAGTGATCTTGCTTCTGATGAGGTGAGCTCATGGTCAGAGTCAACAAGGCAAGCTGGGCTAGTTCAATACAATGTCACAACTCACAAATCTCGATGAAAAAAAATCTCCCAACATTTTCAAGATTTGCTTTTTTAAGGAAAATATTGGCATATATAAAACATATAAAATATCTAACAGTAAATAAAAATATAAATAAAGTAAAAAATAGCACAAAGCTATTTATACCACGTTAATATCATAATAAAAACATGGAAATTTCTGTATCGTTCCAATTTTATCGGATGTCTCCAAAGAGATAAACATGGTAATTTTGAAAATATCGCATTTTTCCATATTATTTCAGCCTTGGAATCATGATAAAATAGTGGTGTTCTCAAGATGTCAGTGATATTTGTGACATAGGTTCAACACATTTAGGAGCCTTATTTCCAAGGAACTCGAAGACTGGTTATGTTCCTGCAAGATTCAGTAGCATGCTGAGAATGGAAGGCACAGATCACGTATTTACCTTAAATTACACAAAAATGGTGTCACAAGTTAACATTTGTCAAACCAGGTGCCATTGAGACGGTGATATCATCATAAGGCTTTTCTTGATCAACTTCAATACAACCCCTGCTCTTCAAAACCTACAAGGCCAAAGCAGTAGAATGCCTTAGTATACGCTCATATAAGCTTCATATGAAACAGAAGGAAAGAATACCAGGTAAAGCAATGGTCTTTTCAGAAGAGAAAGCAAACATAAAAAGGAACCAATACACTCAAAATGATTCCACTATTAAACTTTGAACTTCATTATAGTACTTTTCTGCCTGTTTCTGCAAACAAGATTATACATATAATAGGAATGACGATAGACCAATGTGGCATCTTGACACAAGTAAAAACACAGGTGTTACCAAAACTTCAAAGAACAGCCGGCCACATTCTTTTCTTGTCCTTCCTTCCAGAATATTGCTCAAGTTTAACTTTCCCGGTGGATCTAATGGACCCTTAAATGACTTCTTCAGATACTGAGCCACAGCCCTAAAAGAAAGACCAACTTCAGAGAGAAGCATGAAAACGTTAAACGTAAAAGAAAATGCCTGCTTATGTTAGAGTCAACTACCTGGTTCTCACAGACCAGCTTTCAGCCCCATCTTCTGTAACTCCTGTAACAGGAAATAGGACAGTTCATATGAAGCGAGATCCATTAACACAATCAGAATGAGAGATACCATCATATGGTTGGTTTCAAAGAGATTCATCAATCAGATGGTCATGAATCGAAGAAGTAATTCGCTACACAAGAATCCAATTGCAATATGGTATAATGGTAGGTGTAGTCAATTCAAATTGAGCAAGTCTGATCTAAACTATTCTCCAATGACCACCAATTATTCAAAGGAAAAAGAAAGAAGGAGAAGCGAAAAACTCCATCCAAAACCATATAACCACAATCATCTAAAGTTAACTTTTTGTGTTACATCTCACCAGTTTGTGAGGCATCTGCTTCCAAGCAATCCAGATCCTGCAACAAAAGTAGGGCCTCAGATACATCCAAATTTGTATGGGAGAGATATTGTCGTATAGCTTAAAGAAAAGGCTAAAACACATCTACTATGGATATCCACAGCAGAAAAGAATCCATTGAAGTCCAACAATCAGAGAAGGAACTGACCTCAAGAGGATGTCTAAGCCTAAACTCTGGAGTCTCCTCCAGAGGCAGCTGACGTGCATCATCTGCAATGGATGCATCAACACCAGGAACATTTGGTTCAGCAGAAGCCGGTACTTCTATTTCTGGATCAAACCCAGATTCAAAAATGGGTACTTCTCTTTCTGGATCAAACCCAGATTCAAAAGCATATTCCCCACGCATTGCCGATTCTAGAGTGACAGTAGTTGAGGGAGTCAAGTGTTGGGAAGGCATGATTTCTGCAATCAAATCATTGCTGCGACCAGCCTGTTGACGGAGTTGTTCAATTTCAATGTCGGGGGATGGAGTGCCAGCAGGAGGTTCAGCTTCTCTGCATTCAAAAGCGACCTCGCCAGAAGATGGACCAATCCTGGAGGCAAAACGTTTTCTCTTCAAGAGGTCTTGAAGCTTTGCACACATGCCTGTAACGCAGTGGATATCATAATCTGATCTAACATGCCACAATTGACAGTTGAAGACAGGTGCAAGAAGCCACAACATAGAAGAACAACAAAATAGTTCATAAATGATCTCAGATTGTGATTCGGCTGGGCTCTGAGTCAACTCAAAACCTGTGTTAGACTCAGCTGAAACATAAACCTAGACCCTACGTATTTGAGCCAGCAAGTCTGAGTAAACCTAAAAACTTCCTTTGAAGGCTTCAACTTGTCCAAGTCAATGGAAAATAAAGCCTTGGAAGTCTCTCTCATCTTACTAGTACGCATCAAATAAGTACATGTGACTGGATTATAAACAACAATCCTACTGAAAACCAGCTCACCAGAATTTAAGGGCTCATGGAAAATTTCCACCCCATGGGAGTGCCTTTGTGCCTGCAAAACCTTCTCTGCAGAGAAAGGAGCTCTCTTTCTTTTACGCCTTAAACTCCTGGTGTCATCCAGTTGTTTCTTCATGAACCTACAAATCATGAGAACACATGAGAATCTTGGTCTTCATAACACATCTCGTGGTACTGTTCTTTCCCATAAATGGTCATTATACAGTTCATTTGTGATCATAGAGGAGAAAAAATAGTCAATTGGGAAATGAACAGCAACTATCTTTAAAAATATACATATCAGTATATAGAGGATTGGACCAAAAGATGAGAGTTTGTTAGTCCCTACTTGCAAAGCTACACATGGCTGTTGTTAAACACTAAAATAAATCAACAGAAAGTACCTCTTAAGTATGCATGTAAGTGGGTGTATTGGCACGAAGCAAAAAGAAAGCATGTTTTTTTTTGAGAAAGAGAACACATAAAATAACACATCAGAAACATCACTTACGTATTACTCAACACAATGACCTCATCAAAATGTAGCTTTCTCTTCCTCGATTTGGCTGCTGGCTTCTGACCAGGTGGTGTTGGACGCAAAACTGGTAAGTTGTTTGAAATACCAACTGTAAGTCATTGACTATATGCAACTTATGCAGATAACCATAAGTGAACATAGAGAACAACAAATAAAATGTTTGAAAGCAAAATCAGATTAGATAATAGCAGGTGATGCAAGAAACTGAAAGACTTCATAGAAGCTGATCTATTAAGAAGGGCACGGACCAAAGGCATAATTGTTGTTGTGTTCAGTGCTAGCTTCTGGCGATACCAGAGCATGATGTGTCTGACGTGAATGAGTTGACAGAGTTGCCACTTGAGTTGGAATTTCTTCAGGGATAAAAGGAAGATTTCCGTCCTCAACAAACTGATCATCAGGTACATGTGGTTCTTGGATGGTTTTGCCACGTTCTTGAAATTCATCAAACATATGACCTGATCCAGAAACATTTACAGCATCACGCATAATTTCTGTCTCTATACTGTCTCTACCAATATCATCCGCATAGTGCTCCTGATCGTGTTGCTCGATGTTAATTGTTGTAGGAGGACCATCAACATGAATATCACCATCTTTTGGGGGAGAAGGATGGGAGCTGCCACAATTGACAATCTTAGCTAAAATAAATTCATGCCAGTTTTTAGCAAGTAAATTGCATGCCCCCACATAATACTTGGACAATTTGACAAGCCCACTCAGGACTCAATCAGTCAACGATGATCTAGGCCAACTTCTCATTAAAACTCAGAAGCTAGTCAGGAAATTATCTGAGCCTATTAAACAAAGAAGTCCATTGAAGTAAGCCATTAATTCCAGAGCCACCTCAAAGAATTCCTTGGTCAGGTTTTGACCCAACGAATTCTTCTAGGTCACTACTTCTGAGATGTGCCTTACACTACAAATAGCAAAAGGAAATATGAACGAAAAGAGGTTCTCAAAGATAGGCCGCTTACTCTATATCCATGTCTATGGGACCAAAATCTGGAACCGCAGGCTCCACAATAATATCAGAAAAGCGTTCCTGCAAGAGAACAATATTTAGATAATTGCTGCTCACTTGATAAATTAGGTGGCAATTAATCCCACTCATACCTCATCTAAATCAAAAGTTGCATACAGTTCTTCTTCACCAGGGACTGAATACACAGAAGGACAAAAAAGTGATTAAAACATGCCATCATTTTTAAAGTGTCTTCATCGACAAATCAAGCAGGTCACCAGCCAAATAAAATGACCAACAAAACATGGACTCTCAAGAACAGATTGGAGTGAACAATTGCCATATTCTTTTAAAATTTTAAATCAGTTTTGGCCTCAAGTATCTGGGTCACATTGCATTTTCAGTTGAGCTGGGTTGAGTTTAGCAAGTCTCAGCTCAAACCACCAAGTTCCATTACCATCAAATGCATAAAGGAACACTCAAAAGTTTCTCTTTCTAAAGCAAATCAAAGCAATCAAGACCTGCGATTGTGATTTCTTCATGAGTTCTGATATGATTATCTGGAGCCCTGGGAAAAAACAACCAACAAGCTTCTCATTAATTCAATGTCATGATATATCCAAAGTATAAAAATTTTGCACACTGGCAAGAATCGGGCACACTTACTCTGCATATGGTGGTATTTCCAGTTCAAAGGCATCAAGTTCCAGTGTCTCAGGAATTGTTATAGTGTGGAATGGTGCTGTTGTTGCTTCTTCTGGCAAATCAACTTGTAGTGAGGCAAATGCATATCTCAGTTTGGTCAAAATCTCATTGCAATCATGATAAAGGTAGTCAACTTTCCTCGAATATATTCTGACAACACCAAGTAGAAGGTGCCCAGATAGTCTCAGTGCAATAGGAACTTCGGGGAACATGATCGAATCTGTCAAGACATGAATAGAAAAGAAAGGAACAGAAAATCAGTGAAACTGAAAGAAGTCCCCATCTAACAGGAAAAAAAGAAAAAGCATATAAAGCAGAGAAGAGATTTGCACAGGTCAAACTATTTTTTGCCGATAATATACATAAATTCAAAGCCTTTTCCTGATAAATCAACGACAGGAAATTCATCAGGCTAAAAAGGTTTCTGTGAAGCGGGTAAATGAATGTTAACCAGAGAATGGAACTTTAGCTGAATTGCACCTTCAGCTATAATTAAGTGACAGAATTCAGTTTTAGCATATAAATTCATTAGAAATATAGAACAATTTGCTTTTCTTCATTCACTAGAAGTGTAGAACAATTTGCTTTAATCTTCACCCAGTCCAGCACATGAATCTGTAGTGTACACAGTACATGGAAGACACAAAAGGGTTTATACATCAATCAAATGCTGCAAGAACTCCAAACTACTGAAGCTACTGACTGTTCAAACTCAGAACAAATACCAGCAAAAAACTTGAGAAGTTAATTTCTACAGGGAATTCTTCTTCAAAAGATGTCAGATATTCAACCAAACTGCTTCATAGAGAAGATATAATTTTCTTTGTTCGATCATGACTAATTTCGAGAAAATATTCTTACCAAACAAAAATAGCGAGTAGAACCAGAAAAGAAAACGATTTCTATTGAAATGCCAAAAACTTCATATTTTTCTAGGGTTGAAAACAAAATCTAGGCTCAAGGCACCAAAAATCAGCAGTTAAACAAATCAAATAAAATAATTCAATTGCAAGATTTCTTAATTCGTCTTTTCCCCATTTCCTTTCGCTTTTTTTTTCATTTCCCTCTTTTTCAGTTACAGGATGATATCAGAACAGGAAATCTGACGAAATGAAATCGATCTACTATGATGGCACCATTGCAATCCCTAAAATTCAACAGTAAAAAGGGTGAAAAAGAATAAACTGATTTGGTGCTCTATTTTCAATTAATTTAGTCATAATTTCATCTTTCCGAAAATGAACATAAAAAATAAGTACTCAAATAATTTGTTATTTCTTTAATTCTAATAAAAAGACACCTAAACCCCCCCCCAAAAAAAGAACAAGAGAAAAGCCAGAAAAGATATGAAAAAGCGTTCAGTCAAAATACTAAGAAATCCAATTTCTGTTAGGTGTAAGAAAGAATGGAGAGAAATTCAAAGAAGGAATGAGGTGTTTAAGATAGAGGTCTTGATGAGGTGGAATAGTCCCATATTGCTTTTGCATGAGTTTTCTGAGAGCTTTATAAGCAATTAGTGAACTCATACACTTGTTCCTGAGAACAAGGGAGTGGGATGACCACCACACACGCGCGCGCGCGCGCCCGCCCGCCGTGCCGTGCCGAGCCGGTTCGGGTTCGGGTTCGGGTTCGGGTTCGGGTAATTGGCCCTTTAGGGCCATATCCAATCAAGACAAGTATCTTTTTACCCAAAGTTTCTTTGGATTCGGTAACGGGTAATGAGAATGGATAACAGGTCACGACTCCTCGGATTCCGTGCCCGTTATGGAACTTCGGATTCCGTAACGGATCTCGATCTTTCGAAGTCCGTTAACGGATCACGTCCCCTCGGATTCCGTAACGGGCTCCTTCCACGTTTCATAACCGTTCGTGGGTTATAAAAGCGTGGTCAGGGGTGGGGTTACGGAGAGACTGAGACAGACGATTTCTGAAGAAGCATTCTGCGATTTCCCTTCTCTCTCTCTTTTTCCTGTGAGTTATCCCGAAAGGGGTTGTTCTGCAACTGTGGTTCGAAGAGGCTGTTTTCGAAGGACGATCCGCCGGAGTGCACCGTTCGGTTCGTCGTGGCTATTGTATCCTGGGGGAAGGACGCCGGACCCTGATCTGCACAGTATGTGGGGGCGAATCTTCTCTAAGGGGAGTACTTTCGTACGCCTTAGCCTGCTGCATATTCTAAACATGTGCATGTTGTTTTCTTTATGTTCTGTGCCTGTGTTTGTTTATATGCTTACGTCTGGATTTTGGTCTGATGCGGAAAATGCCATGCTTGCTCCCTGTTACTGTTTCGGTCGTCTGTTAATCATGTTATTTACGCTGTTGTATTTCTTGTTTTATTTCGTGTTTTATATCATGGTGACGATTGTGAAACTGTGTGATCTGAAATATGATCCAACAGTCTTAGAGAAGATTCTAAGCATGTCGACTTCTTCTGCGTTTGTACCAAAAGTGGACATGTCCGGTATGCCGGAAAAGTTTGCCGGGCAGAACTTCAAGCGTTGGCAGCAACGCATGAAGATCTGGTTCACTACGATAGGGCTGTTGAATGTTCTGGAAATCGACTGCCCTTCGGTGTCTGATACGAACCCTGACCCTGCTGCAGTCACTGCGGCTGTAGAGTGGAAAGAAAAGGACAATATATGTCGTGGTTGCATACTGTTGGCTCTGTCCAACACATTGTTCGATGTGTACTGTTCTTCGTCTACCACTGCTAAGGGTTTGTGGGATCAACTTAACAAGAAGTACAATACCGAAGACCAAGGTCTTGAAAAGTACTTTGTTGCCAAGTTTCTGAAATATCAGATGGTAGAAGGCAAGTCGGTCACTGAGCAGGCACACGAGTTTCTGCTACTGCTCCATAGTTTGGCTGAGGCTGAAATGAAACTTCCAGAGAAGTTTCAGGTTATGACCATCGTAGAGAAATTTCCTAAGTCTTGGGTAGACTTCGGTATGTCTCTCAAGCACCGTAGAGGAAAAATTTCTCTAGATGATCTTATGGTAGCCATTGCCATTGAAGAGGAACATAGGAGCCAGAAACAGATCGTAATGCCAACTGAACCGCCTAAGGTGAACATAATGACCGGAGCTTTTAAGGGCAAAGGACAAAAATCGAAATCTGCAATGAAAAACCAGTTTAAACCTAAGGCCAAAATCCAGAAAAAGGCAAAGAACAAACCTTGCTGGAACTGTGGGCAGGTTGGGCACTGGGCTAAGGAATGTCCTTCCAAGAAAGCCAAAGCTCATGGGACCACAGAAGGAACGCCTCAAGTCAACATGGTGACTGAGGTCGTTGGGACCAGTACTGGGTATGTTTCTATTAACCCACAAATCTATCACGTTTATGAGCCAACTGAGTGGCTGGTTGACACTGGGGCTAATGTGCACGTCTGTGCTGATAAGTCTGTCTTTGTCTCATACCAGGCTGCTGCAGGCAGATCCGTGACTATGGGCAATTCAACGGCTGCAAAGGTGTTAGGGATTGGACGCGTGGATCTGAAGTTTCCTTCAGGACGAGTTCTATCTTTACACAGAGTGCATCATGTGCCTGTAGTTAGAAGGAACATTCTAAGTGGTTCATGTCTTGTTAGAGAGGGTTATGAATTTAACTTTAAATGTAATAAAGTTGTTATTTTACATTCTGGAACTTTTATTGGCAAGGGGTATTTAGATGATGGTTTATTTAAACTTCGTGTTGAACATGTTTGCAGTGATAAATTAGAAAATGATGTTTCTTTTGACTCATTGTCTAATGTTGCTTATAACATAGAATCATCTGACTTATGGCATAATAGATTAGGTCATGTGAATTTCAACTCTGTGAAACGCATGATGAACTTGAAAATGATTCTTGAGCATTCCATTGATAAAACTAAAAAATGTGAAATTTGTGTGCAAGCAAAACAATGTAGGAAACCATTCCATACGATTGTTAGAGATTCTGAAATATTGGATCTGGTGCATACAGATATCTGTGAGTTTAATGGAGTGTTAACTAGAAATCATAAAAAGTATTTTATCACTTTTATAGATGATTGCACTAAATACTGTTACGTGTATCTGCTAAAATCAAAAGATGAAGCTTTTGATAAGTTTCTTAACTTTAAGAATGAAGCAGAAACACAAACTGGTAGAAAACTTAAAAGATTGAGGTCTGATAGAGGAAGAGAATATACTTTTAATAAACTCGATGAATATTGCAAATCTGTTGGAATAGTTCATGAGTTTACTGCTCCATATTCTCCTCAATCAAATGGGATTGCAGAAAGAAAGAATAGAACCCTAACTGACATGATAAATACTCTACTTGGGAGTTCTGGATTACCTACCTATATGTGGGGGGATGCTCTGAATACGGCTTGCCATATTCTGAATAGAGTACCTCAGAAGCATAAGGATAGTAGCCCTTTCGAACTCTGGAGAAATAGGAAAGCTAGCTTAAAATACCTTAAAGTGTGGGGGTGCCTTGCTAAGGTACTTGTCCCAGAGCACAATAGGAAGAAGCTGGGTCCTAAAACAGTAGATGCTGTCTTTTTGGGTTATGTAGAGAACAGCTATGCCTACAAGTTCTTAGTAATTAAGTCTGAGATATCTGGCATAGATGTTAACTCTATTGTAGAGCTTCGAGAAGCTACATTCTTTGAGGATGTATTTCCCATGAAAGTTGGTGTACCTCAGAATCTGTCTTCTGTAGATATACCTTCAACTTATGGTTCCATTCCCGAACATGTGGAAAGGATGACAGATGTGGGGGTAGAACCATCTTGTTCCCATCCTAGACCCGATGAGTCTGAGGAAGTGGTTGAACCTAGAAGGAGCAAGAGACCAAGGATTACCAAGGATTTGGGAAGTGACTTTATCACTTACCTTATCGAAGATGATCCTCCCACTTTCCGAGATGCAATGGCTTCACCTGAAGCAAAGCATTGGAAAGATGCCATCAAGAGTGAAATGGATTCCATTATCTCTAATGGTACTTGGGAACTGGTTGACCTCCCTCGTGGTAGTTTCACAATTGGGTGCAAATGGATCTTTAAGAAGAAGTTGAAACCAGATGGATCCATTGACAAGTACAAGGCGAGACTGGTTGCCAAGGGGTTCAAACAAAAGGAGGGAATAAACTATTTCGATACCTATTCTCCGGTTACCCGGATGACCACTATTAGAGTGCTTATAGCACTGGCTTCCATTTATGATCTCTCGGTCCATCAAATGGACGTGAAGACCGCTTTCTTGCATGGCGATCTTGAAGAAGAGATCTATATGGATCAACCTGAGGGTTATGTGGCTCCTGGTAATGAAGATAAAGTTTGTAGACTTGTTAAGTCATTATATGGACTGAAACAAGCCCCTAAACAATGGCATGAGAAGTTTGATAATATTATATTATCATTTGGCTTTGTTGTCAATGAATCTGATAAGTGTGTTTATTGTAAAGTTAAAAGTGATGGTTGTATTATTTTATGCCTGTATGTAGATGATATTCTACTGTTTGGTTCCAATATGGGAATTGTTAATGAGACAAAGTCGTTTCTTAGTAGTAAGTTTGATATGAAGGATATGGGTGTTGCAAGCGTGATCTTAGGCTTAAAGCTGACTCGTTCAGCTGAAGGGTTAACCATTTCACAATCTCACTTTGTCGAGAAAGTACTTGTGAAATTTGGTTATAACCAAGGGAGATCTGTAGCAACTCCATATGACCCTTCTATCCCTCTTCATAAGAATACGACTGGTGTTCCTGTGTCTCAATTGAGGTATTCTCAGATTATTGGAAGTTTGATGTATCTTGCAAATTGCACGAGACCGGATATTTCGTTCTCTGTGACAAAATTAAGTAGATACACAAGTTGTCCAAATCGCACTCATTGGAAGGCATTGGACAGGGTACTTAGATACCTGAAAGGAACTATTTCCTTGAGTTTGCATTACAAGAGATTCCCTGCAGTTCTTGAGGGATATAGTGATGCAAGCTGGATAGCCATGAACTCTGGCAGTTATGGCGTGACTGGGTATGTATTTACCTTGGGTGGCGGCGCAGTCGCCTGGAGATCAGTAAAGCAGACCATCTTGTCTCGGTCTACTTTTGAGGCTGAACTCTGTGCTTTAGATGTCACTGGATTGGAAGCTGAATGGTTAAAGGGACTTCTTGAAGAACTTCCTTTAATGTGCAAGCCAATTCCTGCGATATCTGTGCATTGTGACAATATGGCCACAATTGCAAAGATTAAAAGCACAAAATATAACCAAAAGCAGAGGAGACACATCCAAGTCAGAATAAAATCTGTAAGGGAACTGGTGTCTCAGTTAGTGGTTGTTGTGGACTATGTTGGATCCAAAGAGAACACAGCTGATCCATTAACGAAAGGACTAGATAAGTCTTTAGTCCTAAAATTCAGAGAGGGGATGGGACTGAAACCCATCAGTAGTTCATCTACAGTAGCAACCCAACCTATCTGAGTGGAGATCCCACAAAGTAGGTTCAATGTGGTAATAACAAGCTGTAGGGTGAACTGGATAGCACCTTATTAAATATGATACTTTGTATCTGTGTCTGTTCCCCTGTTTACTCTGGAAAGGTGCTGTAGCTGCAAGTTAAGGAAGAGTTAAAACTCTGAATGGGTTCAAAGCTTTCAAGGCGAGATGTTAGCAGTGCATCTTTGGAGAAGCCCACCTATGTGAGTGTGACTGTGTGACCGCAGTTCAAGGAATTGGGTTATTCCTGAAGTCACTCATGAAACAGGATTCGGGCGCATGGCCATTAACGCGCCGCCCCTAAAGATTACAACCAGAACCTTTATCGTGTTGTTGCTAATGGACACTCTTACACCAAAGGTTCAAGTTCAAGACTTCAGTTCACTTCGTTCCTGTGGGGGTAAAAGTTAGTCAACTAAGGTAGTGGTTCAAACCGGAAGGTACCATTGCTGAAAGCATGATATGTCTTGTTGCAGAATGTCTCTTTTTTGCACTTTTGTTTCCTCCCGCTTCATTCTTTGAATTTGTGGGGGAATGTTAGGTGTAAGAAAGAATGGAGAGAAATTCAAAGAAGGAATGAGGAAGAAGGAATGAGGTGTTTAAGATAGAGGTCTTGATGAGGTGGAATAGTCCCATATTGCTTTTGCATGAGTTTTCTGAGAGCTTTATAAGCAATTAGTGAACTCATACACTTGTTCCTGAGAACAAGGGAGTGGGATGACCACCACACACGCGCGCGCGCGCGCCCGCCCGCCGTGCCGTGCCGAGCCGGTTCGGGTTCGGGTTCGGGTTCGGGTTCGGGTTCGGGTTCGGGTTCGGGTTCGGGTTCGGGTTCGGGTAATTGGCCCTTTAGGGCCATATCCAATCAAGACAAGTATCTTTTTACCCAAAGTTTCTTTGGATTCGGTAACGGGTAATGAGAATGGATAACGGGTCACGACTCCTCGGATTCCGTGCCCGTTATGGAACTTCGGATTCCGTAACGGATCTCGATCTTTCGAAGTCCGTTAACGGATCACGTCCCCTCGGATTCCGTAACGGGCTCCTTCCACGTTTCATAACCGTTCGTGGGTTATAAAAGCGTGGTCAGGGGTGGGGTTACGGAGAGACTGAGACAGACGATTTCTGAAGAAGCATTCTGCGATTTCCCTTCTCTCTCTCTTTTTCCTGTGAGTTATCCCGAAAGGGGTTGTTCTGCAACTGTGGTTCGAAGAGGCTGTTTTCGAAGGACGATCCGCCGGAGTGCACCGTTCGGTTCGTCGTGGCTATTGTATCCTGGGGGAAGGACGCCGGACCCTGATCCGCACAGTATGTGGGGGCGAATCTTCTCTAAGGGGAGTACTTTCGTACGCCTTAGCCTGCTGCATATTCTAAACATGTGCATGTTGTTTTCTTTATGTTCTGTGCCTGTGTTTGTTTATATGCTTACGTCTGGATTTTGGTCTGATGCTTGCTCCCTGTTACTGTTTCGGTCGTCTGTTAATCATGTTATTTACGCTGTTGTATTTCTTGTTTTATTTCGTGTTTTATATCATGGTGACGATTGTGAAACTGTGTGATCTGAAATATGATCCAACAATTTCTGGATTTACCTCGGCTAAAAACCACACAAATCTATGCCTATGTTACCAGAAAAACAAAACAAATTATCTTACTTCGGGGTTCAATTAACGGATCCTTACTAACTAAAAAAATAACACAATCAGGAAACAGATGAAGCACTTCTTTTTCTCATTAACACTAAATCAATAGCGCATAATCACTAGCCCTAAGAATTCCCACACAAAAAAACCTAAAAAGGGAGAAAATCCCAATAGAGAGCACAAAAACTCACCAACGGAAGCGGAAATGTTCGTCTCGGAAACCTGAGACTTTCGCAGCTTGTGCTGAAGATGAGCGGCCATCCAAACCGTCCCGAGCGGGCCCTTCCTCACGAGGATGAAGTGAGAGTAGAACATGACGACGGATATCGATCGATCGTTTTCGCTGCGACGACGATCAAACGGAAGAAGACGCCCGCCGATTTCTAAGCTTTCCCTGATTTCTGCTTCACTTCTTCTTCCTTCCTCTACAGAGAGAGATATCTAGGGCTTCTCTGAGGAAGAAGATGCGCGAAGAGAGAGAGAGAGAGAGAGAGAGAGTTTTGGCGGGAAGAGTTAATGGGTTGGCGCTTTATAATAATTTACGTAAATACCCTCGTGTATTCAATTTTAGTCGTGTGAGGCCAACTTTTACGGGTCGATTCAGGTTTGTGTTGAGAGCGATGTGGGTAAGTCCACGACCCAACCCGGCCTGATCTGAAACCCTGAATGGATCAATGGTTCGGGTCAAGTGCAAAGCTTGAACCCATTTGAAGAAACCGGCTAGGATTTTGCACGAAACACTTCTTTACTCTACCCAACGGAACTGACTTGAGGATGAACCCAATCAAGATTTTGGGTTGGGTCAGGGGCACCATTTTTAGATGGACACCATGGTTGGTTTGCGAGCCTTAGATAATTTGGATGAATGGTGAGCAAAGAGGAATTGGACGATGGATGGATGCCTTTCATCACATAGATGAACAGTGTTCAAGGAACCCCTCGTATCCCTGATGCAAATGGGTCGGATCCAGGATGAAGGTTTTGCAAATTTTGGCTGTTCTAGATCTCACTCTCCCGTATATTTAGCTGTTCCGGATCCAAATTGTTTGCATCTCTACCCTGAGCTTGTGCACACATACTCAATTTATACACGTATGGGTTTGTACTTAAGACGAATTATGACCCATAAAATCCAGAACCGACTAGGGCTGGTAAATAAGCCAAGCTGCTCATGTTCAGCTCATAAAGAGCTCGTCCAAACTCATTAAATATGGTTGGTAAGCTGAATATGAACAACAGATATTCAGCTTGGTTCGACTTACATAAGCTTGTTAGGTAGTAAGAAATATATTTTACATATACTTTTTTTAATCATATTTTTCTCAACTCTAAAATTGTATTTTTTCTATAAACAAGCCAGCTCGAACTAGCCTCGTTTAACTCGGGCTTATTATGAGCTCGAACTCAGCTTAGCTCATTGCAAGAAAGAGGCAAGCTTGAACACTTAGGTTCATTCAGCTCGTTTACCAGCCCTAAGCTTGACTATTTGGTTATCAACAAGTCTGGACCTTCACCAGACCCAAGTGCATCCCGACCTGAATCAGACTATGAGGTGTTGGGTATCGGGTCTGGAATTGAAGAAAACCATACTCGGGTCCTATACAGTTTACACAACCAGATCCAGTCCATACCCATTAAAATAATATTTTTCATGTTTTCTATATTGAATGTTACAAGATATTAATTGGAACTCAGCCCAAACCCAAGTCTGGTATGAAGTTTCATAAATCATATCCAACTCTGTGTACTAATGGGAACCTATAAATCTGACATGAGTTCTTAAGACCTTATTTATTACCAAATCCAGACCCTATTGGATCTGGTATGGTTTGTAATTGAGTTATACCCAACCCATTGACTTCAATCCAGAGTCACATAACAGAACCCAATATGTGTTCAAGAAAATGCCCCTAGGTATCCTAATCATACATATAAAATATATTTAAAATATATTTCTTACTACGAGCATCTTAATACCTATTATTCATTTTCTATTATTCATCTTCAGGTTACCCAGCATATTTTAATAGATTTTTTTATTTATTTACAAGGAGAAAGATAAGAGACTTAGTCGCGCTAGCTCTGCCTGCCGTACTTGTTTTGGTAATGTAAAAACTCTGTTGAACTTACCCATTGCTATCAGGGAATCGCCACGCTTGGACTTGTGCAAGAGGTGTTGCTCATGGGATTTGAACCTAGACCACCTGCCCAGCTGCCTAGGCCTCATCCCACTACGATCAAACCTTTTTACCGGTTCAAACAACCACTTTACCCGCCGAAGGAACATAAGCCAGCGACTTGCTTGACAGCCCCTCATCTTGGCATTTCTCTAGATGGGTGGTCGTAAAAGATGACTTCATACTGATGCGCCTCTGAGTGGTTGGTAGGAGCTGCACGTCTCTTTGTAGTGGGATGTTGCAGGTTCAAAACCACGTTGAATAATAACTTGTGGGGTCTTCCTAATTTCAGCTTGCCTTAAAACAAAAAAAAAAAGAAAAAAGAGACTTTGAGATAGCGATAAGGTGGCTGGTGCCGCGTTTCCTAGATAAGATAGTTTCGTAAGGTACTGTGAAAACTTGTGCAGGAGGCATCGTCCACTATTCACAGAATCACAGCTTGATTTTCATATATAAAAATCAACTTTTCCATCCAGAAATTCTCCCCATTACGTCTCTGCTACCAGAACGCTATTGCTCATCAGATAGTTTTTGTTCGGTAAGCCATTGCTTCAGCAACAGAAGAAGAGAGAGAGAAAGAATCCAGCAGCCTCTAAAGTTCTGCACAGCGTCATGTTTCCCTTAGCCACAGCAGAATTGAGAACCAACACCTTGTCAACTTTCTTCTCCACCACCAAGACTTCTGACCATCCTCACCCTTCTGCAAAGCCTTTCACACCCTCCAGATCTTCAATTGGTACAGGTGGTTCTGGTTCAGAAGTTGGCGTCTGTGATGAAGAGAGGAAACCCACTTCTTGCAATGGGCTGAGCCTGTCTGGTTTGTCTGGGAGGAGGTCAGCCATTGTCTCTGGCTTTTCCTTGTTGTATGCAGCCTTGGGGATCCAAGGAGATGCCTCTGCAGTAATTAAACAGGGTCTTTTGCCAGGCAGGATTCCTGGTTTATCTGAACCAGATGAAAGAGGTTGGTCTTCTTCTTTCTTGAGGTTACTGCCCATTTCAATCTTTCCATGGAAAAATGGATTTTATGTATTCTCATTTTCACCTGTTTAGAGTATTCCATTGATCACCCACTTAAAAATATCGTGTTTGCCGGTTTCCTTTTTTTCTGGAAAATCCTGTCTATGGCCCCAAGGGGGGTTGGCGTAGTGGGTGTGGCCTTGGCTGCTAGACTGGCAGTCAAGGTTCGATTTTCATGGGCGTCTCTCTTCTGTGCAAGCCGAAGCCCAGCATAAGCCCTGGGAGCAGGGTCCTAGCCTTGCAGTTTTACACCGCCGGCACGCTGACCATAGGTATGGCAGGCTGAGCCGGGTGCCGTTTTTTTGGGTTATAAAAAAAAATGAATAATGTCTATTTCATTTTCACCTTTTTAGATTTTATTCCAATGGCCGCTCCCTCAACAGTTCCATGTTTGCTTCTTTCATTTTTTTTTTTATCAAAAACCAGTTTTTTCTTGGTTTAGCTCTCTTATCGCTGAGAGAGATTTTTATGTTTATTTGATCCTTCAAACTGGCATTTGTTCATAGCTATTCATAACCCTGTATTTCCCATTCTTATCATGTTCTCTTATAAAAAATGAGTTACTTTTAGCTATTTGTTTTGAGGAAATTTTGTGCAAGTTTTCTGATTGTTATGATTTAGGCTGAAGAATTATTGTTTGTTTATGAAACTATTTCCTTTTTTGCTAATCTTTTCCACTCCCTTTGATATATATATATATATATATATATATATATATATATATATATATATATATATATATATATATTTATTTATTTATTTATTTATTTATTTATTTATTTATTTTTATTTCATCCCATTGTGCTTTACATAAAATTCATTCTGATTTCAAGTCTATTTAATCTCATAAATTTGGGCTCTCTTTAATAGGAGATTGTTTGCTCAGACAGGTTGGAGGACCTATAGGAGACCAGATGAGAAGTCAGGGGGTCATGGTGTCGGATGGAGTCCAATTGTACCCTACACATTTGCGGTTCCTCCAAACTGGGAAGAGGTACAGTGCTTTATTAAGCAGCTACATGAGCATTTCCATGCTGCCAAGAAATTTATGTAACTGCTATGGACTATGACTTCTTTTTATTCTTAACAAATAAAAAGGATAAAAGATATCTTTTCTCAATATTATCTCTATGCTTGTGATTGTTTTTTCTTGTAGTCTGAATGTGTATGCTATCATATCATAGGTTCCTGTGTCGATCGCAGATCTTGGTGGCACTGAGATTGATCTGAGATTTGCTAGTGCTCAAGAAGGCCGATTGTTTGTCGTTGTTGCACCTGTCCTTAGATTTGCAGGTACTTTGACATCTAGTTTCTTCTCTTTTTCTTTGTTCTATTTCCTATATCCTTGGAGCTGTTATTCAAGCTATGTAATGTAGTAGTATGTCAGTAACAGATAATATCAAATTACTCTTTTGACAATGAACTTTTGCCATTTTAATACTTCTCAGAATTGCACTTATATGTAGGATCATCATGAATTCACTTCACGTAATGTGAAACCCATTTGATTTTTTTGCCATTGAGAATTGTATAAAGGCTTACTTAATTTGACAGAAAGGCCCTCTCTTGCAGTCAGGGCCACATCCCCTGTGTGGTGGATGAGCAAACAGAAGGCATGATCGATTTAGGAACATAAGAAGCATCTCAGCCTGTTAAGTGTTAATTGATTGACAGATACTTCCTAACTTTCCATGCTCAGAATTTTTTATCAGTTTGCATCTCTAGATATCTAAGCATCATCGTTTAATCATGGATACAAGAAGACATGTCAATGGATGATTCCAAATTTTAAAAATGTTAATCTTTGTTGGTGGGACTTATGACAGATGAAATGAAGCATTCCTCTTGAAGAGTGGGTCTTAATTTTCCCTAGTCTTGCATCTGGATCTCATAGAATTGTCGTTCCGATTATTCCTTTTCCCTCTGCATACCTCAAAACCTATGTCACATGGGTGCAGGTGCAGGTGCGGGGGTGCGGCACTTTCAAAAACCTTGGGTGCGGGGGTGCGGCAAAATATATATATATATATATATATATATATAAACAACTACGCCTTCATCCCAAAACAATTGGGGTTGGCGATATGAACCAAAAAAGAATATATATATATATATATATATATATATATATATATATATATATATATATATATATATATATATATATATATATATATTAAGTCCAAACGTTGGACATAAATGACCCTGGGTGCGGTCAACACACCCAGGGTCAGGTTGACCGCACCGGGTGCCGCACCCGCATCGCGTTGCTTCGACGCGAGTGCGGCACCCAGTTGGCCGAGTCCCTGTGACAGCTCAAAACTCTTTACTCTTAGTCTTAGTCATTATGTCATCATCATCATTAACAAGCTTTATTCCAACTGCATAGTCTCACCTTTATCAGTATTATTTCCCCATTTTTTCTCATCAAAAGCT
The DNA here is from genome assembly GCF_984573655.1 of Nuphar pumila. Lineage (NCBI taxonomy): Eukaryota > Viridiplantae > Streptophyta > Magnoliopsida > Nymphaeales > Nymphaeaceae > Nuphar > Nuphar pumila. The sequence continues at coordinate 144,907,815 of NC_143250.1, read as the reverse complement.
ACAATGTCAGCACCTCACAATTTTCGATATCTCCTCTGTTACAATCTCTTTCTAAATCTCCAAAGATATTTCTCATTGATTCCTTCTATCTGTTCCGGGTCAACCTTTCTTATTGGTGCTATCATAGTCTATGTGCAACATATCCTAAACCATCTCAAACAGCACTCTTTTTTTTCTGTTTTTATGGATAGTATTCTAAAATGACTTGTAAAATATTTGCTTTAAATTTTACATTATCATCTCTCTCTCTCTCTCTCTCTCTCTCTCTCTCTCTCTCTCTCTATATATATATATATATATATATATATATATATATATATATATATATATATATATATATATATATATATATTAACATATGCAGCTCTGCAACATATGGACTTTTTCAGATGCTTACAAAGTGGAGATTTTCATGAGTTTTAACAGTCCAGAATCTGATTCTGAATGTGGAGCCTGATTTTATACTGTTTCAAAAAACTTCTTTGCATTTGCAATATGTTAATTCCATACTGATGCTAGAATGAATTCATAGTATCAATAATGAAGTATAACCTTGATGGTTGATTGTGTCTGTTATAGATTTTGGAGACAATGCAAAAATTGAAGATATTGGACCACCTGAAAAAGTGATCAATGCATTTGGGCCAGAAGTTATTGGAGAAAATGTTGAAGGAAAGGTATTGAGCATGGAAGTAACTGAACATTCTGGCAGAAAATATTATCAGTATGAGTTGGAGCCACCCCATGTCCTGATTACTGCAACTGCTGCTGGCAACCGACTTTATTTGTTTGGTTTAACTGGAAGTGGTAAATATACAAATCTAATTTATGATGATATTTAAAGAGACAATAATGGTTTCTATATTTTTGTTAAATTCACCTTCTTTTTCTGCAGGTCTCCAATGGAAGAGACATTATAAGGATCTAAAGGAGATATCCAAGTCATTTAGAGTTGTTTGATGACTAGAATCAAAAGCTTGGACTCTGCAGGAGGGAGCTTGTAGGACGCTTCAACTGTGGAAGAGGTTGTTGTTCCTTAGAAAATTGATATACATGTGGATCTGCGGACCATTATGTACTATATAAAGATTTATATGTAATGTACAAATTTTCCCTATTCCTTGAGCATTCTGTATTTCTTATATTAAACTCCAATTGAGGAGACTTTTCTTCAGACCTTGTATTCAGTACTCAACTTGCTTTATCACCCAAGAGAAGCACTCTGACCGATAGCAACTTATCTAAAAAAATAACCAAAATATGTATTAATTCTTGCTTAGTCAAACTATTACTTGACCAAAATATGTATTACTATTTATCAACAAATAGTAATACAATAAAACCATTTTGGTCATCTTCCTACATATAGTTGATGAGTTTTAGACTCAGAGTGAACACCAGCAAGAAATTGATATTCAACATTGCCAGAAGAAATGATGGAGCTGCAGCCTGGTATCTTCTGAATTTGATTCTTCACCATCATTTTCCTCATTCTCTCAGCATCTTCCCATCGAGCAGAAGCTGCATACAAGTTTGACAGAAGTACATAATGCCCATCATCACCAGATTCTTCTGCTGTTGCCCTCTCCACCACCTTCTGTGCCAACCCCATATTCATGTGCAATCTACATGCTCCAAGCATGGCTCCCCATATTACAGAATTTGGCTTCATGGGCATGCTCTTTATCAATTCATAGGCTTCTTCAAGCAGACCTGCTCGACCAAGAAGATCAACCATGCAACCATAATGCTCGATTCCTGCTGTAACTTCATTATTCTTGCACATGGTAGCAAACAGTTCCATGCCTTCCTTCACATATCCAGCATGTGCACAAGCAGAAAGAACAGCCAGAAAGGTCAACCTGTTAGGCTTCACTTCTTGTGACCTCATTTCAGCAAAGATCTCTAATGCCTCATCGACATGACCATGAATGGCTACTCCGGATATCATGGAATTCCAGCATACTTCGTTTTTCTCAGGTGCTTCATTGAACAGATCCCTTGCCTTTGAAATGTCCCCACATTTTGCATACATATCAATCAGTGCATTTGAAACAAATTGATTCGATTGGATTCCTATTTGTTCAATCAAAAGGTGAATCTCTTTTCCTGTTTCTAGTGAACCCAACTGCGCACAAGCTGAAAGAGCACTTGCAACACTCACTGCATCTGGCTTGACACCTGATGCACGCATATCCTGGAAGACTTCAAGTGCTTGCTCACACCATCCATTCTGTGTCAGACCTGCAAGTATAGTATTCCAGTTCACCAAATTCCTCTCCTTCATCCGGCTAAACAACGATCTAGCCTCACTTACATTCCCACACTTGCAAAATCCAAACACCATTGAGCTCCAAGCAAAGAAGTTCCGTTCTGGCATTTCATCAAAAACCTTCCTAGCAGCTTCCATTTCTCCATTCCTCGCATATCCATTGACCATTGCAGTCCAAGTGACAACAGTCTTCTTCTCCGGCATCCGGTCAAATAGCTTTCTAGCCATCGCCGTCTCCCCAACTCTTGCATACCCGTCAATCATCTCAGTCCACGACACCGAACTCCTCTCAGGCATCGACTCAAAAAGCTCCCAAGCACTCGCCATGTCACCGTTCTTTGCGTATCCACCAATCATTGCATTCCATGTGACAACGCTTCTTTGAGACATTTCGTCAAACACTTTACGACCATCACTGAGAATACTGCATTTTGCATACATATCAATGAGGGCAGTTTTGACGTATAGATCGGATCCCATTGCCGATTTGAGAACATCCCCATGAATGGATTTGCCATGAGAATTCAAGGACAGAGCAGCACAGGCTTTGAGTAGCAAGGGAATGATGGTATGGTGGAATGCTCTTATGTTGAGGCTCTGCTTCTGTGTATAGACCACAATGGCATTTTTGTATCTCTGGTTGCGGATGTAGCCTTGGATCAGGGTGGCCCAGTGGAAGGGGTCCTGAGAATTGTTTAAGACCAAGGAAGCATGTAATTCCCTGAAGTATGAGAGAGGGGTATTTTTCAATGACATCTATCACATAATAGCTTTATCTTATATGGTCTCCCATTGAACACCAACATGTGGTATTCCCTTGTTAAACATTTTGCACCATTGAATGGCAAGTATTATAGACAAAGATAGGCTTTTAGGGTTAATAGATCAAGCCCCTGATCCAGATCCACAGAGGCACACTTCCCTGGTCGAGGTTTGGATGGATAAGAACAGAACAATATATTGGTCTATTATGGTAAAATCCGTATTCTTTAAAAGTAGGGGTGTCAATGGATCGGGTTTGGTCCGAACCCAGGTGGAACCAGGCCAAAACTTGATTTGAGTTTATGGTACCGGGTCTGGATTTGGGTCTAATGGGACCCAACATAAAAAACAATACCCAGATTTTATAAGGATTACATGAACCGGACCATACCCAATAAAATAATACTTTTTAGCATTTTTATGTTGAAAATTTGCAGATCTTATTCACTAGATTGGGCTGATTGGATTTTGGCTCAAAACTACCTAAGCTTATATTATATTTTCTTAATTTTTTATGTATGTGGGTGTAGGATCACTACAAAAGTTTAGTCTCAAGAAACTTTCTTTGTCCTTATATAGGAGAGTGGTGAGCGTGGTGTCTTAAAAGGTCATGGCCCTCAAGGGCATTAGATTTTGGGCTTGAACAAACCTTTGATCTTGATTCACAAACAATATTTATATTTGGGTTTGAATTTATGGTTTTGGATTTAGACCTAATGGTCCTAACCTGATTCAATCTGACTTTAACTTTTTTGACACTTTGATGGTTTTGATATCAAGTCTATATATATCGGTTGACCAAGCTATAATATTATGCATTTATCCCTTTTAGATCAATTTGGATATTATTCAAACCGACTTGCATGGCTCCCGACCCACTTTAACTCGGTTCACTGGCTAAGCTTTAACCTTTTTGGTACTTGGACAGTTTTGATCCCAAGTCCATATATGTTCTTCAGATATTATCCAAATTGACTTGCATGATCATTAAAACTCAAACATTTCAAGAATTGTCGCCCTTATCCTTAGATCCGTTGGTCATTGACTTTTGACTCAATCAAGGTCAATCTTAGACCTTTTAGGATCATTTTTGTTCAGCTTTGGTGCCCTCATTAAGCTAGTCATTTTGAGCATTCATGGCTAGCCATTTGGCCCATATTGACTAGACATTTTGGTTTATGACCCTTTAATGAGGCCTAGGGGTTGGGGGCCTATATAAACCCAACTCTCCTTTCTTTCCTCATTTCTCATCTCTCACAGTTCTCTTCTTTCTATCTCGAGCTCAACTCTCCTCTCTCTCTCTCTCTCTCTCTCTCTCTCTCTCTCTAGTTGAGAAGCTTCTTCTTTCATTCTAATTTTGGTGCCTTTGTCTATTAGGTTAGACCCAAATTCAGGTAGAGATCCAGATCTAGTCTCGGTTTGAATTCAGATCCAATTCTGATTGTGATCTAGATTTAGTTTCAGATCCAATCCTAAGATTTAGATCCATTATAATTTGGATTCTTATCTAGGATCCTGATTATAGTTTGGATCCCTATCAAGGATCCAAATTCGTTATAGTTTGAATCCTTATCAAAGATCTAGATTCGATTACTTATTAGACCCATATTCAATTGTAGTTTGGATCCCGACTCAATTACCATTAGAATTCAGATACAAACTTAAGATTCATACTCAATTCAACCTTAGTCAAGAGGTTGTGCAAGGTGGTCTATGTCAAGGTTGTTAGACTTACCCAGTGCAGGGTGTGGTTCGATCATTCGCGAGAAGGCGAAAGCTCGATTGTATCCTGGGAGTATAGTTGCATGAATACCCATTGCACCGAGGACTTGATCTTAAGTGGAACAATTATTGCTTGAAAGAGTGTGTTTACAAGTGCCTCTGAGCTCATTGGTTCACTATCAATTGCTTGGCCCACTAAATAAGGTATAATCTCCAACACAACCCAGGTCTGGTATGAAATTTCACAAACCATATATATATTAATCATATATTAATCAGACCTTTCAAGTCCAACTCAAGTTCTAATCGGGCCTTCTTATTTATCACCAAACTCTGACCCTATTGGGTTTGGTATGGGTCGGGTATGGGTCAAACCCAACCCATTGACACCCCTATTTAAAAGTTTTAGAAGGGTCACACCTTATTTATTTTCGGGTCAGATCCAGGAATGGTCTAAAACACCCTAACCTGATCCAAGTATAAACCCTATAACTTAAGGCTCCCTCAAAGATCAGGACCCTGTCAATCTTTTGTCATAGTTAATCCCTCCCCACTCATCATACAGTCGATATACGATGCCGTGAACAGGTTCCAATTGGACCAAATTGCTAATAAAGCAGGCATCAATGAGTTATCCAACTGACTTTTATTTGTTTCACCTGTACCCAATGTTGTTGGTTTCTTAAAAAAAATGGAAAAATCGAATTAAAAAAATGAATTGATTCGACCTTGAATCAACCAACATTGCTTGTACCAGTTAATTAATCGGCCAACATTGCACTATCACTAGGGAATATCCCACAATCATGATTCATGGCTGAAGGCCTGGCCCTCCCATGTACATATAGATGTTTATTAGATATAGATGTCATAATAAAACCTAAATGATATGACGTTATCAGATATGGACAAGTTTGAAATGGGCCTAAGAGATTTATCATATCCATGTCCGATGAGTTTTTTCCCTGATCTGTTTTTATTCTACGTGCAAATGGATTTATCAGATTTTCATCATATTCAGGTTTTTTTCTTTTTAATCCAACCATTTAAGTAATCAGATTTGAAACAGGCTTACATTAGCTGTTGTTATATATTTACAAACATTATACATTTTTTAATACTAATGAGCCTAATGACAAAACCAAGCCCAGTTCCCCCTGGACACCCCCCACCCCTGTAGAAGATAAGATGCAGGGATGCATATGCTTCCTCAACATACAACAGTGCTGTATTATCCATGGCATCTACATTTTAAATCCAAAGAACCATTATTCATTCCAAGCATAGAATAAAAAACCAAACGGCAAAGAGGGTCAGAAAGGCATCGAAAACTCTTCCCTGATTACATCTTGGCATCTTCATAATCTATTGTGATCAAAACATAAGAAAATCAGACCCAAGGGGTTTGGCTTAGTTGGATGGGGTCTATGCCTGTTTGACAGGCAGTCTAGGTTCAAATCTCATGGGCATCACCCCCTGCATAAGCCAAAGCTTGGCGACTCCCTGAGGTCGGGAGGTAAGCCCTCGGAGTTTTACACTGACAGGACAGCGACCCTAAGTATGGAAGGCTGAGGCAGTTGCTAGGTCTCTGCACCTACCAAGCTCCTCCTCAAAAGCATTCGAGGTTGCATCAGGCTTGTCTATAGGAAAAGAGAAGTGTAAGATCACGGTGGTTAACACAAGCCCCCATGTCATTAGTTTCTTTCTCATGCTTTTTAATAATTCATTCACTTGTACCTTAAAAAAAACATTAGTTCATGGGATCATGTTCTTATTCGGAACTGTGTGTGGATTTATTTTTAAAAATTCATGGGCTAGATATGAATGTATCCTAATGCAAACTATGTCCAACCCAAACCAAAATCCAAATGTTACCAATTGCTAAAAGTCATTCAACTTTGTTTGGATATGGATATTTGGTGCAGCACCCAACTGAAGATGGATATAGATATGGTCTTAAATACTAATCAAATCTGAAACGAACTCGTATTTAAGGTCACGGTTTCTATATGAATACGAGACACAAATATGAAAGTTTTTTTAAACTAAGACACGAGGACACATGTTTTTTATTATTTAATTAATAAAATGTTTTTGATGTCAGTGTATAAAGATATCTTTAATATTAAAAACTATTAAAACTTATAAAATAAAATTCAAACGCCTTGTAGTGTGGCACTTGGCATGATAGGTGCCGCATTGCATCCACTAGACATGGAACCCTATATGGTGTGCACTAGGAAGGGCACATAAGGTGCAATCACATTGCATACTTCGAGTGCATCGCTGCACCATACCACTCTCCATCTCTAAGATTCAGCCTGTCAGCTGTGTGCCCAACAGAAGATGGAGGGCAGATCAGGTGCAGCAGCACACCAAAGTGTGGAATGTGATTGCACCTGATCTGTCATCCTATAGTAGAGTCACACACACACACACACACACACACACACACACACACACACACATATATATATATATATATATATATATATATATATATATATATATATATATATATATATATATATTGCTCCCGAGGCTCCTACTCTCATCCAATAAAAGCTTTAGATTTTTTATTTTCACAAACTTTTTTTGTTGATCAGACCCTATAGATATGATCTATAAGCATTATTTAGTAGAAAACAAGTTTTGGATCATGTGATTATAGCGTACAAGTAGGTTTCTTAAAACCTTTAAAAAATCAGTGGCTTGCAATGTATCAAAATTTCATGACATGAAAAATCCTATTTGTATGTCAAAAAACATGATCCAAAACATGAATCCTATCAAATAAACTGTTACAACCTACAACTAAGATTTTTAGTATGTGGGAGTAGGTGCTCCCAAAGCGCGCATTACTTATATATATATGATCTCCATGGTTTATCATTTCAGAACAGATTCTGATCAATATAGCATTTCATAGTTGGTTATGATTTATGGTCTCTTTGAATTCAAATAAAGTACTATGGCATGCATATTAAACGGTGTGATACAATGTCCCTATTAGGTTTGGAGACATGGAAAGCAGAATGTTTCAATTGTTAAGTGCAATACCCAGAGAGAAGTCCAGCAGACACGTGCAGATTTTCATGCATGGGCTCCAGGGGTGCAAACTTTTGCTAGGCACACGCATCCACCTCTACTCAACCTTTAATAAACTCCAAGATGCATTCATGGTCTTCAAATTTGCTCCATCTCCCAATATCTTACTCTACAACGCCATGATCAAAGCCTACAACCAACAAAATCTTCACAGGGATGCACTGCTTGTTTACAAGGACGAGGAATATATATGGGTGTCTTTCCTAACAATTATACTTTCACTTTTATATTGAAGTCTTTAGAAGCTCCTGAGGGTCTCAATCAGGGCGAGGTGATGCATACCCATGTCTTCAAATCTGGGTTTGAGTCCAATGCTTTTGTTCAGAACACTCTTATAGATATGTACTGCAAGTGCGGTGCTTTGAACGCTTCTTGTAAAGTGTTTGTTGATATGCCTGAACGAGATGTTGTGTCTTGGAACTCGATGATTGATGCATATATGTTACATGAAGATGCTGAATCAGCTGTGGAATTGTTTGATTCTATTCCAGAGAAGAATGTAGTGTTGCGGAACTCGATGATCGCAGGATACATGAAGCTTGGGAGAATTGAATTGGCGTAGGCGCTCTTTGATCGGATGCCGGAGAGGAATGCTGTATCATGGAATTCCATGATCTCATGATATAGCCAGCTTAGTGACATGAAAACGGCATGGTGTCTTTTGGACGAGATGCCTGCAAGGAGTGTTGTCTCGTGGATATCGATTATCTCCGGCTATGCACAATCTGGGGATACATTCTCTGCTCGTCTACTATTCGATCAGAAGTTACAGAAAAAATGTGGTTTCATGGAATGCAGTGATCACCGATTATGTTCAGAACGGTCAATTTAATGAAGCATTGCGCTTGTTTAACATGCTGCTCACCGGCCTCAAACCCGATGAGGTCACAATCACCAGCGTTCTTTCAGCATGTGCCCATATGGGTGCTCTGAATCATGGAAGGTGGATAAATTCTTATTTGGACAAAACCAGGTCTGAGATCACTACTCACTACTAGATATGTACGCAAAGTGCGGTGACATCCATAATGCACGTTCGAGGGAATATCAGTGTATCATCACTTGGACATCAATGGTTTCAGGACTAGCCTTTCATGGACACAGTAGTGGAGCTCTAACACTATTTGACAGAATGTGCATGGAAGGAACCAAACCTGATGATGTTATCTTCCTGGCTGTTCTTTCTGCATGCACTCATGCAGGATCAGTTGATGGTTTTCGATATTTTGAATCCATGAAGAGAGATTTTAATCTTAAACCCAGAATTGAGCATTTTGGCTGCATGGTTGATCTTCTGAGCAGAGCTGGGAAGTTAGAAGAAGCACTGAGGTTCATTAAGAACATGCTCATGAACGTGAACGCTGTAATTTGGGCTACATTGCTGGGATCCTGTAAAATCCATGGAAATTCCAGAGTAGCAGAAATTGCAAAACAGGAAATCCTGAATTTGGATCATTTGAATCCTGGATATCAAGTGCTTATGTCTAATGTTTATACATCAGTTGGAGAATGGGATGATGTGCAGAGAATTAGAGCAATGATGAGAGAGAGAGAGAAGGTGCCTGGTTGCAGCTCTATCTAAATGGACAGTATCGTCCACAAATTTCTGGTTGCAGACTTGCGGCATCAGCACAGAAGACAGATCTATGAAACTCTTGGTGGATTAACTCAGCAGTTGAAAATAAAAGGATATGTGCCTTGTATGAGTAACGATGTTGTATGGGCCCAACAGTGTTCAACTATTTTACAAGAAGCCTGATATAATGCTGAATTGTTATTGGTGGGAGGGAATAAACATTGAAGAATACTTTCAGCAAGATCATTTGGCGTTAGTGGGATGGGGACTAGACCGTTCGAAGGGCAGTATAGGTTCAAATCACATGGGCATCACCCCCTGCATAAGCAACCGAAGCTTGGCAACTCCCTGGGGTCAAGGGGTAAGCCCTCGGAGTTTTATGCCGACATAGACAGACTGTAGTATGGCTGAGTCAGTGTGGCTAGGTCTCTGTGCCTGGGGCGGTTTCTCCCAGTAAATAAAAAAAAGGAAACAAGGATTTCAACGGTTTAGGCTTTCTCTAATCTAGCCCACGCTGGCCTTTCCAGTACACTCTAGGGTAGTTTGTGTTACCTTCGACCTGATTATATATTCTTAGAAAAAGGCTGTTGTAAAATGTTTCTTATCGGTGGCCTAAAACCAACTTAGCATGGCAACCTCCAATCCCATTTACAAAGCCCCTTTACACTTTAATTCATTTACCAATTCAATGCCAAATATAACATGCATACTGGGAAAATTATCGGATGTCGTATAATTAAGAACTGTGGTTGCATAAAACAATCAAACTAACATTGACGCTACAATTTATTATTTGCCTAACAAGATATGTCCTTATTCCAATTCTCTATCAACTTACATTAACGCTAGTAAGAAGATAGGTTACAAGAACATCAAAAAGTCTCATAGAAAACCAAAAGATCACAAATATTTATGAACTTAAAAGTAGTTTTCTTCAAAGTTCTTTTTTATTGATTAACAGCCTACAAGTACAACCATGGTGAAATTATTGATTTAATTACAAAATGTAAGAGAATCGGCCTTTTTTCTCCTCGTGCTTTTCAAAACTTCCAAAGAACCTTGGTAGCTTAATTATGGAATTTACTCTGCTCACACCATCAAGACCTTCCCATTCTTGTTTTGTAACATATGGACCCTGAGCCTTCTCAACTGCCATTGACTCACCGTCACTTTTCCCTGTCACAGACTCACCAGCAATCGAATTCTCCCAGGAACTATCACCATCTTCAGACATGGACTTCAGAACAGAGAAATCCACCTTAAGGAGCAAACAGATAACACAAACATCCATCCTGGAGGTTTAGTATTTACACTTCCATGGCCGAACTGCTCGATCATCTGTTGATCAAGTGGCCATTATCAATTGCACACTGATGATACACTCTTCATGACCTCTGCATTTGATAGGACATCCCTACCCAACAACAATGTACGGTCAGTATTGATGAACATTTTCCAGAAAAAATGACAAAATGAATAAGATAATGAAAGCAATAATAAAGTTGAAACTAAAAAAAAAACGATCCTAAACTTTTAATGTCTATCAACTTGAAAGTCGTCAAAATCTCAATTGAATGGAATCAACAATAAAACAACACCTTTTTTCTTATCCAAATCTATAAAACTTACAACCCAAAACACAACGAAAAGTTAAAAAAACAGTAAAGGTATAAGCTTGGGCAAACTGAGAAGCTGAGCACAAAGAGAAGTCCCAGTGTTGCAAAACTGCAATCTTGGGTAGTGTACCCAATAACCCTCTGATTATGTCCCAAATGTCCTGCCCCTGCACAGTTCTCATGAAATCATAATCCTCTGCATTATTCTACTTATTGTTTAATCATATTCTCGAAAACCAAACAGAGAATATTAAAAGGAAATCCATTACATTCTATAATGTATATTTAAGAAATCCACAAAATGGTTATTGAAAAAGCAATCTAGTGAAAGACCAAGTCGCTCCAAAAAGGTCATTACCACACACTATTAAACTGGGTTAGCTAATATTCATGGTTACCAACAGGAATTTTACACAAAACAGGTCTCTGCTGACTGCATAGACCGACAGGAGAATCAGCCACTGAAAAATGTAACAGACAAGAAACTAATAGTACATAGAAGATTAGATTGACTGAATATTATACAACCAAGGTGCAAAACAGGTCTATGTTGATTTTTGTGTAACATCCCTGGCTAGAACACAAGCTACACCTCAAGTTAAACAGACCATGCTCTTACCATTCTCTCATTTTTCAATTAACAAGAAGATAGTGGCATGAATGGAGTTAAAACAATTATATTTCAAGCAACTCAAGCCTGATGAAAAGAAAAGAGAAACTCAGAACGAACATATGACAGACATTTGAAAAACATTGACCAGATGTTATCATTCAAAAGAGAAGGAGAGTTGTCATCAGCCCTAAATCGAAACAAAGTAGCAGAAAAAACACCCATGTCTAAGAAATTAATAATTGAGAGAAAGAGAGAGAAGAAAACCTACTATGAAGGTGTCACTGCTTATTGCTAAAGATACCCTGATTGACCAACACAGATTCAGTCGAGAAATTCAACCTGTAAAAAGAAGGGAAAAAGAAAAAGGAAGAAGTCTGATTATATCTAAGATATGAAGGGGGGGCATCACCACCACAATCCTCAATGCAGCAATGAGTGTAGGCATGAGTGAGAATGTGCATTAGACATAGCACCGGAGTGTGCCGCTGAGGGTGTTGCACAATGCTGGAAGTGCAGAACATGGGAGTACGTTAGGGTTTGAAAGAGCTGCTGGAGATAGGGTCAAGGTAGAGAAACACATAGCATCCTTTAGTTGGGGGTATAAACATAATTTGCTTTACCATTTAACCAGGATCAATGTTTGACCATGGTTGGGTTGACGCCACCCCTAACGGAAGGACTTCTTTTCACCAACAGTGCAAAAGGAGAGGATGGATTTGCAAAATTGCATAAGGCAGGAACCTTTCTGCAAATCGCCAATAAGGCAGGGACCATTTTGCAAAAAACCCTTCTACACGATACAAAGGAAAAAAGAAAGAACAATACTAAGTGCACAGAGCCCAGTTCAGGCACTGCTCAAGCTTAACTCATTGAGCAACTGGAGTACAAAATAAAATGCAGTCTCAGTTGCCTAATAGGTCATGAACAAGCCAGTAGGCAGACCGAGCTTGAACTGTTAGGCTAGTAGGTTCATAAGTCATAACGAATGTTGTTAGAAGCATTGAGGCGAGATGAAGCATTACAACAACATGAAGCGAGGCGTAAGTATCACAAATATTAACATCACATTATGAGTATACAAGCAAATGTCCTAAAAACACTACTAGCATGATTTTAATTAGAATGTATAACTTGGTTTTAAAGTAAATAATAACAAATGTAACACAACAGCAACTACTCAGTTAAAAAAGTACCAAGGACTCTGATTCAATAACAGTTCAAAATTGACCATTATTAAACAGAAATTCAGAAGTACACGGAAATTGTAAATATCATTCTATTTTCTAAGATAAAACATGATGTCATAAAACGTGTCAATTATGAAACAATTTAGAAGATAATAAATGAAAAGAGGAAACCACACTCAATAAACTCAACCGTAATTGAAGAAAAAAACATCAGCCTAAAACACCAAGCAGGCATAACAACAGTTGCCAACCAGTCAAACAAATAGAGTTCCAAATGCCTAAAAGTAAGTCAAGTTCACAAGTTGCTACTAATTTTCTACTATTTGTGAGTGAAACTGACAAATCCACTACATCATACATCTTAAGTTTTCTAGACAGAAAGGCAGTATTTCACTAATTAAAGCTGGTACTCTAATCTCTAAATTCACAACAAATTCAAAATATAACAAGCACGCAACATCCAAGCAGTCCAAAACAGTGTTGCCTCCCTTTTAATTCTTTCAGCAAATTTGCATCAATGGACTGATTTTAGATGCAATTTATGAAAGAAACCAATCATGAGAACTTTAAGTTCATAAGATAACAATAGACACATAAAAAACTAGTCAATCTTCAAACAAAAAAACAGATTATCAGTTCATATGGAAATCACATAATTTTATGAAAATTTTCCAAATAGCAACCTTATCAGATCCTCATCGGAAAAAAAAACTGTCAGATACTAAACTTCATCATCCCAATGAATTGCAAGAACAAGTTCTACAGACAATTAGCAGAATCGTGAACCACTCAAATGAACAAAAAAAAAAGATTTCAAAAGCTCAACTTCACCAAAATCATGAAGAACAACTAAGTCAAACTAAAAGAACAAATCAATGAATCAACATCCACGAGAGAGAGAGTTCCAATAATATTTAGAATTATTATTATTTTACTTGGTAGGAGTCTCTTCTCTTTAGGGTTTAGAATTATTATTATTTTACTTTAAAAAGGAGGCACAAACACAACCAATCAAGCATCAATCCCATACTGTGCCCTAGCTTTGATTTTGTGGTCTTTTTTCCATTTGGTGCTATGGTCATATGAGGGTCTTTTTTCATTTGGGAGTGAGGCACACGCCTCACATGAGGTATGCGCCTCAGGTTGAGGCCTGCACTTCAGGGCTTGAGGTGAACACCTCACAAGCCCTTGTGCCTCGAGGCATAGGGCATACGCCTCGCCCTGAAGTGTACGTTTCTCCCCTTGGGGGGTAAATACTTAACAACATTGTTCATAACAGTCAACTTCCCATGTAACAAGTGATTAACAAGTTATCTCCAGATGTGGAATTTAGATAGATCTCAAAAGAGAAAAGAGAGCAAATGTGTACTCTGTGTACACATTGCTGCTTGCACTCAAGATAGCTATTCTAAGTTTTGGATAAAAAAAATGTGTCCCCACCTAACCAACTAATGGAGATGACCAAGCATGATTATATTGCTGCCTGCAATGAAGGGTACATTTCGCAATAGTGATCCAACCAAAGATGAGCTACTATATGAGTCAATCTGACTAACCAATGGAAAGCCCTGATGAGATCAACGTGGCACTGATCTGGTGCCGATGACATACACCTTAGGGACAGACACATGCAAATGCGTGCAACCAAGTACACTATAGGATTCACTCACTTGAAATATTCATTTCATGGTTTTTCAAGGGAAAAACATCAAAAAGGTGTCAAGCATAGATGGCATATCCAATACCTCGGAAATCACACTATGCTCAAAGAAAGTGGTCAGCCATCAAGAAATGAGGCACTTCTGTATCTTCCTCAAGCTCAACAGACACCTCCTCTTTAATTTGCTGCATTCTTTTCTCCCAGATACCATCTACCAGCTTCCATGTCTCATCACTGATAATTTGTGTCTGAGCAAGGGGAAAGAAATCCATTAACAATAGAAATGCAGTAAACAAATTTTCAGGAACTTCAAGAGTCATGTTTCTTCATGACTAACCTCCATGGGCCTTGGTGCACCAAATGTAGCAAAGCCGATGTAACCTGGAGCAAAGGTTACCCTGCCTGGAAGAGAAACCCCATGGATTCCCCACCTCCCAGAATGAACAAGCACAACATACTCATCAACTTCACGCACGGGTGGCTGCAAAAAACAAATTCTGCTAGAATTAGCAAATATTTACAATTTTTAAAGCAACATGTTTCAAAAACATATCAATTGTTGATAAAAATGATGCAGTAACAATGACAATGAATATTGAAAACAATATATAAAAACACATGGTTGACAGCTTCCACAACTAGCGCTGGAAAATGAGCCAAGCAGTTCATGGCATTGGCTCATGAGCCGAGCATGAGCCAGCTTGTTTAGATTTTAGAATACCAACCAAGCATAAATAAGGGGTGCTCAGTTCAGGACAGTGTGTGTCTAGGTGTATGTCTGGCCCTGTGGATGGCTGTGGGGAGTGATGCAAGCCATCCAATTTAACATATCTGCAATCTTGCAAAAGCAGGCAGTGCCCATCCAATCTCCTATTCTATATATATATATATATATATATATATATATATATATATATATATATATATATATATATATATATATATATATATATATATATATATAGGGTAAATATTGGCTACTAATGAAGGTAAGGAACTAATGAGTAGAAATCACTCTTTTCAAAAATTTCTAATTTTTTGTAGATCAAATGTTAAGGATGTGATCTACATGGTTTGTTTAGTAGGAATCTTGTTTTGAATCATGTGATTATGACAAATATATATGTGTGTGTGTGTGTGTGTGTGTGTGTGAATATTTGGTACTAATGAAGGTACAAAACTATTGAGTTGAAAATCATAAATGCAAGTTATAATGACCCAATCTGACCATATAGATTTGTTCAACGTAAACGGACCATCAATCATGTTTTTCCAATACAAGAACAAATTTTTTTTCGAGTCGTGAAGTCTTGACACATTGTGGGCCATTGATTTTTGAAGCCTTGAAAAACCTGCTTATGTGTTGCAAATTCGCAATCACATAATTCAAAATCCATTTTCTACTACAGAAAACAAGTAGATCACATTTATAGGGTTACAAAAACAATAGTAAAAATATCAAATAGGTGATTCCTACTCAATAGTTATGTACCTTCAATAGTATAGCACACACACACACACAGTCTTTTATGTCAAATACCACAAGGTATAGTGGCGGATTGAGGTAGCATATCTTGTAACTGTCAGGTTTTGTGTTCAAATCTCACAATTGTGACCATTGTAAAAAAAGATCATAAAAAAGGAGCCAATTCAAGCTCACAGTAAGTGGACCCAATCTAGGTTTAAGCCTAACAGAGATGATCTTGAACAGCCCAAGGCCTGGTCATTCAGCTCTTTTACCAGCACCATACGTGATAAATTCAAAGTCACATATAACAAACTGTAGACAGACATTGCACCTGAGGTATACTTGGAGCCCTTGAGAATATATCCCAGGTCCTCTCTGCCTTAATTTCCTCTTTCTCAAGTAGAACATCTGCAAAGAAAAACATGAAAATACTATATAAGAAAATGTTCCCCCATGTAAATGACATTAAAGAATTGCAGAATCTAAATTTTTTCAAATATTGATCCACTCATTGAGTCATTCCATGTTTTGTTCTATGCAATTATTTCCAGTATAAAGAGCTTAAAAAATTGATTATGAATAGTTAAAAACTACCCTCTAGTACAGTTGAGCTCATCGACCTAACCTGTAATGGTTTCTACAGCAGAACGGTACTCTCGTATAACCGCACAACATTTCGCTATGGCGAAACGCATATACTCCTCTCTGAGAGCTTCTAGCTTTGGTGCAAGCTGTGCAATGCAAATTTAGACATTATAAAAATGTGATCTGGGACTAAAATCCTGCCAATTTAAGAACAATATATACAGAAACATGACAATTTGCACAGACAAATATCGACCACTTACATTTGGTATAAGATCACCCTGTGTTCGATAGTATGCTTTTCCAAAGGCTGTCATTCCAGTTTGCAGAATCAACTCCTCTGCAAGAGCTGAAGCTTCAGAAGTAGCTTTAGCAGAAATCCAGCACAAGTTGTCTAGGCCAAATATCTCCACTTCGATGACCCTAGCTGCCCATCAATGACAAAGGTGAAGCAATCAACAAAATAGTGATCCAAAGAATACGTCACAACAAACTGCCTGTGAAACTACAGAACACGATTAATTTCAAGCATGGTAAAAAAAAGTCAAGCAACAAACTGTTACGGCATCTAACATGACAGCATAACTGGTACAGGTTCCAACAATGGTAAAGGTTGTTCAACAAGATAAATACTGATCCTTTTAAGTGCTGGGTCAGAAGATAGAGTTGGGATACATATGGAACTCATTCCGTGTGTTCGTCTCGTCACAATACAAAAAACTAAGGACAGCTCAAAGAAACTAATTCTACTTTTATATCTGTCAAGAATAAAAATTAATTGTTTTTATAAGAATCCTTATTGCTCGGCATTTACGGCGGAAGCATATGATTTAGTATTTGCAGATCATATTTTCCTATATATCACAATCTTGCTATGACACTACAACGAAAAGAGATACTAGTGACCGCCAGGAGGATTAGTCACTATTTTTACCAAGCAAGCGACGGATAAAGCCATCACCACTAAGCAATAAAAATGGGGAATCACCCACCCACTCCTTGCGCTTTATTTTCCTACCCATCATGGGCTCTCTCTCTCTCTCAACCGGAGGAAGATGATGCCCATGGTTCAAGGAAGATCATCGGCCAATAGGGTCTGATCGAAGGTTTGCAACAAGGTTTCATGACGACCATGTATCATCACCTTCACTCATCAGTGAGGTATCCAGCAGGTAACCTCTCTCTCTCTCTCTCTCTCTCTCTCTCTCTCTCTCTCTCTCTCTCTCCACACAAAGTACCATTTTCAGGGTTTGTCTTTCTGTTAATCACATGTTTAAATTTTTTAATAATGGCCTTCTAATTCATGGGAATAGTTCATCGTAGCTTTTTCTTGTTTGTTGGATTTTATCATGTCATCTTGGAATTTTGGGTGATTGTGTGTTTCTCGATGCTAGGGTATGGTTTGTGGTAAAGAGATGCTATGTTAGAAAATGACTTTGAATATTTTAGGTTCGATAATGAACCCATACACATGCACATTAAGTGCGAATATACCCACTTAAGGGAACAACACAAGCACATCAAGTGCTAATACATAAACCCATAAAAGGGATAAATATGACTTAAGTCATAAGTTGAATATTATTAAAGAAATAGAAAGAAGAGGGTAAAAACTCTATACAATGGAGCATAAGCTCCTCCAAGGAGTGAAGGAATTACAAGGGGGAGACCCCTATTTATAACACAAGAGAGGAGCTACCTAGGGGGCTCCCAAAGGAGTCGTTGGGAGCCCCCAACGGTCACGTTGGGGGCTCCCCAACGACTCTTTGGGGAGCCTCCCTAGGTGGCGCAAACCACAAAAAAGAGAAAAAATAAAAAAAATAAAAATAAAAGTAAAATTACAAACATATTCCAAATGGAATATGCGTAAAACTGTGAAATGTCTAAACTACCCCTATGCCTATAAATAGAGAAATATATATTTTATATATATAATTAGGATAATACATATGCATATATACCATATATGAATATGTATTATCCTTTATATATATAAAATATATATAATATTACAAATGTTGAATGATACATTTTAACACCCCCCTCAAGCTTTGTGTGGGGGAACGAAAAGATTGAAGAAAGCAAGAGGAAGAATCTCAAGGCTTCAAGAGCCTTCAGTACGAATGCCATTGCAAATGTTTTCCTCCAACGTCTTTAACGATGAGCACCTTCCATGATCTATCCAAGGTACTTCTTTTTCTCTTATCTTCAAGATCCTGTGGAACAACAACAAAGAAACAAGTAAAACATATCTTTGCACTTTACTCAAAAAGGAACATTTCTAACAAACTCAATTGAAACCATATCGGATGACACATCCACAAAACAATGATGCAAAAATATAACTTATCATAGAAATTTGAAGCACATGATAGGATAATTATTTTAGCATGAAAAGTAAATTTAGAAAACCAAAGTTTTAAAATCATACATCATGTTAAAGAGTGAGCGGAAGCAAATTATGCGGAAATGAATTGCAAGAATGCATAATGCATTCATAAGGTCCAACATTGGACAAACATAACCCCATAATGGGGAATAACAAAATGGTCCACTAAGGGACACCACAATAAGCCTACGAAGAGGCATAAGCTATATATGCTTTATTGAATGAGGACCTAAAAGGTCATAATGAGCATATGCATGTACTATTATGAAATGAATTAACACTTAAAGAAAATCATTAATGAACATGCTCCAAACATACTTTAGTCAAAATGAACACGGATGCAAATGTTCAAAAGCATGATGAATATGAACTTCAAGGGGCTTTAACACGCATAGATCATCAATAGAGTTTTTCACATCTTTAAGGAGAAGATCTATGTCAAACAAATGTCATATATATAGAAGCATGATTTGACTAAATATATTAAAGCATCCCCACCCAAGATTCAAAAATGAATATCATTTGAGACAAAAGACTCATTTTGCATATCAAATACAAAAGATGCTGAAAAACTATAAGCACTTCATATATAGATTAAATACTAAAATATCAATTTGATTTAAAAACATATCATAGATATGATTCACTTGTATCTAAAAACACAAGTTATGAATGAAATTTTGCAATTTTCAATAGTAGTTCATCCACTACAAGCAACTACCTCATTAGTCCTCCAAAACCCGTAAATCAAGTATATAAGCTAATAGATCAAGAATATAAATAAAATGTCATTAAAGGCCAAAGACACACACTAAGGTGTGTAAAAATACCTCTTGTATATATATAATAATACTTGAAATGAGTGCATCAACGACAAGAACAAGAGAATACACGCCAACATGGACAAAAAGCATCTCTTGTCTACGTAAAAATACACTCAAGATTAAGTATGTTCAGCTACTAGAACAAGAGTATTAAGCCAACCATGGGCTAAAAACACAATACATCTCTTGTCTACATAAAATGGCACTTGAATTGAGTGAAAGAAGCCAACCATGAGCATACAACTCAGCGACTAGAACAAAGACACAAATGCCAACATGGACTAAAGATCACACACTATGGTGTGAATCAACGTGTCTTGTCTACATATAATAACACTCAAGACAAGTGTGTTCAGCTACTAGACCAAAAGAGCAAAAGCCAACAAAGGGCTATCAACACACAAAGGTGTAATAAAATTCTTGTCTACATATGATGACACTTAGATAAGAGTTATAAAAGGAGAAGACTTTTGAGGTAATAAAACTTGTAATGACAAACATATATATAAATCAAACCTTGAATCAATAGAACAATATTCTTCAAAAAGAATACCCATAAAAATAACATTTTGGAATAAACTATGTAAAAGTATCTTCAACAAGATACAACAACCGATAGAACAATATTCTTGAAAATAAATGTGTGAACATACGCACACCAAGAACATATGGAACACTTGTGCACAAAAGCACGAAATCACAAATGTGCAAATGCACTCATAATTTTCATAAACAATAAAAGGTTGGGCAATAATCCCTAAAACCTTGATTTTAATATACCTTAAAACATTTTAAAGTTTCAAACATCATATATCCATCACATTTATATATAAATAAGAGCATCCATAAGATCAATGGCCAACATCAAACTAGTGACACACTCATATACCAAATCATTCTAGAGTCCCAAGGTGCCCATAACTCACCTCAACCACCATCTATAATATGGTAAGTGGACAATCTAAAATGACATAACAACGAGTGACACACTTATAATTAGAGATCATATACCAAATCATTCTAGAGTCCCAAGGTGCCTATAACTCACCTTAACCACCATCTATAATATGGCAATTTGGACAATCTAAAATGACATAACACAAGGTGTCCTTAACTCACCTCAACAAACATCTCTAATATAAAAATAAGGCCAAAACAATGATGCATTAAAAAAACATGTGATGGACAAATATAAATGCCATAGAAAGGCAATAAACACTTTAGGAATTATTTTTCAAAGAAAAGAGGACCGATTAAAAATTGAATCAAAGGTCCAATATAATCAATCACAATAATATGTTTTATAACAACAATTTTGCATAAACATGAATTATGTTTAATCTTCAAACGAAGTCATTTATACAAAAAAGACTTATTATGCAACTAACACAATTATGAAATATTAAGCAACATCATGCGTAAGAATCCATTTGGAATAATCAAAAAGTCAAAAACAAGCTTCAACTATGATAGATATAAAGTGCAATTAAATGCATACCAAATGATAATAGATGCACTTTTATACAATGCAAGATTTTTAAATGACAATAATCTTGAATGAGCAAATAACAAACTTAGGCCAATATAGGCATTCATAAAGATGGTGAAGTTTGAAAATCTTATGAAATCCACTATTGTAACTTAAAAAATGATGCTCACAACCAATCTCAAAAGATCCACAAAGTGTTACAAGCTATGTCACATGGGTGCGGGTGCGACACGGGTGCGGCACAATTTTAAAATTTTTGGACACGGGGACTCGGCAAAATATATATATATATATATATATATATATATATATATATATATATATATATATATATTTTTATTTTATTTTTAAAATGCCACAGCTGACAGCACAGTCTGTGTGTCTGTGCACAGTCACAGACTGTGACTGTGCACAGTCACAGGCACAGCACTGTGCACAGTCACAGACTGTGCACTGTGCACAGGCACAGACTGTGCACAGGCACAGACTGTGCACAGGCACAGACTGTGCACAGGCACAGACTGTGCACAGGCACAGACTGTGCACAGGCACAGACTGTGCACAGGCACAGGCACAGCACTGTGCACTGTGCACAGGCACAGTCTGTGACTATGCACAGGCACAGGCACAGTCTGTGACTGTGCACACTGCACAGACTGTGCACAGTCACAGTCACGCAGCACAGTCACAGTCTGCACTGTGCCTTTTTTATATATATTTTTAAATAAAAAATATAAAAATTTGTTTTTTAGGGACATTTTTGGACTCGGTCAAAGTTGACCGAGTCCAAAATGTGGACGGACTCGGCCTGGACTCGTTGACCGAGTCCGACTCGGCATTGACCGAGTCTGGGCCGAGTCCGAAGCCGCACCCGAGTCCGCACCCGTGTCGGGGCGTGTCGACTCGGGTGCGGCACCTCCTTAGCCGAGTCCGTGTGACATAGGTTACAAGTATTAATGAATCTTTGAAGGATATTATGCAAGGGAAAAGATACTCACAAACAATCTTCTCACAACAACCATGAAATCTTCATAAAAGAGCATATACTCACAAGAATATTATAAGGACCAAAAGGCTCCTTAAAGAGAGCTCAAAACACACAAAATTCCCAAAGAAGGGAGAAACTCCACTAAATTGAGAGAAATCCCAACAAAGAAGAATAATAGATTTGTTAAAAAACCTTATAATAAAGTAAGATTGTACTATGGCATAAATCTATAAAATTAAACATTTATTGAGGAAAAATTCAAAAGCTCTTAAGTTTTATCAAAAAACATGACTTAATTCAACCGGAATTATATATATAAAAAAAAACTTTCTTAATTAAATGTTGCTCATATAAAAAGGACACATTAGGTAAGTGAATCAAAACTTATTAAGGAATTTTTCATATATGCCAAGCATTTTTCGAAAAACTACATCTCACAAACATTTTAATCTAAACATACCTTTCTTTAAAGACTTACCATATATAAAAGGTATTCTTATAAACAAAGATAGGTTTAAAATATAAATTCAAGGCTCCAATGGTCATAAATCTTTACCGACCCATTAAGTTTTGAGCAATCATATATCTAATTTTTCGCCAAACAAGTTATCATTTTAAAAAATTTCAAAGAAAAACATACGAAAAAGTATGTATATGAAAAAGATTCAATAGAGTATCAAGTAACTCAAATTTTTATAAAAGGACATAATGACAAAGAGTACACATAAAAAAGAACATATTAAATTTTTCATACAATACTTAAAGAAATAGAATGCATACCGACTAACTTTTAGAAAAGAGAGAGAAATGAATACTTCACCATTTTTCTTTAAAACTTTCTTGAATACCACGCTTCCCGATGCACCAAAGAGCAACTCGATCTCAACCTCGCTCTGATACCATGTTAGAAAATGACTTTGAATATTTTAGGTTCGATAATGAACCCATACACATGCACATTAAGTGCAAATATACCCACTTAAGGGAACAACACAAGCACATCAAGTGCTAATACATAAACCCATAAAAGGGATAAATATGACTTAAAGTCATAAGTTGAATATTATTGAAGAAATAGAAAGAAGAGGGTAAAAACCCTATACAATGGAGCATAAGCTCCTCCAAGGAGTGAAGGAATTACAAGGGGAGACCCCTATTTATAACACAAGAGAGGAGCTACCTAGGGGGCTCACAAAGGAGTCGTTGGGAGCCCCCAACGGTCACATTTGTGATCGTTGGGGGCTCCCCAACGACTCTTTGGGGAGCCTCCCTAGGTGGCGCAAACCACAAAAAAGAGAAAAAATAAAAAAAGGAAAAATAAAAGTAAAATTACAAACATATTCCAAATGGAATATGCGTAAAATTGTGAAATGTCTAAACTACCCCTATGCCTATAAATAGAGAAATATATATTTTATATATATAATTAGGATAATACATATGCATATATACCATATATGAATATGTATTATCCTTTATATATATAAAATATATATAATATTACAAATGTTGAATGATACATTTTAACAGAATCTTGATGTTAAATGATTAAATTGGAAAATGGAATTTGTTTTACATATTCTGGAGTTCTTCGGAGTGTTGCTATGAATTATGTGGAATCTTGATTAACATCCTGATACTTTTGAGGAACATCGTTGCTGAAGACTGAACACATGACTATCACCTTTTGTTATCATTCCTTCTTGTTTCTAGTAGTAGTACCCTATCACTTTAGCTAACCGACCTTGTTTGACTGATTTTTGTTTTCTTTAGAAAAACTCATTAATATAATAGTTTTTAGATGCCTTTGCTTTTCTCCGAGGAACTCTGTCATTGATCCACGAACCCCCATGAATAAATTAGGACGTTAACATCAGCATGATACAATTAACATATATGCTATGTCACATGGGTGCGGGTGCGACACAGGTGCGGCGCAATTCCAAAAAATTTGGACACGGAAACTCGGCTATATATATATAATCATATATAACAATAAATTAACACATAAAGATTGTAAATTTTAAAGCAAAAATAAAAAAGCAATTCTTAACAACACAAACTTACCAAAATATAATGCATAAAGAAGCGTGTGAGTGTGATAAACAACAAAACTTATCATAAATCTGCCTCACCGTCTGAATTAGAGGGAAGAACAGGATCGAGGTAGTCCATGTTGAGAGTATGTAAATTATGTTCTCCTTCCAAGTCAAAATCGTCTGGATTTACATCCCAATTCTTGGATGGTCCACAATTGCATAAAAAAATGACTATATTAGTATCTAACTTAAAACTTTGAATGCAAATATTTAAATACAAACTTTGAATACAAAGAAAAAAAAGTACCTATACTCTTCTTTGGTGCGACGAGAAATTAATCGTAGATTTGAGTGAACATAAACCAAATTCTCTGCTCTTTTACTAGTGAGTTTGTTTCTTTTAATGTTGTGAATTTAAACATATGTACTCCAATTTCTTTCACAATAAGATGATATAGCAGGTTGGGATAACAACTTCATTGCAAGACGTTGCAGATTTAGTGTCTCTAATCCATATGTTGTCCACCAATTAAGGGAATTTTCCTCGTCCCTTGCCACAAGTACTACTAAAGAATCAAATCTCCAAGTAGAAAACTTGTCAAACTCACTATTTACAACCTTAAACATGTGAGGATCATTACAAAGTCTTCCCAAATATATCATTCTATTTCTTGATATCTCAGGATCTTTATTTGGAGAAACACGACCAACACCTGATGTCAACCATTTTTTTGCGTAGTATTTTGGATTGAGAGAGTGTGCCATGCAATACAAAGGTGTATTGTTTTTATCCCATCTTTTCACTAAAACTGAATGTATATGATTATAAAATTCTGAATCATCAAGTGCAATATCTTTCTTCTCATGTTTAAAAATGATACTTTGAACTTTTTCAATCATATTGTCCCACATTTCATAAATTCTATGAAGCATGGGTACATCTCTGTCAACTTCTCTCAACATTTCCCAAATAGACTCTGTAAATTCAACAAAATATGTAATTTTATCCCACCAAAAATCATCACAGATGCATTTTTTGATAGCTTGAGCCTTGACATCATCTTCAGTACGATAAAAATCACAATCTTGATCAGCCACCATCATCATCAATACATTCTTAAGTTGCTTAATTCTTTTTATCATAACAATGAGAGAAGCAAAACGAGTTTCAACAACTTTCAGTAAATTGAGATCAGAATGCCTATTAAATATAGAAAGGGCATGATGATGGTTTACAACAAAATTTCTAATATTTCGAACATCATGCTCTATTTCCTCAATCTATAAGCACATTTCATGTGCATGTGCATCATCTTTTGATGGATTGCATATACTCTTAAGTGCCAAATTTAAACTGTGTGCTGCACAAGGAGTCAAAAAAATATGTGAATATGTATCTTCACTTGTCAAATTTATTCCTGCACGACTACAAACTGGAGCATTGTCAGTAATGATTTGCACCACACTTTCTTCACCCACTTCTTTTATCACTTCGACAAATAATCTCTTTAAATATTCATCATCTTTATACTCTCCAGATGCATCAAGAGTCTTCAAAAAGATTGGCCCATTAAGTAAGTAAGCAATGAAGCTTATCAGTGGTCGCCTTTGTATATCAGTCCACCCATCAGAAACAATCGACACTCTATGTCGTTTCCATGCAAATTTTTGGGTCTCTAACAAGTCTTCAATTCTATTTTTTTTTCTCTGCAAGAATGACTGTTCTTAGTTTTTCTGAACTAGGAGGCACATAACCACTCAAATTGCAATTAGCCAAAGATGTAATCTTTCCAGTATGGACTTCTAGCTACATTAAAAGGAATTGAGCTTGAGTAAAAGAATCGACCAATCTTTTTATCAATTTCTGCTCTTGCCATGTTTTTGAATGACGCTTGTATTGTTTTATTGTTTTCCATCTTTCTTTTCTTTAAAAGCTCTTCTTGTATATCACTAGCAGTAGGAAAAGATAAATTAATCGAATCGCTTCTCATCTCTGCAATTTTCTTCTTTTCAGCTTCCTCTTGTTCTTTTTTTAATTGCTTTAACATGTCTTTGTCAACCCCAGAACATGCCCTAATTCCTTGACCACGAATATGCAAAAGATGTGCTTTCACACGCGTATAAGAACCTGTGAAAACAGTGTTACATAGATTATAATGAAACTGCACATTCCCACCACCACCACTACTAGCTTTTACCCTTTTTGTCACAAGCCTCCAAAGTAGTTGAGAAACTTCTAATTTAAGGTTAGAACTTGAACCAAATGTATTGACACTACCGCTAGAACTCGCCATTATATCTGAAAAATGAAAACTGAAAAGAAAATAAGTAAATAAAATAAAGTTAATAAACACTTCAAAATAATAGTAATAGGAGTTACCCCCTATCTAACGCAAAAAAGGAGGGGCAGGGCAAGCCCCTGCTGAACCTTATCCGTGCCAGGGGCTTCGCCCTTGCCAAAAAGCCAAAGGCAGCAGGGGAAACGAGGAGGGGCCGAGCCCCTCTTCTGTGAATCAAAGGCAAAGGGAGGGGCCGAGCCCCTCTTCTGCGAGCAGAGGGTGCAGGGAGGGGGAGTGGGTGGGGGCCTCGTTTCCCTTCTGTCCGGCGTGGCAAGGCTCAGCCTGTCATCCGAGCCCCCTCCTTCCCCCACTCCTTCTTACCCCTGCCGAACAAAAGGAAAACGAGGAGGGGCTCGGCCCCTCCTCGTTTCCCCTGTTGTTCGGCGGGGCAAGGATCGGCCTGTCAGTTGAGCCCCCTCCTTCCCCCACTCCTACTTCTTACCCTTGCGATAAAAGGGAAACGAGGAGGGGCTGAGCCCCTCCTCTATGAATCAGAGGCACAGGGAGGGGCCGAGCCCCTCTTCTGCGAGCAGAGGGTGCATGGAGGGGGGGCAAACAGAGGGTACGGGGGGAGGGGCTTGCCTGACATAAGCGAAACAAGGAGGGGCCAAGCCCCTCCTTTGTGAATAGGAGGCACAAAGAGGAGTTGAGCCCCTCTTCTGCGAGCATAGGGTGCAAGGAGGGATGCTGCGAGCAGAGGGAGGGTCGATCGACATACCTGTTGAGTGTTGACGGAGGGGGAGACGGTGGCTGCCTGTGTGTACTGTCGCCGGAGTCTGAATCGTCGGCGTGGGTGTAGGAGAAAGCTGCAGGGGCTGAGGGGGAGAGGCAAAATCGAGAGGGTAAGCCCCTCCCCCTGTCGATAAACCCCTTTTAGGGTTCGGCTGCAAAAGAAATTTGGATCTGGGTCGGGTTCGGACCCGACCCGACCGGGATCCAAAATGTAATTTAAAAATCGAAATGGACATTTTTGGACTCGATCAAAGTTGACCGAGTCCAAAATGTGGACGGACTCGGCCTCGACTCGTTGACCGAGTCCGACTCGGCGTTGACCGAGTCCGACTCGGCGTTGACCGAGTCCGAAGCCGCACCCGAGTCCGCACCCATGTCGGGGCGTGTCGACTCGGGTGCGGCACCTCCTTAGCCGAGTCCGTGTGACATAGCATATATGCAAGGATTTTTCTCATTTTTAACTTTCCTTTCTACAGAGACAACTGGCAATCAGATCTTGAAGCAAGTCATAGTAGAGTGGGTTACTTATTCTCACTCTCTTTTACTGTCATTCACTATATTTAATTTTGTGATCACCATTGCAGTATCCATTCTGCTTACTGTTTTTTCCTTGGAATGGGGCTATTTTTTTACCACTACTGTTGTATGCATCCTTCAATTTACTTGCAACAGCATATATGCTTTCCTTGATTTTTTTTAAACTTGATTAATCTGCTTGTATAATTTCTTGTATTTAATGGAGTATGCAAATAAAAGAACAATTCAACCATATAAAGAGGTGATGTTATTTGTTAGTATGTTGAAGCACTCCTATTTGTTAGCTGATTAAATTGGAGTACAGAATTTGTTGCATATATTCTGCAGTTCCTTCTTACTCTTCTTTTTTTATTCCTATTAAATGTAAATCTTCCTATGTCCTAAAGCAGTTTAAGGGTGAACAGTTAAGTAATCTACTTGTGTTGGGAGTAGGGAGCAGTGATGCAAAAACACTCATGTTGGTGCCAAACTTTAGAGGACAATATCCACATATATGCACACAGGATATATATATATATATATATATATATATATATATATATATATATATATATATATATTAAAATATATATATATTTTTTAATATATATATATTAAAATATATATATATTTTAATATATATATATATATATATATCCTGTGTGCATATATGTGGATATTGTCCTCTAAAGTTTGGCACCAACATGAGTGTTTTTATAAACTTTGCAAATTATACTTTTGCCCCTTGCAGAAAGGGGGGTCCGGGGGCTCCCCCCGGCGCGGGTCCCTATGCACTATGACATAGCGTTTTTTTATATATTTTTTTAAATAAAAAATATAGAAAAAATTGTTTTTTTTTTGTTTTTTCACCCTACAAATGGACATTTTTGGACTTGGTCAACATTGACCGAGTCCAAAACAAGGACGGGTTCGGCCTCGACTCGTTGACCGAGTCTGACTCGGTGTTGACCGAGTCCGGGCCGTGTCCGAAGCCGCACCCGTGTCAAGGCGTGTCGACTCGGGTGCGGCGCCTCCCTAGCCGAGTCCGTGTGACATAGATTGCAGCTCTTCTAACAGTTGCTAGTAAGTACAGTCTGGAGGTTGCTGATCATTTTTTAGGTAGTTCAATTTATTTATTGGTGTTATATATATGGAATACCTTTAAATTATTTTTATGTTTAAGCTATGTGAGTATGCAAGGTGGGGGCCACACAACTCACTTCACAAGTGATTGCATTTTTCTCTATGGCCTTCATGTTGGCGCTGAGGGCTTCTGTATTTTTTTAGTTGAGATTGGGCAATGCTGACGGCTTCAGCCATCACCAAAGTTGTGAAAACTGAAAATGTGGCTTCCAAAGGAAGAATAGTGATTGCCTGGAGAGTTTGGGTGACAACCAGAGCCGTTGCTACTATTTCCTGCAATGGGTTTTCCCGTGACAGATGATGGTCCGTCACTGCTTCAAACAGTGACAGCCGGGGCTACTTTTGGCAACAGTTCAGGACCCGTCGCTAGTGGGTCCGTCACTGCTTCAAATAGACCACTACATGATGAAAAGGTAAGGTCACAAATTTCCAGAATTCTCCACTGAACCTGATACAATTTCAAATCATATTCAAAATATTGTCACAAATATATGCAATATTTCTGAAAATATCATGAAATTATCATGTGGTATAATTTTAAAAAAAAAAGATCTCAAAAAAAAAGTTTGCAACATTTCTAAAATACCCTGATATTTATCACTATATTTTCAAAACTTTTCCTTGCTTATGTTTTCTATATTTTAAATACAAGTACTCTTAGTTTCTATTTTTATTTTTAAGAGCTTTTTTGTGTTCTCTTTACATTCTTGCAAAGAAAATTACTGAAACCGACTTCTTCTTATTTTACTATTATTGTTATATTGTATTTTTTAGTGCAGAGACTTTTGCCAATAATTATCTAAAAACTTATAATATCCCAAGAACTAAGATTTTACCTACAACCAAGACATGACTATGACTGAAAGTTATCCAAAAACAAAAGATTTAAACTGTGAAAATGGTTTCAGAAAGAATAAATGAACAATAGCAAGTCCTACAACACAATAATATTCATCAATCATTAAATCCATACTACATAAATTGTAATAATCTGCAAAGTAAATATTCAATAGTGCATGCTAATTTGTATTTCACCAATCAACTGACTCATTTTTACTGCTTAAGCAACATGAAGGCAGACAAATGACAAGTTCTCATTTTGCATTGCCAACAGAAAAAGTTCAAATTTTGGAAGAATAGAAAGGCAAAAGAATGAGTGATTAGGGTAGATTGAGACTTACATGCACAAGCACGCACATTAGAGTTCACATAATCAGACTTTCTTGAAAAGACCCTTCCACTGACAGCTGCATAACGCATATTTGGCTGGCTATGTATAGTTTGAATATCTGTCTGCAAAAGTAAATAAATAGAATGCCACTTTCTTAGATGGTAAATTTTAATTAAAAAGTAGAGAATAAAACAAATGTCATCAAAATAATTTTTTACTAATAACAAAAAAAAGATGCAAAGGTATCTAAGTGTAAACCATCAACCATGGTAAACAACATCAAACCTCAATGAATGGACGATTAGGATTTGGATAGTAGCATGCAAGAAGAGCCACCGCAGCTTCCCTATAAGCCAACCGCAGTTTCATATCTTCAGGGATATGTGTTTGATCTTCTTGGCCTGTCTCAAAAGTACCTTTTTGCTGCAAATAAAAAAAAAAGGAAAATAGGGATTTAAGAAATTAAAGTGCATCATAGTTTTATAAATAAACTTATGCATGCAAACAGACATAAAATACTTACCCTCTTCAATGCCTCCAAAAGCTCATCTCGTTCAATATAGTCCTTATCCTTTCTTTGAGTCAAAATTCCAGCTTCGTTCCTACAAAACAAGCTCAACTTCTTCAGAGAATCATTCGTTAAATGGGGATGGCTATCATAGAACTAGATAACTCAGAAACTCACAATATATTCTGCAACTCTGCTCCAGTAAAATCGACTGCGAGTTCTGCAATTTCCTTAAGGAGGATCTCTTTCTCTTGTTCTGACCGAAAGAATTTGTTCCTCCCATGAACCTGCAATATGCATCTTCAATCGTACCTTAAAAAAACAAACTCAGATGCAAAAACTGCACCCATAAATCTCCATAATAAACAATAGCACTGGATGCAAACCTGTAATATGGCGAACCGTCCATTTTTTGATGGCTTTCCAACACGTATAATCTTATCAAACCGACCCTTCCTTTTGAGAGCATCATCCAGTAATTCCGCTCTATTAGTTGCACCTATGACCAACACCTAGCAAAGCAAGACCTACAATGAACTTCCAATATCCTTGGTTATTTCAAACATATAAACAGAATTATTATTTTGGTTTCCTTCATACTTGTGAAGTTGAAACTTTGAAACCATCCATCTCCGTAAGAATTTGAAGCAAGCCTTGTTCCCTTTCTGCACCACCCTGAGATGGCACAAACCAGAATTACAAAAATAAACTTCAAAACATATATGGATTAACAGCATTAGATGGTTAAAATGCCTTAGTTATTTCTTTGTCTTTTAACTTTTAAAGATTAAGGAAGCATACACCATAGACAGGAAACAACAGAATGGTTTTCATGATGAATGGAGTCACCTGATTGAGAAGTCAGAACCAGAGAAAAAGGAGAAAGAACAGAAAAGAAGCTGATTAAAGCTAGACACATAGAATTGCACGAAGAGAAGAAAAAGCTAGATGTTTTTGAACAAGTGCTTCATTTCATGACAGCAGTTTTAAGAAACCAGAGAAAAGAAGAAACAACAGAAAAGAAGCCAATTACAGCCAGACACAAATAAGTGCACCAAAAAGAAGAAACAGCCAGATGTTTTTGCATAAGTGTTTAATTTCAAGAGAGCAGTGTTGTCTTGGTTATTCAAGAAATGAAAAAGAAAAAAAAAACATAAGAAAAAATGCATGCATCAAAAGAAGAAAAAGGTCTTGGTCTTTATGCATAAGTGCTTCACTCCAAGAGAGTATTTTTCCCTCTGTTATTCAAGAAACAAAGGAAATACCCAAGAAAACAGGTAAGCCCAAAAGAAGAATGGATTGGTATTGTGTGCAAGTACATTTTTTCAAGAGTGCAATTTTCTTTGCTATTCTAGAAATGAGAGAATGCACACAAGCAAACATGTTAATTTTCATGTGATGACGTAGTTCACCTAAGATTAGAACACTATAGTTCATAATCCTGGGTCACTTTCAAAAGTGTAGCATGCAATTCAACATTCCAGCAAATAAAGAATCACTGTTGGACAAAAAAATTAGGATTTAGAGTCAGAAAATGTACAAGCAGATACCTTTGGAGTTCGGACATCCTAATACAAGAAAATACACAGAGTTTTAAAAAAACATCAAGGACAACTGGTATGTTCAGAAAACAGTTTGCTTGTACTACATGCAACTATTCTCCGAACTTAATTTTGAAAACCAAGGACATGGTGCCTTCAGATTCTATTGAACAATCTCACATGAAAAATCAAGTCATTCTTGAAAAGGGAAATAACAGAAAACATGTGAGAAGTAGACATAATGGAAATGATGCAAAACTCCATGTCAAAGACAAACAAATGCATAGAGAAAGAGAGATCCCATGAAGCTTGCCGCAGATTGTTAGGTGGTAATAATATAGACTTAATTATTGGAAAAAAGAAAAGATAGCATAAACATTAAAGTCAAAGAATTAAAAGTCTGCACTATAAGCCATCTCACCCCTCCAATATCTGGTCCACCACGTTTGCCTCCAATAGCATCAATTTCATCAATGAATATAATGGATGGTGCAAAACTTCTTGCACTAGCAAAAAGGTCCTTGACACGAGCTGCTGCAACACCAACAAACATCTGCAAGTCAAGGATTTAACATCAGCAATTAGAAAGGTCAAGTAAAAAATCAACCATAGGTATAAAAATCCAAAAACCCGTGTGACACAAGCACATATGCTAAAAGCAAATATCATGAAAATGGTTACATGAGAAATTACATACTAGAACTATCGCAGCACAAGAACATATGTAGAACCATTGCATCCAGGACCAAAGCAGGTTGAAGACTAAATGATAAAGAAGAAGGTTTAAAATCATGCATAAGCATAAATATGACAGCCAATTACCTCTACGAAATCAGTTCCATTTGCAGCAAAAAAAGGAAGCCCTGATTCACCAGCAATTGCTTTGGCCAGTAGTGTTTTACCAGTCCCAGGAGGTCCATGAAGGAGCACCCCCTTTGGACAATAAATACCTTTGCTCTGATATTCCTCTTCATTTTTCAGTATTTTCACAATCTCCTGCAGTTCCCTCTTTATGTATTCCTGACCAGCAAAATCATCAAATGTGACCCCTGTAGTTTCCTCTGCAGAAATAAATTTGGCCCTGGTGAATAAGAATATTGATTAGGAACTCAGTGAATAGACATCTTATCACTGCATCATTAAACATCATGAAAACTTTGCTTCTGAGCTTA
This sequence comes from Nuphar pumila, assembly GCF_984573655.1. Lineage (NCBI taxonomy): Eukaryota > Viridiplantae > Streptophyta > Magnoliopsida > Nymphaeales > Nymphaeaceae > Nuphar > Nuphar pumila. The sequence goes on along the minus strand of NC_143250.1, from coordinate 144,874,395 downwards.
TCTCTAACAAGACACAAGAATGCAATAAAGACAATACAAAATAAAAGGTTGAAAAAACTTCATTGATGAGATATTTTGGAAAAAAAGAGATATTTCAACATATAAAAGAACTTCCAAAATTTAAAAAAAAAAAAAGGACTTTCAATGCTGCATTTTCAATTTAAAATATGATCAAACTTCCAAAACTTTAAAAATATGACGAGACTTGCAATGCCTCATTCTCAATTTATCATGAAAATTAGAAAAAAAATACAAAAAAATTTCCCCTTCTATTTCCTGGATATTTTGCCAGAAAAGGGAAAAACACAAAGAAAATAGACAAGAATAGTAAAAGTCAAAGTGAAGGGTGAGAAAAGTTTGGTAACTTTGAACAGTCATGCAAACAAGAATCAATGTCAAGCATGTACCTAATTCACTCCTACCAATGCATAAGATTTAGTCAAGAGTGATGTGTTAATAAAAATGCATAGGAGTTTGTACATTAATATGCTGTTGTTGAAAACTAAGATCTTTTCCTTGTAGCTTTTGATCTGTATCATGGATAAAGTTTTCACTGTTAAAAAGAAAAGAAAAGGACATAATAGATTAACAAACGTGATGGTTAGATGACACAGGACTCCATCTTAGCCAAGAAATCTCAGATATGAATCGCACAGGTGGCCATTTCCAAGCTTCACAAGCATAAAACTTTCTGCAAATTGCATTTAACATGGTAGGGTCTATTTATCCATAATTTCATCAACTGCAATTAACATAAAATAGGAAACCCAAGGCTGGCCCTCTTAGATGGATCAAGTGATGAAGAGGAGGAGAACCATCAATCAAAGTAGACAAATGAACATCCACTAGAGCAATGCAGGTATTCAATTAATATAACCATAAAATATAAAAAGTGTGTAATGAATTAAAATGATCTTCTGTCTCAGCATCACCAACTAAAACAGGTATGTTTGATGTAATGGAAAATGAGGTGAACTTCACATACCTGCTCTTACCCAATGACCCAAGTGCATGGCGTTTAAGGGGTCGGCGTGCTTTTTCAGGTGGTTTTCCTAAATCACAGGGTATTATCTTTGCATAGATTGGTTGCATTACTCTGTCAATCCAGATGTATAAACCAATCGCAAGAGTGAGACGCATGGACCAGATAACAGCAGTGGCAATTGTGGAATAGACTTCAGCACGCACAGGATCAATGTTTATAACATCAACATTTATAAGTTGCTGGTGCAACTTGTGCCACACACCATTCCAGCAGTCAATGGGCATCCTATCCAACCACATGCCGTTGAAATACGATCTCCCTTTTAGTATCATCTTTCAGATCTTCTGGCTTCCCATCTTTGTAATATGGCAAAATAACTGCAAATGAAACCAGCCAAAAAAAAAAAAAGAAATAGAAAAGATACTTCAGCTAGATTTTCTTCAGTTAAAAGGATAGCTTTTAGCAACACAAGTAACACAATCTAATTCTCCTGTCAATATAGTGGTATGAGTAGCACCAGAAGTTACCAATGAACATAATCAAACTGAGAGAGCAAGCAAGTGAGAGAGAGAGACTACAAATAAAAACCAAAATTTGTAATAGTTGGAACAAGATTCTTTTTAGGATTACACAAACTAATCAAATCAAAGAAATGGAAGAAATGTAAAAAAATCAAATGATCCAAAACGCACAACTAACCTGAGATTGTCTGACCATAATTTGAGTACTCCATGAAATGAACGTGATTCGAGTCAAGGAGTCTGTGAAATTCACTATAATCAATCCGGTGTGAATTTTCCGGGTTCCTTTCAGCTTGCCCTGCAGACTCAGCAAGATCCTACTCCAAGATGAGGCCATCGTAAGCATCCTATCCAACTGTATATCTGCTTTTCGCTGCAAATTCTCCAATCTTTCTTGTTCTCCATCCTTCAATTTCTGAACAAGAGTACTATATCAATAATCTGTTGTTGTTGTTGTTGTTGTTGTTGTTGTTGTTGTTGTTGTTGTTGTTGTTGTTGTTGTTGTTGGTGGTGGTGTTGGTGGTGGCGGTGGCGGTGGCGGTGGCGGTGGCGGTGGCGGTGGTAATGATGGATTCTTCAAAATAAGAAAACAGAGAAAAAGGGTTTTCACATTTTATTCCAATAATTTGGAATTGTTCACCAGTGTCTTGCTATTCAAAATTGATTCATCGTTTAATTCCCTTCACTCCGTCAAATTTAGCCCACATTGACTCTCTAGATAAATCCCACAAAACCCAAAAATTATTGCATAACTCGAATTTGTGAAAACAAAACAAGCAAAATACAAATAAAAAGCAACAATGACGATGCTGAAAGTGAGTTTGTCATTATACCAAGAGAATTTCGCAATAGTTTTTCAAGGATTCATGGAAGGCCTTTAACAAAAATTCCCAAAACGGTTAAGGCTCCGTTTGGGAGCCGCTGTTGGGAAGGGTGACGAGTTGGGAGACTAAATCGGCCGATTTCGCAACAGCATCCTCACGCAGATGTTGTTGAAATCCACCGATTTAATCTGCATTGCCCCTCCCAACTCCTCTCTGATCTCCGCCACCACTCCCAGAATCAAGAAACCAAGCGACGGAGATGGACGGGGAGTCGGTGAATCCCCGTCGCGGGATCCCAAACAGAGCCTAAAATTCCCAACAATGCATTGGGACTCCAACACTCCTTGATCTTACCGAAATCACTTTCAGCATGTAAGAAAATAACTCAACCAATGCCAATGTACATAAACCTCCACTAAACCCTACAAATTCTCCCGCAACTCCAATCGAAACGATCAAACTTCAAGTAGAAACAAACAAAACTAACTAAAATTCTTCGACAATGCACGAAAGCACAAACAGATAACAACATTCAAAGAAAAATAATAAGAAGATAAGGTATCAAAGCCGACCTCGACGACTTTCACGGGATCGCCGCCGACCCCTTCGGTGATTTCCGAAACCACGTCCACGTCCGAGAAATCGGAGACCGCTCGAATCGATGTCTCCGTTCCTCTCCTGCCGATTATCCTGGGGAGGAGGGCAATCGGGGCATCCTCGAGCCCTGGAGTTACAGTTTTCGGAGGGAGCACTACGCGAAACCCTAGAAAACCGGGACGAATGCTCCTCCTTCTGCGACTGATCGATAGGGAAGAAGAGAAACGGGGGAAATTGGGAAGAGAATGAAGATGGGAAGGAGAGAGTGGCCTCGCGAGGACGAAGTTCATGGCGTCTCTGATGGAGAGAGAGTAACGGGCGGCATTTTATTATCCCGTTTGGAGGGAGGCCGGGGAGAGCAACGATGGCATGGGGCTCGCTCCTCTTTTTCCCTCGGTGGGTGCGTGAGCTCGTCCGCCCATCTTTTGTTTGAAATGTGAAAATGATTTGGGGACTCGAGGACGAGGGATTCGTATTCGACTCGGGAGTTTGATTTTTTTTTCAAAAAACGGGGCAAGAGGACACGGAATTTTTAATTTTTATTAAATGTTTTAACCTTGAAAGATGAATTTTTATATGTAATAAAAATATTAAAATAATGCCGAACGTGTCAGTGCATGAGTCAGCACGTTCGGTGGTATCTCCAGGGACACGCAGCCAAAATGGCGTGTCCCTGTGCCATAGTTTTCAAGGGTTGTGTTCAATGTGACAAATACCGTAACATTAACGAAAAAAATGTGAAAATATCATAAGCAATTACCTAAAAGTTTTAAACAGCAATTTGTTGCGATATTTTCAAAATGTCACAATTTTTTAGTAAAAACATAAATATCGCATTTTAAACATGATATTTATGTTTTTGACGACCATTTATCATGAAAAACGCACGTGCTTTTGTTTTAAAATGTATTTTTTTTGTTTGTCTTTATTAATTTGAATTTTTTATTTGTTTATTCTTGCCGATAACTCCGCCTGTGTATAATTGTTTAGTTATACATTGTCGGTCCCAAGCCCAGATAAAGGAGGAGGGTTGCGGTACGCCTGTGACAGCCAGCATAAAAACTTAGTCATACCCTATGAATATGAACCAATATGAGAATTTCGTTGGGGCGTTCCCTACTGAGCGACGCACTGTACTCTATAGGCCCGGAGGCAGTGATAAATGGACAAGGGTTGCTAGGTCGTCGCCCAGAAGCGACGCGTCACACCGGCGCCCGGGTGTGGTGTCAAATAGGCAAGGGTTCCCTCACTTTGTTGGACGAGTGGGGGTAAAGAAGTTAGTCCAAGACCAAAAAATTAGGTTAGCCACTTGGAACATAGGGTCTTTAACTGGTAAGTTGGTAGAGTTAGTAGATGTTATGTGTAGGAGAAAGATTGATATTTTATGTCTACAAGAGACCAAATGGGTAGGTGAGAAAGCAAAAGTGATAGAACCTTGGGGATATAAGATTTGGTATACAGGAATAAATAGGAATAGGAATGGAGTAGGGATTGTTATGAGTCGTGAGTTTATAGATAATGTAGTTGAGGTCCGTAGGAAGGGTGATAGGATTTTACTTATTAAATTAATATTAGGTACATATATTATTAATATTATTAATATTATTAGTGTTTATGCACCTCAAGTAGGTTTAGATGATTCCACTAAGTGTCAATTTTGGGAAGATTTAGATGGAGTAGTACAAGGGATATCTTATGGAGAAAGGTTTTTCATTGGCGGTGACCTTAATGGGCATGTAGGCATTAGTAGGGATGGATTTGAGAGTATCCATGGAGGCTATGGTATAGGAGAAAGAAATGATAGTGGAGAAAGGATTTTAGATTTTGGTTTGTCCTATGATATGATCTTAGCAAACACTTGGTTTAGGAAGAGGGAGTCTCACCTAGTAACATTTAAAAGTGAGGTTAATACGAGTCAGATAGATTTTTTCCTACTTAGAAAGAGAGATAGGGGTTGTTGCATCGATTGTAAGGTTATACTGGGAGAAAATGTAGCTACACAACATAGAGTCTTAATTTTAGATCTTAGAATTAGACAATGCCGCAAAGGGGATAAACATAGGATAGATTCTAGAATTAAGTGGTGGGCACTAAAAGGAGCTAAACAAGGAATGTTTGTAGAACGGGTAGTTAAGGAAGTTGATTGGTGTCTCGAGGAGGATTCAGAATCTATATAGAATAAGATAGCGGGTGGCATGAGAAAGGTGGCTAAGGAGGTATTGGGTGAGTCTAAAGGCGGTGCACCTAGGTAAGGATACATCGTGGTGGAACGAGGATGTCAAATTAGATATTAAGGTTAAAAGAGAGTGTTATAGAAATCTAAGTAAAAGTCGTGATAATGAGAATTTGGAGAAGTATATGATAGCAAAGAAGGAAGCTAAAAAAGTAGTTTGGAACGCGAGGGATAAGGTATATAAGGAGGTTTATGACAAGTTGGATACTAAAAAGGGTGAGAAGGATATTTATAGGATTGCAAAAATGAGAGATAGGAAATCGAGAGATCTGGGTATGGTTAGATATATCAAAGATAAAACGCAAAGGGTTTTAGTCAAAGATGAGGAGATTAAGGAAAGATGGAAAGATTATTTTGATAAGCTATTTAATGAAAGTCATGCTCAGGATCTTGGAGACTTTTCCATTCCTTTTCATGAGATGAATTGTGACTTCATGCGCAAGATTCAAAAGAAAGAAATTGCAGAGGCTTTGAAAAAAATGAAATCAAGAAGGGCAGTTGGCCCATATGGTATACCTATCGAGGCTTGGAAATGCTTGGGAGAGAAAGGTTTAGAATGGTTGAAAAATCTTTTTAACAAGATTTAGCGGACAAATAAGATGCCTAATGAGTGGAGGAAGAGTACTTTGGTGCCTCTATATAAGAATAAGGGTGATATACAAGATTGCATAAACTATCGTGGTATAAAACTCATGAGTCATACTATGAATCATTGGGAGAAGGTGATTGAGTCTAGGTTGAGGAAGGTTGTAATGATATCGGAGAATCAATTTGGTTTTATGCCTGGAAGATCTACTATGGAAGGTATACATCTTCTTAGACAACTTATTGAGAGAAATAGAGAGAGGAACAAAGATTTGCATATGGTTTTTATTGATTTGGAGAAGGCTTACGATAGAGTACCTAGGGACGTTCTCTGGTGGATAATGATGAAGAAAGGTGTTTCTCTTAAAGTACATTAGTATAATTAAAGATATGTATGAAGGAGTAGTAACCAATGTCCGCACTTGTGGAGGGGTGACAACCAATTTTCCTATAACGGTTGGGTTACATCAAGGATCTGCTTTAAGCTCTTTCCTATTTGCTATAGTGATGGATGAGCTTACGAGATCAATTTAAGAAAATGTGTTGTGGCGTATGTTGTTTGCTGATGATATTGTTTTGATTGAGGAGTCTAGAGCTGGGGTTAATGCTAAGTTAGAATTATGGAGACAAACATTGGAAGCAAGAGTTTTTAAGTTGAATAAGAGTAAGACAAAATACATGGAATGTCGATTTAGTAAGCAACGAAATAGAGATGGGAGTGTAGTGAAGCTTGGTGAGCAAAAAATATCGGTGGATGATTCTTTCAAATATTTGGGATCTATCATTCAAAAGTATGGAGAAATTGATGGAGATGTAAATCATAGGATAAAGGTTGGGTGGATGAAATGGAAGAGTGCAACTTGAGTGTTGTGCGATCGTAGAATGCCATTGCGGTTAAAGGGAAAGTTTTATAGGACGACTATTAGACCCGCTTTACTATATGGTACGGAATGTTGGGCTGCCAAGAGACATCATATTAAAAAAATGAGTGTAGCTGAGATGCGTATGCTGAGATGGATGTGTGGAAATACAATAAAAGATAAGATTCGGAATGAGGAGATATGTAAGAAGGTAGGCGTTGCACCCATTGAAAATAAGATGAGAGAGAATCGTTTACGGTGGTTTGGACATATTTGACGAAGGCCTAATGATGCTCCAGTTAGAAGGATGGAGAAATGGAAAAATATATTAATTAAAAGAGGTCGGGGTAGGCCTAGGAAGACATGGATGGAGGTGATAGGAAAGGATATGAATGCTTTGAACCTCACCGAGGACATGGCATTGGATAGAAATGAATGGAGGAGAAGGATTCATGTGGAAGACCCAGAATGATTTTCTTTGTTGGTTCATATCGCCGACCCCAATTGTTTTGGGATGAAGGCGTAGTTGTTGTTGTTGTTGTTTATTGTTGCCGATATTTTGTTGAAAAACATGCTAATGTTTTCAAACATTTTTTATTTCTCACTAGTTGCCGTTTTAAACTTTTGTTGTTACGGTTGTATTGGGCCATGATAAAAGGCCGACCTAAAGATGGATGGTTCAGATCAAGGTTGTCATCAAATTAAGAAGATGAAAGCAGGAAACATCTTGAAAAAAAAAAAAGTTTTTAGGGGTGTTTGTTTCATGCTCTTTCCTACAAGAGGGGCTCTTTTGCATAGGAAATAGGCAGCTTTCCTACAAAAGAGTATGACAGAAATATACACATAATACATAAAAAAAAAACAGCTTTTCTGTCCAAATGAGTATATTTCTCCTCCTGAGAAAGCGCTTTCCCACCAAAGCGGACCTTTCAAACGAAAGAGGCTGCCCTTGAGTGGGAGTATAACAAACGTCCCCTATGCATGTCAAACGGGAAATCTTTTTTTTTTTGATGGGCAAGTTGGGGTTAGGCAGACTCCTACCAGATATCTCTTAAGCCCCATGTGTCAGAGGGATTCGAACCTGAGCCTTGAGCTTGGCACAGGACCCTGCTTACAACATGGGATTTTTGGATACCACCTCGGTGGTATGTGAAACGGGAAATGAAAAAAAAAAAAAAACAACTAAAATTTTAATAGGAAATTTTAAGAAGAAAACCCTAATAACATAATAAATGACAAGACCCAACTATGCAGATCTGGTTTGACAGTTTACAACCAAACTTGAGATCTAACCAATTCCCATGAAGTTCCAGTGCTTTTCATATGATATATTACAAAGAAGTAGATTTTACCAGGCTTGGTTCTCACTCTGTCCAAACCAGTTTTACTGTCAAAATGGGTTCATACTTTCCCATGAGAAAACACTTTTCCTCTAAAGTCGCCCTTTCAAAAAAAATAGACTTCCCTTGAGGGTGTGTTTATGTAACGCGAAAGGACACTCCATCTTCAAGAGACTTCCCTTGAGGGCGTGTTTAAGTACATACCTCTCATCTCTTGAGCTATCACAAGAACAGCGTTCTCCATCTTTATCTTCTTTTCACCAGCCACCATGTCTCTCTCATTTTTCTTTGTTTTTTTACTCTATTTTTCTCATTATTTTAAAAAGATATCATATCAAAATTTCCTTTTCATGTGAGAATTTTTCTTGCATCCAAGCGTGCCCTAAGTGTTGATACTTATATGGGTAGGTTTGGGTTAACCCTGACCTGACCGGTTGACAACCCTGGGTTATTTGCGATGCACCCATGTAATCCTGAAAAAAATCACAATATTTTTTTCACAAAATCACTTATTGTAAAAATATCATGGTTTTATCGCGATATTAACATTTTAAATATATATTTTATGTTCTTATTATATTTTTATTTATTTCTTATATATCTTTTAAATTTTAAATGTACTGATATTTTCTAATTGAGAAAAAAAACATTTGTTTTAGTGTCATGAGATTACCCGTTGCCTAAAAAATCCCGAAACCGAGATCTGTGACTAGATTTTCTACTTTGAATAGTGACATGAAACCTGCAAACTTTGCCCTATCATACTGAGGTCTGCATAGGTCAAGTGGCTCAAGCCAAGGTCCTTGAGCACAAGCATGGCAGTACCCTTCCCTCTCCAGGAGGTTGCATTAGGGGTTTAGTATGACCCTACGATTGTGAAATGATTGACTAAAAGTTTTACTCTTTGATTTGTAAGGGCCATACCTTACTTACGCTGAGGGGCTCCACTTGTTTGGTAGGAGCTGTTAGCGCACGGCACCTTGTGTTGGGACGTTGCAAGTTCAAAACCTAATGATACCTTGTATAATTGGTGAGGTCTGCCTAGCCCCAGTTTACCTATCGAAAAAAAAAAGGGCCATATTCCGGAAGGCTGTGATGGAGTAGAAGATTGGAGATGGTATTAACATTTTGCCTTTTGCCAATGAAGAGGCCACTCTCAAAATTTAAGCCTTCTGTTGATAAGATAACAACACTATGAAAATGCACGAAATATATGTCAGGAGACGTGAATTTGATAGGTCAGACAGTATATTTTTGTTAAATTGAGGCATGAGGATAAAACTTTTTTATTGTTTTTTTTTTAAAGGCAAGCTTGGGTTAGGCTGGCAGACACCTACCAGTCAAACTATACCATTGGGTTTTGAACCTGCAACGTCCCAACACAAGGTGACGTCAATAACTGCTCCTACCAGATTGTGGACTGATTGCTATGATGCATTGCCAACTAAAAAAATAGTTCTGTGAAAGAAGAGGCTATCAAATTATGCCATCGTCCATATATGTATATTGGTCATTTCTCTCAAATACTTATATATTAACCTTCATCCGAGACAACGATTTGTGAACTATAAAGTGCCTAAAATATTGCGAATCATGAGTGGCACACTACCATAGAGGGCCAAACAAGGAAAAAATATTTTGCAAGACACCTTTACTATGGGATAAGGCATGGTGGTTGCTGCATTTTGTATATTGCCTACCATCTCTCTCTCTCTCTCTCTCTCTCTCTCTCTCTATATATATATATATATATATATATATATATATATATATATATATATACCTTTTTGAAAAAAAGGTATCAACTCTTAACAACCACAAGTTTTCCATGTGAAGCCTTTGATGCAAAATTTGCCTTTAACAACTCCAACAAAAGTTGATACCATTCAGTTTGCATTCACCTGTATTGCCCACAAAACTCAAAGGCAACCTCTTGAAAGCTGACGTGAAGCCCAAATTATCTCCATTCACCAGCAATATTGAAAAGGAAACATGGGTAGGTGGGAATTCCCTTTTCTGCATCTATTGGTTGTGTGCTATTTTTTTTTTAACCTGCCTTGGTAGGCCCAGCAGAGAAGGTGCTGCTTCGTCCCAGGTTCGACTCCCGCTGAGTGCGTAGGGTGCCTTTAACTGGTGGGCTCTGTAAGGGCTTGGGTGTTGGTGAACCCACTCGGGGTTTACCTCACAGGAGGCATGAGCACAATAAGTGGCCCGGTTCTTGGCGAGGGTTCCTTGTCATTTAAAAAAATGGAAAAAGCCACTGCCTTGGTTGGACGTTCGGTCACCGGTCGAGAGGTGCCACGATGGCGGTCACCTTGTTTTTGCTGTCCATGGTGGAAAACTCTACATGAAGCAAGAGATGTGTATTACAGAGGATAGATGAATTAACAAGTAGAATACATATGAGCAAAATCACTAGTCTCAAGTGAGCATCACTGAAGGAGGAGATCATGACCAAGCCTCAAAATTAATGTTGTAGACTAAGACTCAAGCAGGACAATTCCTGTAATCTTTGATGGATTGAGAAGTATGGAATTAAGAAGTAAATCATCTGAGCTCTACCAAAACCACTAAAAGGTTCATTAACAAAAACCAAGTCCAGAGCAATAACCATGATATATATCACCCACATTGGGACCCTCAAATCTTGAGGGTGCGTTCAGCTTCAAGCATCTACAAAGCCTGAATTTGGATTTGGAGTTGCATGGAATGGGAGCGAAATAGGAGTTCCCAAGTCCTATTCATGTTTGGAAAGAGAGAAATAAAGAATTTGGTAATGCCCAACCAATATCCAATTCCGCTTCTAGAAATTAAAGGGTGATTGGCCTTTTGCATCTCTCTCTCTCTCTCTCTCTCTCTCTCTAGGCACGTTATTGCTGTCGGTGGCACCGAACCTCAATTATGATCTCAAATGATATAGAAATTTAAGTAGTTTTTATTGGACTGATCACGAAACGTCGAACTAATTAAGAAATTGTTATCGAAGAACGATCAAACACTTGGGGGCAATGCAAATTCTCTTGATATTGAGAAAATAAAAAATAAAAAATAAAAATCCTTTCATGATTTCTGGCCACGAAAAGGGATCTCTCTCTCTCTCTCTCAGCCAAAGCACTATGTTTATGTTAGTGGAAAGACATAAATTTGACAAGAAAAAAAAAGGAAAAAGGAAACCTACAAAACCTTATATGGGGACATGGATTTGATCATTTTTTCTATTTCCCTTGCAATATCTGCAAAATTTTATTCCTTTTTTAATACAGACTTTCCTATCCTTACAATATTTGATTGCTTTATCAAGCAAATTTTGTTAATTGGGATTAGATCCATTCCATGTCCTTTATCAAGCAAATTTGGAATAAATATAAAAAAAAATACTTAAAATTATTTTTTTAATATTTTTAATGAGTTTAACACGTGTTAAGTTCTGATTGACACAAAATATTTTTTACTTGTTTTTAAACCATTTCAAAACTATTCACTTGAGAATCAATATCAGCCGATTCACCTGAATAGTTGGCCAAATGATTCAAGGCCGGTACCCACACCGACAACATTGTACCAAACTAATATATTGGCTTGAGGTCTAGATTTAGTGCACAGTCAGCTTGTCATTACTTGAGTCCGAATAGGTGCAATCACATGGCACAAATTTTGTGCATTAAGCATCTGATAGCCCTCCATCAGCCCTTGAGCCCCAAAACTGACAGGCCCGTTTACAAAATAGAGGGTGATCAGGTGATTAATGCACAAATACTTGTACAATTATATTGCACCTGATCTTTTCACTCATTACTTTGCAATGTCTTTGAAGAAGTGGAGAATATGAAAGATGGGCTCCACTCATGGTTGTCTTTTTTGTATTTTCCACAAATTGTTATATACTTCTTGAGTGGCTCTCATGGTAGGACTTGTGTGAAAAAACTGGACTCTGACATTATTTTTCAATCACTGCAATAAAGAGTTTGACCAATGATGAAACCCAAATGTCAAGTTACTATCATGTCATGCTGCCACGTAAAAAAAACTTGGTCACTCATCTTGCCATGATCGTCGTATATCAACGGTCCCAAAAGGCTTATGCTGAGTGTCAGCTTTGGCATAGAGGATATGCCCATGAAAGTTGAACCTTGGCCAAGGCTCCTCCCACTACACCAACTCCCTTTGGAGCTCTCTTGTGTTAGTATCTTGTTGGTGCAAGTGAGAGAATCTTCGCTTGACCGGTACAAGCAGTGAGTGCACGTCACCTTGTGTTGGGATGTTGCAAGTTCGAATCTCAATAATATGATTGTATAAATGATAGTAGGGGTGGCAATCGGGTCGGGGTGGCAGGTCAGAATACCTCAACACAAACACGACCCGTTTATTAAACGGGTCGAATGAGGCAAACACGAACATGACTCATTTATTAAACGGGTAACCTAGCATGACACAGTTAACCCGTTTAATAAACGGGTTGGGTCAACACGACACAATTACATGACACGGTGACCCATTTATTAAACGGGTCAACCCGATAACATAGACACGGTTGACGGGTTGGCGGTTAGATAAGCTAATATATAGAGAGTTAGGGTTAAATAAGTTTATATATATATATATATATATATATATATATATATATATATATATATATATATATATATATATATATAAACGGGGTGTAGGTTGACAGGTTCGTGTAAACAGGTTGACCCGCCCACCCAACCCATTTATTAAACGGGTTGGCGGGTTGGCGTACCCCTAACACGAACACGACCCGTTGAATAAACGGGTTAGGCGGGTCGACCCATTTACGATACAAACCCGTTTAAGCCAAACCTTAACTCGGCTAAGAAGCGAGTTGGCAGGTCGGGTCAGATTTTGCCACCAGTAACGGGTAGGGCTCTTCCTAACCCCAGCTTGCCTATAAAAAAGGTGATTTTTTTTCTTTTTTGGGAGAGTTTTGAACACTTTTTAGGTGTCAGCAAATGCTAGCGAGACTTATCGGTTAAACTCATCAATTGTTCATATACAGATTTCATTATTCATATTTCTTTTTGTCTTTTGTGTCCCACAAAATAAGAAAGGCCAAACTCCCTCTAATAAGTGGGTCCCTATGTTTCATTATTTAGGAGAATCCAAAGTCCAAACACGATCTCAACCCTTAGGCCACACCCAGTTATGCCGGTGACTCAAAATGACATATTTGAAAAAAAAAAAGTGGTTGTGATGGATCGGAAAGATTCCAGGATCCTACTCCAGTTCAGTCTCAGTTGGACATTTCTGAACCGGGTCCTTCCTAAATTACAATTACTCTGGCCCATTTATAGCACTATTTTCTTGTATCTTGTTAACCTGTTTCACAAGTTGGGAGCCCCTGTTTTTATATAATTTTTTTATTTTTTTCTACTATGTATTTTCTTTATAATTTATGAACTCCCATTAATCCTGCATAGAAAAAATCATATTTTTTATTTTTAAATTTACCATAGAAACCCCGGTGCCGAGATTAATGACATTGTTTTTATAGCATACCAAGAGCAAATAAAAACCTCCTTACACAAAAAAAAGAGCTCAAAAGATCTATTGGATATAGCTTGGTACTATTGAATCCCGATCCAATAAGATGCAACCCAATGCCACAAATCTGGTTCTCAGCAAGATTTCATCCCCTGAGATTTCTGAAAAATACGGGTTTTTGGAAGCGTCTTAGAGAAATATAATACACACAAATATAAATAAAAGCACATAAAATACACACAAATATAAATAAAAGCACAAACCATAATTTTTTTTTATCCAGTTATTATCACGATAAAATCATGATATTTCAAAGTGGTTTTATCACCTTTTTTTGGCATTGGACCGGTCTTTGAAATCGTCACGATAATTTCCAAACACGATGATATTTGTAACGTAGATGTAACCTGACTGAGGTGGACGAGTCTATGGAAATGGACATCAACACGTTTTCTAGAAGATCCAGATCCGATCCGGTTGCAGTCCCGGACTACACGATCCGAGCCAAGCCGAGCACAATAAAGAGAGCCCACCGACAGCTGACGTAATAATTAACATAATTATATTATTAAAAATAAATAAATAAAGAATAATAAGAAAATATTAAAATAAGAGAAAAAGAGAGGGGGAGCGTTGAACGTTATTCTTCGACGACGAAGACGCTTTTGGTCGTTTCTATGCGGACTTCTCACGAGCTGTTGCCAACCTGGCATTTTTCAAACTTACCATAATACCCCTATCACCATAAAAATGACACATGAGCTTCTGATATATATATATAACGTAATAATTAATTATAATTATATTATTAAAATTAAATAATAATAACAATATATTAAAATAAGAGAAAATAAGGAGGAGAGTTGAACGCTGTTCTTCCTCGAGCATGTGGTATCTCTCTTCTGATATATATATATATATATATATATAACATTTAATTAACTGTGTTTAATATTAGATAGATTCAACTTTATAAAAATAACTAAAATACTTTTTAAATGATAATATTTTTTAAAATACAAAGTTATTTTTGAATTAAAAATGTAAATTTGGTAGCTTTGTAAAGTATTTTTTTTGAAAAAAATATTGGTCTTTTCAATTCTCTCTAAGTTTAAAATATATATAATGCTAAAAAAATAATCATGCATTTAAAAAAATATAATTTCTTTAAGAATATTTTAATCATTTTAATAAGGTCGAATCATATAACCTATAGTTTAATATATATTTATAAGAAACCTACAATTACATATGCCCAAAATTACCAAAAATAGCATTGAGGATTAAGCAATGAAACTTTTTCATATTGGGTTCGGGTTGCAAACCAAACGAATATGGTCCAAATCATGGTTGATCTGAATACCAATCAAACATTTAAGCAATAAGTTGGAATCTGAATCCGCATTTTGAAATTAGATCCGATGAAGCATGTTCCAATCAAAACCCCAAGTTTGATGCCATTGCCATATCTGGTAATTAGAATAGGTTGATAACATGCGTTTTACATGTAAAAACATGCAAAACAGATTCAATTTGATCCATATCCATATAAGACTAGGGATGTAAACGGTTCTTATTGGAAACGGATGTGGCCAATATCATATTTGACCAATCAGATCTTGGCTAAACAGATTCCTATTTGGATTCAGATGGTGAAAAGCTCATACCGGATCTTCATTTTTACATGTAAATGGATCTGGTTATTCAACAAAGTCGAATATTTGTAAGATACGGTCACAAAATTAAAACCGTATCCACATCCAAATATAATAGGATATAACTTTAACTTACCAATCAAATTGGGTCCGATATCAGATAAAATCCAATTCATTTACATCCCTAATAAAGATTCAACTAAAATATCTAACAAAATCCAATTTCAATTTTGAAAGAGTCCAACCTTGTAAATCTAATATCTACACGTTGGGATTTCATTCCAAAAAGAGCCTTGTCCCAAAGAATGTGTCCAACACAATCTGATCTACCAAACCCATAGTTTGGTAATGATCCAAATTTCAAACCTACACAACGGCTAATTTTCAAAATAACCAAGGGCATGCTTGAAGAAAAGGACTACTAATGAAAAACATAATTCTGAAGGACATATCTGTCAACTCGCAGTTCAAAAGTTTGATCTTGTGGTAAAAGCCTTCCCGTCTGTTCTGCAAACCAACCGAATCTAGATCGACCTATATGTTGAGAAAACAAATGATTAAAAAACTCTTTTTGGAAAATTTGTAATTTTTTTTTTTATCTTCACATGGTTAGTACAGTCACTAGACGAGATAGTGGCCAACAACATAAAAAGTAATGTTAAATTTAGAAAAAAAAATAAAAGTGAGATAAGAGACTCTTGCTTGGCTTCTACTTCATAATTCACACTTTTCCACCATATCTTCTTCCTTCTTAGTCTCACTCCAACCCACCAAGTTTCCGGCATTTCCCCGTAGGAAAACCAAGGCATTCCCGGCATTGGCTCCCCAGGGAAGGTCCCCACTACCAACAAACAGATCAGATCTGTTCTTGCCTGAAAATACAGCAGAAACACAGAAATACTTGATCTTTTCCCTCTTGGAAAACGGGGGGAAACCAATAAAAATCCCACTTTCTGCTGCTAGAAAACCGACTAGACCCATCTTCTCTTTTCCAGAATCCCAACAAAAATTCAATCTTTTTCCTTGCCGGAAAACCCACAAAATGCCACCAGTTCCCTTCTGAAAAACCCATAACAAGCCCAACAAAAAACCAGATCCTTCTCTTTTCCGGAAACTCGTTGCACTACACGTAAAATCCTACTTTTTCTAGGGGAAATCCATCGAAAAAACTCGATCTTTCTGCTGCATTTTCGCCGGAAACCATCGGAAGAACTCTATTTTGCCGGAGAATTTTCGCCGGAAAGGTCCAGTAAAAGAGAAGCATGTTTGGTAGGGACCCCTGGGGAGGCTCCCTGGAGATCAACGCCGATTCCGCAACCGACGACGATCGGAGCCGGAATCTGCATGACTTCGACCGCGCCGCGCTCTCGCGGCAGCTCGACGAGACGCAGCAGAGCTGGCTCCTCGGCCCGAGCGAGAAGAAGAAGAAGAAGTATGTGGATCTCGGGTGCATGATCGTCAGCCGGAAGCTATTCGTGTGGACGGTGGGGACGATCGTCTTCTGCGGGCTGCTCGCCGGCCTCATCATCCTCATCGTGAAGACGGTGCCGCACCACCACCGAGCGCCGCCGCCGCCGGATAATTACACGCAGGCGCTCCACAAGGCCCTCATGTTCTTCAATGCTCAGAGATGTAAGCATTTCGATCGATTGGGGTCTCTTTTGGTGCCATTCTGTTTCTGAATTGGGTGTTTATGAAGATGGTTTGATCTGTTAGATTGGTGGTTTTCTTTAAAGTTTCCAAATGTGGATTTCTTAAGCATCATTGATATGGGCAACTAGATTTGTGTTATTTTTTTTTTCAAAATTTTATCTGGCTTTAGTTATTTATTTTATTTTTAACGGGAGTATTTTTAGATGTTTTTGTTTTGTTTTTTGAGAGAGTTACTGTTTCTCAGTTTTTTTTATTTATTTTTTAATTGTAAAAGTGTGGATTTCGTGGTTGTCATGCATGGGGATGATCGGATCTGTCTGTTAATTTTAATGGGTCATCTTTAAAAAAAATTCCAATGTATTAAATTATCTGATATTCTATTTTGATCTTGATTAGGGTACCATTACAGTGTTTTAAGTTGTAGATTTCCTTCTTTTCATGCATGGGAAAATTGGATCTGTTTTAATTTCATTTAAATGCTTTTAAAAAAACGAAATCCATTAAAATTCTTTCTTGTCATACATGAGAAAATTTTGTCTGTTTTAATTTCATCTAAATGTTTAAAAAATTGTGAACTCGATAGTTTATCTGAGTTTTTCCTTTGGAAAATTATGAATCCATTAGATTATTTTGCGTATGGTGCATGGAGAAATTTGGTCTGTTCTAATTTGATCTAAATGCTAAAAATAGAAAGAACCCATTAGTTTATCTGATCTTCGTCCATCTTTTGTTCTTTCCATTCATACTCGGGCTGTGAGTTGTGTTTTCTTTTTTTCTTTTTTAAATTACATGATGCATGTGTTTGTTCGATCTAGTTTCAAATCAACCGTTTTTGAAGAGTAGTTTTTAAAATTATTTTTGCATCTTTTTGTGATCATCGTCGGATTGGCTCGGTTTCATGATTTTCAGGGATTCTAATTCAATATTATTTTTTTCCCTGGTTCGTTTGACTTCAAACTATTTTTCTGTAGCATGTATGTATAATTTTCTCATTCGATATGTCAGAATTTAATTATATTATCAAATTTTCTCCTCTGATCGAGTTTTAATTATGGATTCGGTTTCCTCATTTTTGAGGATTGTAATTCAATGCTATTTTCTCTCCTGGTCTGTTTGACTTACAACCATTTTTCTGTAATACTTATGTATAATTTTTCATTTGATATGTTCAGAGATTTAATTATATTATCAATTGTTTTCCTCTGATCGAGTTTTAAATTTTGTACTGTAAAGATACTTTCCATTCATTTGATATGCAGATCTGGTTCATTAGATCACTGTGTCTAAAGGTGGGATGTCAATGTGCGTTATGCGTGAGAGATATCTGTTATATTTATTTTCCATTTCCCCAATATCACGGACTCATGCTTTCTGCTTGTAAACCTCTCTCTCTCTCTCTCTCTCTCTCTCTATATATATATATATATATATATATATATATATATATATATATATATATATATATATATATATATATATATATATATTGCTGGAAACATGCTAAATGTTTTTTTTGGGATTTTTCATTTTATTTTAAAATTATGACCATACAGATGTGATCTACGTACTTGATTTTATAGGCGTTCAATTGTGACACATGGGTGGGGTTTTATAAGGTTCAAAAAATCAACGGTCCAAATTCTTTGTAAATTTTTTAGGCTCCAAAATATCATTATTTTTATCGAAAACACATGATCCAGGTGCTGATTCCTAGTAAATCAACCATGTTCTATGGAGTCAGAATTGCAAAAGGAACACCAGAAAAGCCAAAAAAACCATTTAGCATGCTTCCATCACTCTATTAATTTAAAATTTGAATTTGATATTTTTTATGTTTTGATCTTTTTAGCGTCTCCTCCAACCTTTTCTCTGGGCAGCTTTATTCCTGCTCAGCAGACTGCGGCATGGTTATTTCTTATGAATGCAATTTTCACCTGTAACTGTTTATCTTGTTTATCTGATTTGGAAAGATGTGTTAGACTATTCTATCTGTACCGACACTCCTAACTCTCTGTTTTTAAACTTTATGATACAGCTGGGCCACTTTCTAAAGGTAACAATGTATCATGGAGGGGAAACTCTGCAATGAAAGATGGGTTGTCTGATGATTCTTATCGTAAGAGTCTGGTTGGTGGGTTTTACGATGCCGGGGATGCAATCAAGTTCAACTTTCCTCAGTCATTTGCCTTGACCATGTTGAGTTGGAGTGTGATTGAGTACAGCACGAAGTATGAAGCTGCTGGTGAACTCGATCATATTAAGGAGTTGATCAAATGGGGAACAGATTATCTTCTCAAGACCTTTAACGCTTCTGCAGATACCATAGATGTGATTGCCGCTCAGGTGAATCAATTAATGATGGTTGTTTTTATTTCTTCAATCCCGTCTTTCATGTCTTTGATTCTTGTCAAATATTTGAACACAAGTTTGCACAAACATCTACCAGGTTGTCATATATTTTTGTCTATATTTTGATTCCTATGAACTACATATGCCATTGTCATTTTGTTGTGTATTAAGGTTGGTTCTGAATCATATCCAGGTTGGTGTTGGAGATACTTCTAAGGGTCCTAGCCCCAATGACCATTACTGTTGGATAAGGCCAGAAGACATCAACTACCCGCGCCCTGTATACCAATGCCACAGCTGCTCGGATCTTGCTGCAGAGATGGCTGCAGCCTTGGCTTCTGCATCTATTGTTTTTAAGAGCAACACGGCATATTCAAAGAAACTTGTTCATGGTGCCCAAGCACTGTTCAAGTTCTCTAGAAGTCAAAGAGGCCGGTACAGTCCTGGTGGCACTGATCCTTCACTATTCTATAATTCTACTGGGTACTATGATGAGTATGTGTGGGGTGCTGCATGGATGTATTATGCAACTGGAAACACTTCCTTCCTTCAACTAGCCACCACACCCGGTATTGCTAAACATGCTGGGGCATTTTGGGGTGGTCCTGATTATGGCGTCCTCAGCTGGGATAACAAACTTGCTGGTGCTCAGGTAATATTAGGATGACTTATAGTTCTTTTTGCACTATCATCATCATCATCGCAGTCATCATGACTGTTCTGGTCTTTATGTTAGTCATGGAAAACATACATTTAGGAATATTACATGGTCAACCATGACATTTCAAACCCTCAAAAGGTGGATCTTATGCTGCAGATTTAATGTACATGTTCAATCGGTTTTCTTGGTAGAAACATATGAAATTGGGTGTAATTTAAAATCTTCAAAGCACTTCATGATCATTCCTTAGTGGTGGACTCTTTTACAGTCCTCCCATGTCAGATTTTCTAGCATTTAAGATTGTAACGTTCTTGGAATAATTGAAAGTAAATTTTACTAATTACAGTTGCATATGCTTTAGAGTTTTACACGATTATTTTGTTTATGCAGGTTCTGTTGAGTAGGTTGAGACTGTTCCTAAGTCCTGGCTATCCATATGAAGAAATGTTGAGGACTTACCACAACCAGACCAATATCATAATGTGTTCATACTTGCCAGTTTTCACTAGCTTCAACTGGACTAAGGGTTTGTATTTTCCACCAGCCTTGTCTTTCTTTTCTGTTCTCCTCAATCCCATAAGAAATTGAGAGAGAGATAAGCAAAATTAAGTTCCAGTTCAGCTCACAGACTAGATCTGAGTTACCATCTCAATACTGATGAGAAGTGATGCACTGTTGCAGGGGGCTTAATTCAGCTGAACCATGGAAGGCCACAACCTCTTCAGTACATTGTAAATGCAGCCTTCCTTGCTTCTGTTTACAGTGATTATCTTGATGCTGCAGATACACCTGGCTGGTACTGTGGTCCCAATTTCTTCACCACAGATGTCCTGCGAAATTTTGCAAGAAGCCAGGTATCAAAGTGTTTCTTTCATGATATGGGTAATGCCTATCAAAACATGTAATTTGACTTTGGACACATACGCGTGAACATGCACGCACGCAAGCACAGCCCCCCCCCCCTTCTCTCTCTCTCTCTCTCTCATGTGTCAGAAAACATGGTATACAAAATGAGATTAATCTTGACACTAAAATGCAAACAGGGCCTTAAGGTGATTGTCATGGTCTGCTGACTGCAATTCATGGTTGAATTGATTTCGAATTGACTCCAGATTGCACCATCATAACTTCATAAGAGAATAGATTCTGACCTCCAAAATTTTGTCCCAAAACATGTTGATGGTAAATGGTCCATAGCAATTTCATCATACGGTTCAATTTAGTTATAAGATAGAAAGCATTTTCTATTAATGTTCCCCCAAAACTTTGTTCTGAAGTTCTATGACTTGATAGATCTTCGAAAAGTACACCTGTTTAGATTCAAGCAAGTGATCTGATTTTAATAACCCAGACCTTCATGGAGAAGTGCTTTAAGTAACTCCAGCAGCTTGTTGCTTCCGACGAGGGACTCATTGAATGGCTTGGCGTAGTAGTGATTAGTTCAGGTGAGTTTGGTAATAGTGATTAATTCAATTGACGTTTGCCACATCTGAGCTTCATATGATGTGGGTCCTCAGCCATTTCATGTCCATTGTCATAATCTGTTATAATCCACTTCTTAGCGATGTTTAAGCCTGTTGCTGAAATTTAACCAGCTCCATTGCACAACTTATTTATTGGGTGATAAATCTCAAATAGCAGGCATGCCAAGTGCTAATTGTTCTCTCCATTTCATTCATCTTCGTCTGTCTTGTTAATGACCAATGTATTCTCAAATCAGTTGATTGTTTAGGTATTTATTATTATTTTTGGTTTCTACAGATCGATTACATTCTTGGTAAGAACCCCAGGAAGATGAGCTATGTCATCGGCTATGGTGATCACTATCCTACACACGTTCACCATCGTGGTGCATCGATACCCAAAGATAGGACCAACTACAACTGCAAAGGTGGAAGGAAATGGCTTGACAGTTCAAAACCGAACCCGCACACACTTGTTGGTGCCATGGTTGCTGGACCAGACAAGAACGATGGGTTCCACGACGTTCGCACCAATTACAACTATACGGAGCCTACTCTAGCAGGCAATGCTGGGTTGGTTGCAGCATTGATCTCTTTGTCCACGCATGAGAATGTGAATGGGATCGACAAGAACACAATATTCTCTGCTGTTCCTCCCATGAACCCAATTACACCTCCACCTCCTGCACCATGGAAGCCATGAGAAAATAATGGACTTTGAGATTGATTGTACTCGAGTATTTAAGGATGTTGCAATTGTTAGTCTTTGAAACCCTTTACGGCTTTGGGTGTTTGGATAGAACCCACGTCCATCTTATGGAAGCCCAAAATAGGTGTGTTCAGTATAGCCTACGGGTTATCTTTTGTATGTATGATTTCTTTTTTCGTGTTCTTAAATCTTCTGCCGATGTAGTAACTATATGTGGGCAGATGGGATTCTTTTTGAAATGAAAAAACTGCATGGTCATAATGAATAAGAAAGCTTATGCCAATTCTCTCTCTCTGTGTGTGTGTGTGTGTGTGTGTGTGAGTAATCTTCTGCTGATGTATTGTAGAATTGGACAGAGTGGATTAGTCTTGGAATGAATTCTTTTGTTGGATATGATGAATATTAAAACCTGTGTGTGTGCGCATGCAAGTGCATGTGTTTGTTTGCGTGTGTGACAGACCTGGAAAACCAACAATCTAAAATCATTTTTTCTTTAATTTTTACTCGGAGAAACCACTTAATGATCATAGACCTAGTCGCCTTGACTCTGCCTGCCATATGTACAGTCCCGTCTTGGCAGCGGCTTACCCTTCACCCCTGGAAAGTCACAACGCTTCGTCTTGCGCAGGGGGTGACGCTCATGAGATTTGAACCTATCTGAAATCAATGTTCTGCACAGTTTTTGTAGTAAGGTGCCCTAGGGTTTGGTTTTGTACGCCACAAGGCCTGTCGGCATGGGAAAAATTCAGATCCAGCCCTATTGTCTTGGGCCCATCTATGGTGCTGTCTATACCAACAGCCCAGGCTGTTCTGAGCCAGACCAATTATTATTGAAAGCAGAAAAGGGAAAGAGGAGGCAAGGTCTGGGAACACCCTGGGGGAAAAATCGGGTTTGGGGAACCAAGGTGGGGGCCCAAACCTGGCCCACAGCTTTGGTACACAAAATCAATCAGTTTGTGCCAGCTCGATCTCCAAAGCCTAGCCAAGTCTTACTTTGTCAAGATAATGTGATGAAAGTAGGGGTGGCAATTTCTGACACGACCCGCCAACCCGACCCGCCAACCCGCCTCTTAGGCGGGTTCGGGTTGGGCTTAAGCCAACCCGTTTAATAAACGGGTCGACCTGCGTAACCCGTTTATTAAACAGGTCGGGTTCGGGTTGGGGTATGCCAACCCGGCTGACCCGTTTAATAAACGGGTTAGGCGGGTGGGTCAACCCGCCAACCCGACCTGCCAACCCGTCCACCCGACCCGCCAACCCGCCAACCCGACCCGCCAACCTGCCTACCTGCCAACTCGATCCGTCAACCAGCCAACCCGACCCGCCAACCTGAAAACCCGTTTACCCGACCCAACCCATTTATTAAATGGGTTGGCGGGTCGTGTCGGGTTACCCGTTTATTAAACGGGTCGGGTTCGTGTTTGCCACAGCCGACCCGTTTAATAAACGGGTCGGGTTCGGGTTGAGGTATGCTGACACGCCAACCCAACCCGATTGCCACCCCTAGATGAAAGTCATGGCCGAAATCAGCAAAAAACATGTCAACCTTGAGTTATTATAGACAAAAACTGATGCCTATATAAGGCCCCGTTGAAAACCTGGTTTAGGTGGAAACCAGGTTTTGGAGAACAAACTGGGGTTTTGTCTGTTTGGGTGACACAAAACCCAGTTTTCATAAACCAGGTTTAAGAAAAACCTGGTTTATGAAAAATTATGGGGGACCAGGTTTTTCACTTGGAAAACCTGGTTTATGGGGGTACCTTCACCCTCTCACCTTCATGCCCCAGGCACCACTGTACCGCCACCATAGTGACAAAAGTTAAAAACGGCAAAAAACTAGGCAGATTTTTTGAAAATTTTCAGTAAAATCTTGTGAATAAAAAATATATATAAAAATATAAAAAATAATTTTTATAAGAAAATATAAATAAAACACATTTAAAAATAAAAATCTTGGGGGTTTTCAGGATAAATATCTTTTAAAAATATATTTGTCACGGTCTGAAAATCTTGCAAGAAATTGTCATTTTAAACTTTCAGGCAATTTCTCACGATATATTGGCGATATTTTTATAAATATTGTGATATTTGTCACAGAGACCTCCACTACCTGCCACCTTAGTTCAATACCATCAACGCCGGAAGGTACCAGACCATCCATTTTCCAGCCAGAAAATGGCCAGTTTGTTTTTTCCTGTTTTGCTAAAGGATCCAATATATCCATCCATTAGGTTGTAGTCTTTAGAATCCACTAGGGATTCCCACTTCCATAGTCATGTTTGGGATGCAGTTTTTACCCTCATAAATGAAGTGGAAGTCACCAGAAGGTCACCGGTGTGATCAACTTCAGAAGTGTCGATGGTAATTACCACCTCTCCCTTGTGAAAGCTGAAATGAGGAATTGGAACTGGCAAAGGTCATGCTAATTCCTATTTTTCTCTTTTTTTCCTGGTTTCCAAACAGGTTTGGAAGTGGGGGTTCCACACTTACCACTCGGGTGACCTCGGACAGTCACTTCCCAAACAGAGTTTTTATCAACTAAAAACAAGTCTTTTAATTGTTTTTTGTTGTTATCCAAATATGACCAAGACCAGGTATTTGGTCAATTGAGTTTGCCAAAAACCTGAGTTTTTGAAAACCCAGGTTTTGAGACCTGTCATAATATGGAGAGGTGGGGACACCCACCCGGTCGCCCAAGTGGCAGCAGGCTTGGAGAGAAGATGCTGATCCCTTTGTCCCAGGTTCGACCCCCACCAGGGGTACGGGTGCCTTTAACTGGTGGGCTTTGTAAGGGTTTGAGTGTCAGTGACCCGACCCAAGGTTTACTTGACATGGAGGCGAGATATCTCAAGAAACAAGCTCCCACCGGCCACCCCACTTCCTCGATGTCAAAATTGATTCGGACCCTGAATCGTTTTGGGAATAGGCCTTTTGAACCAAACCGAGCCAAATAGAATCAAAACATACCCAGGTCCATATACTAATCTTTTTACATTGAAAAATCACTGGTCATAACCAAAACTGGGACCAAGTCTTGTATAAAATTTTACAAACCATACCCAGCTCCATATACTAATCAGATCCTTTAAATTGGACCTGAATTCTAATAGAACTTCGTTCTTTATCACCAAACCCTGACCTTATAGGGTTTGGTCCGGGTTGAGTCTGGGTCAAACCCGACCCATTGACACCCCTACGTACTAGGCCTATAATTGCGAATTTCAAAACTATGGTCTTAACTAACAATTAAAGTCGAGTATCCTAAACCAACTAGACTACAACGAGAGCATGCTTTTTGTAATTAAAATAATAAAGTCAATCAACACTTGGTCTGCTTGAATTATGACTTGGGCTTCAGAAGCAGAGAGCCACCACAGTGTGGAACAGTGTTGCGAATTGGCCTGAATCGGCGGCCTATTTGGTAAAAAAATCTATACGAAATTTGAATCTGCTTATATTTAAAAAGATTTTAAATATTTTTTAATAATAATAATTTAATATTTAAAAATAAAAACATGTGATTTTTTACGATAAATATCACGACATTTATGTTTCTGGTAAAAAAAAACACAAGAAATTTAAAATATTATGAGAAATTACCGATTTTAACTTTCAGATTTTTTCACGATATTTTTCATAAATCTTCACTTTATTTTCATTTCTCATAGTGCCAATTTACCGCGACACCTTATTTATATTTGGTTTATTCTTTCTATTTTGTTTAATTTGATTTGTTTGCCATTGTAAAATATATATATATATATATATATATATATATATATATATATATATATATATATATATATATATATATGACTTAATTCATACCATTTTACCTGGTTGCAACACTTGCCAAAATTTGACACCAAAATCTGCTTAATTCAAGAAACATATTTAGATTTGGACTTAACCAAAAACAAACTTAACATGTGGAAAAGTCTCCTCTTCTATGACTTTTCAGACATGATCCTGCATCAAGAGAATGAGATATCATACCCATAATTGAATATTTCAGAATCTGAAAGTAAATTTAAATTTTAAAATAACTCTAACTTTTAGAACAAAAAAAAAATAGAATCATTTTTAAATCTTCAATGCAAGTGATTTACCACTTGTTACAGTACAATTTTTTTTTTATAATGATGATGAAGAAGGAATCCTCATTGAGAACTGGGTGCCTAATAAGCCCGACTTTCTGCGAGATAAAACTCCGGGTTAAGGACACGACCACCGAGCCTTATGTGCCTCAACTGTGATATAGCAACAGCAGCCCCAATGCACCAAAATCTGTGTAATTCAAGAAACATATTTAGATTTGGATCTGACCATAAACGAACTTAACATGTGGGAAAATCTTTTCTTTTTATGATTTTTCTCAAGGTTGTTAAATGCGATGAGGCGAAGCGAGGCGTTGAGCCTGCGCTTCGCCTCTGAGGCGTACGCCTCTCACAACTGGTATGGAAGTGAAGCGGTGGGAGGGGAGGCAGGGAGCGGCGGAAGAGCAGTTGGCCGGCATGTGGCGGTGGATCCACCGGCACTTGGGGTTAGCACAGCCGACGAATCGGGCGGAGGAGGAAGACTTGGGGATGAAGGAGGGGGTTCTGGAGGTTGATGAGGGGCAATTTGCGCATCATAGCACGCCTCATTACCTTGAGCGTGCGCCTCGCCTCTGAGGCGTACGCCTCTCACAACACTGATTTTTCTGACTGGTGGCACCAAGCAACCCTTAAATGAGAACGAGATTTAATACTCATAATTGGATATTTGAGAATCTGAACGTAAATTTAAATTTAATTTAAAAAATAACACTAACTTTTAAAACAAAAGAATTTTTAGAATCATTTTTAAATCTTCATTGCTAGTGATTTTTAAAAAAGTGTCATCGTCATTAGAAAACATGACCTATTTACCACTTGTTACAGTACATTTTTTTGTGTGATAACGATGATGATGAAGGAATAGGCTCAGCTTACTGCAAGATAAAACTCCTGGTTGAGGACACGACCACCGAGTCTTATCTGCCTAAACTGTGATATAGCAACAACAGTCCCATGCACCAGCGGGATTTGATCGTAGGCCTTCAGCTTGACGCAGGACACCACTGGCCACATGGATAACCCCCTCGGTGGTAATTACAAAAAGATTAATATATTATGCAACATCCAACCTTATGGAGAAATGATTCCAACAAGCTTCTCAATATGATTAGAGATTGGGCCGGTTGCAAGTAGAGCTCAATCCAAAGGACCCTAACCTCTTCCCACCAACATAATCTCAAGGACTCATAGAGCAAGTAGGACGTGAAAAGGGGACATTGAGGAATAGTTTATGGATGTTCTGTCACAAAGATACGATTACAACCGGACACAACACATGTTCGAGACTAGGGGTGGCAATTTCTGACACGACCCGCCAACCCGCCTCTTAGGCGGGTTCGGGTTGGGCTTAAGCCAACCTGTTAAATAAACGGGTCGACCCGCGTAAACCGTTTATTAAACAGGTCGGGTTCGGGTTGGGGGTATGCCAACCCGCCAACCCGGCTGACCCGTTTAATAAACGGGTTAGGCGGGTGGGTCAACCCGCCAACCCGACCCGTCAACCCGTCAACCCGCCAACCCGACCCGTCAACCTGACCCGCGAACCTGAGAACCCGTTTACCCGACCCAACCCATTTATTAAATGGGTTGGCGGGTCGTGTCGGGTTACCCGTTTATTAAACGGGTCGGGTACGTGTTTGCCACAGCCAACCCGTTTAATAAACGGGTCGGGTTCGGGTTGAGGTATGCTGACCCACCAACCCATCGTGTCGACCCGCCAACCCACCAACCGGACGGGATTGCCACCCCTATTCGAGACAGGAGTTCATTAAATCTTTGAAAAATAGGGCACGAGGACACATATTTTTGTTAAATTTCAGCCAATTAAAATATATTAATATTTAATATATATATATAATACATTTTATTGAAATAATAGTAAAATATCTTAAAATAATAAAATAATGTCTACACTGTCATAGCATGTCCAGCAGTGTCACTAGAAAATGCAGCCAAAATGGCGTGTCTCTGTGACATAGCGTATGTTTGATGTACACAAGCTCGGATCCAAGGTCTGATATAGATATGCCTGATGTGAGTCTATCAACAAGTCCAACCAATAAGGGCGTCCTCGAAGGCTCTTAGGGATGTCAATGGTATGCCTTGGGTAAGATGCCGACCCAGCATCCAACGAGGACTCCGCTTGTTTGGTAGAAACTGTAAGTGCACATCACCTTGTGTTGAGATGTTGCAAGTTCAAAACCCAATGGTACATTGTATAACTGGTGGGGGTCTGCCTAACCCCAACTCGCCTATGAAAAAAAAGAAGATGCCGGCCACACATGAACATGTTTAATGGACTTCAGTAAGGTCTTCAACATCTGATTAGTTAAGTGAGTTCGACTTCACTTTTTGTTCTGGTAATTCTTGCATTCAGATCTCAGAAAATTCAAAATTTATTAACATTGGAATCTGTTTATGAATGGATACATGTCCAATTAGAGAATCCGGATTTGGTAAAAGTTTTTTACCATCCATATCCAGATCCAACTGAGCCAAATCTGGTTTAGCAAAACAAGAGGGTTATTGCCAGATGCTTTAATAAGCAATTGGTGGTTGGATCATTTAACTCAGTAAGCCCTTCTGGACTGTGCGTAAACCTTCAAGAAATTCAGAAACCATAGATGAATATTTTTTTTTTTTTATGATGAAGAAAAACCCTCACCAAGAACCGGGTCATTTAATGGACCCACTTCTCAGTGAGGTAAAACTCCAAGTTGAGGACACGACCACCGGCCTTACATGCCCCAACTGTGATAAAGCAATGGCAGCTCCTATGCACCAGTGAAATTTGTGCCTGGGCATTCAGCTTGAAACAGGACCCCCCCTGACCACAAGGGTAACCACCGCGGTGGTAGTTTGCAAAAGTAATGCCAAGATTTCAAATGAGTTCATCCTTAATTAGCTGCATGTTTAAACGTAATGGTTTTTTCTTAGCAATGAAATCAGAACAATACATACCGAAAGTGTCATACCTCTGCCTTATGTTCCAATATAACATGCATTGGATCTCATGAACACCCATTTGTTTTCTAGCAATTAGTTTTGATCCACATGTCATCTGCATCATCGCTGGCAGTTTAATGCCTAGGCTTTCACAAATATCTGGTAAAAATTAGAAATTCCTCCAATCGCTTTGCTGCTATCGCAAAAGAACAACGCAATGTCAGAACTCCAGATATTTCTGATTATCCACTGGAAAACAAAAAGGACTTATAATTCCATTGCAATTCCATCTAAGACTTGTTTTGATCAATCAATTAATATGTAGACATAAAATTACTATTTACAAACAAAAAGTCTTCAAGAAAAGAACGGTCTTTCACCATACATGGAGAAGATATACACCAAAAATTAGGAAAGAAACAAGTTCATTTACTATCCGACCCGATCTCATCAGAAACATATCCATCGGAACTATCATCACTTGAAGTTTCACCTGTTTCCTCTGGTGTGTATCCTTAGTTTTGGCCGTCTGTGTCACCACCTGATTCATCCTCAGGCTCCTCATTGAGTTCTATATCCACTTAAAAATACTTTACCTCTCTCTTCTGGCGTTTTCCTCTTCCAAAATCTTCACTTTTTGATGCATTACTATTGCATTCAGCAAGTATCTCAGGCCATTCGTTTGCTTTTGGTCATCTTGGATATTGATCAGGAAGTGGAATAAAAGTTTGGATGCCACCAAGATATATAGCCATTCTCTTCAGGGGGTATCAAGGAGAGTTTGAATAGCATTCTCATCATAACTAAATGATGTTGCTTCTACGCTTTTATTTGCATTCTCCGAGCTACATGAAGCAGTACCGAGTGCAGCTCCTTAACGTCAAGCTTTGTTTTAGGATTCATCACTAGATTCTCGATGGCCAACTTTCTCTTAGATTTCTGCAAAATCTTTTCCTCCACTGAACCTTTTGTTATTAAATGACAGGGCGCAATGGACCAATTCTGTGTGCCCTTGACTGTGCTTGCAAGTCAGCAAAGGGATTGAAATCTGGATCTGTAAACAAGAGAGAGAGAGAGAGAGCCGAACTATAACCATCAACATTACGAAACGAAAACAGGTTCAACCAACATTGAACCTACCGGGAAACCAAACACGGGCCCAAGACATGCCAAGGAGCCCCAAAAAAGGGAAAAAGAAAAGAAAAGGAGAGATGCAAGGAGAAAAGGAAGAAAGAAACAAGAAGCCAATACAGTTAGGCGACGAGCATCACCCAGGATCATGAATGGTCCCTGGAGGCAGATGGTGTTGCAGATCAGGGATGTTGATGCGGAGAATGGCGTATACGTCCGCCAAAATAAGGTTCACCATCTTGTTGAACACTGCCAGAATATGCCGAAAAATAGCGTTGTTGCGAGTCATCCATACGGCCCACCATGACGAGAGAAGCCAAGTTCGCCAAATAATAC
Source organism: Nuphar pumila (assembly GCF_984573655.1). Classification (NCBI taxonomy): domain Eukaryota; kingdom Viridiplantae; phylum Streptophyta; class Magnoliopsida; order Nymphaeales; family Nymphaeaceae; genus Nuphar; species Nuphar pumila. The sequence continues at coordinate 144,843,948 of NC_143250.1, read as the reverse complement.
GCCATTTGTTGCAATAACGAACTGGTTGAGGACCCCACAACAAATCATTGGCGAACGATTCCTGACGCACGCTAACCCCCGGCTTATTCCAAGTCACCTTAAAGATGTTTTGAAAAACAGAGCACTCCCAAAAAAGGTGAAAGGCAGATTCTTCAGCCGCCTCACACAACACACATTTACTCGGCAGATGAAAACCGATGGATTTGAGGAAGTTGTCAGTCTGCACCCGATTGTGTAAGATTAGCCAAGCCAGGAAACATGATCTCGGAGTGGGACCCTTGCCCCAGATCAGGTTCGTCGGAAACCGGTCCACCCTCGATGGAAGGAGAGCGAGGTAGCCTTATTTAGAGCGGAAAGATCCGTTCGGAGCAAGGTTACGACCAAAGAACAGAGACTGTGATTCAACATTGCCATTATGAGATAGAACTGCAGACCATGCTTGGATCCATGATCGACGAAGCTTTGACATAGATCGCTGACGCACGCTTGTGGCCCCCACCAATGATTCCACACCACCGTATTTAGCTAGAAGCACGCTTGCACACGGAGACCCAGGTTGGTGTGCAAGCCAGCTCTGCTTCACGACAAGAATCATACTCCTCAGCCGGGGGTCCTTGATTCCCAAACCCCCCCTATTTTGGGGTAGTCGAAGAGTGTCCCACCCTATTAGGTGGCGCTTGTTTTCGTGACCACGCCCAGACCACAGGAAGTGCGTCATTACCTGAGCTATCTTCTTACTAACCCCCATGGGCATCAGGAACATAGACATAAAAAATTCTGGCATAGCAGAAAGAACGTGCTTGATGAGAGTTAGTCTACCTGTGATAGAAAGGTAGGACGCTTGCCAGCCCAAATTTTTTTTCTGAACCCTTTGGATAGTGGTGCTCCAGGCTGCCGTTGATACACGACTGATTTGGAGCGGCAGACCCAGATAAGAGAAAGAGTTATCCGAAACCGAGCATCTGAATATCCGTTGGCCCAAGTCCAACATAGAAGCAAAGGCGTTGACCATGAAAAGACAACACTTCTCGTAGTTCAAGGATAAACCTGACATCGATTGGAAAAAAAGAAGGACAAGCTTGAATCTTAACATTTGTTGGATGGAGGCCCTTCCGAAGATAATTATGTCATCAGCGAATGTCAGGATCTGACTACGACACTCTTGAATACCGAGAGATTCAATTAGATCACCCTCCACTGCCCTCTTAACCAAGACCACCAGGCCTTCAGAGACGACGTTAAAGAGTAACGGAGACAGAGGACATCCTTGTCGAAGACCACGACCAAGTTTGAATTGTTTTCCCTTGACCCCATTGATCTGAAACTGTGATTGGGCATTGGTTACCAGCTCATGCACTCAGCTAGAGAAACGCCTACCAAAGCCCAAGTTTGCCAAAATGTTGAAGAGGAACGGCCAATGAACCGAGTCGTAGGCTTTATGAAAGTCAAGCTTCAGAGTGAAAAAGACCCCCCCGCTGATCTTGAGAGAGTGCAACACTTCTGTGGCCAAAATGAAGGAATGTTGAAGTCTTCTGTTAGGAATGAAGGCGAACTGAGCCTCTGAGAAAATCCTAGGAGCAATTGAACGCATCTTGTTAGCTAAGACCTTGGCGATAATGCGATATAAACTCCCTAACACTGATATAGGTCTAAACCGCGAGATATCCGATGCGGCTTCCTCCTTAGGAATAAGCGACACAATTGCTAGGTGAGAATGAACCGGCAATCGGCCATTTCGATGAAACTCGGCGAAGACACTAAGAATGTCACTCTTAACGCATTGCCAGAATATGCGAAAGAAATCCACAGGATAGCCATCAAATCCTGGAGCTTTCCACCCAGACGACTCCCGCACCGCCGAGACGATTTCTTCTTCGGTGAACAATCCCTGAATCGAGTTGGCTAGGGCTCGATCCATGGACAAAAATAAAGTTGAACCCATATTGCCACCTACAGCTTGGTTGCAGGAATACAGGTTAGAAAAATAGTTGGAGACAATATTGAGTACCTGATCGCCCGAAAAGGAGACACCATTGATATACAGAGTGTGAATCACATGTCTTCGATGCCTGTGAGATGCTAACGAATGAAAAAACCTTGTATTCCCGTCACCCGCTTTAAGCCAATTCACCCTTGACCGCTGCTTCCAACGAATTTCATCCTTTAGACGCCACGATTGCACTAGAAGAGTCAGCTCGGCCGATCTAGCATTGAGACATTCAATATCTGATGCATTCATATAGGACGTATCCAAGAGAGACTGATTGATAGAAGCCAGCTCTCGCTCTCAATCTCCCAGATTTTGGAATTTACTTATTCTATTGGAGATAAGCCAAGATTTGATATCGCGAGATAGACAAAAAAGCTTAACCATGCATCTTGTAGCCGCCCGGACTGCAAAGCAAGGTCTACTCCAAGATTGATGGACTAACGACTCGAAGCCCGCCTCCTTAAGCCACCATTGCTCAAATCTAAAGGATCTATCGCCGGTGAAGCCTTGACCCCATCGGATAACAATCTAACTATGGTCTGAGACAGATGGTGGCAGAAGACAATAAGAGATGTCATTAATAGAACTCAGCAGCTCTGACGAAACAAGCACCCTGTCTAGCAGACGGAAGCACGGAGTAGATCGTCGATTGGACCACGAGAAAGTTTCACCAACATGGGGAACGTGGTACAACCGGTTCATCTGAATAAAATTTTGGAAGCCCCTCATTGAAGCCGAGAAATTAACCGGAAAGCTAGAATCGATAGGAGACATAAGGCAGTTGAAATCTCCCATGATAATATGTTGATCCCCGAATGAAGCAATTACCGTATTTAAGTCCAACCAAAACTCCTCCCGACGGCTTTGACGGTGGGGACCATACACCATAGTGACCACAACTGAAATAGTCTGAGTAGGTAAGGGAAGAGTGATGGATATGGAAAACGTACCTTCGTCCACCTGTTGTAAGGCTAGAGAATGCTTCCCAAGGATGAGGATGCCTCCCACATATTGAGTCGCAGGCTTGAAGAAGGAATCTGCACCACGCCAGATTTCGGAGACGACCGAGCTCGAGATATCTGCCATCTTCGTTTCACAAAGAGCAATAAGATCGGGCTTTTCTTGACGGATCCAACTCGCCAGGAAAAGACGTTTGGTGGGGCAATTCAGTCCCCGAATATTCCAACACAAGATCTTCATAACTGAAAGTCCGGAAATACCCGAGGAGTGCGGATCCTCACAGACCGCCTAGGAGAGACCCCGGACTCGCCGGATGGAGATAGCGAAGGTCGACGACGTCTCCTAATAGGGAGACCACCCCACCTAGGAGGAGATAACCCCTCGACCGAAGGAGAAGTGGTGTTGATGAACGAGATACGCCCAGCATCCGCGACCAAGGTCGGTAAACGATCTGCGATCGCGGCCAAGGACTCACGCATAACAGAATCAACGTTGAGGAGCTGGGCTTGGGAAAGCGCAAGCTTGAGCCGCCGAGCTGCATCGTCCACAGACAGACCCAAAAAGGATGAGAGTTGACCACTCAAAATGACGAACCCGCAATTGACGGATAGACCAAGTTTGGGGAGCCCTCCAGGTCTGCGAAGTCGCCCTCCCGGATGAAAGAGGAGGAGTTCAATGCCAACGGAGCCCTGCAAAACACGGCTAACAGAGGGGCACTTACCAAGCTGATGGAGACCAGGCAAATCGGATATACGATGCACTTTGTTGAGAAAGACGAAAACAAGACTGAAAGGCCATCAACCAGCTTGAAGAAGAAACATTGTCGGATCGGGACTCCGATAATAGGCGACCTGTGGGCCCGAGCAAGGAGAGAGTCCTCCGAGAGATGAGACCTGTTACGCGAGAAAGACCCAAACTCATATGCCCCATAGGTCGAAGCAAACAAAATATAGGATGATGCAGCTGCCGAGTGGCAGAGAGAATCCTTAGACGCCAAGGCGACACCTGACGGTACCCGATCCCCATCAAGCTCGAAGAAAGGATCCACCAAAATGATCCACAACAACATAGCCCAAGACTCAGACCACCCGGGAAGCCACGACAGCCAACATCTTCCTGACCGAGGCCAAGATGCCTCGTCACACCCGCCATACCACCTGAAAGCCCGCCCCGCTTCGAACAACGAGCACAGAAAGGAAGATACTATAGATGATGATGATGATGATGCGAGCAGATTCGCACCCCGAGGCTGCAAAACGCCCCCTGCCGACACAGAGACACAAACACTGCCAGGGAGCCGCGGTAGCCCGAACCCCAACGCCCCCGAAGGAGAGCAAGATGACGACAGCGGACAAAGAGAATCCCTGCTCACCCAAGAAGACCTCGCCACTTCGCTAACGGGACCCACAGTATCCACCGATCTCCGTACGGCTTGAAAACCGAGTGGCCAGCACGACCACCAAGACAAGGAGAGGCGAGATCTCGATAATTGAATCGGGGAGAGCCTGCTTGCCTCACCTCTGGCCATAACAACTCCTCGCACATCAAAAGGAGCGAAAGAAGAGAAAAAGTACCTTCGTCGACCAGAAAAAGGAGAATAAATCGAAGGCACCCCCGAGCACTCGACCTGCATCCCCGATCTACGCCGAGGAGAAAAGGACGGATAAAACGCAGGCATCCCCGAGCAAGCCACCTGCACCCCCGAGCATGTCGCAAGCACTCCCTGGCTGCAGAAGTCACCAGACGCGGAACCCTCAAAGACAGAGGCAACACAAAGGACAGGCGGGCCCGACACAGCAGAGCAGAAACTATCCCGACCCAAGATGGCAGGCGAGCCACAGGTACGGTCACGACAAAGATGGTTAAGATTGAAACGCTTCCCTGCGAAAGACATCGGAGCAGCCGTAGACGGTCGCATCGGCACCCAAACGGAGCCGATCTTGAATCCCAAAAATGACGACGAAGGATCTTCCAAGATACCGATCTGGACCCAAGGCGCGAAAGAGGCTTTGCGAGGGCGGTGCATACCTCGCGAAGAGGCTCGTCCGAGGGAGGGAGGAGGGACTACCGCCCACGAGTGCCTCAACACTGGGTGCCGCCGAGACCTGAACAACGAGGCACAATGGAGGCAAGCACGACGCCTGCGAAAGTTGAGTGAAAGGCAACCCGCGCACCACCAGTCACCCGGCTTCGCCTGAGAAAGATGAGAGCGAGAAAGCTTTTTGGAGAAAGACCGCTGCCAGGTAGCTTTCACCTCCTGCCAGCCCCGACCGTCGATCGAGCTGGGCGGCCTACGAAAGAAAAACGGAGCCCGAAGAGAGGCGCCAACAGAGCATGCCTGAAGGGATTCCACCCTAACAGCTCTAAGAAATCGCCCGACATCACGAGCCAGCAGTGAACCGGCGGCGAGACAGGACGCGAAGGCCTCCGATAGAGAGAAAAACACACGAAAAGATAAGCGGAAAGGGAGAGCAACAACAGTACCTTGGCGGCGAAGGGCGAAAGCGAGTCCCCAATCGTTCAAAGCCTCTAGGATAGAGGATAGAGCATGTTGGTTGGCTTGCAGGGAGTTGGAAGCTCCTAAGCCCCAGAAGAAGAGGGATGAGGGAGGCAAGCGTCCCACCGTAGGATTGACGATGAAGGTCGGAATCCTTGACGCCGATGGCCGAAACCCCTTACACTCGGGAGACTTGGAGCTTGGCGGAGGACTGCTTCTAGATGCCGAGGACAAAGGTGTCGGTGCCGCGGACGCCCACCGCCGTGATTCCCTACCGGACGGCCTCCAGCACGAACTCCACCTCCCGTCGTGCATCGCTGAGCGAAAGAGACCGAGTAACCTCCCTCAATCGCTCCTTCACGAGAACTCGTGCCCGCATATGGATGCATGGTATCAAGAGAAACTTATCTAGCCAAGTGATAGCAACCGAATTTGGCAGCAATAACTGATAAGGGTGCTCAGACAAATGATCTACGTTGATAGTGCAACCAAGGACCAACTCGCTAGTTCAACCCATCCATTAAGTTTGACACAGGCCATAATAAATTTTTAAGGAAACTTGGCCATGCAAATTCTTAGGTGGGGGTCCTAGCCTCGGAGTTTTATGCCCCAGGCACGACGACCGTGGGTATGGCAGGCTAAGCCAGCACAACCAGATCTTCTTTCTCGGTTATAAATATAAAAAAAAAAAAAACAGTTTGGGGGCATAGAATGGATCATTGTCTAATCATATATGATGACTCTATCTGCACTGGGCAGTCAGAAAGAAAGGTTTGAGTTGGTTCCAGTTATGCCAAACTAATACTTTATCACTAATGAAATTCTAATTCATCACAAAAGCATACCAAGTCAATCCCGAGTTCACCTGCACGAGTTGAATTAAGAAAAATAAACACCTCACACTCTGGGCTATTGAACTCTTGTATTTGTTGCGGACTAGCATGTGCATTGGTTTGGCCATCAATCCTGTGAATAGAAAAACCAAGAGTTATCATAAGCATTCACATAAATGGATACATGACAGTTACGAGATAAGGTTAGAGTAGGTAAACAACAGAGTTTCTTGAGAGATCTATCCTCTACTTAGAATTACTGAATTATTGAAGATGAAGAAGTATTTGATATCACATACTACTCATGGTAAAGTGAACAAAATTTTTAATGCACACACACAGTGGATTTATAACTTGGTTTCTTTGAACAGAGAGAAACATGTAACCATACTATCTCATTGCTTGGGATTTCTTAGTATACAAGAAACTGTTCACACTTGGACTGTGACTAGGACCACTATGTCAAGAACACATTTACCATCAGTGTTTGTTTTCAAATTCTTCCTATGCCATCGCCATGACAGTCAAATGAAGAGGTAAATTAATTGATATCATCAAGAGATTGAGAAATTGTTTTCCCTCTTCGAAAAACTATGACTCATTTCAAGATCTTGTTGATACACAACTTTCTTTAGTTCTCAAACTGGACAAAATCTAATGTAATATAATCTCTAATAAAGTTCAAAACAACAAATATAAATATAGTACCAAGTAGCGAGTATTCGAATATAAATAGCAAATCATAAATATGAATAAATAAATAACACTACAAATGCACCCTCCCCCTTTGGTTAGAAAGAACCATCATTACATAATCAAGCAACACCACGTTCCAAATTCCTTCTATGTTCAACAAAACCAACCCCACTGATGCACCCACCGCCCCAAAATTCTCATCTCAGAAACTGTAAAAACAAACTTCACCATCATCAAGTTCCTTACTCAAAACACTCATGACCCAACCACTATTGAAATTTATTCAAGCAATTCAACAAACACTTGCTACCCATCATCCTCTTCATTAAATACCCATCGATTTGTGAATTTCTCTAAAAAACTACAAACCATAGAAAATATAATATGCAAAAAAAAAATCAACTATAAGAAAAAAGAATACCCAAAAAGAAAAAACTCCGTAAACACAAGAATATATACAGAAAGTCTCAAATACTGGTCATCAAAACACGAGAGAGAGAGAGAGACCTATTTTCTTCTGTTTTATCTTTTTTTTTGGGATTACAAAGCCCAAACCCTATCCCGGTGTCCCTCCCAGCCTCTGAAGCTCCCTCAACTCAGCCCTCCCCTCCATGACCAAACCCTACTTCTGGTCCATCTCTCTATGCAGAAATTCGTCGGAGGTTTCTATTTGTTGCCAGATTCCAGCGGACTGGCAGGAGTGTCTTTCCGAACTTTGCGGGGAGAAAGAGGGCCCCTGCGTGTCCACCTCTCTTAACCGGTGATGTTGGTCCTCTTCCCCAATCTCCGAGCTCTCCGCCACTGAAAAATGAGAAAAAGTATCGTCGACGTGGTAGTCGAATTGTGGAATTGGCTTTGGCTTTGGCTTTTTCTACGCCAGTTTTACGATTTGACGTTTTTTTCTCATCCCAAACAGAGAGAGAAGGCGTTGATTCCATGAATCCACTCCGATGCCCTCCAATCACGAGATCCTAAACAGGGCCTAACTGGTTTTTGACTCTAGTGTATTTTTTTTTTTGAATAAAAGCACTCCATAATCTTAGCATTTTTCTTGGAAGTAACGAGAAGAGGTGAAACTTTGACTGGTTTCACTATGTCTTTGGCCATTATGCAATTTGAGGACTTAACTATTCATATGATCGACTTTTTTATGCAATTTCAAAATAGGATGATCACATTTTTATAAAGGGAAAAATCATATACCGCTTTTTTATTAGTGGGTGCTCATTAAAGCATTGCATGTACCACAAAAATAAAACTTGGAAAGGTCATTATTTGGCATGTACCTGGTTGAAAGTAGCTATATTTTAATGTAATTAAACGTGGTTAGTAACATTGATCCAATATCTGTTACAAATAAAAAAAAAAGAAGAAGAAAAGTTTCGAACTGATCCCTTCATGCATCATTCGATCTTGGTCTAACAAATCATTTAAGATTTGTTTTATGTTTTTTCTTTAAGATCCCTTTTTTGTGTTTTTAGCATCAGATCATTGTGCTTGATTCAAGGTGACAGGGCTAGGGTTAATTCAGAGTTTATAATTGGGATAATTATGAGCTTATTTTTCAATTTTCTTATTATTTCACGTTTTCCTAAACATATTTGGACAGCTTTTGATATTTTACTTGTAGTTGTGCCTATGGCATTAAACTACAGGATTTCATGAACAACCTTCCTTATATCAGTGGTCCAGTTTTAGAAAGATAAAAGAACTCAATCTAGCATAGCTTTCTAGTGGCTGTCAACGGGTCAAGTTTGTTTCGGGCCCAGATGGAACTAAACTCAGACTTTAATTGAGATGATGGTACCGGGTCGAGACTCGGGTCCAATCGGACCCACCATAAGAGAAATCATACCCAGATCCTATAAGAATTACATGAACCCGACGTGGACGATACCCAGTAAAACAATATTTAATTTGTATCATTTTTTACATTGAAAATTTGCGGCTCTTAGTCAGAACTTGGGTCAGGGCCCGAGTCTGGTATGAAGTTTCAACAACCATACCCTGCTCCATATATTAATCAGACCCTTTGGGTTCAACTCGGATTCTAATTGGACTTTCTTATTTATCACCAAACCTTAACCCTATAGGTTTTGATATGGGTCGGTTCTGGGTCAAACCTGACCAATTGACATGTTAGTAGTCTTTAAAATTTGGTGCCCTTTGTTCATAGCTTTTAGAGGTGGCCACGTAAGACAGGGTGGTCGTGGGGCCCTACCCGGTGTTTTCCTTTGCTTCGGTGAGGGTTCCTTGTCATTAAGAAAAAAGTTTGGTGCCCTTAGGTGGATATTATTAGTTCTTATAGCAGTGTCAAGTCTGACAAGTATAAGATACTAAATCGGTGGTCGGCAATCCATTGGGTTCTGTTTAACCCGATGATTAGGTCTTTTTTATATGACATGCTCATTATAAAGGAACATTTTAAAACTAAATAAATGCATGAAAAATGTAACCAACACATGCATAAGAGAGAGAGAGAGAGAGAGAGCCAAAAATCTTAAGGCATTTTTAAATAGCCAATGGATCCCATATTTTCTATCAAAATGCAACTTCCCTTATTCTAAAAGTTTTTTTCCCCATTAAGTCCCTTATTGAGTATGTTTAGAAGCAATACAAAATCTTATAAGAAAATAAAATGTTGCTTATGAGAAGTTTTTATATAATAACTTTTTACTAAGTGATGTTTTTTTTCACTTGTTTGTGTAACATGAGAAAATAGAAAATGTGAGAAAATTGAGAGAATGTTGATCAGCCCCGAGAGAGAAAGGTGGTTGACCACACCAGAGTGAGAGAAAGAGAGATGGGTGAGAGGGAGCTCTTCTTGTGGCAACCCTATGAGATGAGATGTTTTGTGGGTGAATGGTTGTCCTAATGCAAAAATAAATGTTGATAGAAAAAATCTCTTCACCTCAGAAAAATTTTCTATAAAAAGATATTTAAAAAAAAAACTTTCCGTTCAAAAATGTTCTCTCGTTCGGAAAGGATAGAAAAGTTGCCATTTTTTTTTATTTGCCTTTTTCTATCATTTTCTTGCTTTCAAATGCATTCGATTGTGCAAGGCAATGTACTCCATAGATAAATTGTCTTTGAAGGCTTCTTTCTACCTCATTTACCAGTTCTAGTACCTAGGATATATAGTAACAAAAACAAAGGATAAAAATTAAGGGTGGGCATCGGGCCGGCCCGGGCTCGTTTAGAGCTCAGCCCACCGGGCTTTAAGTGGGTCGAGTCCAGCCCGGCCTGGCCCAAATCCATTTATAAATAGTAATAATTAACAAGTTCTCAAATTCTTATGCACCCAAATAATTATCTTTCTAGTTTCCATAAAATTAATGTAACTAATTAGGTAAATAGTAATAGTTGTTTTTTTTATTATTAAAGATTAATAAATAACTCAGGCTCATCGGGCCGGGCCAGGTTTCGGCCTGTCACTTACCGGCACAGGCCTAAAACCTTGGCCCAAAGCTGGCCAATGATGGGCCGGGCCGGGACGGCTTGGCCCATCAGGCTGCCTGGCCCGTTGCCCACCCCTAGTTGTAGGACAAAAGTTCCCACATTTGCAACATTTATGAAATCTACAAGGACATTGGTGTTGAGTTTTTTTTGGAACAAAACGTCCGCCATGGCAATGAAATGCACTCCAATAGTAAAAGTTCATTGGCAATAGCCTGCTTGATTGCATGAACCTTGAAACATGAAGGTGGGAAAGAAAAGTGTACAGGTTTTTTAAACTTTCAAAACAAGGTAAAATCTTTTACATGATAAGTGTTGAACACTCAACGAGTTTTTTCATATGGGAATTTTCTCAATACACGGAGTTGGAGATTTTTTTCATAGAATAAGTTGCCCCCTCACCTCCTCTCTATATCTTTCCCTCTTTCTCGCTATTGGTTCTTCTCTTTTATATGAGAACATTCCCTACGCAAATTTTCCTTTTTTACCAAGTTTTTTCTTGCTTCCAAAAGTAGCCTAAATAAAGTTAAACTTTATTTGCAGTTGTGCCTTGGCAACAATAACATATTTTTGTTTGAACATGAGACCTATCATAATTGATTATGACACGTGACCTAACCATCCAGCCATCTCATTTGACCTTTTATTTCTCAACTTGGCTTATATTAGAGAGAACCATACTTTTTGTTGATATTTATGCGGAGAAACCAACCCCAGGATCAAAGACCTAGTTGCGCTGGCTCTGCCTGTTGTACTTACGGTTGCTGTCCTGGCAGCGTAAATAGGGGTGTAGCAAAAAAAAAATTATTTGTGCGATAGTCGGGGGTTCGGGGGCAGCGCCCCGAATTTTTTTTTTGAGATAAAATAAAAAATGGCTACAATTATTAATAAAAATTTATTTCATATGGACAAATCAAACTATTTGCTGCAGTCAGGGCTGGGCTAGGACTGGACTGGGCTACAAAAATGGATAAAAATCTATTTCATATGGAATCAGGGCTGGGCTAGGACTGGGCTTTTAAAAAAAAAAACAAAAAAAAAAATTACAGCCCAGTCCTGCCCCCCCCCCTAGCTACGCCCTTGCCCCCAGGGAGAGCATGGGTTCTACATTCAGCATCTTAGGTTTTATCAAGAGTTTTTTCAGTTAGTTCTCTTTTAACTTGCAGGCTTGGTGTCGAACCCATAGTTAAAAAAAAGATAAATTCTAAATTAGTTCCTAATATTCAACATAATTAAAAAAATGCACACACACACACACACACACACACACACACACACACACATATATATATATATATATATATATATATATATATATATATATATATATATATATATATATAATGTAGTTATGCTTTATTCTAGTCAATTAGAAATTTAATGGACAATATTGACATTAAACCTCTAGCGAAAACCACAAACATAACTTTTAAAATTTCATTAATGATCTCTCTCTTCTTCTCGTCTGATCTCTGTTTTATAAGTTGAACTGATTTGTATTGGCATAAGAATGACAATGATCCAAAGATTGGTGCATTTTAAAGACAAATGGATTAATATAAAAAATAAAATAAAAGAAGGTTTCATCAAATCAAAACCTACTTATTTCATTAACACCCCAAACCTATGGTGGCATATAGTATATACTAATCGTGAAAGGTAAAAAAGTAATATAATTGTGTTAACCATTGAAATAACTGTAATTAATTTTGAAGAATATTTTCTTTTGATCTATATCAACAAAACTTTTGGGGTCTTCACATAAATTTCTAGACACCAGTTGCATTTTTAAGTTACGTCAAAAAAAGTTAGGTGCCATATGCTGAAAATATCACAATTTCACAGTGATATTAAAACTTGATAACATCTTGGTGATTGAGATATTCTCAAGTATCACCTATTATCTACTGCAATGCAAACATTTACTTTATTAGTTTACAGTAATTTGCATTTTTATATTAGTTGTGTCCATACACGCCTGAGATTAGCATGCCACCCGACGGTTCTTCCACACGCACTGTAATGATCTAGTCGGTCACTGAAATAATATCTACATTAACTGAATTTTGGTTCCATAAACAAATAACGAGTTCTAAGGGCAGTGTTCTGTTCACTGTTCATACTTCTGTTCACTGTCCTGACCGTTCATAGTTCTGTTCACTGCTCCCAAGGTTAATTTAACTTTAACCAAAAATGCTACATCCACTTTATTCTTTGATAAGGCATCTCTAATTTTCTGCCTGGCCAAGGATCTCCCCAGACCTCTCACGTTCGAGAAGAGGATTCTCTTGAGGAATGGTGAGGTTTGGTGGTTAAGGACAAGGTTTTGTCCTTAGCATTGAGCTCTGATATCTCCAAGATCCCCCCCTGATTGTATACCCCGACAACATCAATATTTTTGGATAGTGGATTGTTTATTGATAACCGTGGTCATGCTTCACGAAGAATCTCATCCGTTAAAGAGAGAGGATGGCCAACTCTCTCCTTAACGATTGAAACTGCCCTGCTTGAGGGCTTTATCCATAATGATGTCTTCATTCTGGATAAGCTTCAAGTGAAGGTGAGTAACTAAGGCTGGGTTAAACGGGTACCCAAAGAGAGGTAAATTCCCAACAACCATTTCTCTATAAATACGAGGAGGGTTTTCTCACTTATAAACTGGTGCGTGAACAAACTCCTTTTAAAGAAAGCCGTTTACAACAAAAAACCTCATGTCGATCCCTCAATCTTAATCTCCTTGTTGACTCAGTTATCTTGATTCTTCAGTGGTATCAAAGCTAGTTGGCGGTGTGCGCAGGACCGTCGTCGAATCACCGAGCAACCGTCACCAAAAAAATAAAGTGACAAAACATGCCAATGCTTTTATTTTAAGATATCATGCAAGTCACCGCCCTTGTTTTTGTTTGCAAATCTCTTAAGGAGGTGAGTCATTTCCCCGACCTCTCTGTCCTCTGTTTTTTAGATAGTCACCAACATCAGGCGACCTTTATATTAAAAAATAAATAAATAAAAGGTCATCGACATTAATTTTTTTTCTTTTGCAAAGTAATAAAAAATAACAGGTCTCATCTGGGATCTGCATCAGTTTTTTCAGAGGGTCTCAAGCTACCTCGAGAAGAAGAAACAAAAAAAAAAGCGAGTGGGTCTCTAATTTTGCCTCTCTTTTTTTAATGTAGGTCACCGACATCCAGTGACCTCGGTAAATAAAAAAAATCAAAATCAAAACAAAAAAAAGGGGCTTTGAAGGTGAACACAGACCCCAAACTGAGGCCTGAGTCTATCGTCATTGGATCATAAAAAAAAGGGGGGAGATTTTCTTTTGTTTATCATCGACAACCTCATCAGGCAAGCCAATCGGCAGAATCTTTTGTTTCATTTTCTTTTATTTTTCGGCGATCAATCCAGGAATCAGATCACAACAACTGGAAAAAAAAAAGCAAAAAAAGAAGGAGAAAGAGGAATACCATTTTTCTTTAATCGTCATTTTTTTGTGTGACCTTCGGATAGTTTTCGACATTCCTGCAGTTCTTTCTTTTATTTTTTTTTCGACGAATGAGCTGAAGGAGATGAGTGTCTTCTCATCGACTGTCACAACAACAACAAAATAAATAAATAAATAAAAACAAACAAACAAAAGCACATTGATCAACCTCTCTTTCTTCTTTTTTTTGGCGTATGATCAAAGGTTTTATCTTCGTCTGACGTTGCTGCCCTTTTTTCGGTGAATTGAAGAGAACAATTAAAAAAAAAAACTTTCACAACGTCTTCCACTGCTGCAATAGCGAGCAAGGTTGCTCCAACAACCACTGGGTAACTCCAACTCCTTCGAAAACAAGGCATCAACTTTCTTCTCTCCGATGAACAAACCGACAACGATCAATTTTTTTTCGCTGGCTGAATAAAAAAACAACCAGAAGCTTCATCGAGAAGCTTCTGTTGTTTTCAAGAAAGACTGGATTATATACTGTTTACCAGGTCAAAATATGTTTCTGCCCCCAATCGTTTTCGAAAAGTCTGGTCATATCCCTGTCAGATTCAATTTACTGTTTTATCGAATTTTCTTTTAGTTATTCTGGTCAAGTCCCTGACCTACTGAATTACTTTTTTGAGCCTGCACATTTATAGTAAAGATGGTTTTGTCTTATTGCAGTTGATTTACCTTATTGCCCCTGCTTTTAATTTAATTGTCGACTATATCCCTCTATTGCATATTACAATATGACTATTCTCTTTCTTGATTACTATTTCTGTGTCCCTAAATTACATTAGCAGTCCTATTTTTTGCTGTTAATTTAAAAAAAGAACATAATCTTAATTTTTTTTTAAATAGGGTCAGTTTTTTTATTTTTACAGAAAACCTTCTGTTTCCTTTTAAGTCCTACTTTTGGGGATTATTCTTGAAAAATGTTCTCCAACTTTTTTGAAATTACAGAAAAGTGGTCAAAGTGTGTAGATTAGCTCAATTTTAGTTAAAATCAAAGAGCTTGATTGCCATAAATTTTTTTTTATCTTTGCATGCAATAGTGAAATTGATCATGAATTTTTTTTTTATTATGAACATGTTATTTTATGCATTCATGACTGATATTCTCATGTCATTTTACTTGTTGACTGTTGGACTTAAACTTATCATGTTATACCATATTCAAATAACCAACAACAAAAAAATGATAACTAGAGTTTATGCTACTGAACTAACCAAAACCGATAAACTCATTTGCACAAATTTTCATATTTGAAAGATATGGATTTCTCTTGTTCTGACTCTAGAGAGCATTGAGAATGCCTTTACTACTAAGATGAGTGTCCCTGGTCCTATTGCTTATGACAAGGTTAAAACCTTATATACTAAATACAAAAGGACCAACATGTTGGCGAGAACCATCATGTTAACATATATGGATGATGATCTCATTAGGGTATTTAAGGATTACCCTACAACAAAATCAATTTTTGAAATCATATCCAAGAAATATGACATAACCTCAGAAACCCACATTCAACTTCGCTTGAAACAATATAATTCATGCTATATGCAAGAAAATGATAATGTTGTTGACCATGTCAACAAAATGCTGGTTATGACTAAGGATCTGCAATTATTGAGAATGCAATTCCTGACAAAATGCAGATATCTACCATTTTGCATAGTTTATCATCCTTTTAAAAGATGATACGAATTGCTCTTAGGTTGAATTCAAAAAACCTAACCTTGAAAGAACTTACTGCTCAACTAAAAATTAAGCAACAACACATGTAATAAGAATGAAAGAGTGAATTACACTTCGTTAAAGATAGACCTTTTTGTGTCTATAACCCTTCTAGATGCCCACAATTCAAGAAGAAATACTTTAAAGAAAATGACAAATCTGATAAAAAAAATTATCCAACATACAACAAGCCACAATTAGCCGCCTCACAGGTGAAGTGCTTCAAGTGTGAAAAACCTGCACACTTTAAAAGAGATTGCAGAAGCCGATCGTGGAGATAGCAAAAAGAGAGGCGAGATATAATCTGTGTGATATTAGAATGCTCTTACGTGAACCAAGCTCTTTCCGGTTGGTTGGTGGACTCTAAAGCAACACGACACATTGTCATGAGGAGGGAGTGGATGGTGGACATGATCGACTATAAACATAGTGAACATCAAGTGTACATGGGCAACAACACCTACTCTGATGTTATGAGTGTTGGGATTTATCAGATTAAAACCTCTAAAAATAATATTTTGTTGTCCAATATCTTGTTTGTACCATCCATGAGACATAATCTAGTGTCTGTCCCGACCTTGGTTGCCAAGGGTTTTGAAGTTCAATTTTTACTAGGGAAGGTCAATATAGAAAAACATGGTCGAGTCCTGTTTGATGGGGTTTCTAATCAGAACCAAGGATTGTTCAAAATTTATGACTCAAACATGAATAAAATTACTTTGACTCCTACTTATATTGATATTGTCCTTAATGTGGATTTAAATGTATGGCACCAAAGACTTAGTCACATTAACTTAAAAAAGATGAAAAAACTCATTGAATTATAATTAATACTTGACTTTAATGAATAGTCATTTCATAGATGTGAACCTTGTATTTATGAAAAAATGACAAGAAAACCATTCTCACAAAATGTTACTAGAGCATCTAAATTATTAGAAATCATACACAGATACATATGTGGTTCATTCAGGACTCCAACTTATAAAGGAATGCAATATTTTATATCATTTATTAACAATTTTTCTAGATACAGTTATGTTTATCTTATAACTTATAAATCTGAAGCATTAGATAAATTTAAATAATATTGTCAAGAAGTTGAAAATCAAATTGATAGAAAGATTATAATTTTATGGTTTGATCAAGGAGAAGAATATACCTCAAATGAATTTGTTGAATATTATAAAGTCAATGAGATCATACTGCAAACTACTACTTAGGGCACACCTCAACAAAATGGTGTGGTTGAAAGATTTAATAGGACTCTTCTTAATATGGTTAGACGTATGTTATCTAATGCTTCATTATCCAAAGTATTTTGGAAAGAAGCTCTATATATAACAAGATATGTCCTAAATAGAGTTCCATATAAAGCTATTGTCTCAACCCCTTATGAGTTATAGACAATAAGAAAACCTTCGTAGATGAGGTTCTGTAGCTCATATAAAAATTATAGAGCAATCAAGGGATAAACTCGATAACAGATCTATAAGGTATATTTTTATCGAATATCCTAAAGGATCTAAGGGCTATAGATTCTATCATCCAGATGAGCATTTAATCAAAAGTAGAAATGTTATCTTCTTAGAAGATCAAAACACGTAAGAAGTTATTCTAGAAATAAATGAAGATGATCATTTTGATCTACAGTATGATTCTGATATCATACAAGAACCTATAAGTAATGACGGACCTTCTAAAATCACTCATTCTTCTTCTTCTTTTTAATAGTCCCAGGTTGGACACAAAAGGTCTAGAGCTTCTTCGTCTTACTTAGATGACTATCATGTCTATCTATCGAAGGAACTGTATTATGCTTTAGATATAGATGACATAGAAGATAATTTGTCATATGGTGAGACAATAAACTCACGTGAGTCAACAGACTAGGTAAAAGTCATGGTCAAGGAAATTAAGTTTATTGAGAAAAACCGGGTCTGGGAATTGACTGATTTACCTGAGGAAATGAAAGTCATTGTTTGTAAATTGATATTAAAGAAAAAAATTCAAATCTGATGGTAGTATTGACAAATTTAAAACAAGATTAGTTGCTAAGGGTTTTTTCTCAGAAAAAAGGATTAGATTATGTTGACACATATTCATCTGTTGCAAAATTCACCTTGATAGGGATAATTCTTGCGATAGTAGCTTACTACGACCTAGATCTATATCAAATGGATGTTAAAACTGCTTTTCTTAATGATGAGCTTAAGGAAACCATTTTTATAGAGCAACCTGAAGGATATATAATAATAGGCAAAGAAAATAAAGTATATAGGTTGGAAAAAAATCCTTATATGGACTCAAGTAATCACCACGTCAGTGGTACTTAAAGTTTCATATGACTATTACGTCATTAGGGTTTGTGGCAAATAAGTTTGACCACTGTGTTTATGTTTGAAAAAGTGAGAGTAAATTTGCTATTCTCTCACTATATGTGAATGACATTCTTTTGACTGAAAATGACTATGATATGATTGTCAAAACCAAGTCATGGTTAAATTCATAATTCGAAATGAAAGACATGAGAAAAGCATCCTGTGTTCTTAAAATTAAAATCACTCAAGATAGAAGCTCCAAACTTTTAAGCTTGAGTCAAGAAAGGTATTTAAATCATATATTCAAGAAATTTAAAATGAATGATTGTAAGACAGTTACAACACCTGTGGTAAAAAGTATCAAGTTGAGTAAAAATGATAGTCCAGGTGATGGACAGAAAATACTAAATGTCCCTTATGCTTAAGCTATCGAAAGCTTGATGTATGCTATGCTTTGCACCAGGTCGGATATAATCTTTGTTGGTGGCCTCGTTAGTTGCTACCAAAGTAATCCTGGTTGGCCACACTGGCAAGCAATAAAAAGAATATTTTGATATTTAAAAGGGACTATAAACTTGAAATTATGTTTTCAAGGGACTATAAATTAACTGGATATTCTGATGTTGACTTTGCAGGCAACAGAGATGATAGTAAATCCACCTCTGGATATGCTTTCCTCCTAGGAGGAGGATATGTTTTTTGGTCTTATAAAAAATAAGGTTGCATAACTCAACATACTTAGGAAACTAAATATATTGCATGCAATGCAGCTGCCACATTTGTCGTTTAGGTAAGCTGCTTCATTAATAATTTGAAACATAAAATAACCAATCGGCCAGTCCAGATTTATTGTGATATTCAAGTTGCCATCTCTCTTATATAGAGTGAAGCTGATAATTCAATCAGGAAACATATAATGGTACCATTACATTTATGATATGATTGAAATACATGAAATCAAAGTCAGCTACTTACCAACAGATATGATTGCTGATCCTTTAACAAAGGGCATATCAGAGAAGATGTTCTCATAACATGTATGTGATTAAGGTATGTCTAGTAAAGACATATGTCTGGATGAGAAACTCAAATTATAACTCATTTTAGGAATGTTGATGCAAGAGAAATACTCCAATAGTGGGAGGCTAAATCCTCATCTAAGTTTTGTTTCATATGGCCAAGTGGGAGATGTTAATAACTGTAACCATGCTTAATGGAGAATCTCATCCGTTAAAGAGAGAAGAGGGCCCATTCTCTTCTTAATGAGTGAAACTACCCTTCTTGAGGGCCTTATCTAGAATGATCTATTCATTTTGGATAAGCTCCAAGTGAAGCTGCGTAATAAAGGTTGGGGTAAACAGCTACCCAAAAGGAGGTAAATTCCCAACAACCCTTCCTCTATAAATAGGAATAGGGTTTTCTCACATGTACACTAGTGCGTGAACAAAACCCCCTTTGATGAAGGTTGTTTACAATAAAAAAACCCTCTATCATTCCCTCGATCTAAATCCCCATGTTGACTTGGTAATCTCGATCCTTCATTGTTTAGGTCCCACTTTGGATCTTGCACCTCTGGATCCAGATTTTTGTTCAAATGATTGAGCCATTTTGAGGACCTTGGAGCATTAATCTCCTTATTTCTGTCATGGCTGTGATCCAAAACCACCAAGGTCAATTGTGAACCTGGGTCCTCTAGGTCTTGTTTGAGGCACCATTCCCAACGAGATTAGCATAAAAATTCCACTGAGAACAGGGATTCCAACAAACGTTGGATACAATGGACGTGTGAAATGCGTCACTGCATCCAAAAAACATGTAATTTTTGTAACACCCCCTCCCCTGTTACAAAAAGAACTGGATGTGGGGAACAAGGGGTGTTACATGGGAAAGAAAAGATGGGAGAGTGGGAGAGGGGTCCCCCTACTCTCTCTCTTTCTCTCTCTCCTGTGCAGACCGAGCCAGGCTACCGGTAGCCGGTGAGGCCATCGCTGACTGGCGAGGCCACCGATGAAGTTTGGAGTATGTAGTTTTTTTTTTCTTTGTTCGGTTTCGTTTTTCTTAGTTTCCGTCATGGTTCACCGAAGCTTTTGAGGTATGACTCCTATCCCCTTCCTCCTTCCTCTTCCTCTTTTCTTCGATCGTCACTACATCTTTTTAGGGTCTCTCTTACTTTTTTATTAGGTTAGATTCTATTAGGTCTATCCTCTTTTTTTTCTTCTTTGATTTTCTTTTTTTTCTTGATTAAAATATTTATTAGGGTATTATTCTTCTTCTTCTTCCCCTTTTTGATTTTTTGTTTTTGATTTTCTTTAAACATTTTTTTGATCTGTCCATAACAAAAACTGGACTTCAGAATGCAAACAAAAGAACGATCAAAACAAACATTGAACTTGAAACAATTGTTATAGAGTTTTTATGTTCCTTAATTTCACGAACAAAAAAACTTCCTCAAAAGTAGGCATGCAATTAGGAAGCTTGAAAATGGCAGCCTCAACATCCATCATGTGGCCGGTTTTCGGTGCTGAAATATCAGATTCTGGCTTGATGTCCCTACCGAGATAATTAGCACTTGCAGCCTGCTCACCCTCCATCGTCATTTGAGGATCTTTTATGCTGGATATTTTGGATCGAGTCCAACCCTCAGTGTGACCCGGTTTGACACTAACAAAGGTTTTAGTGGGGCATTAGTGAAGAATTAGTGTGGAAGGGGTTATCTGGCATATGAAGGGTTCACATACATGAATGCCATGTATGTAACCCCCCACTTTCCTCAAGGTGTCCTCATTTTTTATTGGGTTCAGGGTCATGCACACCATCGGCTTGATGACTTGGGCTTATCGTGGGCATCAATCAACTGAGGAAAACGTCATGCACCTGCGCCAATGCTCGTCTCATCCATGCCATCTACCGGTATGCATGTTTTGTTTTTTTACATTTCGGTTATGGTTTTCTATGAACGCCAACATTGGGTTATGGACTGACACCATCCTTTCACTATGTGTGTGTGGGTGCATCAACGTTCATGCAACGCTCATCAAAACTCTTATCGGCATTGTTCTCTCTCGCTGGATTCTCCACGCTCTCCACCCATCTGCCACCGAATTGGGCAGCCACCTGCTCGACTACGCCCGCATCGTCGCTGCAACCACTCAACGCACATCCAACAACTCCTCTGGAAGCTGGTCGCCTGCTTCCTACATGCGCTGCTCTCGCGGGTGATGGGTTCGGGCCAATGGACCCACCACGCCCTATGCTCAACCACAAAGGAGATCATTGGTTAGGGTGGGGGTTGCCATCGTCGACAACATTTCGGCCTGCCACTGGTGCCGGTGACCTCAGGTTGACAATATTGCAATCGAAAATGGCAAGATGCAGACATGCTCGATCGATCGAGATTGAACTCGGTGAGTCCGTCGCTGTGAACTACGTCAGTGACTTCCGTTGAGTTGAGTAAAGACCAGTAGTCGGGACGTGGTGATCGGTCAGCTCAACTATTTTTGAGCTAGCCACCAGTCCAAAAATGGCCAATATACTAGCAACAATCAGTAGCCAACTCCCCAGCCCAATAAACCAGGTTAATCCTGGTGAAAAAAAAGTAGGGGGCAATTTTTAAAACCTTGGTTTCGTGAGGCATAACCAGGTTTGGTAAACCCAGTTTGTGTAAAACAATGCACAAATTGGATTTTAACCTCGAAACTAGGTTTAGTGCCCAAAATCTAGCTTTTAACCAAGCGTTTTGTGTCAACCAAATAGGACCCAAGGTGTTATCAGCTATGAGCCTAAATTTTTTTCAAGAGATCAATTTGTTGCTCCCACTGTTGATAAATATAAATACTACTAAAAACATAATTTTATCAGTTTTTTTTTTAAACCCAGTTTATGTTATTCAAACAGTGCACAAATTGGGTTTTAACCTCAAAATTAGTTTTTTGTTTTCGATGAAGAAGGAACCCTCTCTAAGAACCCGATCACTTAATGAGCCTGCCTCCCTCCAAGGTAAAACCCAAGGTTGAGGGCACAACCACCCTGCCTTACATGCCCCGACAGTGTTAAATCAACGGCATCCCCCATGTACCCTCAACCGGGAGTTTTAAAACCATCGTTTTAACTCTGCCACATGAGGAGGCTGTTGTTCTGGTAAGGATCCGCCTAACCCTAGCTTGCATTTCAAAAAAAAAAAATCACTCAAATATGATGTTTTATATCATTTTTAGACCACTCTTATTTTCATGAATTGTGCGCCGTTGATTTCTTGCCATCAGAAGATGAAATCTTATGATGTGTTGGACATGATAAAACATTCTACTGTGATAAATAAGTCATGCTAAACACATCGATCTAATATTTAGTGGCGAGATCCTAACAAACAAAAGTATGTTTTTTCAAATATAAAAATTATTAAAAAACCAAATTTTATCACTTTATTTTTACAACTAATATAACCCAAATGCCTTTGAAAACCCCGGATCAAACTCCGTCAGTGCAGCACGGGTGTGTCCGTAGCTTTCAGAGGTGAGCCACATAAGACAAGACAGGAGGGTGGTCGTGGGGCTCCACCCAAGGATTTCGCTCGCTTCGATGAGGGTTCCTCGTCATAGAAAAACAATACAAACCGTGCTGCACTTTTTTTCTTCCTTCTCTTCTCATCGAAGCAATTGAAACATAAGCTTTGCCTACGTGGGCTCCACTCATTTATTAACGTCGTCAAGATGACGGTACGTTACGAGTTCAAAACCTAAAGATAGTGGGAAGTAAGTAGACATCAGTCAAGAAACTTCGTGGGATTTGAACTGAGACCCTTCATAAAGATAGCGGGAAGTAGACATCAGTCAAGAGCGCATCATGTCAAAAGCAGCGGAGTTAGATGCCGTTGATCGATTTGATGAACGAAAGCCACAACATCACACCATGGATAGGTAGGTTATTTCTTAGAGGGTTCTATAATTTTTTTTTAGGGTCATTCAAATTCCCTGAATCGGCGTATGGATACGTTGCTAACTTGAATCGGCTATTTTTTAATAAATATAAAAAATGCTCAAAATTATTTTTTATTATTATTTTAATATTGTTTTAACATGTTTCCATTGATGCAAAATATCTTTTAAATTTTTTTTTAGCAAATTGAAAAAGTTTTATAGGATGACTATTAGGCTCACTTTACTATATGGCACGGAATGTTAGGCTGCCAAGATACATCATATTCAAAAAATGAGTGTAGCTGAGATGCGTATGCTTAGATGGATGTGTGAAAATACAATAAAAGATAAGATTCAGAATGAGGAGATACGTAAGAAGGTAAGCGTTGCACCTATTGAAAATAAGATAAGAGCGAATCGTTTACGGTGGTTTGGACATATTCGGCGAAGGCCTAATGATGCTCCAGTTCGCAGGATGGAAAAATGGAAAAATATATTAGCTAAAAAAAGTCGGGGTAGGCTTAGGAAGACTTGGATGAAGATGATAGGAAAAAATATGAATGCTTTGAACCTCACCGAGGGCATGGCATTGGATAGAAATGATTGAAGGATAAGGATTCATGTTGAAGACCCAAAATGATTTTCTTTGTTGGTTCATATCGCCGACCTCAATTGTTTTGGGATGAAGGCGTAGTTGTTGTTGTTGTATTCAGAACGATTCACTTGAGAATTGATATCCGGCCCATTCACCTGAATCGTTGGCTAAACAATTTAGGGCCAATACCGATACTGACAACATTCATCTACATCCAAAAAAATGAACGGTTGAAAGAAAAACAAACTTGATGGTGTTCTAGCTGCCGTTCATTACATTGATGAATGGCATCCAAAGCAGCTCTGACGGTGACCTGATGCATTCTCATTTCACCAACCCCAGGTATTTGGAAAAATATTAAAAAATGAGAGTATTTTAAAATGGTCGGTCACATATCGATATAAAACAAAATATTACCTGTAAAATCCAAGTTGTTCTAAAATTGGTTATTTTATGTATAATTTTTTTTTTACTTGTTTAATGCATTTTTTTTTAAACATCACGTGTCTTGTTAACCGATAAGTTAGCCGTTCAAAACGTCTGTCACCAAGTTGAGGAGGAGGGGTGGGGTCCACGTTATACGTGAAACGTGGACCCAGATATATTCGTACCGAATCTTTTTCTTTGACCGCCAGATCCAAAAAAATTATTGGATCAGACAACCCTACCTGTATCCTTTGACCATGGTAGAGTAGACCCAAGTAGGGTCAGAAACCAAGTATTAGAGCTGCTAATGGATCTTGTTTGTAATGGATACTTAGGGATGTCAACGGGTCGAATGTAACCCGATATCAGACCTGAATCTGAATCTGATTAGTCCGATTCTGTAGCCAAATTTTAGATCTTATTAAAAATCAGATTGGAATTTGGTATTAATTTTACATTGGAATTCGAAGAATCCGAATTCGATTAAAACCCGAATATGATTAAGTGTGAATATCGAGTTTTGGACTAGTTGTATCCAGTTTTGGTTCTATTTATTTCCATCAGACTGAATCCGATTAGGTCAGATCAGATTAAGTCAGATTCGGTAATGTCTAGATCCAACCCGAGTCCAACCCATTGAAATCTCTATGGATACTCAACCCTACCGGATCCCAATATCCGGATATGGGCATGGAAGAACTTCTACCCGATTAGTTGATAACCGATCTACTTAGGTCAACACAAGCTTTGAGATGTAAATTTGCCCGGATATCAGATCGAACCGGGAGACCTGAGTATTTTATATGCATTTTTTAATGTAAATATGCAATTTAAATATCCTTTTCTATTATATGGATCAGGTCTTGAGATTTGTTTTTTTTGACCCGACATAGTCAGAGTCAGATACACTCGACTGGTTGTTATTTGAATGGGTTCAAGAAAATCATGATCCAACACAAATCTAATTAGTTGATAACCGTAATCAAGATCCATATCCAAATAAATCTACACTTAAGGTCCGATCTTGTTATGGCCATGGCCTAGCCCACCGTTATCTAGGGTATCAATGGGTCGGATCTGGTTTGGATTCAGGTAACACCAAACCCAAATCTGATTTGAGGTGCTGGTACCAGTTCTGGATTAGACTCTAATGGGGCTCACTATAACAGAAACCGTACCCAGGTTATATAAGGATTTCATGAACCAGCCTCAGACCCCGACTTTATATATTAATCAGACTCTTTGAGTCTGACCCGGATTTTAATCGGACCTCCTTACTTGTCACTGACCCTATAGGTTGATATGGTTCGGATCGAAGTCAAACCTGGTCCATTGACATCCTTCCGTCATCCAAGTCAGATACACTGAACCTCGGGTACAGGCTCGGTAAGCATATACCCGACCCGTTAATAAGTGTGAACGCGTGTGCTCCAGAGTTTGACGTTCTTGCTTCCACGTAATATTTATTTTCATAAAATTAGAAAAAAAGAATGAGAAAAAGGAAGATTGCGTGGGAAGCTTCTCTCCTCTCTCGAGGCCTAAAAAGAGCGCGAAGAGCCCTCTCTCTCTCTCACTCTCTCTCTCTCGTCTGAGTGTAAAAGAGGGAGGGTTTATTGTTTCAGCGTCGCTCGGGTTGCTTCTTCGGAGTCCTCTTGAGGTAAGAGAGAGTGTGTGCGCGCGTTTGTATGGAGCGCTAAACCCTAGTTTTTTGTTTTCGTCCCTTTTACCATATTTGCTTTTGTTTGTGCTTCTCTATGGATTGATAATTGAACCATCGTTTTAGGGTTTGCGTATCGAGTTTTTGTTTTTATGTTTTCAGGGGTGTTTTTAGGGTTTGTGTTTCTCGCCTTGCTTTGTTAGCTTGCGAGCGTTGTTTGTTTACTCCTTCTTTTTGATGGGTCTGATGGGCTTAGGAGTGGTGAGATCGCCCCTTGTTGGTTTGGTTTTTTGATCGTAACGTTTGCTTTAAGCTATTTGAAGCCGTTTACGCCATCGGTCTGGGTTGCATTTTCGATCGGAGTCTTGAGTTTCTTCTCGGGGTCGGTGTCTGCGGTCTGGATTTTACGTTCTCTATCTCGTTTCTTTTTCGGTTCGTGTTTTTGGGTTTCCAGTTTCAGTCACGGATTTCTTCTATTTAAATTCGTCGGGTTGGTGCGTCTCTTTCTCTTTTTTTTTTTTTTTTTTGAACCAGAACATTTCCCATGTTTCGTCCAGATTAGGGCTTGTGAAGTGATACGGTCCCTCCCCCCTTTTCTTCTTTGTTTGTAATTGTGGTTTGAGAATGCGTCGGTTGCTGAATCGGAGTTGATTTTCTCCGAAACCTAATCCACCAGATTGGTGTTCAAGCGTGCCTTCTCGGAGCATTTCTTCTTTGGTTTCTTTTTCTTCTGTTGTTTTGACATTTTCATTGGCGCTGATGCGGAATCATGGAAATCTAAAATTTATTGGTGATGAGAGTGTTTTATTTCAAGAAATGGCACCCGTAAGTAGTGAGTATTTGTTGTTTAAGGGAGTTTTGTTTAAAGAAATCATGCTCCTGATTAGTAAGTGTTAGATGTTATTTTACTTATGAGTTATGTCTTTTAAGCAGGCTTTTTTCTTTCGGAATGTTGTCATCGGTTGAAACAAAATCCTTTTTTTTTTTTTTGTTTTTTCTGATTAATCTTGCTAGTTTTCACTGTGGCTTCTGTGTGGTGTTCCCTGTTTTAATGGTTATGGTATGCTTGTCTTTTTTGTGCAATTATGTTTTGCTTATACGCTTTTGGGGTTCATGGCTGATCTTTGTTCATTCACTGAAAAGGTGTAGCTATTCGCTAAAGCAAACTCTTTTGAGTCTTTCCAGAACTGATCAATTTTTTCATCTGTAGCTTGAATGGGGTTGATTTCCTAGTGCTTTGTTTGATTGTCCCCAACTTTATTGTCTTATTTACGTGATCTGAAGTTCTTTGTATTTCTCGTGAACAGGAACTCCTTCTGTTTGTCAATGTCTATAAGTCCCAGTGACGATTTCCAATGGCTTTCTATGAGATGTAGTTGTTGTGTAACCTGCCGGGGTCGTCACTGGTGGTGCCGGCGCCGTGTGTATCAACATTGGATTTGAGAGTTAGAAGTCTTAAAGAAAAAAGAGGAGTTGCCTAACCTATTTTCACAATTTTGTGATACTCAAAAGCATAAAGAAATTGGTTTTATTGTTTAATACTTCAATACAAGAAGGATTTGCTGGCACTTGATAGAAGACGGGCAATTACAGAGTTCAGCTGTAGGAATTTATAATCATTATAATTATTTCTGTGAGGAGACGGGAAGATTTTTCTGGTTGAGGGCTGTAGCTGTACGTGGACTGTCACTTACGTAAGTGAGCAAGGAGTTCTGGTATACTTATGGCAAAATTATCGTTCCTTCCAGGGTTCCGATTTCATCCAACAGATGTGGAGTTGGTTTGTTTTTATTTGAAAAGAAAGATCTGTCGGAAACCAATTAAAGCTGATGTTATTTCAGAGCTTGACATCTACAAGTTTGCGCCTTCGGATCTTCCAGGTATCGGTTTTATCCCCTTCACAACTGCATTCCTCCTTGTTTTATTGCAATTCTTGTTTCTTTTATTGATCCATTTCATGATACGAAGATGAAGATGTTTTCTGTGGATTGCTGTATTTTGTTTCCATTAGTTGTGGGTTTGGTATGTTTATGGTGCTCCTCCACTTGTGTTGTTGGTCATAATCCTGCATCCTTTTATTGATGTACTTTTACAAATGGTGCAGGGAAATCTTGCCTTCAGAGCAGAGATCTTGAGTGGTATTTTTATTGCCCTCGGGACCGGAAATACACAAATGGGCCTAGAACAAACAGGGCTACTGAAATTGGGTATTGGAAAACCACTGGAAAAGACAGACCTATTTGCAATAATTCTCGAGTGGTGGGGATGAAGAAGACATTGGTTTTCCACATCGGAAAGGCTCCAAATGGTGCTAGAACTAATTGGGTCATGCATGAGTATAGACTTGAAGATAAGAATCTAGCCGAATCTGGGATTGCACAGGTAATTTCCTCATTATCTTGTTATTGTTTACTATATACAACGGAAGACTTTTAGTTGTTTGAGATTCGCTTTCTGAATGAATATTTTTATCTTCAAGAATTGATGGCTAGATAATTTTGAGCAATTAATGATGTTACTCTAACTCTTGCAATGATAGGGTTGTCACAAAATGACACAAATCTCAATGGACTCTGGAATGAGTCACAAGGATCAAGAATACAATGTAATTAAAACACACATTTACAATAGAAATACCCATAAAACACATGACTTAAAAATAAAAAAATTCATTAAGGATGAAATTAAAACAATATAAAAGAAATATAAAATTACAAAGAATCCTCACTACAATACACTTAAATCACACACATAATCCTAAAACTACCCATCACTCTCTCACATGCAAAGTCACCCACCCACCCACCCACCCACCCATATATAGACCTGACAGAGAGAGAAGAGAGAGGAGTTAAAGGGAAGAAGTAGAGCCTTCTAGCCATCGGAGCTAGTCCAATAGCTAAAATTCTAGTTGTTGGACTAGCCTCCAATGGCTACAACTCGGTCAACCTAGATTGACTAAGCTATATACACACACACACACACCAAGGATCTATTTATCTTAACACCCCCCTCGGACTTACAGTGACTCACTGTAAGTTTGAAATTACAAACGAAGAAACCTATTACGTAAAATGTTTCCATGGACTTATCAAGTTATTCCATTTGATGCTTTTTTGAAAGGTGCTTAATCATACGCTCAATAAGACAAAACATCTTCAATATCATCAATGCTTAAGAAACCTGCAAGAAGATCTAATAAGAGCCATCTAACAAGAAATATCTATACTTATATAAATTACAGAGAGAGGATGGCCTAAATAACAATATTTAAAAATAATTTAACATTTTTCAAAATCATGTAAGGTAAGAACTAATTTTGAAAAATCATTAATTTCAAACACAATAGTAATTTAAAATAGATAATTAAACAAAAGTTCTTAATTCATAAGAGAACATAGTAAGATAATATTAAGAGGGATACACGCAACAGTAATGATAAAGTCATCTCATGAAAATCATGCATTCATATATCTATTAATGAATTTTCAACATCATCAATATCATAAAGAAGTAACTCATAAAGGATTATAAATTATTTTCACACAGCGGCAGATACAAGAAATGATTTCTATTATTACAAAGATCAATCATATTTTAGAAGCAACATCAGTCATTTAATTAAAAAAGTCACTTATGGACCAAATTTAAATAAACAAACTTTCAAGATCACATGTTTAGAAACAAGCGAAAATACAAATAGCAAATCCATAAGGGGATTACACCAAACAAAACAAAAGAAATTATACAAACAATAGTCCACTATGGGACAATACAACATTCAAATGAGAACAATCACCAAGGCACAATATGTGCATAAAAAACCCCACAAAGGACACAACACATAACAATAATGATCTTCACTTGTGAAAAATGCTTAGAAATCATTAATTAAGCTTATGCATATTATGCAAGGCAATCAATCACGAAATAAATCATGCATGAAAATATTTCAACAACCATTTCCCTTACAAGAGCTAATGAGTTTAGAAAAAATTACGAAGAGATTTTTAGAAATCCCATATAACACAATCAATGATATTTGCAAATTTTAACACTAGTTTGACCACCACAAGGAATCACCCCACTAGACCTCCAATCCTAAAAAATCAAGTGTATCAACGACTAGAACATGAGCATAATCATATTGCCACTAAATGGACAAAGACACACACGAAGGTGTGTATAAGCATCTCTTGTTTACTTATAATGACACTCAAAACAAGTGTATCAACGACTAGAACAAAAGCATAATTACAATGTTACTAATGGGCTAAAATCAAACACGAAAGTGTGAATAAACATCTCTTGTCTAAATATACTGACACTAAAAAACAAGTGTATCAACAACTTGATCAAGAGTATAATCACAATGCCACTAATGGACTAAAATCACACATGAAGGTGTGAATAAACATCTCTTGTCTACATATAATGACACTAAAAAACAGCTGTATATTAAGAGTATAATCACAATGCCATCAATAGACTAACAACACACACGAAGGTGTGAATAAACAAATTTTGTCTACATATAATGACACTTAGATAAGAAGCATAAGAAAAAGAGAAGACGCCTGTGGTAAAAAAGCTTGTAATGGAAACACATTAATGTTATTAAAAAGAATATCAATTTTAACAATATTTCGAAACACCATAGTTTCAAAAATAGATAGCCATCACAAATAAATAGATTTATAAGCATCCATGGTAATAACAATAACCAAACAACAAATGAGTGATACAACACACTTAGATTTAGAGATCAAACAACTGTTAGTTGGAACCAAACTATAAGTTGGCAATGAAAAATGACATAAAACGATGTGCACACAACTCACCCCAACAAGCATCTCTGGTTCAAGAATAACAAGGTTAAGAGAAATGATGTATCATATAAAATTCTATGATGGAAAAAAAATGCCATAAGAAGACAATAAATATTCACATAAATCAATTTTCAGATAAGTGAGTTTATATCAAATAACCGATTTAAAAAACAAATTTCAAAAAATCCAATTAAGTTGGATGAAAACCTTAGCATAAGAATTAGTTCAATCATATGCACAACAATTGATGCAATTATATGCAATGATGTCATATGATAATTTCTACAAACTTGAAGAAGCAAATAACAAGTCATGTTCAATATAGGCAATCTACATAGAGGAGATGAAATTGTGAATTTTGAGAATCCTTCAAAAGATCATAAATCCACCAATCAAGAGACAAATGCTCTAGGTACATCACATACAAAAGATCAATACATCTTTACTAAAGAGACAATGACACATGATTTTAAGAAGTTAGAGCTACATCTTAACTCATAAGTCTACTATGAGCCAATTGAAGACAATCATATGGAGATTCCCAATGAGCTATAAAATCTTTAGTGCACTAGTACACAACCACACAAATACAAAACCACTAGTGGGCGAGTTACAAGGAGCCAACTAATGGCTATACCCAATCCTCACAAAGAGGAACAAGTGACATACAAAACAATATAGATGTTATTGATAAAATATTCCTAAAGAGCCATAAAGATCCACATATATATGGTCATATAAAACTAAGAATTTTTCTCACAATGTGCCAGTCTCTAATAAACATGATGCAAAATATTAATACACAAGAGAGAAACCACTAAGATGAACACATTTATTATGTGATAACAAGTCATGCATATGCAATTCAATAAAGACTTTTTAAGGCATATACCTAAAGAAGGCCTTAATTCAACACATGTCATTTGAAAATAATCTTACTTAATAGAGCAATATCGCTCAAATATGTATAAAGTAATATATTCAAATGGTGATAGAAAGACTTCATTAGAAATAGATCACGATAAAAGTTCATGTTTGATCTCATTACAATATATTAGAGATTCCAAATATAGTCCATACAGACGTTAAGAGACATTCAAATATGAATTTTAGTATTTTACAAAACACAATATTTTAAGAAGCGATTCAAAAAGAGTCTTCAATTACGAACGAAGAGTCCACCAACTTCAACTTGAGTGGATAACAACAAAAGTGTTCTCCAAGGAACACACTTACAAATCCCACAAAGGGAACCACACAAAATGTTTTCTAAAGAACACACTCACAAATCCCACAAAGGGGATACACACAATAAGGCACATAATATAAAAAATATAATTTTATTCGATTAAATAAGTGTGCCCGAGCTTATATATTTTTGCAAAATATAGTTTTTTTACTACACATATCCATAATCTAAGACATATATTTCATATATCAAAACACAACAATTTCTACCTATGAAATTCACCGGAATGCGAAATCCTTGAATCCTTTCCATTCATTTAATACAAATCCTTTTCAAGACTCTGGTGCCTCCCTTTGATACCGTGTCATGAAATGATACGGATCGCAATGCACTCTGGAATGGGTCACAAAGACCAAGAATACAATGTAGTTAAATACATATTCACAATAGAAATACTCATAAAATACAAGACTTAAAAATAAAAAATTTCATTAAGGATGAATTTCAAATAATACAAAAGAAATATAAAATTACAAAGAATCCTCACTACAATATACTAAATCACACACATAATCCTAAAACTACCCATCACTCTCTCACATACAAAGTCACATACCCATCCATATATAGACCCAACAAAGAGAGAAGATAGAGGAGTTAAAGGGAGGAAAGAGAGCCTTCTAGCCGTTGGACAGTCAACCTAGGTTGACTAAGCTATATATATATATATAAATATATACATACATATATGTATACACACCAGGGATACATTTATTTTAACAAGCGTATCCTTGCTTCAATTTTAGTTTGGGTATAGGAATGACCTCTGTTTGTTCGTTAATGTCTTGGCAAAAAAAATCATCCAGTGGACCACTATCTCTCTCTATATGCTGGGACCTTAAGCTTCCTATGATACTTTGACAGTTGTTTACAAATATACTGATGAAAAGAACATTGAAAACTACTGACTCAAATTGGATTACACTCCAGGATACTTTTGTGCTTTGTCGGATTTTTGAAAAGAGTGGCCCGGGCCCAAAAAATGGTGAACAATATGGAGCCCCTTTCAGAGAAGAGGAATGGAATGAAGATCTTGTGGAGAATTTCACAGAACTCCAGTCCTTAAACAACTGTAATATGCCATCAGCTGAGGTCGTTGAAAATCCAAATTCCTGTTCTGCAAATGTGACTGACTTCTCATTGGACTGTGCACTCTCTGATGCTTCCGGGTCTCGCTATGCTTCCCATGAAAACCCACCTGCTGGGTATGATGATATTGACAAAATGCTTCTGGAACTTGCTGCTGAAGGTAACGATCTGGATGCATCTGAGAATTGTGATGGCCTGCCTTCTTCCTATGAAAACAACAGTGGTGGTGATGAGGTAAGTCTGTTTGTTTGATGGCAACAATCATTTGGTGGTATCTTTTCATGCACAGTATGGATGCCTTGTAACTTGGCTTTGACTGCAGATTTTGAATAATACTGTTAGAAGTGCTTGGGAAGGCACTGATCCCAATGGGTTGGATATTTATGTTGGCTTGGAAGACATCACCAATCAGGTGAATCCGGGGGAGTTGTGTACAACTGATGATTTCATTTTTGCGAGTGGTCTGGAAGACGAATCTTCATCGCGTTATTGGTTTGATGGGTTTGTTGCGGAAGGATCGTTCCTAGAGCTGAATGATCTCCAGTGCCCGGTGGATGTGGATTCTTCAGTGTTCCAAAGATCTGATAGCTCTTGTGTGTTTGATGTCCCACAGGGATCGTCTATTTCCTCTGCTAATCTGAATAAAGCAACCATACCTGCACAAACTGAGGATACATTTTATCCTATTTCAAGTATCAATTGTTTGTTCAAAGATCAGGTAGCAGAGGTATGACTTCACGTTAACGTAATGGTTTTTCCTTTCCGTTTGCAGGCTTCTTTTTGCATCATTCTGGTTTCTTTTTTTCTTTTTTTTTGGGCCCTCCTTTTCAATTACACTTATTCTGTCAAAGTGGAACTGATGCTTTAGGTAAACAATCACTTCAGGTTAGCAGAGTTGAGACACACTCGGAAGAGGGGCGTTGTTTAGTAATGCAAGGGCCATTGCCATCACTGGAGCAGCATGTGTCAGAAAAGGGAAGCACTTCTGGATCGATTGCTACAGCTGGTATGGTTCACAATCTTGGGTGTCATTCATGAGTCGAGGAATGTTCTTATCCTTCTGTGAAGACAATTTGTACTGTCTTTGATTTACTTTCAGTCCTGTAATACTTTGTTTCCGGTCGCTTACCAAATTAGGCTATTAGTAGTGTCGTGTAGCCTCAGTGAGATGTTCTGCAATCTCTTGTTTAATGTAAAGGCAGAATTGCAAGTTCTGCTGGTTCTGTTATATCATTCATGTTATCTTGGATCATTAGGTCGTCATCCTTGTCATGTTTCGTCCAGGTGAACACACTATAGGGGATAGTGCTAGTAATCCATCTACGGGCGGGGGTCCTGTTTCAAAACTCCGAAGCCTACTTGACTGCTTTCCTGCTCCTCCTGCTTCTGCTGCTGAATATCCGCTGCTTCTCAAGGAGGGAAAACTCGAGTGTAATTCTTCAGCACACAGCAGTTGTGTAAATGCCTTAACTGCCGTGAAGATCAATCATGTGGGCATCAAGGGAGGTTCACCGTGCAACTATTACGATGCAGTAAAAGGCAAGAGGCTGGACAAGGATGCAAGGAGGAAAGTAGGAACCAGCATCTCATGGAAGGGGTTCTCTTTCGTGTTTTTGTTGAGCGCGGTGTCTGCTGTGATGTGGGTTTTGCTTCTTGTCCTTGGGTTCAAAATCTTCAGGTGCGCATGGAAGCTAATCCTTTCATAGGGTGGTTCGGGTACGTCTGTTTTTGAGTTGGGTGAGGTTCTGCCTCTCTATAGCCTATTCTTCCCGTCTGTTATTCTCACACTATACTGTCAGTTAGTATATTGTTAGTTTGTGGTGGTGGTAGTATCTATTAGGGATGTTATGTTGTGTTGTCGTTGATTATGTGAATTCTTGCTGTATTGTGCTTTTGTTGTTCATTTGGCGTCCTCACGTACTCTGTATATTTAATGATGTGGAAAAATATCACCATTGACTCTGTTTCACTTGCATGGTTTTTTATGTTCGTTCCTGTACTGATCTATTATTGTAAGTAGAATGTAGCACCTCTGGTTATAACAAAGCTAATGTCGTAAGAGAGTTTTCATTGCGGGTAATTAGGAGTGGAGTCTGAACCCGATCTAATCATATCTTGTATGCAATAGAGTGATCCATCTGGAATTTTGTATCGGATTCTGGTTGAAATGGTCTTCATGTTCGTCATGCTGGGGTCCTACTTCGTGTTGAACTAAGATCCAATTCTGGGTCCCACTAGGCGCAGGGATCAGATTCAGTTGAAGAGTAAGGGGTGCAAGTTAGATCCAATTCCAAACTAAAGCTTGGAAGATTCTAGTGAGGTTGGATTAGTACCGTCCTTATGTGGTCTAAATTCAAGCTGCTTACAGCGACTAGTGTTCATGGAGTGATGAGTAGCTCTTAAACGGTGCATTCTTAAATATAAACGCTTTTAAAAACATAGTTGCATGCGTTATTTTTTGCTTAATCTTATCTTGTACATGCTTTGGATTGAATCGATCCAATGAGAAACCTCGATTTCAGTTTCACCAAGTTTTGGGTGCAATATGAGTCATGATTTTTTATCACTCTAAATACAAATGTAAACCCAAAAAATGCCTAAATCTAATACATATTTTCGACTAAGTGAGATATGGAGAACTCTATGCATTCGATTTCGATTAAACCAACACCCGAATCTTTGCCTCTTTAAAGCGGTTAAGACGGTTTGGGAGGTAAGACTATTTAGGAGCTACTCTGTGTGCATGTATTAAGGTAGTGCATGACTTCTGTATTGGCCATTTTCTGCGTGGGTATGTGCTAGGATAAGCGGCTTCATATTGTTCAAGAACTAAATAAGTGTTCTGAGCGTCATATCACCAACAACCTTATCCTTTTGTGGGTGCCATGTGATATGAAACCAGTTTTTTAGGCTGTCAATGTGTGCGGTCCGGTTTGTGTTGGGTAGCCGAACCGATCCAACCTAATCTGGATATCTGAATGAGTATGTGCCCCGAATATTATTTGGGTTGACCTGAACATGATTCGTGTAAAAAGCCTCTTGCGATTGAGCTATTTTATAAACTGGTCGCTCCTTGATATTTATTTTTTGGACAGAGAAAGCTGGGGTTAGGCAGACTACCATAGGGATTCGAACTTTCAATGTCCCAACACAAGGTGACGTGCACTAACTGCTCCTGCTTGTCGCTCGCTCCTTGATATTGTTTCATTGTTTTTTTTTTTTGACAGAGAAAGCTGGGGTTAGGCACACCCCTACCAGTTATACAACCATACCATTTGGGGTTCTAACTTACAACGTCCCAGCACAAAGTGACGTGCACTAACTGCTCCTGCCAGACAAGCAGAGCCCCGTTGGTTATATTGTTTCATTGTCACTACTACTATTGCTGAATTTTTCTATAACGATTTACTAGAAAATCACACTTGGATCATGTTTCTTTGAGAAAAAAATGTTTTTTAAGCATTGAATATTTTTTTAAATTATAGACCGTTGATTTTTTATTCTTATAAAAATCTAAGTTGGTGTTGGAATCGGATGATTCAAAAGTAGATTCCCACAAAATCAAACATGTAGATGACATCTGTATGGTCAGATTTTAGAAAAAATAAAAACAATCTTTCCAAAGCTCAGGAGTAGGGGTGGCAATCGGGTTGGGTTGGCGGGTCAGCATACCTCAACCCGAACCCGACCCGTTTATTAAACGGGTAACCCGACATGATCCGCCAACCCGCTTATAGACTTAACTAAAAAGACTTAATGTTAATATTTATCTAAGTCCATAACACAAAGTAACAAGGGAGTTACTAATTAATTCAATCGGAAATTGGCAAGTGGAGAGCCTCCAAAATCGTCCAGCCCAAAATGGGGTCTAAACTAATTGACCTTGCCTTAAAAACAACCAAACAATCTTAAATATCTTTCCCAAATCCTTGAAAACCTTTTAAGAGAGGAATTTGAAATTCAGATTAGTTTCCAAAAACGTATAGAGGATAGAAGGCTCTATCCTTAATGATCTTGAAAAACACTTTAGGAAACTATAAAAGAAGAAGCCGTCCAGCCCAAAATGGTCCACACGATTTTCTTGATTTCCAAAAAGAAACCTTTCTAGCAATTAAGTCCCTTCCAAAATTCGTGTGGAACAGTTGTGGCAAATTAATTTTGAAACCCCCAATTATTTCCACTTTTGAAAAATTAAACCCTTGCTCACTTGGCTGGAGAATAAAACTTCATTTGATTGGAGCAAAAAAGTCAATAGTTACCTTACACGAATTTGGAACAATCTCACTTACCAAAAGAATAAAAAAAAATGTTTTGACTAATACCCTTGATATAATGAATCTAGACAACTAACTTAAATTACCTAAATCCTAAAAACATACCAAAAGCAGCCTAGAGCTCAAGTGAAGCTCTAATGGCTGACACCCCACCTTGGGGAAGATGACTAACTAAATAAAAATAAAATTTTCACTTAACTAACATAAAATTTCAAAACTAAGCAAGTAATATTATGCTAATAATAATTCTAACTTAACACATGACCTTAATTAATCTAATTACACTAAGAAAAACCACATTAACTAAATATGATGCTGGAAATAAACATTACATGAACCTTGAACAGTAACCTAACTACACATACCCTAAAACAATGAGGATTGAAGCTGATTAACACTACGTTTACCACATAATAAAAATCGATCTTAACTAAAGCTTAATCAACATATTAGACCACTGTAATAAACTGGAACTAACGTAAAAGTCCTACAGCCGGCTGGATAACACTACAATCAAGACAACAAGAAAACTCGATTTTTGTATTTTTCTCAATAAAACTAAAACACACAAAACACTAAAACATTAAAACAATATTCAGAACAATCATAAAACGAAGACCTTAAGCAACACAACCTTCACGAAACTGTGAACTACCAAACAAATCACAACTTGAAACTACAATCACACGCACTTACCCAACTTCAAACCTTCATTCAACGATTTTGGCAAAAACATTCACACGACACATAAGAACTCAAACCTCACCTAAAACGAAAACAAATGATACTAGAACAACTACCACAAATCAGATTTTAGCAGTAGAACCACAGAAAAAAAAAACTTTCTGAACCTAAAATTACTAAAACCCAAAGATCGACTAGAATTACTCTAGCCGATTTTTTTTTCTTTTTGATTGAAATAACAAGCAATCAAATCCAACGACTCAACTAAATCAAAATGAAACTTTTTAAACTGATTTTTCTGTAAAAAGAACACTATAAAACACGCTGGACAGAATTGAAAAATCGGCTAGATGAGGATCTAGCCGATTTTCACGTTTTGGGTGAAAAACAAGAGAAAAACAAGACTCGAACAATATAAAAATGAAATTAAACCTAGATCTACCGTGCTGGTCTATGCATGAGTTCTATACTAGGGCTAAAACAATGAAAATACAGTAAACACACAGAAACTAATAAAAGAAAAACAACACACACTATTTGGGCTTTAACTAGAAGAAAAGAGAGAAGAAGACCTACCTCAAGGGCGATCCGACGATCGTGGAGGAGAAGAGAGCGAACAATGGCCTTGGCTTGACATCCCGAACGGTTCGAGAATGCTGGAATATCACCACGAGCAGAATATCTACAGTTGCAACACGTTATAGATCCACCGAAGATAGAACGGGTGCCGATTCACGATCGGAGGGCTTAAAAAACCGGATGGAGGTAGGGTCGGCTCATCTTGTTGGGGTGTTTCACACTTCCAAGCAAGATTAATGGTCTCCACCTCTTCTACACCTGCAAAAATATAACAAATAATAAAAAAACGCAGCAAAGATGCTAAAGAAACGAAAAGGGATGGAAAGAGAGATAGACTAATGCTTGATTTCCAAGCAAAAACCCAATTTTCAATGGAAATGAGGTGGGATGAGAGGTTGGAGAGGGGCTGGAGTTAAAATCACCGCAAGAGGCATCAATCCCAATGCCAAAGACGCCTAGGGTTTGCTGGAATTTGTATTTTATACTTTTGATAGTTTTCAGAAACAAGGTTATAAAAATTTTTATTCCTATGCACCACTTTCTGAGGAGTTTTCTGCAAATCTTTTTGAAATGGATATAGATATGCGTGTGGGTTGGATTTTGGGCTTTCTAAAGGTTGATCCAAAGTCCAAACA
Organism: Nuphar pumila; assembly: GCF_984573655.1. Taxonomy (NCBI): domain Eukaryota; kingdom Viridiplantae; phylum Streptophyta; class Magnoliopsida; order Nymphaeales; family Nymphaeaceae; genus Nuphar; species Nuphar pumila. The sequence goes on along the minus strand of NC_143250.1, from coordinate 144,805,052 downwards.
ACCTAGTTGGGTCGGATATGGATCCGATTCACCTCGAAATCCGTGCATGAATACTAAAATAGCCATAACTCACTCATTTTAACTCTGATTTCTCTGAAATTCGAACCACAACCCCTTACTATTAAAATGCATCTAAACATGGGTTTAAAACCTTAATCTCACTACAAAATGTATGAATAATCTGCTAACATGATGTGCATTTCATGCATTATCAAATACCCCCATGCTTGAATGTTTGTTAATCCCTTAACAAACCCTAACTATGCTATGCAACATGACAAGAAATGCTAGACATGAATGCATAAAACTAACTCACTTTCGTAGGAATCACAGTTGCATTTAGCGTATGCAACAAGCCCTTTAAACCCCTGGCTTACACCAGTGGACGAGTAAGGTCTCGTGAGGGTTTGCAGAGATGCTACCCACAAACATCAATGAAATGGAGGAATGAATTCTTCAAACATTTTAGGCAGTTAAGAAAATAGTTGGAACAAATATTTCATGTAATGGACATTCTCAAAACCAATTCATTCGTTGGAACAACTTCCATTGAGTCTCTGCACCTATCCTTTTTTGATTCTCGCTTTCTAGGAAAGGAACCCTTGTTTTCTGTAAACAGGATTTGGCTCAGGATTGCCCATTTTTAATTCCAGGGTTTCTCTGAATTTGGAAGTTACACATCAACCCCTTAGGGGAAGGGCTAAGCAAGGTGGACAACGAGTAGGAGAAATGGAAGTTTGAGCTCTAGAGGGATTTGGTGTTGCTCATATTTTACAAGAGATGCTCACTTATAAATCCGATCATATTAGAGCTCGTCAGAAAGTACTTGGTACCATGATCGTTGGGGGAACAATACCTAATCCTGAGGGTGCGCCAGAATCTTTTCGATTGCTCGTTCGCGAACTACGATCTTTATCTCTGGAACTGAATCATTTCCTTGTATCTGAGAAAAACTTTCAGATTAATAGGAAGGAAGTTTGATCAGAGTGAATCATAATTTTTCTTCTATGATCGATCAATATAAACATCAACAACTTCGAATTGGATCAGTTTCTCCTAAACAAATACGTGCTTGGGCCAACAAAATCCTACCGAATGGAGAGATAGTTGGAGAGGTGACAAAACCCTATACTTTCTTGGTGGAAAAAAATGTGAGTGAAAGACACCACTGAATCGAATTTGGTCCATGAATCTAAGAAATAGCGAGAATTCTTGATCTCTCTCAATATCTCTCTCAATTCAAAAATACATGATTTGAATTGATGCCGTTTCATTGATTTCTCCTAAACGAAACATTATATTTCAATTGAAATCCACTTACACAAAGACATCCCCCGTTGATGACGAGTCTCCGCGAAGCATCCATGGCTGAATGGTTAAAGCGCCCAACTCATAATTGGCAAATTCGTAGGTTCAATTCCTGCTGGATGCATGCGAATTGGAACGTTCAATAATAGAATTGGCTTCGTATCAACAGAATCTCATCATCCATACATAACTAATTGGTATATTCATACTATAAGAATAAGATAGAAACGGTAGAAACGGTAAGAATTCTAATTCTTATAGATACTGGAACTCATAGGGAAGAAAATTGATTTATGGATAGAATCAAATATGCAGTATTTACAGAAAAAAGTATTCGGTTATTGGGAATAATCAATATACTTCTAATGTCGAATCAGGATCAACTAGGACAGAAATAAAGCATTGGATCAAACTCTTCTTTGGTGTCAAGGTAGTAGCTATGAATAGCCATCGACTCTCGGGAAAGGGTAGAAGGTTAATAAACGGGTTGGGTTGGGAAAACGGGTTGGTGGGTTAGCGGGTCGGGTTGGCGGGTTGACCCGCCCACCTAACCCGTTTATTAAACGGGTCAGCTGGGTTGGCGGGTTGGCATACCCCTAACACGAACCCAACCCGTTTAATAAACGGGTTAGGCGGGTCGATCCGTTTATTAAACGGGTTCATTTTTGCTAAACCCGAACCGACCTAAGAGGCGGGTTGGCAGGTCGTGTCAGGTTTTGCCACCCCTACTCAGTAGGCATGCAATAGGCACAAAAAAGCGTCAGGCACTTACCCTTTATATATATATATATATAAAAATATATATATATATATATATATATATATATATATATATATATATAAAGGGTAAGTGTCTGGCGCTTTTTTGTGCCTACCACATGCTTACCAAGCTTGGATAGTGGTTTTTAGTCTTTTTTTTTTAAATCTGACCCTACAGAAATCACACTTGATCATGTGTTTTTGAAAAAAATGCCTTTTTAAGCATTGATTATTTTTTGAAATTGTAAACCATTGATTTTTGAATCTTATAAAAATCTAACTTGGTGTTGGAATAAAAAAGTCCAAAAGTAGATTGCCACAAAATCAAACATGTAAATCACATCTGTATGGTCAGATTTTAGAAAAAATAGAAACAATCATTTCGAAGCTCAAAAAAGCGTGAGGCAACTCTCTCTCTCTCTCTCTCTAATGGGTACGTGCTAAATAAAACATGTTAAATGAGTTTTTTAGTTTTTATTTTATTTTATTTTTAAATTTTGACCATACAGATGTGATCTAGGTACTTGATTTTATAGGGATCAACTCTTAAAGTGTTTGATTCCGACACATGGGTAGGTTTTTATAATGTTCGAAAAATCAACGGTCTAAAATCTTTGTAAAATTTTTAGGCTTCAATAATCTTTTTTTATTTTTGAATTTGACAATACAGATGTGATCTATGTACTTGATTTTATAGGGACCAACTCTTAAAGTGTTTGATTCCGACACACGGGTAGGTTTTTATAATGTTCGAACGGTCTAAAATATTTGTAAAATTTTTAGGCTTCAATTATCTTTTTTTTTCATCAAAAACACATGATCCAGGTGTGGATTCCTCGTAAATCAACCATGCCCAATACATTTATGGGGTCGAAACAACGAAAATAACACTTAAAAAGCATTTACAACTCCTACCAATCATGCCCCATTGTTGGATTTAGACCGATTTCTTTTGTAAGGCAACCTGGAGCTAGGTGGACCCTTATCAGAACTAGGGGTGGCAAAATCTGACACGACCCGCCAACCCGCTTCTTAACCGGGTTCGGGTTTGGCTTAAACGAATTTGTGTCATAAATGGGTCGATCCGCCTAACCAGTTTATTAAACGGGTCGGGTTCGTGTTAGGGGTATGCCAACTCGCCAACCCATTTGACCTGTTTGATACACGAGTTAGGCGGGCGGGTCAACCTGTTTACTGCAACCCGCAACCCGTTTACACGAACCTGTCAACCTGTGTTATCGGGTAGACCCATTTAATAAATGGGTCACCGTGTTGTGTAATCGTGTTGGGTCGACCCGACCCGTTTATTAAACGGGTTAACCGTGTTGGGTTACTTGTTTAATAAATGAGTCGTGTTCGTGTTTGCCACATCCGACCCGTTAAATAAATGGGTCGGGTTCGTGTTGAGGTGTTCTGACCTGCGGACCCGACATGATTGCCATCCCTAATAAGAACAACAGCCGCCCAATGTGGCAGAGGGATTCGATAATGGGTCTTCAACTTGAAAAAGGATGCCGCAATTACCACGTGGGATACCACCTCGGCAGTGATTTAGACCTATTTTAACAATACTACTAGGGTGTTTTTTTTTATTATTGCACATGTTTTGTTTTTTGATGACAAAAAACCCTAGCCTAAGCTAAGAGAAAACCCCGGGTGAAGCCCCACGACCACCCTGCCTTATGTGGCTCATCTCTGAAAGCTACACTTTATTGATGAAGCAGCACAAACATCGGAGTAATGACCTGGGAAGGCGAGAGCAAAACCAATATTTTTGCAGGGTCTGAACTCGTCAATGGGTCTAGTTCCCATTTAAGCAATTTTCCAACCATTATCCAACATGTGTCCCTCATCAGAATTTGTAGCCAGCCTTTCTCTACCACCAAATATAGCCCAATTCTGGTGGTGATCAGGCATTGCCCTGATTCAATGAGAACCCAAGAAAGAGAGGGAGAGAAAGAGAGAGCTTGTTTTCGTCAACCCCACGAATCCAATGCAAGAGATGTGAGAGAGGGTGCAGAAGGAGCATCCCCTGAGGTAAATTTCTCATTTGTACTGCCTTCCTACTCTCCTTGTCATGGAACTATGTGAAAAGCAAACACTAGTAGAGGTATAAGGAGTGTGAAAATTTGAAAAAGAGCTTTCCTGCAGCTTCCCCTCAGTTTCCATATCTTAGAAACACATGATCGATGCCTTTATATAAACCATGAGAGCAGCTGAAGTTATATCTTGTTTTTGGTAAAGCATTCCTTTCAAACAGAGTTGTATTCCTTAGGGTCCGTTTGAATCGCGGTAGCACGTGGACAGGACACGCCGGGATGTCCATGCACCTCCGTGAACAGGACAGGACATGCCACACTGTCCTTCCCTCCCTGTCCAAGTGCGCCCCCTCCCCCCTCGCCCGAAAAAACAATATTATTTTTGTCTGTGTCCTTCCGCTACTGTTCTGTAGGGGCCACGGAGCAGCGGCGAATGCCAAATTAGCGTCCGTAGAATGCACCAAGATTGCACCTGCACATCCCACGTGGGTGCATGGATGCGGGTGGTACCCACGCTTACATCCCGCAGACGGGCATGCACGGCGATTCAAACGCTCATCCTCGGGCGTTTGTGTGGGTTTCCGCAGAAACACACCTAACCCCGTTCATTTCCTCGTGCCCACCATCGTGATTCCAGCACGAGCTGTGAAAATATAAACAGTCCTTATATTGGTGAATTTATTGGGTTAGTAATGCGACTTTTTCATAAGAGCTGATACTTTGTTATAGTGAAAATGTTTCACAGCCAACTATTATGAAAATGTTTTAAGATAAAACTTCATCTTTTTTTTTTAAAATGTGGTGATATTTTGTTATAGTTAAAAACAAAAAGATGCATTTGTGATTCAAATTGTCATCCCATTTTTCACAAATCAGAGATTGAAAACATGAAGTTTCTTGGTTAATTAGTTTTGGCTGCCAACAAGAACTTTATTTAATCAAAACTTAAAAAAAAATCTTTCTTTCAATTTTTGTTTTAAATAACTAAGATATTTTAGTTGAATGTCATCTAAAATCTAATTGCATCTTCTCTTTCTACATGTCTTGGGTATATATATATATATATATATATATATATATATATGAGTGATTGGTAGTTGGTCACTCTTAGGTGCAAAATGAACGTGCTAAATGGGTTTTTCAGCTTTTTTTATTTTCTTTTTAAATTTTGATCATGCAGATGTGATATATGTACTTGATTTTATAGGGATCAGATCCTGAAGAATTCGATTCTGACACATGGGTGGATTTTTATAAGGTTCAAAAAATCAACTGTGCAAAATCTTTGTAAATTTTTTAGGCTCCAAATATCATTTTTTTCATCAAAAACACATGATCCATGTATGGATTCTTCCTAAATCGACCAAGCCCGACACATTTATAAGGTCAAAACTGAAAAAAAAAATACTGAAAAAGCAGAAAAACTCATTTAGCATGTATCATTTCACATCTAACATGTGAGCATCTACCAATCTCTCTCTCTCTCTCTCTCACACACACGTATAGTTAACATTTGATGCCTTGAAAACACCAAATTATATGAAACTATTAAGCTAAAAATCATAGTTTTTTTTTTTTTGTAAAACGTTTTCTAGTGAGAAATGAGTTTTCAATCATATGATTGAGACATATAAGCAAGTTTTCTAAGGACTTAAAAATGAATGGTCCACAACATACTAAAATTTCATGACTCAAAAAATCATATTTTTGAATTTATATATCACGATCCTAGGTTTGATCCTTGGCAAACAAATTTCTCAATGCATCTATGTGGACAGATTGAATTGATAAAGCTTGAACTTATGATTTTCATCTCAATAGTTTCATATAATTTGGTGTCTTTGAAGGCAAAATACACACACAAAATATTGTGATCTATAGGTTTTGGATTGCCAGAAACTGACCTGTAAACAGGTTTTTCAGGTGATCCAAAAATCAATGGCTATAAAGGCATCAAATTTTTCTGGCTCATAAAAATATTTTGTTTCATCTAAAAAACATGATCCAGGAGTCTATTACTAATAAATATAACATGATTTACACATCTAACAGTTCAGATTTATCATAAAACACTTCAAACTATGGGGCCAAAGGATACCTAACGAAAAAAGGGAGCCCAATATGTTCAGTTCTTATATAAATATGGCTTCATGAATATCACGTATCATTAGCCTAATAAAATGATATCTGCATTTAAGATTTAGCACTTAAACAAGAAAAAAACATTTTGTACTAAAATATCAAGTATGTATGAATTAATTTTTGGAGAAGCATCCAGCTAGCAAATTAATTAATTAATTAATTTTTGAAAGTTTAATATGGTTGAGCGTTTTACGTTCACTTATTTTTGTTTCAGGTCTTTACGTTAGGCCTCAATCGTGGGAAGATAAGGTAATAAAAAAACCACCACCATCATCACCATCTTCATCACTTTCCTAAACATGCAACATACATCATAATCACAAGCATCCATACATCAAAATTCAGACCACCGGTCCACCACCACCACCATCATCATCATCATCATCATCATCATCATCAACATCATCATCATCAAACCCACATTACCCATTAGCATTGCCAACATCACCTCCCAACACCAACCCACATCATCATCCCCCATTACCTAGATAACCTAACCATTCAAGCTGATCAAACCTTCAATCATTATAATCATTATTGTCATAATAAACATCATCATACATCATTTGAATAATCATCATCATTGCCACCACCGTACATCTATCATCCATCACCATCATCATACATCCAACACGATCAAGACAAGTAGACAGCCATGTCCCAAAGCAAGATCAGCAAGGCCTTGGGCCTAGTCAAGGACCGGACCACCATAAGCCTAGCCAAGGTGAGCATAGCCACGTCGACCACGGATCTCGAGGTGGCCATAGTGAAGGCCACGCGTCACTGCTCATCGCCACCGGATGAGAAGCACATCCGAGAGGTCATAGCCCTCACATCCTACTCCCGATACCACGTCAGCTCGGCCGTCTCGACCATATCAAAACGTATCGGGAAGACCCGGAACTGGATCGTTGCGCTCAAATCGCTCATCCTCGTCCACCGGCTCCTTGCCGTCGGCGACCCATCCTACGAGCAGGAATTCTCATACGCCACTCGTTGCGGAACCCGGCTCCTCAACCTCTCCGATTTCCGGGACGTCTCTCACTCTGACTCGTGGGATTTCTCTGCATTTGTCCGCACATATGCACTCTACCTCGACCAACGGCTCGAGACGAAGATGAAGACCCGAGATGAGTCCAAGCCGGTTCGAGACATGGGAACCGAGCGGGTCTTCGCCAGGATCCAGAGCCTCCAGCATATCCTGGAGCGGTTCCTTGCGACTCGGCCGACCGGTTTTGCCAAGCATAACAGACTCATTATCATATCGCTCTACCCGGTGGTGCAGGTACTGATTGTCAAGTTCTTTTTCCTCTCCGAATCCACAATTGGTGATTGGTAAATGTAGAACTGTAGGCTCATTTACTTGGCTGCCAATCTTAGCTGGTGCAGCGAACCTATTCTGATGGAAATTGGACTTGGATCTGCACAAGTAGACCCCACCCAATATTCTGATCGGATCAGGTAGAAATCATTCAAGAACTAGCTGGACCCAGCTGATCCCAGCTTAAATTTGGTTCTATCTATCCAACTAGGGTCACAAATGGAGCGAATTTGGTCCATCCTTCCATTTCGAATCTGATGGATTATTCTCGATATGGATCTTAAAATATGATTCAAATATATGTTTGGATCCCCTTCAGACTAAATGAACAGATTTTTTAAATTTGGATTTGGATTCAAACCACTGTTTTCCATTGGATCAACTTTTGGATCCATATCTAATGCATTCCTTTTTTGCTTTTTATATACAGATCTTTTGGTTTCAACTTTTTCTTTCCCAGATAAAATACCATATAAGTTTTGGATATGGATTCAAGTATATGATCATGTTGGATCACATTATGGCCAAGTTTGGATTTGGATTCAGATTCAGATCTACCATGATCTGGCCCGTATCTAATCCACTTGTGTCCATATCTCCAACCACCATCCAACCCAAGAACCTTAAAAGTTTTGGTTGGATCTGCTGCTGCAGACCCGGAATAAAACAATTCCTGAACAAATCAGCAACCATTTTCAAACATGGCAAGGGCCCCACATGGCAGACATGCAAGTGAAGGTGAATGCTGATTGGCAATGAATTTTTCAATCCTGTGTCCGGCAGGATTTTGCTGGATTTGGACCTAGACCGGATCCAACAAGCCAAACTAGGTGTTAAGTAATGAGACATCAATTTCTGACCTTGGCTCGGTCTGCACCGAGTCCATGCCAAATCCGACTGTAGGACAGATCCATTTTAAGTTGAATTTGGTTATCTCCTGTACTGGGTCCAACCCAACCCATTTATGTCGCGTGCAGGAGAGCTTTGCTGTATACAATGAGATAACCGAGATGATGAGCATCCTGATCGACCGGTTCACGGGCCTCGATGTGCCAGACTGCGTGAGCGTGTACGAGATCTTCGGCCGGGTCGGGAAGCAACTCGACGAATTGGATTCATATTATGAATGGAGCAAGAGTGTGGGGATTGCCCGGTCCTTTGAGTACCCGGTAATAGAACGGGTCACCCCGAGGAAGCTCCAGATCATGGACGATTTTATCCGCGATAAATCGGCATCGTTCTCGAGGAGGGCCCAAAAAATCGCCGAGGAGGACGAGGTGGAGGAGCCCCAGAGCGTCATGGACGTCAAGGCGCTGCCCGCCCCCGGGGACGACCAAAAAGAAGAAAAACTCGCCGAGGAAAATTTGATCGCCATAGACCACGCCGAGGATGCGGAAAAAGATCGGCCAGCAGAGCCCAAAGAGAAAAAAATCGCCGATTTATTGGATCTAACTGGTGATTTTAATTCTGCTGCCGAGGAAAACAGCAACAGGTTGGCACTAGCCCTATTTTCCGGCGAGGCTTCAGCGGCAGCAGCAACTGCGGCAGCCTCGATCGAGTCGACGGCGGATTGGGAGCTGGCATTGGTGGAGTCGGCGAGCAACTTGGCAGCGAAGAAGGTCGACATGGGCGGCGGTTTCGATGCGCTGATGCTGGATGGGCTGTATGACATCCACATGGCGAATGCGGCATTCGGCCAAGTGGCAAACTCCGGTAGTGCCAGCAGCGTGGTTATGACACCACCACAAGCAGGGTTGCTGGCATTGCCAGCGCCACCAACTAGTGGTGGCATCAGCGGTGGTGGTGGTGATCCATTTGCAGCCTCCGCTATGGTGGTGCCGCCGTCGTATGTACAGATGTCAGATATGGAAAAGAAGCAAGGCTTGATGGTGCAGGAACAGCACATGTGGGAGCAGTATGCTAGGAATGGGATGCAAGGTCAGTTACCCATGACTCAGTTGCAATGGAACTCATATGCCGCGCCTGGGCTCGTGCCGGGTTCGTATGTAGGGATGCAACCAAGCCTATATGGTGGGTATACACCGAGCTAAGGTTATACATATACGTACTTTGTTTTCTGTTGGGGGTTAATCAATGATACTTTTATTGAAATCCATGTTGTTGATCTAGTTCTTTGTAAAAATATCACGACAATATCATGATAAAACAAATGGTTGGCAATAACTTTCTTTTTGGTGTCTCACAAGAGGTTTTGGGAGGCAACGTGCTTATTTGTTGGACAACCTTTCATGGCATTTTGATTCTTATGCACTTGTTTGGGCACCATAGCATGCAACACAAATTAATGAACTATATATATATATATATATATATATATATATATATATATATATATATATATATAAGGTAAATGAAATATGCTTAGTGGTATGTACCAAGAATTTCATAGTTTTTTTGTTTTTTTACTTTTTATCAACAATTTTACCATGCAGGTGTGCTCTAGACACTTGATTTTTATAGAAACAGACTCTTGGATTGTCCAATTACGATGTATAAGAAGGATCTTTTAAGAGTTCAAAATCAACAACTTAAAACTTTCATAAGTATTCAAGCATAAAAAATCATATTTCTTGATCCGTTCAACTATCAATTCTTAGGAAATGAACCACACGGAATGCATCTGCAGGGTTAGATTTATAAAAGAACCTATACAAATCTCAATTCATACCAGCAAACATATTTAGTTGGTAAAAATATTCCAATTTTCATATATATATATATATATATATATATATATATATATATATATATATATATATATATATTGGTTGTTTCTTGAACAACCTTTCAAGACATTTTTAAACACTCTTATTGTAATGCTTATTTCTTATTCCCTTGTTTGGACACTATAATATACAACAAAAATTAATGATCCCTTATGTCATCCCTATTTTTATACCCATTTTTGGATTTCATTGATGCAAGTTGGTTTGATCAATTGGGGCACCACAGATGTGATCTACATTAATTGTTCATTTAGTCAATATCAACATTAAAGTTGCAAAAACCTAACTAGAGTGTAGGTTTTTTTGGCGATTTAGAAATCAATGTTTGACAAAGCACTAAATTTAATTTGTTATTTAAAATTTTATATTATTGCATTGAAAAATACGATCCAGGGGTCGATTCTTATTAAATAGATCCTGTTGAATCTATCTATAGGGTTGAATTTTATCAAAGACAAATTGTATCGTAAGATTTTATTAAGAGGGGCGATGAGTGGAACTGAACAGGGCGTATTTCTAGATATACTCTGCCACAAAAAGGTGGTCAATACAATTCCTAGTACCACATGTCAAGTGTACATAGGATTGGGTTTGACCCGGACACGACTTGTACTAAACCCTATAGGGTCCGGGTTTAGTGATAAACAAAAAGGTCTGATTAGAATCCAGGTCGGACCTGAAAGGTCCGATTAATATATGGAGCCAGGTATGGCAGGTCCGATTAATATATGGAGCCAGGTATGGTTTGTGAAATTTCATACCAGAGCTGACTTCGGACAAAGATCTGCTATTTTTCAGTGTAAAAAGGATAAAAACCTTTTTTTTTACTGGGTATGGTTCGGGTTTGGTTCATGTAATACTTAGATAATCGGAGTATGGTTTCTCTTACGGTGGGTTTGATTAGACCCGGATATAGATTCATTAGCATCATCTCAAATCAGGCTTGAGTTTGGTTCTACCTTGGTCCGAACCAAACATGAAGAGTGACTAGGTACAGCAGCACACAAAAAGTATGCAATCACATTGCTCTTCCCTTCCAAATCACATGATGGTAGGGAGGAAAAATATGGCCAAAGTGCATCATCACCAGTGAACTGTCTGAAAAACAGATAAGAAGGATTTATTGAAGGGTAATTTTCTGATAGAGACGGCACAAATTTTTTTATATGATATTCCATTTCAAGTATCACTTTTTTTGAAATTCCTTATATGGACCTTTATTTTTCTACTACCCTTGTTCATCATAACTACATGGATGCCCTTCTGAACACCTACCCTTATTACCTCCACCTATTTTATGTTTAGGATAATTTGTCCTAATTTGAGTCAGAACTGTGATAAATATATTTAGGATTATTTGGGTCTGGGTTGGACCCAAATTATCATTATAGTTGAATTAGAATCAAGCTAAAACCACTCATTTTTCAGTTGAAAATCGTTAAGTATGTATCTTTTTTAGCAGATACAATATCATAGGGTCCAATTTTCTAAATGGATTTAAAATTTTATTATGACACCTTAGTTGGATATGGGTCTAAAACAAGAACCAAACTTCAAAAAAAAATACAAAGTAGATCTGACCCATATTTTCATACTGGACCGCTATATACAAATTTGGGCTAGATAGTTAATGTATACATTTGGGCTTGTTCAGATTCATGTTAGAACCAGATAAGTATTAAAGTTGGGTTTTGGTAAAATTTGGGACCAATAAGACCCTTTTTTCTATTTACTTGAATTAATAGGTCTATTGTGAGATGAGACCCAAAACCGGATCTGACAATTTTTGTATATGTGCATGTTTGGGTCAGATCTAAGGATGTCAAAAGCTAAAAATTTGACCCGTTGACAGTCTAATCGGATCCATAAGAAATATATTTGTTAATGAAAAGGATATTTTTTGGCATTTTAAATATTTAACTTATGTTAATTGGGTAAGGGTAATGATGATAGGTTAGACAGGTCCTTATTTGATCATTTTCAGAAAAATGTAGGTCCACGTCAGGAATTTTAGAAAAGGTGGTACCTGACATGGAATTTCAAGCAAAAGGTGGGTTGGCATCAGGAAATTACCCTTTATTGAAGTTACCGTGAAAGATCAAAACCATAAGTTTTCCCTATTTCTCTGTGGGTTAGGCAGACCCGTACCAGTTATACAACCATACCATTTGGGGTTCGAACTTGAAACTTTCCAACACAGATAAGGGGAGACCCCGTTGGTCGATTAACAGATTGGTTTTGTTCATTCTCAAGTCATCCCATCTTCATACCCCTCCTCGAGATTTCATTGATCAAGCTGTTTTCATCAAATCAAACTCCATAGATGTGATCTACATCATTCGTTTAGTGAAGATCGGCATCTAAATCACAAAAATCTAACTTGCATTCAGGTTGTTTTTAGTGATTTAAAAATTAAAGGTTGACAAAATATAAAATTTTGTGATTTAAAAAGTTATATATATATTTTTTAGTAAAAACAATATGATTCAAAGGGCGGTTCTCATTAAATCGACCATGTTGAATCCATCTACACGGTCAGATTTGATCAAAACTATCATAAGATTTAAGAGGGGTATGAAGATGGGGGATGTTAATCACAACCCCATGCTTAAAAAGAAATATGTGGCCGCGTAAAACTCAATTGAGACGTTCTCTAAAAAAAAACTCTTAATTCTATGTCTTCCTTTAAAACCGTTTTGCTACCCCCAATGCTTGAAAGCATAAAAACAACAACAACAACAACAACTACGCCTTCATCCCAAAACAATTGGGGTCAGCGATACGAACCAAAAAAAGAAATTCATTTTGGGTCTTCATTGTAAGAAAATAAAATTTTGCCTATGAAAAGTTTTAATATTAGAACTTTTCTTTATGAAAAATTTTGAAGATGTGTTAACATAATTGATTTATTAGAAATTGACACTTAAATAATTTGATTCTAAATCATTGATAGGTTTTTATAAGGTTCAAAAATCAATGGTCTATAATTTTCATAAATTCTTGAAGCTTCAAATACAGTTTTTTCATCCAAAATGCTTGATCCAAGTGTCAATCTCTAAATCAATCATGCTGAATGCATCTGTAAAACACAGAAAAAATTCTCAATGGGCAGGGTTGGTAAGTTTTATATTTGGTTGGTTTACATTCCTCTATCGACTAACTACTCCAAAGAAAACCATAAATCTTTGTACGGAATTGTTTGCATTATGAAGTATAGAATGAATGACATAAAGTTGATCCCCATCTATCTTTGCTACATTTTCTGTGAGATGTGTTTTGAGGTGGGAAAGACATTGACTTTATATCACAAACTGTACATATGTCATGCATCTAAATCGCTGCGTGAAATAGAGAAATTCACTGTGCATGATGCACGCCCATTACACACGAGTCCGGATCCGGTGCAATCCACAAATATTTGCGCAATCATATTGCACCTGATCTTTTCACCATTACACTGATTTTTTCCTCTGTTTTCACCTGGTGATTCTCTGTGTTTTGGGTTGTCTTGTTAAGTGCTCAGCCCGATTAATGGATTTGCTCTCGCTGACCACCACATTCATTGATGGCGGACGAGCATACTGTTGGACTGCGAATATGGAACCGGTGCGAAAACAAGCCACCAAAAGGGGGATTTAGCAGCGCTCCAAGGAAGATTTCACGTGTTGTTTGCGCCTAATCTGTTTACAGCTACTCTCAACAGTCGCTCTCTGGCTTACGCCAAAAACACTACAATTCAAGAGTCAATTCCTACTATTTTAGCCATGGTGAATACATCCACAGGATCAAATTTCAAGCTCAATAGATTGGTGGTTAGTGCACGTCACCTTGGGTTGGGACATTGCAAGTTCAAAACCAAATGATTCCTTGTATAACTGGTTGGGAGTGTGCCCAACCTATGGAAAAAAAAAAGGAAAAAGAAAAAAGGAAAAAGAAAAAATCATAGGTTCAGCCATTATCCAGACAATCTCTGACCCCATAGATGTTTTCAGCATGGTTTCTTTTTGCAAAGGATCAAGCCTTGGATCATGTTACTTGAAATCTAAAAATATGAATTTTTTAATCTTGAAATTGTAATGCATTGTGGGCCATTGATTTTTGAGACCTTTAAAAAGCATGCTTAAATGTAACAAACACATGATTCAAAACCCATTTCCTACTAAACAAAACCTTGTAGATCACATCCATAAGGTTCAATCTACAGGAAAAGTTTCCAAGATATGAAAAAAAGAGGTAACTCATACTCAGTAGTTTCATGCATGCCTTCAATAGCACCAAATATTAACCCATATATATTGTCTCGAACTGAGTCATAGGAATGAGGGATGTGCAATGCGGAGCTCTACTGAGTGGAAAACGCAGTATACGTTGACTTGATTGGTGACACGCAGTGTTAGTGCCTCACGCGATAAGCAATGATATTAGCGTTTGTGCATTGCTGTGTAGCGGCTCAAAAATAGAGCCTTATTTGATTAAGCAGTGCCAATAAATCAAAGGATGTTGTCTTTGAAGATTTGATTAAGGACCTCTTGGCTTACAAGACCTTCCCACGTATAGCGATTGGATGCACAAAGGTGCGTGTGGGTTAGGGCTAATTCTTTCAGGGACCACCTTAGGTGGTTTCAACAGAGTATGGTGACTCGGGGCTAGGCGAGTGAATGCCTAGGCGTTGACGAATGAGTCACGGTAGTGCTGTTCGCTATGGTGTTCAATCATCAACTGGTCTTTAGACTGGGGGCGACAAGGTCTTGTTCCTTCAGTGGCGAGGTTTTGTTATGTCGTGCGCATGGAGCCGCAATACGCTCCATGGCATGCAAGGCTAAGGCAAGTGTGTGCCCTTTTTAAAAATGATAACTGGTATGAGATGGCTATACACTAAGCGACATGGACTAGATAGAATTCACATTTAAAGATGTGTTTGATCAGCTTTCTCTAGGTAGCTGCACACAAGGTGATGCGCAGAGCCAATGAAAATGATTCAGCACATGAAAAAGTATTGGTGCACGACTTTTGGTCATTAGGCTAGTCAGAGAGGGCAGTCTGGCAGGTCGTGGGTTTGTAAAAATTTCTATGCTTATGATAAATTGGCATCAGAGTAAAAAGATTCACGGAGACCTTGTTGTTAATTATGTACGACACTGAAGAGGACAATGATGGTTTATCTTGGTTACATAATTTTGCGCAACTGAAGTATGGCTGATCGAGCACAAAAGCAAGATTTTGACAGGTTGATATGGGTCATCTTATCGATGATAAACAGAAGTCTAAGGTTGTTGTTCAGTTGGTTAAGAGAACGTAGATAAGTTAAAGATTCCTACCAGTTGTGCGTTAGGCTTGCATGTAGAGCATGACGTTTGCCTTGTGCATGTAAAGAATGCACGTTGGATTTGGCTAGATGGATTTATACCTCTGGGTATGGGAGACTCAACTAAACTTCTAGATTCTCTCCCAAGATTGTGGGTTAGCGAAGTGCCTATATTGAGCAGAATGCTCATTATTTTGGTCCCTTGAGTTGACAGTTTCTCTTTGGATTGCGTGTGCAAAAAAGTTGTTTGTAGCTCATTGATTTGGTTTCTACAAGAACTTTTTGCTGGTTTCGGATCAGAGTTATAGCGTGTTGTCTCTGAATGAAAGTTGCAGCGTTGAGCCGTGTTGCCCCTTGTGTGGACGAGTGCCCAGGAAGACGCTTTGAAGGACTACTTTGGAATGATATGCAAGTTGGCATCTCCCATTTGAGGACTAATTTGGATTATTGAAAAATCACAAGTTGGTGTCTAAGAGAGTTAATATTCTTGCGGCACACGTTGGTGGTCGTCTTTCTCTGCAAGGACCATAAAGGGCTTGAAATTACTTTTGCTGAGGTTAGATGACACCCCAACCATGAGCATGAAGACAAGTTTGTCATGCAGGCAAAGATAACCTGCTTATATTTGGGACTGCACTGGGGTCCCATGAGCAAATGATGCTCGATTTTGATTGAACGAAGACCACTATCTAAGTGATCGGAGTGTTATCCCAACCTTGTAAGAAAAAGAATTTGAGAAAGAAGATCTCAAGCCTAGAGGCACGTTCTTAAGATCACTATCTTTAGAACTTTAATCGCCCCACTCCGGGAATTCCGAAGATGCGAAAAAGGGTTTTTTACGACTGAGTTCTCAGGATACAACTAGGCTTGAACCTCAAGAGAGTCACTGCTTCACAAGAACATATGACCTTGAACCTCAAGAGAGTCACTGCTTCGCAAGAACAGATGACCTCTCCCACACATGAACTCTGCAAGCCAAAACCGAGAAGAAAGAATGGAGAAAACTGGAGAGTCAGAAATTCCAATGATTCAAAAGACGGAAAAGGAAGAGATTTATAGACTTGTGAGAAAGGCCAAAACATTTTGAGATAAATGAGATTAATGGCCATAAACTAGACGGTTTAAAAATAGGATGAAAAGGTCCTTGAACGGTCACCCACCTTTGACTATCAATCAAAGGCCTTCAAAACCGTCCAATAGTCACAAAGCGCCATAAACTCAATATAAATGCTATTAAAACCTTTCAAACGGCCAGATATCTCAAAACCAAAAAATCAAAAAAGACATTTGCGCCTCATATGCACCTCGCACCGCTGCGAGCATGCGAAGTACAAAGTGCGCCATCAAAACACCACATTGTGCCTCAAGCGCCCTTGCGCACACGCACGCGCGAACGACGCATCCGTTGCTGCATGATGTGCAACAACGTCTGCAATCCACATAAAGACTCAAGGCTTACCAAAGTAAAGAATAGATAACAAAGCCTATATTTAAACCACTAGAAAAACTGATTTCTCTTAGATATGGGACTAAACCTTTTAAAGCACTTTTGGTGGAAGAAATCACCAATTTTAAAACTTTCCTAACAATCCCTCACTAGTTTTAAAATATATTTGGCTTGCATAGAAACTTATGCATCAGTGAGTGTGTCTGCATGACTTGAACCCCCACTATCTGAAAGAAAACCTAAATTAAACAATGTGCTAAGTGGACTTACCTTGAACTTAGCTCCTTATATTGTTAACAGAGTTTTCAATCATACATAGGTTTCCAAAAGTTCAATGGTGTGGATTTCATGTTGGCACATTTAGAGCCTTGTGCTTTCTTGGATTCATGAGTGCTCTAGAGAATTGCCAATTCTCATAAGAAACGGCTCACACTTCTACACTCATATAGGTGAGTTTGTCTAGGTGTACTATAACACGCACCCTAGCCTTAAGGCCTACAAACTCATTAAGAGCTATTAGCTCAACCCTCATATTAGTTACAGCTCATGAGCATACATCAGTAATGGGCTTACATAAATATGCTTAATATCTGTCATTCACCAATTCATTTTTCATTGAACCTATGCATGTGGGATCTCCAACGCTCTAGGTTGGGTATCCTTAGGTGATGACTTAATTGGCTTAATTCCCATTTCCCTCGATGTTTTATTGATGACATCTCTCGAAAGACCTTTCGTAAATGGATCTGCCAAATTTTGACATGACTTCACATATTTTAATGAAATAATATTGTCGTCAATCATTTGTCTTATAAATCTGTGTCTTAGACTAATATGTCTAGACTTCCCATTGTATTTCATATTACCTGCTTTACATATAGTTGATTAGCTATCATAAAACATTGAAATAGCAGGTATAGGCTTCTCTCCTAGTGGAATATCCACTAACATATTCTTAAGTCATTCAGCTTCTCTACAAGCAGATGCCAAAGCAATAAACTCATATTCCATTGTAGAATGAGTTATACAGATCTGTTTCTTAGACCCCTGTTATCCTCGCAAAATCTTTAACTTTTGCGAGTCAAACTGACCTTTGAAATAGTTTTTGAAAATAACTCGCCTCCGTTTTAAAATGCGGGAAAATCCCGTAGAATGGGACTCGCCTGTCGGTACGAGGTTTGACCGTTCCTGCCACCTTTAACAGGGGTAATCGAACCAAGGATCAATCTACTGCTCTGCTCTATTCAACTTGTCTAAACAATATTCTAATTTCTAAATGCACATAGAATCAGGCATGTGCTATGAATTTCTAAAAATGCACATTTGAAAACATGATGTTTGCTTTGAATATTGAAAATAATTGGAAAATAAACTCTTTGAAAATCATGAATCAAGGTTGAGATACTGTATTTGAGAAAGTGAAAATCGATTTCTGAAGTATTCAAGAGATTTTTGTGAAAATCGATTTTGAGAAATGTGAAATAACTTTGAAAAACTTGATTTCTTTGAATTCAAACTTTGAAATTGAAAATATAACTTAGAAAATCAAATTTGAAACTTGAGAAATACTTGAAATATCATGGGCAAATCCATATTTTGAGAAAATCGATTTTTGAATAAGATTTAGGAATTTTTTGAGAAAATGAACTTCTTTGAATTGAGATTTGAATTGGCATTGGCAAATGCATGAAATGAATGAATATGGATTTGAGGAATTGATAAATACTTTTTGTATTTTTGAGAAATGCAGTGCATTTTGAAGTTAGCCTAAGAGTGTAGGCTGAATGTGGCTAATGTGAAGATCATAAATCTAGATATCCTTCATATTCTGACTATGGCCATAAATACGAATTCCACCAAGTTTATAAACTTCATAAAAGCTAGTGTATGTGCCATTCGTGTAGACCATAGTGAGTTTGAATATGCATGAATCATCATCCATCACACATTAACATTATTTAAAAAAATAAACTATATGCAATGCTGCCTAAGCTAAGCAGGAAATATAAATTCTTATTCCAAAGTTTAATTTAGTTTACATCACTATTGAAATTTAAATACATGAAAAATAAAGTCTTCAATGTACCTGTAAAACTAGAAAACTTTGTTAGTGATGATATGTTAGCTTTTCTAGATTTATCCAACAATATCAGGAAATTGCTGGATTTTGCTAGATATAAGCCTTTTTGCCATGATTCCATTAAATCAAAATTGATAAAATATGAAATAAAATTGAATAAATAACAAAGATAAGATATGAAATTTCGAAATTGGGGTCAAAATGACCAAATTGCCCCCGATAGCAAGACTATGGCTTTGAAATCAGGGTTTTTAGAAAATATTTTGGTAAAACTTAGGTTTTAGGCACTAAATGAAATCAAATGAGCATCAAATTAAACCTAAAGCATCCTAATATGATTATGAATATGATTAAACCCTAAAAATATATGCTTATACACGAAAATCCAAGAATATCACAAATTTTGTGATTTTTGCAGTGTTTTGGAATTCTTCGGGTGCCCTGTTTTGCAATTCAAGCCATTCAAGCATCAAACAGATTTTAAAAATCCTCAAAATTGGTACCTGCACTTTTTATAACCCTAATATCAAATTAGAATTATAAAAATATTTTTTTGGCATTAAATTAATCCGAAAATTGCATTAAACCCTAAAAATATGCTATTTTTGACCTAGCTCACCAACCAGTCTCAGTCCAAGACCCGAACCAGGGGTCAAACCTCCATAAAAATCTATGAAATTTTACAGATACCAAATAGACAGGAAAACAAAAATTTTCCTTTTTACAGATATGAAAAAGCCTTTAAAACCAGAGAGATCCCCATCCGACAATCCGGACTTGAATATATTGATTTTAATTTTGGTCCTAACTGATATTTTCAATTGAAAATTCTGGGATAAATAGCAGTACTCATTAAAAATATCTGATATTTTAACAGTGAACAGTTGACAGAAAAATAACAATACTCACTTTTTACAGATCTTGAATCGGATCTGTAGTTTGGGATTTATAAACAACACAAGTCTGATTAGGGTTTTGGTAAACCCTAACGAGTTTTAAATTGAAAATCAGAGTCTCTGACAGAGGAAAAATACTAAACAGTGATAAAAAATTCTGCAAATTTCACAGTAGATAGATCCAATTAACATGAATACATAGCAATTTACAGATCTAAAATCGGATATAGGATGAGAAAAATATCATAACAACAAGTTACCCTCTTGATTTTCACAATGATTTTAAAGTTTTAAAAACCTGACTTGATGTCTGATTTTTCTGACAAGGTTCCTGAAGTCTAAAATCTCTGATTTTTTTACAGTAGTTCAATCACATATGCATGCATCACATATGCATGCATCACATATAAAAAAATCAGAAATTAACAACACATATTTCAATCCGAAACAGCATGCTCTTTTCTGTTCTAAACTAAAAACACACAGAAATCTAAGAAACTTGAAAAAATATGCATTAACTAATGAAAAACAATAAAATAAACCATAAAACAGTAAATAAAAATTATTTATATGCTGGAAAACGTAAAATAAACATGAATAAATAGATAAATAAATAAAAACTCAGGAATCAATGGCTGGAATTTGCTTTCACCTTCGAAATCATGGATTTAACCCATTTAACGGGTAAATCTCACGTTTCGTCGGTTAAGAACATGAAAAACGTACCTCTCATCGATTCTAATGGATTAGAATCCTAGAAATCACCCTCAAACTGAGTTAGATCATCTTTTTGGGTCGATTTTGGGGTTCTTGGATGAAATCCATGGTTAAATCCATGAACACAAGAGTTTCCATGGTGAAATCTATTGAAAAATCATAAAAACTAATAAAATAATAATAAAATAATATTAAATAAACTCACCTTGGGGCTGCAGCTGCAATGGAGGAAAGTGGAGGTGCTGGAGAGGAGAGAGAGGCCACGAAAATTTGAGAGAAAAAGAGCTCCTTTTGACCTCTTGAAGTCCCCTATTTATAGGTTTTCAAAACCTCCTTAATTAGGATTAATTAAGGAGTTTTATTTTTTTAGAACTCTTTCTAATAAATCCAATAAAGGGGGAAACGATTTTTTGGAGAATTATAGCCTAGGCGGGACTCTAATTAATCCCTAATTAACCCCTAATTAAACCCTAGAAAGTCCAAATGTGATGCCACTTGGCATCTTCCACATTTGGTTTTTTAAAAACCTTTAAAAACACTAGTTTTAAAAACTAAACTTCAAAATGGGTTTTCAAAATGATATTAACTCTTCTAAACCCCTAACACTAACTAATACACTGACTAACCCTAGTCTAGCCCTGACTTACTCGAATATGGCACCACCCCGAGTGGGCCCTACTTGAGTTTTTCAAAAAGCGATTTTAAAACTTGAAATTGAAGGAGTTTTCAAAAGTAAACTTAAAATTAGAATTTTTGAAATGGCATAGGGTTCTAACCGAGTCAGAATTCCTCTGGATATGGTGCCAACTGAGTGGGCCCACATCGAGTTTTGAAGAATTTTGAAATAAACACTGAAAATGGCTTTGAAAAGGGGTTAAAATCAGTATTTGAAATTCAAGATCTTTGAAAATAGGGTCTCAAGCGAACTGGAACCCCGAATTAGAGTCGTGAACTCTTAGGACTCTGTGATTTTGTTTTTTAAAAGCCAAACAAAGAAATTTTTGAAAAGATTTCATCGAAAAAGGGTGAAACAAGTCAAAAAATACAGTCAGGGTTAGACTTCTAACTCGATCAGGACTCTGAAATAGAGTCCTGGATTAACTGGACTCTACAAAATAACCTAATTTTTGAAAACAAACGAAGAAAATTTAAAATGAAAATTAAACAGACTTCAAAACAGACTTCTGACTGGACTAGGACTCCGGGACAGAGTCCTGATCGGACTGAAACTCTAGATTTTTTTTGGTATTTTCTGAAAAACAAATGAAAGAACTTGTCAAAACAGTGAAAAAAATAATGAATACTGGAATAAAACAGAGTTCTGATTCAACTGAGACTCTAAGGACAGAGTCCTGATTGAACTAGGACTCTTAATTTTTAGATTTTTTGGGAAATCAAATGAGAGAATTTTGAAAAACAGTTAAAAACAGAATGAAATTGAATTTTGGTTGAGAGTCCTGATCTGATTAGGACTCTAAGAAAGAGTCCTGATTCGATCAGAACTCTAAGAATTTTGGTTTTCTGATGAGCAAATGATGAAATTCTTAATTCAAAAATATTGTTTTCACGTCCATTTGATGGATTTGAACCTTATATATGGCAGCCATGGCAATCAAAATTCTAATAGTAGATATTCTGGTTACATGAGCAAAAGTATCAAAATAATTAATACCTTCTTTTTATTTAAAACCTTTTGCAACCAAACGAGCTTTAAATTTATCGATTGTACCATCAACTTTTAATTTCTTTTTGAAAATTCATTTGCAGCCAATAGTTTTGCAACCAATACGTAAATCCACTAATTTCCAAACATTATTAGACATAATTGATTCTATTTAATCATTAATAGCTTCTCTCCAAAAGGCAGCATCTTGAGAAAACATCGTCTCATGAAAAGACACAGGTTCATTCTTAATTAGAAATGTATAAAAGTCAGAAGCAAAATTGGTTGGTTTTCTAATGCATTTATTGTGCCTAACTTCAGTTTCTGGTTCAACAGCACAATCATTAGAATATTCAATCATGTCATTAACAGGATGTTCATCTACTATAATACGACTGCCATCAAGAAGAGAATCAAATGCATTTTTATGTTCTATGAAAGATGCATCTCTAGATTCTATATTAACATCATTAACAATGTCCAGAAATCTATATGCTTTACTATGTTCAGCATACCCAACAAAAGCACATTTAAATGCTTTAGGTCCAACCTTCTTCCTTTTATTTTCTGGAATTTTAACATATGCTAAACAACCTCAAACACAAAAATAACTAAGATTAGGTTTCTTACCAAAACACAATTCATAAGGTGATTTTTCAGATTTGGAATAAGGAACTCGGTTAAGAATATAACAAGTAGAAAGTATAGCCTCTTCTCATAAGTTGGAATGCAAACCTGTATTAAGAAGCATAACGTTCATCATTTCTACAAGTGTTCTATTTTTCCTTTCTGCTACTCCATTCTGTTCAGGAGTTCTAGGAGCTGACATTTGATGGATAATACCATTATCTTCACAAAATTTATCAAATTCTCCACTTAAGTATTCACCTCTTCTATCTGTTCTTAAATGTACAATCTTTGTTTTAAACATATTTTGTACTTCAGCTAGATAAAGAAGAAATTTGAAAAATGCTTTAGATTTATGTTTCAACAAATAAACATAAGAGAATTTCGGGTAATTATCTATAAAGGTAATAAAGTACCTATTGACACCACGACTCAAAACATTATCCATCGTACACACATCAGAATGCACTAATTTAAGCAATTTATAATTCTTTTCTACACTAGGAAACGAGAGTCTAGTTAGCTTAGTTTGAATGCATGTCTCACACTTATGTTTATGTTCTATTCTAACATGACAAGGAAGAAGACCAAAGTTATTCATATTATGAATGCAACGAGAATTTATATGTCCTAACTGTGAATGCCAAAGAAAATAGGAATCAACCATATAAACAGAAGTAGTAGCTTCATTTATGCTTATCTTGAACATACCACCAGTGGCAAACCCTTTTCCTACAAAGATTTTTCCTTTGGTCACAGTTACAATCCCAGACTCAATCACAATCTTAAAACCATTTCGTGACTGGAGATCTGCAGAGATTAATTTTTTTTGAACTTCTGGAGCATAGTGGACATTCTTAAGTGTTAGGACTTTCCCGAAGGTGAACTTAATCTCCACACTCCATTTTCTCAGCACTTTAGTTGAGGAAGAGTTTCCCATAAAGAGATTGCATCCCTCCCCCACTACTTCATACAACTTGAACAAGTTCCTGTCGTTTGCCACATGAACAGTGCTTCCAGTATCCAGGTACCAGTTCTTATTTACAGCCATCATAAAGGTTTCTGAGATTACAACAACAAGCCTCTCTTCTGACTCATTTGGCTTAGGGCCAGTCCTCTTTCGTTCTCTGCATTCTCTAGCAAAATGACCAAACTTGCCATAAACATAGCAACTAATTTTCTTTTTATCAGTTGGCTTTTTCCTTTTCACAAAATTCTTTTTGATTTTCTGGGTTTTCATGATTTTGCCACTTTTGTTACTAACAAAATTTACTTTAGGATAACCCTCTTTAAGATTCGAATTCTTTTTGTCACAAAGACGAGTCTCCTCCTCAATTCAGATGTCCTTAAGAAGACCATCTAAAGTGATTTTCTCATTTTTATGTTTTAGGTGATTTCTATATTCTTTCCATGAATCCGGTAGTTTCCCAATGATGACAACAGCTTGGAAGTCATCATCAAGATACATACCTTCTCCTTTGATCTTATAGGTCAGTATTTACATCTCATGAATTTGAGCAATTATAGGCTTATCATCAACAATAAAAAAATTAACATACTGATCTACGATAAACCTTTTGTTACCAGCATCTTCTGCATTGTACTTGATCTCGACAGCATTCTACAACTCTCCAGCCGACTCCAATGGTGAGTACAAGTCAAAGAGAGAATCAACTAAAGTGTTCAGGATATGCCCTTTGCATCAGTAGTTGTTAGTAAGCCACTTCTCTTGCTCTTTCTTCTGTTCTTCTGTCTCAACTTCTTTAGCAACAACAGTGGGACAAGGCTTTTTGAGAACATAGTCGATATGCAGCTCGGAGAGCAAGAAAGAGACCTTTGATTGCCACCGCTTGAAGTTTGACCCATCAAATCGATCGAGTTTTTCAAGGTCACGGCTAAGCAGATTGATGGAGTTGGATGTCGAACCAGAGGCCATATTGAAGTTTTAAAATTGTTATCCCAAACTTGTAAGAAAAAGAATTTGAGAAAGAAGATCTCAAACCTAGAGGCACGTTCTTAAAATCGCTATCTTTAGAACTTCAATCGCCCCACTCCGGGAATTTCGAAGATGCGAAAAAATGTTTTTTTACGACTGAGTTCCCAGGATACAACTAGGCTTGAACCTCAAGAGAGTCACTGCTTCGCAAGAACATATGACCTTAAACCTCAAGAGAGTCACTGCTTCGCAAGAACAGATGACCTCTCCCACACATGAACTCTGTAAGCCAAAACCGAGAAGAAAGAATGGAGAAAACTGGAGAGTCATAAATTCTAATGATTCAAAAGACGGAAAAGAACAAGATTTATAGACTTCTGAGAAAGGCCAAAACGTTTTGAGATAAATGAGATTAATGGCTATAAACCAGAAGGTTTGAAAATAGGACGAAAAGGTCCTTGAATGGTCACCCACCTTTGACTGTCAATCAAAGGCCTTCAAAACCGTCCAACAGTCACAAAGCGCCATAAACTCAATATAAATGCTATCAAAACCTTTCAAACGGCCAGATATCTTAAAACCGAAAAATCAAAAAGGACATTTGTGCCTCATATGCACCTCGCACAGCTGCGAGCATGCGAAGTGCAAAGTGCGCCATCAAAACACCACATTGCGCCTCAAGCGCCGTTGCGTACACACGCGCACGCGCGCGTATGCGCGAACAATGCATCCGTTGTTGCACGATGTGCAACAATGTCCGCAATCCACATAAAGACTCAAGCCTTACCAAAGTAAAGAATAGATAACAAAGGATGTATTTAAACCACTAGAAAAACTAATTTCTCTTAGATATGGGACTAAACCTTTTAAAGCACTTTTGGTGGAAAGAAATCACCAATTTTAAAACTTTCCTAACACGGAGACGTGTTAAGGAATATGACTTGACGTGTTAAAGGTTGTGGCGATGATGGATGAAAACCAAAACAAGTTGAGTAGGGTAAGAAAAAGAAGTAGACCAAAGCAAGGTATAAAGGAAAACTGACATATCAGTTAAGACAGTGTTCTTACTTGCATCAATATTGTCGAAGACGGCAATGGTTTGAGTTGGGGAGAATGTCCCAAACTCAGCCTTCAAAATGGGGCATGTGCAGTGCAGAGCTCTACTGAGTGAAAAATACATCAAGGGTAGGAACGCGCAATATGTGTTGACTTGATCGGTGATGAGCAGTGTTAGTGCCACATGCGATAATCAATGATATCGACGTTAGTGCATCGTGGTGTGGTGGCTCAAACGTAAATCCTTATTTGATTAAGCAGTGCTAGCATATAAGAGGATGTTGTCTTTGAAGATTTGGTTAAGGACCTCTCAGCTTGCAAGACCTTTCCACGCATAGCGGTTGGACGCATGATGGTGCGTATTTATTAGGGCTAATTCTTTCAGAAATCACGTTAGGTAGTTCCAACCGAGTATGGTGACTCGAGGTTGGGCGAGTGAATGCCTAGGTACCGACGAATGAGTCTGGGTGACACTCTTTGCTATAGTGTTCAATCATCAACTAGTCTTCGGACTGCTGGCTGAAAGGTCTTGTTCCTTCAGTGGTGAAGCTTTGCTATGTCCTGCGTATGAAGCTGCAATACACTTCATGGCACGTAAGGCTAAGGCAAGTTTGTGCCTCTTTTGAAAGTGATAGCTTGATGAAACTTGCATTTGAACTAGATGAAACTTGCATTAAACGACATGAACTAGATGAAACTTGCATTTGAAGATGCGATTGATCAGCACGAGGTGGTGTATAGGGCTAATGAAAATGGTTCAGCATATGGAAAAGTATTGTGCACGACCTTTGGCCGTTAGGCTGACTAGACTGAGCAGTATGGTGCATCGCAGGTTTGCGAAAAATGCTATGCTCTTGACATGGTTAATATATGTTGCTATTGAAAACAATTACCCTTATTTGAAACTTCTACAAATTTTTTTAGATTATACTTTATGTGATTTTCAATGTTTAATAGGTAATTAGTTTTGAATCAAGTGACTATGACATGTAAGCAAGTTTTTCATGAGCTTAAAAAATCAAGGCTTGCAGTTCGCCAAAATTATACAACTCAAAAACCCATAGCCTTACACTGAAAAAACATGTTCTAAGGCCCAACCCTTTATAAACAAACCATCTTGAATACATCTCTAGTAGTCAGATACAGCTTGCATCCATGATTTATAACTCAATAGTTTCATACCTTCATTAATACCAAATATAAACCCATGGTATATATATATATATATATATATATATATATATATATATATATATATATATATATATATATATATATATATATATATAGAGAGAGAGAGAGAGAGAGAGAGAGAGAGAGAGAGAGAGAGAGAGAGAGAGAGAGAGTTCTGTATGCTTCAATGAATTAAGACGATGAAGCAGTGAAGCATTTCTCACTAGAATTGTTGGCATTATATTGCCTAGAAACTATCATGGTTGCTAAAAAACTCTCCCCTGTAGATGAGGGCATATCCAGTACTTGGGCCAAATACTTAAAGTACTCGACCCACACAAAGCACAGAAAATCACAGAGTACTTAATTAAGTACTCGGTCCTGAGTACTGGATCTCTCATAATCAAATGCATACCTCATAAAGTGCACAGTGGAGTTGACCAAACAATTTCCTAGCTATAAGCATGCTCACATTACTGTTTTTAGCCTTAAAATTCTCATCTTGTTGCAGAGTTCGCTGGATTATTGTACGAAATTGTTTGCATCATATGAACTGTGGAACGGTGGCATCAACTTGATTAATCTTACAAACTTGTATACTAAATTTGTTTGAGAGAAAGCGTTGACCTTTGGATTATAAGCTGTAAGGTGCACCTGATATCACTGCTTTCATTGCTGAAGTATTTTAATTATTGGTTGGGTTGCCAAGGGATCAGGCAATGTCCGGGTCCGGGTTGACTTGGATCCACCCATATAACTAATAACCGGGTTCGATTTCGCCAGGTCACAAAAATAGAATCTCAAACCTGGACAGGGATAATTTAAAAAAATTAATTTTATTAAAAAATATAGAAAATACTCTTTGGGTCTGGTACCCAAAAAAAATCATGACCCAAAGTGGCCCTCCAGCTGGGAAAAAATATATAAAATACTCTTTGGTTTGGTTATTTGTGTACTATTTCTCAATAAACAGAGAGCTACCTTTTTTTTTTAAATTATAACCCGAAGAAACAACACCCAGCACGAAGACCCGATCGCGTTGACTCAGCCTGCCATACCTACGGTCGTCGTGCCAGCAGTGTAAAACTCTGAGGCTAGGACCCCTGCCCCCAAGGCCTAAGCTACATGTTGGCTTGCGCAGAGAGGCGACCCCATGAGAATCAAACCTTGACTGCCTGTCTACCAGCCAAGGCCCTTACCGCACTACGCCAACCCTCATTGGGGGCAAACAAAGTGCTACTAACATGGCACTTTAATGCCATTTTTTTCAAAGACTAACAGTTTCCTTAATGATAAAAAATGGATGAACACCCTCTCTTTCTTTCAAAAAAAAAAATCTTCATAAATCTCTCTCTCTCTCTCCTAGATAGATAAAACCTATAGGTTTTCTTCTAATGCATGAAGACTAGGAAAATTTTAACTATCGTTTTAATTAGGTGTTGCCTTTAATTTTTGCAATCAATTATGATTAGGAATTTGGGAAACAATATGGAAAAGAACCTTTAGTCTTTTGTTGATAAAAAACTACTATTTTTAATTATGATTTGCTTTTAATTTGCAGTTTTTAGATTGATCTATTTTGAGGAGAAAACTTATATATAGGAAACGTTTTCAGTTAAAAAAACTACTCTTTTCTATTGTGTTTTTTTTTTTTTTTTTATCAATTATGATTGGAGAATTTATTTTGGAAAGGCCTATAGAGAACATTTCATAAGATACATTTCTTTACATCCCTTTTATTATGGTCTCTTTTGGTACAAGTGTTGACACTACAAGAAAAATGTTAATTAGCGACGGAAATTTGCGACGGATTTTTTCCGTCGCAACTTTGCGACTGATTAGCTAGAGAAAACTTTCTTCATGAATCCGTCGCTAAGTAGCGACGGATTAGCGATGAAAGTTGTTTCATCGCTAATCTGTCGCTAATTAGCGACGGATTAGCGACGGAAAAATTCCCTCGCTAAATCCCTCGCTAATTTTCGATTTAACAGAGCGCGAAATTTTTCCTCTCTCCACGTTCGAAATTTAAATCGGCCGCGCTCGATTTAAACCGACTTCTTCGGAGGACGGCGACGTCGGAGAGTATGACGGCGACGAGGCAGTTTCACGGAGGACGGCGACGCTGGAGGACGACGACGTCAGAGGACGCTGGAGGACGGCGATGCCGGAGGACGGCGACGTCGGAGGACGCTGGAGGACGGTGACGCCGTCTCACGGAGGATGCCATTTCACGGAGGACGGCGACGAGGCAGACGCAAAAGCGGTGGCTGGAACCTTAGCTTTTGGCAGCTCGTTGGAGCCGAAGATGGTGGTGCCAGCAGCTGCAGTGGATGAGAAGAAGTGGTCGGCCTCTGGACTGTCAAGGAACGACAATATTGAAGACAGAATGATGTCTTTCTCCTCTGCGATCGTCCTTCCGTCCGGGGTGAAGTCGGAGGGAGACTCGAACCACTTTAACCTCGAGGCATCGGTGCGGGAAGCCGGTTCACGGAGGACGGCGACACCGGTTCACGGAGAATGACAACACCGGTTCACAGAGGACGGCGACGCCGGAGAGCACTGATTCTGTGCAATGCCTGTCGGGTGCGGTATAAATCCGGCTTATTGCTGCCGGAATACCGCCCGACAGGGATCAATTTTTTTTTTATTTTATTTTTAAAATTTAGCGACAACTTAGCGACGGACATTATTCGTCGCAAATTAGCGACGGAATTAACGGCAGATAAGTTTTTTCGCTAATTAGCGAGCAAAAATTCGCGATGGTCTCTATCCATCGCTAATCTGTCGCTAAACTGTTTAGCGACGGCTTAGCGACGGATTAGCGATGGATAGAGACCATCGCTAATCCACGATTTTCTTGTAGTGTGAATTGGTTTTGAAGGAAAATGTGGATTCTGTTTTTCGTTTGGAAGCACTAGGAACTCAATTAAGGGAGTTGGGGCATTTTGTGTTCATGTGAACTTGTGACACTTTTCATGTTGAAACTACGTTGAAATCCTTTTTGAATGAGTTGTAAATACCTCATCATTCAGAAGGGAGTCGAAACTAATGAAATCAGGGATTTGGGAGCTCCTGATTCCTAACTGATTTTTACGACTTTCTCAAATCTATTCTCCCAAACAGCAGACAAATACGTTGCAAATGCTTAACTGCCTGTAACTGCTTCCGATGCCCTCTTATTCTCTCGGATGCCATCCTCCCAAACACAGCCATATTCTTTTTCCTCTTGTTTGGTGGTTCTACTGCTTGGTTGGTTTGGAGAAGAACCTAACCATGATTTTGACCTTTTTTGTGAGGTTGGTAGTTTCCTCCTTATTTTTCATAGTTGTGTTGAGATTTTTTTATGTATTATTTGATTGGTTTTCATTTCATTTTCATGAGATGATCTGAATCAAGATTGAGATTTCTTGTATCCTATGTTCCATATTTGGGGGTTAATTTTAGGTTTATTGTTTTATAATAATCTGGTTATCTAACTGTATTATTTCTTGGATTTTTAATTATGTTTTTTGCAAAATGAATAATATTCTATGAGCCTTTTTTTCAAGATAAATATTATTTGCATGGAATACTTAATGAAATGCACTTTTTTATTTAATTTTAATTGCCTTTTATTATTATATTTCAATATTAAACTTCTGTTCAAGTATGGTTATATATTTACTTTTTTTTTATTAGTGCCCATCCTTGGATGGGCCATGTTATATTTTATGATATTTACACGGAGAAACTAGTTGACTTAAAGGGCCAAAAATCTAACTAAGATCTCTTGTATTTTGAATCTTCAATGGCATTTGTCATTCTTAGATAACCAATGAGATATGGATGATGTATGAAACTTTAATAACATTTATAACGATGATGGGAGAAACTTGGAGTTCTCATTGCTCCAGTAATAATTTGGTCTGCTCTCTTCATTTGATGAGAGAGAGAGAGAGAGAGAGAGAGAGAGAGAGAGAGAGGTTTTAAGGGCCACAGTTTCTCAAAACTAAGACGCATGATAAAAGGCAGAATCCAGTGGCCATGAGACCCAATAAAAATATTGCCAAAAACATTCAAACAAAAGTTCAATCCAAATGGGAATGACAAAACGTTGCAGGTGAGTGATTACGTGAGTCCCATGACGGTGAGTCCTTGATCTGGACAGTCTGTACATGTAGGTCAATCTTGAACAGCACCTACACAAAGGTGACCCCACAAAGATGTTACATTTTCAGAACTTCAGACCATTGTTTCATCCACTGCACGAGTGGAGAGATGACCCCACACGTACTTCTAAATCAGATGATAGTTACTGCCTTGGAACTGTAGGCAAAAACGTTTCCAAACAAGCCGAGCTCATGTTCAGCTCATAAAGAGCTCGTTCTAACTGATAAAATGGGCTCCGCAAGATGAATATCAAAAATAGATACTGGGATCCGCTCTACTCGTATAAGCTCGTTAAATAATAAAGAATATATTTTAAATATATTTTACATGTACTTTTTTGTAAATCTCATTTCTTCTTGCTCTAGAATAATGTATTTTTTTCTATAAACAAGCCAGCTCAAACTCGGCTGATTTAACTCAGGTTAATTATGAGCTTGAGTTTGGCTTGGCTCGATACAATAATAAGATAAGCATGAACAGTTTAAGTTCGGTTCATTCAGCTTGTTTACCAGCACTATTCATAGGCTCATAATTAAGGGTGTCAATGGGTCAGGTTTGACTTGGACCTGACTCCTACCAAACCCTACAGGGTCAGGGTTTGGTGATAAATAAGAAGGCCTGATTAGAATTTGGGTCGGACTTGAAGGGTCCGATAATATATGGAACCGGGTATGGTTCGTGAAATTTCATAACAGACCCGGGCCCAACCTGAGTTCTAATTAAGATCCATAACTTTTTAATGCAAAAATGATAAAAAATATGATTTTACTGGGTATGGTCCAGGTTTGGTTCATGTAATCTTTATAGGATCCGGTTATGATTTCTCTTATGATTGATCCGATTAGACTTGGGACCAGACCTGGTACCATCATCTCAAATCAGGTTGGGTCTGGTTCCACCTAGGACAGAACCAAACCCGAATCACTGACACCCCTACTCGTAACAGGCACACACACATACAACTCTCTCTCTCTCTCTCTCATCAACATGGAAGTTCTAAGGTAAGAAATGCATTTATAATGATCCTAAAGACTAATCAACACTAACAATATATATATATATATATATAAGTTTATGTTTGGTACAAACAATTGTACCTACAATTTATAAGTGCCAATTGTTTTGACACAATCTAACCTCACAGTCGTGCTCAGCATGCACGATTTAGTAGGAATGGACTCTTGGATAATGTCATGTTTTTACAAGTCAAAAAAATTGATGGCTTGGTAGCCATTGATTTTTGGATCACTAGAAAACCTGTATACAGGTTGGATTCCAGTGATGTAAAAGCTGGTTCTCACTAAACAAAACTTGTAGATCATATCTATGGTGTTAGAGGTAAGAAAAAAACCCAAAAAGGAGGTTTCACCCCCATCTGCTAGGTCGTTTGCATGAACGATTGTAGCAAACATAAATTCTCTCTCTCTCTCTCTCTCTATATATATATATATAGTAATGGGTATGTGCTAAATGAGTTTTTCAGGGTTTTTTTATTTTATTTTTAAATTCTGACCGTACAGATGTGATCTATGTACTTGATTTTATAGGGATCAGTTCTTGAAGTGTTTTTGATTCCTACACATGGGTGGTTTTTTATAACTTTTGAAAATTTAACTGTCCAAAATCTTTGTAAATTTCTGAGGCTCCAAATATCATTTTTTCATCGAAAACACATGTTGGTTTCCTCTTAAATTGATTATGCCGGACACATTTATGGGGTCAGAACAGCAAAATAACACCGGACAAGCATACAACCCTATTCAGCACGGATCCATTAGTCTCTCTCTCTCTCTCTCTCTCTCTCTCTCTCTCTCTCTCTCTATATATATATATATATATATATATATATATATATATCGGAGAATTCTTTGCCTCCTGACTGTCAATACCGTATGAACATTTGATTTTTCATATTTCAATCCATATTTGAAAAAATTTGACCTACCTATGTGTTTAAAAATATGATTTCATGTTGTTTAATTTTATAAAAAATTTTAGTCATTGATTTTTTAAGCCTTATAAAAACCTGTTCATATGTTATATTCAAATAATCTAAAAAAGTCTACACTTATTAAACGGACAGCATAGATCACTTTTGTAAGGTCAGATAGAAAAGGGTGATTTTGAAATAAAAAGTTTTCCCTTTATCTAATGTAAAGTTTTTGGCTTTTCAAATCTCCACCAAAGAAGGGATGAAACCCTATCTCATTATAGCCTTAAAAAAGTCGCAATGCATTACCATTATCTTCCCACTCAATTAAAATTATTTTTTTGTCCTTAAACCCAAATTTCATTCTTGTTTTGATGCATCATAAATTCATGCTCATATAGGGCTGGGCAAGTTTCCTGAAAACTAGGCCTTTAATTTGGGAAAAGTGTTTTGGTAGAATAGTCATTCTAATGGATTGGATTATAGGCTTCATGCAAAGTTTTCTACTATGGCAACTTTTGAAGACAAATGATGGAAGAAGGGTAGGGTTGCATCCGCCAGTGGGATAGGTGTTAGAGTTGACCAAGATTTAATTGGCAGAGAATATGACTGAAAAAGTAGCCAACTTCAAACCTGCCCTTATTATATTATTGTTATTATTTTTTCATTGAGAACTGGGTCACTTAGTAGGCTGGGTCGAACCTGAGGCGAAGGAGTCAGCAGCTTTTCCCAGTCTGGCTGTCACTCAGGTGAGCCATTTCTGCGCCAGTAAATGCGGCTCTACAATGGCGCTATCGTTGGGTGCGCCAGCAAAAGCTGGGTTTCTTGTTGCGCCAGGAGGGTGTAACATGCCCTTATGACGATCCCAGAGAGAGAGAGAGAGAGAGAGAAGAGAGATATATATCTTAGCAGTCTAAACGCAAGAAAGCATGTTCGAATTGCAGCATAAAAGAGTAGATGCAGCGAGTGTTATTATTTAAGCATACCTTTGTTTGAGTAGGGCTGGTAAACTAATTGAGCAGCTTGCGACTAGGCTCTTCACGAACTCATTTATGATCAGTTCATTTGGCTGGCGAGCAGAGACACAAGCAGCTCGTTTAGCGCATGTAATGATAAAAATATATACTTTCAGTGTAACATACAAGGGGAATAATGATATCAAATATATATAAAAAGAGAAGGATGAATAAAAAATATACACATAAAATATGAACTATGAGTTGAAATAATATATTTTAAGTGTAATGTAATACACATATTTCATGTATAAATAATATGTAATTTTTTTTTTTACACAAGTCCGCTCGTGTTCAGCTCATCTCATTCTAGCCCGAACTTGAGCTGAGTTACAAACTCAATCCATTGGTAAATGCACTAATTAAGCCCGAACATGCCCTGTTTGGTTCGTTTAGCTTGGTTACCAGCCCTACCTTTGAGCATTTTTCTCAAAGGTTTTCTTATGATAAAAAATATCTAAAAAAAAAAAACATGAAAATGCATTTCTTAATCCAAAGTATAATTTCCTATGGCACAAGAGAGATCCATCATCCTACAAAATTTCAAAAGTAGCATCACGCTTTTAAAGCGAGCTTCTAGTTTCTCTAGCTTTTCACGTAATAAAGGAGCACGAGAGTGGGACAGGGTAAAAAGAGGGTACAATAAAAAAAGAAACCGATCAACAAAAGGTGAGAAAATCTCACCCAACCGGCCTTCCACCACAATTACGTCTCTGATGCAGTTGGGCATTAGAAACTCATGCGGATTTTCTAGCCGAGTAAATACCCCTGAGGTTCGGATAAATTACAAAAAATGCCACCAACCGGGTATGTGTGTGGATACTAGGGGTGGCAATCGTGTCGGGTTGGCGGATTGGCGGGTCGACCCGACGGGTTGGCGGGTCAGCATACCTCAACCCGAACCCGACCCATTTATTAAACGGGTCGGCTGTGGCAAACACGAACCCGACCCGTTTAATAAACGGGTAACCCGACACGACCCGCCAACCCATTTAATAAATGGGTTGGGTCGGGTAAACGGGTTCTCAGGTTCGCGGGTCAGGTTGACGGGTCGGGTTGATGGGTTGATGGGTCAGATTGGCGGGTCGACGGGTTGGCGGGTTGACGGGTCGGGTTGGCAGACGGGTTGACCCACCCGCCTAACCCGTTTATTAAACGGGTCAGCCGGGTTGGCGGGTTGGCATACCCCAACCCGAACCCGACTTGTTTAATAAACGGGTTACGCGGGTCAACCCATTTATTAAACGGGTTGGCTTAAGCCCAACCCGAACCCGCCTAAGAGGCGGGTTGGCGGGTCGTGTCAGAAATTGCCACCCCTAGTGGATACCCTGCTTGTTGCATAAAGCTGGGATTGTGATTACTCCCCCAATAGATTTTTTGAATCCCTCTCAAGGGGGTTTGGGGTGGTGGGGTGGGGCTTTGGCTGCTAGACGAGTAGTAGTCAAGGTTCCATTCTCATTGGTGTCGCCCCTTTGCTCGAGCCAAGATTTAACGCCAGTGGGATAGGTGTTAGAGTTGACCAAGATTTCATAATTGTGGTCGTAGCCTCAGAGTTTTATGCTGCCGGCACGATGACTGTTGGTATGGCAGGCTGAGCCAGCGCGACTAGGTCTTTGTGCCGGGTGCAATTTCTTTCGGTTATAAATTAAAAAAAAACACAAAAATTCAGGCATTTACTAAATTGGAAAGGTTCAACTACAGAACTTAACACGTGATTCACATTCATTCACTTGAGTGATATTGATGTTGGATTGGTTAAAGTTGCACTATATCAAAGCCTTCAAGTTCAAATCCAACTAGGACTGCTCCATCCTGCCTATCATAAAAAAAGAAAGAGCACCTTTTAACTCTCATTGCCACCATTATGAAGCTCAAGGTCTAAAGTTTAAACTTTGATTCATCGATTTCTAAGGAGCATCTTCTAGCATTTGAATGAGATCGTTAGAGAGAATGACACATGTCACTTCATTCACTGAGTTCATTGTCATAAAACCTTAGGTCCCTTTGCCCACCAGAGAGTACACCCAGTTTCAGCAAGGGACTACTGGGTTTTGAAGTGGCCACATAGCTACCCAAAAAAGATGTCACTTTTTTCTTTTTCTTGGCTAGACCAAAAGAAAACACCCCCATCACCGACCTCACATTGGCAGGCCTCGGCTTGATAAAAGCCTTTCGGCCCTCCATACCCACCAGAAGGATGTCACTTCATGCATTGTAATACACTAGAAAGATGACACTAGTGGAAACACAAATGATATGCCATGTTAATTAGCGCATTAGGAAAAACATGGTTTCATCTGATCGCAGAAGTAGCTAATTGGATTTGATCAATGCTTTATCTCTCTTGCAGTGAGAGCACACGAGTCGCGAAGGGGTGCAATATGATTCCACAAAAATTGTGCATTAAGCACCCAATCGCCCTCCATCAGGTCTTCAGCCGCACACCTGACAGGCTCTGTCTCTAAGATGGAGGGTGATCAGGTGCTTAATGCACAAATATTTGTGCAATCATATTGCACCTGATCTTTTCAGGTGGTCACACTAACTCTAGTGGGACATTACCTGGGGATAAATAGTCATTGATTATGTATACAATCATTCAAAATCCAAGATACTTCTCTCTATGTATATATATACATAGAGAGAGAAAAGGTGGTAGCTGCTAACCATTTTTCTAGCTAACCACCGTGGCTAACCGGGTTTTCGAAGGGATTTTTTTCATTTTTAATTTTCATATATCTGACTGTATAGATGAGTTCTACACGTTTGATTTTATAGGAATCAACTGTTAGATTATCCAATTCTGATACACAGATAGGTTTTTATAAGGTTTAAAAAATCGACAGTCTAAGATTTTTCTAAATATTTAAGGCTTAAAAATAATAGTTTTCATCAAAAAAACATGATCCAAGTATCATTTGCTAGTAAATCAATCGTGGCGAACACATCTGAACTGTTAAATTTAAGTAATGCATGAAAAAACCCTTTGAAAGCCCGGTTAGCTAAAAAAGCAGATAGCAACTACCACCTTCTCTCTCTCTCTCTCTCTCTCTCTACTATGTATATATATAACATTTCTTTTGGTTTTTATGATCAAAGCAGTTTGACAGAGACTGCATTTACCACTGTTCTTTATAAGAACAAGCTACTTGTATTTTATTATGATCAAAGCAGTACGTTATGAAAAAGGTATTCCGGTGAACAAAAGGCAAGTGATTAAGTAATGGGAGAAACAATCAGATTACCCAATTCACATGTCATCTTCTAGATCACGGATTAAGTAATGGGAGAGCAATCAGATTACCTAATTCACATGTCATCTTCTAGATCACGGATTAAGTAATGGGAGAGCAATCAGATTACCCAATTCACATGTCATCTTCTAGATCACGGCAGTTGGGATACTATAGAAAGACTATAAAACTTAAAATTCTGACATAAGCATGGATAGCTAAGCTTTCTTTTTCTCTTTGTTCTGATGCTCACTCATAATGGTGCAGCACTCTGTAAATAAAGTAGAGAAGGGGGTCGTAATTAATGGTAAATGATTCATTCCTAAAAGAAAAATACATTAATATTTTATTGTCGGCATACATGACATATTTTCTATAGCATTTGGAGTGATAGATAAGGAGTCGAAGAAGTTATAAAACTTTTTTTTGGGACATGTGAAGAACTAAATAAATATCTACAATGATAATAAGTTCAATATTAGACAACAATTGACGATTATCTCAATTAAGCACCAAGAGTTTCTATATGTTATCCCTCGTACATGGCGTAAATATCATTATGGATATTGCATGAAGAAACTATCTAAAAACTTTTCCAAGAAATTTGGTGCACCACTTAGTGCATATTGGTGGTGCACCGTCAAAACACCCGAACCATAATGTTATTTTTATATTTCAAATATTTGTGAGTAAAGTAAAGAAGTATATGAATATATTGCAAAAAAAGGTAAAATCGATACATTGAGCTACTGATCATTTTCTAGCTAGAAGGTATGGGTTCTTAACCTTTAATATAGTGGAGTGCTTTAATTCATGGATTATCCTCATACGTGACAAGCCCTTAATCCTACTTATTCGTACAAGCAAAACCACAATTATGAAATCATGTATGAGTATTCGATGCATTCAAAAAGTAGTCTATAATATGCTTCTTTGTAGTTTATATAATGTCTTTTCAATATTGTATTTGTTTTGTTCAAGTACTCATTCAATTTAATGTTTTGTTGTAGGTTAGTTTTTTTTCTTACTATGGATTGGTAATGATATTTATGTAGAATAATCGACTATTGTTGTGTTGAGCTTGCGGCAATGAAAGCCGAAGGATGTGCTTGTGGATAAAAGCTGCTAAAGGCCACCATTGCACTTGTGACGGTGAAAGTTGAAGTTTTTTTATTCTAGTTTTTTGAGGAGAATGAATTATATATATAATATAGAATAAAGTTGTTTGATTCTTGTTTTTTGAGTAAAATGAATTGTTTATATAAATGAAAATTGATTAATTGATTTGTTTATGATAATAAATTGTATATATAACATTAAATGAAGTTCTTTGATCTTATTTTTTGTTTGGTATGTGTTGTTTACATAACATATGATTGATTTGTTTATGAGAATCAATTGTGTATATAACAAAGAATGAACATATTTTTATAAATGGTAAATTTTCTCATCAGGAAGGATACATGTTGATTTCAGTTTATTCTTTTTAAATTAGAAAGGAATATTTTAAGGTACGTGTGAATTTTTGTTCATTTTTTGTAATCAATTTTTTTTTTTACAAAGTACGTGAAGAAATTCATGAAAGTCTGATATTATGAAATTTCTTATTCGTCTCGACGATTCGCAGAATATTCACCAAAAAAATCGTTTGAGGTAGGTTGTAATTCAGGGTTTGTAAAAATAGGGCATCTAAATGCAAAAAAAGAGTTAAAAAATGAAGCGTCATTCTTTCACAAAATGATATCAATGATACATTACATTCGTTTCATTCTTTCACAAAATAAAGATTCTTATATATTGCATTTATTATATTATTTTACAAAGTGAAGTCTCTTATACACTGCATTTAAGCTATTCTTTTACAAAGCGAAGTCACTCATACATTTCATTTATTCTATTTTTTTCCAAGAATGTTGCCTCTCATTGCCTTTTTAATTGAGAGAAAACAAAGTATGTGCAAATGTACCTTTATCTCTTAGGCCTCAAGAAGGTTACATATCATTGTATCTTTGATGGAGAGAAAACACTACACTCTATGTTGTTTTTCTGCATGTCACCTCATCGAATGTTAACTTGTGAACTTTTGGTTTCTTATCCCACCGTACCATAAGATGCACTTATCGAAAAAAAACTCAGTTCCTTAAAACAGAGGCCTCAGGAATGTTGAATGTCCCACTCATACCACATGATCGAATGCTAAATGTGAAATACACCAACTCTATGTTGATGGGGAGATACATCATCATCGTTCCCCGTCCTCTACGATGAGAATAAGTAGCGGATTTCATTTCGAATGTCACTCATATCATAAGATGCCCTTACTGAAAAAACTCATCATTGATGATTTTTTGTCGATGAAACATCGCCGATCTTCTCACAGCAGATGCTTGGCCTTAAGAAAATAGCCACAAATTTTGACTGTTTGGAGACCATAAAAATCATAGTTTTGGTGAAACTCTAACTTTGCTTTTATACTATTCAGACAAAGTTTTGCAAGAAAAAGTAATTGTGCAATACAAATGAGATTGGAATAAGAAATTTTGCAATATTGAACTTTCACAATTTTTCATAATTTCACAATACTTTATGTGATACTCGTTCGTAATATCGAACTTCTATAAATTTTATGAATTTTGCTGGTGATCGTGCGAAACTCATCACAAGTTTATTAAATTGTTTGAAATTATGCAATATTTTTTAGAATTTCACAACCTCATATGTGATTTTGTTGATGAGTTCTATGGGTGTATTATTTTAACATCATGATGTGTGAAAATCAGAAATTCAGACTTGCAAAGGGTCAAAATGTTAAGAAAAAATTAAAAACCTACGATATTGTCCATTTGACAGATTTGGTAAATTGTAAGCCATTTTCGAAAATGCATCATTTTTGCAGTACAGTAAAATTATTTTCTGATTTTCTTAAATATTCAAAGCTTAAAAAATCATGTTTTTCAATGAAAAAACATGATGCAAGTATCGTTTTCAAGTAAATCGATTGTGTTGAGATTTAAGTAATACATAGGGAAAACCTGTTTAGAACGGCAGTTAACTAGAAAAGTGGTTAGCAGCTGCCACCATCTCTCTATATATAATCATTTTAGCAAAAATCCATTTGTTTAATTCATCATTTTTTTCCTTTCAAATCTAACCTTTGTGATCTACACACTCGTTAGTAGGAATCAGCTTTTGGATCACCAAAGTAACGACATTTTTAGCAAAATTTTTTTGTTCAAAAGACATGTTGGTAAAAAAATCCTAAAGGTAGATTCCCACAAAATTGACCATGCTCAACACACACCAAGCTCATCCTCTGTAAAAATGTTGTGGTGAAACATTTCCACCATGCAACCATAAACGGTTGGTCGCAACCATGTGCAAGTACAATCTGGACATGAAAAACATGGCTTCTTGAAAATGACTTATGATAATCCTGTGCAACAATTTGGCCTTTTTTTGGAGTAATAGATCAATCCAAATTACATCAAATCATTTGTATAGAGCAGTTTTAATTTCTTGCTAGCTATGGCAGGAAGGCTATGCATCTTTATTCGCAAGTGCTGAACAACAAATGCTCAGGATTGCAGCTTCCCTACTAATTTCTATTTACCAGAACATTTGGAAACCATCCTATACTTTAACAATGACAATATTTTCTCACACAATAAATAATATATATATGAGTTTTGAGCTCACAAGCGCTTCGTCCATCTGGTAAGTGCCACTCACGAAGTCAACAAATGTGAAAAGACGTCACGAGTTTGAAACCCACTGGATCATTCTTTTCTGCAAGATGGAAGCTGGGTGTACTCCCCAATAATCAGGGTGGGGTCGGCAGATCAAGTGCAATCACATTACACTTTATTGTACTACTATTTGCCCGCCATCTTAATTATGTTGAGCTCCTCAGTTGACCCAAGGGCAGTTAGGTACAACAACACACTCAAAATGTGCAATGTGATTGCATCTGGTCCCTGAAAGGAGGAAAGATCAAGTACAATATGATTGCACACATTTAGTGTGCTGTTGCAGTTGAGTACCCTCCATCTACTGTTGGGCTGCACAGGCTCTATCCCAAACCTAAACTTTAGCACCCTCCATCTACTGTTGGGCTGCACAGGCTCTATCCCAAACATAAAGGATGATCAGGTGCAGCAGCACACTAAAAGTGTGCGATCACATTGTACCTGATACTCCCACATGTGAGTCAACCTGCCAAAGATATTGGAACCCAAGTCTTGGTTAGTGATATTCAAGCTACCAAGCAGAAACTGGTGGAACTGTGATGAGTTTTACCTCATAGAACAAAATGACGAAATTACCCTTTCATATGTGACAATAGAAACCACCTTTCAAGATCTTTGGTCAATATTGGTGTCATCAATCATGGTGTACGAATGTGCGTTCCACCACACGATTCCCCTGAATTGGTGGTGAAATGGAAAAGGGCAAGAGAAGAAAAAAAAGGATAAAAACAAAGAAAGAATGGTGATACTGTTGCTTCTACAGTGGCAAGAAGGCATTTCAATGCATTTCTTGTCCCTCCTCCCCTTTCAACCGTCGGGTATCTTTTACTTCGAATTCAGATATTTGGAATTCGAATTTTTTATCAAAACTAAAAGAATCTCTCTCTATATTATTGGAAAAAATGAATGGTAATCATGTTTCCACACTGACAAGTGGGCATTTCTGTTAGAATTAATTAGCAGTTCTGTCAAAAGAGAACAGCAATAGACCCCTCTCTCTCTCTCTCTCTGGAAACAAGGACGATTGCCACGGGTTACAACAAGCTTAAATGCTTCATCGAGAGGAAAGCATCAAGTTTGTGTGAAATAAACAGACAAATAACCAAACGGAGTAAAAGGAAGAAGGAATTCAAAAGTGTGGAGTATGAGAGGGACAGTGAGTGAGAGGACGCCACTTTTATTTGTTTGTATGTAGGCTTTTACCGAAAGCCCAAAGAAGATAAGGACGACATCAATTTCCCCATCACCCTTTCACTATATATACCCCTTCCCGTCACTCCCATTCATTCATCTTAGAGTTTTTTCCCATCACCCTTCCACTATATATACCCCTTGCCATCACTCCCATTCATTCACCTTAGAGCTTTTTCCCATCAACCTTCCACTATATATAACCCTTGCTCCACTCCCACTATTCATTCACCTTAGAGCTCTCTCTCTCTCTCTCTCTCTCTCTAGACCACTTGCAAGCAAGTAATGGAGATTGCGCATTTCGTGTTTGGAATCTTTGGTGAGTTCCTCTTCTATACCTCATGCTGTTCTAGCAGTAATGGAGTTTTTATTGTTTTGTAGTCCTTTTGAATCTTGATAACTAATTGCTGCATTTCTTTCTTGGTCTTGATGACAGGGAATGTTACTGCTCTCTTTCTTTTCTTGGCACCAGCGTGAGTATCTACATCCTCTCTCATTCATCATCATCCTTCTCTAAATCGTCTTCTCTGATGATTCTCTTGATAAATGCATTTATCATGGGTGTTGAGAGGTTTTCTTTCAAT
This sequence comes from Nuphar pumila, assembly GCF_984573655.1. Taxonomy (NCBI): domain Eukaryota; kingdom Viridiplantae; phylum Streptophyta; class Magnoliopsida; order Nymphaeales; family Nymphaeaceae; genus Nuphar; species Nuphar pumila. The sequence goes on along the minus strand of NC_143250.1, from coordinate 144,761,987 downwards.
ATTTAGAACCTAGTACAAGTATTAATTGTTGAAGTACTTGTGCATTTATTTTCCTTATTTCATTTTAACAGGTTTTCTTTAATGATGTTGGTTCGAGATTTATTTTCCAAAGAAAATGGTTTACAAAAATCAGAACAAACATTGTTTCTAGGTTCACAGAATTCAAAACAAAGATTGGTATTTCTTTGGTTTTTTTTCGATAGTTTTTTTGACTTTTGATCTTCAAAGATTATTAAGATTTCTTTATGCAATCCAATATAGTGTGTTGATACAACTTCATCCCATCTGTTAGAGCTGCAAACCCTATCCTGAGCAAATCTCTGATTTCAAAGATTTCAAAGATTTCAAAGATTTTCTTGGCGTGTCTTTCATCCTAATTTCTCGTGACTGCTTTATTTGCTTGTTTCTTTTACAGTACTCTTTTGTTGGTATTCTTTTTTACTGCACAGTTTTTCTGTACCACTCTACCGTACATGCAGAGTTAGGCCTTTTTAACCCTAACCCTAAAATTGCCCGGAGTCAAAAAAGTAAAAAAACCACATACTTTCCCAAAGCCAGCAATGGGTTCTCCCAAGAACCTGTGCTTCTTTCTTCCCCACCACTTTCCTCACTTGCACTCCAACCTATCCCTGGTCTGTAAACCCAAAGAAACCCTTTCTTCTTTTACCTTTTTCTCTTTTCCTTTTCAACCCAATCATGAATCCATGATGGGTCATCTTCCAATATTCTCATATACTTTATCACCAAGCTCCTCTTTTGCATGCATACTAACCCTGAAAATGTAGATTCCAAAAACCATGAAACTCACTTGACTCCAAGCAACGGTACATGTAACCACCCAACCTGTATTGAAAGTGGGTAGTCTTGAATCTTCTTCCCCACAGAAAAACGTTGCTCCCCACCAAAAAACGGAAATTTCCTTGGAGAAAGAATTATCCTTCAAAAGATCTGTGTTAATAAGTGGGCAGTCTTGAATCTTCTTCCCCACAGAAAAATGTTGATCCCCACCAAAAAAGAAAAGGAAATTTCCATTGAGAAAAAGAATTATCCTTCAAAAAAACCTGTATTAATAAGTAGACAGTCGTGAATCTTCTCCCCGGCCTAAAAATTGTTACTCCCCACAAAAAAAAAGGAAATTTCAAAGTGGGCAGGCTTGAATCTTCTTCTTCCCCATTTGAAAAATGTTACTCCCAGTCCCCACACAAAAAATAAAGAAAAAAATGAAATTTCAATTGAAGAAACAAATATTCTCCTTCAAAAAGAAAAAAACGAGAAAAAAAGGATTACATTCACACCATCTTCCCCCTCCTTAAAAGCATGGGTTGATTCATCAACCGACTGCACTGGATTGAATTGAATCATGAATGGGAAATTTTTCAGGTGGGTAGTCTTGAATCTTCTTCCCCACCTGAAAATTGTTACTCACCCCAAAAAAAAAAGAAATTTCAATTGAAAAAACAAAGATTATCCTCCAAAAAAAGAAAAAGAAAAAGGGGATTATATTTACAGCATCATCTTTGAAAAGAAAAGAAAAAAAGTATGAGTTGATTCATCAACGGACTGCATTGAATTGAATTGAATTGAATACTGAATCATGAATGGGGAAGATTTCTACAGGATGACGTTCAAGAGGATCATCAAGAGCAGGTCGACGGAGGAGTTCTCAGGGGTGCCGTACGTGGCGACGCTGCTGAACTGCCTGCTGTCGATGTGGTACGGGCTGCCGTTCGTGTCGCCGCACAACCTGTTGGTGAGCACCGTCAACGGGGCGGGGACGGTGATCGAGTTGGTGTACGTGGTGCTGTTCCTGTCGTACGCGAGCGACAAAAGGGTGAGGGCGAAGGTGGGGGGGCTGCTGGGTCTGGTACTGCTGCTGTTTGCAGCGGTGGTGCTGGTGTCGCTGCTGGCACTCCACGGGCAGTCTAGGAAGATGTTCTGCGGGTTAGCCGCCACCGTCTTCTCCATCTGCATGTACGCCTCCCCGCTATCCATCATGGTGAGCAAATAATTAACATCACAGCTCTCTCTCTCTGATTAACATTTTTGCTTAGTAGTTGTTTCTAAGGTCTATATTGTGCTCATTACCTGACATTATAATTGTGATCTACATGTTTTATTTAGGTAGCTTTTGAAACGCCGGAATCATACCTGTATAAATTTTTTCCGTTAATACAAAACACAATACCTATGAATGTACAGATTTTTTTTGACTAAAAAAACGTTTTTTCAGTAAAAATATCATACAGAGATCGATTCCCACTAAAACGATCATGTTGACCACATCTATGTGATTAGATTGGGTTGAAACAACTTGGATCACGAGCTTCTAACAGATTATAGGTATAATCGACTGTTTGGATCAGGTGATATTGAAATCACCATCAGTGGTGATTTTCTCAATATCACCTGATCCCAACCCTGTTCATTGTTAATGGTAAAGTGGGCCCAATGAACACTGGTTGGCTTTAAGGTGGGAACTATTTTTGTTGTCCCCCATTTCATGGGTAATTTTAATGACCAAAATACCCTTTATGTGAGTGATGGCCCCACCTTGATGGTGGGTTGGTGAAGCAAGCCTTCCACCTACTTACTCTAATAAATGTGAGGGCGTGTATAAGTTGGTCATTCCATTTTAGTGGTTTGTTTGGGCTTAATTGATGATGGTTAGTTACATTAGTGATTTTGGTGGCCGTTAATGAACGTGCAGAAGCTGGTGATCAAGACCAAGAGTGTGGAGTACATGCCTTTCTTCCTGTCTCTCTTTGTCTTCCTATGCGGCACCTCCTGGTTTATTTATGGCCTGATTGGTCGCGACCCTTTTCTTATAGTGAGCTCTCTCTCTCTCTCTCTCTCTCTCTCTCTTTCTTTGGAATGTGCCTTAATAACATTTGGATAAATAGGGATATAGGCAGTATTGTCATTTTTTTAAGGCATGAGAATGGGGCCTAAATTCCATTCATTCTTTTTTACTATAAAAAAAATGTGTTGTGTCTGTTAGGTTGCTTTAAATTTGATGCATATAGTGCGTTTGAGTCCATGGGATCTTGAGATCTGAGGGATCTTCTGGGCAAAGATCCAAAGATCTGAGCCCCCCGCAGATTCAGTGATCGGCCGAGTGCATTCATCTACTTTAAATTAATTTCCAATTCGTTAAGAAAATGACTTATATTTAACTGTTGTCTTGATTTTGGGGGAGGCAGGTCCCTAATGGGTTTGGATGTGGGCTGGGGGCCCTACAACTGATCTTGTATGCAATCTATAGAGATTGGGGTGGTGAAAAGGAGAAGGTGAACAGCAACAGCAAGGGAGAAAGCCAAGCCAATGGCAAGGAGTGTGCTGCTGCTGATGCAATGGAGATGGGGTACATGAAGCATGACCCCAAGAACACCAACATGGTGTAGCCTTCCTCCCTCAACCAGGAAACCAAGCCAACCCGCACGTGACCTCCCCCACGTGACAGGCAGCCCTTCTGCTGGTGATCACGTGACCTGGCTACCTTAATACATGCAGGCTTCCAAGGGTCCCTTGTGTCAACATCTCTCTTTGTTAGCCTTTCATGCCTTTACGATTTTATGCTTTTGTACGGCTTTATGGCCTTATCAATTTGGAGTGAGTTAACATGATCAGTCTAGAAATGGTGGTTTTATTTTGAATTGTGCAAGTTGAAAAATGGTGGTTTTAGATTTGTGCAAGTCGAAGCGCGATGACTCTAATGGGAGAAAGGGTTTTAAGCTCACAAAGTTTTACGCTGTCAAAGTTTTACGCTGTCAAGACAACATGGTTAGGTCTTTGATCTTGGGGTGGTTTCTCCGTGTAAATATTAAAATAAAGTAGAGCTATGGTGGTATATTAGATAAAAAAATTATCACAATGAAATTGTGATATTTTTGTAAACGTTAAAAAACACTATAGTATCATGATTTTAACTTTTTTTAACGATTATGGGTTTTGTTTCTTTTGCTTTATTCATGTGTTTATCAGCAAAACCTCAAGAAACAACTTATATTTGTTTTTCGAAACTTTTTTTAAAAAATTTTTGTTTTAGAATATTCACTAATATTTTAAAGAAAAAGTCCAACAAATAAAAAATTCATGGCCGATAAATTGATGTCTTAAAGCTTTACGTCACTGTGGATGGAACCATGGGATATGTTTGTACAATCCTAAGATCCAACTTGGGTTGCATGAGAAGATGTAGATGCCATAGGAATTTCTTTAGCCTAAAAATGTCAAAAAAAGAGCCATTTTTTTCAACCTTGTTAGGAATGCTGGTGAAGGGCCCACTCACAACGTTATTTTTTTTTTCATTTTACCTTTTTTTTATGTCAAAAAAAAATGTGCCCTTATTTTGTCTATATCAAAATAAATGCTACAAACCCTAACATGGTTTGTCTCTTTCCCTTGGGGGTGTTTGTTTCATGCCCTTCCTATGAAATATACCTTTTTTCATGGGAAATGAAGCTCTTCCTAATGGGGTGTTTGCGTGTCATGGCTTCTGCCCTTTCCTTTCTGCTGAAACCGAATTGGCTCGCCCCTCCCCCACAGGAACCCTTTGAGGGGTTTTCGTGGATTTTGGGCTCATTTTTTCGCAAGGAAAAGGAGTGCCCAGTTTGTTTGGTCATGGTGGGGCCCATGAAAATGCACGCCCGTTGATGCATTTTTTGCGGAAAAGCTCCAGTTTTTGTGACACGCAAATACCTCCTAAGTGGAGTAAAACAAAAGTCTCAAATAGAAATATGTGGAGGGACTCACATAATAAATGCACAAAAGCATCTTTCTATCAAATTAGGTTCACTCTCCTCCCTTGAGGAAGTACTTTCCCTCTTGGGTATCCTTTTCAAAGGAAAGTGTCTTCCCTTGGTTGAGGGTATAACAAACGCCAATTGAGGGCCCATTTGTTGGAAGGGAATCTAGCCCCTTCTCATATGAAAAGGGGTCTTTTCTCACAATAAGTGAAACAAACACAGAAAAGGTCTAGGATGATTGATCCTGCTCTCAGCTTTTTTCATCTTTCACATGAAAATCTTTATACACTTCCCCCCTGGAGAAAGGTATTTCATGGAAAATCTATTCTAGCATTGACTTTTCTGAAGGGTGTGCCTTTCGCATGAAAATGAAAGGCACATTTGCAACTTTTATGAGAAAATGTTGAGCTGGCAATCCTTTTCTTTTCCTTTTCCATTATGAATGAAACAAACATCTGTCATGGTGAGAAAGTGCCATGATATTAGTGGGCCCCAGTTTTTTCTACCACCTACCACTTTTCATGTGTGAATGCTTCCATACCTCCTCCCATGAAAGAATTCTCACAAGAAAGTTGAGCTAGCAAGATTTTTTAGAAATCCATGCCGCTTCCCATGAAAGGCCTTTCCCTTCTATGAGAATGAAACAATCAAGCTCTAAAGCAGATAGGCCCAAAAGAATTTTAATCCCATGTCAATGGGAAAGAAGGTAGGTGCCCCTTTGCATGTGCCATAAAAGGTGATGCAAATCGGGCAACTGATTTGCATGAAACATTGATTCTTGTTATTTTTCTTTAATTTTTGCAGTTATTTATTATTTTCCATTATTTTCTTTGATTTTCTAATTTCGTTTGGTAGGAGTAGGCATAACTTAATTTTTTCTGTGCCCTCGAAATCAAGGGGTGCATCAAAAGGGCTCAACCTTCCTTCTCAATCCTTCCCCTCACACAACACCATAAATTTAACCTCGAAGGTGTCCTCCATTCAAATGTTTTTTTTTTATTAAAGCCATAAACATTGATTGTCTTACCAATTTAATATGTTTTAATTGTGATGAAATCTCGACAATCTAAATTTAGCGATGTAATAAAAATATTGTGTTATATTTATTGTGGTCTTAATCTATCATGATAAAATTCCCATAAATTCAAAATTTTGCCAATATTTGTGGTGATGGTTTATAGCATTGCCACAAATCTTGTTCTTGGAAAAATCATGAGCAGAATGTCGTGATATCTAACAATTTTTTGTTTGTCTCCTGAAAATCTTGAGAGAATGTTGGCATATATAAAAAATAAAAAAATGTATAATTCAAAGAAATGCAAAGAAAAACATAAACAATATTAATTCAGTTAGAGAATATAAAGAATATTAAAGATACCACAAAATAGATCTGGTGTTATAGCTGTCAAAATGCCTGAAATTGACAAAAATATCCAAATCCTCTCACACTATCTTGCACGTAATAGTGGGTTCAATGTGGATGGCTAATCAAACTCAAATCTAGCAAGGGCTTTTGAGTTCAGACCCAAAGTCCAAATCCAACTTCATATGTGATAAACTGATAATCCTAGATCGAGTTAGCAGACTCCAAGGAGTTAATGTCATATGGCCTATTATAAAGTATATCTAGAATGGATACAAGAGTAAGAGAACCCATTCTTGTCTATGTAAGAGTTTCAATATGTGTGAAAACAAGTGAACCCAAGTCGAAGAGCGTATGTAGTTACACAATAAATCACCATGATTAGATTTTCTGTTTTAAAACCTCTCATCTTTTAATTAGGTACAAAAATTCTCTAATTTTGTAAGAGTATCATGCATTATAAATGTAAAATAGAATATTGTCACACTTAGCCATTTTGAGATTTTTTTGAAAATTTGAAAAAGTCTAGGAGAAAATTTGTTTGAGCCTCGATTTTAGATCGATGTTTTTGAGTCTGAGTTTGACCCATGTCTCATCACCTAGGAATAAACGAGTCACTTAATTAAAATGTGAGAAAAAATTTTATTTTTTACCTTTAAATTCAAGCAAAAAATGAGTTATTTTTTGCTGAAATTCAGAATTTGATATTTGTATAATATGTCGTTGGATGCATCTCGAAATTCTGAGTACAATGATATTTTATTTTTCTCGATTCAGGCTACGGTTCGGCCGAAAATCATATTTTTTTTTAAATTTGAGCAGTTTGTCGGTTTAGATCCGAACTTGAATCAGATCGGATATGAGGGATTTGATCCAAATTAATATAGATTTGGACCCTATCCTAGACCCATATTATTTTGGATTTAATCCGGTTTAAAACCCATTTGGATTTCAGATATAGATTTGGATCTTGGATCCGGATCCAAATCCATGCCCAACGAATTTTCTAACTTTAAATATATCAAAAACCTTTAAATTGAGGTTTATTTATGTTAATAAGCCACTCACATTGATTTGGTAATTTTTGAAAACTTTTGGAAATTTATTTATAATTTAATATTAAATAAATAAATCATTAATTAATTAATTTAATACAATTCTGAAACTTTATTTTGGGGTTTGTTTAGGACTCTTGAAAGAGCCTTTAAACACCTATAGAAGAGTTCAAGAGGATTTGAGAGACTAAGAGTTCTTTTTTAACAAATTTTTAAAAAGTCAAACTTGAAGAGTTTTAAGATTTTCAGAAAACTCATATAAAAGAGTTTTATTTTCATGAGAGTTCTCTCTCCAGCCATTTTAGATGGGATGGAGAATGGGGGGCGTCCTCCCGTATAGGGCCTATAAAAAGACTTCAAAAAAAAAAAAAAGAGAAAGAGAAGGAAAAAAAAGAGGAGGAGAGAGAAAGCAAGGAAAAGAGAGGCAAAATGGGGAAGAAGAGAAGGATATTTGATCTTCTCCAGCCATCCACCCATGTTTTTCAATATCTACTATCATTTTTTTTTGACATGGTACGGGTTTCTCTTTTGATTTGAGTGAGAAAGAGAACATGAATTCAATTTTCATGTGGTATTTTAATAGAAATACATGTGGAGGAGTAAATTCGATCATTTACTCTAAGATCTATGGATGAAATCCATGTGTTTTATCTTCTTGAAGGTTAGTGGAATAACATACATGTGGAAGTATTCTTATATTAAAACAGAATTTTAATCCATGAAAAATATAGTGGATTATGTGTGTGCACTCTAGTATTGCCAATTTTTATAAAAGGCCCATGTCATGGACTGTCCGTGCATGTGAAATCTAAATATAACCAAGCAAAAAAAAATGTGGCCGCATGTCTGTGTATGATAATAAATGATATTTATTGCATAACTAGGTGATCTACCTTATGAATTTAAGTATACTTGATTTATACATGTACATCTTATGCAAAAAGTTTCATGTACAGGTATACTGGGTTTTCTTTTCATGCATTAAGCATGCCCGATGTTATGAAGCTTGTTTTTAACGTGTTTTCATGGGCTTGCTGTCGAAAACATAAAAAAAAAATGTTATGTATATGTGTTGCAGCGGCAGCCTGGCACCCCAACCGAGCTGGGCTCGGTTGGGGCAAGACTTGCCTCTGCCAGGCTAGCCTGTCGGTAGGCCTGGTGCAGGCCTGCTAGACTAGTTATTAGGTTGACAGTCACTACCAGACCAGCCACTCGGCCTGAGACAGTTTCCAAAAAACACAAAAAAACATATGTAGTTTTTTTTGGGCTGGTGGTCAGAACAACCGAACTCAGTTCGGCTGGCTTGACAGGCCGAGCCTTGGTGGCAACCGAGCCCAACTGTGTAATCAGTTGGGAATGTTTGAAAAAAAAAGAATGGAGTTAAATTTTTTTTTGTGGCATGCATGGGAGTTGGCTGGGCCCTGAGGCAGTCAGCCCCAGCCGACTGGGTCGGCTGGGTCAAGTGTATTAAAAAAAAGGGTTTTAATGGTGTGAAGAGAGTGTTAAAAAATTCAAGTTTTTGCCCCAATAGATGTTTCAGCTATGTGCATGCTAGAGGTTGGTTTCACACGCTTATGATTGACTTATTACGCATGACTAATGTGCAAATGCAATGCTAGTTCATGTGCATCTTGTGAGTATGTAAAAATTTTAAATTTTTTGTTATGATGCATAGGCATGTCTGCATAAGCATTCATATATTTTAAGTAAATAGAATTATAAGTAAAAAGCATGCATATGATATGAACCTGTGAGTTGAAGCATGCATATGACAGGAATACTTGCATCAAGTAAAATTATGCTATAGACATGAATATGCGTATTGATTTGGGAGCATGTTTTTAACCTGCATACGTGTGCACTAATGCATATGCTTATGAATTTATTGTTTCATGTGCATATCAAAAGTTTGCATATATGAATACATAATAACAAGCATGTGAAAGTAATGCATAGTGGCACACGATTGAAGATTTTTGCATATGAATGCATTGATGATCAAATGGATCATCCTGGGTTATGTGAGCCTTGAGCACGTGTTGCTCTTTGTTTTAATTGTTAAATGCATTGCAAAAATCAAATGTGATATTATTGTCTTATTTCAATATTCTATGTTGTCACGGGTTGTGGTCTCGTGAAGATCTTGGCATGTTGATTTACAAGCTTATGTTGTTAATTATGCATGTTGATTTATAAATGTAAAAGAAATGAATTAATAACAAGATAAAAGAAAGTAAAGAACAATATAATTTATGTTTCCTTAATGTCCCTTCTTTAGTGTGGAAATCTTGGATATTGCGGTTTTGAGAAAATCGTGAGGATACTAAAACTCTGTGTGTGTTGTTGTTGCCCCTCAATCCAATATTGAGGTTTTTCTCCTAGCCACAGTTTTAAGGAGAGTCTGTCACTTTGCTTGGGGTGGTGTGTAGAAACAATTATTGTTTTCGTATACCAAGAAAATGACACTTGTGGATGCTAATGTCCCTGGTGTCCCGACATTAGATGTTAATTTCTAATGTTTTGATGGATGATGTTGTTTTCTGATATCGATCCAGAAAAAAGTTTGAAACCCAGTAATAAAATATAATTTGTGTGCTAAATTATCTTAGAAATCTTACTTGGCTTCGAAAATTCTTACCCGTTTTGAGTATCTGTGGGCAATGATAATTAAAAAAAGGAACTTAAATTATGTGCAATTAATAGGCACATGCATATGAAAAGAAAACTCTGATAAAAGATAATAATTTATTCACGCATTCCACTGAATCTTGCATATTCCTGTTATGCATTAGATCATGCATATTTATTTGTTCCCTTGACTGTGATATATTGGTTAATGCATAATGTTGTTCCTTAATACATGTTAAATATCTTCAATGCTTAAATCATAATCCCTATTGTTATTAAATGTTCTCTCATACTTAATAGTTTTTATCTATTACATGAATAGTTAATTGAATTATGAATTTATCATAAATGCGTCCCTATAAAATATTGCATGAATCTTATTTATATTTTTTTTACTTGTTTGATTCATTAGAAGGACTTGTAGACATGATTCTTTAGATTCTGATACCCTACTTTTTTTTGCAGCTTCAAATTCCTAGTGGAGACGATTTGCTTTTGAGAAGAGTCACAAGGAGACTACACGACTACATGGCAGATTTTTGGGACGGCGTGGCTCTTTCTTTTTGCTTTATTTACTTTTATTTACTTGTGTCTTAGACTCTTTACATTTGAAAAAATAAAGTTTGGTTTGATTATGGTTTGGTATGAAAGATAAGTATAAGATCCCTTGTGGTGGTGGTGGTGGTGTTTCAACTGTAAGGTCCCGGGTCTCTGAGATTGTTTCCACATTTGTAAAAAAAAATCTGCACTTTTAAGGAGTATGAGTTGGGGTCGTTACAGGTTTGGTATGAGAGTCCACCCCAAAATCTTATATTTTATCATATTTTCATACCAGAATTTTTCTTTTGGTAAGTGAGACATGTCTAAGAATGACAACAAGTCGTGCCTCGTGCTCCACAAAAGTTTCCTTCACTGGTAGGACTATGAGGTATTTTTATGAAAGTATGTAAATTTCTTATGCATTCATGATCTAATTTTTAATTTTGTGATATGAATTAAGAAGTGTTGGTATGCATGTAATAATTGTAATTATGGTAAACGTACAGAACCAACCCTAAGGGGGTAGGATCGATCAAGGTTAACTTTTAAATTTTGTGATAGGTGTATTATCGTACCAGCGCTTCGACTTCTTTCGGTCGATCCGCGGACTGGCAAGAGCAGATGGATTCCATGATGAATGCCCTTCACACCCTGACTGAGGCAATGGCAGCGCAAATGACTCAGGCGGCATAGGCAGCCAACTACATCCATCCTTCCGAGGTTATCCCAAACCTCGGCGAGGTTTTCTATGAGAAATTTCTAAAGTTGGATCTGCCAACTTTCAACGAAAAGGCCGACCCAGAGGCAACTGAGAGTTGGGTTTAGGAGACTGAACGAGCATTTGATGTCCTATCTGTCCCCGAGGACAGAAAGACCCCTTTGAGCACGTATCGTCTGAAGGGCGATGCCAAGAAGTGGTGAGACACCCTGCGAATGATGAAGTACGATGGAGTGGACGAGATTCCCTTGAAGGTTTTAGGGAAAATGTTTTTGGATGCGTACTTTTCCTCTTATGTGCGGGAGCGGATGCAGCAAAAGGTTCTGGATCTGACCGAGGGAGGCATGAGTTTGGTGGACTACACCACCCAATTCAGGAGCTTGGAAAGGTACTGCCTGAACTTGTTCAGCGGTGACAAGGCGAGGGCGGCCAAGTACATGTTCACGGGCTGAAAGATGGGCTTCGAGTCCATGTGATGATGAGTCGATCTACCACTCTCAACGACACAATAGAGTTTGCGACCGTCCTGAATGAGGAATGGGAGAGGTACAAGGATGGGTCGCAGCGGAAAGACGACAATGGAGGTGGTTCGGCGGGCAGAGCGAGAAAGAACCCACCTGCTGTTCCAAGGAGCAGAGAGGCAAGAGGCAGCGAACCTAGGGGGAGGTCAGCAATTTGCGCAACAAGGATGACCTCAGCAGAGACAACAACAGGGGAAGGCCGAATCGATGTGTTATAGTTGTAATGAAATCCATCCTCAGGGTTTTTGTCAGGTGTTCAAGGGGGTTTGCTACCGATCCCAGCAGCCTGGGCACATCGCCCCCTACTGTCTGAACCAACCAATGGATCAAGGAGGACAACAGCAGCAACCACAACTACAACAGCAAGGTCAGTGAAGGACCAATGAGAGAGTTTATGTTGTTATGGCTACCAAGCAGGGTGATCCGACTGATCTAATCGAAGGTATCATCTTAGTTGTCGATTATTTGGCTCGTATGATATTTGATTCTGGTGTACCTGCACTAGTTTAATATGTTCTAATTTCGAGGATGAAATTCTTTTAAGGAGGTAGGGATGTAATATCACGTATTTTCACATTTAGCCAGTTTAAGATTTTTTCAAAAAATTGGCTAAGTTTGGGAGAAAATTTGTTTAAGCCTTGATTTTAGATCGATATTTTTGAGTCTGGATTTGACCCAAGTCTCATCACCTAGGTCTAAATGAGCCACTTAAAATGTGAGAAAAAGTTGTATTTCTGACATTTAAATTCAAGCAAAATTTGAGCAAAAATCAGGTTATTTTTTGGTGAAATTCAGAATTTGATATTTGTGTAATATGTTGTTGGACTCGTCTCAGAATTCTTAGCATAACGACATTTTATTTTTCTTGATTCGGGCTACGGTTGGGCCGAAATCACATTTTTTCAAAAATTGAGCAGTTTGTCGGTTCAGATCCGGACTTGGATCGGACCGAATCTGAGGGATTTAATCGAAATTAATATTGATTTAGACCCTATTCTAGACCCATATTAATCTGGATTTGATCCAGTTTAAAACCCATTTGGATTTCAGATATGGATTTGGATATTGGATGTGAATCCAGATACAAATTTATGCCCGAGGATTTTTCTAACTTTAAAATCATCAAAAACCTTTAAATTGGGGTTTATTTGTGTTAAGAAGCCTCCCATATTAATTTGGTAATTTTTAAAAACTTTTGAAAATTTATTTATAATTTAATATTAAATAATTAATTAATTAATTAATTTAATGAAAGTTCAAAAATTTATTTTGTGGTTTGTTTAGGACTCTTGAAAGAGCCTTTAAACACCTATGAAAGAGTTCAAGAGAATTTGAGAGAGTAAGAGTTCTTTTTTAACAAAATTTCAAAAAGTCAAACTTGAAGAGTTTTAAAATTTTTGAAAAACTCATATAAAAGAATTTTATATTCATGAGAGTTCTCTCTCTCCAGACCTTTTAGATAGGCTAGAGAAGGGGGGTTGTCCTCCTTTATAGGGCATATAAAAAGACTTCAAAAAAGAGAGAAAAGTGAAAGAGAAGGGAAAAAAAGGAGAGAAAAAGTGAGAAAAAGAGAAGCAAAAGGGGAAAGAAGAAGATGATATTTGATTTTTTTCAGCCATTCACCCACGTTTTTTAATATCTACCATCATTTTTCTTCACATAGTACGGGTTTCTCTTTTGATTTGTGTGAGAAAAAGAACATGAATTCGATCTCCATGCGGTATTTTAGTAGAAATACATATGGAGGAGTAAATCTGATCATTTACTCTACGATCCATGGATGAAATCCATGTGTTTTATCTTCTTGAAGGTTATTGTGGAATAACATATATGTGGATGTATTCTTATATTAAAACAGAATTTTAATCCATGAAAAATATAGTGGATTATGTGTGCGCACTATAGTATTGTCGATGTTTATAAAAGGCCCATGTTATGGACGGTCACTGCATGTGGAATCTGAATATAACCAAACAAAAAAAAATGTGGCTGCATGTCTGTGTATGATAATAAATGATATTTATTGCATAACTAGGTGGTCTACCTTATGAATTTAAGTATACTTGATTTATGCATGTTTGCCTCATGCAAAAGTTTCATGTATACTGGTTTTTCTTTTCATGCATTAAGCATGCTCGATGTTCTGAAGCTTATTTTTAACGTGTTTTCGTGGGTTTGGTGTCGACAACATTAAAAAAAAATATGTATATGTGTAGTAGCGGCAGCCTGGCAGTCCAACCGAGCTGGGCTCGGTTGGGGTAGGACTCAGCTCTGCCTGGCCGGCTTGTCGGCAGGCCTGCTAGACCAGCTATTAGGTCGGCAGTCCCGACAGTCACTGCCAGACCAACCACTCGGCCTGGGATAGTTTTAATATATATATATATATATTTTGGGGCTGGCCTGACAGGCCGAGCCTTGGGGGCAGCCGAACCTAGCTAAGTAATTGGTTGGGCATGTTTAAAAAAAAAGAAAGAAGTTTCATTTTTTTTTGTGGCATGTATGGGAGTCGGCTGGGAGTGTATTAAAAAAAGAAGGGTTTTATTGGTGTGATGAGAGTGTTAAAAATTTTCAGTTTTTGCCCGGATAGATGTTTCAGCTATGTGCATGCTAGAGGTTGGTTTCACACGCTTATGATTGAATTATTACGCATGACTAATGTGCAAATGCAATGCTAGTTCATGTGCATCTTGTGGGTTTGTGAAAATTCTAAATTTTTTGTTATGATTCATAGGCATGTCTCCATAAGCATTCACATGTTTTAAGTAAATGGAATTATGAGTGAAAAGCATGCATATTATATGAACCTGTGAGTTGAATCATGCATATGACAGGAATACTTGCATCAACTAAAATTATGCTATAGACATGAATATGTGTATTGATTTGGAAGCATGTTCTTAACTTGCATACGTGTGCACTGATGCATATGCTTATGGATTTATTGTTTCATGTGCATCTCAAAAGTTTGGATATATGAATGTGCAATGACAAGCATGTGAAAGTAATGCATAGTGGCACATGATTGAAGATTTTTGCATATGAATGCATTGATGATTAAATGGATCATCCTGGGCTGTGTGAGCCTTAAGCACATGTTGCTCTCTGTTTTAGTTGTTAAATGCATTGCAAAAATCAAATGTGATATTATTGTCTTATTTCACTGTTCTATTTTGCCACGGGCTGTGGTCCCGTGAAAAGCTTGACATGCTGATTTGCAAGCTTATGTTATTAATTATGCTTGTTGATTTGCAAATGTAAAAAAGATGAATTAATAACAAGATAAAAGAAAGTAAAGAACAATATAATTTATGTTTCCTTGATGTCCCTTCTTTAGTGTGGAAATCTTGGATATTGCGGTTTTGAAAAAATTGTGAGGATATTAAAATTCTGCGTGCATTGTTGTTGCAACTGAACCTGATATTGAGGTTCTTCTCTTGGCCACGGTTTTAATAAGAGTCTGTCATTTTTCCTGGGGTGGTGTGTAGACACAATTTTTGTTTTAGTATACCAAGAAAGTGACACTTGTAGATACTAATGTCCCTGGTGTCCCGACATTAGATGTTGATTTCTATTGGTTTGATAGATGATATTATTTTCTGATATCGGTTGGGGGCTAAGTTTAAAACCTAGTAATAAAATATAAATTTTGTGCTAAATTATCTTAAGAACCCTATTTGGCTTCGAAAATTACCCTATTCGGCTTCGAAAATTACCCTACTTGGCTTCGAAAAATCTTACCCATTTTGAGTATCCGCGGGCAATGATAATTAAAAAGAGGAACTTAAATTATGTGCAATTAATAGGCAAATGCATATGAAAAGAAAACTCTGGAAAAAAAATAATTTATTCATGCATTGCACTGAATCATGCATATTCCTGTTATGCATTAGATCATGCATATTTATTTGTTCCCTTAACTGTGATATATTTGTTAATGCATAATGTTGTTCCTTAATACATGTTAAATATCTTTAATGCTTAAATCGTGATCCCTGTTATTAAATGTTTTCTCATGCTTAATAATTATTCTTTATTGCTTGAATAGTTAATTGAATTATGAATTTATAATAAATGCGTCCCTCTAAAATATTGCATGAATCTTATTTATGTTCTTTTACTTGTTTGATTCATTAGAAGGACCTGTACACATGATTCTTCGGATTCTGATACGATACTTTTTTATGTTTTTTGCAGCTTCAAATTCCTAGTGGAGACGATTTGCTTTTGAGAAGAGTCACAAGGAGACTACACGACTACATGGCAGATTTTTGGGACGGCGTGGCTCTTTCTTTTTGCTTTATTTACTTTTATTTACTTGTGTCTTAGACTCTTTACATTTGAAAAAACAAAGTTTGGTTTGATTATGGTTTGGTATGAAAAATAAGTATAAGTTCCCTTATGGTGGTGGTGGTTATGTTTCAACTGTAAGGCCCCGGGTCTCTAGGATTGTTTCCACATTTAAAAAAAAATATGCACTTTTAAGGAGTATGAGTTGGGGTCGTTACAAGTTTGGTATGAGAGTCCACCCCAAAATCTTATATTTTATCATCTTTTCATACCAGAATTTTTCTTTTGGTGAGTCGTGTCTAAGAATGCCAACAAGTCGTGCCTCGTGCTCCACAACAGTCTCCTTCACTGGTAAGGCAATGAGGTATTTTTATGAAAGTATGCAAATTTCTTATGCATTCATGATCTAATTCTTAATTTTGTAATATGAATTAAGAAGTGTTGGTATGCATGTAATAATTGTAATTATGGTAAACATACAGAACCAATCCTAAGGGGGTAGGATCGATCAAGATTAACTTTTAAATTTTGTGATAGGTGTATTATTGTACCCGCGCTTCGACTTCTTTCGGTGCACCCGCGGACTGATAGGAGCAAATGGATTCCATGATGAATGCCCTTCACACCCTGACTGAGGCAATGGTGACGCAAATGACTCTGGCGGCATAGGCGGCGTAGGCAGCCACCTACATCCATAATCCCAAACCTCGACGGGGTTTCCTACGAGAAATTTCTAAAGTTGGATCTGCCAACTTTCGCCGAAAAGGCCGACCCAGAGGCAACTGAGAGCTGGGTTGAGGAGACTGAATGAGCATTCGATGTCCTACATGTCCCCAAGGACAGAAAGACCGCTTGTAGCACGTATCATTTGAAGGGCGATGCCAAGAAGTGGTGAGACACCCTGCGAAGGATGAAGTACGATGGAGTGAACGAGATTCCCTTGAAGGTTTTCAGAAAAGAGTTTTTGGATGTGTACTTTTCCTCCTACGTGCGGGAGCGGATGTTGCAAAAGTTCCTGGATCTGACCCAAGGAGGCATGAGTTTGGTGGAATACACCACCCAATTCAGGAGCTTGGAGAGGTACTGCCCGAACTTGTTCAACAGTGACAAGGCGAGGGCGGCCAAGTACGTTCATAGGTTGAAAGATGGGTTTCGAGTCCATGTGATGAAGAGTCGACCTACCACTCTCAGTGATGTGATAGAGTCGCCGACCATCCTGAATGAGGAATGGGAGAGGTACAAGGATGGGTCGCAACGGAAAGGCGACAATGGAGGTGGTTAGGTGGGCAGAGCGAGAAAGAACCCACCTGTTGGTGAAAGGAGTTGTGAGGCAAGAGGCAGCGGACCCAGGGAGAGGTCAACAGGATGCGCAGCAAGGACGACCTCAGCAGAGGCAACAACAGGGGAAGGCTGAATCGATGTGTCGCTGTTGTAATGAAATCCATCCTTAGGGTTTTTGTCCGATGTTCAAGAAGGTTTGCTATCGGTGCTAGCAGCCTGAGCACATCGCCCCCAACTGTCTGAACTAGCCAATGGCTCAAGGAGGACAACAACAACAACCACAACAACAACAGCCGCAGAGGCCCCAACAACAGCAAGGTCAGTGAAGGACCAACGAGAGAGTTTATGCCGTTTTGGCTACCAAACAGGGTGACTAGACTGATCTCATCGAAGGTATCGTCTTAGTTGTCGATTATTTGGTTGGTGTGATATTTGATTTTGGTGCTACCTACACCTGATCGGTATGTTCTAATTTTGAGGATGAAATTCTTTTAAGGAGGTAGGGATGTAATATCACGTATTTTCACATTTAGTCATTTTGAGATTTTTTCAAAAAATTGGCTAAATTTGAGAGAAAAATGGTTTAAGCCTCGATTTTACATTAATGTTTTTGAGTTTGGGTTTGACCCATGTCTCATCACCTAGGTCTAAACGAGCCACTTAAAATGTGAGAAAAAGTTGTATTTCTTACCTTTAAATTTAAGCAAAATTTGGGTTATTTTTGGGTGAAATTCAGAATTTAATTTTAATGTAATATGTCATTGGATGCGTCTTAGAATTCTTAGCAAAACGACATTTTATTTTTCTTGATTCGGGCTACGGTTGGGCCGAAAATCAAATTTTTTAAAAAATTGAGCAGTTTGTTGGTTCGGATCTGGACTTGGATCGGACCAGATCTGAGGGATTTGATCCAAATTAATATGGATTTAGACCCTATTCTAGACCCATATTAATCTGGATTTGATCCAGTTTAAAGCCCATTTGAATTTCGGATATGGATTTGGATCCAAATCCAAATCTATGATCCATGATTTTTCTAACTTTAAGTTCATCAAAAACCTTTAAATTGGGGTTTATTTATGTTAAGAAGCCTGCCATAATAATTTGGTAATTTTTAGAAACTTTTGAAAATTTATTTATAATTTAATATTAAATAAATAAATAATTAATTAATTTAATGCAAGTTCGAAAAATTATTTTAGGGTTTGTTTAGGACTCTTGAAAGAGCCTTTAAACACCTATGAAAGAGTTCAAGAGGATTTAAGAGACTAAGAGTTCTTTTTTAACAAAATTTTAAAAAGTCAAACTTAAAGAGTTTTAAAATTTTCGGAAAACTCATATAAAAAAGTTTTATTTTCATGAGAGTTCTCTCTCTCCAGTCTTTTTAGATGGGCTAGAGAAGCAGGGCGGGTGTCCTCCCTTATAGGGCCTATAAAAAGACTTCAAAAAAAGAGAGAAAAGAGAAAGAGAAGAAAAAAAAAGAGGAGAGAGAAATTGAGGAAAAGAGTGGCAAAATGGGGAAGAAGAGGAGGATATTTGATCTTTTCTGGCCATCCACCCACGTTTTTCAATATCCACCATCATTTTTCTTGACATGGTACAAGTTTCTCTTTTGATTTGAGTGAGAAAAAGAACATGAATCTGATTTTGATGCGGTATTTTAGTTTAAATACATGTGGAGGAGTAAATATGATATTTTACTCTAAGATCCATGGATGAAATCCATGTGTTTCATCTTCTTGAAGGTTATTGTGGAATAACATATATGTGGATGTATTCTTATATTAAAATAGAATTTTAATTCATGAAAAATATAGTGGATTATGTGTGTGCACTCTAGTATTGTCGATGTTTAGAAAAGGCCCATGTTATGGACTGTCAGTGAATGTGAAATCTGAATATAACAAAGCAAAAAAAATATGTGGCTGCATGTCTGTGTATGATAATAAATGATATTTATTGCATAACTAGGTGGTCTACCTTATGAATTTAAGTATACTTTATTTATGCATGTCTACCTTATGGAAAAAGTTTAATGTATAGGTATCATGGGTTTTCTTTTCATGCATTAAGCATGCTCGATGTTCTGAAGCTTCTTTTTAACGTGTTTTCGTGGGCTTGTTGTCGATAATATAAAAAAAAAATATGTATATGTGTTGCAAAGGCGACCTGGTAGCCCAACCGAGTGGGGCTCGGTTGGGGTAGGACTCGACCCTGCCAGGCCAGCCTGTCGATAGGCCTGTCAGACTAGCTTTTATGCTGACAGTCACTGCCAGACCAGCCACTCGACCTCGGACAGTTAAATATATATATATATATATATGTGTGTGTGTGTGTGTGTGTGTGTGTGTGTGTGTGTGTGTGTGTGTATTTTTTTTGGGCTGGCCTGACAGGCCGAGCCGTGGGGGCAGCCAAGCCTAGTTGAGTAATCGGCTGGGCGTGCTTGGAAAAAAAAAAGAAAGGAGTTTAATTTTTTTTGTGGCATGTATGGGGAGTCGGTTGGGCTCTGTGCAGTCAGTCTCAGCCGATTGGGTCAGCTAGGATGAGTACCTGACCCAACCAACTAGGTCGGCTAGGTGGGTCTGGTCATGTGCTAGACCCAACCAATTGTTTCGGCTAGGTCAAGTGTATTGAAAAAAGTAGGGTTTTAATGGTGTGACGAGGGTGTTAAAAATTTTTAGTTTTTGCCCATATAGATGTTTTAGCTATGTGCATGCTAGAGGTTGGTTTCACACGCTTATGATTGACTTATTACACATGACTAATGTGCAAATGCAATGCTAGTTCATGTGCATCTTGTGACTATGTAAAAATTCTAATTTTTTTGTTATGATTCATTTGCATGTCTGCATAAACATTCATATATTTTAAGTAAATGGAATTATGAGTGAAAAGCATGCATATGATATGAACCCGTGAGTTGAAGCATGCATATGATAGGAATACTTGCATCAAGTGAAATTATGCTATAGACATGAATATGTGTATTGATTTGGAAGCATGTTTTTAACCTGCATACGTGTGCACTGATGCATATGCTTATGAATTTATTGTTTCATGTGCATCTCAAAAGTTTGCATATATGAATATGCATTGACAAGCATGTGAAAGTAATGCATAGTGGCACACGATTGAAGATTTTTGCATATGAATGCATTGATGATCAAATGGATCATCCTGGGCTGTGTGAGCCTTGAGCACATGTTGCTCTTTGTTTTAATTGTTAAATACATTGCAAAAATCAAATTTGATATTTTTATCTTATTTCACTGTTCTATATTGCCACGGGCTGTGGTCCCGTGAAGAGCTTGGCATGTTGATTTGCTAGCTTATGTTATTAATTATGCACGTTGATTTGCAAATGTAAAAGAGATGAATTAATAACAAGATAAAAGAAAGTAAATAACAGTATAATTTATGTTTTCTTGATGTCCCTTCTTTAGTGTGGAAATCTTGGATATTGCGTTTTTGATAAAATTGTGAGGATACTAAAACTTCATGTGCGTTGTTGTTGCCCTTGAACCTGATATTGAGGTTCTTCTTCTGGTCACGATTTTAGGGAGTGTCTGTCACTTTGCCTGGGGTGGTGTGTAGACACAACTGTTGTTTTGGTATAGCAAGAAAGTGACACTTGTGGATGCTAATGTCCTTGGTGTCCCGACATTAGATGTTGATTTCTAATGTTTCGATGCATGGTGTTGTGTCCTGATATCAGTCGAGGGCTAAGTTTGAAACTCAGTGATAAAATATAATTTGTATGCTAAATTATCTTATGAACCCTATTTGATTTCAAAAATTCTTACCCGTTTTGAGTATCTGCGGGTAATGGTAATTAAAATATGAACTTAAATTGTGTGCAATTGATAGGGACATGCATATGGAAAAAAACTCTGATAAAAGATAAGAATTTTTTCATGCATTGCACTGAATCATGCATATTTACTTATTTTCTTAATTATGATATATTGATGAATGCATGATGGTGTTCCTTAAGGGCATATTTGATGTGTCATTTTCAGCGTGATTCAGACAAAAATCTCGCTGAGAATGATGATTTTCAACAAACGTTGAATGCGGCGGATGACATCATGCACCTCCGTCGCGTCCTTATACACGTTATTTTCTTGCCACCCTCCCCCCTATTACAAAAGTAATAAGAAGTATGGGCATGTTTGATACGTCGTTCCCAGCGAGATTCAGACGAAAATCCTGCTGGGAACAACCAAATTTGACAAATGTTGGATGTGGCGGTCGACGTTACGCACGTCCACCACGTCCATAAATGTTTGTAATTTTTGATCCACCTCCCCCCTTGTTACAAAAAGAACAGGAACGGAGGGGATGAAAAAAATGCTTCGACGGGCATGTCATGCTCGTCGATGCGTCTCCCTCTCTCTCTGTTGTCTCTTGCTCTCTTTGTGCAAGGGCTCTACTGGAGCGGCGGGTGGCTGAACCACCACCTCTGGCGCCATGAGGGGCATCCCTTCGGCAGTGGGGGCAGCCGACCCTCTCTCTTAAAAGTTAAAATGGTGTCTCTCTCCTATTCAGCAGTCGGAGGGGCAGAGCGCTCTCTCTCAGTGAAGGGGCTCCAACGGCTGGCGAAGGGGCACGGTCGACGAAGGGGCTCCAATGGCCAGCGAAGGTGCGCGGCTGGTGGAGGCGAGGCCGCTTGGCCCCCTTCCTCTTCTTCTTCTTATTATTCTTCTCTTGTTCGTTCTTTTTCTTTTTTTGATTTTTGCTTAATTACGGATTTTTTTCTAATTTCTTTGATGATTTTCTTCTTCATTATTCTTCTTTCTTTTTGTATTTTATTCTTGATTAGCGCTTTCAAGAATCTTCATTGAAGCCTGTTTGGAAGAAGAATTTCCTAAGACTGTTTCTTGTGGCTGGAATTTTGTGGATATTATTCATGCTCATTGTGTTAGTATGTCAAGTTTGGTCATGCCAATTGTCTGTGGCTTCATTTTCAGGTGGGCTTTTGGAATTATCCCATATTTCTTATGAGGCATTCAGAATCAGGGTTTATCAACAACCACAGAAGTGGCAGTTTGTCTTCTGTTGGTTGTTTGATAACATGATTTCTGATAGAGGCATATGTCAAATACTCTGTGTTAGTTTTAGATGACTTGCATTGATAAATGTATTGTTTTTGTGGTTTTTATGAACTTATACAGAGATTTGTGTTTTTTATGAACTTGTTTTTGTGTTAGTTTTTTATATATGCTTTCCGTATCATAAATATTCATCAATTGAAGGTGAAAGTTTACTCTTTTGAACTTAAACATTGCTAGATCATGAACCTGCTCTGAGCATGTAACTTTTTTTAATTTCTGTTGCAATTTGTAACATAGCATCTGAGTACATCATCATCAAACAACGGACATATGGAACATGGCATCTGAGTACAGTCCAAACAAAGGTTGGACTTAGAACAGTTGTTACAGAACGAACAGAACCAATGCTCTGTTCCGTTCTTTTTGTTCATTTCGTCCAACCTTGGACAAGCCATCAAACATACCCTAAAGGAACGTTGATTTGTCTGGACGGGCGCGCCTCTTTGAGCCCCATCGCCATCCACAACCCCCTTGCGATCTGCTTTTGTTCTGCTCTCCTTTCTCCTCGTCTTCCTCCTCCTCTACTTTCCTTTTCTTCCACGTCTGCCTCCGCCCGCGACTCTTTCGCTGTCGAGGATCAGCCGAACGTCGGGAGCAACGCCACTTCCCTTTCGTGAGAGAGAGAGAGAACGCTCTTCGTTCCTCTTCCTTCCCTGAGAAAAAGGTTCGCCTCTCTCTCTCAGATCCCCCTCAGATCTTGATCAATATCCCTCTCTTGATTCTGAATTCGATCTCAAACAACACTCTCTGCCTTTTTCTAGGTCGAAGGTGTTGGATTAACCACCACGATTAACGTGGTGGTTATCCACAATGTGGATACATCTCCGTTGAGGGATGATCCTGCCGATAAATCAGCATAAGATAATGGGGAACGGTGCGTAACCGTTCCCACCTTATGCATATAAGAACAGGGTATCATGAGCGACCCTGGGTGACGGGAAATCGAAGGTCTACTCACCGACTGCATCTGGTAGCCTGGGCTCGTGAAGGGCTGCAGTCCGGTTGAGCACAAAACTCCGGTGACCAACTCCGGCGACCTCCGCCCTCCGTCAATGGCAGCCTCAGGTACACTGTCTTTTTTTTCTATTCTGTTTTTGCAAGGCCACCGCCATACAAGGATGCCGAATGAGGCCTTGCTGGAAAACCCCCAGACCCACCCGAATCTGATCCATAAAGTTGATTCGGATCGGATCCGGGATTCGGGTGGGGACCCGCTCGGGTCTGACCCGGATAAGGTAAACCCTGGGTCAGACCCGGATCCAACGGTTACCGGGTCCGACCCAGATCCGGTTACTATCGGGTTCGACCCGGATCCAATCCGAGTCGGGTTAGACCCGGATCCGGTTTGTATTGGGTCCGACCTGGATTTGTTTTGTACCAGGTCTGACCCGGATCCAGGTTATTAACCGGGTCTGACCCGGATCCAGGTATTAACCGGGTCTGACCTAGATCCGGATAACCCCAGGTCTGACCCGGATCCAGTTATTATCGGGTCCGACCCGGATCCAATCATTACCGAGTCTGACCCGGATCCGGTCAATACCGGGTCTGACCCGGATCCGGTATGTGCCGGGTCCGACCTGGATCTAGTTGCAACCGCATCCGACCCAGATCCAGTTTATACCGGGTCTGACCCAGATCCGAATACAGCTGGGTCCGACCCGGACCGAGATCATACCGGGTTTGACCAGGATCCATAAGGGTCCAGGCACTATTTGGCCTGAACCGGATCAGGGACTGACTCAGCCCCCTTCCGGGACCGGTTCGTGGAACATATGATAGGTTCATTCAGTTTTAGAACCATTTCGAGAGTCATATGTCTAGTCCATTCGGTTTACGAACTATTTTAAAATATTATTTTATATATATAATATTGACATTAAGGATAGTCAAATAACTTAGTGTATTCATGTCACCAAAGTGACTAAATACACGTATGTTGTCAAAATGTTGTACTATCATATGGTTTTAGTCAATATTAATGTTGTACTTATATTCATGAAACGATAAACAACCCAAAGGTAGTTTTATCGTGTTTGAAATTTAAGTAGGGTAGAATAAGGTAAATGTGTCGAGATACATCGCATATGAATATCCAAAGGTACCTTGTGTTGATGGTTTAACTTCACAAGAACCTTGGTTTTACCGAATATGGTCGGTAGGCGAAGTGGTTTCGCGTGTCGGAGCTCTTACCAAAGTAGGACTCTGATGACCCCCTTCACTCGCCTGGAAAGATGCATATCAAGGGCTTTTATTATTTTGCTTTTTTCACTAAAGTTTTAGTCTCGTATGAATGCTTCCTGATACGTGTCTTTTGTCATGCAGTTTCTAGTTCTGTGATTTTAGATGGCTCTAGCTCTATACATTTTCTAGATGGATCTAATTTTAGTGATTAGAAAGAAACTGTTTTTTTTTGCATTAGGGTATATGGATCTAGATCTGGCCCTATGGATAGATGAACCTGCTGCCCTCACTGATCAGAGCACTGCTGATCAAAAAATTGCTTTTGAGAAGTGGGAGCGCTCGAACAGGCTTAGCTTGTTGCTTTTGCAATCTTAAGTAGCTAAGAACATTCGAAGTGATATCCCACAATGCAGAACAGTGAGGGAATTCATGAATGCCATTGAGGCACAGTTTATGAGTTCAAACAAGGCCAGAGCCAGTACCCTGATGTCAAAACTGATATCTGTGAAATATACTGGAGTGAGAAACATTCGCCAGCACATTTTGGAGATGAGAAGCATAGCGTCTCAGCTGAATGACATGAAGTTCACCATCTCTGATTCTTTCCTAATGCATTTAGTCCTAACATCCTTACCATTGGAATACGGACCTTTCAAAATCTCGTACAACACACATAATGATGAATGGACATTTAATGAACTTATGTCCAAGTGTGTTGAAGAAGAAGAGAGTATGAAAGGTGAGAAGGTGCACAATGCACATATGGCTTCTCATACGTCCAAGGTAGGACCAAAAAAGAATGCATTTAAGAGAAATGCTAGAAAGAAGCCAACTGGGGATAAGTCATCCCAAGACAAGCAATCCAACTCTGCTCCTATAAAGTGCTTCTTTTGCAAGAAGAAGGGACACATAAAGGCAGATTACATAAAGTACAAGAAGTGGTTGGAAAAGAGAGGTAATTTGTCATTAGTTTCTCATGAATGTAATTTATTACATATTCCTGAAAATAGCTGGTGGATTAATTCTGGTACTACTGTTCATATTTCCAACTGTCTATAGTTGTTTCTGAGCAGAAGGGAACCAATAATGCATCAGAAAAGCATCTATTTGGGAAACAAGATGCGTTCACATGTGAAGGGTGTTGGAACCTGCATGATTACTCTAGATACGGGCGTAGTTTTAGATCTTCATGATGTCTTTTATATTCCATCGTATAGTAGAAACTTAATTTCAATTTCAAAGTTGGATAAATTTGGATATTGTTTTAAGTTTGAAAATTCCAAATTGTTCATATTCAGAAATTCAATTGAAATTGGTTCTGCATTAGTTTATGATGGTTTATATAGATTGAATGTGAAGATTCAAACTCAGGAGTCTTTGACTTCTGAATACGCATTTGTTGGAAATAAACGTAGCATGACAGATGATAAATCTTACATGCTTTGGCATCGAAGGTTGGGTCATATCTCTGAAAAGAAAATAAAGAGACTGGTAAATGAAGGGATCTTGCAATCTCTAGATTTTATTGACAATGACCCATGTGTTGATTGCATAAAGACTAAGCATACAAACACATATAAAGAGGGTGTCAAACGCAGTAGTGAGATATTAGAAATAGTCCATACGGATGTATGCGGACCGTTTTCTCCCTGTTATACAGGCGCAAAATATTTCGTCACCTTTATTGATGACTATTCTCGGTATATGTATCTTTACTTGATTTTCGAAAAATATGATGTTTTTCAGTGTTTAAGGAATTTAAGAAAGAAGTAGAGAAACAAACCGATAAGGTTATTAAAATAGTCAGGTCTGATAGAGGTGGCGAATATTATGGTAGGTTTACTGAGATGGGGCAAAGGGAAGGACCATTAGCGTGATTTCTTAAAGAGAAAGGCATTGTGCCTCAATATACCATGCCTGGTAGTGCCTATCAGAATGGTGTAGCTGAAAGGAGAAATCGTACGCTTAAAGAAATGGTTAGGGCTATGTTGAATTATTCAACACTTCCCATAAAGTTGTGGGGCGAAGCCTTAAGGACTGCTGTGCATATTTTGAATAAGGTTCCTACGAAATCTGTGCCTAAAACTCTTTACGAGTTGTGGACAGGTAGGAAACCATCATTGTCTTATATGCACATATGGGGATGTTCTGCAGAAGCTAAACTGTATAACCCCCACATTAAAGTCTTTGATCCAAGAACAACTAGTGGATATTTCATTGGTTATCCAGAAAGATCAAAATGGTATATGTTTTATTGCCCATCTCACTCACCACAGATTGTTGAAACGGATAAGGCTAAATTCCTAGAAGATGGTTCAGTAGGATTGAGTGCACTTTAAAGCATTGGTTTTGAGGAAATACAGGATCCAGTTTCATCACCTGTTAAGGAAAACATCGAAAGATACCACATTGTTATTCCTAATGATGGTGTGGTTGATCATTCGATTGTTAATGCACAAATCCAAAGTGAACCTATTGTGGACAATGCGGAAGAGCACGAACAGGATGATCAGGTTCCATCTGAGCCTGAGGAATGACCTGTTTGGAGATCCACAAGGATTAGGAGATCTGGCATACATCCTGATTATGTGATGTACCTTCAGGAGCCTGGTGATTTCATAGATATGGATGATGACCCGTTGAATTTTATGGAAGCTGTTGAAAGCAAACAATCTTTGCACTGGATTGAAGCCATGAAAGAAGAGTTAGACTTTATGGCTAAAAATCAAGTGTGGGATCTTGTCACGTTACCTAAAGGAGTAAAGCCCGTAGGATGTAAATGGGTCTTTAAGACCAAGAAGGACTCCAAAGGTAACATAGAGAGACATAAAGCAAGATTGGTTGCTAAAGGATTCACCCAAATGAAGGGCATTGACTATAATGAGACATTCTCTCATGTCTCAACTAAGGAGTCAATGAGGATTATTCTGGCCCTCGTAGCTCATTATGACTTAGAGCTACATCAGATGGATGTGAAAACAATATTCCTCAACGGGGATTTGAATGAAGAGGTATACATGGAACAACCTCTTGGTTTCTCTGAAAATGATCGTTTGGTTTGTAAGCTTAACAAATCAATATATGGACTTAAACAAGCCTCCCGACAGTGGTATATTAAATTTTCCCAAGTCATTATGACTTTCGGGTTTACAGAAAACATTATTGATCAATGTATATACCTTAAAGAAAGTGGGAGTAAGTTCATTATATTGATGTTGTATGTGGATGACATCTTACTTGCAACCAACGATATAAAGTTGCTTTCAGAGACAAAACAGTTTCTTGCATCACATTTTGATATGAAAGATATGGGTGAGGCTGCTTATGTTCTTGGCATTGAGATTCGTTGAGACCGAGCAAAAGGGTTTCTAGGCCTCTCCCAAAGATCCTATATAGAAAAGGTGTTAAAGCGATATGGGATGGAGAATTATTCTCCTACTTCTACACCCATATCAAAAAGTGACAAGCTGAGCCTAAAGGATTGTCCACAGAACGATATTGACAAAGCACAGATGAGTGCTTATCCATATGCATCAGTTGTTGGCAGCTTGCAGTACACGCAGACATGTTCTCGACCAGATATTTTTTTTGCAGTAGGGGTACTTGGCAAATTTCAGTCTAACCCAGGTTTACCCCATTGGAAGGCTGCCAAGAAAGTCTTGCGGTATTTGCAAGGGACAAAAGACTATATGTTAACATATCATAAAGTTGATCACCTCGAGGTCATTGGCTACTCAGATGCGGATTTAGGAGGATGCCTTGATAGTAGAAAGTCTACTACTGGGTACGTCTTCTTACTTGCTGGGGGAGCGATCTCTTGGAGGAGTGGAAAGCAGACGACCACTGCTGCCCACACCATGGAGGCAGAATTCATTGCATTATACGAGACTACTTCGCAGGCTATATGGTTAAAGAACTTTATATCACAGTTAAAGGTGGTCGATTCCATTGGGAAGCCACTGAAGGTCTACTGTGATAATGAAGCTGCGGTGTCCTTTTCGAACAACAACAAAAGTACTACGTCATGCAAGCATATGGAATTGAAGTATTTTGTTGTTAAAGAAAGGACGGAGAATCATTTAGTGCATATTGTCAATATTTGTACCAAAGAGATGATCGTTGATCCTCTTACTAAAGGGCTAGCACTGAGATTATATTCCGAACATGTAATGAGGATGAGATTGTTAAACTCTTTTTAACATATGCATATAAATAAAGTGATCACTTTCAGTTTTTGATTCTCATTATGGTTGTTGTCAATCTCCTAAGGATTAAAGATTCAACTAAGGACCTTTAGAATAGATTATAAAGGCCAATCTATTCATCAAGTTATTTCCATAAAGTTTTCTGGTTAAAAAGATTTATCGTCGGATCAAGTTGGAGAATGTTGGATTAACCACCACGATTAACGTGGTGGTTATCCACAATGTGGATACATCCCCGTTGAGGGATGATCCTGCCGATAAATCAACATAAGATAAAGGGGAACGGTGTTCCCACCTTATGCATATAAGAACAAGGTATCATGAGCGACCCTGGGTGACGGGAAATCGAAGGTCTACTCACCGACTGCATCTGGTAGCTTGGGCTCGTGAAGGGCTGCAGTCTGACTGAGCAGAAAACTCCGGCGACCTCCGCCCTCCGTCAATGGCAGCCTCAGGTACACTGTATGTTTTTTTCTGTTCTGTTTTTGCAGGGCCACCGCCATACAGGGATGCCGAATGAGGCCTTGCCGGAAAACCCCCAGACGGACCCGACAGAAGGATCTTCGATCCTCGATTTTTTTTGGAAACCGGAGGGAATTTAGGCTGGACTTTCGTCGGGATCGGCCTTCCATGTCGTCCTCGGCACCTAGACCGCGCTACCCCGGCGCTCCGCAGGGTCCTGCCGACTCGCTAGCAAAGAATATGCAGAATCTCTACTTGACTCGCCCTAATCCTGTCGGCGTCCATCCCACGCCCTGTGCCCCCTCGATGCCGATCCCTCTCACGGGGCCCTCCCGAGCACTCCGCTTCGGGGCGTGGTGCCGCCTCCGCTGTTTGCGATGGCAAATTTAGGGGCAGGACGAGCGTTGGCACCTCCACCTACTGTCGTCGCTCCCCCAAGGTCTAGGTCGCCGCCCTTCTCGGCCACACCGCCCTCTAGGGCACTCCTTCACCAGCGTCAGGTTCCCTTCTGATGCATCCGCTTCCACCGCCGTTCTTGGGTGCTGGTTAGAGCGTGCCCCCGCAGATGCAGCCACCTCCGCCACCATTCTTGTGTAGTAGCAACCAACGCATGCCTCTGCCTCCTTCACCATTCATGAGTGCTGGTCAAGGTGTGCCTCCGCCATTACCTCCTACAGCTTCACCGTACGGCTCCCAGCCATGGCCGGCTCAGCTGTCTCAGACCACACAAGTAAGTAAATTGACGTATAAAATGTTTATAGGATTCATTTGATTTTGTTGACGAATCTTGTTGCATTTTAGGAAGGAAGTGGTCTTTTGAATTACTCTAGGATTAACTAGAATTTTCCCCTTTTTCATCTATATAGGATCGATTGGATTTTAGAGATTTCTATCAATCCGACTAACGAAATTATCAGTGTTTAGAGTGTATAACTCTAGAAACACTTATGATTAATAAGAGTTTGAGGGTGTAGCTTATGTTGGTATCTACTTGTGATTGGTTTGCGTTTGGATTTATATGTGTGGGGAGTATTCTTGCTTGAATTATTTTGTGCTTACGTATAAACAGTTACTGGCAAAAATCATTACGGTTCCCTCATACATATCTTGCACGATCTCAATATTGCTATATGTGTTTCCTTTTTTTAGTACTGACCAAATTAGTTTTCATGAAACTCTATTATAACTCTTTCTAATGGTTTTTTGCATGGTTCTTTGGATTTTGATACTTGCTTGGTTTATGCAGGTGGTATCGTGCCAGCGGTAGCACAACTTGCTGCCTCATCATACCATGCCGTATTCTCAACTTCCTCGACGCCAACTTCTTCTTCTCGAGGCGACAAAATGGAGAAGTCTAGAAACCCTACGACCCTGTGATTTTCTTTGCGTTTCAGCAAGGCAGTTTTAGAATGTTTAAACAAGTGTTTCACATAATTAAAAAGAAAAAGAAAACTTGGTGCGGATTAACACTGCTCCTGTCGATACTTTGTAATGAACACAGCAGTAAACAAGGTTCAACTTATACAGTGCAATCCATTTTGCCTTCTTACGCCCACAATGTCGATATTCATGATCACCACTTATGCTGGTAGCTAGAGCTAATTAAAAGTCTTGCAATATTTTCAAATTTTAGTTATATAGAGAACATGTTGAGAGGATATCAGTATATATAAAACAATAAAAAATATATAAACTTATGGATAACATTAACAATATTAAAAACTTGAAAATGTGTTTTTAATGTGTTAGTATCACATTGAGAGAGAGAGAGAGAGTCTCGCACAATTTGATATCCATATTCGAATCACCATAATTTCATATCCATATTCGGGTAAAAAATTCATATTCGAGGCAAAATATAATTAGAGATTCATATTTGGGGCAAAAATCCAATTTGAGATTCATATTCGGGGCAAAAAATCAATTTGAGATCCATATTCGAGGCAAAAATTCATATTTGGGGCAAATATCTAGTCCGAGATTCATATTCATGGCAAAAATCCAATTCAACATCTATATTTGGGGCAAAAATTCATATTATGGCAAAAATTCAATTTGAGATCCATATTTGAAGCAAAAATCTATATTCAAGGCAAAAATACAATTCTAAAAATTCATGATTTTAGATATAATTTTGTAATTGGATCCATATTCAAGCAAAAAACCATAATAAACTTCTTAAAACATGTAAAAATGGTAGACGGATTGGGTCATACGATCCAAAATGAAGTGATTTGACCCATTATCCATGACTGTCCAAGTTATCCGCACATCGTCATCAAACAACGGACATTTGGAACATAGCATCTAAGTAAGGTCTAAACAAACGTTGGACTTGAAACAGTTGTTACGGAACGAACAAAATCAATGTTGTGTTTCATCTTTTTTGTTCATTTTGTCCAACTCTGGACAAACCATCAAACATACCCTAATGCATGTTAAATGTCTTTAATGCTTAAACCGTGATTCATGTTGTTATTAAATATTCTTTCATGCTTAATAATTATCCTCTATTGCATGAATAGTTAATTGAATTATAAATTTGTCATAAAATGCGTCCCTCTAAAATATTGCATGAATCTTATTTATGTTCATTTTATTTCTTTGATTCATTAGAGGGACCTGTACGCAAGATTCTTTGGATTCTGACACCCTACTTATGTTTTTCGCAGTTTTAGATGCCTAGTGGAGATGACTTGCTTTTGAGACGAGTTACGAGAAGACTACACGACTACATGACAGATTCTTGGGACAACGTGACTCTTTCTTTTTGCTTTATTTACTTGTGTCTCAGACTCTTTACATTTGAATAAATAAAGTTTGGTTTGATTATGGTTTGGCATGAAAGATGAATATAAGATCGCTTGTGGTGGTAGTTGTGTTTCAACTGTAAGGCCCCGGGTCTCTGAGATTGTTTCTGCATTTTATATAAAAAAAAAAATTTTTGCACTTTTAAGAAGTATGAGTTGGGGTCGATATAGTAAAACTGGCTTCGAAGGCCCCTTTTGTAAAACTTGAAAACGGGTTCGATGTTGATAGGGACATGTCCAATGAGGAAGTATCCCTTGGTTCAAGAGTGTATGTAATAGTATATTAGCTTATGTTATTATCTTATATTTTAGTTTAGTTTATATTTTTATTTAATGTTACATAGCCTTTTCATGTTATTTTGGGAGACAAATAACCATCTTAGGTGGCCCCTCCCCAATGGTTACATTATGGCCACTTGATCCCTAAGCTTCATTATGCGGTATATTTGTCTTATGAATGCAATGGAATATGCTATACTTTAAACAACACATTACAAGAAATCACTTCACTGGAGAAAAGATGTGCCAGTGAAAAGTTTTTCATTGCGCAGATTTATGCTAGTAAAAACATGCTTTCATTGGCGCAAACTTTTCACCAGTGAAACAAATAAGTCTGGCGCAAGTTTGCACCAGACTAGAGACATACACTGGCGCAAATTTGCTTCAGTAAACAATAGTTTCACTGGCAAAAGTTTTTTAGCCAATGAATGAATTACCCACAGAACATTTATTGGAACAACTTGTGGTGCTAGTTTCCTGCCAATAAAGGCTTTCACCAGCACAAATGCTAATCCAGTAAAGCCCCATTTTCTTATAGTGGCTAGCCAAACTTTCTTTGTTTTCAACTTGACAATGTTCACAAATTAATATGAAAAGCACAAGAAGTGAGAATGAAGCGACAAAAAATCAGAGAGAAATGCTATCCAAGGGGAATCAATTTGAGAAGCGAGAGAGGAAGCAAGCTTTTCACTAAAAAGAAAATATGTTCCACATATTTTGGAAGCGAGAGAGGAAACTAGGAGTTTCTTACTTCCAAAGCGCGCTTTTGGAGAAACGAGTTTCCCTGTGTAGCAAGAAGCTTCTGGTAATTATGATACAAATAAGACCCAAGGGGTTGCCCACGCGACCTTGGGCTGTGGATACCAAGTTTGTGTCCTCATGTAGGCACCCCTTTCTGCAAAGCGAAGCAAGAGGCTCCCTCGGGGTCAAGAGGGTGCACACGGAGTTTTACACCAATGACTAGGTTTGGCAGGTTAAGACCAGCACCTCCAGGTCTCTAATCTTGGATTGTGGTTTCTCTGTGTAATAAACGAAAAAAAAAAGTATGATACACACACATTTAAGGGCCTACAAGGGTTTTGCACACCTGGCCAGGTAAGTTGGCTGACATTGTTCAAGTTGAAGGATGGTGTGAGTTCGATGCCAGAAGTGTGCCCCCTGGTCACAAATTCGAAGCCAATGGGAAACTATCCCTGGCCAGGTGGGCATGGGTACGTACCCATAGAGATTTACATTGTAGACATCAGAACACGAAAGAAGTCAAGATAACTAGGGTCCAACACAATGGATGCCAATGTATCATATATATGCAGATCCACATTTCTTCGGGAATTCGGAAACCAGGACCAAGTGTGAGTCCAATGAAATCTATGATGACCCAATTTCATCCCTTCTTGGATCTGATCACATTAGGATTGAAACCCATCTAATTCCCAACTTCTTAACATGATCTTGGTTGTGACTATGCATTGATTATTGAGACAAATTCATGACATCTTTCTTAACTAGAAGTTATATTTCTTCTTGAAACTAAAATTTCAAAAGATAGCTTTGAATCTATTAAATCTAATCTACTTTTCAAAATTATGACGGAGTTGGAAATTTTGATTCGTCACACATCATTTGTTTACGGCAAACACAACGGGTTAAAGCGAAAGTAATGTGGGTTTCGGACCAAATTATATCTATTATGGTGCAGGCCGGCTCAGAGGTCCTTGATCTTAGACTTCTATGGCAACATCTTCATAATCATGTCATTGATGTTTCTTGGCTTACAGTGGGTGACTGGAATGTTACTCGAAGTTCCTCTGAACCACTTTTCATGTAGTAACAAACGACTTTAATCAGTTCCTCAATTTATCTGGACTCATTGAAATTGGTGACACTCCCACCCAATACTCGTGGCACAATAAGCAGACTCATTGATTTTAAACACGATATTTACGTTTTAAACGGCTATTTATCACGAAAAACAGTGTATTTTTATTTTTAAATAAATTTTATTAATATTTTCTTATAAAAAATATTTTTTAGATTTTTAAATTTATTTTTTGTTGTCGAGATTTTGCGGAAAAAACGTTTCACTCTGGCCCCATGTTCCGGGTAGCTTCCAAACTTGCATTAGTGCTTCAACATCTTCATGAATGGAAGAAAAATGTAGTGGCAGGAATTGAGATGTCTACGGATAAAAGAAGGTGATCAAAACACTCACTATTTTCACCTTTTAGCAACCAGGAATATGCAAAGAATACAAATTCTGGCTCGAAAGAGAGGATGGCTCTGATGTAGTTGGGTGGGATGATACTTTTAAGGAGGCAACTGAGTTTTTCTCCGCCCCTTTTACTTCTACTGTGATTAATCCTCTTCCTTTCGACGAACCAATAAAACCTGCAGTATCTCCAAGTGAAAATGAATGCCTTCTTCATCCCATTTCGGATGATGAAATTACTATTGCAGTTTTAAGTCTTGATGTCCCCAGGTAGTTTTTTCACTACTTTCTGGTCCATTATTTTCAAGGACATTTGTGAGGCCGTCAAGGATTTTTTTGTGAAAGGTAAAATCCTGAAAATCATCAATTATACCCACGTTGTCTTCATTCAGAAAGAAGAGGGAGCCCATTACAAACAACAACAACAACAACAACAACAACTACAATTGGGGTGAGCGATATGAACCAAAAAAGAAATTCATTTTGGGTCTTCCACATAAATCCTTTTCCTCCAATCATTTCTATCCAACGCCATGTCCTCGGTGAGGTTCAAAGCATTCATATCCTTTCCTATCATCTCCATCCAAGTCTTCCTAGGCCTACCCCGACCTCTTTTAACTAATGTATTTTCCCATTTCTCCAACCTTCTAACTGGAGCATCATTAGGCCTTCGCCGAATATGTCCAAACCACCGTAAACGATTCTCTCGCATCTTATTTTCAATGGGTGCAACACCTACCTTCTTACGTATCTCTTGGTTCCGAATCTTATCTTTTATTGTATTTTCACACATCCATCTAAGCATCCGCATCTCAGCTACACTCATTTTTTGAATATGATGTCTCTTGGCAGCCCAACATTCCGTACCATATAGTAAAGCGGGTCTAATAGTCGTCCTATAAAACTTTTCCTTCAACCGCAATGGCATTCTACGATCGCACAGCACTCCAGTAGCACTTTTTCATTTCATCCACCCAACCTTTATCCTATGATTTACATCTCCATCAATTTCTCCATACTTTTGAATGATGGATCCCAAATATTTGAAATAATCATTCACCGATATATCTTGCTCACCAAGCTTCACTACACTCCCATCACTACTTCGTTGCTTACTAAACCGACATTCCATATATTCAGTCTTACTCTTACTCAACTTAAAACCTCTAGCTTCCAAAATTTTCTGTGGTGGAACGACTTAGTCATCTTCTATTACAGGCAGAAACTTGGGGTTCGCTTTAACCAGTGGTTTTGCTTGGAGACAGTCTTTTATCTTTTTGCAGATGATTCATTATTCTTTCTCAAAGACATGAAGAGAACCATTCAGAATTTCGTTGGCATTATTCATGATTTAAATCAAAATCAGGGCTTCTCGTTAGTCCAAGGAAATCTGTTTTCATTCCTTTTAATCTTTCCCTCATTCAATTCTCTTGTATTAAATCACTAAGTATGTGGCACAAAGGTAGTCTTCCTTTCAAATACCTGGGACTTTCATTGTTCAAAGGCCGTCTGAGCTTATCTCTTTGTGAACCTTTACTATCCAAGTTTTTCAGGAGGCGTGAAAATTGGTGCAACAGATCTCTTTCCATAGCAGGTAGACTGGTTTTTACCAAATAGGTTTCGGCATCTTTTCCTATCTACTGAAACTCTGGTTTCCTTCTGAGTTTGGTGATTTCAAAAATGGAAAGAATGATGGATCAATTTCTATGGTATGACTCTCCTACCAAGAAACACTTTCATTTGATGGCCAGGGACATGGTTTGTAGATTAAAAGGAGGAGGAGGTCTGGGCATTAAATCCTTAAAAGACCATAATCATTCATGTTTAGCTAAGCAGGGGTGGGCTGTGTTGCAAGACAGTTCGTCACCATGGGTCCATCTTGTTAAATGCAAGTATCTTCTGACCTCCTCTGTTTGGTTTCCTCAATTTATTTCTAAATACTCGTTTGGTTGGAAGAGTGTTTGTACACAGACCACCTCGGTTGGCGCATTAATGGTGATGGTACAAAAACGTCTCTGGCTGGATCCATGCATTACATCCGCTCCGCTTATCAAGCGTGTTGGGTATCCGTTGTCTAAAGCCTTCTTTAAGTTTATGCAGGATTTCAAGGTTGCAGATGTATTAAATATTCCTAAGGGTGTGGTTCAATACTTGGAAACCAGGGGTCATAAGTTGGAGAATATTCATCTTCAACCAGAGTTACCAGACAACATAGTCTGGCAGGTTGGTACATTGCTCATTTTTCAGTCCAGGACAGGGATTGGTCAATATAGTTACAGGTCTTGGAAGAGGTTCCAACAGAACTGTGCGTGGTGATTGAAGCATCCAGAAGAGATCAGGTCTGTCTCATGAATAGACGTTTGTAAGGGAGAGGTCCATCCAGGCCAGATTTGGACAGATTGCTCTCGAGCTTGTTAAGCTATCAGCGCGGTGGGTGTGTGTGTGGTGTGTGTGTGTGGGGGGGGGGGGGGAATAGGGGTGTAGCAAAAAAAAATTGGTGTGATAGTCGGGGTTTTGGGGGCAGCGCCCCAAAAAAATTTGTTTTTGAGATAAAATAAAATAGCTACAATTATTAATAAAAATCTATTTCATATGGACAAATCAAACTATCTCTTGCAGTCTTTCTCAACCTCAACGAAAAGTTCTTAAACATTATCTAATGGCAATATATAACACTGGTGCGATAATTTGAAGTTCATAACAATGCATAAATTTTATTTATGACAAAATAAATTAAAATACAAAAGTACCAACTAAAATGGACTCTGGCGGTTACCCGTAGCATAAAATTCATCTACAAGATAATCTATAACTAAAGTCATAGTATATTCTCGTTCGATGTACAATGTCATATAACAAGAAAACCGTTGTCCATTTTGTTACGAATTTTCATCTTCACATGCTTCATCACTGAAAATGCTTGTTATGTAATGACCGTAGAAGCTGGTACTGTCAATACAAGACGAAATAATCTAGTTAGCATGACATAACTTTCTGACCTTCCACTTGTAACCAACTTTTGATACAAATCAGGTAAAGTAGGTATTTGAAATCGAGGATCAGAAACCACATCAATTTGATAATGTTGTAATTCTGCTTTCAAGTAAAATATATCTTGTGGTGTAAAATCTTGAGGATAAAACTTCTCTGCAAGCTTGCAAATGTCAACTATATTAAATGATTCAAATGAGTTTCTAAGATCCAATGTCGCACTGAGAGAAAGAAGTTCGACTGATGTGCTATTAAATCTAGTATTTAACTCCACCAACAAGAAATCTATAGCTTTATTGAAAACATCAAAATGATAGTGATGCTCAACTGAGGGATACTCATGACCACGAGATTGACCAACCATATATGAACCACTGAAGTCAGTTAGTCAAATATCATTTGTTGAACAAAATGATGTTACCTCTTGAAGGAATTCTTCCCAACCATCTTCTCTCAAAGCTTGAAGCACAGTCTTTGTAGTATAGACAAATCTGATAGTAGTTAAGATATCTTGATTTTTCTTCTGAAGGGCCTGACATAGAATATCAATAACTGCAAATATTCGATTCATCAAATGCAAGACAAATACAAATTCAAAACTTGTAATGCAAGTGTATGCACCATCAACTTCAGCCTAAGATCTAGCACTTAGAGAATTTTCAAGAAGGCACTCAAATACTTTACATGTTGCAACGTACATATCCATCAAGCTCTTTACAGATTCATAATGAGAACTCCAACGAGTAGCTCCAGCTCTATGCAAGTTTTCAATCTGATTAGCCCTACTTTCTGTCGATCGTTCCCCAGTTTCTAACAAATGCTCAATTTCTTTTTTATGTGCAGCTTTCAACTCACCAACACGCTTAGGCGAAGAAGTAATAATGTTAACAATATTATCCAAATGAGAAAAGAATTGTCAAATGTCACGAACATTCTTAGCTGCAAAAACCAATGTTAATTGCAAACGATGCACAAAATAATGGACATAATATGCATAAAGATAATCCTTCAGAAATAAAGCTTGGAGCCCATTTCAAGCATCCTGCATATTACTAGCAGCATCGTACCCTTGTCCTTGCATATTCTGAATTTGAAGGTTGTGACTACTAAGAATATCATAAATTTGATTTTTCAGATTCAACGAGATAGTATCACTAACACTTTTAATTGCAAAAAATCGTTCTCTTAAAATTTTTTCTTCATTGACAAACCTCAATACAATGCATATT
Organism: Nuphar pumila; assembly: GCF_984573655.1. NCBI lineage: Eukaryota > Viridiplantae > Streptophyta > Magnoliopsida > Nymphaeales > Nymphaeaceae > Nuphar > Nuphar pumila. Next base: position 144,723,366 of record NC_143250.1, on the reverse strand, counting down.
TGTTCTCGTTTAGATGCATCTCGTGGTTCATCAACAAGGATACAATACGGTGCATCTCCAACTTCATTACGAATCATACCTTGTACTCAGTTTGCCATAATGTGCAAAATCTCCCTCTAGATATCTAGAGAAGTGTATGTGGCATTTCTTAGAGCATTAGCCAAAATAACTTTACCAACATCTACATTCATTTTTCCAGAATAATCAACCAGTTTAATAAAATTTTCATGATTTAATAAAGATAAAGATTTATCATGGCCCCCAAATGCGCAACCTTTGAGCGTTAACCACTGAAGAGCTAACATTGAGGTTCTTACTCTCAAACGAGCTTTCTGACGTTTCTCTTGGGATACAACATTCATCACTTTGTCAATGTGATTACCCAGTCTCATCAAAATCTCTGTATTTCTTACACATACATTGTGATATGAAAACGGTGAAGAACCGACATGGGTAAGAAAAGCATATTTTTCTCCTTGACTAACCCTCTTCCAATTATTAAACCCAACCGTTGTCAATGCTGAGAGATTCGAAGAAGGGCTATTATCAAGAAAAAAAAGCAATAAAAACAATATGCTTTATCTTCTGTCAGAGAATACTCTAGCCAACGAAACTTATCATACCAATGTTCTTGACATCTACGCACTTATTTACCACATTGTCCACTTGGGTATTGTGCAAGTTTTGGTTGAAAAGGTCCCGCCCTCAGATAAGCCCATCTAATTCGATCTATTTCATTAACAAGGTGATCACACATAACTTTCTTTTACCCGAATCTCTTTCAATATAAAAATCAGATTCTGAAGTTGGATTCGGAGATAGAATATGCTCAGGTGATAAAGAAATGGTTGGAGTAGGACTTAGAGTTTTCTCGACTTGTCCATCTAAAGAGTTGTCTAACTTCAAAAAAAAATGATAACAAGTTTTTTCTTTTCTTAGTGCTTGAAGATTGTCCTCTTTCTATTTGAAATTCTATAAATAAATAAGATACTATATGAGCATAACTTTAACTGTATCAACTTACAGATGTATTACTTTAACTGTTCAACATAACAATTATATATAAGTACACTAAATCAGATACAATTACTGATTGGTGATAAATAATAAAAAAATAATTAAATAACATCATGTTAAGGTAGTGAAAAAAACTAGAGAAAAGCAAGTATAATTTTTTTATCGAATCAAATACAATTACTGATTGATGATAAAATTATTAATCAAACACGTAAACTATCAATAATCTATACAATTAATCATTACAATTCTACACAAATACACTAAATCAGATACAGATACTAATTGGTGATAAAATTATTAATCAAACACATAAACTATCAATAATCTACACAATTAATCATTACAATTCTACACAAGTACACCGAATCAGATACAGTTACTGATTGATGATAAAATTATTAATCAAACACGTAAACTATCAATAATCTACATAATTAATCATTACAATTCTATACAAGTACGTTGAATCAGATACAGTTACTGATTGGTGATAAATGACAGAAAAATACCAATATAACACTATAAGTCTATACCAATTAACAAATTAACACTATAATAATTAACACTTAATAACTATAACAAACTAATAATCGTGCATAGGGTATGAATTAGGACAAATAACAACAATAAATTTGTAAATTGCAACTAGATAAGAGTTAAGCATATACTCACAAGTCACTAGGAGAGTAACTAAATAAGAGTTAGCACCGCTGAAACGATATTCCCTAATTCACAACCTTCAAATATATCTTCTTGTCCTTCAAATAAATTTACTGATTCACAACCTTCTTCTATTGTCCAAAGATAATTAATTTGGATATCAGAACATTAAAACACAAGTTAGAAGTTAGGACTTTTCTATAATTCTATATAATTTGAGTAGATAAAGTAGATAATTGATTCTATAATTCAGAAATTAGGACTTATTCTAAAATTCAAAAGTCACTAATTTACGACATTTTTCTAGCTTTGTTCCAACTAAAATGAGTAGATAAAGTATAATTATTGCACCAAAAAACATAAATTACCATCAACAGTCAACATTCATCTTTCACTTTAATTTAATTTGTAAGTCAAACAATTAACATGAGATAAAAGACTGAGAGACATCTGCATATATGTATATATGTATATAATATATACATATATACATAGGAATATATGCATAGGAGCTCATTCAAGAACAAAAAATAGAATTTATCCCCAAAATGGGTAAATTGTTTTTTTTATTTTAAATAAAATTTGATCAAAATTAAATGTAGTGAATTATTTCAGGTCAGGATCAACCCTACTTCAGAGTTGATTTGATTAAATCCACTTCAATCCACTCTAATCCACCTATAATTTGATTAAATCAAACTAGCACATATTTGATTAGTCAAATTACCCAAAAGATCGATGTCTCGTCGTCGTGCTCGATCGGTGTCTCGTCATCTCGCTCACTCTGGAGCACGGAAGCAGCGCCGAAGGCTTGGAGGAGAAGCATGGGCGGTCGACATCGGAGGAGAAGCTTAGCTGGTGTCAGGGAAGAAGTTGGGCGATTGGGCGACGTTGGATCAATCGTCGGGAGTCGGGGGATTTGGGGAAGACGAGGGCAAGGGCTAGGTCACTCAAAATCAAGATCGAAGAAGAAGAAGGACTGAAGGGTAATAAGTTAAACGGGTCAGATCCAACATGGGGGGGTGTCCGCCCTCGCCAGGTGTTGGATCCGACCAGAGAATCAGGGTTGGGCTTTTAAAAAAAAAATTAACTATGTCGGGAGGCAGGAAGCCCAGTCCTGCCTCCCTCAGTTTCGCCTTTGTTAAACAGAGTTGCTTTCTCAGATTTAGGGATGGCATGGACTCGGACAGGGGACAAGGTCTCCACCCCCGCCCCATCTCAAAATCTTGCCCTCCATTCTTGCCTCCATCTCCACATGGGTTTTGATTTTAGCCTCCATCCCCATTTCATGTCTTCCATTCCTGGTCCAAATGGGGTGAGGCGGGGTAGGGAAACATTCACCTCGGTCCATTACCTTATTAAGGAGGGGGTGGGGTGGGGCAAGGCGGGGGAAATAAGTCAATCTCCGCCTTATTCCAACCGGTTTTGATTTTAATGTCCAACTGCTTTTCTGCAAAAAAAAACACAAAACAATAAAAAATTAGACAAAAATTCAATGTTAGTTTGATAAAAAATCACAAAAAAATATGAATATAACTAATCTATAATAAACTAACTACATGTAACAAATTACTTCACTAAAAGACAAAATAGAAAAACTAACTAACTAACAATCAAAAAACTAATCAACTAATAACGTAATAACAAATTAACTAAATCAGTAAAGTAAACTAGCCAAATCAAGAAAAAAATTAAAACTAATAGGAACAACTAATCTAACTTTGATAAATAACAAAAGCTAACAAGAACTAACTAATAAAGAAATTTAACTAATTAATTATCAAGGAAACAAATACTAATCGTACATGAAAGATTCAAGAATTGACTAATTAAAACTACTCACTAAATGACAAAAGAAATAACACAAACTAACTAATTTAACAAATAATAAATAACATCATGATGTACAGAACTCTAACTATTTATAAAAATCTAGAAATATAATAACTAACTAAGTCTAATATCTAACTATTTAACTTAACTAATCTAAAGCAAGAAATGGCAATGGGTTAATATTAAATCTAAATACTCTAAATGACATAAAAATCTAAATATGACTAAAAATAACATGAATCTAAAATTAATTTCATTAATGAATTCTAAAAAGAACTACCATGCAAATAAACTATAGTATCTAAACTATGAATTAAAATGGGTAAAAAATTGGTAATTAATAATTACATAAATAACTATGCAAACAAAGATCAAAGCCTAAACTAATCTACATGAATTAACATAAAGCTAAATGGAATAATAAATGCTGGAAGTAATAAAGAACTAAATTTAATTAAAATAACTACAACAGGGATTAAAAGAAAATCATGATTAACTATGCTAAAAAATGATAATGTAATAAATAAAAGGAAATCAGCTAAACTATTTTTTTCTAATTTAATTCTGAATTACGCTAGTTTATGTCTAATAAAATTAACTAATTAATTTTGATAAAAAAAAAACAGAAATTGACATGAATTAAAATTAAGAACTAACTATAAAAAAATTAATACTACTATCCAACTTAGCATGCAAATCGAGAAAATAGCTAAACTAGACTATTGTGTGTGTGTATATATATATATATATATTATTTTTAGATGATAAAAAAAAACAAATAGAACTCACCTAAACTACATGCAATGAATATGCGATGAATAAACAAACTATATGCAATGATATGGTGTATATATGTTGTAGGAATTAAAACTAAGATAACTACGAAACTACAGAGAGACGGGGGAGAAGAAATGTACCCTAGAGTCCGTTTTCAATGGAGAGGTTGAGAAAAAGAAAGTGATCTTACCTTTGAGTTGCACGTGCCTCCGTTGAGAGGAGTAAGAAAAATCGATGCTGAAAAAAGGTTAGAAGCAAGACGAAAATGGGAGAGAAAGGAAGAGAACAAGAGAGAATCGATTGAGAACAAAAAGAAGGGGGAAGAGAAGAGGGAGAAGATGCATGCATTTTTTCAAGAAAGAAAAAACGTGTTCCATGGCTGAAAACATACTATTTATACTAAAAAAATTAGGTTACACATTTTTTCAAAAAACTCTAATTAATTTTCAAAAATTTCAAAATAGTACTTCTGAAAAATGTGTTTCATAAAAAGGACTCTTCTAAACCGAATGAAATACTAATTAAACACTTCTAAACCAATTAGACTAAGAATTAAAAAGTTTTAAACAAAACTAACACTGAAAAATGTAGGAAAAAACTTGTATTATGCAATTTTTTCTTTTATTTTTAATTTAAAACAGTTTCTCAAAAACACTGATAAGAATGCATTTTTAATATAATTTTTCACTGAATCATGCATAAAATAGTATAAATAAAATGCAAAATTTATGCATGATCTCTCACTTTCTACATGTATATATCTTTTTAGAATGTTGTTCAAGCTCGACTCTGAGCTCGAGTTGACCTTGAACAGGTGCATTTTGAAATGAGCTGAATTCGAACAACCTAAACTCAGCTTGTGTGAATCCCTAGTTAGGCAGACAACCCCACCAGTTATGCAACCATATAATTGGGATTTGAACTTGCAACATTTGAAGCACAAGGTGACATACTCATTGTTCCTACCACACAAGTTGAGCCCCAGTTGACTTACCAATCTCTCAATCTGATACACACAAGCTCTCCTGAGCTGAACACTCTGTGTTTGGGTTCGACTTGTTTAAGCTAGACGAACGGCTCGTGGCTCACTACAAAAAATTAGTGGTTTAGCGACGACCTAAATCCGTCGCTAACCACATTAGCGATGGATTAGCGTCAGAGTAGCGACGAATATCTTTCATTGCGATTTTTTCGACGCTAATAAGCGGCGACATATATCTGTTGCCCGTTCCGCCTCTAAGTAGCGACATACTGTATATGTCGCCAGTTCCGTCGCTAAGTTGCGACAGAATAACAAATGACAACTTCTGTCACAAAGCCGTCGTTACTAAACGGCGACTTCAGTTTGGCGACGGATTAAAGGCCGTCGCTAACTTCAATGGTAATAATAAATAGTGACAGATATATCTGTCGCAAACAAGGAAAAAAATTAAAAAATTTTATTTAAAAATTAAATATCGAGAAAAAAATTCTCGTGCTACAATTTATATTTCCTGTGAATAAAAAACAAAGTACATATAAAAATACATATAAAAGAAAACTAAAACAATTAATCGTTCCACTTTAAAATTCGCAAGTTTTAATTATTTACAATTCAGCATTTACATTTTTGAAACAAAAAGAAAGTAGAACAAATTCAACACATTAATCTAATCATCGCCAAGATTTTGTGCGCCTTCTTGTTCATTGCCTTGATCTGTCCCTTCAGCTTCACTAGGTTGATTATCGCCAGCAACCTGCACAAGAAAAGAAAGCTCAGTATTGATAAACAAAATATATTGAAATAAATTATAAACTATATGTGATTCTATCATGAATGATATGTGTTCTAAGGCAGTAAAAAAACTCTATATGTGATTATATCATGCTCATATATGTTCTAAGGCAGTCAAAAAAACTCTATATGTGATTCTACCATGCTCATATGTGCTCTAAGGCAGGCAAAAAGTTGTATATGTGATTCTGTCATGCTCATATGTGTTCTAAGGCAGTCAAAAAACTGAATATGTGATTATATCATGCTCATATGTGTTCTAAGGCAGTCAAAAAAACTGTATATGTGATTCTATCATGCTCATATGTGCTCTAAGGCAGGCAAAAAACTGTATATGTGATTATATTACGCTCATATGCGTTCTAAGGCAGGCAAAAAATTGTATATGTGATTATATCATGCTCATATGTGTTCTAAAGCAGTAAAAAAAACTCTATATGTGATTCTACCATGATTATATGTGCTCTAAGACAGGAAAAAAGTAGTATATGTGATTCTATCATGCTCATATGTGTTCTAAGGCAGTCAAAAAAATAAATATGTAATTATAGCATGCTCGTGCTGTATATGTGTTCAAAGGCAATAAACATATTATACTGAAATAAATTATATTCAATGCACCTAAGTTAAGGCAATCAAAGTTACATAAAATCTAACGACATGCAATATATCACATGAAACTTTCATACCTGAGAGGCACCTACAATCGAAGTTCCCCTGTTCAGCAAAAAACTGTTGAACTCAGCTCGGAGAACGTCGACGATGGTTTCATGGAAGTAGTCACGCATTGTGTCCTTAACGATCTGGCGTACATCATCACCGGAAAAAATAGGATGCTTGGAGCTTATATTGACAGAAGAAGTCTGTGAGCCGTGACTGGAGGAAACAACGACAGGTGAGGTGTTCATATTACTCTCAAACCTAAACACACGACTCTTTTTGGGTTCACCTGCTGAAGTCACCCATGCTGCAGGATCAAATGATGGATGCTGAGTAGAGTCATTGCTATATCGCTCTATCATTTGTTGCTCATATGCCTCCTACAAAATAATGTTTACAATATGCATTAATAATTAAGAATTATAATGTTTATGATAACTTGTATATTACAATGATTATTATTAGAATAAATACATACCGTTGTCATTCTCGCCTTCTCTGATACGAAGTCTCCCGTGGTCTTTCATTTATGTGTTTCAACAAACACATCCTTATATGGTACAATACCTCCTTTTTCTGCTTCCTGCGAAGTTAAATGATAAAAGATTTAGTTAACAGGTTTGCAACAATACTTATAAAATTGATAATATATATTGATGAATTACCATTTTCTTCAGGTGGCTTCCAAAAGTCTTTGATCCACCTGTGTGTAGATGGGCTTCAGGCATTTTCGCTCGATTTTGTGCAGTCTTCGCAGAGCGATTTCGAAATGCATCCTCTGCCCACTTGTCGCACATTCCCTCCCAATAATCTCTCTTGATAGTAATAGGGTCATGGCCCTTCCACTGTAGTGGATCATCTATTTCGCCAGATGCTTTTTTTGTTGCAGTCTTCATATTGTGCAGCATATCTGCAAATCGATTGACAGCCAACCTCTACCACATCTTCCTTGCATCATGTTCCTCCACCGTAGTCGTGAAGCGATTCGAAGCCTATATATATTTTCAGAAAGTTAGTATACATGACTATAAAAAAAATTTAAATATGAAACACATTAACTATGACAAACAACTGTATATCGTGAATGAGGACCACAAACTGTCTATCACCTCTTTTGGATACTCTTTCCATTGAGCGATCGGTTCTGGTAGATGTTGAAGAAGTGAATTTCTAATCTCACGTACTACTTCTTGTGGCTCAAACCTCGTGCTGCACATTAATTGGTACACAGTAAATATCAATATAAAATATTTATAAGATATGCAATAAGTGAAAATGAAATACTTACGGTCGATTATCGATATACACTATTCGAATGAGTCTTCTTGTGCCAGACTGAGAAGACTCTGCATCATGTGTTGGCTCCTGACTTGTATGATCAATTGGTGTAGGTGGGTCATGTATAGGCGAAACATCATCTGTAAAAAAACATGTTAGAAATTCTCAGAATGCGCATTTCAACTAATCAAGCATCCAATTAGTTAAATGATATACCTATCAAAGGAGCCCATGAAGATGAAGGCTGAACCTGGCTACCCCTGGATGAACGACTACTGTAGCCTCCACAAACCATATTCTAACAAATAAAAAATGTCATGCAATACATTCAAATAATTTGCATCAAGTATTACAATATATTCAAATCATTGGAATACTTGCAAATCATTCACACCATTGTAATACATTCAAATCATTCACATCAAGTATTGCAATGCATTCAAATCATTCGCATCAAGTATTACAATACATTCAAATAATTCAAATATAAGAACAACAAATATTGCAATACAACCCATGCATTCTCATCAAGTATTACAATATATTCAAATAATTCAAATATAGGAACATCAAGTATTGCAATACAACTAATTCATTCGCATCAAGTATTACAATACATTCAAATAATTCAAATCATTCACATCAAGTATTGCAATACATTCAAATAGAGGTTTGTATTACAAGATTTTGCTCACTAGCTTGAGAATTCTTTCTCATCACTTGTTTGACTTTCATAATCTTCTTTTTCTTCATCTTCGTCTTCTTATTCTTCATTGTTTGCCCATCCACTTGGTATATCATTTGGATCACATTATTCTATGAATGTTTCATCGATCAATGGAGATATGACATGCATATCATGCGCAACATCGTGACCATAAGAGAAGTCATAGATATCATCTGATTGATAGTAATCACTGTCTTCAGCTAACTTGTCTTCCTGTAACTGATCATACTCAGGGTATAGTTTTGACTTCACCTTGCAAACTGCCCACCATTCATTTCTATCTGACTTTTTTGTACTCGGATATGAAGTGTAATAAACTTGTTGAGCTTGCGAGGCTAATATGAATGGTTCATATGTTCCAAACCTTGATTTATGATTCACCTCCACAATGCCTGAGGCTTTGTCGAGTCTTGTTGCAGTTGGATCAAACCAATGACACTTGAATAAAGTTACCTTATTATTTATGCCTAAGTTAACTCCATTATTTCCTCTATAACACTGTAGTAATCATGTTCATTTTCACCATAGCCACTACCCTTGACACACACGCCACTATTCATCGTTGATTTGTTTATACCATAATCTTTTGTATGGAATCGATAACCATTTACGATGTACCCGTTGTAACATTTCACAACTTTAGTCGAACCATTTTCTAAATCACATATTCCTTGATCTTTAACATCACCATGGCGGACCTACACACAAACATAAACAATGATTGCGATCACGACCAATTAAGTAACTTAGTGTTGTTTATAAGTACACAATTTATGTTAGCGTCTTTACCAACTATTTCAACCACTTCACAAACTTAGTTTCACGTTCTTTTTGTACTTTTGCATCAGTGACATGTGAAACTTCTCTTCGTAACTCCAGATCAAATCGTCTGCAAACCACAAATACTTATATTATCGAACCATGTATGCACGTATAGAACAAAAAAAGATTTATAATTATGTTGCGTCTACATATACTTACTCGATGTATGGGTCGATCGCTGAGCAATTAAAAAGAATATAGATATGTGTTGTGTCTTGCTCTCGATCTCTCAAGAGTCTTGATCGGCAACTACCAAATGCATGCCCAAGCCCAAGTGGTTGAAATATCGACAGCTTGTCAGCTACAGCTACTTGTTCTCCATCATCGTTAAGAGGCGAGCATGTGTAACGTGTTGGAATGTGAGGTTCAAAGTACATAGATGAGAAATTTGAAATCTCTTCTAAAGTATACGCCTCACAAATAGAGTCTTCTACTCTTGCTTTATTACGAACCCTTTTTTTGAGGTCAAACATGCATCTGTCAAAAATATACATTTCAAAATCATTCATATCAAACAAATGTGCAGTCATTTTATTGTATAATCTTACGAATAGTATCCTAACCAGTTAAAAAAGAACCATCAGAATGCTATGATGAAGAAAATATCAAATTTATCATGCAATATATGATGTCATACAATCACAAGAATTATGATGCATGCATTGATAACTTAATATTTTCATCTGCAAACTATTCATGACACGATACATTCATTTGAAGCATGCTTTCATTATACAATTTAATATGGAAGTCCTAATCAAATTGAAAGTAACTACATACAAGCATGGATACAATCACATTAAACATTGCAATACATCGAAATCATTCATATCAAACATGTACCTGCAACAAACACACTTCAATATCCCGCTAACTACTACCATGCCTAGCATGGAATCCATACTCCAAAAATACGAACACTTCTATTCTCATACATTAAAATCATGCTCAGCATGATCTCCAAACGCCAACAAAGCAGTCCTAGATATCAACAACTAAGTGAGTGTGTGAACAGTAAAGTGTTACATCCAATAACTTAAATAACATGTGATGTGTTTGCATCACTTACTCATCACGGGTATTTACCCGATTTGCTTTGTTTTTGTCACTTACTTACCACGGGTGGCGGGGCATAAGCGGGTTCAGTTGAGAAATCTGCAAGAGACACTGTGTTAAAATAAAGTCACCACCTGCCGAAAAAAATGAGGCATGAGAGCGACCCCTACCGAAAAAAACAAACGAGGCAGGGGTCACCCCTTTGCCGAAAAAAAGAGGCACGGAGGCGACCCTCTGCTCGAATAAAAAAATGAGGTAGGGGCGACCCCCTGCCGAAAAAATAAATGTGGCACGTGGGCGACCCTCTGCCCGAAAAAAAAAGAGGCAGGGGGGCGACCCCCTGCCGAAAAAAATGAGGCAGAGGGTCGCCCCCCTACCGGAAAAAAGTGGCAGGAGGGCGACCCTCTGCCGGAAAAGCAGGGGGCGACCCCTTGCCCTCATAAAACAATGAGGCAGGGGGGTCGACCCCTGCCCGAATAAAACAATGAGGCAGGGGGTCCATACCCCCCGCCGAGAAAAACAAAACGCGGCAGGGGTCGACCCCCTGCCGGAAAAAAAACAAACGAGGCAGGAGGGTCGACCCCCTGCCGGAAAAAACAAAATGCGGCAGGGGGCGACCTCCTGCCGAAAAAAATAGAACGCGACAGGGGGTCGCCCCCCTGCCGAAAAAAACCAAATGCGGCAGGGGGCGCCCCCCTGCCGGAAAAAATAAAACGAACGTGGCAGGGGACGACCCCCTGCCAAAAAAAATAGAACACGGCAGGGGGTGACCCCCCTGCCGGAAAAAAAATAGAAGGGCAGGCGGGGTGCGACGGGCGACCCCCTTGTCAAAAAAAAATAGAAGGGGCAGAGGGCGACCCCCCTACCGGAAAAAATAAAATGAACGCGGCAGGGGATGACCCCCTGCCGAAAAAAATAGAACGCGGCAAAGGGCTACCCCCCTGCCGGAAAAAAAAATAAAAGGGGCAGGCGGGGTGCGACGGGCGACCCCCCTCTTGGAAAAAAAATAGAAGGGACAGGGGGTGACCCCCCTGCCGAGAAAAATAAAATGAACGCGGAAGGAGGCGACCCCCTGCCGAAAAAAATAGAACGCGGCAGGGGGCGACCCCCTTGCCGGAAAAAAATAGAAGGGGCAGGCGGGATGCGACGGGCGACCCCCCTGCCGGAAAAAAAATAGAAGGGGCACGCGGGGGGCGACCCCCTTGTTGGAAAAAAAAATTACCTGCGGCGAGCGGGGTGCGACGGACGTTGGTCGGCGGGGCGACAGGCCGGGCAGAACAAGGGGCGACGGGCCGGGGAGTGAGAAGGGGCGGCGGAGGAAGGCGTCGGGCGGCGGGGCGACTGCTCGGGCGGCGGAGGAAGGCGTCGAGCGGCAGAGGGTAGCATCAGGAGGGCGGGAGAGAGGAAACAGGAAAAGAGGGAAAAGGGCTTTAGTTAAGGATTTACGCAAAAATTAGCGACGACTTTGGCGACAGAATTATTTCGTCGCCAAGCCATCGTAAATTTACAGAAGCCTTTAGAGACAGAATATTTCCGTCGCTGAAGTCGTCGCTAGGTAGCGACAAAAATCTTCCGTCGCCAATCGCCGCGTTTCTTGCGACAAAAATGTATTGTCGCTAATCCATCGCTACTTAGCAACAGATTTAGCGACGGAAGGTTTTCGTCTCTAAATCCGTCAGTATTACAAATCTTACCGACGGATTAGATTCTCTCACTAATCCCACGCAAAGTTGCGACGAAAAAAATCCGTCGCTACGTCACATTTTTCTTGTAGTGGCTCAGCTTGCCAACTATACCAACCTATCACAAACGAGTTTGTGACAAGCCCAACCAATCTAAGTTGCAAGTTTCTCGGTTTGTTTACCAGCCGTAATTATGATCATATGATTTCAAATGGTGGAGTAATTTTCATTTGTTACATGGGAAAACCGATGTCCCTTGGATGATCAAAAACAAAAAAAGCTACTTGCATGAGATCTACGTCCTTACTTGCATGCCGAGCTTACCAAGATAATCAGGATGCCCCCGGTCACCAAAATAGCACCAAGTTGTTTCAGTCTGTTTGGGCCGAATCCTCCCTTTTGGGGATGCCAATGGGTCGTATCCTGACCGTGGTCCCGACTCGACGAGAGTCGACACGAACCTTATGAATCCCTGATGGGTGCATCATGAAAACGTGGTGTGCCCAATTTGGTCAAAGATTTGGTCATGTATCAATCAGCCTTGAACTGGATAAGTTACAGTCATACAAGGAAGGTCTCTAAGTTTGGACCTGGATCCCATTTAACTAGGATCCAGTCCAAGATTTGTCACTCTTGTTGTGTCGTGTCCGAACTTCCAAGTATTAGGTCAACCCTGAGCCGACCCATATCAAACCTGGCTGCAGCCTTAGTAAGGGCTCAAATGATAATCAGTGTCATGGTCATAGACAAACTGGCCTACCTTATTCTTGGTAGGATCAAAGTAGTGAATTTGGAGCACTAATATTCACGGATCATCTTGGTTGCATTGGTCTAGGGGTACAAATGGGTCGGGTTTGGGTAGACCTTAATATTTTGTTCTGGACATAGTTTCTTAAAATAAGATGCCAATGCGTACATTCAGATTGGGTTCGGATATGCTTAATCAAATTATTTTTGGATACGAATTCTATCCATATAAATGTTTTGTGCCGGGTTTATCTACAGATTCGGATCTAATCGGTTTTGTTTGCACATTTTGCATATGAAAAGCTTGTTTCTAAGTTTCCTTTATGAAATCTAGTATCCACACATAATTTCTGAATCCAGATTCAACTTTTACTTCATCGAGTTCCATTCATATCCATACTTGGATTTGGATTTATTGCATATAATTCAGATTCGGATCAAGAGTGTACTGGATGGGTTGGCGCCCCTAAATTGTCCTAGAGCAGTGGATTCATACAAGTCAGTCAATTTGACTTGGTCCACATATGAATTAAGTCCAGGTCCACCAAACCAGGTGTTGTGGCTAGGATTGATTCATGTGATGGCCCCAACTCAAGCCATGTGATTGGTGAGTTCTCACCTGGAAAAGGTCAAACACATGGCAGCCAACATTGATCAAGGCCCATGGTCCATGTCAGCCATTGACTGGACCCACCATGGAGCCGCTCATAAAAGTCAAAGCCTAAATCTTATAAGAGTGAACTAAATGACCTAACTTATCATGGTAATATGGTCAAATGGGTTCATCCGATGTTTCTAACCGAGCCGTCAACCTGAGCTTAAGTAGCCGGTAGGTCAGTGTGAGAGGTCATGATCCAATTTGACTTGAATAGCGCCTCGATCCAAGTCTGTATGGGAGTCAAAGTAATTCCTAAGGTCTAGAGCATAGTTACTGGAAGGGCTTCGGAGATGCATACTTCTGAAGCGTGCAATTCAGCGCTTTTTCTGTGTAGGGGAAGCGTGCTTCCACCCTCGCTTCTCAAATCAATTCTTCCTCGCTTTCTAAGAGTACCACTCTTGCTTCTTGTCGCTTTTTTCAGGAGTAGGGGGGAAGCGCGCTTCCACCCTCACTTCCCAAATCAATTTCTTCTTCGCGTTCTAAGAGTACCACTTGCTTCTTGTCTGTTTTCACTTGCTTTATATGAATTTTATATTAAACAATAATATTCACTATTACAAGCGTGCAAGTTGATTTTATATATATATTTTTTTGAAACACTAGCTGGGGTTAGGCAGACCCTCATCAGTTATACAACAATACCATTGGTTTTTGAACATGCAACGTCCCAACACATAACATATGGTGAGCTAGCTGCTCCTACCAGTCAAGCGGAGTCCCCCGTTGGTAAGTTGATTTTATATTACTTTCTACTCTTTTGTTGTTTTTTTGTGCTCTTTAGTAATCACTTCACAACTTTTTTTTTTTCGATGAGAACTGGAGAAAACCACCACCGGAGTAAGAGACCTGGCCATGCTGGTTAACCCTGCCAGTTTACAGTCGCTTCGCCGAGCGCACCCCTTGCCCCCAAGGAGTCGATTTGCAGGATGACACCCATGAGAATGAAACCATGACCACCCATCTAGTGGACAAGGCTCCACCTCACTGCACCAAACCCTTTGGGGCTAATCGCTTCACAACCATATACTGCTGCTTGCTTCATGTTATTTTTGAACGCCCACTTTCTCGCTTCTCGCTTCTCTCTTTACGCATCCTTTTTCATATCCATTTCGTATCTTGGTAACTATGATCCATAGCATAGAATCAAAAGAAGCAACAAACCGAACCCACAAATGAGCTTGGTTCTCGTCGTTTGGTGTGGAGCTATGGAAAAACCCTACTGGTCTTTGACCAAAGTAGGTGCTTGGCCAACATACCACTGCACAAACCTTGAATGGGGATGTCAAGAGTTTGACCAACCAACTACCAAGAAACCTTGAAGGGTGAGGATGCCCACCTTTGAGTATTTGGAGCAGATATCTGATGTACGGAACCATTCAGTCAGTTCTTCCAGACCCCCACAACAAAAACGGGTCAGATCAATGTGGGTTTCCATATCCAATGAAAAACATCCAAAAATCGGCGAATGCCTAATCTGATTAAGTTAATTTATACGTAGGCACATGTCCCGTAAATAGTAAGGATGCAAATCGGTTCGATTTCTGGGTCTGAGATGGATCCGACCAATTTTGTGGACCTGGTCAGTATATAACTGAACCCAGGTAGGACTTTGGACAGATATGGCCGTCATGTTTGAATCCAGGTCAAATTCAGGTAAAAAAATATGGTTAGGCATGACTTAAGATCAAGTCTAACCCGACCCGTTTTAGTTTTCCGCATGAAAGTCGATAGGTTCTAACCATTCACAGCCGATCGAGTGTGACAAAGACTCAAATCCTAACCTGATCCTGGAATCCATCGTGAAATCTGATTTGGATTCGGATCCATAACTGGATACTCTCTTTTAAAGTCAGATATAGATCCGGGTCAATTATCAAATGACCCAAATTTGACCCGTTTTTAAGCCTACCATGGATGTGTAGAGACAATTCATCTGGACCCGATAAGAGGTCTCCAACTAGGAAGCATGAGCCAGGTCATTCTTTATCCAAATTCACATCTGTATCCAAAGTGCGTGAAACAGGTCTGAACCCACCAATTACATAGATCCAATAAAATAGGGTTGAATCTGGATCCAAAGTATGTGTGGTAATAACGGGTCAAGTAAAAAGCAAACTGAAAATAAAGCTTTTTTACAATCAGATCCGATTTGATCCGAGTCCAAACAAAGATCTGACTCATATATGGATCCAGATCCAAAAATAGCTTGACAAGTAAATCTGAATCCAACCGTAATGCACATTCAGAATTGGTGTCAGTAAATAAAGTGTTGGATTCGGCTCTGATATCTGATTCATATCCAATAAAGCCAGACCCTATATCCAATAAAGTGAGATCTTACAGGAGCATATCTCGTTACGACCCATATGCGACCAAAGAACCGTTCCCACCAAACACACCAAAAGTAGAAATTGACCAGTAGCACGTGCCGAGCGCGACTGTCCAAGTACGAATCGGATCATGATGTTCCGATACATATCGTAACGGACACATCGAACCGTCTACGTCGAATGCACAAAAAACAGACCGATTCGGCATTCTGCTGCCAGAATAATCCGATTCGATTGAACCTTTCGTCTCGGTCGAGTCGTCAGGTTCGGCGCCGCAGTTTCGGCGGGGTCTTGTCCGTTAGCTTTCGCACGTGCGAGGGCCCGACTGATGATTGACTTCACTTCTCCTGGGCGATTTATTTTATGAACCAGATCGAATGGAATTTTGACGTCCGCAAGGACGCATCGGTAGAGAGAGAGAGAAAGCAAGCTTAGTGAGAGAAGGAGAAACTAGAGAGAGAGGGAGAGTGACAATCTCGAAGAGAGAAACTAAGGGTGTTGGTGGGGACTCGAGCGATAAGAGAGAGAAAATAAGCGGGTTGGAATTTGGAAAGCTGGAAACAGTTAGGAGAGAGAATAGAGACTAGAGAGAATGATCGCGGGTTAGAGAGAGGAGAGAGAAGGAAAGGTCTTAGAGAGAGGAGAGAGAATGACAGCGGTTTAGAGAGAGGAGAGAGAAGGAAAGGACGGTTTAGGGTTGAGAGAGAAAGAGGGATTTAGTGAAAAAAGGAGGAGAGAATGAAAGGTCTTAGAGAGAGAGAGAGAGAGAGAGAGAGAGAGAATGAGGGCGGTTTAGAGAGAGAGGATATAGAAGGAAAGGCCTGAGAGAGAATGAGGGCGGTTTAGAGAGGAGAGAGAAAGAAGGCTTTAGAGAGAGAAAAGAACAGTAGAGAGAGAAAAGAACAGTAGAGAGAGGGGGGAGAGGGAGGGTGTGTTCTGCTTCAGCAAGAGACAGGGGGGGGGGGGGGAGGAGAGGCGAGAAGGGGGGTTTCCTAGGGTTTCATCGCACTTCTAGAAGCTTCCGGGACGGCCTCCGACTCCGCTCTACGTCTTCATCTCTCAGTCTGGTATGGTTTTTCTCCCCTCCCATTGAATCAAAGGAGGGACATTTCCGCATCTTTCTTTCGAGCTCTTCCGAAACCCTAGAATTCACAGACCGCTGGAAGCGCGGGAGCTCTGCTTGATCGGTAAAATCACTCTCTATTTCCCCTTTGCGCGGAATTCGATCGGCATTCGGACACTACCGCTAGTTCTTGGTTTCGTTATTTCTAGGATTTTGTGGGTGCGAAAGTGAAGGGGTGGTTTTCTTTTAGGTTTTTGGGGGGTGTCGTTGGGAAACGTTGTTGGTCGACTCTGGATTTTGGGGTTGGTTTCTTTCCTCGGTGCTTGGTGGGGTTGGAATTCGAGTGTTTTTTGGTGCCGGGTGTTTGCTGCGTTAGGGTTTTCTTTTGGTGGTTTCGTGATCGAACGCGGAGTCGGGGTTTCGTGATGTTGACGTGCTTTTCGTCGAGTATGAGAGTCTGGTAGTGGTGATGCAGCTCTTTTTGATGCCTGGAACGTCGCTTCTGAAAGCTGCCATGTTTTCGAATTGAATGGGTTTGATGATGGATCTGTTGGATGGTTGTTTCTGTGCGGTGTTATCGTTTTCCGTTGCTCAGATGCGAGTGATGATGTGAAAACTGAAAAAATGGTTTGACCAGAAATCGTGATTCGAGTTTGTGCTCTTGGTATTTGTCTTGGTTGACCTTTCTAGTGAATTGTTTCCAGTTGAGGATTCTGATTCTTAGAAAAAGAAATAACGGAATCTGGGTTCAAAAATATGTGGTACCGTCATTGTCATTGAGTTGGTTCTGTTTTTCCGGAGTTTTGCTTCATTGCCTTCTTTGTTGTGATCAATGCTCACTTGCGGGCTGGTTCGCCGCCCATATAACTGTTCAGGAGCATAGATAGAAATGTCTGTATTGCAGTTTTACCCGTTGGGCGCTTGCCTGTTCTAGCTTCGGCGCTGAAACTGGGTAGTTTGATTTGTGAGCAAAGGCATCAGCGTCGAGGATGGTACCATCAGGGCCTCCGACGCCTGTCGGTGGTGCCCAAACAGTTGCCCCTTCGGCTCTCTTACGAACAAATTCTAGTCTTTTGGGAGGCCAAGGTGGGTCAGTTCCTGCACAACCTGCCTTTCCTTCTCTTGTTTCTCCACGTTCTCAGTACGGAAATATGAATGTGCTCGGCAATTTGTCCAATGTTTCTTCACTTCTTGGTGGTGGGGGAGGTGCAGGAATTGGTGTCAACCACTCTTTTGCTGGGGCGAATGGCCCACTGTCTGCTGGTTCAAATCCTGTCCTTTCTGGAAACATTCAGAGGGGAGGTATCGGCATGAGTGCTGAATCTGATCCACTCTCAGGCATTGCTAGTGGATTGGGCTTTAATGCTTCACCTCTGTCGTTCACATCATCGAATGCTTCTGGCGCTTTCTCATCTGGTATAAATGGATCTATGACGGCTTCTGGAGGTGCCCATTTCCCGAATTCTAATAATCAGTTGTCTCAAGACCAGCCTCATCCTCAACAACTTGAGGTGCAGAACTTTCAGCGTGGACAACAAGGGCACGATTCCTCTAATAGCCTGCAAATTCAGTCTCAGCATCTGCTTGGGGCAAGAGGGTTGCAGCAGTTCTCTGCGCAGAACAGCGTTGGCTTGGGAGCAAGCCAGCAGCAACAATTGCAGTCTCTTAGGTCTCTAAGTGGTGATCAAAATGGACCCCAGTCATTGACATCCTTGCGTGGCCTGGTCCCTGTAAAAATGGAGCCTCAAGTGGCCAATGACCAATCTGCACAGCAACAATTGCAGACATTGCGAAGTATGGTTCCTGTGAAGTTGGAGCCACAACAGCAACAGGAGCAACAACAGCAACAGCATCAGCAGCAGCAACAACAGCAGATTACTGCTTTAAGAAGTATTGGGGGCATTAAAAGCGAGCCACAGCATTCAGATCAGTCACTATTTTTGCAACAGCAGCAGCAGCAACAGCAACTTTTGCAAATGTCTCGGCAGTCCTCTCAGCAAATGCAGTTGCAGGCAGCACATATGAGTCTTTTGCAGCAGCAGCGGCTCTTGCAACAACAACAACAACAACAACACCAACAACAACAACAACAACATCAACAACAACAACAGATGTTTAAAACATTACCTGTGCAACGCTCACAATTGCAGCAGCAACCTATGCAACAGTTTCAACAACTCAATCTACCACTAAGATCCACCATAAAACCAATCATGTATGAGCCAGGAATGTGCGCTCGAAGGTTGACACAGTATATGTATCACCAGCAGCATAGGCCTGCTGTAAGCTTCTTTGTGTTTACATATTTTAACTGCTTTTAGTGTCTTTGTAGTTTGTTCTAATTTCAATGGTACAGCTGCTTATTTATGTCATTTAATCTCTGTGTAAAATTATTGTGTCACAGGATAATAACATTGAGTTTTGGCGGAAGTTTGTTGCTGAGTACTTTGCTCCACATGCCAAGAAGCGTTGGTGTGTTTCTTTGTATGGCAATGGGCGGCAAACCACTGGTGTTTTCCCTCAGGTATGTTTTTTATGTTTCTTTTTTTTTCTTTTCTTCTTTCTGTATGTTCTTGACCCTTCTGATCTCAATGGGAATAAAAAATGAAGTTGCATCATGTCTTAGCTCATTGTCTCCATTCAATTTTTCTTTTTTTTTGAAAAGAATAATGCAAGATTTTGCATACCTTCTCAAAGCAGACACAATCCTCATAAAGTATTGGATTCTGTCTAGATTGACGTTCTCTATTTTTTCAGGATGTCTGGCACTGTGAAATATGCAATATAAAGCCTGGTCGTGGTTTCGG
Organism: Nuphar pumila; assembly: GCF_984573655.1. NCBI lineage: Eukaryota > Viridiplantae > Streptophyta > Magnoliopsida > Nymphaeales > Nymphaeaceae > Nuphar > Nuphar pumila. The sequence goes on along the minus strand of NC_143250.1, from coordinate 144,703,472 downwards.
TATGTAATTTTTCTTTCTCCATATACGTGGTTGTATTGCTATGATGATATGTAAATGTCCTTCAATTTTTTTTCTTCTGGACACTTTTGGTTAGATGCTAAATATAGTGTTCTCTTTGTCACCAATCCAAATACAAGGGTACCACAAATAGATTTTTTCATGCTTATGATTATTATATTAATTTTCTTCTCTCAGAAACAACTGTGGAGGTTTTGCCAAGACTCTGCAAAATCAAATATGACAGTGGAACTTTGGAAGAACTTCTATATGTGGACATGCCTCGCGAGTATCATATGCCATCTGGTCATATTGTCTTGGATTATGGAAAGGCAATCCAGGAAAGTGTGTTTGAGCAACTACGTGTAGTACGTGATGGACAACTTAGGGTTGTTTTCTCTATGGATCTAAAGGTTTGTTTTGTTTTTTGTTTTTCTGGCAAAAGATTTGGCCTTCATAATGTCTTTCTGTATTCTTTTTTCCTTATAAAATTCCATTTAACCTCATAATGACTTCATTTTCTTTCTTTCTGTTGTCTAGATATGCTCCTGGGAGTTTTGTGCAAGGCGCCATGAGGAGCTTATTCCTCGAAGACTGATATTATCTCAGGTCCTTTATGACTCTATCACATGATCCAGATGTTAGCAATTATTGTGTTGTTTGTCTTTTACAGCAATAGTGGAAAGTAGCAGCAATATGTAAAGAAACCCCTAACAAATATGTTATTAAGTGAGAAAATCGTTGTAGCATTGGGGTGTTTAAAAATGTTTAAACATGAAATTTAGCTTACCTATCTTGTTAAATTCTTTGTTGCCTATCCTCTTTAACCCTTCCCATAGCCTGATTGGATGGTACTTGACATAGGATCATGGTTCATTTAGTTTTTTCTTCTTACAGTCGAGGACAGATAGTTGACAATGAGTAGACCATTATTCTGCATGCTTGGGTTTTGTTTGGGCCTTGCCATGTTTTCAACCTTTTCTGTAACATTTTTGTTCATCATTCCTTTGCATTCAGTTTTCTTTTTTATTTCAATATTTCCTGTTAAAAGTTGAGATGCATAAAACTGGTAAATTGCTGGTTTTAACTTTTGTTGCTGTTCTTGATTCAAGTAATGACTGAGTCACTGTTACATCCTCACTTAAAGACACACATGCAGATGGACAGCATGAAGACGGTCAACATGTTTTCACTCATACAAATAAATAAATGAACAACTCAGTCGGTTTTGTAGTGGCTCATGCGAAAAGCACTTAGGTTATGGATTAGTAGACTTGAAGCAACTTTCTGACGAACTTGCCAAATTAATAAATGAAAAGTTCACTTGTAGTGCCTCACGTTAAGCACTAAGTTTGCTGGATTAGAAAGTTGGGAACTTCCTATATTAATGTAGACTTGGAGAAACTCTTTGATGAAGTTGCTTGGTTTTTTTTTTATAACCTCTAATGGAGATAATGAGGTGCGCCTCTTCATTTTTCAATGCTTTTTAGTCCCACTTTTCCTTATGTTTAAACCCTCAAATGTGTGGCTTAAAATGCATCGACGTAGATGCCTTTGTGATGGACTTTTGCGTTCTGTTTTCGTTGTGAAGCTTCTTTGTGGAGTGTGGTCCTATTTGTCATGTTACTGGGAGGAGCGAAATTTGTTAATCCATCTAGACTTTGTCTGCAAAATATCTTTCAGTAGCAGGTAAGTTTACTTGGACAAAGATTCTACTGGCTGGTGCAGTTAAGCATATACTTCTTTGGATTGCATTTTCCTGCACTCGTCTGAGAAAGTTGGGCATGGTTCTGGAGAAAGTTTGCTAAATGTTTGCTCTTTAATATTCAGCCAAAGTTACTCGGCATTGGCTGGCTCTTTGGTTTTGGAGGAAACCCTTGCCATCAGCTTCCTGCACCCTTTCCATATAGAGATTCCCGTTTCTTCTTTTCTCTAAGAAGTGTAGCTGGAAAACCATATCGAGGATGCACATCTACAATTAAAATAGCTTCCATAGATTGACATAATGTAGCTACTGAGCAACTTCCTGCTCAACCTTGACATGGCTGACAATGTCTAGGAGGAAGGGTGCTAGTGTTTCCATCTTTTTCCTTTTTCCATTGTGTGCCATAAAGCACTAATTGATACTTGATTTGAGCTGAAGCTTACTTGGGAACGGGGCCCTTCAGCTAGGGTATATTGGTTTGTCATGGTCGTCCCCAGGAACAGCCTAGCTAGTAAATGTGTTACTTCTCGTTGCTCATTTGAACCAGTTATTATTTGTGGTACCTGCAATAATCTCGCCAGTTACCAAGTAACCTGCATAAATAACATAAGGATTTATGTGTTGATTTTTCGATGTAGGGATAATCATTATATTTCATTTGATTCTTCTAGTTGTTGCTATGTGCAAAATTGCACGTACATTTTCTGTATGAATAAGAAATTTGGTGATCATATTTTGGACGTATTTGGATAGAGCTTGTGGAATTCTCATCAACGAGACCACTATTCCTGTGTTTGTGTGATAGAAGAAATGGAGACCGCAGTCCATCAAATTTTTGAAAATTGAAGTAATTTTAGTCCTTCCAGAAGAAACCCCTTTTACGGTTTTACCATTTAAAGATATGGTAAATTGGATTCTCATATCCTGTGGTGCCATAAAAACTGTCAATTCTCACTCTTCCGGGTTTCAAGGTAACCTTGCCAATGATGTTTGCTTTTTAATGCTCAATCAAAGGGCACCCTTAAGATGGACTTTATGCAGTGCTCTGTTTTTGTGATAATATGTACATATCATATCTATCTTTTGTTCTGGTCAACTTTTTTTATCCATACAACAAGCATGCAGTCACTGGTTCCTATTCGTTGCATTCTAGCACATTTTGTTATAGCATAGTAGGTGTGGAAGGTGTTATTGATATTTGCTGTCATGTACAGGTTAGCCAGCTTGGTGCAGTGGCTCAGAAATACCAGGCTTCAACTCAAAATGGGTCGTCCAGTCTTTCATCACAGGAGTTGCAGAGCACTTGTAATATGTAAGGCACAACTTTCCTTTTCAGAATTGTGGTGAAAGTATCTGAAATTCATTCTTTAATAATGTTTCCTGAGAATATTGTTTAATAGTCCTCTCTCTCTCTCTCTCAAACACACACACACACACAGACAGACATCTCTATTTGGGTATCTGGATCTAGATTAGAGCCTTTGCTTTTTTTATTAGTTTTTGAGAACCAGCACTTTTTCTTGTTCTGTCCACTTCTGGTACAGACTCACTCACCATGTTTGCATGCATGTTCAAGCACAATCCTTGTTCTCATTCATGCTTATTGTGACATCATTCAGAATTATGTTGTTAGTATTGTATTTATCTAGTGTGTCTGTGTTTATCTACTTCCTGCAGATATAGAGTGATATTTCTGATTTTTGTTTCTTTTGTACTTTAGTTATTAATACGCCAAAAATTATTAACTTACTGGAGATGATTAGTTTGTCTTTAGCTTTGTCTAGGCCTTGCAAGACTGATTTACCGATAAATATTTAAGTGTTATGAAGACTGATTTCAAAAGACATATCTCTATAAACTTTCTCTTTGACTTCCTCTTTAACAGACACTAACTTGTTCATGGCTTGATTTGGATATCCTTTTGATTGGCGTGTGGGAGGTTTAAATAATCAGTCACAGACTTTGCTGATAAATTGAAAATGTCAGCTTTATAGATCTTGTTTTTTAAAACAATTTAAAAGCTAAAATATCGCTATATTCTCACAAGTAGTTCTATAATGATACCATTGTGATAATATCACAATATTATCGTGATATTATTTTTAGTTAGTTTTACTTTTTTATTTATTTTCTATATCTTAAATATGTTTTTTCTTTTATATTTTTTACTTATTTCTTTTATTATATTTTATACATGTGCATTTTATTATCTAAACATATAATTTTCTTACTTATTTATACTATTTTTATATTCTTTAATTATTTAATTGCCAAGATTTATCAATGAATCTATATTATTGCAAGACTTACCTTGCCAGGATATAATCAAGACCCTTTTTTGTGATTATGGTTTAATGCCTCATTATACCCATTATGTTTTTTATTTATTTTTTGGCATACAGCATACTGCATCTTTGGCAGATTTCATTACCTTTTACTTTCTTATTATTAGTTATTACTTTAATGCAGAACAGAGATGTTTTTGATAGCTCGTGAGTCAGCCATAAAAGCCCCCCTCCCTGTTTTTGGTTGTTCACGTCTTCCAAATTGAAAGTATGAGGTGCATTGTCTTCCCTACATATGGAGATAAATGTTAAGGGTCTAAGGGCTGTGGTTAGCCGGGATAATTGTTTGGTCGATGACTAAAGAGGAGACTGGTGCTCAGATGTTGTGTTGACTGAGTGTTGGAAGATGGAACCTACAGATTTTTTGGATGAAAAAGATACAAAAAAAGAGAAAGATTACATAACATGAATAGAGATAAAGGAGCTTATAAATGTCTTTTTTGTTGAAATAATTTTGTCTGTGAGATATCAACATTCACTTGATGATGATGGGTTCCTATTTTGAAGCTAATGGGCCTGATGCATGGTGTCCATCCCCAACCTTTGATTACTCCATCTGGTGGATTACAGATAAGAATGTCTGTCTCTCTATTAGAACCTCATGAGCCACCTTTTGGAACGTGTGAATCATCTCGCTGTTAAGGACATTTAGTCTTGGTGTCTATGGCAAGCACATTTGTTTCATTGATTATTCCCTTAAGCTACTTAGTGTTTATTCCAAAATGCAGTTATCATCTTGCTAGTTTATTCCCTTTGCAATGAAGACATCAAGTTCCTCTTTCTCCTAGGATTGCCGGAATATGGAAGTTTTTTTAGTGATCCTCGGCACCTAAGGCCCGTTCTTTTACGCATTGAATCCTAAATATTATAAAATCAGAAGTGAGGGTATTAGGTGCAAAAAATTAAATGCTTTATTATGTTGTTTAAAAATGACATTCTTCTCATGTATTTTGACTGTAATTAAAAATTTGTTTGCCCCTTCTCTATGTAGTTTAAAAAAAATGTTACATGGCAGATTGTAATTTTTGAACAAAGTGCTGGGTTTCCATCATAACCTCCCCTCTCTCTCTTAATTGTCATAATAAAATCATTATAATCATAATAATAAAATAGGAAACCGTTGAGAACCTCTCTCTCTTTCTATGAGAATCTTAATCTCTAAATAGTATTTGATGATGATTTTTTTGTCATTTCGGTTTTCTTGTGGGGTCTTGATGCAGCCGCGTTGGAGGAGGAGTAAAACAATGGCCCACCGTGAATCGGTGTGGCTGAACTCTTTATTACTCAATAAATGTTTCAATAAGCAATGGGAAATTCAATTGACAGTAAGGAATGTAAAGGAAAACAGTAAGCAAGTAAATAAAGGAATAGGAATAGGAAAATCCAAAAAAGGCAAAAGACGACTGGAGTTTTCAATCTTCTCTGCCCCCACGCAACCCTAGGAAGGGCCTTTTAAAGGCTGTTTACTGGACTCGGGTCGCGGGTCCAGATTTGGATCCGACCCACGATCCGGGTCAGCCTCTATCTGCAGCTGGTTCTGGGGCGTGCGAACTCCACCACGCCTGGCGTAGGTGTGCAGGGGTACCTCCCTGCGTCGTGGCTCCGTCCCTGCAAGTGAGTCATACGCGCGGGGTCCTTCATCTGCCCTTTGTGGCGGATCGGGTGGCACGATGGACCCAATCGGGTCCTGCCCTGCATCATTCTCCCCTGGTTGGGAAGAAGTCGGCTCTGTCGACTTGTTGCCACAGTAAGCATATAGATCAGCCACGTTGAAAATAGGGAAAATATGCCAATCATCGGGCAGCTCAAGGAGGTAAGCATTCGAACCCAATCGCTGAAGGATCCTAAAAGGGCCATACTTCTTAGGACTTAATTTGCTATAGGTGCCTACAAGAAAACGCTCTGGATGCAGATACACCCAAACAAGTTGACCGACCTCGAAATGGACATCACGACGACCCTGATCTACGAAAGCTTTGTAGGTCTCGTAGCTTTCAACAAGTTTGGCCCGGACTTGTCTGTGAATGTCACGCATATATTCAACGGCATCAAAGGCATCCGGAGCTGGAGCTGAGAGATCTGACACAGGGTCTAGGTCAACGACATGGGTGGGAGACCGACCATACACTACCTGGAACGGAGATTTACCAGTAGAACGGTTAATGGAGTTGTTATAGGTGAACTCGGCTTGGGGCAATACGAGATCCCAAGTTTTGACATTTTCGCCCACTAGGCTCCGTAACAAATTTCCTAAGGTGCGGTTCACAACTTTGGTTTGGCCATCTGTGTGGGGGTGATACGCACTACTGAACTGAAGCTTAGTTTTCAACAGGGCCCATAACGATTTCCAAAAATGGCTCATAAAACGCGTGTCGCGATCGGAAGTGATTGTGTGAGGTAGACCGTGGAAGTGGGCAACGTCCTTGAAATAATATGAGGCGACTAAAGAGGCATCGGTGGTGCGCTTGCACGGAACAAAGATAGCCATTTTGGAGAACCGGTCAACAACTACTAAAATTGAATCAAAACGACGTGGTGTGCGGGGAAGGCCCACGATAAAATCCATGAATACATGCTCCCACGGCCGTTCAGGAATGGGTAACGGGGTATACAGACCACTATTCTGACGATGACCCTTGGACACTTGACACACATGACAGCCTTGGATGAACTTGACAACATCTTTGCGCATTTTGGGCCAAAAGTATCGTTCATCTAAGAGAGCGAACGTCTTATCATGCCCGAAATGCCCTGCTAACCCTCCTTCATGTAATTCAGAAATCAACTGAAGTCTAAGGGAGAAATTGGGCACACATAATTGGTTACCACGGAAGAGGTAACCATTCTGAATACAAAAACAGGGGTCGAGGTTGCGATCTGAAGAGATGCACCCTTCCCAAACTTTGTGAAAATCAGGGTCCATAGGGTATAACTCTTTGCATTGTTCAAACCCAATGACCTGGACTAACATAGTCATCAGAAGGCTGTTCTTCCTACTAAGAGCGTCAACCACCTTGTTCAGGGTACCAGATTGATGCCGAAGCGAAAAGGTGTACTCTTGCAAGAAGCTGACCCACTTGGCATGACGAGCACTCAACTTCTTTTGACTGTTCAGATACTTCAAAGCCTCATGGTCCGTGTACAAGACAAATTCCTTATAAATGAGATAATGTCTCCAATAACAAAGGGCTTGTACAACGGTATAAAACTCAACATCGTAAGTGGAGTATTGGCACCTGGCCTGAGTCAGCTTCTCACTAAAGAAGGCAGCGGGCCTACGATTCTGACTCAAGACAGCGCCAATCCCCACTTTAGAGGCATCACATTCAACCTTAAAGACTGCACTAAAATCTGGGAGAGCTAAGACAGGAGCATTGGTCATTTTGTCTTTGATGATCGTAAAGGCTTTGCTAGCCGCAGGCGTCCAATAAAAACTAGTACCTTTTAGGCACTCCGTGATGGGGCCATAAGGGTACTAAAATTTCTCACGAAACGTCGGTAAAAAGTGGCTAACCCGTGGAAACTACGGATCTCTCCTATAGTCTTTGGGGTAGGCCAATCAATAATCGCGCGGACTTTTGCGGGGTCGGCCTTGACGCCATCAGATGACACAATAAACCCTAAGAACACGACACTGGACGTCATAAACTCAAACTTTTTGGCCTTGGCATACAATTTTTCCTTTCTCAAAATATCTAAGACTTGACGCAGGTGACTCAAATGCTCGGACAATGAGGAACTATAGATCAAAATGTCGTCAAAGTAGACAACAACAAACTTCCCAATACACGGACGCAAGACCTGGGTCATCATGTTCATAAAGGTACTTGGGGCATTAGATAACCCAAACGGCATGACTAACCACTCGTACAATCCATCACGCTTCTTGAATGCCGTTTTCCACTCGTCCCCTTCGCGTATACGAATCTGGTGATACCCGCTTTTTAGATCTATTTTAGAGAAAATGGAGGCACCAGATAACATATCAAACATATCATCCAAACGAGGAATAGGAAAACGATATTTGACTGTGATGCGATTGATCGCACGACTATCGACACACATGCGCATGGACCCATCTTTCTTAGGAGTAAGTAAGGCGGGAACGGCACAAGGACTAACACTCTCGCGAATGAAACCCTTTTGCAGCAATTGTTGAACCTGTCTTAATAACTCAGTATGCTCAGTGGGGTTCATGCGATATGCGGGAAGGTTGGGTAGACTCGACCCTGGCACAAAGTCAATGGCATGCTGAACTACCCTTGCCGAAGTTTATCCATCAGGTAGTTCATCCGGCATAATGTCGCGGAACTCCTCTAGAAGAGGGGCAACGTCCGCAGGAATGGACACGGACGAACTCATCACTGGCTTTGCCACTAGGGCATAACAATAGCCATCTTCCTGACAATGGTCTAGGAAGAGCCGGTACGAGAGGCCTGCGATTCGGGGAACTCGCTCAGGTTTGTCTACAGTGGGGAAACCAGTCTCCTTGATAGGTAGAAGGACTATCCTATGGCCATTAAAGACAAAGGAGTATGTGTTCTTGCGGCCATCGTGAGTTGTTTGGCGATCGAACTGCCAGGGACGTCCCAAGAGAATGTGACACGCGTGCATAGGGGCTACATCACACCACACCTCATCGTGGTAGTGTTCTCCCATGGAAAACCAGACTAGGCATCGCTGAGTGATGGGAACCTCATTTCCTTTCTTGAACCAGGCCATCTTATAGGGTTGGGACAACTTTTCGGTGTTGAGTTTCAAGGTAGACACCACACTCTCAGACATCATGTTCTCACATGCTCCGGTATCAATGATGACATCACAAGCGTGCCCCTCACAGTTGCACCGGGTCCTAAAAATGTTATTCCTTAGCCATTTCGATGGGGCCGATTCTCGGGGTGTGGTCAACACATGACGGATGGACAACAAACTTTCGACGTTGCCGTCGAACTCTATAACTCCCCTCTCATCCTCAACCTCAACTAATGAATTGTCATCACTATCACTCTCACTTGCGGACTCGACAATTCCTTCAACAAGATGGGTGTTTCTGCTCACGGTTGGACACTTGGACGCGACATGTCCTAACTCTTGACACCTAAAACAACGAAGGGTCGACTCACTAGGTTTGGCTTTGGACCGGGTGTGGAAAGTTGGGCTTGACTGGTGAGGTTTGCTAAGGTCTGTTCTAGGTTTTGAATCACTAGGGGAGCTTGCTCCCCTGGTTGGGAAACTCAGCTTGGGTCGGCTGGTGGGCTCACTACGGGTCGTCCTATATTCTTGCCTCCGCTTCAGCTTGTCCTCGATGTTCATGGCGTAACTGCTGGCTTAATCTAATGTCTCCACTGTGACACAACTAAAATCATCAGAGATAACAGGACGGAGACCCGAAATGTACCTCGTGACCTACTGACTGAAAGTTCGAGAGATACCTGTGGAATGAGAAAAGAGAAGAAGAAAACAGGAGAACAAAGGGTGCGGCTGTCACGATTTCAATAATGAAACCGTGACCTAAACATGGTATTAATAAGTGTAAATGAACAGAGGGTCCGGGTCTGGTGTAATGTCCAGACCCGAAAGACCAAAAACAAGTAGAACATACAATGGACCATACTTAAGACTCGGGTCCTAATATTCAAACTGTATATACAATGGACCCGGGTCTTAATATATATCCAGAATACACTTTTTCACCCCCCCTCAAGTTGATCATGGTTTTGGACCATGAACAACTTGCCTTTAAGCAACCAAAAACGATCTTTTGTCAATCCCTTTGTAAATATGTCTGCAACTTGTCTTTCAGTATTGACGAACTCAGGTTCGATCTCTTTTTCTTCAACCTTTTGTCTCACAAAATGTTGGTGGATCTCAATATGCTTAGCACGACTGTGATGTACGGGATTGAATGACATGTTGAGGGCGCTTTGATTGTCACACAACAAGGTAGAGTGAGATATCTTTTCTCCCACTTCAGTTAGTAGATGTCTGATCCAAGTGGCTTCGGCAGTAGCGACAACCATGGATCTATACTCAGCCTCAGTGCTTGATCTAGCGACAACCTTTTGTTTTCTGCTACTCCAAGAGACTAAATTTCTACCAATGAAGACACAATATCCCGATGTAGATCTTCGTTCATCAGGGTCTCCTGTCCAATCTGCATCACAATATACAGTAAGTTCATGCTTATCCTTGCTGCCAGATGACTGTGGTGAATATATCAATCTGTCCCCAATGGTTCCTTTCAGATATCTAAGGATCCTCTTAACCGCTTCCATATGTCCAGTACGTGGTGCATGCATAAACTGAGACACTTGATTAACTGAATAAACAATATCAGGACGAGTGAATGTGAGATACTGTAACATCCCTATTAAACTGCGATATCTGGTGGGGTCCTCATACAGGTCTCCATCATGAATGCTAAGTTTTTGGTGAATCACACTTGGAGTTCCTAGAGGCTTGCAGTCTTTCATACCTGCCTTACTGAGAACATCTACTGTATACTTGTGCTGAGTGAGAGTCAAACCATGAGCCTGGCTGTCAACTTCTACACCAAGAAAGTAACGCAAGACACCAAGATCTCTCCTAGAGGCTTGCAGTCTTTCATACCTAGCAAGATTTTTACTTCTTTGATGTGAGCTTCAGAGTTTCCTGTGATGACAATATCGTCAACATAGATTAACAGTAGGGTGGTCACATTCTGACTTCTAAAAATGAATAATGAGTGGTCCAGTAGGGAATGTGAAAATCCATGCTTTTGAATCTCAAGCGAGAAGCTGTCAAACCAAGAACGAGATGCTTGTTTTAGACCATAAATAGCTCTCTTTAGCTTGCACACATGGGTTTTACAGTTTTGTTCTTGATATCCAGGAGGTTGTTCCATATAGACCTCCTCCTTCAAATCCCCATGCAAAAATGCATTTTTTACATCAAGCTGACTCAGTTTCCATCCATGTTCAACAGCCAGGGAAAGAATGATTCGAATCGTTCCCATTCTCACCATCGGGCTAAAGGTCTCATCATAATCTTGTCCTGCTTTTTGGGCGAACCCCTTTGCCACCAGTCTTGCCTTGTATCGTTCAATGGTTCCATCTGGTTTATACTTTATTTTGTAGACCCATTTGCATCCGACAACATTTTTATCAGGTGGTCTGAGAACAATTTCCCAGGTTCCACATTCATGTAAGGATTGCATTTCATCATTCATGGCTTCTACCCATTTGGTAGAAGTAGCTGCCTGACAGTACATAATAGGTTCATCTTCCTTATTGAGGGTTGTTAAAAACAGCTGAAAGTCCAAGGAAAAGTTGTCGTAGCTCACCCATCTATCAAGAGGATGTCGTATGCGATTTGACCTCCTAACTTCAAGGGTATGAGAAGGAGTAGGGTCGGTTGCTGAGACGGGATTTAGATGACTTGATGTTCTTATTCTCTGTCTAGAATAGGAAATGCCCTTGTATTTGCCCGGTACGGATGATGATACTTCTTCCTCATTTTGTGATCTCGATGTCCCGGTGGTTTCAAACATTCCTTCTTTTTGCTGTACACAATCTGGAGGGCAGTCTTCATTGGAACTGGTAAAAAGTTCTGAATTCAACCAAGGATAATAAACTTCAGTTGGGTTAGATGGCATGTCCGTTGTGTTGACTCTGTGATCAAAATTTTGCTCATCAAAGACAACATTCCTTGAGATTCTGATGCGCCTGTTGGTTGGATCATAACACCTATATCCTTTGTAGTCGTCTGCGTATCCCACAAATCTACACTTTTGAGCCTTATCCTGAAATTTATTTCTCAAGGACCGATCAATGTGCACATAACAAACACATCCGAAGGTACGCAAATCATGATAATTAGGGTGAGCTCCAAAAAGACAGTAATAAGGGGACTTATTTTCCAGAACAACCATAGGCAATCTATTTATCACATGTACGGCAGAATGAAAAGCTTCTGTCCACAAATTGATGGGAAGATTACTGTCATGAAACATACTCATGGCACTTTCAACGATATGCCTATGTTTTCGCTCAGCAATCCCATTTTGTTGAGGGGTGTGTGGACAGGACACCCTTCTTCCTATCTCATTATTTTGAAGGAAAGAAATAAAATCACTAGAGCTGAACTCCCCACCTCCATCACATTGGAAAAATTGGATAGACTCAGAGAATTGATTTTTTACTAAGGAAAGAAAATTTCGAAACAAAGGGAAAACTTCTAACTTATTTTTTATGAAATATATCCAGGAGTATCGAGAATAGCTGTCAACAAAGATTACGTAGTATCTGCTTCCAGATCCAGAGACAATTGGGGCTGGTCCCCATACATCAAAACAAATTATCTCAAAAGGTTTTGAAGCTCTCTTATTAATAGAATGAAAGGGCAATACATGACTTTTGCATAAAAGACAACTGGAACACTTCTGACTTTTCTCATCCCCATTGAGACTTTCTTTTGGGATGAGATTATTCGAGACAAGTTTCTCAATAAAATGACTCCCACAATGTCCTAATCGACTATGCCATAAGAAAGGCTTATTACATTCAGAAATACTAAAAACATTTGCAGAAGAGGAATAACACGACTCTAATGAAGACTTCGAATCCAGATGAGCAGGGGGGACGAAATGACATGGAGCTTCTTCAAAGACATACATATTGCCTCGTCTCTTTCCTTCAGCGAATGTTTCCCTCGTGCGAAGGTCCTTGACCTGCACAGAGAAGGGAGTGAATTCAACTGAAGCATGATTATCATCAATAAGTTTGGAAACAAAGACAATATTTTTCTTGATGTTGGGAGCATGAAGAACATCAGAAAGTTCAAGGGTGGAATGTGACATGGGAATAACAGTGTTTCCAACATGAGAAACAGGATGGTGGGATCCATCGCCAGTGACAATTTTACTTTCACCAAAATAAGGAATAGGGTTGGAAAGTTTACCTGCATCACCAGTCACATGAGTTGTTGCCCCTGAGTCAACGAACCAAGCGCCTTGATCATTCTGCTTCAATTTCAATTCTGACAAGGCGGATATCAACAGGTCTTTAATCTCTCCACTGTCTCTGATATTGGTGAAATTTCTTTTGGGTTCTGTTTGTGAAGCCTTTCCTTTATTTTCTGGATTGTGCCAACAATTCACCTTGATATGCCCCCTTTTGTTACAAAGGAAGCAAGTGGGGATGGATCTTTGTCCCTATGCATGAGTCATCATGTTCGGAGTGGGGAGCAAACCACGTCCCCCGTGTCCACTTCGCCCTTGTCCCCCTCGTCCTCTTCCTCGGCCGTAAGTCACCCCTGTGACAAGAATTTCTTGGGAATTTGTATGAACATGAGTTTCTTCAGAAAAACCCTTCAGAGTCATTTCGTACTGAATTAATTTAGCTCGTAACTCATCAAAGGTAGGAAGAGCAGGTAGACACAATAGTGAAGTAACGATCATATGGTAGTCAGATCCCAATCCACTCAGAGTTTGTTTCACCATATCACTGTCACTTACCGCATATCCTATAACTGCTAGCTGGTCTGTGATAGTCTTTATCTTGTTCAGATATTCCATGATGGTCATGGAACCCTTTTTTAGCATCTGAAATTCCCTCTTGAGAAAAACCATCCTCGCCTGTGAAACTTGTGAATACGTCTGAACCAATCTCTCCCAGAGTTGCAGGGCTGTACAATTGTCAGGAATGACAACAAGGACCTCTTGGGACAGGGTAGAAGTGATATATGCAACCACTGACTGATCTTTCCTTTCCTAGTTGAGATACTCCACATTTTTAACATACACAATTGAACTTACCCCTTTGTCATCTTTCTCTTCTCTCGTAACAAATTCTAGTGGTACTGGAATGGTTCCATCCAGGTGACCTAAGAGTCCTTGGCTCCTTATAAAAGGGATAATTTGTCTCTTCCAGATCAAGAAGTTTGAGGTATTTAGCTTTTCGGAAACAAGTTGATTGAGGAAATTCGAAGAAAGGCTCGATTGAGAGGAATGTGAATCCATGAAGAGAAAGAAAAAAAATTAACAATAACAATCACGAAGTGAAATACTCAGTTTGTTGCCGAGAAGGGTATTGGTCCTTTTTTTTTTTTTGCTGCTCGGCTGTCACTTTTCAAGAGATTGGCGATCTGAGTCTGTCAGACCCAAAAAAATTCTTTTCCCCCTTTTTTTTATAAGGCTTATGTTGAAGCAATACAAAAATTAAGTGAATAACAGACAAAGCACAGGTAAAATAACATGGACTGTCAACTGTTTTCCTGAATACCAAACAAGACAGTGAGAATAAAAATAAAAAAATGAGGATAGAGACACGGGTTAGGAATGAATTGATATTTCAGTCAAAAAAAAAAGAAAAAAGAAAAGTGCCTCAGATCTGTTGCAAAGATGCAATCAGGTCTGGGTATATCAGACGAAGGAGGAGGATTAGGGATTTCACGCGAAAAAGGAAAAGTGCCTCAGATCTGTTGCAAAGATGCAATCAGGTCTGGGTATATCAGACGAAGAAGGAGGAGGATTAGGGATTTCACGTGAAACGTGAATCCACAGAGAGGAGATAAAGGAGAGAAGTGCGATTATGAAATTGGGGATTTCACGTGAAACGTGAATCCACAGAGAAGAGATTAAACACGATAGAGTTAAAACCTCAAACCTCTAGTTGTGGTGAAACCTTTCTTTGAGAAAGCCTCTTCGATCCTGGATCTCGGCTCTGATACCATGAAAGTTCGAGAGATACCTGTGGAATGAGAAAAGAGAAGAAGAAAACAGGAGAACAAAGGGTGCGGCTGTCACGATTTCAATAATGAAATCGTGACCTAAACATGGTATTAATAAGTGTAAATGAACAGAGGGTTCGGGTCTGGTGTAATGTCCAGACCCGAAAGACCAAAAACAAGTAGAACATACAATGGACCATACTTAAGACTCGGGTCCTAATATTCAAACTGTATATACAATGGACCCGGGTCTTAATATATATCCAGAATACACTTTTTCACTGACGAGCTGTTTCCTCGATCTGCACACGCAGGGAAAGACGATGGAACTCCGCGATGTACTCTGCTACAGTTCGGGAACCTTGGCGCAGGGTCAGGTATTCCTTGTAGGCTCGCTCGGCGTGATCCGAAGGCACGAACTTTGACTGCATCAGTCTTTGCATTTCCTCCCACGACTGTACGCGCTCTAATCCCTGCCGCTCCCTTGATCGTTGTAGCTCCACCCACCATGTCTGTGCTAGGCCTCTCAATCGCGTAGACGCTAGCGAGACACGACGATGTTCAGCGACGGTGTGATAGTCGAAGAAGAACTGCACTGCATAAGACCAGTCGAAAAACTGCTCCGCGTCGAATCGCCCTGCAAACTCCGGAAGATCCAGTTTCATGCCATAAGTGGAGGAGTGGTCGGGTGCTCTCGGTTGTCGCGGTTCTACCAGTCCTGCAGGATGCTCATTCCAGAAAATGTCGTCGTCCCATAATGCTTCGTTGTCCGTAGTGCGGTGTTGCTCGCCTGGATGCTGGTGCTGTCGAACTCTCCCGACGGGGGGTCGGCGGTCAGGGCACGCCGGTTCTTGCTGACATTGCCTCGGTCTGGGTTGCCCGTGGACGGGCACTATCTGCGGCCGGTATTGTGGTACTGGAATGACAGGAAGTCCAAGGGGGGGTTGAGGGTTCGGGTGGGGTTCAGGTTCCTGGCGGGTAGAGTTGGTGTAATATGGTTGTGGGTTAGGAGTATGGTGTTGGATCCTGGGTCAGGGTTGGGTAGACAAGTGGGTTTGGTTTTGGTTTTGGGTATGGGTATGGGGTCTGGTGGGGGTATATGGATGGGTTGATTCGCCCGATGGGATATGGATCGGGCCCATTCCTACACTACTCGTCGGACCCAGATATGGATGGGCTGGATCGGGGTTCGCGTTGTGGGGATAATCGGCTTGGTTTGAACTCGATCCCCGATCCATAAGATGATGAGTCTGGTTTTGACCCGGCTCAAATCCAAGCTGGAGCTCCGTCCGGGTCCGATATGGGTCTGGGTCGGTAGGGGGTTCATCATGGGAATAAAATCTAACGAGTTGGATTTGGTTCGGGACAGCCCGCGAACCGGACCCAACGGGGTAAGCTGGCTGAAGGGGTTCTGGCGCCAGGCCCGTTCCCTGAGACCCAACGGACGGTCCCAGCGACACGGGCCCGGGCCCTGTAGTCATGAGGGCTGGATCGGACCCCCTGGGTTCGATCCAATCAGCAGGGCCCCCCCTGTTCCAGTGCACGGGTACGCAGTCGCTAGGCTTCCGTGCGCTAAGTCGGGGGGGGGGGGGGTAGCCGGTTGTCTCACCAGGTCGGGTCGACAGAACAGGGCCCGATGAAATACCCAGAGAAACGCTGGGGCCCTGTCGTCCCGACCCGGCCTGTAGTGCCCCCAGTTGCCACGAGCTGGGGCCTACTGATGGGCCCAGCGTAATGCTGGGGTCCCGATGGTTCGGGCTGGCCTGCGTCGTGGTCGTAGGGTGCTGGCACCCCAGAACTGGGCCCGAAAAAGGACCCAGTGGGACGCCAATTCCCTGCAGGGTCGAATTTATTTGCGAGGCAGCCATAGTGGCTAACTGCCTTGAGTTCGGTACCCCCACAGAGGGAACGTCACCCCTTGAAACGCCCCGAAGTTGCTGGAAAGTACCCGTATTGGGAGTCTGCATCGGTGCCGTTGGGAGCGAAGGAACATTACTGTGCTGAAGTTGGTTCGACGGACAGATTGAAGAAAGAGTAGGGTTCATGTCTGTCGCCGCGCCATCCACCAGATCTGCGCCTGCGACTAGGGGTTGTGGCCCGGATGCTTCAAGGGTCGCCAGTCGTTCATCGAAACCATCCATTCTCTTTGATAGACTGGCAATATCCCTGCTCATCCGCAACATATTTTCTTGGATTTTTGTAAGTACATCCATCACACGCAGCATCGGATCTTCACTGCAAGCCTCCTCGCCTCGTACCGGATCGGTCCTTGCTTCAAGAGCCATCTCGCTGGTGAAGAAAGGATGCGGCTCTGATACCACTTTGATGCAGCCGCGTTGGAGGAGGAGTAAAACAATGGCCCACCGTGAATCGGTGTGGCTGAACTCTTTATTACTCAATAAATGTTTCAATAAGCAATGGGAAATTCAATTGACTGTAAGGAATGTAAAGGAAAACAGTAAGCAAGTAAATAAAGGAATAGGAATAGGAAAATGCAAAAAAGGCAAAAGACGACTGGAGTTTTCAATCTTCTCTGCCCCCACGCAACCCTAGGAAGGGCCTTTTAAAGGCTGTTTACTGGACCCGGGTCGCCGGTCCAGTTTTGGATCTGACCCACGATCTGGGTCAGCCTCTATCTGCAGCTGGTTCTGGGGCGTGCGAACTCCACCACGCCTGGCGTAGGTGCGCAGGGGTACCTCCCTGCATCGTGGCTCCGTCCCTGCAAGTGAGTCATACGCGCGGGGTCCTTCATCTGCCCTTTGTGGCGGATTGGGTGGCAAGATGGACCCAATCGGGTCCTGCCCTGCATCAGGTCTGGACATACAGATGGGCCAATTTGAGTTAAGCATTGAATACGTGATAAAGGAAAAAAAAGGTTTCAGATTTGCATGTTGTGGAAACCTATTTTAAGCATGTTTGGATAGCATATAAAGATAAATATATACAACAATTAGACTGGTTTCTGTCCTTGCACTATGCAAAGTATCTTAAGTTACAGTTTTATACACCAAGTGGCAGCATGAGGACATCTCTTAGATGGCACTATGAGTTGACCGAAAACAATTAATTTTCAACCCTTTCTGCATTCTGTATTTTGTTTTCTTTTGGTGAGTCCTTACTGCTATGTCTATTTTATTATGTAGGACAGCTATTTTTAGTGGAAGTTCTATTTTCTTGTTTCAGAAAAAATATCATTATTATTAGAGGTTGCATAAATCCTGCTTTATCTGATTTTGATAACAGATTGCCTTTGGTTTGTTTATGTTTTCAGTCTTCTAATCCTTTAAAATTTATTACTTCAGCCAAATGATATAATCCATATTTCTATTCTTTCGCTTTTCAGTTTCTGGATTTTATAATGTCTGAATTTTCTTTCTCAAGGGTAGGTTGTGGATTGCAAAACATACTCAAAATAGTGCTTAACTGACGGAAGTTGTGTTCGTGCTTGTCCTTTAGGTTTGTTGCAAGTGCACGCCATCTAGCCAAAGCTATGGAGGTTCCCTTGGTAAATGATTTGGGATACACAAAAAGATATGTTCGCTGCCTGCAGGTTGGCCTTCTTCACAATTTCTTTTTTGAAATTAAAAATGAAATCTTCCAATTAAAATCATATTGACTGGCAGATACATCTTAGAGCTTTGGGTTTTCTCTGTTGGTGAACATCTGGAAGACATCTTAGAGCTTTGGGTTTTCATATGTTCCTTTGAGATAAAATTTATAAAATGATCTAGAGCATTCTTCATTTACCAGCTAATTTTTTCTGATGTGATGAGTTTTCGCCATTATACTTTTGCATGTGAATTGAAACTTTACAATATGAAATTTGGAAATAAGTGCTTTAATTCACTTATTTTATCTTATAATTGTTATCCTACTTATTGTTATATATTAAACTTTTTGCATACTGTAATAATTTTGTTAAACTGGTGGGCTGAAACAATATCTAACATACTGTTTCAAAGTGCAGATATCAGAGGTTGTTAACAGTATGAAAGATTTGATTGATTATAGCAAAGAAACTGGGTCAGGTCCTATGGGTAAGCATGGAAACATTTTCCTTCTGGATTTATATATAATAAATATGATAATGGCCTGTCAGTATGTCCAGTCCAGATTTATCTTGCAGTGTTCTTTGTATACCTGTTTGTGTTTGGGAGGTCATAATATTTTATTTGTTTATAGTATTCTCCTAAAACAAATTATTTTTTTATCTATGTCGCCTTGCTTTTATGGTACCCTCTTTGCATTTGATTCTGTGGCAGGTTTTGGTTTGGTGAATGGCCATATATTTCTGGTTTTGTTTATTTTTAGGACACAAGAGAAAGGATGTGCAAGAGTCTATCTTTGATGGGCGGTCTACATTAATATGAATTTAAAGGAATGCATCTCACAGTATTATGGTTTGCACTTTTAGAAATTAGAACATTACACGTGGTGCAATAATAAACTGTAATAGAATTAGAAAATGCATGACATAAGTACCTAAAACCAGCACGGCTACATAATACACTCAAACTGTAATTCATGATAACTTTGATGACATGTGTTTTAGCAATGGCTTCTT
Source organism: Nuphar pumila (assembly GCF_984573655.1). NCBI lineage: Eukaryota > Viridiplantae > Streptophyta > Magnoliopsida > Nymphaeales > Nymphaeaceae > Nuphar > Nuphar pumila. The sequence goes on along the minus strand of NC_143250.1, from coordinate 144,684,154 downwards.
AATTCTTCTGAGCTTATTATCCAGATTTGAAATATCATGTTAATGATTACCAAGATCTTAACATCCCAGCTGAAACCTTACTTTATCAAATCTATTATATTCCCATCTTTCATAAATTTCTTCCTTGCTGACTCCTATTAAAATCACGATCTAATTTCTAGATCATATCTGGGTAATAGTGTGTAATCCATGTCTTTCATTCAGCAAGGGACCACTTTGTTATGTTAGAGAGGGAGCAGCTTGTTCGAATATTCACACCCATTATTAGTGCGGTTAAGGAATTTCTCTCTGCCCATGATTTAAAAAAAGGAGAGAGAAAGATGTGTAATTTAAGATTTTAGTCCTTTTCCACATTATTCTTTGCCATTTTAATGATAACTTTTTCTTTCTATGTTTAATGATTTCTAGTTTCCTTCTCCTTGTTCAACAATAGATGCACCAACCTCTTTGCCCCTGGTCTCTTGGTTCTACCAATCTTTCTTTTTAAGGGATATTAAGTTAACCTATTCTACCTATATAGTATAAATTCTTCCATGAATTCCTCACTCGTGCTTGTTTGACATGTTGAGAAGAAGAAAATTCCATTACAATAGTTCATTTTTGAGAGGAGAGATGAAAGAGGGAAAAAAGAAGTCCAACTCATTCTAGCATATGATGATTGGCTGGCTAAGGATCAAGGTTTAATGTTTGGTAATGACTAATGCAACAAAGATATTTTAGCACGATATTTGCTTTTTTGAAGGAAAGATAACTTCCATTAAAAGGAGAGAAAAGGTGCCAAGAAGTCACCCCAATGCAAAAAGAGGGGGAAAACAGACTTCGTCAGCGGCAATGTTTTTCTTGTGAGGTGGGAGACAATTGGACCTTGTCAGAACCGGTTGGTTCTTGGTGGAGTCAAAGATTCCTATACCAGGTTCATGTCCTCTGACAAGAGAGGTTGCAATTCGCTGGTGACTCATCAAAATTCTCTCCCATCAATGGCTTTTGTTTTTTTGAACAAGGAACAATTTATTTAGAAGTGATGTGTGTTTAGATTAATTGCACCAACAATTTGTTCTTGTGTGTCTGTGATGCTTTGTTTCGATTCAACACTAATGCTCAAAATTGGTTCGACTTGTACATGGCAGCCAAGGTATTGGAATGATAGGTCAAACTTGGAGGATAAGAGTAAGTTTTTTTAGCACTCCTTTCTTTCTTTGTGAGGGTGGACAGGGAGGGGGGTGTTGAGATTAGAGCAAGGTTGTAAAAAGCGCAGTGTAACCTGTATAGGCTGGGCCCAAAATAAGATACGTATTGTATCATATCATAAAATAAATGATATGTTTTAAATAAAACATTTAAAAATCCTTAAAAAATAAGAAAATTTCTAAAAAAATCACACAAGAAGCAATAATGAATTGTATAAGATAAAACTAGAATATCACACATCAAAACAATTATATGTTATGAATGGCATGTGTAAGACTTCGAACATTGAATAATCAAGATAATATGCTATGAATAACATGTGTATCTCATAAGAAAAATGCAAACTATGACATAATATGCATATTAAACAACAAAATTAACCTACAAGTCACAAGATTCATAATAGTGTGTTACATAAACAAAAACAATATTAAGTGTTTTTCCATGCTGACAAATTTTACATAACCATTTTTTTTAAATTCATCAAAATAATTTCAATCATGATTATCATCAACATCTTGTTTTTTTAGCAAGAAATCTCCCCCAAATCACTCTCAAGCTCTTTATGAATGAGCATAAACTTGCGTCAACGGGCCTTAGATGTTTCCAAAAAAAGAAAAAAAGAAACAAGTGCAACTTAAATTGAAGTTATTGTGTATTGTAAGCTATGCCCCATATTGGTGTGTATCATAAGATACAAGGGTGTATTGTGAGATACACCCGATATGGATATGATACACACCCGTATCAAGATATGGGTGTGTATCGTATTAGAACACCTAGTAGATACGATGCATATCATACGATACAATATGATACAACATTGGATGAGGGTATTGTTATCAACAACATGGTAAATGGTGGGAAGGGTGCCCAAAAGACAGCTTTTCTCTATTGAGGCATGTTGGCCCTTGTTAGAGGCGAAAAATTTGGGTTTGAGGTACTCCGGTTAGCGCTTTGGGTGTGGTCGAAGATTTCAGATGGGAGTGGGGTGACAAGATCATAAGGTTTTTGGGGTCTATCATCAAAGAACTCAAGGAGGATAAACTTGATCTATTTTCAGAATTTAAAAGATTTCTCATCTTGGGAGGGAGCTTGCTTTGCATGCAGGCAATGGGTTAAACTAGAGGAGCCTTTTCTAGAGCTCTTGGATGCCCTAAAGGTTTGCCTAATGCAGGGTTTTCTCTCTTGCTAAGATATCAAATCATTTCTAAAGAAATTAAACAAAGCGCTCTTGGTTTCCCACAATGTTTAGGTCCATTTCTATCTTCCTTTTTTCTTGGAAGTTTCTAAGAGGATATTTTAGCACAAGTTCTGGATTTACTAATTGCATATGATCTTTGGCAAAAGTTGAAAATTTCTTATCCTAAAGAGTGATAGTCCAACTCGATGCACCTTCATCATGTGCTTGTGGATTTTGAAAAGGAGGATTGGCTTACTCTATCTTGCACATACTGAGAGCATCTATGATCAATCTATGGTGATAAAGCAACCAATTAATGATGCTAATGAAGCTTGTTGCACTATTAAAAGTTGAGGACATTGATATGAGAACTTTGTGATAAAAGTAACTAATAAACCTTGCTATCGAGTTTTGTTGTATTGGACTTGATAATTGTATGGCTAAATTATAAGAGAGTTGGATATAAGTGATTTGAAATGAACCAACTTGCTGCCATGAATTTCAGTTTACCAAACTGCTAAAAGATATATAAAATGTCAAGGGGCAAGTTTATTAGTTGGATTATTGAGTGGAGGATTTACAACATGCCATAATGTTAGTTGATATAAAAATCTGGAATTTTCTTGTCATTACTCACTTATAAATAGGAGTGGACATCGGGTCAGGCTGCCTGCGGCTTATCAGGTACCCAGCCCAACTCGAGTCAGGTTCGGGCCCCAATTTGAGGAACCAGCCCGACAAATGTTGGGCTTGGACACAGGTGCCAGCTTGAGTCGGAATTTTGTACCCGACTTTTAAAAAAATATATATTATATATAATATATTTCATTTCGGGTCTTGGGCCGGCCATACAAATGGCAAACTTCAACCCATTGCATTGAAAAAAATGAGGGGAGGGCTTCCTCTTATAACCCATGGAGGGCTCTTTACTTTCTCTTGTTCTTCGATATGAGACTATTAATCACAAAGTAATTATGCATGCTATAGCCCCATATGGATGATAAATGAACAAGTTTCCTTTTATATATAAACAGATTTAGTGTTCTCTCACACACCAACACATCATTTAATGCTCTTCCTCTCATAAATAACTTACTATTAACATCCTTTAGTCCCTCGTAAAAAAAGCTTTTCATACAAACCTTTAGTCCCATATTGATCAATAGAGAGAAGTGTACCCTTATCCACAACCTATAAATAGAGGACACTCCCGAAAAGAAGTGTATCTTTTGTTACGGGTCACGGGTCACGAGATCTAGACCCGTGATCATTGCCATTTCATTAATGGCACTGTGTAATTTATTCTCTTGTAATAAGGGTATTTTAGTACCCTAATCTTTGTATTAGTATGTTATTATAAAGAGATTAGAATAGCAGTCGACCCTGGAAAATTTTGGGCATCGGTTTTCTCTGCAGTCTCTCTCTCTCTCTCTCTGTTTCTCAACTTTCACGCGTGGAAGAATTCGAGCATTGCAAATCTTTCATGGTATCAGAGCCATGCTACAACTGAACCTGGAATCGATCTCAAAGGTACGTCTGAAAGATCTGAACCCTATCGATTTTCTCTTCTAAGTCAAGATTTTTTTTTCTTGTCTGTTTCCTCAAGCTCGTCTGAATATTCATTCCTCAATTTTCTTCTCGATCAGATCTAACGTTAATCAGATCTGTCTCACCTTATTTTTTCTTTGTCTCTTGATCTCGATCAGATCTGATCAAACTTTCTTCTCTGATAAATCTGAGTTAACTCAGTCTAGGTAATCGATCTCAATCCCATTCTCTTATTCTTCAATTTGTCGTCAACATATATTATTTATTGTTTTCGATCAGAGCGTGATCTAATCGCGTAATCGAGTTCTTATTTGATCCAGCCACATCCCTGATCAGATCTGACCAGGCTCAGACCTGACGTTACCCTCATTTCTACCATTTTATCTCTTTTAGCTTGAAAGCACTGCGTCAACACCGAGTGTGAATTCCTATTCACATATTTTTGTTTTGTGGTTTTCATATTCAGTATTCATTCTCTTCTGAAAATCAGAAATATGATAGATATTCAATATCTGTTTTAAATCAGACATTGATCTGAATTAGTTTCTGCAAAAAAAAAAGAAAAAAAAGAAAAAAAGAAAAAAAGAAAAGAAAAGACTTACAGAAACTGTAGACAGATTGTGTTGGACATACTCTTAATACTGTGAAACATGGATTCACTTCCTACTCAGTCGGTCCTTTCTTCAAGCTTCCTCTGTCAACTCATGTCTGAAAAATTAAACAATTCTAACTTCTTGACTTGGAAGAGGCAAATCATACCTTTTATTAGGAGTCAGGATCTTTTCGGACATCTGGATGGATCTGTTCCAGTTCCTCCCGAGTTCATATCACGAGAAGAAAGGGACAACAAAGGAGCATCTACTACGGTATATGTTAGAAATCCTGAATTTGTAGCTTGGATGAAAAGAGACCAAGCGCTAGTTGTTTATATTACATCTACACTGTCACAAGACGTGCTTGTAGCAATTTTAGATGACTGCACTGCCATGCAACTTTGGGACAGACTTATTCAGACATGTTCATAGGTTTCTCAGGCCAGGATTATGTTTCTTAAAAGAGAATTTCAAATGTTAAGAAAGGATTCCATGACCATCATGGAATACTTGAACAAAATGAAGGTTATCACATATCAACTAACAGTTGTTGGATGTGCAGTAACTGATAAAGATTTGGTACAGCAAACTCTCAGTGGATTAGGACCCAACTATCATATGATTGTTACTTCCTTGTTATGTTTACCTGAGCTGCCCAACTTTGAAGATCTACGTGCAAAATTATTACAATATGAGATGAACCTAAAGGGATTTTCTGAAGAATCGTCTATGCATACTGGGGCACAATTCTTGCTACAGGGATTACTTATGCACGAGGACGAGGAAGCTATGATATCAAGGGAAAAGGAGGACAAGGGAGAAGTGGTCAAGGAGACCGTGGATTATTGCCTACACCCAACACATATATCAATCTACAAAGACAGAGGCCAATTCCTACTTGCTTTCTATGTAATAAAAAGGGGCATATCAAAGCTAATTGTTGGTTCAATTCCCAAAATAAAGGAAAATCGACACAAACTAAATCAAAGAGAGGCACAGACAGTACAAGGACCAGCAAAGAAGTAAAGGAGTTATTGTTGTCAGCTTTAGCAGGATTGAATCTGAAACAGAATGAGCAAGGTACTTGGTACGTGGACTCTGGCGCAGCGACTCACGTTACTGGTGATGTCGGTAAGCTTCTAAACCTTGTTCCTTACATTGGTAGAAGTAGTATAGTTACTGGGGATGGATCCCACCACTCTATCTCTCATATTGGAAACTCCATTACCCTTGTCAGAATCTTCTATCAACCTTTCAAAAGTTCTTTATGCTCCTAACATCAAGAAAAACATTGTTTCAGTTTCTAAACTTGTTGATGATATCAAAGCCTCAGTTGAATTTACTCCCTCTTCTGTTCTTGTCAAGGACCTTTGCACGAAGGAGACGTTCGCTAGAGGAAAACGACAAGGCAATATGTATGTTTTTCAAGAAGATCTTTTAGCACATATTCGCCCTCCAGACCCAAACTTGAAGCTCCACTCATCGTTGCCTTCTGAGAATTCTACGTCTTTAGTGTCTCTGAAATCAATAAGCCAAATCTTTGGCATGGTCGTCTAGGTCATTGCAGTAGTAGTTTCATTGAAAAACTTGTTTCAAATAACCTCATTCCCAAGTCAAGTTTAGGAATAAATGTCAATGACAACAAATGTTCTAGTTGTCTCTTAGGTAAGAGTCATGTCTTACCTTTTCATTCTATAAATAAAAGAGCTTCAAGACCTTTTGAGATTATCTGTTCTGATGTTTGGGGGTCTGCCCCAGTTGCTTCCATATCTGGAACTAGATTTTATCTTATATTTGTTGACAATTATTCTCGTTATTCTTGGATATTTTTCATGAAACACAAATATGAAACTTTCACGTTATTTTGAAACTTTCATTCATTTGTCAAAAACCAATTTTCTGAAAACATCCTTAATTTCCAATGTGACAGAGTAGGTGAATTTTCTTCCATTGACTTTACTAACTTTCTTCAAAGTAATGGGATAAGGAGAAGGGTGTCTTGCCCACACACACCTCAGCAGAATGGGATTGCTGAAAGGAAGCATCGCCATATTGTTGAGAGTGCGATGAGCATGATGCATGATAGTAATCTTCCGATTACTTTATGGACAGAGGCCTTTCATTCTGCAGTTCATGTGATAAATCGATTGCCCATGATTATTTTGGAAAACAAGTCTCCTTACTTTTCTCTATTTGGTGCACATCCCAACTATCATGATTTTCGTGTGTTTGGTTGTTTATGTTATGTTCATGTTGATAGTTCAATAAGACATAAGTTTCAGGACAAGGCCCTGAAGTGCAGGTTTGTGGGTTATGCTGATGACTATAAAGGGTACAGGTGCTATGATCCGGTGAGCAAGCGCATCAAAATATCAAGAAATGCCATCTTTGATGAATTGAATTTTGATTGTCGATGTACTAGCTCTTCAGAATCAAATTCTAAAATTGAGACTTATTATCCTTAGCTGAATTATGAACTTTTCTCTGGAGCTAGTGATGTCTGCCCCTTCAAATTGTATTCAAAAGGATAAGGAATCTGTGTCTGCTGATGAGATGATTGCCCATGAAAATACAGACCCAACTTTGGATCTAGAAAGGTATAAAGGTCTTGTTTACACTCGACGAGAAAGAGAGCCGCCCACCGTAGTTAATCCAGAAATAGACACATCTTCTACATCCAGCATCGTTGATGCTAGAAGATCCACTCGTTCTCGTCATCCAATTGAAAGATGGGTCAGTTATGAAAATTTCTCATTAGATTTTCAACTCTTTCTAACAGCCTTGAGCAAAGAAGATGAACCCACAACGTTCTCCCAAGCATCAAATTCCAGAAGATGGATTGAAGCAATGAATGAGGAAATGAAAGCTCTACATGAATGTGGTATGTGGGATGTTGTACCAAGACCACCTGACAAAAATGTTGTTGGTTCGAAATGGGTGTACAAAATAAAGTATAAACCAAATGTGACTATAGAGCGATACAAGGCGAGACTTGTAGCTAAAGGTTTTACACAAGAGCAAGGACATGACTATGATGAAACCCTTAGTCCAGTGGTGAAAATGGGGACAATCAGAGTCATACTTTCTTTAGCTATTGAACATCAATGGACTATTAGCCAACTTGATGTGAAGAATGTCTTTCTTCATGGAAATTTGAGAGAAGAAGTATACATGGAACGACCCACTAGTTACGCAGAAGGCAATCCTACAAAATATGTATGCAGACTAAAAAGGGCGATATATGGATTGAAGCAGACATCTTGATCTTGGTTCGATAGTTTTTCTCTTGAAATACAAAAATATGGTTTTAAGAAATCTCTTCTTGACCACTCCTTATTTATATTTAAGAACCAAGACACAATTACTCTATTGTTGATATATGTAGATGATATTATCATCAATGGTAATTCCAATGAGCACATTGAAGAAGTCAAACATCTCTTGAATCAGATGTTCAAAATGAAGGACCTTGGCAAACTACGATACTTTCTTGGAGTTGAAGTCGACACTCACTCAACATAAGTATACCATTGATGTTCTCAATAAAGCAGGTATGAAAGACTGCAAGCCCTTGGGAACTCCTAGCGTTCTTCACCAAAGGCTTAGCTCTCAAGATGGAGATCCATATGAAAATCCTACACAGTATCGTAGCATAGTGGGTATGTTACAATACCTCATTTTTACTCGCCCTGATATAGTTTACTCTGTGAATCAAGTATCTCAGTTTATGCATACACCATGTGAAGGGCATATGGAAGCGGTTAAACGGATACTTCGATATCTGAAGGGAACAATTGGGGATGGCCTTTTATATAAGAGAAAGACCAATGGGCAAAATGCACATGAGATCACTGTTTATTCTGATGCGGACTGGGCGAGAGATCCAGATGAACGCAGATCAGTATCTGACTATTGCGTGTTTGTTGGGATGAATTTGGTTTATTGGAGTAGTAAGAAACAAAAGGTTGTTGCCAGATCCAATATAGAGGCTGAATACAGGTCAATGGCAGCCGCCACTGCTGAAACTACTTGGATTAGACATTTACTGACAGAAGTAGGAGAATCGATCTCTCGATCACTTCTTTTATGTGACAACCAGAGTGCCATTAGTATGTCTTTTAATCCAATCCATCACAGTTCGTGCCAAACATATTGAAATAGATCAGCATTTTGTGAGACAAAAAGTAGAAGAGAAAGAGATTGAGCCCGAATTTGTACGAAATACAGATCAAGTGGCGGATATATTTACAAAAGGACTGACAAAAGACAGATTTTGGATGTTAAAAGTCAAGTTGTTCATGGTTCAAAACCATGCACAACTTAAGGGAGGGTGAAAAGAAGTGTATCTCTTGTTACGGGTCATGGGTCAGGAGATCCAGACCTGTGATCATTGTCATTTCATTAATGACACTGTTTAATTTATTCTCTTGTAATAAGGGTATTTTAGTACCCTAATCTTTATATTAATATGTTATTATAAAGAGATTAGAATAGCTGCCGAGCCCGAAAAAAATTTGGGCATCAGTTTTCTCTGCAGTCTCTCTCTCTCTCTCTCTCTCTCTCTCTCTCTGTTTCTCAGCTTTCACACGTGGAAGAATTCGAGCATTGCAAATCTTTGAACTCCCTCCTCTTTAAGCATTAAAAAAATGAGTCAGTTTTTGGTCATCTTGCCTTGACCCGATCCAATATTATCGATGGGTCATGAGCAAGCCCTTAAGACCCGAGCTCGAAAAATGTTAGGCCTAGCCCAACTTGATAGTTATCGGGTCGGGCTTTCGATGACCCATAATTCCCATCAGCCTAGTTGGGCCCTAATTGGTTCTTAATTGGGTCGGCCCAGCTTGACCCGATGCCCACCCCTACTTATAAATGTGGTGGTTGTGTCATTACTGGTGATGGTACAACACAACCCATCATATGGTGAGATTGCTCTCATGATCTCATCTGTAGATGTTCGATATATTTGAAAATTGTTTTCGTGGTTCTAAATGATTAAAGAAATCTTACTTTTGTCCTTTAATCTCTAGTGAATTTTTGTTTCATTATCTTTGCCTTCATTTTTTGTTGAGGATCAATTGTCGAAGACCATGCTAGAAGATTGGACCATGGAAGTCTATATTTCATTGGTGATGGCTTGAAGTTTTAAGGGTTGTTTCTCTTTAGCCATGGCAATAAAGATGCTAGCTTTGGGATCATAGATTAGGCTGTTGTGGAGTTGAGTCATTGAAGATTCTTTGTGTTCATCTTCTTATTTCATTTAAGTTGGTCAATGTAGATGGATCTTCGAGCATGTTTTCAATGCCCGATTATTCTTGGATCTTGTGATTGTAAATCACAATATTTTCTCAGGGTTAGTGAAACGTCAAAAAGTACAAGTTGTGATTTTGATTGCCAGCTGTGATTATTTTTGCCTTGAATCTTGTGAAAGTTTGGGCATGTTTGCTTTGGTCACAGGTGAGAAAGTAGAAGTTGTGATTGTTGGTCACAAGGTCAACTTCGTGATCAACTTTCACAAAGTTCAAGGCAAAAACAAGCAATCACAATCAAGAGTTGTACTTTTGCATGTTTCACTAACCTTGAGAAGTATGGTAATTGTGATGTACAATCATAGGATCCAAGAGTCAGAAGGCATTGCAAACATGCCCTTGGTCGCAATGTTGACCTTGTGACCAACAATCACAGCTTCTACTTTCTCACATGTGACCAAAGCAGACATATACCTTTATGTAAGGTTTGTTGGCTGAAAAAATATTCCACTTTACCGTTAAACATTGTAAGTAGGGGTGGACATCGGGTCGGACCGATCCGATTAAGAACCCATTAAGGCCCGAAAGGCCTGATGGGAATTATGGGCTGCTGAAATTCTGACTCAAGAACTACCAAGTCAATCTAGAGCTAACATTTTTCGGGCTCAGGTCTTAAGGGCTTGCTCGTGACTCATTGATAATATTGGATCGGGTCAGGGCAAGCCAACCCAAAAGCCGAACTGATTCATATTTTTGTAATACTTAAAGAGGAGGGAGTGTATTCTATTTATAGGTTGTGGATAGGGGCACACTTCTCTCTGTTGATTGATATGGGACTAAAGGTTTATATGAAAACCTTCTTTTTTTATAAGAGGGACTAAAGGATGTTAATAATCTGTCACATGGGTGCGGGTGCAGGTGCGGTACTTTCAAAAACCTTGGGTGCGGGGTGCGGCAAAAATATATATATAGAAGGGGGGTTCGGGGGTTCCCCCCGACGCGGGTCCAGGTGGGTCAGCACCCCCCCCCCCCCCAATTTTTTTTTTAAAATTCTGCAGCCCATTTCATAGGGCAAAATTTAAAAAATCCAAAAATGGATCAAAATAACCCTAGGTGCGTTGACCGCACCGGGTGCCACACCTGCACCCGCGTCACATCGCGTCGACGCGCGTGCGACACTTGTCTGGCTGAATCCCTATGACATAGTTAATAATAAGTTATTTATGAGAGGAAGAGCATTAAATGATTTGCTGACCCATTTATGCATGAGAGAGAGCATTAAATGTGTTAATATGTAAAAGGAAACTTGTTTATGTTGCGAAGAATTCTTGCAAACAATCAAGTTTTCAAATAATTTGATACTTCAAATACTCAATACACAAAATAAATGCAGAGTGTTTATAAGCTTTACACCACAAAAGAAGTGCAATAAATGCAGTGTTTATAAGCTTTACACCAAAGAAAGTGCAATAAATGCATAGTGTTTATAAGCTTAAGGAGACAACTCCGTATTGTAATACAAGAAAGAAATATATATTTTATATATACAAGTAGATGGATACATGTACATATATATAAAATATATATATATATGTATCTTCTTTTATATATAGAAAATACATTGTCTTATAAATTACAATTTAACACCCCCCCTCAAACTTAGAGCAAGATGACCGAAAGTTTGCCAAGGAGGAAATTGAACCGCGGAGCACACAAAGCTTTGGTGAAGAAATCTGTCAACTGATATTCTGAAGTTACATATGGAAGATCTATAACTCCTTTCAGATACGCTTCTCGAACATAGTGACAGTCCATCTCAATGTGTTTAGTCCGCTCATAAAAAAATATGATTTTTGGCAATGTATATTGCACTCTTGTTATCACAGCATAGCTTGGTGAGCCCTTCTATTGAGATCCTCATGTCTTCTAATAGCTGATGAATCCATACAATTTTCATGGTAGTAGTCGTCATGACACAATATTAAGCTTCTGTTGAGGATAGAGACACTTTTTGCTGCTTCTTACATTTTCATGACATCAGCGAGTCTCCTAAAAACACACAAAAACCAGTGGTGGAGTGACGGTTATTTGGGTCACCTCTCCAGTCAGAGTCAGTATAAGCAATTAATTTTAATTCAGAAGAGGATAAGAATACTCTCTTGTTTAGTGTGCCTTTTATGTATCTCACAATCCGCAAGATGGCACTCATGTGAATTGATGTTGGTGCATGTTGGAACTGACTTGCAGTATGAACTGCATGAGAGATATCTGGTCTAGTAATACTCAGATACATCAAAGATCCCACAAGCTGTCTGTAGGGGTTGGGATCAGAGAGAGGAATACCATCATCAATCTTCATTTTGGCTCCTACTATAGCAGGAGTTTCACAAACTTTATCATCTGTAATACCTGACCGGTCAATAATCTCAGAGGCAAGCGTAGTTTGAGATAAAAAAATACCCTCTATGAGAGTATGCTACTTCAATACCCAAAAAATAAGTTAGAAATATCAAATCAGACATTTCAAACCTATCCTTCAAAATTGATTTTATGCTTTTAACCCCTTTAGAATCACTTTCGGTTATAAGCATATCATCCACATATAAGAGCAGAATGACAATCCCTGCATTGGTTTTTCTAACAAATAAGACAGTGTAAGTAAAACAGGAAGAAAAACCATTTTCTAATATTACAGAGTTAAATCTATCATACCAAGCCTTGGGGGCTTGTTTTAAACCATAAAGTGCTTTTCGAAGACGAAGCACTTTTCCTTTGGGAGTCTCCATTTCTGGTGGAACATCCATATATACCTCTTCATTCAAATCACCATTTAGGAAGGCGTTTTTAACATCCATTTGATAGATGCTCAATTTGTTGATTGAGGCAACAGTAATGAGACATCGAACAGTGACCATTCGGGCCATAGGGGCAAAGTTTTTTCATAGTCAACCCCGTATTCTTGACTATATCCCTTTGCAACTAATCGAGCCTTATATCTCTTAAGAGATCCATCGCTCTTAGTTTTTACCTTAAATACCCATCTACACCCTATTACTTTCTTACCCTTAGAAAGATCTTGGAACTCCCAAGTCTTTGCCCTATTGAGAGCTGAAAGCTCACATTCCATTGCTTTCAGCCATTCATCATTCTTTTTGGCTTCTTCGAAGTTTTTGGGTTCTATATAGGAATGAACGACGCTAAGGCAAGCTCTATGTTTAGGAGCAAACGAATCATATGAAATAAACCTAGAAGGCATCTTTCTACTTCTCTCAGTTCTTCGTAGGTTTTCATCATTTGTTGAATTGAACCCACTAGGTTCACTGAATTTTTCAATTGCACTCCTAAAATTGTTTCTATCTCTATGGGTGTATGTTATAGGATCTCTCTATGCTCCTTCATTTCTATGTTGGGAGATAGGTGGATGGGAAGAGCCATCTTCTTCATCATTGACGTCATTATGAATGAAATCGTCATCACTATTATCATCATGTGTTAACATTTCAAATAAAAAGGAGTAATCCAGGTTTTCTTCAAAGGGTTCACTCCTTTCAAAACCATTAACATTTTCCAGAAAACTCACGTTTCTGGAAACATATAGCTTGTCATTCTTAATATCATAACAATGAAACCCTTTTTGGGTTTCAGAATATCCAAGAGAAGCGCAGGCAATGGCTTTTGGTGAAAGCTTGTCGTTCTTGTCAATAAGAACGAAACATTTGCAACCAAAAATTCTCAACCGACTATAGTCAGGTTCTTTGGTATACAATTTTTCAAAAGGCGAGATATTGTTCAAGTTTTTGGAAAGTAGCCGATTTATCAGATAGACAGATGCTAAAGCCGCTTCAGCCCCAACACCTTTTGGGATGTTTTGAGAAACAAGTAATGTTCGAGTTTTCTCTATTATATGTCTATGCTTTCTTTCGGCTAATCCATTTTTTTAGGGGTTTTGGGACAAGATCTTTGGTGAAGAATACCATGACTTTCAAGATAATTTTTTAATTCACTTGAAAGGTATTCTCCACCAGAGTCAGTTCTAAAAATTTTTAGATTCTCATTAAATTGATTTTTAATCATCATATGATAGGTTTTAAAAATCGAGAAAACTTTATATTTGTGTTTAAGAAAATAAATCAACAATATCTCGTGTAGTCGTCAACAAAAATGATATAATATGCAAAGTCTCCTTTTGATAGGACGGGTGTCGGTCCCCATACATCCAAATGGATAATTTCAAAAGGTCTTGTTGTAAACATAGATCTTTGACAAAAAGACATTTTTTTTTCCCAAGAATACAATCATTACAAGTGAAATCACTTTTACGTAGACTTTTAACAAAAGGTAAATGAGAAATTTTTGCAATATTTGGATGTCTAAGTCTCTTGTGCCACACATTAATATCCTTTTGTTGGACAACATTACAAAACGGGTTCTTTGGAATTTGAAGGGAATTGACATAGTATAGATCACCCTTCCTAGAGTCTTCCCCAATCAATCTCCCGGACCGGCGATCCTGTATCCAACATTTGTTAAATGAGAACTTTATATCACACCCATGATCCGAGAGTTTAGAAAAAGAAAGCAAATTTAAGTTTAATTTGGGTATAAATCTAATTTTTGGAATAAAGAACCCTTGTTTTTCAAAATTTCCTATTCCTTTTACTTCAAGAGATGTACCATCCGCGGTTGAAACAAAAGATGGAGAAGAATTTTTTGAGTATTCGAAAAAAGAACTAAAACTTGAGGTCATGTGAAAAGAAGCACCCGAATCTAAAAGCCAAGAGGTCTTACCGGGAGGAGAAGAGGTTGACATGGCGGCTCCGGAAATAGCCCCTTTTAGAAGAGGTTGAAGTGCATCCACGATTTGTTGCAATGAAAGCGCTCTATTTGAAAATGACGAGCACTCTTCCTTTTGAGATTGGGATGTAGTAGCCATGACAAGTAACTTTTTCCACTTTGGGCAAATAGGCTTGATATGCCCCGGTTCCTTACAAAAATGGCATAAAAGCTTGTTATAATCCTTCTTCCCTCGACCACTTGAGTTTTGATTCTTGAAGTGAGGAGGCTTGTAGGTTCTTAAGTTGCTCCCCAGTCTTGAGACAACATTAACTCCTTCATTTTCTTCATTATAAGAATGTGTCGCTAGAACACTTGGGTTGTTCTTGCTTATACCCATACGAGTCTCTTCCCCACTTAGTTTAGTAATTACATCTTCAAGAGAGGGGGAAGTGAAGGCAGATAAAAGAGAAGATCGAATTTGTTCGAATTCAGGCCTAAGCCCATTCAAAAAATTAAAAAATCTATCTTCTTCCAATTGTTTATGACGAAGCTCTATGGCTTCTCCACTCCACTTGGGTTCGAGCATAGCAAGCTCATCCCAAATAGAAGAGTTCAGAAAAATACTCCCTTATAGTCATCTCTCCTTGATGAAGAGTTATAGCTCTCTTTTGGAGGTAATATTTATGAGACAAGTCCCTAAAGGTGTACATCTTCTCAAGGTACTCCCACGATTGAAAAGCCTTCTTAAACTTGATAATATTGGCGTTAATTTTTGCTTCTACGGATGAGAAAATCCATGAGAGGATTTTAAAATTCCTCATCTCCCATTCTTCATGCTTTTTGGTGGTCTTCAAGAGCCTTGGCTCTTTCTTCGCCTTCAAGGATTTTTATTTCTCCTTTCTCCATCAAGGTTATCTTTGGCTCCGGTTCGAGAATCGAGCCTTGAACATAACCCCAAAGCCCTTTTCCTTTAATATGAGCCTCCATGTTTTCGGCCCAGACGTGATAGTTGGACCCATTGAGTTTGAAGCCGAGAGAAAAATGAGTCTTTTTCACCCATTAGAGAGGAGAGTTGATGAAAAAGAATACGTACCACAAAGGATTTTTAGACCTTTCTTGATAGAAAAGTCTTCTAAAATATTAGATGAACAAGTGAATCCACTTCAATCACCAAAAAAATTGAGGGCACGCTTTTCGAGGCACCCAAAAAAGTGAGAATCCACACGATCTTTTTTTTTCTCCAACCTTGCTTTGATACCATGTGAAGAATCCTCACAAACAATTAAGTTTTCAAATAACTTGATACTTCAATTACTCAGTACACAAAATAAATGCACAGTGTTTATAAGCTTTACACCACAAAAAAAGTGCAATAAATGCATAGTGTTTATAAGCTTTACACCAAAGAAAGTGCAATAAATGCACGGTGTTTATAAGCTTAATGAGACAACTCCTTACTGTAATACAAGAAAGAAATATATATTTTATATACACAAGTAGATGGATACATGTACATATATATAATATATATATGTATATGTATCTTCTTATATATATATATATATAAAATATATATAGAAAATACATTGTCTTATAAATTACAATTTAACACATGTATCATCCATATGGACTATAGCATGCATAATTTCTTCGTGGAGAAATGTCACACATTGAAGAACAAGAGAAAGTATAGAGTTATAAAAGAAGGAACCCTTCTCATTTTTTCAATGCAATGAGTTGGGGTTTGCCATTTTTATGGCCCAGCCAAGACTCAAAATGAAATATATTCTAATATATATGTACTATTTATTTATTTTTAAAAGCTCGGGTACAAGAGCTCGAGTCGGGCCGGGTGCCCCTGATAAGCCACGGGCGGCCCAACCCGATGTCCACCTCTAATTGTAGGAGAGCTCTTTCTTTATTTGACATTCCATTCTCAAGTTTGGGGTTCAACCCCCACCTTGATTTTGTGGATTATGCTTTAAGTACACGATATACTCTGCCGACGTAAGTTTGAGGTGTTTGCCAAAGTTCTTCTTTTCAGATCCTTCATTTGAAAAACCAATTTAGCAAGTAAATCTGAATCCTTCATTGTAATGGGGGAGGGGGTGCATGTCCAATATTTAAAGAATATTTGAGGGCTGATGGAATATAGCAGAAATCTTTTATCCAAACACTTTTGAGACACATCAATGAAATGGGTTTCTCACTATGTATAGTAGTGGAAACCTAGGAAATTCATGGAGTGAGTCATTTCTTACAGCTATATTTTATAATTACTGGCAACCATTGAATACCTTAAATAGTTTATCTCGATTTGAAGTATTCTCAGGAAAATCTCTAGATTATCAATTCTTGACGAGTTATGGTTGTACTTGACATATTTGTGGAGATGCTAACAAAAGGATTAAGCTTGATTGTATATGCATTTATTGGATATTCCGACATGCCTAAGGGGTTCTGGTTGAAATATTTTAATCTCTAGCATTGTACCATTGACGAATTAACAATATATTGTTCTAAAATTCTAAAGGTACCACTTTGGGAAATTCATACATCATGAAGCAGTGGTTATAAGAAATCCAAGGACAATTCTGGATTATATAGTGCTGCTGGTGAATGTGTTAAGGATGTAACAAATCTTAGAGAAGAATTCTCTTAATTTTTCCGTTAGGCAAGAATGAGCAACATGCATCCGAATTGAGTTGTGAAGAAACAGGTTGTAAAGCCATTGCTTTTATATCAAAGACAAGAAATCTGGCCAAAATGATAACATTGACAATTGACAAGCAGTAGCAAATGGTGATGCATAACCAGCTTAATGAATTTTATGACTACCCAAAATCAGGTGCATCAAATGCTTAATTTGTTGAATACTGTTTCATATGCAGCAAATCAGCAAAATGAACACATTAGCTGAAAATCAGCAAGCTGTTGATTATGAAACATGCTTAATATATTTGCATAAACACAGTTGAATACTGTTTTATATGCAGCAAACCAGCAAAATGAACACGCATTAGCTGAAAATCGGTGAGCTGTTGAATATGAAACATGCTTAATATATTTGCATAAACTCAGATGAGATCATTAGGGATTCAGCACCCTATTCAAGGATGGATCTCATATGAAGAGCCGATTAGGAACGTGAAATGGATTGAAGCAGTTGGTGGAGAAATACTAGGGGTGGTCATTGGGCTGGGTCTAGGCTGCCATTTTGGACCTCAGCCCACCTGGACCAGGCTTAGATACAGCCCATCGATTGGTCAGCCCTGCTTGACGGTTCTTCTTTGATAAAATGGTGGCCCATGGCCTGCCTACATGGGCCTGTGGTTTTGGCCTTCTGCCAGCTTGGACCAACCCATTGTCGGGCTCAAACATATATTGACCATGTACATTAATGATGTGTAAGAGATTATAGAAAGGCCAAAATATAAGAATGTTATTGGGTGTACAAGATAAAATATATACCGCATGAAAGCATTGAAAGGCTTAAAACATGAGATGGTTGCAAAAAGGATGTAATTAGCGGCATAGGCTAAATAATAATGAGGCCTTCGGATCTGTGATTAAAATCATTAATTGTCTGTTTTATCCTATCACTAGCCTTGTGCGGATGGCGTTTGGGCCAGCATGATGTGAACAATGTCGTCTTATATTAATCATGAAATGAAAAGGTTTTCATAGAGCAACCTCAAAGATTTCATCAACTTTGATCGAGAAAGATATGTTAAGTGTAAAAGTATCTCCAAACAAGATACTAAGATCAAGACCTTAATATTCTTGATAATAAACCCGGCACAAATGCACAATAAGAACACTTTAGAACACTTGTGCACAAAAGCACAACTCACAAAAACTCACAAATGCACAAAGGCATAAAAATAATGGAATCACTTTATTGAGCACTTGGGCTTTGACTCAAAGCCATAAAGAAATACAAAGGGGAGAGCCCCTATTTATAACAACACTAGGGGAACCTTGGAGGGGCTCCACTCATAGACGTTGGAGCCCCTCCAACGGTCACAAATGTGACCGTTGGAGGGTCCCAACGTCTATTTGAGTGGGCCCCCCAAGGTACCTTTTGGTACTTTAAGAAAAAGAAAAAATGAAAAATGAAAAGAAAGAAATAAAATAAATTTACAATCACATTCATAAAGTGAATGTGCGTAAAATAGAGGAAAAGACTAAACTACCCCTATGGCTAAACAAATAGAAATATATATTTTATATATATAATAAGTAGATACATATACATATATATTAATATATGTATATGTATTACCTTATATATATATATATTACATTCCATGATTATTTACATAATTTAACACCCCCCCTCAAACTTAGGGCAGGATGACCGAGAGTTTGCTAAGAAGGAAGTTGAAACGCGGAGCACACAAGGCTTTAGTGAAGAAATCCGCCAACTGATATTCTGACGTGACATATGGAAGGTCAATAATTCCTTTGAGGTATGCTTCCCGAACATAGTGACAATCCATCTCTATGTGTTTGGTCCGCTCATGAAAAGTGTGATTCTTAGCAATATAAATCGCACTTTTGTTGTCACAGCATAGCTTGGTAGGCCCTTCAATTGTGATCTCCATGTCTTTCAGCAACTGATGAATCCAAACAATTTCCATCGTAGTAGTCGCCATGGCACGATATTCGGCTTCAGTTGATGATAGAGACACTTTTTGCTGCTTTTTGCATCTCCATGAGATCAATGAGTCTCGTAAGAATACACAAAAACCAGTGGTGGAGTGACGGTTATTTGGGTCACCTCCCCAATCAGAGTCAGTATAAGCAATTAATTTTAACTCAGAAGAGGAAGACAAAAAAATTCCCTTATTAAGAGTATGCTTTAGGTATCTTACGACACGTAAGATAGCACTCATGTGAATGGAAGTTGGTGCTTGCTGAAACTGACTTACCGTATGCACTGCATGTGAGATATCTGGTCTGGTAATACTTAGGTACATCAACGATCCTACTAGTTGCCTGTAGGGAGTAGGATCGGAGAGAAGAACACCATCATCAACCTTCATTTTAGCTCCTACTATAGCCGGAGTTTCACAATTTTTATCGTTTGTAATACCTGACCTGTCAATAATCTCAGATGCAAGCTTAGTTTGAGACAAAAAATATCCTCTATGAGAGTATGCTACCTCAATACCCAAAAAATAAGTTAAAAAACCCAACTCAGACATTTCAAACTTATCTTTTTAAATTGATTTTATGCTTTTAATCCCTTTAGAATCGCTTCCGGTTATAAGCATGTCATCCACATATAGTAACAGAATAACAATCCCTGCATTAGATTTTCTAACAAACAAAGCAGTATCAGTAAAGCAGGATGAGAAACCATTTTCTAACATTACAGAGTTAAACCTATCATACCAAACCTTGGGGGCTTATTTCAAACCATAAAGTGCTTTTTCGAAGGCGAAGCACTTTTCCTTTAAGAGACTCCATTCCAGGAGGAGCATCCATATACACTTCTTCATTTAGGTCTTCGTTTAAAAAAACATTCTTAACATCCATCTTATAGATGTTCCACTTATTGATTGAGGCAACGGTTATAAGACATCAGACGGTGACCATCCGAGCAACCGGGGCAAAGGTCTCCTCATAATCAATCCCATATTTTTTACCATATCCTTTTGCAACTAAACGAGCCTTGTATCTCTCAAGGGACCCATCACTCTTAGTCTTAACCTTAAACACCCATCTAAACCCTATTGCTTTCTTGTCTTTAGGGAGGTCTTGAAACTCCCATGTCTTTGTTTTCCTTAGGGCTTCAAGTTCATTATCCATAGCGATTATCCATTTCGGACATTTGCGTGCTTCCTCGAAGTTCTTAGGTTCTATGTAAGAGTGAATGACGCTTAGACAGACTCTATATTTAGGTGAAAAAGACTCATATGAGATGAACCTAGAAAGGGGTTTTCTTTGTCTTTCGGTCTTACGAAGGTTTTCCTCACTTTGAGGAGTAGTTCCACTATCATCATATCTTTCGAGGGCACTTCGGAAAGTATTCCTATCTCTATGAGAGTAGGTTATGGGATCTCTATGCGGTTCTTCATTGATATGTTGATGAAGCGTTGAGGGCTCAGAATTGGTTTCATTATTACTTAAGTCATTTTGATTTGACTCATCATCACTAGTATCATCATCTTCAGTCAATAAATCAAACAGAAAAGAATAGTCTATATTCTTGTCATTAGATTCAAGTTTTTCGAAACCACTAATATTTTCCAAGAAGCTTACATTTCTGGAAACATATAGTTTATCATTTTTAATATCATAACAACGAAAGCCTTTTTGAGTTTCAGAATAACCAAGAAAGGCACAAGGAATGGCCTTGGGGGAGAGTTTGTCATTTTTGTCAGTAAAGACAAAATATTTACATCCAAAAACCCTTAACCTGCTATAATCAGGTTCTTTTTCGTATAATTTTTCAAATGGAGAAATCTTGTTCAAGTTTTTAAGGCATAAAAATAATGGAATCACTTTATTGAGCACTTGGGCTTTGACTCAAAGCCATAAAGAAATACAAAGGGGAGAGCCCCTATTTATAACAACACTAGGGGAACCTTGGAGGGGCTCCACTCATAGACGTTGGAGCCCCTCCAACGGTCACAAATGTGACCGTTGGAGGGGCCCAACGTCTATTTGAGTGGGGCCCCCAAGGTACCTTTTGGTACTTTAAGAAAAATAAAAATGAAAAGAAAGAAATAAAATAAATTTACAATCACATTCATAAAGTGAATGTGCGTAAAACAGAGGAAAAGACTAAACTATCCCTATGGCTAAACAAATAGAAATATATATTTTATATATATAATAAGTAGATACATATACATATATATTAATATATGTATATGTATTACCTTATATATATAAAATATATATATTACATTCCATGATTATTTACATAATTTAACACCCCCCCTCAAACTTTGGGTATTGAGATAGCATACTCTCGTAGAGGATATTTTTTGTCTCAAACTAAGCTTGCATCTGAGATTATTGACAGGTCAGGTATTACAGACGATAAAATTTGTGAAACTCTGGCTATAGTAGGAGCTAAAATGAAGGGGAGAAATTTAATATCATGGTGAAGCAAAAAAATAAAACTTAGGCCAAATACAGTATTGGGCCTAAATATAGGGCACTGGCACGTGTGGTTTCAAAAATTGTTTGGATGTGAAGCCTCATGACAATCTTGGGTCCAAATTTCCAACTTTCAGAGGTGTATTGTTATTACAAAAATGTTCTTACACTTGTCATTAAGTCAATTTTTAATGACATAGCAAGTTGTATGCAGTTCGATTATCTTCTATTTGTGGTTGCTTTGAAAATTGAAGCTATAGATGTAAGATTTGTGGGAACTGAGGATCATATGGTCGATACATTCACAAAAGAGCTTTTCAAGGCAATACCCCACGTACTTAAAGTAAACAAGTTGTGCATGTTTGAGGACTAGGGTCGTCTCAGGGCCAACTCTAATCTGCACATATATTGAATAGCCAGATTTGGGTTCAGTATTGCTTTTTGTTGGGTCAGATATGAGACCTCCCATGTCTGACCCATAAATTTTTTTCTGCAGTCTCAAACCCACTCTATATTTAGACCACAAGATAAATAATTGTGAGCATCATTGCAAGATTGTAGATCATATGGTCGATACATTCACAAAAGAGCTTTTCAAGGCAATATCCCACGTACTTAAAGGAAACAAGTTGTGCATGTTTGAGGACTAGGCTCGTCTCAGGGCCAACTCTAATCTGCACATATATTGAATAGCCAGATTTGGGTTCAGTATTGCTTTTTGTTGGGTCAGATATGAGACCTCCCATGTCTGACCCATAAATTTTTTCTGCAGTCTCAAACCCACTCTATATTTAGACCACAAGATAAATAATTGTGAGCATCATTGCAAGATTGTAGTCCTTCCTGGTCTTGGACATCGAGAGACTTACATATATAATTGCCACCTGACAATTTCTATCTGGAGTACTGGTTAGAGAGAAATGCATGAGGCAAGGAGGATTCAGGTTACTGTCTAAAACATATCAATGGCAGATTTATTTGTTTGAACCTGTCTTCTGTGCGGTGAATTGTGACAGTGCTGAGTTGGTTTGTTGACTTCAAAACTTGTTCTGGTAATGAAGAGTCAAGGTTTTTATTGCAAGTTAAACAGAAAAAAAAATCATTTCCGGCAGGTTTTTATCTGATATTGCTTGTTGCAGGTCAAGTTTCATCTAAATAAATTATCCCATTGTCTTTACAGTCATTTTCTTATTTTTCTTTCTGTAGATCTATTTGGGTTTGCCTTGTTGCATTTTTTAACATGAAATGAATCTCCATAAGATTGCACTTATTGCAGAGATGTGTAAATGTATCTCATTGAAACACCAGAAAGTTTGATTAATTAGGTCATTCATTGCTACTTTTCTTGGCCTCTGTGAGGCAATTGTAAGAGTGCATTTGTATGCGGTATGGTCAAATAATGGTCTTCCTATGGTTGGTGCAAGAGCACGTTGTCATTACTCCCACCTTTCGTTAACATTTATTTACTCTGTTTTGCTTTACAGCAAGCTTGATTAACTTCCCCAGAAGGACCACAGTATCAGGTGGAACAAGTCAATGCCAGCAGCAGCAACAGCAACAAGAAGAACAAGTAAGGTCGCAGAATGGTGAGGGTTCTGTTCAGGCTTCTTCTGTGCAACAGCTTACACATGGAAATGGTGTAGTTCGTCTCACCAACTTGCTCAATAACTCTCCCACATCCTCCTCTGCATCCACAAGCACCATAGCTGGTCTCATCCATCAGAACACCATGAACACAAGGCAGGACAATCAATTGAACAATGGCAGCAGTCCTTTTGGAAGCTCAGTTCAAATATCATCAGCTGGTTCTTCAAATTCACTACAACAACAATCACACCCAAATCCATCTTCTCCCTTCCCAAATACCACTCCTGCTGCAGCTAATCCGCTTCCACAATCTTCCATTCCACCAACTGCACACTCTAGTTCTGCTAATTCACCTGCAAATATCCCTCCACCTCGGCCTTCACACTCAGGTGAAGTTGATCCAGATGATTCTCAAAGCTCTGTGCAGCAAATAATACAAGAAATAATGATGTCCTCCCAGCTGAATGCAGGGGGTAGCATGGTTGGCGTTGGTCCCATTGGAAACGAGATGAAAAGTTTGAACACAATGAATATGCAGACAGGAAACACATCTTTAAAAGGAGCAAACTGTCTGGTTGGTAATGGAATTTCCAGTGGCATGGTCATCAATGGTGTTGGCTTTGGCAGCATGGGAGGAATCAACCCAATGTCAGCAGCGACAATGAGTGGTGTAAGAACAACGATGCCCGGTAACCCAGTACCAACTTTGAATGGGAGAATCAACATGGCTTCAATGTCTCAACAGGACCCAAATGTGAACCATCATCAGGATACGGGGAACAGAATGTTGAGCGGGCTTGGGTCTGTGAACAACTTCAATAATCTTCAATTTGATTGGAAGCCTTCTCCATAATGGTAACCATCGATCTGAACGTATGTACACTATATATTATGTCTGATTTACGTTGGGGAATGATTCTTGGCTGCAGGAAGAGTTGATCGTCTGTACAACAGGGTCCCCAGGTCTCCCCTTCCCTTGGTTTCTGTTTCTTGTAATTTTATAGTGATTTGAGAAAGAGAAATTGTTGTATCAAGTTGGAACAGTTGCTGTTTCTCCCTGTCCTTTTTCCATGGGGTAACAATGTAATACGAGCCTGGGTCATTCAAAAGTACAATGCGGCAGCGTAGCTCTTCCTCCACTCACACCTTCAAGCAAGCAGCTGTTGGGGCTGAGAGGCATAAGCAGGCAGCTTACCGGCTCGGTTTTCTTTTTAATGTAATTTTATTAACGGTGTTGAGCTGGTTGTTTTTGAAAAGGAATGTTGAATCTCACCCTCTCCGAGGGATTTGTACTATCCCTGTGTGTGTGTGTGTGTGTGTGTGTGTGTGTGTGTGTCACAGCTTGCCCATCTCCCTCTTTAGAAGAA
Organism: Nuphar pumila; assembly: GCF_984573655.1. Taxonomy (NCBI): domain Eukaryota; kingdom Viridiplantae; phylum Streptophyta; class Magnoliopsida; order Nymphaeales; family Nymphaeaceae; genus Nuphar; species Nuphar pumila. Next base: position 144,659,550 of record NC_143250.1, on the reverse strand, counting down.
AGTTTGGTGGATCAGATTTGGTTGGGTATTTGATCCAAGGTATTATTTTCGTTGAAAGATACCAAGACAGATTTGAATGTGCATTCAGGTCGAATACAGACTTATAGATCAGACCATTTTTTGTGATTCAGATCAATATTATGTCAGATATTATATTCAAGTCCAGATCAAATCCAGAGTACTTGTACCTTTTTTTATACTAGACAATCTTGTTTCTGATTCTTCTTTTACCAGATTCAGTACGACAATACAAAATTTGTATTCAAATTCGACTTTACTACATTGCACCAGTTTGATACATACTTTGAATTCAGATCTGCTTAAACGGATTTTGATCTAGCTTGCATCCGACCCTTTTTTTTCACCCCTAAGTTCAGGTCAAATTGTTGTCCCGACCTTGACTGAAGCTGGATTTTTTTCCAGAACAGGAATATTGAATTCAGTCTAGACCTCATGCTATGTCATGATCTGATTATTACCTGATCCTTGAGACGTTGAATTTGCCACCGAATTCAGATATTTGTCACCACATTCCAAATTTGAAAAATCAGTTCACAGTTCCAATCTTACAATCAAATTTGGATATCTTTGTGGTGTACAACGTCCACTAAATTGGGTGGGGTCTCTAAGGTCCAAACCACATCATTGAACATCCCAACCTTCAGCGAGTACATGCTGTAGTCCCTATTGTTCAAATCAGGACCGTCTTGTTTATTGCCTGGTTTTCAGACTTTGCTATGGATTAATTCTGCAATGAAGCATATAGATCATGGTTATTATGCACTAAATTTTGCAAATAGTCAGTTCAATGATCATGTTTTAAGGGTGATACATTTTGTATGTCATTACTACACCAAGGATCTCTCTCTCTCTCTCTCTCTCTTTCTCTCTCTCTCTCTCTCTCTCTTGCACAAACATGTATTTACACACACAAGGCATGTAGAATTGGGAATAAAAAACTATATGAATTCTTTCCAAAACAAAAAAAGCCATATGAAACTCCCATAAACATGCATGCCACATAGGCCAACATAATATGGATGCATCAGTCTCATAGTTCTTCATTTGCCTCATCCCCATTTCTTGTTCCTTTGTAACAGTTTGCAACTTGATTGAAGAATATGCAACTAGAAGAGGAAAATCAAAGACTGATTCATTCAAGAGCTGGATTTCAACGTTGTTGAATCTAGGATTTACTGGGTCAAAACAGTCAAGCTACTGAAAAATTCAGTAATGTGTACATGCACAGAAAAATTAACAATGAAGCAAAATTTTTGCATTGATCAAGCCCAGAGAAGCCAAATATAATGTTGAATATTTCTGTGGGACAGAACCCAATATCTAATATCAGAATATTGAGAACTACAATGTCTGAATGAGGGGCCTTCACTAATAAAATTACATTGGATACTGTACATAGAACCACATTCTCCATAGCCAATTACTCAAGCAGCCAGTAAAAAGTGGTATAGAACTTGGCTCCTTTTCTTCAAAGCACCTAATTTATCAATCTGAGCCCCACGATTCATTTTGTTGCAAAAATTCTGAGTGCGATCAAATCAAGTTGTGATTGATCTTAAATAATAATTAACCAGACACGGCTGCAAGGTGCCAATTGTAGCTATTAGACCTCTGAATCATCTGAGTTCACATCTCATAATTTTCTTTCCATCATTTTCGCTTTTGTGAAAAACACTCCAGCAAGAAGACCTGTGTACCACAATTTAAACATGCTCCATGAAGTCATTCTACTAACTATACAAACTCCATAAAGCCCAATCCAATTAACCGGAGATTTTTGGCTTGGGCATGAGCACTTACCAAAAAGAATGCTCGAGAAATTTTCAGGAGTTGTTGGAACATTGAAGAGACAAATCCCAGCAATGGAAAGTGGAATCTTATTCAGTGACCCCACCAAACTGAAAAACAAGCAACACGGGAGTTCCATTATGCATATCACAGCACTTAAAAAAAAAAATCAAAAATTTCCATTTAGTTGAACACCAATCAAACTCTGTATGCTGTAACAAGTACAATGTGAGATGCAATGCGACCGAATGATGATGCTCAATAATAATGGTTATGATGGAAACACCCATACAAAATTGTCATCCCCAGTGCTAAACACCATCCACCTTTGCAGGATGGCGATTAATGATACCATTGTCACTTTTCATGCGGCTCAGTTATATAAGTTTTGTATTTAGCTATCAGCAGTAAATTTGTTCCCATGGTAACAAATACTTAGAAAACGTGTCTCACCTGTAGGTTGTAGCACCAGTTTGATGCAGAAACCACATTGAAGTGAAGCTGATGGCAAAGCCTAACAATCCGCTTGCTGTCAGAACCAACCAGAACACAGGCATCCTAAGAAGTGGCCTCTATGACAGGTATTACAGACAAAAAATATCCTCTATGTTTTATCCTATCACTAGCCTTGTGCGGATGGCGTTTGGGCCAGCATGATGTGAACAATGTCGTCTTATATTAATCATGAAATGAAAAGGTTTTCATAGAGCAACCTCAAAGATTTCATCAACTTTGATCGAGAAAGATATGTTAAGCAGTTAAAATAATTTAAATATCAGCTGAAAAGGTTTCATATATTTGGTTTCAAAGTTTCCACAATGTGTTAGAATGCTAAAGTTGGCTATTCCTTGTGTATAAAGAAGAAAAAAGAATGTATGATTACTATTTGGCTATATGTATGTGATATACTACTATCACCAAGTAGTGCTTCATGTCTAATTGATGAGATTAGTTAAGTTCTATTTGAGTAAGGGAGTTCAGGAATCAGAATGAAGAACCTCCATATAGCATGAATATGAATCCATCATTGGGTTTTCGGATGTAGACTGGGATTGAGATCCAGATTCTGGAAAACCTCTCTTGAAATATTTCATTTACTGAGGGAGAAATTTAATATCATGGTGAAGCAAAAAACAAAAGTTAGGCCAAATACAGTATTGGGCCTAAATATAGGGCATTGGCACGTGTGGTTTCAAAAATTGTTTGGATGTGAAGCCTCATGACAATCTTGGGTCCAAATTTCCAACTTTCAGAGGTGTATTGTTATTACAAAAATGTTCTTACACTTGTCATTAAGTCTATTTTTAATGACATAGCAAGTTGTATGCAGTTCGATTATCTTCTATTTGTGGTTGCTTTGAAAATTGAAGCTATAGATGTAAGATTTGTGAGAACTGAGGATCATATGGTCGATACATTCACAAAAGAGCTTTTCAAGGCAATACCCCACGTACTTAAAGTAAACAAGTTGTGCATGTTTGAGGACTAGGGTCGTCTCAGGGCCAACTCTAATCTGCACATATATTGAATAGCCAGATTTGGGTTCAGTATTGCTTTTTGTTGGGTCAGATATGAGACCTCCCATGTCTGACCCATAATTTTTTTTCTGCAGTCTCAAACCCACTCTATATTTAGACCACAAGATAAATAATTGTGAGCATCATTGCAAGATTGTAGTCCTTCCTGGTCTTGGACATCGAGAGACTTACATATTTAATTGCCACCTGACAATTTCTATCTGGAGTACTGGTTAGAGAGAAATGCATGAGGCAAGGAGGATTCAGGTTACTGTCTGAAACATATCAATGGCAGATTTATTTGTTTGAACCTGTCTTCTGTGCGGTGAATTGTGACAGTGCTGAGTTGGTTTGTTGACTTCAAAACTTGTTCTGGTAATGAAGAGTCAAGGTTTTTATTGCAAGTTAAACAGAAAAAAAAATCATTTCCGACAGGTTTTTATTTGATATTGCTTGTTGCAGGTCAAGTTTCATCTAAATAAATTATCCCATTGTCTTTACAGTCATTTTCTTATTTTTCTTTCTGTAAATCTATTGGGTTTGCCTTGTTGCATTTTTTAACATGAAATGAATCTCCATAAGATTGCTGTCAGAACCTGATGGCAAAGCCTAACATGAAACCACATTGAAGTGAAGCTGATGGCAAAGCCTAACAATCCGCTTGCTGTCAGAACCAGCCAGAACACAGGCATCCTAAGAAGTGGCCTGCCAATAGATGAAACAGATTAAGGAAATTTCTTAAAGATATAAATGACAGTTTTCTACCACAAAAGTAAGCTTGTATGTTCAATCTTTTAGTTGTATCATTCAGATCAGGCACAAAAACTTTCACCTAGGTTTGAAAAATGGTTCAGATATGCAACCAATGGTTGTGCTACATATGGTATATACCATAAGAGATGAGGTATTGTAATACCCGTAAAAAAATGGGTAGTTTTAGTCATTATGGGTATAGGATCCATTACCGGGATCCATATAATAGTTGTGGGTGAGTTGGGTTTGGACCCACATTCCAAATGGACCCAGCCAGTGGATCCTACAGTTCAATGCCGACCCGGATCCACTTGGATCCCTCATTTTAGGCTGACCCGGATCCATATTTTTAAACATACGGATCCAGAGCACTCGGATCCGGCATTGTGGGTCACGGTTCGGACCCGGACCCGGGCTTTGTTTTATAAAACACACGAAAACAAGAATCGTGCCTAGGGCACGATTCTTGCAAAGATCGAAAGGGGAGGGGGAGGTTACAAAAAGCGTAACTGACTCCATCTTTCTAGGAGGGATGGAGATTTTTGGCTCGTTAAAGAGGGGAGTCTCACCCTTCTTTCCCCCTGCTCTCATCTTCCTCCTGTCCTCTTTCTCTCACGCTCTCTCTCGTTTTCGTGCGTGACTGCACGGCCACTGGAACCGGCTCCATCACAGTCATCGCATGACCAGGGACACACGACGCTACTGAGATCACAAGCAGTAGCGCTGGCCACCTCCTGTGCTCCTCCAGTCGCCGGAAAAAAGTAGGCTTTTGTATTTCCTTTTCTGTTGGTATTGATTGCATCTGGTTGTGATTGGGACGGTCTAGTGAGAAAACCCCGTTATCGCACGATCGGGGTTTTCGAGATGGGGTTCATGGCTGCTGAAAGATTCATGTGAGTAATCGGGCATTTCGACTGCCCTGTTAGAGACCGACAGGGTCATCGGTTGTCGAAAATCCCATTTTAATTGAATGGGGGTTTCGGTTTCTTTGAAACCCTGTGGAACCGACTGCAGAAAAAAAAAACAAGAAACCCAATCTTGGGGTGGGAGTTTCTGTTTGACGTATCGGATGACCCTAGGTTCTGGGACTTTCGATTCTGAGTATAGAGTCATCCAAGAAAATTGGGGGTTTTCGATTCTTGGTGTCTGATAATCTCCGATTTGGGGATTTTCGATTCTTGACCCCAGAAATTGTGGGTTTTTGATGAGAGTATCGGGTAAGTTCAGATTTGGATTCCGATTCTTTTGGTTGAACAATCGTTGAGCATGATCTTTTCAGCTTCTGTAAATATTTTTCTTTAAATCCTGATTTCAATTGCTGTTGAAAAGCGGTGAAGGTCTAGTTCGGTCACCAAGGGAGGATTATTTCATATTTGGATCATTTAGGGTTTATATTAATTTTGTTATCTGTGTGTTGTGTCATCGGATGTAATAGCCGTTACATTCAGGGGTTGGCGATCAAACAATGGTCCAAGGTTACCACTGTGTAACTGGGCAATGACTTGTTGCATATACGTCAATTGTATCAGTCTGTGTTTTGAAATTTAACATTTGACGTGAGTTTTGGCCTACAAATGTGTAATTTGATGAATTGAGGTGGAATGAGTTATAGTATGAATACTTATATAATCTGATTATACGAAAGAGAATTTCCATCACTAAAACTATATAAATTGTGTGAAAACTTCATCTATCCGATTAAAACCTATTAGGTACTATATAAACCTGAACACTTGGTGGTACGCTTGTGAAAATAAATAAATAATAGCATTCTTATGTTAGTTCTTGACATCCAAATGTTTCTGTTTCATTCTGACAAACCGAGCATCCTTATGTTAATTATTGATTAGCTTAATGTGTTCATTTGGACAAACCGAACATCATGATATGAATTCCCGATTAGCCGAATGTGTATGTTTCATTCTGAAAAGTATAGTTCATTTATATTAAATCCTGTTAACCGAGGCTGGTATTTACTCATATTGAATATAAACAGGTTAGGTTAATTCCGGCTAGCAGATGGTAACTATTTATTTTTTTAAAACATGACAGATCTGGTCTAGATCTGGCAAGGTTGTAGTGGTTGTTGGATATTCCCTTTTATCAAGTGTTTCAATTGCTTCTTGTCAGAAAACGTGTGATTTGAATTACTTGTATGCAGCATGTTATCTGTGTTGAGGAATGAGGCGATTATATTGGTTCCAAACATATGATGATGCACTTAGCGACATATGGATATGTGCTTTGCCTAATGGGCAATATGAATGGAATACCCGATGCGAGTACTTGGACTGTTAACTTGGGTGCAATGGAAATAAAGTTGTTGAGAACCTTTGGGTTTTTGGGCATAGGTCATATACATAGGTTAATTCAATGTTAACAAATATATGTTTATAACTCTATCTGTTATTATATACATAAATTTGAGTTTGTGAATATTTAATGGCACGTGTTAGCATGCTTTATAGTCGGTAACATGTGAGGTATTTGAGGCCTATTAATATGTTGTTGCAAAGTTGTTTTGGTACAGGTGTATGCATGATATGAATGTGTGCATTCCTGAAATTTCAATTTCTAGATTCGGGTTATGTTCATGTGTGTGGATGTTAACGCGTGAAAAGGTTTCCTGTGCCTACATTGATGGGACATGTTTTTATCGTGCAATTATGGATTTGTTTTTAGTACATGTGCACACCTGAAGTCGATGTGTGTTTAGCATGTAAAATCAGGTATAAATGTTCTCATGTACTTAAGAATTATGGATGAATGCATGTGTGTTAAGTGATTACATAAAAACACTTGCACATGGATAGTGAACACATGCATATGATTATGGTAACTCATGCACATTGTTAAATTGGTTTGGATGGATGTGTATTTGGAGGCATGCTGACCTCATTTCATAAATTGCAAGTTATGATTTTTGCATATGATGCATCGATGGTCTAAATGAATCATCGCAGGCCTGGAGAGCCTTGAGCTTGGGTTTGCTCTTTCTTTAATTGTTTAAATGCATCGCAATAATCATATTTACATGATGGGTTTAATTGTGTTGTTCTATGGTTGCCACGGGTGGTAGGCCGTGAAGAGCTACGCATTGGTGATTTGTGAGCTTATGTTGCATGTTGATTTGCAAGCCTATGATTAACTCTGCATGTTTATTTGCAAATGTGATTCTATTGCTCTATATTGCATTATTCGATGTGTTTCCACGGGCTGGAGTCTCGTGATAGTTCTCGCAGGGGTTGATGCAAGCTTTTGCCTTGTTTTTGCATATGGAACTGCAAAACTCAATAATTGGCTCTTAATAAAAAAAAAAGATAATGAATAAGAACATTGTAATATACGTTCTGGGATCATTCATCTGGAGAATGAAGATCTTAGAGTCCCGGTCTTGGGGAGACTGTGAGGATACAAAAACTCCGTGTGCTGTAATTTTGTCCTCTAAACCCGATATTGAGGTTCATTCTCCTGGCCACGGTTTTAGAGAGAGTCCGCCACTTTACCTGGGGGTGGTGTGTTGGTGTGATCATCAAAAAAATTTTCTCTTGTATGCTTTTCTTTGCCTTTCTCTTTTACTTTCTAGCATTTATTTCCTCCTTTTGAAAGGGAAAATAAAAGGCAGAAAAAGAAGAGAGAAGGGAAAAGAAAATGAAGAAGAGAGAGAAACTCTTTTGCAAAGGTCTCACTTGACCTTAATTTTGAAAAGATTTTGAAAATTACTCACCTCCGTTTTTGAAATGTTTGCGGGAAAAAGGGAGAGACGGGGCTCGCTCGTCGGTACGAGGTTCGACCGTTCCTAGCGCCTTTACCAGGGGTAATCGAACCAATAATCGAATTTATGCCTTTTTGCTTTGCCCTAATATTGTATAAGAATTTATTCTAAGTCTGAAATGCACAAAGAATCATGCTTGTGCAATGCAAATGCAAAAATGTATGCTTTTGAGAAAATAGTTTGGAGATTTTGGATTTTCCAAGTGATTCTGAGATGAATTTGATAATATAGTGAATAAATGATTCAGAGGGTTGAAATTGATTTGAAAAAGTTGAATTTTGAATTTAACTCAGAATTTGAAATAAATCTAGAAGATGAGACTTGAAATTCCCAAGTCTCAGAATGATCAGGATTCTTCAGATGAAGAGAAAAGGAATTTAGAATTGGGATTTTTGAAATAAGAATGAATCTTCAAAGTCATAATGGACTTTGAATTTGGATCGATTTTCAAGAATCGATTTTAAAAGGAAAATTTTGAATTTCAAGACCTAAAACAGGAATTAAACTTGAATTCAGATTTTGAGAAATGGATTATAAATGAGATTTGGAAATGGAACTGGATTTTAAATCTAGAATGGATTTTGATCTGAAATCTGGAATGGATTTTGATTTGAAGTCTAGAATGGATTTTGATTTGAAATCTCGCATCCAAGATGCAATTGGATCCGGAATCTGGAATCTTAAATGGAATTTGGATCTGAAGTCTGGAATCCAAAATGGAGTTGAATCCAAAATCTGGAATCCTAAATGGAATTGGATTCGAAGTCTGGAATACAAGATGGAAAAATCAGAATCCAAATATGAAATTGGAGGATGGATCTGGATATTGAGAAATCTTGATTGAATTTAGAAAGAAATAGACTTGATTTTAACACTAGTCTTAATCTCGAAGTGATTTTGAAGATTAAAAAAACTCAGAAGATTTTAAAAGAACTTGAGGATTTGAGAACTTGAAGTGAAGAATAGGAAATAAACTTGGTTTAAAACTTGAATTTTTGAAATCAGGTGATGAATCTGGGAATTTCAAAGTTAAATTGAACTTTGAAATTTGATCGGAGATGTTAAATTGGATTTGAAATCGATTTCCAAAAATGATTTTGGGATTTCAAAGGTTGAATTGAACTTTTGGAATTTGATTTGAATTGAATTTTGGATATAAAAATGATTTTTGAAATTTCAAAGTCAAATTGGACTTTGAAACTGAAGTTTGATTTTGAAATAAAATAGAACTGGGAATAGAAAGATGAAATTTGAATCTACAGATAAGAATTGATTTAAAAAATAAAGAAGATATTTTGAAAATATTATCTCAAAATCACTTGGATTTTGAAAAAGAATTTTGAAAATATGATGTAATTTTATCCTAAATGATGAATGAATTAAAAGAATTTTAAAATTGGATTTTGAAAAACATATTTCATTCTTTAAATGAATTGAAATAAGATTGAAGATATAATACATCCCTTACTATGGTCATTGAATGTATTATATAATAATCATATTTAAATTCAAGTGAAGAATAAAACATATTTCGATGCCTTTATAGAGTTTTAAAATGAAATTAACTCTCAATATATCTTGACTATGACCATTGATATATATTTTGAGTTAATTTTAAATTAAACTCTGATAAAAGAAGAAAATATTTGAAAATATGATGAATTTTAAAGGAGATCCAGTGTTATTCCAAAAAGATGAAAATCTTAAGCCTAGTTCACACCTTGACTATGGCCATTGATGCAAATCGTCAACTTAGGATTTAATCACCTCTTATTAGAATGGTGCACCTGTCATTCGTGTTCCCATTAGTGAATTTGTGAAAAATAAAAGCAAAAAATGGTATGAAACAAACAAATTTATGCCTATACATTCTATTCTAATGTTGGAAATGTAAGGAATTCTCATTATGATCTAGCTATTACAATTCTGGAATTGGAATTAAAGTTATGATTTCCAAACTGAAAAGAAATAACATTATTTATATACTTCCTGCAAAATGGAGGTAGCCGTAAAGCAGAATTGCAAAAGAATGTGATGGAAGATATCAAGAAAAGTCCAAAATGTCATGCTTATGTTAGATGGAAAATATGCATATAAGTGCATTCACCTAAATGGATATAGAAATGCTATGGAAATGTGTGGGGCGGTGCAATGAGGTGTAGGTAAATGGGAGAGTGAGGCTGCAGTAAATGGGTAAGTTTATGATATGCTATACCAAATTGCAGCAAGAATTTGATGTGAGGGAGGTGAAAAATGTGGTATATAGTGATGCTACAAAAGCATAGAAGGCTATAGCAGCCTTAGGGCTAATGTGCTATTGAAGCACAAGAAGCCACAATGGGTGAAACGGGGAGTGGGTACTATGAATGGGAAATGCACCAGGGGTTGTACACAGGTGACAGTACAGATGACTACGCAGGTATGGCAGTGAAGTGGACTATTAGTGCAGTGATAGGTAAATAAGTATGATATAGGCATAAAGTGATAGTCTAAACACAAAGGATAAACAGAAAACATGTTGTGAGTGTAACAGTGGGCAGGTGCCGGGGTATTTATTGACAGGTGCACAGTGTGTGGTAGTGGTCATGCTGCTGGATACATGCTAATGATGGAGGGGTATTGGTATGTGCGATAATAATGTAGCATATCATAGGGCAAATATGAATCTCACTTCTCATGACAGATTAAAAATTTACAACTCCCAAGAGTTTGAAGCTATGATATCCTTGCAAATATTATTGTATCGAACTCATTTTTTGCTGTGGCTTGATACTTGGTCACTGGATGTCCAAGAACCATGCTGCTGCCGTTTACCTCTTACAGAAGCCACATTCTGTTTGGGACTACAGAACTTTGGTAGACTTCATGACAGTTGATTCCTTATGTGACAAGATATGAACTTGGCCATGTGATTCTTGATGGTGAACACATGTTTCAATGAATAACATTCTCCAGCTCCAGATGCCGCCATAGACATCCATGCATACCCCTTTGTCAACTTGGCGAGAGACCCTACGGTATCACCTTCCTACTATTGCGAAACGACAGAAGCTTCTAATGTGGGGCTATGGGAATATCCCTCAGAAGCACCGGATCATATGATCACTCAAAAGGTAGAGAACAACCAGCATCGATTTTCACGACTGGAAGTGTTAAACCACAAAGGTACAGTCAATCATGGGTACACCACCTTACAGATATCCACCTTTCATGCACCCAGAGCTGGTTCTGCAGGATCATGTATCTTACCTTCTTCCCAGAAAACTGAGACAAAGACCTCATTGCGCAGGAATTTATAACAGAGCGTGACCGGGACTTATAATGAATTACAGCAAAGCATGACTAAGTTTGTCAAAAGAACTAGTGACACTAAATGAATATCAAACCTCAGGCTCACCATGACCTATGACAACAGTCTCGTTTATATCACCTTCTGTGCCATAGAGTTTGATAGCACGATCCTTTGTATCTTTAGGCAATCCATCCCAGAGCTCAGAATTTTCAAGATGGCCACACTGCAGAACTATCGTTCTGAGTTGGGTTTCATTTAGCTAATGCTGGGTGAAAAGGGGATGATAAGGCTTATAACAAAATCAGGAAAGATACCCAGATAGCAGATAAAATCTAATGTTAATTAGCTGCAGATAATATGATGAACAACGTGAAGCAGCAAATACAAATCGGAGACTTCGGAAGACATAATGCGGAAACCTATCAGTACCAGGGGAGCAACCCATATTACTCAGGTATAAGGCATGCTAAGCTTGAATAAGATTAAATACACTTCATTCAAGAGAAGGATACAGGTACGATTTTGATCGAGAGATGAATACATATCAAATGACATTCAACCTATGATCAGGGAAGTTGGTATGAATGGGCAGATGACGTTAGATGACCCTTAGGCTATGGTGGCAATGTGCGATGAATGATTTGTACAAAAAAAAAGTGTGGTGAACAAATGTGGTTATGTGCTATAAAACAAAACATAAGAACTAACGATGATGCATTTCAAAAGGCAGCAGTGACCCAGCGAAAATGCAGAATATGCAAATAAAGTAATATACTGGAATCAAAAGTCTACAAACAAACATCAAGTAATTATGATGACATGGATCAGATGTGAGGATCTAACCGATCAAATGCTCAAAAAGGGCTACAGATAATACAGGAGAATGAGAGATGCAGGTGATACCTACGGAGATTTTGCCGATTCAGGTAGTTGCTGAGGGTGAGTAAAAAAAAAGAACCTTCCACAGATTTACCTGCTTATTCACAAAATCAAATATGATGATGTTAAAAGCTAGGAAGCTTCAGAGCAAATAATAAGCAGGGCGATTAACAGAATTTGAGTGGCACAGGAAGCTTTGTATTGCTGATACAGTCCAACTTGAGAGCCAAAATCTCAGAGAGGAGAGATCTACCCATGCCAAAGCTTCAGCACTCGTTTGCCACCTTGAAAAGCTGGGAAAAGCCTACCTCAGAAGCACGCATATGCGTAGCATGATCCCCTGGTTCCTGTAGAGGTCAATTACAGACAGGAGCTTTCTAATGTCCGATCTTATCTCTGAAACCCTTTGAAGAAGGGTGTCACCCATTTGTCCAATTTTTTTTTTGTTATTTTTGTTTTAACCAGCACAAGCCTCACGATGGTTGCAATAAGCCCTTTACAGTGAATCCTTATGACAAGGTCCATTTCCGGGAACACGATTTTACTTCTGTTTAAATAATAATGCGAACTAATGGTTGAAGATCCATTAGATTACCTTGACGAATCAACTCAAATGACGGATTGACCAAAATTGGATTCTATCCTTGCATCAATTTTAGATCGAATGTAAAAGAGATCAAACCAATGCATAATGAGAAGAATCAAAATGAAATGAAATAAAAAGCAAACCCAAACAAGATTAATGGATGACTAAAATGAGAATAAACAGATGAAGAAGAAGATGCTGAAAATGGAAGAAAAGCTTGCTGTAAGCAATAAAAGGGAAATAATAAGCGAGATACTCTTGAATGATATGCTGGAATTTAAACAGAGAAGTAATTGGAAAAAGCAATGTATGATGGTGAAATCCATTGTGCCATCCGTTGTAGCCTCTAAATGCAACAAGCATTTGAAATATGGGTCATATCGTTATTGCAGTATGTATCATCGAGGCTGCAATAAGCAGGTTGATGATACAAGGTTGCACTTTAAGAAACAAAACAATGGAGAAAAAGGGAGAAATGGCGGAAATACAGCGAAGATACAAAGAAGGAAAGATCAGAGAAGAAAGGGGTCTTACCATGCCTTTGTTGCTGAGATTTAGCTGAGGGCTAGAGCCGATTGAACTCCTTCAATTGATTGGGGAAAAGATCAGAAAAGGAGGAGCTCTCGAGAGGACATGCGATGGCAGAGTGACAAGGCGATGGATGATGCTAACAATCGATGCCCCTCTCTCAACCGATGGAGGTCTTTTTATATGGAAAAAGGGAGAAGAGTCGAGAAAGGAGGTTGTTGAGGATCGAGGGTTCATGCGAGAGAGCCCTCGATCGACTGGTGATCGTGAGAGATGATCGAGAGAGGGAGGGAGAACGCAACGGAAAGCCATTGCAGGGTTTTCAAATTTTCAAAAACAGGGCTCTCTTCAAAAAATTTCTCAAAAAGGGGTTTTTACAACCATTTTTTGTATTTTTCTTTTTCAATTAGATTTTTGTTTCTTTTTCTTTGTATTTTCTATATTTTTTTGTATTTTTGACATAAAAAACTATGAAACTAAGGGATTAAAACCATTTTGTAATTTTGGAGAAATATTTACAAAAGGGTTTTCTGAGCATTCGGGTTTAAACCTTAGAAATTTTCTCAGAAAATGGGTTCGGATCTGGGTTTTAAGGAAATATTCGAGTTTTTAACCTCGAATCAAGAAATACAGAGCATTGAATCCAAATGGACACCGGATCGACTGTCCGAGCCTTTCAGAAATTCTTTTTGGTATTTTTGCAAATTTAATTTTGAAAATTGAATAATGAGGCTCAGATTTGGATTTTAACACTGGGTCCGGATCCAAAATTGAGTCAGATATAGAAAACAGATTTGATTCCAGTAAATCTGAGGAATAAACTGGAGTTTTGAGTAAAAAATGACTCAATTTACTCAGAAAATGGGGGTCAAGGGTAAAAAGAGAATATTTATAAAATTTTAAAAAATTTTGGGGTGTTCACAGATGCCCCTCTTTGCTACTAAGTCGGTTGAAAGTCGAGCTTAGTGGCAAAGAAAACACTCCAAATTTTGAAAAATGCCCCAGTCAGCATATGTGAACTGGGTGTGAAAGTACTGTTTTAAAAACATGGTTTCTCAGGATTAGCACCTTATCCTGTATGGTTTTTTGGGGAGACGAAATCCTCGAAGATGTTATGACTAAATAACAGAAATGAGGAAATCGTGATGGGACTTTGGGATGAATATCCTGGAACGGTGAAAATGGGAATTTTGATCAAGTCTCATGGGTGAGGCAAGATCAGCTTTTTGGAATGATTCAGGTTTAACCCTTAACCTGAATGAGACAAAGATATATCAAGATGATTTGAATGAAGAAATGAATATATGAAGACCTTAATGGGACATTTTTGAGAAAAATGCCTTGTGAGATGAAGCTCAAGTATAATCCTTTCTGGATGGATGTGAAGAACACGGATTCCACGATGAGAAACCGTGATGGGACTGAGAGAACTACCTCGTCGGAACGAGAAACCCCGTCGAAACGAGACTCAGGTTTAACCCAAACTTGAAAGGAAGATACCTCGTGGTACGAGGTTCAGGCTTAACCCTTAACCTGAAAAGGGACGACCATACGACCAAGGAGGAGTTGTGCTCTAATACCACTTTGATGCAGCGAGAGATCGAAGTTCCGACGTTAATGTTGATCTTTCAATACACGATCAGTCGTGCATAAACAAATGACTTAAGGGAAAAACGCAGAAGCAGGGAGGGGGGGGGGGTTGATTCAATCGATCCACCTTAATGGTTTATTAAAAAAATATAAAGAACTACAATGAATAATGACAAAAAACTAGGAAATGGAACTGGCGGCTGGAAAGAAAAGAAAGACAAAATGAAAAGGTTGTAGCTGAACGTGACAGAGAACCGAAGACTTCTAAAAAATCAATATCCCCCCCTCTACGTAACCCTAAAGCAGGGTATTAGTAGGGCGCGAAGGGATCTGGGTCTCGGATCCAGTCCCTGGACCCAAGAAAGCTCCACGTTGTTGATGGATCTAGGACGTTGTCGAAGTGCAGTGTCGCTTCAGACCTTCGCTCGCCTGGAATAGGTGCGCAGGGGCACGTCCTTGCATCGTGGTACCGGACTTGCGATCGGATCCGTCATCTGGGTCCGATCGTCCATCCCATTGGTGCCGAGATCCCTGGCCACGCCCGGGTCACTCTGCATAGGCCCGGCCTGGTCCTGTCTGCATCAGTTTCCCTCGTGTGAAGGTCCTTGACCTGCACAGAGAAGGGAGTGAATTCGACTGAAGCATGATTATCATCAACAAGTTTAGAAATAGAGACAATATTTTTCTTGATATTGAGAGCATGAAGGACATCAAAAAGTTCAAGGGTAGAATGTGACATGGGAATGACAGATTTTCCAACGTGAGAAACAGGATGGTAGGATCCATCTCCAGTGACAATCTTACTTTTTCCAAAATAAGGAATAAGTTTAAAAAGTTTACTTGTATCACCAGTCACGTGAGTTGCTGCCCCTGAGTCAACAAACCAAGTTCCTTGGTCATTCTGCTTTAAATTCAATTCTGACAAGGCGAATATCAACAAATCTCTAATCTCTCCACTGTCTCTGATGTTGTTGGACTTCCCTTTTGGTTCTGTCTGTGGAGGCTTTCTTTTATTTTCAGGATTGTACCAACAATTCGCCTTGATATGCCTCCTTTTGTTAAAAAGAAAGCAAGTGGGGATAGATCTTTGTCCTTGGGCATTGGTCAACATATTTGGAGTGGGAAGCAATCCACATCCTCCGTGTCCATTTCGCCCTTGTCCTCCTCGCCCCCGTCCTCGACCATAAGTCACCCCTGTGGCAAAAACTTCTTGTGAATTTGTATGAGCATGATTTTCTTCAGAAAAGCTTTTCAGAGTCATTTCATACTAAATTAATTTAGCTCGTAAGCATCAAAAGTAAGAAGAGCAGGCAAGCACAGTAGTTGTAACGCCCCGAAATTTTAACCCAAAATTTAAGAGGAATTTATATATATATAACAGCGAAAACAAGAAATATTATAGGGTTAAGCATTCCGGAACATTACCGAGAAGAACAAACCCAAAACATTTATTTCATTTCATTATCACTGAAAATTAATGTTAGAATTTTAAATAATATAAACAATTAAATTACAATAAATCCAAAAATCTCGATCCGATGCCTCATCCCACAACCGCTCATAAACTCTATTCTTTACCTGAAAAATAGTAAATTAATTGGAATTAGACTACCACGTTAAGTAGGAAAACTGTAACTCTTAATGCAGGTATATCATGAATCTAGCATGTGATGTAAGTGTCAAGTGTGAATCTTTAGCATATACCAAAGCACGTAAAGCAGACTATGCAATAGCAATAACAGACATATATCTAAGTAAGTAAGCAGGTTATGCAACAGCTATAATTAAGCAAGTAAAGCTTTTATGCAACAACAATAACAGTAACATGCATAACTTTCAGGTAATAGTCACAATATGAATTCAATTATTTCATATCCACACATTTCAGGATCTCCATTTCATCACACGCTCAGAACATAAAACATGTTAGAAAGAATATGAAATTGTCTCTTTAGTAACTCCACTCACTGTGATACCTAGTCGTTCTAATTATTGTTTATCTTTTCTCATCCCGTGGGTACACACGGGCCAAGGCAACCATCACAGAAGAGAACGTTCGGGGGTATATTATTCAAAGTTGTTCTATTAACCCGAACATTCTAACTGAGACTGAAAATCCTAAGGGAGCGATCAGTGACCGAGAGAACCTCCCAAAGGCCAAAACAAAAAACAGGATGCATCCCTAACTTCTGCAGAAGAACAAAGAGCTACCACCTAGGACATATTGGTAGTCCGGGTCTCCCCCAACTCCGAGGATTGGGGACCAACGAGTCACTTTAGCTCGAAACAGGAAAACACGTCCCCGGAGTTTTGTACCACCTACCCTCTCCAAGGTAAGCCCGAATCTAAGTGGGTTAATCTTTTCATTTAATTTATTTCCCGAAGTACAGGGCATTTCCCCAACTTTCTTCTACTACCACAGCAGTAGAATTCCCAGCCTTAGTCATTTTACCAAGGTGTATAGAACAGTCCCAATCCTTTGTCATATTGATTGCATAACCTACTCAAAGTGCTCCGGTGCCTTTAAACCAGTCAAGCACGAACACCTCGGTACCTTTAAACCAGTCGGGCAACAATATTATATTTCATTTTCATGTGGATTCACATCATAACTTCGATGGTCTATGCATGACCCTCAACACACTGGCTTGACATTTATATGTCCACAACAAACTGACCCATAGGTTCGGTTATCAGATTACCATTCATCATCATTATTATTATTTATTTATTCTTCAATAGCAAATTGTCACAACGTACCATTAGGTTTTGACTTGTGACATCCCAACACAGGGTTACATGTACTAAAAACTTTGCCAACAAGTAAAGACACTGTTGGTGTCCTTTATTGAGCATGCAGTATAGTCCTAGAGATTTGGTAATACAACTATACACATTTCTCCCAACACTCTCATTTGAACATTCCACAAGATATACAGCTTAGTTGGCATTTGATACTTTCAGCAATTATATAGTGTTAGGCAATAGTAATTCAGAAAAATATACAGTTGAACATGCATATGAACATTGGAGAATAAGCATCTTAATGGCCATTTGAATCTTCTAGATGATATACATGTAATAGGCATTGGAACATTTTAAGGAATATGCAATTGAACATCATAAATTATGCAGCTTAATATGCAACTAAATATCAACTTAACATAAAAGTTACTATGCAGTTGAACACCAAATTTGCAATATCAACTGAACAAGACATACAAGAGAATGTATCTCAAACATCACTGAGAAGCACATGACTGAATCGGTTTTAATCTGAGAAAGCATATGAGTTCCACTAAAACAAATCGCAGCCAACATACTTTAAACTATGAGAAAGAAGCTTATGAGACTGCAACATATTTAATTTCACACAACATCATGCATACAACTGTATAAGCTTATACATGATCACAAGTACTCAGATCTGATCACAGCCAACAAAATAATAGGAAAATCAGACTTAATAGCAATCCACAAAATAACGTATTACTCAAGTATTAAAACCGTCAAAATAATATAACATCTTTAGACTATCATACACTTAAAGATTTGCTATTTTAACAGAAACACACATTTCTGATTAACTGTGTTAATATGTCAACCACACAAACTCGCAATTTATTGTTTAAACATATTACAAATTCTGATCAGTTGTTTCAATCTTGAAAACAGGCAAACCAGATTTTAATTTTTTTCTTGAAAGCCATGCAGCATAATCGCATAACCACAATCTGTTTAAATAATATAACATGTAATCATTATATATGTCAATTGCTAAGGATTGAACTTACTACAACCTGTGTTACACAGAAATCAAGATGTCCCATTTAACTTGCAGATAGAAGATGGTCCATTACACCAAATATGTAAATCAACCAAAATACTTTTATTTCTTAAAATTCAACCTATATTATCTTTCAAGTGTTGAAGTTTGTTCTTTCTTGGGCAAAGATGACAAAACAAGAAACATGCCAGAATTCGCATCAAGATCTCGCAGTATTGTCATTAGCATAAACCTAATTAACTAAATGGCATGTTCACTATCATTGTACGGAACATGAAAATAAAATCTATAAGTTGGTCAGGCCTTCAAAATACAAGTTATAGCATACATGATGCTCATCAGCTTCATAAGCACCTACAGATGCATGCACAAACATATTAGTAAATATTGAATGCTCACTCAAAATTCACAGGTCAGTCTTTATTCTGATATATATATATATATATACATATTTATTTATTTAATTTTTCTTATATATATATATATATATGTATATGTATATGTATAAGTAGAGTGATTCAAAAGGAACATATCTGAACAGATTAATTGAAAATCATCCGGTAATAATGAATATCCTATTCAGGGTTCAAGCATGATCAGAATGACAATTTATATATCTAATGTCAACTACTCAGATCAGGAGTATTACCCAAGAAAATATGCACATTTTTTTTTGCTAGGAACAGTTACCGAAATTACCCAAATCAAACTATCAATTGTTTAACATTATGCAGACTAATGCAGTTACAAAGATCGACTGAGTTGTAGTTTACTAGAACCAAAAATCCAGATTCTGTCATGATTGATAATTTAACAAAGAATTTAGCAGGATTCGCAAACAGAATATATGAAAAAGAAGAAGCTATTTACAGAAATTTTTTAAAAAAATACACACGATTGTAACATATTTTAAAGTAAAGATCCGAAATACAACCGAAGACCAGATCATATATGCATGAAACAGGGTTTTCCCATAGGCAACATCTACAGAAACCCCTCCCAAAACCTGTTGATTTGAGTTTCTTGCAACCTGTCCAATGGGATGCAGGGTAACCGGAATACCCAGTCTGTCGAAAAAGATCTTTGGCAACTGATGGTCCAGACAATTCAAAATGTCAGCTAAAATACCTAATTGACCAACTCGGGTTTTCCGGCAACCATAACCCCCACCCTTCTTTGAGTTAGGGTTACACACGAGAAACCCCCAAATCTGGGGTCGCAGCCGCCGGAAAACCCAACATTCTACCATCGTTGGTTTTCCGGTAGCCAAGAACCCCATTTGATACATCTAAACAGGCTTTCTTTCTTGATTAACCCAAAACACACCTGGATCCAATCAACACCGAACAAGAAAAGTGTACAGACCCTACCTTTTTCTGGCGAGAGGAGGTTGTAATAACGAGAGGAGGTTTTTCGGCGTCGGTTCCTCCTGCAGCCATGCGAGAAATCAGGAGGGGGACGAGAGCCAGAGGGTAGGAGAGAATAAGAGGGACGATCTGGGAGGAGGTCGGGGGGGGGGGGGGAGTGGGGAGGATCGTGGGTGGGAGAGGGGTCAGTTACCCCTGCTTCTCACCAGCGACTGCCGCACCCCCATTCTTGATTTCTTTTAGCAAGAATCGTGTCTTATATTCGGGGCTTAATTAAAAGAGGTTCGGGTCCGGGTCTGAACCCCGTGACCCGTGGTACCGGATCCACTCTAACATGGATTCTGGGTCGCCTATGAACTGTCGGATCCACAGTTGGATCCATTTGGGTCCAACAATGGATTCAACACAAAATACACTTTTTTTTATATTTAATTAGGTTTAGTTAATTTATTTATTTGGTAACTACATATATATATATATATATATATTTAATATCTTATTTTTTCTATTTCTTTTGGATTTGGGTTATGGATCCTAGGCCCAAAACCTCTAAATTTCCGAGTTATTACAGTAGTGCAGTGACGATCATATTATAATCGGATCCCAGTCCACTCAGAGTTTGTTGCACCATATCACTGTCGCTCACTGCACATTCTATAAGTGCAAGTTGATTTGTGATAGTCTTAATCTTGTTTAGATATTCCATAATGGTTATGGAGTCTTTTCTCAGCAGCTGAAATTCTCTCTTGAGACCATCCTCGCCTGTGAAACTTGTGAATACGTCTGAACCAGTCCCTCCCAAAGTTGCATGGTTGTACAATTGTCAAGGATTGTACATTAACTTTTCAGAAACAAGCTGATTGAGGAAACTCGAAGGAAGACTCGATTGAGAAGAATGGGAATCCATGATTTAAAATTTTAACAAAGATATTCACGAAGTGCCCAGTCTACTGCCAGAGAAGTTTGTTGGTCGGCCCTTTTTTTTTTTTGAAGCTAGGCAACCTTCAAGAAATTAGCGATCAGAGACTTTCAGATTCGAAGAGAAAACCAGATCTAAAGGTTTTCTTTCTCTTGTTATATTTATAAGGTTTGTGATTGACACAGGAAGAAACTCTGAACAACACACGTTGAACAGAATTTAAAACTGATGGTGTTTTCAGACAAATCGCAGATGGGTATTATGTGGACAAAGAGCAGAATGCTATATGAATATCAGATATGACAACAAGAAGAGATAAATTGTGGACGCTTGATAGATTAGACTCAAATTAAAATCTGACGTCAAATATAAAGTCTGGACAGAAACGAGACACAGATCTAACTTTGGGTCTGGTGTATATAGGGCAAATATCAATCAGAAACTTAATATTTCAGATCTGATATAACTTCACGATCAGATCTGAATATTTCAGTTCAAGTTGTAAAAAAAAGGGAATACGCAGGAGTGGAATATTTCAGATCTAACGCAGATGCACAATTCGATCTGAATATTCAAGACAAAATAAGAATGTGCAGAGGTGGAGTATTTCAGATCTGATGCAGAAGCACGACCAGATCTGAATATTCCAGATGAAGAAGGTGGGTTGATTTTAGGGATTCACGTGAAATGTGATGATTTTAGGGATTCACGTGAGACGTGAACGTTTCAGACAAGAAAAAAAACAAATTTCAAGTCAGACTTACGAAAAGAAAAGAAAGGAAGAAATAAGGGAGTTTAGGGATTCACGTGAGACGTGAATGCTCCAGACAAGAGGGAAAAAAAATCAAGACTTACAAAAAGAAAAGAGGCAAAGAAATAAGGGAACCTCTCTTGATTGAAACAGTCAGGTTGGACCTTTTGGAAGCCGCTTCAAACCCTAGGTGGATCTCCAGCTTTGATACCATGTGAGATTTTCACCAGAATCTGTTTTGTGAGAAAGAGAAATGAAGAGGAGAAGAGGGGCTGCGGCTGTCACGATTTCAATAATGAAATCGTGACCTAGAACATGTATTTATATGTTTTGATATACAATATGGGTCCGGGTCTGGTATAATGTCCAGACCCAGAATGCATTACACATTTGGTATGACATACGTAATATACAAAACACTACTTTTTCACATAGATGCAAGCAAAACAGCCTATCATGCCCCACACAGAAGTAGATGAAACCAAATGAAAAACAGAGAGAACAGAATAAAAAATTGAGACTAAAACATAGAAGAAGAAAAAATCAACAGAACAGAACAATAGTAAATTACCATAGGTTGGACTCCATACCTAAAAATGCTTGTAATAAGCATCCCAACAAATACAACATTCACAGGTAACCACACCTTAATCAATCCCCAAGGGGCTCTAACCACACCTTAATCAATCCCCAAGGGGCTCTGTTGAGATTATGCCGAAAAAGCTCAGAAAAGAAACAATAATCACACATGCGAGATTCTGCAAACCAAAGCATAGATGGAAAATCAATATGGATACAAAACTTACAATGCGACTAGGTAATACAGCAGTAATATATCTATGGATTCCAAATATAGTACATATGCATGTCACAGAGCATTTGCAGTATAGCAAATATTTCTTTTTTGGATATAAGAACTGAAATGCCAAACCAAGTGATACTAGATTTCAAAATGTGCATAAATTCTACATTGAAAATGAACTATGACCAGAAATTCACCTGATACATCATTAAAAATATTCCACCACTAAAATTGTAGCCTGATAGCACAAATTTGTTGACCAATATCATGCTGCATGATGAAATGCAGTATGCAATCCCAGACAACAAAGCTTGGTTATGAACTTTTCCAAGAATATTCCTGATAGCACAAATTTGTTGACCAATATCATGCTGCATGATGAAATGCAGTATGCAATCCCAGACAACAAAGCTTGGTTATGAACTTTTCCAAGAATATTCCTGTGTGCAGTTCGATCTCTGTCTTTCTCCACTTTACCATCTTCCAAGTCAATATCATCAATGCAGAAAGATTTTATCCCAGAAAAGGATCTATACAGAAAAAGAAAAAAAAAAAGGGAAAAGAAAAAGGGGCCATGTTAAAAACAAAAAAATGACACATTAACAAGGCCTCCAAAAACATAAAGCATTTAAATTAGTATCCAACAATAGGAAGTTGTATAATTCTGAGCAGGGAAATTTTGACATATTGCAAACTAGTTGAACCTAAAATAAAGTGAAATGCAATTAATTAGCTTGCACATGAATAATAAACTAGAAAAACAAGCACGACATAAGGTCTACAAGAGGCCATGAAGAAATGCATATCTTGTGCATGTGTGTGTTGTGTGTGTGCACCAGAGTTACCGGAAGCTTCTTAGATAGGTGGGAAGCCCGCTTCCCAGAAACTCGCTTCTGAAACTTGATGGGAATCTCGATTCTCCCACTCTTCTCCTATGCTTTCCACACGCATTATATATTCTCCTTATATGTTTTCTCAATCTATTTTTCATGTTTTTATGCGTTTTCTCTCATGCTTCTCACTCACTTCCATGTCTTTTCTCTAAATTGGCAATCATCATTTTTAGATTTTGTTAAAAAATTAATTCTTAGACTAAAAAATCATGAAACTTAAGAAGTCACTTTTATTTTAATTTTTATTTTGTTTCATTTCGATTCCCATTCAATTCTTCTATTGATTTTTTTTATTCCTAGCTTCCCGCTTCCTATACATTTTAAAATGCATCGCTTCTTGCTCTCGCTTCCCATATCGTTTTTTGCTTCTGCTTCAGTCTGACAACCTTGGTGTGCACGCATGTGTGTATGCAAGCCATAGTCACGAATATCGCCGATATTTTGAAAATATCATGATATTAATGCTGTAAATTGGAAAAACGATATTAAAGGTAACATATTGCGATATTTTCAAAATATTGAAAATTTATATATATTGTGATATTATTGCTGTCATAGCCCAAAAATGGTTGCTTTTTTAAAACAGTTAGCGTAAGGGTATTTTAGATTTTTTTTTAAAAAAGGGTTACATATGTCTTTTCTAATTTTTAATAGGTTAGTTTGGGTATAAACTATAAAATGTTACCTTTTTGTTAGGGTTACTGTGTCACTTTAAAAGGTAAGAAAAAAGAAAGAAAAAAGAAAGAAAAAAAAAAGGGAAGGCTCCGACTTCTAGTGAACAAGAAAAGAAAGAAAAAAGAGAAAGAGGAAGGCAAGTAAGGAAGAAAAAGGAAGGGAAGGAAAAAAGAAAAGAAGGAAGGGAACGAAGGAAGGAAAGGAAGAAAGAGGAAGAAAGGGGAAGGGAAGGAAGAAAATAAAAAAGAAAAGGGAAGAAAAAAGAGGAAGGAAGAAGGAAAGGGGTCTTTATGTTCATTTTTTCTTATTTTTCCTTATTTTTTTAAGTTTTTAATTTTATTTTTTAAATTCCAAGATTTTTTAGAAAACCGATAATATCCCGATATTATACCACATTGAGATATAGCCGATAACGATATTTGTGACTATGATGCAAGCTCATGATGTCCACGACTTATTATTATTTATCAAAATTATCATTATTGATATAGTTATTGTTATCGTCATCATCATTATTACTATTTGAAAATGATGATTAATGGACAATATATTGGGGCTTTTGTCTCAAAACTATTAGCCATTTTTTGTACTAAGGGTAAATTGATAACCCATGGCAGAAGGAATTCTACCTAATAAGGTAGATGCTTTTGACTCTTGCTTTGACAAAGCGAAACATATTGTCGATAAATAAGAGTATGTCTTGTTCATTAACATTATGAAAATATTCCGCCATGGTTAGGGCAGTCAAACCGTTAGAACATAGTGTACCCTACTGTAAACACCTCAAATTTTCAACCTTCGCTCATAAACCCTTTCCTCCTGCCACTGGGACCCACTCTCTGCAGCCTTTAGAGAACCAGTTGGTCAACATCTGAGCCAGGGCGGTTCATAGCCCAAATTTTACAACAAAATTCAATATTTCAACCTACAATCAAGATTCAATTCTCATTTTGGCTCAATCTCAATTATCAGTTCTCATCCTCAGATGAGAATTTCCAATCCTTTGTGTTTACCAGGGGTTCGGGATTCCAAGTCCCCCATCCAGGGTTTACATTTCATGTGTCATTGCAAATTACTGCATGCATTCGGCATAGCATCTAATACCATCTCATATCATTTCATGGCATTGCATGTCATTGCATATCATTTTCAAGATCCAGCACTCCTGTTTTCAAAATCTTTCAATCCAGATTCGATTTTAAAAATTTTTCTTTCAAAATCAATTCCAAATACCTGGGTTCTAAATGTAATAACCTCAATTTTTGACAACTAATTGTTTAAGTTTATTGGAAAATATCAGGTATTTTTCTAAATTTGGGCCTGGGATCCAAATTTCAGATCCAGGACCCATAAAGAGATTTTTTTCGAATAAATTTACCTCGTAAATTTGATATGTATGTATAAGTACAATAATTTTTAATTAATTAAATAATTCGGAGAATAATTATTTAATAGGGGTGCGTAGATGGGTATGGGATCCACATACCGGATCCATATACCTATATATATTTTAATATATTTATATATATGTATAATCATAAATAAATAAAATTTAAATTTTTTAAAAGTTAATCTGAGGATCCACAGTTGGATCCATTTGGATCCAACTTGTGGATCCATAGAGTTTGGGGTCGGGTTACGGGTCTCGGGTTCAGACCCGAGCCGCGCCCTTGTGTAAGCAGCCTTTTATTAGAAAAGGGGCAACCCGATAAGGGTTGCCCGATAAAGCTGGAGCCGAAAACAGAAAGGGGGGCGAAGGGGGGGCAGGGGGGGTTACGCAGGGCGTAACCGACCCCGCACCTCTCGGCAAGAGGGGAGGAGGTTAGCCGATAAAAGGAGGAGTAGAGAGAGGGCTTTGCCCTCTTCTCTTGAACTCTCTCCCCCCGTCTCTCTCTCTCTCTGTCGGTGTGAGCATCGGAGAAATAGGGCACGCTGGAAAACCTGCGGTAAACAGCAGCCGAGTCTACCTGCTGCCATCGAAGCCCTCCAGCGAGCACCCTTCTCCACGCCAGTAAAGGGGGGCGACACCGGCTTGCATCACCCCCACGCGGCAGCGCTAACGAAGCTCAGCCGACCCTTCTCTTGCAGTGACGACAGCCTCCGATCGCCGGAAAGATCGTCGGAAAATTCTTCAAAAAGGTACGGTGCTTCTTAGATTTGGGGTGAGGGATCGAACCTGAGTTCGATTTCGGGTAGTGATTTGAGAGGAGGGGTTCATGCTGTCGGAAATCCCTAACCCTTAGAGTTTGGGGATTTCGGAACCCTAGTTGATTTGTTGGGGGTCTAAATTTTTGTCGGTTAAGGGTTTTCGATTTGGGGATTTTCAGTTTTCCTGATAGAAGGGGAGGTAGGATGCATGTTAATCTCTGTTTGGGGATCTCGTTTGGGGTGCAATCCCAAACCCAGAATCACAGTAAGACCTTACTGCAAGTTTGTCGATGTGCTACTCTGCTCTTAAAAACTGATTGTTTGCTAAGTGGGACTTTAAATGAGAACTCTCAGGCCTGCGTAAATCTAAAGTTTTGCAATTTAACATAATGGATTCTTTGTTATTATATATCCTTTACCGAGTAAAATCTGTGAATATATATGTCTGTTTTAGAATCATGTTAGCTGAAATCGTGATGGTATATGATGAACTGCAAATTTATGGTTTAGAGTCCGATCCAGAGACTAATATGCATCAATGGAACTCACATGCTCGTTTTGAATTTCTTTATGAAATGTTTTTTTTTTGTGCGATAAAGAGAGATTGGTGGTATATGTCTAGATAGCCCGCCAATTATATATTATCAAGTCACAATCTGGCTGAATGCATTAGTCCTTGAACGCAACCCTGAGTTGTGTCGTATAATCGCTTTTGATATGCCTAGATAAGCTGGTGGAAATCAATATAAATATACTTGAGACTTGTTTTGGCATTTGGCATACATGTTAAAATCTACACTACTACAGTATAGTTATTAGCAGTAGTGAATATAGATTAAGCTCAATTATAAACTGAGAAATTTTGGTGTTAAAAACATTGAATGTATTCAGTTTCTGTTGAGTACTCAAGAATACAAGGAGTTTCTTTCGGTTGAGTACAAGACCGAACTCATTCTGCGACTGAGCTATGATTGTTTAAGTAAATAATTACTTGTATGCTAGT
The DNA here is from genome assembly GCF_984573655.1 of Nuphar pumila. Classification (NCBI taxonomy): domain Eukaryota; kingdom Viridiplantae; phylum Streptophyta; class Magnoliopsida; order Nymphaeales; family Nymphaeaceae; genus Nuphar; species Nuphar pumila. The sequence goes on along the minus strand of NC_143250.1, from coordinate 144,632,476 downwards.
GAGTGCCTTCTGTTTTTCTTTTATTAGCTATTGTATTATAAATAGCAGAAAGATGATGGTTCGGTTTTATCAGGACATATGGCCAATCATGTATCATCCTTTAATATATATATATATATATCTGTGTGGGTGGGTGGGTGGGTGTGTGTTAAAAGTGTTAGTATGGCTACATCATTAGGTGACATTATTAGGCGGATAGTGACAGATGATTTTCAAATTTTCTTTTAGCTTATAAAAATCTTGCCTTATTCAATCACTAAACTGTTACTGTTTATTCCCTCATGAAAATCATGATTTGTAGCTTTTTGAGAATATGTGTCTTGTTTGGAAGTCAAATGTTTTTTTTAAAATCGTCAACTGATGTATGAACGATAATATATGTACTTAATCGGAACTGTGGCAGCATGGTTTGTCTGGCTTAGACAGACAAAATTTGTTTTATGTTGAGAAACTTTGGGTTTTGGCACAAGTGCATACATGATATGAATGTGTGCAACCCCGAAATGTCAATTTATAGATCCGGTTTAAGTTCATGTGTGTGGATGATAACACATGTTATGAATGGAAGGTTTCATGTAGCTACATTTATGGGACATGTTGAATTATCGTGCATGTATGATTTGGTTTCAAGTGCATGTGCATATATGGGATCGAGGTGTATTGGCACGTAGAATCATGCATAAATATTCTCATGTACGTATGAAATTTTGGATGAATGCGAGTGCGTTAAGTGAATACATGAAAGCACTTGCACATGACTATTGAACACATGTATTTGGCAATTTGGCCCAGTGTTAGGAATAAAACACTATTTTGGTTTTGTTATGGAAGGCATCGATGGCCTAAATAGACCATCATCGGCCTGGAGAGCCGTGGGTTTGGTTTCCTTTCACATATGTTTTTAACTACATCACCTGAACCACATAAGATGGTTTGGCACACTACTACATTGTTTTAGTTGATTATACGGGCTGGAGTTCCGTAAGGGCCCCCGCGAGGGAGTATGCGGGTTTTAACTTTACTTTTGCATATGGTGTTGCAAACTTAAAGAATAAACTTTAATAAAAATATAATGAATAAGAACAGTGTAATATACTTTCTGGGATATCTCATCTGGAGTATGGGAATCTTAGAGATCCGATCATGAGGAGACTGTGAGGATACAAAAACTCCGTGTGTTGTAATTTTGTCCTCTGAACCCGATATTGAGGTTCTTTCTCCTGGCCACGATTTTAGGGAGAGTACGCCACTTTACCCGAGAGTGGTATGTTTGACACAGCTGTTGTTATGGTACCAAGGAAGTGTCACTTGTGAGCGTGGGGTGTCCCTTGTGTCCCCGACATTAGATGTGGAGGTCTAATGTTCCGAAGGTGATTCGGTCGAGGGCTAAGTTGGAACCCAGTAATAAAATACAAATTGTGTGTTAAGTTACCCTGGGAACCTACTTGACCTCGGGGATTGTACTCGTTTGGTGTATCCGCGGGCAACTATAATTAAAAAGAGGAACTTAAAGTTGTGTGCATTTAATAGGGCATGCATATGGAAAGATGGAATTTAAATGAAAGACAACAAAAAGGAATCATGCATTGCACATAATCATGCATTTTCCTGTTATGCATTACATCATGCATGTTTGAATCATCCTCTATATCATGACATGATTTGGTGATAGCATATGATTTACTTCTTCAAATCATGCTGCAAGGTTTGGTTATTCAGTTCTTGATATATGGTACTGCCTTACTGTTCTTGACTGGTGAGCATATGTAAATGTTGGTAGGTATGGATATTTGAATGCTGCAAATTTTATATCTACACTCACTCAAATCATTGCGTGAAATCTTATCCATGTTCTTTGTCTCACCTGGTTTCTTTAGAAGTAGTTGTGCTCAGAATTTCGGTTCTGACACCCTACTTTGTTGGTTTTTCACAGGACATGATGAACAGTGAAGCTGGACTGGCTACTGGGGATGGATGAGAGTCATACTTGCGTTTGTCAGTTTCAGTAGGGGACAGAGTGGCTCTATTTTTGCTTCTTTTAGTTCTGTTTAATTTCTGCAATTATTACTTCACTTTTGAGTCGTGTATGAGACTCTTATTGGTTCATTAATAAAAGAGTTTTAGTTGGTTGATTATGGATGACAAATGTAAGTTTGTTTGTGGTGGTTGGGCTATCCAATGGAAATTGGAACTGTGAGGACCCCAGATCTCTGGAAAGGTTTCCGCATTGAAAAAAAATATTCCGCATTTTCAAAGTGTATAGATTGGGGTCGTTACACTAAATCGACATTTTGTCATTTGTTAACCCTCGGGATCTTTATTTCAAAATATTTCCTTTAGAAAGCGATTTGGATTCGTTTTAAAACCAATTCTTAACTGATCTCAATGCTCGGATGAGACCCATCTAGGTGGTGTTACTTCTGGATTCCTTCATTTCTCAAATTTCTCAAAATCTTAGAGTTTCAGTCAGAGTAAAACTCTTTTTCAGAGTTTCAGTCGGACTAAGGCTCTGCTTTTCATCTCTATTTTCACTTGTTTTCAACAAAAGTTGTCGAAATCTATCATTTTGGTCAAAATTCTAGAGTTTTAGTCGGACTGAGACTTTGCCTCAGAGTTTTAGTCGGATCAGGACTCTATCTTTCACCTTTATTTTTACTTATTTTCGAATAAACCTTTCAAAACCTTTTGTTTTGGCCAAAATTCTAGAGTTTCAGTTGGACTAGGACTCTGTCCCAGAGTTTCAATCGGACTAGGACTTTATCCTGATGTTATCCTTTACTCCCGTTTCTCACTTGTTTTCGAAAACGTTCTCATCTGGCTTTCAAAAGAACCAAAATCTTAGAGGCTCAGTCGAACTAGGACTCTTCTTCAGAGTTTCAGTCGGATTAAGACTCTATCTTTCGTTGTTGTTTTCACCTATTTTTGAGGAAATCTTCTAAAAAATTTTGAAAGTCAAAAACTCAGAGTTTTAGTTGAATCAGAACTCTATCCTGATTTCATTTTCTTACTTCATCTTCACTTGTTTTCAAAAGTCCTTTTTTTGAAATCTCATCATTTGTTTCCCAGAAAACCAAAAATTCTCAGAATTCTAGTCGAATTAGGACTCTTCTTTAGAGTCCTAGTCAGATCAGGACACTTCAATTTCTATCTTATTTTCACCTATTTTCTAAAACACTATCATTTGTTTTCTCAGAAAACCCAAAACTTTAAGAGTTTTAGTCGAATTAGGACAGTTGGATCAGGACTATAATTTTGATTTTAGTTTTCATCTTGTTCTCACCTATTTGCGAAAAGTTTTTAAAACCTTCTTATTTGCTCAAAATTTCGAGTTCTAGTCAAATTAGGACTCTATCCCCAGAGTCCCAATTGGATCAGAACTTTGTTCTGATTTCACCGCTTGTTGCTATTTTTATTGGTTTTCGAAAATTCTTTCATCTGTTTTTCGGAAATGTCAAAAACCTAGAGTTTCAGTCTGATCAGGACTCTGTCTCAGAGTCCTAATCCGATCAGGACTCTATCCTGATTATTGTTTCTACCTCCATTTTCATTTTCTCCACTTGTTTTTCCAAAAATTAGTCTATTTTGAAGAATTTCAGTTGATTCAGGACTCTTTTCAGAGTTTCGATTGAGTTAGAACTCTAACCCTGGCTGCATTTTCTGACTTATTTTCACTAGTTTCGATAAAATCCTTCAAAAAACTTCTTCGTTTGGCTTTCAGAAATCTAAATTTTAGAGTTTCAGTTGGTTAGTTTCAGTTTGCTTAGGACTCTATTTTCAAAACCTCTGATTTTCATTCAGTGATTTTGACTCTGTTTTAAAACCATTTTCGATCTTTATTCCAACTTTTTCAAAACCCTGATGTGGGCCCACACAGTTGGCGGAGTCTCGATCCATTCAGAACCCTGATGGATTCGAAACTTTCAATTTCAAATTCAATTTCCTTTGAACCTCTGTTAAAATCTCTTATTTTTCAGTTTTAAAATCATTTTGAAAATCAGGTGGGGCCTACTCTGGGTGGTGCCACATTTGAAAGAGTCAGGGTTAGATTAGGGTTAGTCACTGTCCTAATTAGGTTAGGAGTTTGAAAAGGTCCAAATTGATTTTAAAACTTTATTTTTCTTCACTATTTTCAAAGCACATTTTACTTTTAAATTCAAGCTTTTAAAAAAACCAAATGTGGGCCCACAGGGGTTGGCGCCACATTTGGATTAATTTAGAGTTTAATTAGGACTTAGGTAGGTTAGCTAGGGTCCCACCTTAGGAGTTTCCAAAAAAATCCCCCCCCCCATGTAGTCTATCTAAGCCAATTAAGAAAAGTCCAACAAATCCCTAATTAATAGCCTCTAAAAATTTCTATTTAAATAGGCCAAAGGGGAGGTCGACCCCTAGGCTCTCATTGTTTCTTGCTCTCTCTCTCTCTTCTCCAGCATCTCTCCCTCCTCCATTGTTGCAACAGTCCCTCAAGGTAAATTTCTTCAACCTTATTTCATTAGTTTTATTAATTTTTTCATGTTTATTTTATATATCTCACCATTATCGCTCCTTGTGTATTGGATTCAAGCTTAGATTTCGTTCAAGAACAGTAAAATCGATTCAAGAAAGCGATCCAATGTTGTTTAATGGTGTTTTTCATGATTCTAATCTGTTAGAATCGTTTAAATTATTATTTTTTATGTTTTTGCCAAATAAAAGATGAGATTCGCCCGTTTAATGGGTCAAATCCCTCTTTTCGAAGGCTTAATCAAATCCAACCGTGTATTTCCTAATTTTTTTTTTCTTATCATATTAATGTTTATTTTACTTATTCAAGCATCAAATCCAATTTCGTTGTGTTGTTTACATATTTTTTTCATTACTTTTCATATTTAGATTAGAATTTTTAATGTTTTATCGAATATCCATGTGTTTCAATCCCGGACGCGCAAAAATCATGTTATTTCATGTTTAAGTTTTGTCAAAAAAATATGATTTTTTAGAGTTGGTTCACGGGTTTGTCAGTGATTTTCTGTAAAAAAATCGGATTATTTTGGGTTCTAAACCCTGTCAAAAAAATAGAAAACCGAACCTTATTTTTTAAACCGTGAAATCGCCATTGGGATTCGGGAACAACTTGCAGAGGTGATATCTCCCTCGTCAGATGTAACGACCCCAATCCATACCCTTTGAAAATGCGGAATATTTTTTTTTTCAATGCGGAAACCTTCCCAGAGATCCGGGGTCCTTACAGTTCCAATTTCCATTGGATAGCCCAACCACCACAAACAAAGTTGCAACCATCATCCATAAGAACCAACTAAAACTCTTTTATTAATGAACCAATAAGAGTCTCATACACAACTCAACAGTGAAGTAACAACTGCAGAAATTTAAAAGAACTAAAAGAAGCAAAAGTAGAGTCACTATGTCCCCTGCTGAAGCTGACAAGCCCAAGTATGACTCTCATCCATCCCCAGTAGCCAGTCCAGCCTCACTGTTCACCATGTCCTGTGAAAAACCAACAAAGTAGGGTGTCAGAACCGAAATTCTGAGCACAGCTACTTCTAAAGAAACCAGGTGAGACAAAGCACATGGATAAGATTTCATGCAATGATTTGAGTGAGTGTAGATATAAAATTTGCAGCATTCAAATATTCATACCTACCAACAATTACATATGCTCACCAGTCAAGAACAGTAAAGCAGTATCATATATCAAGAACTAAATAACCAAACCTTGCAACATGATTTCAATAAGTAAATCATATGCTACCACCAAATCATGTCATGATATAGAGAGTGATTCAAACATGCATGATGTAATGCATAACAGGAAAATGCATGATTATGTGCAATGCATGATTCCTTTTTGTTGTCTTTCATTTAAATTCCATCTTTCCATATGCATGCCCTATTAAATGCACACAGCTTTAAGTTCCTCCTTTTAATTATAGTTGCCCGCGGATACACCAAACGAGTACAATCCCCGAGGTCAAGTAGGTTCCCAGGGTAACTTAACACACAATTTGTATTTTATTACTGGGTTCCAACTTAGCCCTCGACCGAATCACCTTCGGAACATTAGACCTCCACATCTAATGTCGGGGACACAAGGGACACCCCACGCTCACAAGTGACACTTCCTTGGTACCATAACAACAGTTGTGTCAAACACACCACTCCCGGGTAAAGTGGCGGACTCTCCTTAAAACCGTGGCCAGGAGAAAGAACCTCAATATCGGGTTCAGGGGACAATTTACAACACACGGAGTTTTTGTATCCTCACAGTCTCCCCAAGACCGGATATCTAAGATTCTCATACTCCAGATGAGATATCCCAGAATGTACATTACATTGTTCTTATTCATTATATTTTTATTAAAGTTAATTCTTTAAGTTTGCAACATTATATGCAAAAGTAAAGTGAAAACCCACATCCTCCCTTGCGGGGACCCATTCGAGACTCCAGCCCGTGTAAACACATAGAACAGTGTAGTAAAGTGCCAAACCATCTTATGTGGTTCAAGTAATGCAACTAAAAACATATGTGAAAGAAAACCAAACCCACGGCTCTCCAGGCCGGTGATGGTCCATTTAGGCCATCAATGCATCGTATGCAAAAATCATAACTTGCAATGTATGCAATCATACCAACATAATTCCAAATGCACATTCATTCATACCATTTTAACAATGTGCATGAGCTTCTGCAGTCATATGCATGTGTGACCATCCATGTGTAAGTACTTTCATGTAATCACTTAACACACATGCATTCATCCATTAGTTTCATAAGTACATGAGAATATTTATGCATGATTATACATGCCAATAGACTTCGATCCCATATATACACATGCACTTAAAACCAAATCATACATGCATGATCATTTAACATGTCCCATAATGTAGATACATGAAACCTTCCATTCATAGCATGAGTTATCACCCACACACAAGCACATAAACCGGATCTAGAAATTTATATGCCAGGGTTGCACGCATTCACATCATGTATGCACCATATGCAACACGCCAAATATGCAATGATGTTGGCATGTTTCCAAATGCACATCCATATATGCCAATATAATCATGGACATGAAACACCAACACTCACAAGCATGGTTTCAAAGATTCATGTGCAAGGATTCACATATTTATACCAAAATGTATGTTGTCATTCCTTGATCAATTTTTATTATAACATGTGAACACCCATGCAGGTAGATTCAAGCAATAAAGCAATAGTTTCATGATTGCTCATGCCCATGAAAACCACTAGGCAACGATATCCAAATCAAGCATAACAAATCAAGCCTAAGCATATTAGCAGTTTCATTCACCTGCATGCAAAGAGCCAGGTCTAACACGATTAGCTAGTATTCTGAAAAATTAAAGTGCTAAGCTAAGCTCCCATATGAGTCATACTATACATGAACAAAGATTCAATCGACCTGTCATTTGTCCACAAGCATGGACAGTTAAGGAAATAGCCTTTATCATATTTTCCTTTGTAAAAATATAATCCAGCACCAGTCGGTTGGGCTTGGCAGGGTACCACACAACCCATGATGGGCCTGTGCATCACTGGCACGGCCTGACAGTCAGTCGAGTGCCCCTCGGCTGGCTACTAGCCGGCCTGAGCCATTCAACAACAAAAGGGTTAACACTGTTTGTTTGCTCCCTTTTTCTTTTTTTTGAAAAATCGGAAAGAGAAACAAAAGGGTATTTTGCCCAGTAACTAAAAGTTCAGACAGGCTACAATAGATAGATGAAACACTTCTCATTATACAGATCTCTCATAATCTTATGCTCTTCTTCCACTCAATACTTATAACAAAACAAAAAGACTAAAATTGTCAAAAACTACACAATGTTAAGAATAACTGGTTCTAACGTTAGTCAAAAATAGACATTTCAGCTAGCAATTCATTTGTCATTAAAAGATGAGCAATCAAATTTCTGCATCAACAACTTTTTGCTCATGTTCATCTACTGAAAACTTCATACCGATTTGTATTGTACGAGTGTAACCTACCTAAATCAGATTATACATTACTCTCCATATGCACTTTCAAAATAAAGAACCCCATGCCCAAATTCGTATACCTAAACTGAATTCGAAACCACATAGACTCGAGGTATCATTTCCAAGATCGAAAAACCCCCAAATCAAGTTTTATTTTATTTTGATCATGGCAGCCGATTTAATTTTTAAATAGAAACCAAGATTTCAATCAAGAAAGAAAATCAGTAGGATTCGTTGACATACACAATTTTTTCCTCTTTTAAAAAGGGGAAATCGATCTAAGGGGAGTGATCCACGGTTCACCCCCATGATTCTTAAGAAAAGGAATAACCCTAAGAAGGGGGTTCCCAAGAACCCATCTCAAATCAAAGTACGGAATCGAACCCATGTTCGATTCCTCACCCAGTTTCAGAGAAAAACCGTACCTTTCTCCGATGATCGAAGGTTGTCGTGGCTGCAAGAGAAGGGTCGGTTGAGCTTTGTCAGCACTGCCGCGCGTGTGTGTGTGTGTGTGGGGGGGGGTGATGCAAGCTGGTGTCGCCCCTCTTTACCGGTGTGGAGAAAGGTGCTCGCTGGAGGCTTCGATGGTAGCAGGTAGACGAAGTTCGTCGGCTGCAGAATCCTCACTCCGGCGTGCTCACACTGAGAGGAAGAGGGTGAGAGACGGGGGAAAAGGGAGAGCTCAAGGGAAGAGGGCAAAGCCCTCTCTCCACTCCTCCTTTTATCGGCCCCAACCCCCCCCCCCCTCCTTGCCGAGAGGCGCGGGGTTGGTTACGCCCTGCGTAACCCCCCCCCCCCCCTTTCTTGTTTTTGTTACAGCATTATCGGGCAACCCTTATCGGGTTGCCCTTTCTTTCTTTAAAAGGTTGTACAGGGTGCGGCTCGGGTCCGGACCCGAGACCCGTAACCCGACCCCAACGAGATGGATCCACAAGTTGGATCCAACTGTGGATCCTCGAATTAATAAAAATAAATACAATTTATAATTAAAATTTTATCTATTTATTATTGTTAATGTTATTAAATCATGTTTGATATCATGTATTCCTAATTACCCCTTTATGGGTCCTAGATCCGAAATGTGGATCTAGGCCCAATTTGCATATTTTAAAATATTTTGTAACAAAAAATTTTCAGGTTTTACATCAAAGATCCGATTGACGATCCGTAAGTTGCAGTGGTTTTGTCTTGATGTCTAGTATTTACTATAAAATTTTTATATTTTTATGAATCTGTTTGCTATTTTTCCTCTGTCAGAAAGTATAATCGGTTTTTCAGAGCCTATTATACTTTGTTTAAACCCTAGATCAACTTGTGTCGATCGTATCTCCCTAACCGGAGATCCGATCGACGATCCGTAAAAGGAAAAATCTTCCTCTGTGTGTTTGTTGTTCACTGCTAAAATTTCATAATTTTTTAATGTGATTTGCTATATTTTCCTGTACCCGGAACCGGATGTACTTATTTCAGCTCGTTATATCTTCGTCGGAATTGAGCATATATTGTCAGAGCGATATCTCCCTAAACGGAGATGATTTTTCCGATTTGTAAAAAGGAAAATCTATGTTTTTCTGTCTAGTACCTCTCTGTAAATTTTTATGAATTTCTAAGGTGATTTGATCCCTTATTCGGGTCTGACACTGTGACAGGTACTTGCCCGCGGGCAAATTTGCATATTTTAGTGTTTTATTTAATTTTTGTGTAAAAATAAGGCCAAAAATATATTTTTTTAATACAATTTAATTTTAGGGTTATCATAGGTGTCCATGTCGATTTTTGTTAATTTTTTAGTTCATTTGATATGTTATTTGATTAAATCATGAAAAGAGGGTGCCCGCGGAGTCCTGATTCGAGTAAAATACTATTAAAATTTGCTCTTTTTGTGATATTTCAAATTTTTATGCATGTTTTTCATATTTTTAGGGTTCGATCATGTTTATAATCATGCTAGGGTGCTTCACACCCGATTTGATGTTTATTTGACCCCATTTGAGCCATAAATCCAAAATTTTACAAAAATCTTTTCTAAAAACCCTGATTTCAAGGCCATAATCTTGTTTTCAAGGATATTTTTGTCATTTTTCTCCAAAATCCAATTTTCAAAGTTGTTTAGTTTTATTATTTCTTCAATTTTACATCATATTTTATTATGTTTGTCTCAGGGAAACATGGAAAAAGGCTTATATCCGGATAAATCTAGTAATTTCCAGATATTACTGGATAAATCCAGAAAAGCCAACATATTTTCACTAACAATTTTTCTAGTTTTGCAGGTACCTTCAAGAGTGTATTTTATTTTATTTCTTTTTTTTCTTATGTAAATTGTAATTATAAATTTGGAATAAGAGTTTAAATTCCTGCTTCGATTAGGGTTTGCATGTGCATATAGTTTAATTTTTTAATAAATGTTAATTGTGTAATGGATGATGATTCATGCATATTTCAATTCTACCATGGTCTACACGAATGGCACGTGTACTAGCTTCTAGGGAGTTGATAAACTTGATTGATTTCGTATTTGTGTCCATAGTCAGAATACGAACAAAATCCAGATTTATCATATTCTTTTAAGCCACAATCAACCTACACTCTTAGGCTATTTTCAAAAACCATTGCATATTTCAAAGTTTTCTAAATATTTTCTCCTTTTAGAATTAAATGGATTAGATTCAATCCATAGCTGTGGCCATAGTCAGGAATATGAGGAAAATTTATTTTATTAAAATTTTATAAGGCACATAAACTTTCTTTTTCAAACAATTTTCTCAAAAGTTCTTCATAATACGTTTTCTTTAAAATTGCATTCATTCATCTAATATAGATTGCATCATGAAAGGATTTTCATAGGGCCACAAGCCCATTCCTTTTGATATATTTTCCAAATTCATCTCAGAACTCAATTTTCTCAAAGTTATTTGAATTTTCTCAGAAATCGATTTTCACAACACATCAAGATTTCTTCAGAAATCGATTTTCTTTTCTTCAAAAATGTTCTCTCAACATGGTTCACGATTTTCAAAGTATCATTTTCCAAATATTTTCAATTATTCCAAGCAAACATCATGTTTTCAAATCTGCATTTTCAAAATTTCATAGCACATGCCTGATTCTTTGTGTATTTAGGAATAGAATATCGATTTAGACAATTTGATAAAAGAAAAGCATAAGATTGATCCTTGGTTCGATTACCCTTGATTATGGTGCCAGGAACGGTTGAACCTCGTACCGACAGGCGAGTCCCATTCCTCGGAATTATCCTGCATTTTAAAATTGAGGCGAGTTATTTTTAAAAACTATTTCAAACGTCAGATTGACTTACAAAAGTAAAATTTTGCAATGATAACACTTACTCACTGTATTTACCTAAGTTTGTGTGTTTATTAAACCTTTCAAAAGTTTAGACATATTGAAGAGTGTGAGAACTTCACTTGGCTTTAAATAGTGTAAAAAAAAATCGAACTCGGGTCGGATCCAGACACGATTCGGGCCCGTTAGGGTTAAAACACGCAGGGGGCGAGGGCCTTTTTTTAAAAAACCCTCTTCCCCCCCCCCCCTCGCAGCTGCATTTCCCCTCGTCCCCTTTACAAAACGGGAAACCCTTTGGGTTTCCCTATTCGACGCCCCCGTTCCCTTTAAGAAGCACAGAGGGGAGGGAGGGTCCTCACGACTTGCACCTCCCTCCTCCTCCCTCTCACGTCCCCCTCTCTGCTGCATTTTTGACGAGCTCTGGAGGCACCAGCTCCCTGCGTGCGACAGCAACCCCAGCATCGCCTCCTCCCTCTCGTTGCGCTCAACATCGTCGGCAACCTCGTAGGTACGCCTCCATCTCTCTCTCGCTCTCTGTTTTCTTCGTCCTCCATCTTCTTTCTCTCTTTTGTTTCCCTCTGCTGTCGGGGGGCAACAGGAGGTTAGCAATCCCTGTCGTGCCCTCCCACTCTCTCTGTGGGTGTCTATTAGGTCGGCAGGGGACTGATGACCCCTACCACAACTTTTCCTTTCCCCCTGAGCATGTCGAAAGGCCGACAGGAGACCGTCGGCCCTTGTCGTGCCTTCCCTCTCTCTTTTGTTGTTGGAGGGCTGGCAGGAGGCCGGCGGCCGCCTGCCATGCCCTCCCCCTCTCTGTCGCCTCTCTGTTCAAGCCGACAGGCAAGGGCGATGCCCCTGCCTGATCTCCCTTTTCGGTAAGACCAACGAGGGCTCCGCTTGTCTGGCAGATGCAGTTAGTGCACTGTCACCTTGTGTTGGGATGTTGCAAGTTCAAATCCCAAATGGTATGGTCGTATAGCTGGTCAGGGTTTGCTTAACCACAGCCTTCAGGTTAGCCGAGTAGGTCTGGGCTTGCCTAGTTACCGAGCCCACACATGTCATCCCCTACTTCCACTGCGTGGGGTCGACACCCCCCTGTTTCCCCTTGACCGGTCGGCAGGCAGGGGCGATGCCCCTGCCACTGCTGCCACCTTCTTTCATGCAGTAGGTCGACAGGGGTCGAGCCCTTGCCACTCTGCGTTTCTGGGTAGATCAATAGGGGTTGAGCCCCTGTCGCCTCCTGTGTTCGTCAGCGAGACGATAGGGGCTGAGCCCTGCCATTTTCCCGCCTTTCTGGCAGGTCGGCAAGGGCCAAGCCCCTGCCCCTGTTTACGATAATAGAAGGTTCGCAGGGGACTTAGCCCCTGCAGCCATCTGTCTTCTTTGTCGCTGTGACCTACCATCAAGTAGGAGGCAAGCCCTTGCGCCTATTTACGGCAGGCAAGGGTGCAACCCTGCTCCTCTCCTTGTGGATTGGCAGGCAAGGGTGGTGCCCTATCTTTTCTTTTTCGTTTGATGGCTTACTAAGTGTTTTTCGTTTACGCAGACTGCACGACAGGTCCCGCTCGTACTCCACAGCCCGAGCTCCGCATCACCAACACTCGTAGGTGCGGCGATGCAACCTCTCAAGGTAGGGAAAAGTCGCACGAGGACTCTGGATGAATTAAATAAAGTAGTTGAATCTTGAGATAAGAACAACTGATATTTTCATGCATGCGTACATGTAGATGAATATGACTGATGATGGTTTGTCCTTTACTTGTATTAATTAGCTAACTATACTAGTTAACTACACACAATGTTTTTTACATCTTGTGTTGTCTCTTTCCTTCAGTTTAGATGTTCTTTGCATATGTTGCTCAGAATTAATTTCTCGCGATTACAAATATTATTACTGCTTTCAATGAAATAAATTGATTATCTTGTGATGTCCTACTTTATTTATTTTACATTGTCTATTTGTGCACCTACCAGTTTGTTATGAAATTGACTCATTTCATAGGCAGGCAAGTAGGACTTTATTGACGGCCGATGACGCGATGCAACATGGCTCGAGATCACCCTCTTTCTGCTGGCATCCTGGTTATTCTCTGTAAGTAAGATTGGTTTGTAAGCTAACGTGCCCATAATTGTCAACTTGTTTTTCTCTCTAAAAGAAAATTGCTTCCGCTTACAATTTGAAAGATCAAAATCCTGAACTTTGAAAGGTTTTCTCTAAATGTTTTCAAAATTACAAGTTGAAATTTTGGGGCGTTACAACTTGGTATCAGAGCCCACCACAAAATCTTATATTCTATCATCTTTTTGTACCAACATTTCTCTTTTGGTAAGTGAGCCATGGGGTAGTCAGCCCCAACCGACTGGATCGGTTGGGCTGAGTACCTGACCTAGCCGACTGAGTCGGCTGGGTGGGTATGGTTGCGTGCTAGACCCAGTCGGCTGGGTTACGTGGAAAAAAATGTGATATGTGTTTTCTTTTTATTTCAGATTTCCTATTAAGAGGGTGCATTTGATTACATGCTATGGAATGGAATCCTTGACATGATATCTTTAATCAAAATAACATTGGAATATACATACCTTAAACTGATGAGTTTGGCACGTGCACCATCACTTGAATGTTCAAGTACTGATTAAGATGTGTAATTGCATGAAAGCATGTATGTCACATGAACATGTAAGACAAAGCATGCATTTGCATGAATGCTTAGACTAAATGAAAGCATGCATTGGACATAGAAACGGCTCGGCTCGGCTTGGTTTGATCTTGGTCTTGTCTTGACCTTTGACCTTTCTTTTTAATACTTGGGATGATTTTATATAGGGTTACCAGAAATGCTATAGCACATGGGGAAGCGTGCTTCCCCGAAATGTGTTTCAGAAGGGCAAAACGTGTCGCTTTTGAAACACGTGGGGAAGCGTGTTTCCCATTATGGGGAAGCACGCTTCCAATTTCGCTTCTCACTCGCTTCCTCGATTGTTTCTCACTCAGTTCCCAATATCAAAAAGTGAATTTTCTTTTTTTGGAGGGCTTGGAGCCTTTTTTTGCCCAATATTGGAAAAACTTGATTCCTATTTGCTTCCCACTTGAATCCTACATCGTTTCCTCTTCGCTTCCTAGGTCGCTTCTGAGACAATTCATAGTTCGCTTTTAAGTTGTCCCGCGTATTCCGCTTCCTAAAATTTTAAAGGTGCCTCGATTCCCACTCCCGCTTCCTCGATTGGCAACTCTAATTTTATCCCCAAGACCCGACCCATTTAATGTGTTGACAAAACTTATTGGCCTTGACCCAGTCAACCTACCGTCGGAGCCTCTATTAACCCAGTCCAATGCTCCTACATGGCCCTAGAAGTGCCTCGCTTTCCACTTTCGCTTCTCGTCCATAGCCTGTTAACTGTTGATTGTGCCTCGAGTCTTGAACGTTTTTGGCCTCGATAGGGTAATTCTAGACCCTTACTTTACCCTTTTTCATCTTTTGACTACACCTAGCCAATAGACTTGGTTTAACTAGCCATTTGGGCCTTTATGGCTAACCGTTTGGCCATCTCAGGCTCTTTATTGCTAGTTGTTGGGGTTGGGTTTTATATATACCCCAACCCTCTTCTACTCTTCCCATTAAGCTCTCTCTCTCTGTCCTTGCTATCTAACTCATACGAGTTCTCTCTACCCTCTTGAGTTCTCGAGTATCTCTCTCTCTAACTCTCCCTAGTGTTCTTCCTAAGTGAACTTATTTGTTGATTTAGTCAAGACTCTACCTCAATTAAGCCCAGGGTCTAGCCCAGAGTTACTAGTCGAGGAAGCGGGAGCGAGAAGCGATACGGGAAGCGGGAGCGGGAAGCGAGGCACTTTCAAAAATTTAAGCGGGGAAGTGTGGGACCACTTAGAAGAAAATTCCAAACCGTCTCGAAAAGCTACATAGGAAGCGAACCGGAAGCGACCTAGGAAGCGAACCGAAAGCGAGGGGGAAGCAAAAAAAATGAAAAAAATGGGGAAGCGAGGGGGAAACGTGGGGGAAGCGTGGGGAAGCGCGTTTTCCATTTATGGGAAGCGTGTTTCCCATAAAAGGGGGGCGTGCTTCCCATAAAAGGGAAGTGCGCTTCCCAAAAAAAGGGGACGCTTCCCCTCACGCTTCGGAAGCGCGACGTTTCACGCTTCCGAAGCACGCTTCCCCTTTTGCATAGGCGCTTCCGATAACTCTGGTCTAGCCTAGTTGAGCATACGGTCTACCTAACCTAGTCAAGAGGCTATTCAAGATGATCCATGTCGAGTTGTTCGGTCTCTCTTAATGTAAGGTGTAGGCCGCCTTTGTGAGTAGGCAAAAGTTTAGTTGTATCCTGAGAGCGAAGTTGCATGAATACTCATTATACCAAGGACTTGATCCTAAGTGGGGCAACTATCACTCGAAAGATAGTGCATCTAACACGTGCCTCCGAGCGCACCTGGTTCAAGCTCAGTTGCCATACCCACTGAGTGAAGTAATTTTCCCAACACAACACATTTTGCACCCAAGTCCCCTTGGTTAAGAAGTTTAACTCGAACTTCCAGCCCAACACTTCAACCTAAAGGGTTTAAATTTGTATCTTGCTTGATAGAAGTTGCATTATCTTAAAAGAGAGGTCTCAGTTTCAAATCCAAGTGGTCTACCCCACAACTCGAACTTCTATCTATTGATTTATATAAATATACTATATTATATATTACTATATATATATATTGCTATGTCCAACCATTTTGAAATGCAATGGTGACCATTAAATTATTTGCCTTCACCAATGGTATTTACAACCAATAACCTACCTTTTTACTTTTATAAATTACTTAATTACCCTTGATAGAAACTCATTCTATAGCACTACCATGTGTGTGTGTGCATGTATAGACATGCATTGTATGCATGTCCATATTTATGCAAGATAAAATAATCCAACCTAAGAGGGTGATGACCAGTTCATTCCTTAAGTATATCCAGTGTAAAATGTTTTAAACTAGCAAATGGTTTCACCATTTACTACCTCTCAGCAAATTTTGCATAATTTACAGCTTTCATAGTCTTGGATCATGGACCAATAAGCCTTCCAAGAACAAATGTCCATTGTTCAGTATTAAATTATAATTGTGTGTCCTTGTACATATATGTATATATGTGTGTGTATATATATATATATATATATATATTGTTTTATGTAAACTGGAATACCCAACAGGAGTATTTCAATCATTAGGTGTCGGACCTTTAGGGACCGACCCGTCTTTTCTTTTCTGTATTTTTAATTGTATTTTGTATTTTCTTTTTTTATTATAGTTGTTGGGCTGGTCTCCTCAAGTGCCTATTTAAAGGTACTCTCCTTGTATTTTCTTAATGCTTTCTAAAGCATTTCTAAGTGAAAAAACATATTTTTTAGACTTGTGCTTGCCCATAGTGGCTTTTGTTGCGTTCTTTTGATTGTGTTTCACTTGATTGTATTGCCCCTTGGTGGACTAAGTGTTTGTGCACTCTTTGTTTATTGTTTACCCTTATTGGGTTGTCCATTGTACATCCGCTCTTTTGATTACATGGTATGCTCTTGGGATTGTGTAAAGCTTGTACAAAGATCGTGGTTGCAATAGAAGAATCCTTCACAAGCCTTGTAACGACCCCAACTCATACCTTTTGAAAAATGCGATTTTTTTTAAGAGTTGCAAAAAACTTCCCAGAGACCTGAGGTCTTTACAGTTCCAATTTCAGTTGGATAACCACACCACAAACAAACTTACATTTATCATTAATAACCAACCAACTAAACTCTTTTATTAATGAATCAATAAGAGTCTCATACACAACTCAAAAGTGAAGTAACAACTGCAGAAAATAAAAAGAACTAGAAAAAACAAAAGTAGAGCCACATTGTCCGTAAGTGAAGCAGTCTGAAGCAAAAGTGGCCCTCGTATCTTTTCAGAAGCGAGTCGACTTCACTGATCACCTGGGGCTGCGAAAAACCATAAAAGTAGGGTGTCAGAATTCAAAGAATCATGCGTATAGGTTCCTCTAGTGAATCAAATAAGAACAAAGAGCATAAATAAGATCCATGTAATATTTTAGAGGGATGCAGTTATAACCAATTCATAAGATAATTAACCATTCATGCAAAAATAAAATAAACATTAAGCATCAGGGAACACGAAGTAAGTAACATGGATCGTAATTTAATCAATAAGGGCATTTAAATGCAAGAGAGAACAACATCATGTATTGATCAACATATAACCAAGGGAACAAGTAAACATGTATGATCTAATGCATAGCAAGAATATGCATGATTTATGTGCAATGCATAAACCCTTTATTATCTTTCATTTAAGTTTTCCTCTTTCCATATGCATGTCTTATTAAATATACATAACTTTAAGTTCCTCTTTTTAATTTACCATTGCCCGCATATACACCAAACGGGTACAGTCCCCAAGGTCAAGTAAGATTCCCGGGGTAACTTAGCACACAATTTGTATTTTATTACCGGGTTTCAAACTTAGCCCTCGACCGATATCAGGAAACAACATCATCCATCAAAACCTTGGAAAACAACATCCAAAGTCGGGGACACCATGGAAAACAGCATCCACTGGCGCCACTTTCTTGGTATACCAAAACAACAACAACTGTGTCAAAACACACCACCTCCAGGCAAAGTGGCGGACTCTTCCTAAAACCGTGGGCAGGAGAAGAACCTCAATATCAAGTTCAGGGGCAACAACAACGCATATGAAGTTTTTGTATCCTCACGGTTTTCCCCAAACCGCAACCTCCAAGATTCTCACACTAAAGAAGGGACATCAAGGAAACATAAATTATAATGTTATTCATTTTCTTTTATCTTGTTATTAATTCATCTCTTTTCATTTGTAAATCAGCATGCAGAATGAATAACATAAGCTTGCAAATCAACATGCAAAAATAAGCTCGCAAATCAGCATGCGCAGCTCTTCATGGTCTACCACCCATGGCAACAATAAAACAACGCAATTAAAACCATAATATAAAT
This sequence comes from Nuphar pumila, assembly GCF_984573655.1. Taxonomy (NCBI): domain Eukaryota; kingdom Viridiplantae; phylum Streptophyta; class Magnoliopsida; order Nymphaeales; family Nymphaeaceae; genus Nuphar; species Nuphar pumila. The sequence goes on along the minus strand of NC_143250.1, from coordinate 144,614,142 downwards.
GTGATTTTTGCGATACATTTAAACAATTAAAGGAGCAACCCAAAGCTCGAGACTGTCCAGACCCGCGATGATTCACTTGGATCATCGATACACCATATGTGAAAACCACAACATACTACAACGCATTACTTTTAAATGCTTCAAAATGCACATTCATTCATACCAATTTAACAATGTGCCTCAACTACCACAATCATATGCATGTGTTCACAAACTATGTGTGAGTGTTCAAGTGTGGTCATTTATGTAATGCTTTTATGCAATTCATCTACTTAGGACAAGCGCATGTATTCACTAAATGCACATATTAATGTCAACGCATTACTTTTAAATGCTTCAAAATGCACATTCATTCATACCAATTTAACAATGTGCCTCAGCTACCACAATCATATGCATGTGTTCACCAGCTATGTGCGAGTGTTCAAGTGTGGTCATTTATGTAATGCTTTTATGCAATTCATCTACTTAGGACAAGCGCACGTATTCACTAAATGCACATATTCATGTCACCAGTATGTTGCATGTTAGTGCACATATTCCTGTCAATGCAATCTTCCACATGTGAACAACCATGCAAACTCACATAAACACTGAATGTAACCATTCCACCTATGAAGTCTGTGTATGCATGTTAGCCCACTCTTGACACCATCTGAAAGTTAGCATACATGTTTTTTTTTTCAGAATTGAGCCAATACAGATTTAAGAATGGATGCAATCTCGATTCGTTCTAACAAATCAGGTTCAAATAACTGATTCAGATTGACATAATAAATCTGAAGTAAACTTTATTAAACTCCCAAAGCTCCACGTCAATATATATATACATAACCAGAAGTTCATAATCAATTTAATTACATACTTGTGCTAAATAACACCTACTGGACCACTCATGGTTATAATAGAACCCCCTATATGAAGATGATAAATAGATCTATATGCATCTTAAGCAATAAAATGAATGTATTAACAAGAAAGCATAATTTAAATCCTACGGATGCTCATTACGTATGATAAACATGCAAATCTAGATGAAATAGTCACGGTAACTTGCTAGGGTAGAGAGCTTATGACAACAATAGCTCCATTACCAAAACCACAGATCACCATTCTGGGTAAAGAGCTTTGTACCGAGATACATGCAATAAAAAGAAAATCAGTATGTCCTGAGATAACAGGATCCTACCATGCGTGCATCCAATTATATCACATTCTTGGCGGACCTTACTCATACGTACCATAAATCCCTTATGCAACAGGGGATCCAAAACTAACAGGTGAACAAACGAATCAAAAATTTGGTGTGTTGAACAACATCAAATCGTGAACCCATAAAAATGTATTGAAACATGCTGAATAAATAAAAAAAATCTGAATAACTTTAAATTGGAATCAGGGTTAATCCACAAATTTGGACATCATACAACAAGAAGAATCGATGTATCCATATCCTAATCATGAACTCACAACAAAACAAATGATACCCAAACTCATATTAAATCACCGATCAAACTTAAAATCAGTTTTAAATTCAGGAACCAGGTTCTTAATAGGTTCAAAAAGCCATCCTGAAACCTTAAACCCATACGAGCTGAAATTTCCCTAGCTTGCTGAAACTAAATCCTTCTCAAGGAACATGTGAAGATATGAGCATGTGAAAAACTCGCAATTTAACCCCATGTAATTCGACCCACAGAAAGCCCAAAAGAGAAAAAACAGGAATTTCAAGATGAGATTTCCCAAAAAAAAAATGCATGGAATCCAGTCCATACCCCCTTTCTCACCCGATATCAAGAGAGAGAACCCGTACCTCAAAATCGGCGTTTGAGGGTTGCGGCTATCGCGAGAAGGAGAGCGATTCCACCGGCCTCGACTGCTCCGGCACCGTGGAGGGGATTTTTGTGCCGGCGTCGGTGATTGTCGCATGCAAGGGAAAGGACAGGAGAAGGGGGGCTGCCGTGAAGGCACAGAGGGGGAGAAGGTCGTGGCTCCGTCGGTTACGGGGGGTCCCTCTCATGCGAGGCGGCTACAGGGAGGAAAGGGAAACACTCGGGCAGGGTTTTTAATCCCTACGGGGTTGTGGATCCGGGTCGGGTCCGACCCGGGTCTAAGAGTTCCCTTTTTTTCGTTACTTACCTGCTACGGGGGGCGTGGCCCGGGTCCAAGACCGAGACCCGGGATCTAGACACAGTCTGGATCCGCGACACCCCCATTGCGGTGTGGATCCGTGTCTTACCAACAATGTGGATCCACAAGTTGGATCCAAATGGATCCAACTGTGGATCCTTGCACTAAATTTTTATATTTATTATTCTTTTATATATATATATATATATGTGCCCCCTTATGGGTCCTGGATCCAAAATACGGATCCTAAGCCCATTTGCACATTTTGCATTATTTTATAAAGGAAAATACATGTACAAGCCTTGTTTCTCTCAATCAAGATAGGCAAAGAAGAATCCATGACGGTGGTGGCGTTCAAACTAAACGACTCCAACTACTTAATGTGGGTTTCCACGAGCATCATATCAAAGACAAAAAGCTATAGGGGTATGTGAGTAGTATCATATGTGAACCACAACTCATACTCACTAAAAAGGATAGTGATCAAATTAAATCTCTTAGTGATGAAGAAAGAAAGAAAGCACTCAAAGATTTTAATACTAAGGTGGAAGATTGAAAAGCCGAAAATGCCCAAATTCTATCTTGGTTCCTAAATAGCATGGAATTCAAGATTACTTCAACAACAACAACTACGCCTTCATCCCAAAATATTGGGGTCGGCGATATGAACCAAAAAAAAAAATCATTATAGGTCTTCCACATGAATCCTTCTCCTCCAATCATTTCTATCCAATGCCATGTCCTCGGTGAGGTTCAAAGCATTCACCCTCAAGATTACTTCAAATATAGTTAAATTCAAAAAAACATGTGATGTAAAGCCCACAAAAAAAAATCGTGTCAGACACGTGCGAGGAACGTTTCGAACACATGCCAAGGTTGGTCCGTCGTGTCGGACCCGGACCCGGATCTGAGCCCGACCTGAACCCGAGCCTGACCCGGACCCGGCTTCTCGAAGGATCGAGAGCCTGTGTCTTTAAAAGACGCAAGCTGGGTAGGCGAGGGGGCAAAACCCTCGCCTCTTTCTCTCTCCATACCATACTCTCTGACTCTCGTCTCCGTGCCCTCCTTGTTGTCGCTGGCGATCGAAGCAGTCGGCGACCTTCTAGCCGTCATCGACCTCGTCGACGCCCCGACCTCTCCTCTACCTCTATCACCCTCTTCTCCCCTCGTTGATAGCTCGCCCGACACCCTGCCTCCTCCCACTGCCCTCTTCCGTTATCGCGCTTCTCGACGACCACCGACCGTCGGTGACACCTCCCTCAAACCCTCCTGTTTGCCGCTGGCATAACCCTGAGTCTCGTCCGACCGTCGCCGCCCTTGCTCCGGCAGCTCGGTTGACATCCCTGACGCCGCCCCGAGCTATCTTTCCCTTTGCCTCCCGTTCTCTCTCAGCCTCACTAGGTTCTTCGGCAGCACCGTCGACCCCCTCTGTTGAGATCTCGGACGATCACCTGACACCCCACGTCGCCCCTGTTAAAATGTATCATTCAACCTTTGTAATCTCATATATATTTTATATATAAAAAGGATGATACATATTCATATATGGTATATATGCATATGTATCTTTCTAACTATATATATATATATAATATATATTTTTCTATTATTAGGCATAGGGGTAGTTTAGTCATTTCACCTTTTACGCATATTCCACTTGGAATATGTTTGTAATTTCATTTTTCTTTTTCTTTTTTTTCTTTTTCATTTTTTGTGGTTTACGCCACCTAGGGAGGCTCCCCAAAAAGTCGTTGGGGAACCCCCAACTGTCACAAATGTGACCGTCGGGGGCTCCCAACGACTTCTTTGGGAGCCCCCTATGTGGCTCCTCTCTTGGCTTATAAATAGGGGTCTTTCCCCTTGTATTCTTTACTAGTTGGAGGATCTTTTGCTCCATGTAATGGGTGTTACACCCTTATTTTCTTCAATGATATTAACTTATGCCTTATAGGCATTTTTTGCCCCTTTGTGGGTTTATGTGTTAGCACATTATGTGCTTGTATTTTTCCTTTAGTGGGTATATTCGCACTTCATATGCATGTGTATTGGTTCATTATTGAACCTAATATATTCAAAGCCGCTTCTTTACATGGTATCAGAGCAAGGTTGGGATCGAATTGCTCTTTGTTGCATTGGGAAGTGTGCTATTCAAGAAACTTTAAAGAAGAATGGTGAAGTTCTCGTTTCTCTCTCTTTGCTTATTAAAATTATTTGGTATGCATTATATTTCTTTAAGTATTGTGTATTATGAAGAATTAGATATGTTTTTGCATATGTGTTTCTCTCTTTTGCTTTTTAAAAATATTTGGTATGCATTACATCTCTTTAAGTATTGTGCATTATAAAGAATTAGATATTGTTTTGCATATGTGTTCTCCTTGTCATTATGAGTTTGGATTCTTAACATTCCATTGAACCTTTTATATTATTGTCTTTCATATGTCTTTTCTTGAAAAATAAGTTTTTTTCTTTAAAAGGAAAGTTATGTTAGAAGTAAAATGTTTGTGAATTATGTAGCATTGCTCATAATTATTTCATATTAAAAGTATGTGTTTACCCTCTAAAATGTCTTATATGAGGGTTTTTTATAATAACATGTGTTTTTGAAAATTGATGTTTTATTTTTCTACCTAATGAGTTCTTTTTCATACGAGAAATGTTTGATTAAGAAGGCATTTTAATAATATTGGTTGAATTAAGTTTTAAAAATGATCTCTTGAAATATGGTTATTCTCTTTTCATTCTTCAATTCAATTTCAAGAATATGTTTTATTATAAGATTTATGGTCTTCATTAATGTTGTATACATTAGGAGTTGGTCATAATCTATTAAGTCATATAATATTATGAATTTTTGTTTATAGATTTATGCCATAACGCAATCCTAGTATTCTCTTTGGGATTTTCTTCACTATTAATAAAGTTTTCCCTCTTCCTTTCGTATGTACCCTCATTTGAGAATTTTGTTTGTTGGATCTCTCTTTGAGAGACTTTTTGATCCTTGTGAATCTTTTTATGAGTATATGCTCTTTGAGAAGACTTCATGATTGTTATAAGCTTCTTTTTAATATTGGTTTTTTATGAAATTTTTTAAATATTACCATTTTTGAAAGCTTGAGGGACTCAAGCATTTGCTTCTTTTATGAAATACATGCATTATTGCATGTTTGCCATTATTACGTTTTTTTTTGCGCATTTTTTTTCAAGTGATTGTGAGAGTGTCTTCGTACACTTCTTTTATAAAATATTTATGCTTGTATAAGTATTGTCTATTCATAGACATTTTCACATGGTGCTCTCTTTTCAATAAAGAGATGTTTTTATTGCCTTCTTTAGGGCTTGTGTTTGTTTTTATCCTTTAATGGACTTGTAAGATTGTTTCTTTTATCATTATAAATGCTTCCGCAATATCTTGGTACATGTAGTCTTAAATTTGCACATTTAAGATTATTGCCATTTTATATCTTGGTATACATATAATTGCAAATTATAAAGGCTTGATTTGTTTCTTGGATTATTCCAAATCAAGCCTCACACATGACATAGCTTAAATATTTCATGTTGTGTTTATTAAGTCTTTTTATAATGATCATGTTTGAACATAATTTCGTATATATGTAACATTATTGTTATATGGCATATTGTTGTGATTGATTATGTTGGACCTTTGAATCGGCTCTCGTTGTAAAATCACATATTTGGAAAATGTTTTCCCTAAGAGTTCATTGCCTTTTTATGGCATTTATCTTCTATCCATCACATGTTATATGATGCATCAATCCTTTTTTATGGCCTTATTGTTATATTAGAGATGGTTGTTGAGGTGAGTTATGGGTACCTTGTGTTATGTCATTTTAGATTGTCCACTTGCCATATTATAGATGGTGGTTGAGGTGAGTTATGGGCACCTTGGGACTCTAGAATGATTTGGTATATGATCTCTAATTATAAGTGTGTCACTCGTTTGATTTTGGCCATTGATCTTATAGATGCTCTTATTTATATATAAATGTGATGGACATATGATGCTTGAAACCTTAAATGTTTTAAGGTATATTAAAATCAAGGTTTTAGGGATTATTGTCCAACCTTTTATTGTTTATGGAAATTATGAGTGCATTTGTGATTTCGTGCTTTTGTGCACAAGTGTTTCATATGTTCTTGGTGTGCGTATGTTCACACATTTATTCTCGAGAATATTGTTCTATCGGTTGTAGTATCTTGTTGAAGATACTTTTACATAGTTTATTCCAAAATGTTATTTTTATGAGTATTCTTTTTGAAAAATATTGTTCTATTGAGTAAAGGTTCTATTCATATGTTTGTCATTACAAGTTTTATTGCCTCAAAAGTCTTCTCCTTTGTGTGTTGGTAGCCCTTTGTTGACTTTGTTTCTCTTGGTTTAGTAGTTGAACACACTTGTCTTGAGTGTTCTTATATGTAGACAAGGCACGTTGATTCACACCATGGTGTGTGATCTTTAGTCCATGTTGGCATTTGTGTCCTTGTTCTAGTTGCTGAGATGTATCCATAGGAACAAGGTGTATCTTTCGACAATGCGAAAGATGAATAAGGTGATCCATAGGAACAAAGCGATTCTTTCGACAATGCGAAAGATGAATAAGGTGATCCAAAGGAACAAGGCGATTGTTTCGACAACGCGAAAGATGAATAAGGTGATCCATAGGAACAAGGCTATTCTTTTGACAACGCGAAAGATGAATAAGGTGATCCAAAGGAACAAGGCGATTCTTTCGACAACGCGAAAGATGACAAAGGTGATCCAAATTTACAAGGCGATTCTTTCGACAACGCGAAAGATGAATAAGGTGATCCATAGGAAAAGGCGATTCTTTTGACAACGCGAAAGATGAATAAGGTTATCCTTTTGGAGAGAAGGTTAATCTTTCAACAATGCGAAAGACGACAAAGGCTATCCTTTTGGAGAGAAGGCTAATCTTTCAACAACGCGAAAGATGATAAAGGTTACTCTCTCAAGGAGGCAAAAGGTGATGCGAGAATGTGTCAAGATGGGCATTGAGCTTTTCACTTAATGTCAAGATAGTAAGAAAATATTGCCAAAATGTTAAAAATTGTTTGTTGATTCAAAATACTAAACAATGATGTATATTGGTACAAAAATATTTTCTCTTTTCTACCCAAAGTATTACCTCCAATTGGGCTAACTCCGTAGAATCAAGATTCAAATTCAAATTGCTTACAATTGGCTTTCTTTCAAGGTAGCTATCAATTTCCTTGATAGGGACAGAAAAGAAAGTATTTTTGATATTGCAAGAGCCATTGGTGAAAGAATATTGATAAAAGAATTTCACAAAATTAAAAAAGATTCTTGATAGATTCGACAGTCTGATATCCTGGGATTCTTTTCTCATGATGATCTTTCTGCACTTTCTTTTTGACAAAATTGGAGCTTTCTTGGGTTTTATTACATCGTCCTTCATTTTGGAGATGTCCTGACTTTTTTTTTCTCACTTTCTTTTTTTGGAAGGGTACGTCACAAACTCCTTCATCTCAGAGATGTTTCGATCCTTCTTTTCTCTCAGGGATTATATTGACGATTATTGGCTCTTTGGTTGGAAATCTCTTGATGATAGCAGAAATTAAATATCTTTTAGGGTTTGTCGAGAGGCTCATCGCATCTACCTTCATCTCGACAGTGCTTTGGACTTTCCCTGAAAGGATCCGTCACAAACTCCATCATCTTGGAGATGATTCAAATCTTCTTTGGCCCCGGGGGTCGACTCGCCTAATTCGCCTTCATCTTGACGACAATTGAGAGATCCCTTTTGCAGATATTTAATTGCAGCTTAGGTGATTGAGAAGATTGAGTGGATCACCCAGGATATTTCAACTGCTTTATTTTTCAAGAATGATCTTTAAAAGTGTGTCATTGACTGCGATCAATATCAATCACTTATGGCTTTGCAACAACATTGAATTTTCTTTGCTGGCCATATCGCAGATTTATTCTTCATCCTTTTGGTTGGCCAATAGAAAGATTTTGAGTTCTGAATCCTTCTTCGCGAAAGTTTGTCCTTTCGGAAGTAATACTGAAGGTATTTTGAGGTAATAATTTTTTTGCAATAAAAATTTCTGAAATCAACAAATATTTAATGACAAATTGGCAAAATATTCTTGGAATCTTTGGTGAAAGAAATTGCTTGATATCCGAGTTGACACATCAGTGGGATTCTGGATGAAGGTCCAATACAAACCTAAACTCTAAAGGTAAATCTAATATGAAATTGGAATTCTAAAAGTAAGTCTTAGCACAATGCTGGATTTTGAAGGTAAGCCCAACTCAACAGTTGGTTTTGAAAGAACATCTGAATCAGGACTCGAGTTCTATAAGGAAAACAGGAAAATTTGAGTCGAAACTCGAGCCTTTGAAGGAAAGCTAGGAAGTTTGGTTTTTAAGGAGAGAAAATTTGGGTCGAAACCCAAATCTTCAAAGGAAAACTCGAGTTTAAAACTCAAAATTTTTAAAGGAAAACTGGAAGGTTCGAGTCAGAGCTCGAATCTCAAAGGAAAACTAGAAAGTTCAGATTTTTGAAGGAAAAGAAGACTCGAGTTAAAACTCAAATTTTCAAAGAAAAGCTGGAAAGTTCGAGTCAGGGCTCGAATCTTAAAGGGAAATTGGAAAAATTGAGTCAAAACTCGCATCTCAAAGAAGATTTAGAAGTTCGAGTAGAAACTCGAATCTCAAAGGAGAATTGAAATTTCGAGTCGAGTTTGAATCTTAAAGGAAAAATCTTTAATCAGAAGATTGATTTTTGAAAATCGATAGTGCGAGGACTAGGATTGAAAGCTTTGAAAATGGCCAGTTTGAGGACTGGATTATTTGACTTACAATGAAAAAGACCATCATATTTAAATGTATATGGTCTGATTTTCAGGATTAACCCCTTATCCTGAACGGGGATATGAATAGAAATTGAAGAATTTTGGGGAAATCATGGAAAATGATTCAGGTTTATCCCTTAACCTGAAGGTGAAGAAAATAGATGTAAAATTAATGCAAAATGAAATGCAAATGCACATGAAATGTAAATGAATGCAAAATTAATGCAAGTGGGTGCATATACATGCAAAAAGAGAGATTGGTTTATCCTGCCTGCATACAGGATGTTTTGAGGTAAAGATAGATTTTTCAAAAAAAAAATACCCGTGTAACTAGGGAGGAAGATTTTGAATACAAAAAAGGATAATCGAGGAATAAGGTGACAAGCTTCTTGATTAAGAGACATCCTCAAGGTCATTCCTCACAAGAGACATATTGTGAAAAGGAAAGAGACGCAAATAAAATGGTTCCAAATTATCGACAAATTTAATAATTTTATTGATGCTTAAAAATCGAGGAAAGGAAACAGAATTATATTATCCCTTTGAATTGATAAAAGCAAAATGAGAAGTGAGAAAGTACTTGCACATGAGATCTTTAAAGTAAAAGAAGAATGTTATTTTGAAAGTGAGAAATCATTTTGGGAAGAAAATCAACTACAAAGTTGATTTTGAAGAATGATCAGCGTGAGAGCTGATATTTGAAAGGGGAATCAACACGGAGGTTGAGAGATCATCATGAGGGTTGATTTTGAAAACGAATTGGTTTAACAATAATTTTGGAAAAGAAAATCAACACAAGAGTTTATTTTTAAAGACAATGTTCAAAATTAAATTTAAGAAAAGAAGATCACCGCGATGGTTGATTTTTGAAAAAGATTGGATCGAAGTATTAAACTTTTGGGTGATCATAATGAAGATGTTCGTAGAATTTTTTTAAAAATTTCACGATTTTTGAAAAACCCTCATAGGTAATTTCATTTCTCTCATGAATGATGTTGGGATTGCCCCTCAGTTCTTCTGAAGTTGTTGAGTGTGCCATGCCTTCGACTGGTGCGGTTTTCTTTCCGGACATTGTCTGAACCATGTAAGGATGCGGGTTCTCTCTGCAGAGCAAACTAAGGATTACCTGCTGAAAATGGTTTTGAATAAAAAATATTTGTTGAATATCTGGTAGACGATTTGAAGAATGTCCCATTACTAGAGACTGAGTCGTCGCTGGAGTTATGACAATTGCACTGCTACTCTTTGCAAAATAAACAACTGAAAATATGCCTTGTTACCTAGGCGAGGTCGTCAAACCAAAATAGGATGAAAATTAAGGGAATTTTATTAAAGAAAAAAGACATGATTTTATTAATAATAAACTTGACAAAGGGGAGGGGGTCGAACAATTTTCCACCACTCCTGATAATCATTGGACATTCGAGGACCAAGAAAAATAGTGAGAGTAACAAAAGAATCACAGCCATGTCTGGCAGAATGGTACGCTCTGGACCACTGATCTGATGTGAGATCGAATTCTAGAAATATCTCTGATAGTAGACGAATCTCTATGCGCTTCTGTCTTTGAGAGAACTGCCTGACACACCGCTCTGGATGATAGTATGCATAGGAGAATGGGCCAAGTAGCCTGAACCGCTTGTCGTATGCATAAGTATATCTGGGAGGTGATTCCTGACGATCAAAGTAGTCCCATATGACTTCTTCCTCTTGAAGGTTATCGATCAAGAATCGGTATCGAGCAACTGGAAGAAGCTTTTCACCATTGTATCTAAATAAGCTGGCTCGGGCTGGCACATGCCGGAGGAACAAAGATTGCAATGCATAGGTGCACCCTTCGACTAAAATTGATTATCTGAGTGTGAAACGGGTTAACCCTCGGTACAGAAAAGCGAGTGCGGCCATGGCTATAGAGAGGCGACAGGTCTGTCGGCTTTCCCACCTTCGCAGAAGTTGAACTATCCTGATATCCATGTAATTATGTCCATCTAGAAAGAGAGCTAATCCCACAGTGCATAAGACCATCGCGTGCTGGATTCTTTCTCGAGCTGTTCGAGATAAGAAACTGACTTTCACACATGCCCCATACTGTTTATAGATTTCGAGCAGGTCCACATATTCATTTTCACTCTCCTCTATCAAGGGCCAAGACTTGCATCCTGTCATGCGAGCTAAAGCGTCTCGGGGATCCAGACCCTTGACATTGATAAAAAATTATTTCTCCAGTGGATCTCCAGGCTGACCAGCTGGTTCAGATAATCCCATAATCTTTGAGAATTTGTCCATCAACAAAGTCATTTCCCCCCATGGGAACCAGAAGGTACTAGTGCTCAGATTCCACCGTTCTGCCAGTGCGTGGATTAAATTGCCGTTAACTGTCTGCTTTCCTACTGCAGATGTCAGTTCCAATCCACAATCGTCCAAATGGTCCGAAAATATATGAGAGAAGTTCTTGAGCCATGAATAATACCACCGGGTAATGAAGGATCCGGTGCTGAGGAATCGATGTTCAGGAAGACCTTGTCGCACCTCGTAGGAGATGTGACCCTCGGGAAAGGCCGAATCAAGTTGATTGGATGCCATTAGACTGAAAAACATAGAGAATTGGAATAAGACTTGGGAAAATACAAGAATTTTGAAAAGAATGCAGGCAGGATAAAAATGAAGCAGGAAATTCGAGATCCAGAAGAACGAAAGGATAAAAAATCACCTGGAGTTTTGAGGAAAATAAAGGAGAATTTAAAAAATTGTCCAGGGTTTGAATAAAACAGGATTTTTAGATAGTATATGGAAATAGATAAAAAAATTGGAGATTTTTGAAAATCGTCCAGTATTTTAGAAAACTTATGGAATAATGTAATAAAAGAAACTGACATTCAATTACATCCTGTACAAACAAGTATGCACATACAACATTCCCTAAAAGCTGATTCTAGATGCACAAGTTTTGAAATAGTTGTAGGACCTTAATCCTAACTATAAGGTTCAGATCATCTGTGTCCAATCATGCTATGCCTATATATTCGAGCCAAGGCTCGATGTACGTGGCATAAAATCAATTTCTCTGGTTCTAGGTTCAAGTTTTCCAACATTCTTGAGCACCTGCCGATATACGTTGGACTATGGCCCTTGATACGTGGCAGGGGGGCGTTAGCCCAAATAAGTGGCCCAGTTGTGAGGCTTTATCCCAAACTATGGTTCTGGAAGAAAGCCCAACAACGTGAAGTCCGGGTAAAGATAGGTGGGGTGCTTTTTTGAAAACATGATCACATGCAAGCAAACAGATGGCTCTAAAACCTAAAAAGATAGAGATTTTTAATTTTTTGAAGAAGCAAACATTGTTTTCAATAGAACCTAGATTGAGGAGGGTTGTATTAGACCTAAGTCTATGTGAGCATGAATAATTCTCCTCAATATGGTCCTACCAAACCATGCCTAGTCTACATGCAATCCATGTCAGCTGGGTTCAAGTCTAGGCTCCTAGGTTCATATGATAACAGAAAGTAAAAGTTGTCATTCCATGGAGCACGATTTTAACAATTTGAACTAAGTCAAGTACACAATTGATCAGACGAAGACAGATCCCATCACGGTCGTCAAACCTGTTATTATCGTAAAATTTTACTTTTGCAAGTCAAACTGACATTTGAAAAAAAAAATTGAAAATAACTCGCCTCCGTTTTAAAATGTGGGATATATCCGAAGAATGGGACTCGCCTGTCGGTACGAGGTTTAACCGTTCCTGGCGCCTTTACCAGGGGTAATCAAACCAAGGATCAAAAGTGTGCTTAGCTTTGCTCAACTTGTCTAAATCATGTTCTATTTCCAAAATGCACAAAGAATCAGGCATATGCTATGAATTTTCTGAAAATGCATATTTGAAAACATGATGTTTGATTTGAATATTGGAAAAATATTTGGAGATTCTTGGAAAAAATAACACTTGAAAAATCATGAGCTTAGTGAGAGAATATTTCTGAGGAAAGTGACGATCGATTTTTTAAGAAATCTTGAAGTTTTGTGAAAATCGATTATGAGGAATTTCAAATAACTTTGAAAAACTTGATTTCTTTGAATTAGAACTTGGAAATTGAAGCTATAACTTGGAAAATCAAATTTTGAACTTTGAAAAATACTTGAAATATCATTTGAAAAATTAGAGTTTTAAGAAAATCGATTTCTGAATAAGATTTAGAAAATTTTGAGAAAATCGATTTCTCTGAATTGGAATTGGAATTGGAATTGGAATTTGCAAATGAATGAAATGAATGAATATGGATTTGAAAGACATGGTTTTGAGGAATTGAGAAAATCCTTTTGTATTTTTGAGAAATGCAGTGCATTTTGAAGTTAGCCAAAGAGTGTAGGCTGAATGTGGCTAATACGAAGATTACAAATTTGAGTCTCATTCGTATTCTGACTATGACCATAAATACGAATTCCACCAAGTTTGTCAACTCCATAAGAGCTAGTGCACGTGCCATTCGTGTAGACCATAATGGATTTGTAAAGAATATGCATGAATTGACATACATAGCAGTTATATATCAAAGTTTAAAACTATATGCAATGTATCCTATTCTATGCAGAAATTGAAATTCTTATTCCAAATTTAATTACATTTTACATCACTAATCAAATTTAAATACAGGAAAATAAAGACTTCAATGTCCCTGCAAAACTAGAAAACTTGTTAGTGAAGATATGTTGGCTTTTCTAGGTTTATCCAGCAATATTTGGAAATTGCTGGATTTTGCTAGATATAAGCCTTTTTCCATGATTCCCTGATATAAACTTAATAAAATATGGAATAAAATAGAAGAAATATGAAAATGATATTTGAAATTTTGAAATTAGGGTCAAAATGACCAAAATACCCCTGATAGCAAGACTATGGCCTTGAAATCAAGGTTTTCAGAAAGATATATTGTAAAATGCAAGTTTTAAAATTCAAATGAAGATAAATTAAACCAAATATGATGTTACATGATTAAAAATATGAAAATTAGGGTTTAGAATTTCGAAATTTAGGTCAAATAACCAAAATGCCCCTGATAGCAAGACTATGGTCTTGAAATCAGGGTTTTCTGAAATAAATTTTGGTAAAAACTTTGGGTTTAGGGTTTAAATGAAGTCAAATAAACATAAAATTAATCATGAAGCATCTTAATATGATTTTAAACATGAACACACCCTAAAAACATGAACTTGTACACGAAAATCATAAAATATCACAAATATCACAATTTTGGCAGTGTTTCGGGATCCTGCAGGCACCCTGTTTTGCAATTTGATTGATTCAAGCATCAAATAGATTCCAAAATTCATAAAAATCGACACCTGCACTTGTTATAACCCTAAAACCATATTGGAATCATAAAATTGTATTTTTAACATTATTACAATTCGAAAATTATATTAAAACCCTAAAATAAGCTATTTTAACCCATGGTCAAAAACCAGTTCCAATGTTAGACCCGAATCAGGGGTCAAATCACCATGAAAATTTCTGAAATTTTACAGAGGTAAACTAGACAAAAAAAAAAGAAGTTTCCCCCTTTAAAGATCGAAAAAACCATCTCCGATGAGGGAGAAACCCTTCCGGCAATCTGGACTAAAATATAATGAATCTAACATTGGTTAAAACAGGTACTTCCAGTTGAAAATACAGAAACAAATAGAAATCTTTATCAAAAAAATTTGAAATTTCAGCAGTGAATAGTAGACACAAAAAAAATAAACTTCTGTTTTTACAGATCATGAATCAGATCTACGGTTTGAGATCTATGATCAACACAAGTCAGATTAGGGTTTTGGTAAAACCTAACGAGTTTTAAACTAAAAATCCGACTCTCTGACAGAGGAAAAATATTAAACAGAAGCAAAAAATTATCAAAATTTCACAGTAAATAGTTCACATCATCATGAAGCCACTTCACTTTATGGATCTAGAATCAAATATTGGATGTGAGAAATAACACATCTGCAAGTTAGACTTAAAATTAAACAACGATTTTAATCAACAGAAATCCCGATTTGACTTTATATTTTATTAACAGAGTTCCCGAATCCAAAAACATCTGAAATTTTGACAGTAGTTCACTGACATATCCGTACATCACATATAAAAAAATCAACAATTTACAATAAGTATTTCAATACGAACTAACATGCTCTTTACTGATCTAAGCTTAAAACACACAGAAATTTAATAAAACTCAATAAAACATGCTTTAATCAATGAAAACAATAAAAACAAATACTTGAACAGTAAAACAAAATTAATTTTTATGCTGGAATACATGTAATAAACATGCATAAGTAAAAAAATAAATAAAACATAGGGAATCCATGGCTGGAATTGCTTTTACCCTTGAAACCATGGATTTAATCCATTTAATCGGATAAATCTCATGTTTTCTTGGTTAAGAATATAAAAAATAATGCAGTAAACGATTCTAATAGATTAGAATCATGAAAAACAGCATGTAATAGGGTTAGATCATCTTTTTGAATTGAACTTGAGGTTCTTGAGGTTGAATTCTTGGTTTAATCCATGAAAGAGGAGGTGCCAATGGTGAAATCTAATATAAAATCATAAAAAAACTAATAAAAAATAATAAAATAATATTAAATAACTCACCTTGGGCTGCAACTGCAATGGAGGAAGGTGGAGGTGCTGAAGAGGAGAGAGAAGTCACGAAAATTTGAGAGAAAAAGAGCTCTCTTTGACCCCCTTTAGGTTCCCTATTTATAGATTTTTTTTTTTTTAGGAAGAGTTTTAATTTTTTAGACTCTTTTTAATTGTTTTTGATAAACCACATGGGGAGGATGATTTTTTTGAGAATTCTAACCTAAATAGACTCTAATTAATCCCTAATTAACACCTAATTAAACCCTAGAAAGTCCAAATGTGGCACCACCTAGTATGGACCCACATTTGGTTTTTAAAACTTGAATTTAAAACCTTTAAAAACCAATAGTTTAAAACTTAAATAAATTGGATTTTTAAAATTGATTTGGACTCACCTAGACATCTAACCTAGGTAGGACATTGACTAATCCTAGTCTAACCCTGACTTTTATAAATGTGGTGCCACCTTGAGTGGGCCCCACTTGAATTTTCAAAAACGATTTTAAAGCTTGAAATTGAGAGAATTTTCAAAAGATTTTCAAAAGTAAACTTGAAATCAAAAGTTTTGAAATGGCATAGAGTTCCAACTGGGTCAGAACTCCTCTGGATATGGCGCCAACTGAGTGGACCCCACATCAGAGTTTTAAAAATTTGAAATAAATACTGAAAATGACTTTGAAAAGGGGTTAAAATCAATAGTTGAAATTCAAAGTTTTAAAAGTAGAGTCTCAAGCGAACTGGAACTTCGGATTAGAGTCCTGGATTTTTAGGACTCTGTGATTTTGGTTTTTAAAAGCCAAATGAAGGAGTTTTTGAAAAGATTTCATCGAAAATAGTGAAACAAGTCAGAAAATAAAGTCAGGGTTAGACTCCTAACTCAATCAGAACTCTGAAATAGAGTCCTGAATTAACTGGACTCTACAAAATGACATAATTTTGAAAAACAAATGAAAATAAATGAAAATAGAAGTAAAAACAGACTCTAGAACAGACTCCTGACTAGATTAGGACTCTAGGACAGAGTCCTGATCGGACTGAAACTCTAGATTTTTTTGGTATTTTCTGAAAAATAGTTGAAAGAACTTGTGAAAACAGTGAAAGTAATAACAAATATTGAAATAAACAGAGTTCTGATTCAACTGAGACTCTGAGGACAGAGTCCTAATTGAACTAGGACTCTCAGATTTTTGGATTTCCTGAGAAAACAAATAAGAGAATTTTGAAAAACAGTTGAAAACAGGATGAAATTGAAGTTTTGATTGAGAGTCCTGACCTGATTAGGACTCTGAGAAAGAGTCCTGATTCGATAGGAACTCTAAAAGTTTTTGATTTTCTGATAAGTAAATGATGAAATTTAAGCAAAGCTTTTGAAAACCAGTGAAAATGAAGTATGAAAACCAACTTTGGATAGAGTCCTGATTCGATCAGAACTCTGGGGTAGAGTCCTGATTTGATTAAGACTCTGGGATAAAACCTCAGAATTTTGAAATTCTTTGATAAAAGTGTAACAATTTTGATAGATGGAAAGATTTTTGAAAGATTCTTTCAAAATTGAAATCAGGATCAGAGTCCTGATCCAACTAGGACTCTCTGAACAGAGTCCTGTTTTGACTAAAACTCTGAGTTTCTGACTCATTTTGAAAGATTTTTAAAAGATTTGGTTAAAACAAGTAAAAACAGTGACAAAAGACAGAGTCTTAATCCGATTGAAACTCTGAAGAAGAGTCCTAATTCGAGTAGACTCTTGAATGAGAGTTCTAATCCAACTGGGACTCCAGGATTTTGGCTAAAACGGAAGATTTTAAAAGTTTTCTCCGGAAACAGGTAAAAAAATAGTAAAAAGTAGAGTTCTAATCCGACTAGGACTCTGAAAAAAGAGTCCTGATCCAACTAGGACTCTAAAATTTTGGCTAAAACAGAGGAAATGAACAAGGGATATGACCATAACTAGTTTAAAATCAAAATGGAGTTTTGAAAATGTTTTAAAAAGATAAAAAGATAGTCCTGATCCAACTAGGACTCTGAAATTTTTGAGAAATTTGATAGATAAAGGAATCCAGAAGCGACACCACCTAGATGGGTCTCATCTGAGAATTAAAATCAGTTGAAAATTGAGTTTAAAACAAATCCAGATTGTTTTCTGAGAAAACATTTCAAAATATAAGGTCCTGAGGGTTGGCAAACGACAGAATGTTGATTAAAAACCCAGGTTTTAAATTTGTTTTTGAAAGAAAAGTTTTAAAACCCAAATCTGGATTAAATATTTTGAAAACAAGAGTGCTGGATCTCGAAAATGAGATATAATGACATGCAATGCAATGAAATGATATGCCGAATGCATGTAATGATATGCAATGACACATGAAATACATAAACACTGGCTGAGGGTGAAAATTTGGAGTGTTTACAATTACCTACCCAGTTGGGATGTCTTATTGTCACAAGGTTACAACCTTGCAAAACTAATCTGTTGTGGACAACAGAAGCACTGTTGCAGCCAACATTTCCAAAGGAAGCACATGAAGAACAGAGGGTTTTTGCACAGGTACGGGAATTTCAAACAATCACATGACAACTTCACATAATGCAGCAAACCAAAATGATGCAGAGGATGCAGAGAATGTAACAACAACATGATTCACACAAAAGAGTGGGAGAGCATGAACAAATATGCGAAATATGGGTGAAAGTCGGTACCAAAGGATTGCTATTGTGCGTGAATGAGTATCCCTTGTAATGGGAATAAAACCTGAGTTAATTCCTTTCTTCAGGTGAAAAGCTGGTGAAAAGTTCATAGTATGGCTTCATCTAATGGAGCTGGAACAAGATAAACTACAACCCTGCAATGATGTCATTTCTGGAAATCATTAATAACTTGACCTTGAGCAGATCTCACCATCGACAATACTTATTCAGGTAGCATCTAGTGAAAACTTCATCATGTCGTCATTGTTAGGTGTTGATGCCAACAGGTGCCCAAAACTTTTTTTTTTACAGCAATGAAGGTATAAGAGGTAAAGGGGGTAAGGCTTTATGAAACATGGCCAGCACACGGTGAAGCACAAACAAACTCTGAATATTCTTATAACCAATAATCAAGATGAATGATGAAGTAGATAGAGACTTATGCTACCCTAAATATGAGCTGCAACCTATACGAAGACGATTAGGAATTGTAAGGTGATGCTGCAGAGAGATTAATATCAATCAACCACATATGATGCAATGTAACAGAACAACACAGGGAATGTAGATCGAGAAGTGACGACAGTATGGCCTATATGATAAAACGTGATATATAAATATCCCCACCCGCAGAAAATGTGAACCTGATGCTACGTTATTGTGAGGCTAATACAAGGGTAAGGCTAAGGAGATGGCTGAGATGCAAGAGATTCAACTATCTTAGTCTGAGGTAAACTCTATTGAACAACCGTATCATGCATTTCTGAATGCTCTACCAACAAACCCAAAGAGGGTATGTTGGTGACTTGGGTTTTTTTTTTGTTTGAATTGCGTGAGTAGACTCTTCTGTGAATCGACCACACAATGAATACTGGTGTATTATCTGGGTTCATACCGCAGGTTGATATTCCAGACTCAGATTTATATCACTAACTGATTTTAGCAAATGGATTTTATTTGTTCGCTTCCACAGGGCGATCTTAGTGGATTTAACTCATTAAGGGGTGAACGAAAATCTGTGGATGAGGGCTTTAAGTTGATACAGAGGGTGCTAGAATAAATAACATTTTAAATCGCAGATGGTAAAGGCACTGAGTGTATTGTATTAGAAAAATTCATGATATGAGATTAAGAGATTAGGTAACCATAATCAAAAGAAGGGCGAGAGCCACTAACTTGATTGAAACCTCCTGCAAAATGAGACCGATCTGATACTAGATTAGATCAGACATCGTTGCAGAGTCTATTTCAAAAAATGTAAAACAAAATAGAAACCAGACATGTAGATATTCACACCTAGACGAAGGAAAGAAAATAATCATACATGGTGACGCAAAGCATAACAACGAAAATTACAGAAAATGCTCAAGTGAACTGCAATGAATATCAATATTAAGCAAATATTCAGTAGAAGCAACATCAACAAAATTTAAAGCATCACGGCCAACGAGAGCAAGAAATCAGACCTCAAAACAGATACTATACAGGAAATTTGACGTTCAATAGAAAACCAAGATGAAGGTGAATTTTAGCAGCAAAATTGGGCTGGGGTTCGGACGAACCCTATCGGATTATTGAATCCGACAACCTGAGTCCAAGATCACAGCATAAATGGGGTAGAAAATAAAAAAATAAAAAAATAAAAAGATGTTGGAACAATTGTTCCGTTGCTGTTGCACGAAAGGCAGACTGATTTGCTAAAGGCAAATCAGTGTTACCATGGTGCTTCAAATGGGAACGAAAAACAGGAAAATCAAAGGAAACAAAAAAGAGAGAAGCGAAGTTGGGAGGTTCTTACCTTGTTTGCAGAGGATCTCGAGGGATGGAGAGGTGGGAAGCCTCTCTTTCGTTCTTCAGAGGGGTCTGCTTCTACTATTAGGGGAGGAATTCAGAGGAAAAAGGGAAGGTCGCTCGATGGAAGAGATGGATGTAATCGGTTGATATGTTCAAAAAAATGATCCATCCAATTTGCCTCTCGATGCTTGCTCATACAGGGAGAAGAAGAAGCCTCCAGAAGAAAGGGGAAGATCGAGAAGTCGTTAGAGATGGACGGGTGATCCACGAGGAAGCTGATGGAGGGAAAATACCCATGGGGGAGGTTAGGGATCGACGGATGAGAGGGGGCAATGGTGGATGAAGCGTGATCCCCTGTCTTCCCTGCGGTGTCCCCTTTAACGAGAGACCGTTGGGTTTTCTTAAAAAATCAGGTTCGAAAAGCTTTGGAAATTTTCAGAAAGTGGTTCTTTTTCAAAAAGTTTTCCTAAAAGAAGGTTTTAAGCAAAAAGAAGGTTTTTAAAAAGGGGTTTTTACACCATTCTTTTTGTATTTTTCTTTTCTATTTTTGATTTTTTTGTTCTTTTCTTCATACTTTTTGCATTTTTTTTGTATTTTTCAAATAAAACTCTAAAAAACTGAAGCAAAATAAGGGATTTAAAACTATTTTTTTATATTTTTGAAAATTTTTTATAAAAGAAGGGTTTTCTGAGAATTCGGGTTTGATTTCTTTAGAAAATGGGTTTAGATCCGGATTTTGAGGAAATGTTCAAGTCTTGAACCTCGAATTGAGAAATACAGAGCATCAGATCCAAATAGACACCGAATCGACTGTCTGAGCCTTTCAAAAATTATTTTTTGCATTTTTGTAAAACTAATTTAAAATTCGAATAACGAGGCTCAAATTTGGATTTTAACACTGGATCTGAAATTGAGTTAGATATAAAAAATGAGTTTGATTCTAGTAAATCAGAAGAATAACTAAAATTTAGATTGAAATTGACTCAATTTTCTCAGAAAAATGGGGCCGAGGGCAAAAAGGGAATATTTGCAAAATTTTGAAACATTTGCGGTGTTCACAACAACCAGTTACATATGCTAAGCAGGAAGAAACAATAACACATGAGCATATACAAGAACTAAGTAACAAAATCTTTCAGCATGCTTTTTAGGAAGTAAATAACATACCCCCCACCATTCTATCATGATTTAAAGAAGAAATCAAATATGCATGATCTAATGTTTAACAGGAAGATGCATGACTTCTTTTCAATGCATGAGTCCTTTTTTTATCTTACCTTTAAGTTTTCATGTTCCTTTGCATATGCATGCCCTATTAAACGCACACAACTTTAACTTCCTCTCTTTTTTATTACCATTGCCCGCGGATACACCAAACAGGTATAATCCCCGAGGTCAAGTAGGTACCCAGGGTAGCTTAGCACACAATTTGTATTTTATTACTAGGTTCCAACTTAGCCCTCAACCGAATCACCTTCAGAACATTATACCTCCACATCTAATGTCAGAGACACAAGGGACACCCCACGCTCACAAGTGTCACTTCCTTGGTACCATAAACAACAGTCGTGTCAAAACACACCACTCCCGGGTAAAGTGACAAACTCTCCCTAAAACCGTGGTCAGGCGAAGAAACCTCAATATCGGATTTAGAGGACAAAATTACAGCACATGGAGTTTTTGTATCCTCACAGTCTCCCCAAGACCGGATCTCTAAAATTCCCATACTTCAGATGAGATATCCCAGAACGTATATTACACTGTTCTTATTCATTATATTTTTATTAAAGTCAATTCTTTAAATTTGCAACACCATATGCAAAAGTAAAGTGAAAACCCGCATCCTCCCTTGCGGGGGAACCCCTTACGAAACTCCAGTCCGTGAGGACAAACAGTACAGTGTAGTAGTGTGCCATACCATCTTATGTGGTTTAAGTGATGCAGTCAAAAACATATGTGAAAAGAAACCAAACCCACGACTTTCCAGGCCGGTGATGGTCCATTTACGCCATCGATGCATCACATAATAAAACCAAAGTAGTGTTTCATTCATAACACTAGGCCAAACTGCCAAAAGCACGTGCACTCATGCAAACATAACTCAACCATATGTATGTCATTACTCAATCATATGCATTTTCAATATGTGTGGTGCCTACATCAAATACGTGTATTAACCAATGCACATTTCTTTTGAGTGTGTGAGTGTATATATAAAGTTTCACATATTCATTATGCATACATGCTCAAGAAGAAAATCAGTAACCGAGCCATGCTCACATTCACGATTGCACAACCAGTATCATGAAATGCAAAAATAACATTTACCAATTACTGGGCAGAAGTGTAAGCTTTGACATATGCTAGGGAAGTTGGTCAGGCTTACCAATCCTAGACCCGCCGACCTCCTAGCTAGAAGTATAGTCTACTCAGTCCATCCAACACACCCCCATAATTTCATAACAGAAAGTTTATTTTTTGTTTGGCACCGCAATAACCCACATATATGTAGTTTTCTGACCGGAATATCATTTTTTGTTCAATACTGAAGCAACCCGCACATATGCAGTTTTATAACAGGAATATGCAAGACCATAAAACTAAAAATCAAGAGATCCAACCTTGAACTCAAGATCAAATAAAAGGAAAGGAAACCAAAGTTATGTCCTTTAACAAGAGCATATAGGCTTATGTGTACGTTCAGCACAGGTGTGTGTGTGGTCAGTTATCACAACCAGAACATCTTACTAATTCACCAATCTCTCCTTTTTTTTTCTGAATATGCTCCAGCACAAGAACTTTCAAACATCTCATTACACAGGATCTGGTTTTTTTTTTCAAAGGACCTATTGTGATGTCTAATCTTTTGACTAGATTTAACATCTTCATAAAGCTTTTATGGTAAGACAATTTTAACTAATAATTAAATTCATCAGAAAACAATTGAAATTTACTATTAAACATTCTGAAATTTTAATCAAACAAACCAATAACAGTCCAAGACCACAATTGTATGCTCAAACTGAAAAAGAATCTACATTGCATTTTGTACTTAGTCAATAAATAGGTAAAATTGACAATTAATAATCACACAGAAATAGATTTTGATATAACCAGCACCTTAACGTAGCCTTTTATTATAACATAAATTCTGGTTTAATGACACAATACAGAGTTTCATTGTAACATACAAATTCTGAATTTAAAACAGAATGGAACCTACGATGCATCTAACTCAACATCGATTCAACATACTTTTTTTTCTCTCTAACATCCTATTAACTTACACAGGTTGTTCAACCTGGTAGGTGTTAAATCAAACAAACCCCCCTATCAGGAAGCTGAAACCAGGAGAAAATCCCCTTTTCAATATAGAAATCTAAAACCTAAAAAGCCTCTTCATTCCCTTACCTGTTAACCTGAAACTGAAATCCCTCTAATCGAAAATTTGGGGTTTTCTGCATAAATTCAATAGATACCATGGGGTTTCTCGTTTCCTAACTAAGAAACCCCCAAGTCTGGGGTATCCCTATAAGAAACTCGGGACCTCCACGGCTGGGGCCATCCACTACCTCAGTCGGCGCCTCTTCCCCCCCCCCCCTATCGGTCTGATTTGGGGATTTTACGGGTTAGGGTTAGACCAAAATAACCCCATTGATTCTTGAAAACCAAGAAAGTAGCCATCTAACGAATTTCCGTGGCTTCTCATCACAAACCCTTGCATGAAATCGAACCCCTATTCGATCCCTCACCAAGATTCAACGAAGACCCGTACCTGTTTTCAGTGGATTTTTCGGTGATTGGAGGCTGGAGACACGAGTATAGAGTTGGCTGAAGTCGCCCCTCACTGCTGCCGTGACAGGGAGTGCTCGAGGAGGCCGGTGATGGCTGATGGTAGCTGGGGTTTTGCCGGTGACGGAGCTCCCTTCCGGTGTGCACGAATGACACACAGAGAGAGAGAGAGAGAGAGAGAGAGAGAGAGAGAGAGAGAGAGAGAGAGAGAGAGAGAGAGAGAGAGACCCCTCTCCACTCCCCCTTTATCGCCCAACCCCCCTCCCCTCTTGCCGAGAGGCGCGGGGTCGGTTACGCTCTGCGTAACCCCCCTGCCCCTTTCTTTTTCTGGTTCTTGAAAGCAAGAATCGTGCCCTAGGCACGATTCCTGTTTAACGCCCTTTAAAAACCGAACTCGGGTCCGGGTCCGGGTCTGAGCCCGCAACCCGCGGCTCCAAATCCAGTTTACAACTGGATCCGGGTCGCCAAGAGATAGCGGATCCTCAGTTGGATCCTTGTGGGCCCAACTGTGGGTCCGACCCTTTGTACCAGATATATATATATATATACTATTAATTATTTATTTAATTAAAAATTAATATTATAAATATAATTTAACACCCCATTATGGGTTATTTACGGATTCGGGTATCGGGTCCGAACTCTGCTACTCGGGATCTAAAGTCCAATTTGGATCCGGGCTGGTTATGAGTGGATTCGTCTGAAACTATTTACTGCTTTCTTTATTTTATTATAATATATATATATATATATATATATATATATATATATATATATATATATATATATATTTAAAAACATATATACGGGTATATGGATCCGGAAGGTGGATCCCGGACCCATCTACGCACCATCGTAAATAGTCATCCCTCGAATTATTTAATTAATTAAAATTATTGCACTTATATATACAGATAAGATTATACGAGGTAAATTTATTTGTAAAAATCCCTTTATGAGTCCTAGATCCGAAATTTGGATCTCAAGCCCAAATCATAAAGAATCACTTAAATTTTTCGAGTATTACATCCCTACCCCCTTAAAAAAATTTCATCCGCGAAATTAGAACGTACCAAACACGTGTGGGTAGTATCAAAATTAAATATCGCACGAGCCTAATGATTGACAACTAATAAGATGCCTTAGACTAGATCACTCTGATCGTCCTATGTGGTTGTCGTAACGACATAAACCCTCCCGTTAGTCCTTCGTTGACCATATTGCGGCTGAGGTATCTGTTGTTGCTGCTGCGGTGGCTGTTGTTCTCCTTGAGTCGCTGGCTTGTTCGGACAGAAAGGAGCAATGTGCCTTGGCTGTCGGCACTGATAGCAAACCCCCTTGAATAACGGGCAAAAACCTAGTGGATGGTTCTTGCCGCACTTGCGACATGTTGACGAAGCTTTTCCCTGTTGTTGCCCCTCATGGGTATGTTGCTTCTTGCCACCTTGAGTCTTTTCGCCTGCAGGAGAGTTCTTCCTCTTTCAGCCCGAAGCATCCCCTCCATTGGTGCCTCTCTTTTGCGATATATTTCTAGACCTCTCCCAGTCCTTGGTTAGAACGGTAGCCGACTCGATCGCATTGGCCAAAGTAGTAGGCCGACTCGTCAGGACGCGAGTCCACAACCCATCCTTCAATCCATGCATATACTTTGCCGCCCTTGCCTTCTCACTCTTGAAGAGGTTTGAACAGTACCTCTCGAAGTTCTGAAATCTTGTAGTGTAGTCCACCAGACTCATGGTCCCCTGGGTCAAATCAAGGAACTCTCGTTGCATCTGTTCCTTAGTGTAGGAGGGAAAGTATGCATCCAGAAACTTTCCTCTGAACGCATCCCAGAGAATCTCATCACAGTCGACAAACTTTACCCTTCGCAGGGTGTCCCACCACTTTTTGGCATCGCCCTTCAGACGGTACATGCCAAAAGGTGTCTTTTTGTCCTCGGGGACATGTAGGACGTCGAACGCTCGATCTATTTCCTCGACTCAGCTCTCGGCAGCCTCTGGGTCTGCCTTTCCTGAAAAAGTTGGCGGATCCAACTTCAGAAACCTTTCAAAGGAAACGCCACCCCCATTCAAACCAATGTCGACCGGATGGTCACGCGCGGCTGCCTGGGCCGCCTGCGCAGCTTGTGTCGCCTGCAGGGCCTGTGTAGCCTGCAGAGCCTGAGCAGTTTGAGTTGCTTGAGCCGTCATAGTCTCGGTCAGGGTGTGAATGGCCTCCATCATAAAGTCCCTCTGCTCCTGCCAATTTGTGGGAGCATCAGTAGAGGACGAAGCACCTCTGCATGTATACGACATCTACAACACACATATTTTCTATAAATTAGACTTTTACTGATCCTACCCCCTTAGAGTTGATCACGAACAATAATCGTTCATATAATAACACTAAGACCTTTAATTTCACACCAATTAAACAAATCGAACTATGAATACAATCAATCATGCAGAGTTCATATGCTTTAAATAACAATATTAAATAGCCTTACCAGTGAAGAAGACTGCTCTAGAGGACGAGTCACAACTTGTTGACGCTTCAGGACAGGGCTCATATACAAAAAAAAAATTAATACTCAAAAGATGACGAAATTGCAAGTCTTTGTGGTGGGTTCTGATACCAAACCTGTAACGACCCCAACTCATACCCTTTGAAAATGCAGAATATTTTTTTTATAACAGTGTGGAAAACTTCCTAAAGACCCAGGGTCCTTATAGTTTCAATTCCAACTGGATAGCCCAAACACCACAAACGAACTTGCAACCATCATCCATAAAAACCAAAACAATTTATTTCATTATGAAGAAGAGTAAATTTCAGAGACAATGTCTTATTTGACTAAAAATAAAGCAACTGTAAAAAAAACAAGGACTGAAGTAAAAGAAAGAGCCACTCTATCCCCTGCTGAAGTTGTCAAGCCCAAGTATGACTCTCATCCATTCTCAGTAGCCAGTCCTACCTCACTGCTCACCATATCTTGTGAAAAACCAACAAAGTAGGGTGTCAGAACCAAAATTCTGAGCACAGCTACTTCTAAAGAAACCAAATGAGACAAAGAACATGAATAAGATTTCATGTAATGATTTGAGTGAGTGCAGATATAACAATTTGCATAATTTAAATAACCATACATGCAACCAGTTACATATGCTAAGCAAGAAGAAACAATAACGCATAAGCATATACAACTAAGTAACAAGATCTTTCAGCATGCTTTCTAGGAAGTAAATAACAGACCACCCACCATTCTATCATGATTTAAAGAACAAATCAAATATGCATGATCTAATGCTTAACAGGAAGACACATGACTTCTTTTCAATGCATGAGTCCTTTTTTTTATCTTACCTTTAAGTTTCCATGTTCCTTTGCATATGCATGCCCTATTAAATGCATGCAACTTTAAGTTCCTCTTTTTTTATTACCGTTGCCCGCGGATACACCAAACGGGTATAATCTTCGAGGTCAAGTAGGTACCCAGGGTAGCTTAGCACACAATTTGTATTTTATTATTGGGTTTCAACTTAGCCCTCGACCAAATCACCTTCGGAATATTAGACCTCCACATCTAATGTCAGGGACACAAGGGACACCCCACTCTCACAAGTGCCACTTCCTTGGTACCATAAACAACAGTCGTGTCAAAACACACCACTCCCGGGTAAAGTGGCAAACTCTCCCTAAAACCGTGGTCAGGAGAAGAAACCTCAATATCGGGTTTATGGGACAAAATTACAGCACACGCAGTTTTTGTATCCTCACAGTCTCCCCAAGACCGGATCTCTAAGATTCCCATACTTCAGATGAGACATCCCAGAACGTATATTACACTGTTCTTATTCATTATATTTTTATTAAAGTCAATTCTTTAAGTTTGCAACACCATATGCAAAAGTAAAGTGAAAACCCGCATCCTCCCTTGCGGGGGAACCCCTTACGAAACTTCAGTCCGTGAGGACAAACAGTACAGTGTAGTAGTGTGCCATACCATCTTATGTGGTTTAAGTGATGCAGTCAAAAACATATGTGAAAAGAAACCAAACCCACGACTTTTCAGGCCGGTGATGGTCCATTTACGCCATCGATGCATCACATAATAAAACCAAAGTAGTGTTTCATTCATAACACTAGGCCAAACTGCCAAAAGCACGTGCACTCATGCAAACATAACTCAACCATATGTATGTCATTACTCAATCATATGCATTTTCAATATGTGTGGTGCCTACATCAAATACGTGTATTAACCAATGCACATTTCTTTTGAGTGTGTGAGTGTATATATAAAGTTTCACATATTCATTATGCATACATGCTCAAGAAGAAAATCAGTAACCGAGCCATGCTCACATTCATGATTGCACAACCAGTATCATGAAATGCAAAAATAACATTTACCAATTACTGGGCAGAAGTGTAAGCTTTGACATATGCTAGGGAAGTTGGTCAGACTTACCAATCCCAGACCCGCCGAACTCCTAGCTAGAAGTATAGTCAACTCAGTCCAGCCAACACACCCCCATAATTTCATAACAAAAAGTTTATTTTCTGTTTGGCATCGCAATAACCCACATATATGCGGTTTGATGACCAAAATATCATTTTTTGTTCAACACTGAAGCAACCCGCACATATGCAGTTTTATAACAGGAATATGCAAGACCATAAAACTAAAAATCAAGAGATCCAACCTTGAACTCAAGATCAAATAAAAGGAAAGGAAACCAAAGTTATGTCCTTTAACAAGAGCATATAGGCTTATGTGTACGTTCAACACAGGTGTGTGTGTGTAGTCAGTTATCACAACCAGAACATCTTACTAATTCACCAATCTCTCCTTTTTTTTTTGAATATGCTCCAGCACAAGAACATTCAAACATCTCATTACACAGGATCTGTTTTTTTTTTTTTTCAAAGGACCTATTGTGATGTCTAATCTTTTGACTAGATTTAACATCTTCATAAAGCTTTTATGGTAAGACAGTTTTAACTAATAATTAAATTCATCAGAAAACAATTGAAATTTACAATTAAACATTCTGAAATTTTAATCAAACAAACCAATAACAGTCCAAGACCACAATTGTATGCTCAAACTGAAAAAGAATCTACACTGCATTTTGTACTTAGTCAATAAATAGGTAAAATTGACAATTAATAATCACACAAAAATAGATTTTGATATAATCAGCACCTTAACGTAGCTTTTTATTATAACATAAATTCTGATTTAATGACAAAATATAGAGTTTCATTGTAACATAGAAATTCTTAATTTAAAACAGAATGGAACCTACGATGCATCTAACTCAACATCGATTCAACATACTTTTTTTTTCTCTAACATCCTATTAACTTACACAGGTTGTTCAACCTGGCAGGTGTTAAATCAAACGAACCCCCCTGTCATGAAGCTGAAACCCGAAGAAAATCCCCTTTTCAATATAGAAATCTAAAACCTAAAAAGCCTCTACATTACCTTACCTGTTAACCTGAAACTGAAATCCCTCTAATCGAAGATTTGGGGTTTTCTGCATAAATTCAATAGGTACCATGGGGTTTCTCATTTTCTAACTAAGAAACCCCCAAGTCTGGGGTATCCCTATAAGAAACTCGGGACCTCCATGGCTGGGGCCATCCACTACCTCAGTCGACCCCTCTTCCCCCCCCCCCCCTCCTATCGACCTGATTTGGGGATTTTACGGGTTAGGGTTAGACCAAAATAACCCCATTGATTCTTGAAAACCAAGAAAGTAGCCATCTAACAGATTTTTGAGGCTTCTCATCTCAAACCCTTGCACGAAATCGAACCCCTGTTCGATCCCTCACCAAGATTCAACAAAGACCCGTACCTGTTTTCAGTTGGTTTTTCGGCGATCGGAGGCTGGAGACACGAGTACAGAGCCGGCTGAAGTTGCCCCTCACTGCTGCCGTGACAGGGAGTGCTCGAGGAGGCCGGTGATGGCTGATGGTAGCTGGGGTTTTGCCGGTGACGGATCTCCCTTTCGGTGCGCACGAATGAGAGAGAGAGAGAGAGAGAGAGAGAGAGAGAGAGAGAGAGAGAGAGAGAGAGAGAGAGAGAGAGAGAGAGAGAGAGAGAGACCCCTCTCCACTTCCCCTTTATCGCCCAAACCCCCCTCCCCTCTTGTCGAGAGGCGCAGGGTTGGTTACGCTCTGCGTAACCCCCCTGCCCCTTTCTTTTTCTGGTTCTTGAAAGCAAGAATCGTGCCCTAGGCACGATTCTTGTTTAACGCCCTTTCAAAATCGAACTCGGGTCCGGGTCCGAGCCCGCAACCCGCGGCTCCAAATCCAGTTTACAACTGGATCCGGGTCGCCAAGAGCTAGCAGATCCTCAGTTGGATCCTTGTGGGTCCAACTATGGGTCCGACCCCTTTGTACCATATATATATACTATTAATTATTTATTTAATTAAAAATTACTATTATAAATATAATTTAACACCCCATCGTGGGTTATTTATGGATTCGCGTATCGGGTCCGAACTCTGCTACTCAGAATCCAAATTCCAATTTGGATCCGAGCTGGTTATAAGAGTGGATTCGTCTGAAACTATTTACTGCTTTCTTTATTTTATTATGATTTATACATATATATATATACGGGTATATGGATCCGAAAGGTGGATCCCGGACCCATCTACTCACCATCGTAAATAGTCATCCCTTGAATTATTTAATTAATTAAAATTATTGCACTTATATATACATATAAGATTATACGAGGTAAATTTATTCGTAAAAATTTCTTTATGGGTCCTGGATCCGAAATTTGGATCCCAGGCCCAAATCATAAAGAATCACTTAAATTTTTCGGGTATTACATATAAAAATATATATACGGGTATATGGATCCGGAAGGTGGATCCCGGACCCATCTACGCACCATCGTAAATAGTCATCCCTTGAATTATTTAATTAATTAAAATTATTGCACTTATATATACATATAAGATTATACGAGGTAAATTTATTCGTAAAAATCCCTTTATGGGTCCTGGATCCAAAATTTGGATCCCAGGCCCAAATCATAAAGAATCACTTAAATTTTTTGGGTATTACACTTTTCTTTTCTTTTTCATATTTTATCTAGTGTATCATCTCATCAAAAACAGCACAAAACATCAACACTTAACAAGGTTTGCAGCCACCAAATGTTTTTTAGACAAATCCTATCTCGAATCGGACATAACGCATGCCACTATCACGAAGGAGGGGTCGGCACCTACCTTTGTACGCAAAGATCCAACAGGTTCAATCCCTAGGTGCAGCTAGACATGTCCTCTAGCATGGTTTCCTCGGCGGTTCTCCTCCTTAAAATCATCCCAAACACAAAACGCCCATGGGAATCAAACCCTGACTGCCCACCTAGTCGCCAAAGCCTCACCCCACTATGCCAACCGCCCTTAGGGCACATGACAACAATGTCAACATGCCAACCCTAGCTTCCAACAATTAGTTTAGACAATTTTTTTTTTTTGAGGAAAATTAGTTTAGACAAGTTATATGGGGAACATAGTAACAAATTTCATATCTAGAAATAGCGTCAATTTGGTCAGCTTTTATATGATGCCACACCTTCCCAAGAATTTTTTCCACGACCATTTATCAAATGGAATCCAAGTCAAAGGTAAATCATTCTTTGAGAAATCCAACCATTTTCAAAGTTTTCTGTGTACAGGAAAATGCATTTTCATGTACAACATTTTGCTTCTTTCTTTGTCTTACCACCCAATTAAGCTCAACACCTTTTTCCAACCAAAGAAGCGGGCAAATTTAGTTTTCTTATATCCATTGCCAGAGCTATCCCTAATGATACTTAAAATCGTTGAGGTTATTTATTAGGCAGTGTTGCTTTATACTGCAGTTCTGCAATTTTCTGTTTGTTTTTAAGGAGAACTCATTGTGGTGCTGCAGAGTGAATGAACTTGTGGCACTTAGGATTCACTTCAGCTTCCTTTATGGGCCATTGGAGAAGCATAGACTCTAAACAAACGGCACTCTATGTAGAGGAATGCATAATTACACCATCAAAATGAATTCTCTCAATTCCTCTTCTCATTAAACATGGGAGTATTTCCTTTCTAATAGAAGAGGACCATACGAATACTCCTACTGTTTAGAGGGAGCACATTTTAGCATTGACCAAATATGATGTGTACCTTTAAGCCACTCAGACTCAGGTTGGACATGGGCTGATCACATCCGGAATCATATTCAATATGGATGGGAAAACTTTATCAAATATTTACATGTAAACTGGTTTGGATCTAGTCAAATTCAAGTTTAGATGCAATAACTTGAAATCAAATATGATCCAATTAGCTAATCGGACACATAAATTTATACTGATGCTGGCTAAATGGATTCAAGTTGGTTGGCTATTGAACCAAAAACCATACCATTGACATCCCCAACTTTCTGCTAGTGCCCCAGAATCTAGAAGCATAATCACTAATTCAAGTTACAATCATATGAGTTTATTTGACTTCATATAGGAAAGGTTGTGTAATCCCAATAGGTTCTAATGGCAAGCTTGTTTGGCTCACCATAGCCAACTCCGAAGAGTTCCTAATTCTTGGCACTTCGTTTTAAGTTTTGATGTAAGAAAGTTTTGTATCATTAGCAAATTGCATCAGTTATGATGCTAAATTTATAAAAGAGGTTTCACTTCAAGGCAATGATTGCACATGCATATATCTTCCTCTGCTTCTCCTAGTTGGATAAAAAATAAACATATCTGAATATAAATTAACAGTTTGAATAATGCAAATCACAAAGGATTCATGGGCATATCCCAAGGAGGAAATCTTGATGGGCATATGCACACCACCGAGGGAACCACAATGGCATATCAAAACTGCCATCGTCAAATCTACCATGTTGCCATGTTGTTGTTCATTATCATCTTGTGTTTTATTCTTTGCATTCTTGTATTTTAATTGTTATCCATTATCATCTGGTGTTTATTCTTTACATTCTTGTATTTTAATCTTTCATTTTTGACATAATTCAGTGCTGAAAAACGTCTTGGACCCATTTTGCATGTTTCAATTTGCAGGTTCCCATCTCTCTCTCTCTCCACACACACACACACACACACACACACTTTCCATGCAAGTGAATAGATGAATTGAAACGTTATATGCATGAAAATGAAGCAGTCCCATCTACAATGGTGAAAAAAGTGGGAAAGCAAACAAGCTGTAAAGATGTTAGCACGAGTTTAAACCTAGTCAGTATTCATGATGAACTATCAAAATTTGGAATAAGTGGAGTCCGCAATGCCAATAGAACCATCCCCCTTTTTTTAAGCTTGCAGTTCATTTTCAACATGCCAAGAAGAACACATGCACAATTTCCCTTACCCTTTTCCCTGTTGTTCATTGCCTCAATCACCAAACTCATTGCAGAAGCAGTAAACAATAAACTTCCTCTCCTGTCTACCCATCTATACTCTGGTCATGATGAACAATTGGCTGACTACAATAGTATGGACCAACTGATACTCATGGGCTCAAAACCAAACTCAGGCAGACAATCACTGGAATATTAAGAGCATGCATGCACACCTGCACACACACACACATGGACTCTCCTAGTGAGGTCCCAATAGTACAATACCCTATTTACTTTCCAAACACCATGGATTTTGTAATCTTTGAAAAATTTAAACAGGATATCTATTTTCATGGTAAGGAACATTTATAAGTATATGCACATCTGCATATCTCCATTTGCACCATTTTTCTACATATGAAAAATGGATATACAACATATAGTAGAAATTACATGGACAGAATGAAACAAAGGATGATGTAGATAAGGTTGCACAATGATCTCTAAAATAACCATGGTCTATAATCCCTTTAAGGCTTTGATATCAAATTCGCTCATAATCAAGCTTATCAGACTGCAGATAACACACAAAATTAAAAGAAGTGAAAGGAAATGATTAGTCATGAAGAGAGCTTTATCGCACAAAATCACAAAAAATTCAACTGATACATTTAATTGTCCTCGTACCTTGATGAGCATGTCAGTTGGAAGCCATGCAGGTGCAGTTGGTATCCCTACCCAAGCAATCTATTGGAAGAATGAATACCAGTCAGTCAGCCAAACAAAATGTTTTGTAATTTTATCTTCAAAATTGAATCATTCAAATGGAAGGGGCAATGAAGATTTCAATTGGACCAGATCATTCATTAACTCTAGCAATCCTAACTAGACAAACAGATGAATCTATCTGGAAAATATGCACTGCCAATAGATGGTGACTTTGAGCAACTGAAATCCAATTTCAACTGCTCACTCTAGCAATCCTAACTAGACAAACAGATGAATCTAGATTCGTCATGTGCCTCCAATACACTATGATGAACCAACCATTCCTTTGAAATAAAAGAACATGAAGTGTTTCCATTCTCAAACTTTGGACAAAAGGTATTCGATACTGAATTGGTTCAGAATAAGAATAAACCATACATGCAGGTTCAAAGCATAATATTACTGTTTGAGCTAAATTGAAATGAATGAATCATTCATAACATACCAGTGCGTGCTCCCCAGTCTCAAAAATGCGCATATCCAAGACCTGCCAACATCATTCACACAACCAACCAGTAAATAATTCCAAAATGCGGAGAACAAACAAGAGACTGCAAATCCAAGAGCAGCAGTAACGATAGGATGCAGTTTCTATGACAGTATTTACAAAGAGTAGAATGAGCTGAATAGCAGAGACTAGTAAAGGCTACAATTGGTGAAATCAAAATCAAGAGAAAATTTATCATGAAATGCTGAAGAAGCATCTTGACATCATAAGTGGATCATTTACTCACCTCCCCACGGTCTTCATAGATGTAGTCCAAGCCTTTGTAATAAAGTGGATGGCCAACTGATAAATACTTTTATCAGGAAAGATATGAATCAGTTAACATGTTAACATAAGGCCAATATTGTTGCATATGTACAATACATAAATCACTGGCAGTTAAAATTTTGTTTTAGCTTGGTCTACATATAGATTGAAGCTTGAAATTACTAAAATTTTCTTTCAGCGTGGTCTACATATATATTGAAGTTCAAAATCATCTAAAATCATTTCACCTATCTGAAAATAATTTTTATGCTTCAGATACTCAACTCACTGTGCCCCATCTCAACTGATTAAATTTGTGGCAAAAGCAAAAAGATCAAGCATGGAAGAACAAATATAACGCCAATGTTGGGGAAAAGACCAAGCATGAACAAATAAAAAAATAAAATGTAAAAGATAAACAACATGTATGAGAGAGAGATAGAGAGACTTCTCTGTCATACTATCTAGCTTTCTCTACTTTAAGGGGAATCTCCATTTATTTGCTTCATCTACATGTTTCTCAGGGTATTTGCCTCAATTACTATTGTTAAGAATTTCATTATTGATTTCTATGAACAAGCTTTCATTGTACCATGAGCAAGGTTTCCATAAAACCATTCTTATTAGTTTGTGTATCAAATGTTGCAAAGGATGTATGTCTCTAAGGTAGTCCTAGATTCATACTTTAATTCATTTCTCTATGTTTCTCATCTGTTTATACAGTCTCATGGGGTTACACACTAAGATGAGCATTTTGTATGGACACATCAGAAAACGTATTCTTCAACTTTGTTATTGGTTGCTAGTCATGTACATTTTCCCTCTTCTTTTATTTATTTCGACTAACCTGGTCAAGCCAGCCTCTTTTGTACTTTCCTTCACAGGTCAATTTCTAAGGTTATTGGCTCTTGTGTACCATGAAGAATCTGATTCTATTGGCATAACTAGGTCTTGAGATGGATGTTTTCTCATGCACTCCACAAATCTTCGCTGCTATTTTGCATCCTTTCTCTTATTACACGACTATTGGTGTTATTTAGTAGAGATCAGTCATTTCTGCATTCTGTGTCATAAGTGATAAACAGAGTCATCCCTTATTCCACATGGATATGGATCTAGCTGCTAGGACATGACTATTTTCTTGGATTTTTCCATTAAATTAAGTATGGACAGGGAAACAATATAAGTCAAAATGGACCATCCATGTGAGAGTTGATTTCTCTTAGTTTTCTGTCATTTTTATCATATTTTTTGTTGCAAAAAATATTGAAAGCTCATCTTCTTTCTTGTATTCAACCAATCAAACTTAAGGAAGCCAATTTGTATATTTGTGCCCCATCTGCAAAATATATCAGAATAAAGAGATATTTGGGGATATGATACATGTGACAGGCTTTAGGAAAAATGTGTGTTCACGTGTGATCATTCCCATAGATCATTCTCACTATTCTTTCTTCTTCAGAGTTCAGCTAAATATCTGTCAGCATGACAAGTGGCTATCATAAATGTCAAAAGTCAATGCAGGTAATCACACATGTTGGTCCTCCCTGTTTCAGAATATACTAGAAGAGAAGAGATTTATAGGAAAAATTGCTCATAAGAAATGAAGGAATATCACAAAGTCATACATAAACTACACCAATGTGATTTATTCATGAAAAAAGAACCAAACTAAGTTTTACCACAGAAAAAAGAAAAAAGTTATATTCTCAGATAAAATAATTAAGAAGCAAAGGGCATCCATGTGAAATATCCATAACAAATTCATTAGAAACAAAAGGAATCTTCTCTTTCATATTTTTTGATGACTTGCTCCCCTTTTTGTTACTATGATGTAAAGACAGCAAAGTCGACAAACATACACAAAATTGATATATGTTCTTTTCTTCCTCTTAATCCTATCCTTTTAATGTTTTTAGTTTTTCCTACATTCTTTTCCTTTTGCCTCATTAATTTGTGTTTCTTAAGGCATGAATCTTCATAGAAAGAAAAATAGCAGATAAGGAAACATCAGGTATGTGAAAAGAATTTTCAATTAGGGGCATGTGGGAACCTAAGATCTTAGATACAGCGATAAAATAGTGACATCTTAAGTCTACTAGGTGGAAGAAGAAGTCTTCAAAAATTTCAGACTTTTAGTGGGTAAGATTCAGTCATAAGAAACTCCTTCTTTTGAGGCTTAAACATCTATGTTTTGTTTCTCACTTGAACTCAGTGTTGCAGGGACCTTAGATCAGATTTTTGTTACAACTTAAGATCCAGTGTTTGCTGGAATTCCATATTTTGGTGGGACTCCCCAAGAATCCATAGTGAGATCTGACAACTGAGGTAATCAAACCCTCAGTGATTTTTTTGCTGTTTGCATAGTAATGAAACTAACAAATGTATCATGATGATTTAACCGCTCATCATCTTGTTGGCAGATGGTTTTCAATAGTGCAGCTGGTTATGGCATGAGAAAATACAAACTAATAACCATTCTAACAAACATCCTGATATTTTTCATGCTATCAGAAAATTCTAGATGAAAAAAAACCTTAGATATAATGAGTCTTTGAAACCCTGAAGCATTTTCCATTATTTCAAGGCAACAAGAAAAAAAATACATTGTTTTGAATACAAAAACCACAAAATATTAAGAGATCTCCATTTCTTTAGATTAGCAGCAAACAAAAAGAAAGAAAAAGAAAAGATCCTTCTAGAGATTTTGATATCTTGTACATATACAAAGAATATTGCATATTGTAAATATCAATGTTTAGCTCATGCTACACATCAGTGTCTTGCACAAAGTCAAATTTAGTTAACCTAATGAAACATCAAAAAAGGCTGCAAGATTTCTTACAATAATCAGTTTGCTGAAGATACACCAAGGTGTCTTTGATCACATGTACTCAATCAATGCCAAATACCAAAATCTTCAAAGAAGAATATATGGAAGTATGGAGACACCAAGTTAACAAATGATCACATTCATTTCCTCATATAATAAAAGTGGAAGATCCACAAGAAAATCACACGTAAAATATAGTAGTTCAGAAACAGTGGAAAGTTTACAACCAGAGTATAACAAAATGCTACTCAAAGTTGAGTCTCAGCAAATAAATCCTTAGTGTTATGCTATCTTAATGAAAATACTATTAGGATTTCCTCAATAATTTATGACATATAATTTGAATATGTTCACCTAAAAGACTCGACTGCTGCATGAAATCTGAATTCACGTCTAAGATGTCGATCTATGCACAGTCACATGCAAGGGAGAATTAAAAACACAAGAAGGCAATAGTTTTACGTGGTTCGGTCAGAATGACGTATGTCCACGACCCTTGGTATTTCTCATTGTCAGAGTTAACGTGAGCCAAGGATAAACCACTATATATAGAACTGATTACATGCAGGTAATTAACCTGTTTCCTTTCTTAGAAGGATATCGATAACATCATTATCTCTATCAACGGAGAGTTGTTTCTCATCAGGAAACTTTTCTTTTACAGAGGAATCTATGGTGGACAGGTCTCTTTTATTTTCATTGTTAGAGTCCTGGTCAAACTTTCTTTCTTTGGACGTTGAGTCCTTCAAGGAATTCTGTAACGACCAGCACATATGTAGCGCAGGATTAGGTTAAGTCTGAGTGGCACATAATGACTGAGGATTGTTGGTCTTGACATCCCCCTGCAAGCGTAATGGGTGAGGGAACACGTGAAGCTTGGACTTTAGGTAATTAAACCGATGTACATGCAGTCAATGCATCGTCAAGTTGATCGGTGGAAGCAACATGTTGAACTTTGAAAACCTGAGCTGCAACCTTGTCCCGAACAAAATGCACATTGAGCTCAATGTGTTTGCTGCGACTATGAAAGGTAGGATGACCTACAAGATACATCGCTGACACATTATCACAGTAGATGACCGGTGACTCTGAGAGACAATGGCCCAACTCGCCGAGTAAGTGTCGAAGCCACATGCATTCAACGGCAGCATTAGCGATGGAACGATACTCTGCCTCTGTGCTCGAGCATGATACGACATATTGCTTCTTTGAACTCCAAGAGATCAAGTTATGTCCAAGGAATGAAACATAGGCAGAGGTAGACTTTTGATCGTTGGGAGAACCAGCCCAGACGGCGTTAGCATAAAGTGAAAGCCGGGAGGAAGAGCTCAAAGAGAAATATAGGCCATGCTGAATAGTGAACTTAAGATATCGCAAAATCCTTTTAACAACTGACCAATGTTCCGTGGTCGAAGCATGCATGAATTGGCAGACCTCGTTAACGAAAAAGGATACATCTGGCCGAGTAAGAGTAACATATTGAAGGGCCCAACGACGTTGCGATACAATGTTGGATTGTCCATTAGTTGACCAGAGAACGCAGAAAGCTCGGTGTACGACACCATAGGAGTGGACATGGGCATAGCATCGAGCATGTTTCTGCGTAAGAGAAACTCAAATATATATTTTTCCTGTGACAAGTGGAGACCAGCT
This sequence comes from Nuphar pumila, assembly GCF_984573655.1. Classification (NCBI taxonomy): domain Eukaryota; kingdom Viridiplantae; phylum Streptophyta; class Magnoliopsida; order Nymphaeales; family Nymphaeaceae; genus Nuphar; species Nuphar pumila. The sequence goes on along the minus strand of NC_143250.1, from coordinate 144,574,884 downwards.
GAAGACCAAACCGCTTGAATTCCCCAAAAATAATGTAGATCACCAAGATCTTTTAGGGCGAACCGAGCACCAAGATATTGAATGAATGGGGGAACCGCCTGTAACAAGAATATTGTCAACATAGACAAGAACATATAACTTTAGTTTGCCTTGAAGCAAAGTGAATAGAGAGGGATTGATGCGTGATCCATGAAAACCATGTTTCAGCAGAGCCTCGCTGAGTTTCTGGAACCAAGCACGAGGTGCCTGGCGAAGACCATAAAGTGCCTTATATAAGCGACAGACAAACTCAAGGTGTTTAGGATCTTGAAAATTGGGAGGTTGAGTCATATACACAGTCTCTTGAAGATCGCCGTTAAGAAAGACATTATTGACATCAAGTTGTCGGATGGGCCAGTGAGAACTTATAGCAATGGCAAGGATAGTACAGATGGTGAGTGGTTTGACAACTAGACTGAAGGTCTCAAAAAAATCAACGTCCACCTCTTGGTGAAATCCTTTAGCAACAAGACGAGCTTTAAATTGCTCAAGAGAGCCATCCGCCCAATGTTCGATCTTGTAGACCCATCGACAACCAACAACATTTGGACTCGGATTAGGACGAACCAACATCCAAGTATGGTTTTAACATAGAGCCTGAAACTCGTTGAACATGGCTTTTTGCCATTCAGAATGGGAAGCGGCACGAGGTTCAAGGTCTGTGGATAATTGAACAAGGCATATGAAAGAGAATGGGTAGTAGCAAAGAACGTACGAGGTTTGAGTGTTTTGAGTGTCCCATCCTGAGCACGGGTCACCATATGATGAGTACACAACAGAGGGGGAGGTGAAGCCAACGTGACAAACAGACTGGAAGAACCCGAATCAGGAGAAGTGGGATCAAGCGGAGAAGAGGGAGACTCGGGCCTAGAGGGAGTAGACTGGTTTTCAACGGCTGGGGCCAGAGTTAAAGTGATCGGCTCGAGGAGGCGGGTCAGGTAATGGTGGACTCAGAAAAGACATGGGCTGAGTCATGGTACCAGTGCTAAAAGGAGGCTTAGGTGCAGGAGCACTAGCTGAATTCTGGGTTTTGAATGGAAAAATAGTCTCATCAAACACAACATGACGATTTTATTAGAGGCAGGATCTAGACAAATATAACCATGGTGGGTAGTGTTAAAATAGTATGTAATCCTTGATATACGTATATTTATCAGGGGCATTTTGGTCATTCCATGTATTGTACTTTAGCACAGTCCATTAGGGACTGAAAAGTCCTTTTTATTTTTTTTATTAAATGTATTTTGTGTAGCCGTTGGGGGATGACAGTCCAACGCCTGTTGGACTGCGCCCCCCCCCCCCCCTCCCCCCTCTTTGTGAGCAAGTGAGGCTCACTCCTTGTATTGCATGCTCTTTGAAGCATTTTTGTGTGAATATATAAAATCCTCTTTCATTAGGCTTTGAGCCTTATTCTAATTGTGAAAGTGATATTCGATATCTCCTTTGTGAGATTGTTGTTGGTCCATTAGTGACCATTTTATATTTGTGCACTTGTGTAGCCTTTCATTGGCATTGTAATAGTGCACTATTGTTTTGTTACATGGTATCAGAGCTAAGGTCTTTGAAAAAGCTTCCTTAGTGATCCTTCTTGTGGTAGTACTCATCACGCTCGTGTTAGTCGTTCCCCTATTCAAATCTTTGCAATTTATTATGATAGAAAGAGATTCCGCCTCCATCATCACATACAAGCTAAATGAGAACAACTATTTGATGTGGGCGATGACAATGGATAATCACATCAAAAGCAAAAAGCTATGGGGCTTTGTTAGTGGCTCCACTAATGAACCCCAACTCAAATTGACTAGAAGAGAAGGAGATCAAGTGAAAGTGTTGTCTAAAGAAGAAAAGTAAAAGGCTTTACAAAAATACCAAGATAAGTTGGAAGATTGGGAAGCAAGCAACACTCAAATTCTCTCATGGTTTATGAATACCATGGAATTTAAGATTGCCACCAACATCATCAAGTTCAAGAAGGCTTGCGATGCATGGATCTTCTTAAAGAATTTCTTCATTCAAAAGGTTATGGCTAGACTATATTATCTCCAAGACAAGGTACGTAATGCAAAACAAGGAGACAAAAGTGTGAGAAATTTCTATGGGGTTTTATCCCCTATTTGTGATGAAGTAGCCATGTTAGAACCTAAATGGGAAGGTTCGGCTATTGAAATGAGAAAAGCTCAAATAGAAAGAGAAAACCTTTTCTCTTTCTTTTATGGCCTCCGACTGGAATTTGAATAAGTTAGGTCATCTTTACTTCATAGGACCTCAATTCCTTTTATAAGTGATGATCTTGTGCAAATTTGCCAAGAGGAAACAAGACTTGGCATGCACAAGTCAAATGATGAGGTTCTTGCCAAGGCAAGACCCGAAAACTTTGTAAAAACATATAAATCCCCTCATTTTGAGAGGAAAAACAATGGAGAAGGACATCATGGAGGATACAAGGGAAAAATCATTTGTCATCATTGTAAGGAACTAGAACACATAAGACCAGATTACCCCAAATTTAAGAAGGTAGCCGCTCTACGTGAAGAAACTCAAGATATCAAAAAAAAGAAGGCAATTTCAATTATTTGACAATTGCTCAAATAACGGAGGCCGTTTCACACATCCTTAAAGCTACTTCTTCTACATCCGGTACCACCATATCTTCCTCTTCTTCTCCAGGTAAGTCCACTTGGATTTTGGATTCGGGAGTATCTTTTCATATAACATATAATGAATCCCTACTATCCGATTGCACCAATTCATACTTTTCATGTGTGTCAACCGCCAATGGTACCTCTTTAAAAGTCAAAAGTATAGGAAATCTTAAAGACACTTCGAAAAAAAATTGTTTCAAATGTAAGGGTTATTCCAAAATTAGATTTAAACATTTTTTCAGTTTCTCAAATTTCTGATAATGGGTGTAAAGTCTTCTTCTCATCTAAGGCTTGTTGGGTGCAGGATCTCCAGTGAGAAAAGCTAATTGGGCAAGGTCATAGAAGAGGAGATCTCTATTACATAGACTTTTTATGTCTACCCAAAAACTCTTTGTAATCATGTCAAAGACATGGAGTTAGATCTTTGGCATAAAAGATTAGGACATCCAAGTATATCAAACTATCTCATTTTCCATTTTGAATTTTTTTTTGTAAAGATAAAGATTTTGTATGCGAAGATTGTATACTTGGAAAAATGCAAATGATACCTTTTAGATCAAGAACTTCTTCATCTAGTGAAATCTTTGAACTGGTGCACTCGGATGTATGGGTCCCGCTCTTGTCATGTTAAAGGGAGGATATTCATATTATGTTAGATTCATAGATGCTTTCAGTAGACATACTTGGATTTTCTTCCTCAAGCTTAAATCAAAAGTTTTTCGTGTTTTAAAAATTTTCATAATCTTGTTATAAACCAATTTAAAACAAAATATTAAAGTATTCCACTCCGACTCAGGAGAGAGTTTCTTTTAAATGAATTTCAATCATATATGAAAACTCATGGAATTTTACACCAACGATCTTGTCCAAGGACTCCTCAGCAAAATGGTATTTCCGAAAGAAAGCATCGTCATATTATTGAGACTACTGAACCCTTTTTATCTTAAAGAATATTCCAAAACAATTTTAGGCCGAAGTTGTACTTACCGCAGTATACCTAATAAATAGAATGTCTTCTCAAGTCTTGGAAAACAAATCTCCAATTGAAAAAGTTTTTTAAAATTTCTTCCAACTTGAAAAGACTAAGGGTATTTGGATGTAAGTATTTTGTGCTTCTTGAAAAATATAACAAACTCTCTGCCAAAGCCATAAAATGTGTTTTTCTTGGATATGCTTAGAATAAAAAAGACTATCGATGCTATGATCAAACAAATGTCAAACTTTATGTTTCTATAAATGTTACTTTTCTTGAAAAAAAAACGGATTTGATTTTGAAAAAACCAAGGAAGAAACTGAGTATGCCTTTTTATTTAATTTATTACCTAAATCAAATAATGAAATTGTTAATGACGTTGAAAATTTTGAGTCTATTAATGACTCTAGTGAAGAAAGATAACCATTCCAAAATCTCTTACAGTATTCTAGACGAGATAATGGGGAGCATCCATGTGCTTTTGAAAGATATAATCAATCAACAAATACTGAGAAAACTAGTGTTAGAAGATCTGAACGAATCCATAGGCCTCCAACTATATTTGTGTCATATGAATATTTTACTCCAAACTATAAGGCTTGCTTTCTAACTATTCATTCATATCATGAACCATCTAACTACAATGAAGCTAAAAACATAGACGAATGGGTAGAAGCCATGAAGATAGAATTAGATGCACTGCATAAAGCTTATACCTGAACAATTCAACCTCTTCTCAAAGGAATAAAGACTATAGGGTGTAGACGAGTCATTAAAATCAAAACAAAAAGTGATGGGTCCCTAGAAAGGTATAAAGCACGATTAATTGCAAAAGGATAATCCCAGGAATATGGAATAGATTATGAGGAGACATTTGCCCTAGTAGCCCGTACGACCACAGTTAAGACTCTAGTTGCAGTAGCGTCCATTAGAAAATGGCCTGTTTATCAATTAGACATTAAAAATGCATTTCTAAATAGAAATTTAAATGAAGAAGTGTACATGGATCCTCCTCCCGGTTTGACTATTGAAAATGGCATGGTTCTTCGACTTCAAAAGGCTTTGTATGGGCTTAAGCAAGCCCCTAAAGCATGGTATGATCAGTTTAGTAATACTATATTGAACTTTGAATTTAAATATTGTTACACTGACACTGCTTTTTTTGTAAGATCTACAGGTACCTCATTATTATTATTATTTTGTATGTTGATGATATGATCATCACTGACAATGATCATAAGAAAATTGAAGAAATTAAAGTTATGCTTAAAAGGTCTTTTGATATGACTGACCTTGGTTTTTTGAGATATTTCCTAAGAATTGAAGTAGCTTACTCGCCAAGGAAATACATTTTATCTCAAATCAAGTTTACAACAAATATTATTGCACGTTCGGAAATCACTGACACAAAGTGTGCGGACACACTTGAGATGATAAATGCAAAAAAGAGAGCTAAAGATGGAGTATTATTAGATGATCCAACTCCTTATAGACAACTTATCGGATCGCTAATATACCTTTTTATTTCTAGACCTGACATTGCGCATGTAAACGATGCCAGCCAGTTTTAACATGCGCTCACATCAATTCACATGAGTGTTGTGTTGAGAATAGTTCGATACATCCAGAAAACTATTTCTAAAGGGTTATTATTATCCTCTTCCTCATATTTAAATCTTATTGCTTATACTGATTCTGACTGGGGAGGAGATCCCAATAATCGTCACTCAACTATTGGTTTTTGTGTCTTTTTAGGCGATTACCTCATTTCGTGGTGATGCAAGAAACAACAAAAGGTGTCTTTATCCTCCATTGAAGCTGAGTATAGGGCAATGGCTACAACAACCACCGTATTAAAAAAAGGAGTCCTCACGTTCAGCTGTGTAGGAAAAGAAGGAACGAAATAATGGAAGAAGAGGCTGCATGAAGAAAAGACGTCAGAGTCTCAATCTGCGTCTATCATTGTATTAATAATATATTGAGTACATAATTTTAGGGTACGAAAATACCCTCTAGCAACATCTTAAATTACATTACATAGTAACTTGATCTTGACCCGGTTCAGTACATGGATCGGGTCGGGTCCTATACATACACAAGTTGGGTCCAAGACCCAATAACGACTTCTTTTCAACCTCCCTCAAGTTATGCATGGTCCTGGACCATGAACAACTTGCCTTTCAGAAACCAAAATCTGTCCTTTGTCAGCCCTTTGGTGAAAATATCAGCAACTTGCTTTTTAGTTCGCACAAACATGGGCTCAATCTCTTTTTCTTCAACCTTTTTCCTAACAAAATGTTGATCTATCTCAATATGCTTTGCTCGACTATGATGAATGGGTTTGAAAGACATATTGATGGCACTTTGATTGTCACACAGTAGCAGTGACCGAGCAATTGGTTCTCCCATTTATGTTAGGAGGTGCCTTATCCATGTAGCTTCAGCAGTGGCAGCTGCCATCGATCTGTATTCAGCCTCAGTACTTGACCTAGCAACCGCCTTCTGTTTCTATTGCTCCAAGATACCATGTTCGATCCAATGAAACTACAATAACCAGATACTGATCGTCGTTCATCTGGATCACCCGCCCAATCAGCATCAGCATAAATAATGATCTCATGGCCGCCACCTGGATCTAATTCACTTTTCTTGTATACCAGCCCATCACCAATTGTACCCTTCAGATAACGAAGTATTCGTTTGACTGCCTCCATATGCAACGTATGAGGTTCATGCATAAACTGAGACACCTGATTAACCGAATACACTATATCAGGTCTAGTAAAAGTCAGGTATTGCAGCATGCCAACTATGCTACAATACTTAGTGGGATCTCCATATATATCCCCTTCTTTAGAACTCAGTTTCTGATGAATGACACTTGGAGTTGCTAATGACTTACAATCTGTCATGCCTGCCCTGCTGCGAATGTCCAACGTGTATTTGTGTTGAGTAAGTGTGAGTGTATCACATCTTTTATCAACTTCCACCCTAAGGAAATACCGCAGCTCCCCCAAATCTTTCATTTTGAATCTTTGATTTAATAACTTCTTTACCTCCTCAATGTGACTTTTGCAGTTCCTTGTGATGATGATATCATCTACATATATCAATAGAAGAGAAGTGACATCTCGTTCATTGTGAATGAATAACGAGTGATCCAGAAAGGACCGAGAAAAGCCATGCCTTTGTATCTCTAGTGAAAAACTCTCGAACCAAGAACGAGAAGCTTGTTTCAATCCATAGAGTGCCCTTTTTAGCTTGCATACATACTGCTTGGCGTCTCGTTCTGCATACCCAGTGGGTTGTTCCATGTAGACTTCCTCTTTTAAATCCCCGTGTAAAAATGCATTTTTTACATCTAACTGGCTCAATGTCCATCCATGTTCAATGGCTAGACTCAACACAATACGAATGGTTCTCATCTTAACCACAGGACTGAAAGTTTCATCGAAGTCTTGTCCTTGTTCTTGTGTGAATCCCTTGGCTACAAGTCTAGCTTTATACCTTTCGATGCTCCCATCTGGTTTATACTTTATCTTGTATACCCATTTTGACCCAACGACATTTCTATTTAGTGGTCTAGGCACAATCTCCTATGTCCCACATTCATGTAAGGCTTCCATTTCTTCATTCATTGCTTCGACCCATCTTCTAGAACTTGCAGCTTGATAGAACATGAGAGGCTCATGCTCTTTATTTATGGATGTCAAGAATAGCTGAAAATCCAATGAAATTTTTTTATAGCTTACCCACCAGTCAAGCGGATGTCGAATCCGTGAGGATCTTCTGATATCCATCATCTGTGGAGCAAGGTCAGAAGAACCCGTATCTGTACAAGGAATGGACGAGAGCTCTTTCTCTCGCCGGTGTATACAACACCCTTATACCTTGTTGGCTCCAAGTTTTGTGTGACAATCTCTTCTATTTGAGCTGCATTTGCTGATTCTTCATATATCTCCTTCTGACTGCAGTCTGTTGGGCAATCTTCCTTAGCACTGGAGAAGAGTTCTGAATTTAACCATGGGTTGTATACCTCAATGTTGGGACTTGAGTTAACAACATGAAGACTTGAATTAGTCGGTTGATCATCAAAATTCATTTCATCAAAAACTACATTTCTCGATATTTTGATGCGTTTACTTAATGGATCATAACACCTATACCCTTTGTAGTCTTCAGCATATCCCATAAACCTCCACTTTAAGGTTTTGTCTTGAAACTTATGTCTCAATGAGTTGTCAATGTGAACATAGCAAATAGACCCAAACACACGTAATTCATGATAATCGGGTTGTATGCCAAATAGAGAAAAATATGGTGACTTATTTTCTAAAATGGTCATGGGCAGTCGATTTATCACATGAACTATGGAATGAAAGGCTTCAGTCCATAGTGCTACAGGAAGATTGCTCCCGTGCATCATGCTCATTGCACTCTCAACAATATTCGATGCTTCCTCTCAGCAATCCCATTTTGTTGAGGTGTATGTGGGCAAGACACTCTTCTCTTTATCCCATTATGTTGAAGAAAACTAACAAAGTCACTAGAGGAAAATTCACCTCCTCCATCACATTGGAAATTGAGAATGCTGGTAGAGAAATGGTTTTGAACAAAGGAATAAAATTTCTGAAACAATCCAAAAATTTCTGATTTGTGCTTCATGAAAAATATCCACGTATAGCGTAAGTAACTATCAACGAAAATAAAATAATATTTACTGCCAGAAAGAGAAGCAATTGGGGCAGGACCCCAGACATGAGAACATATGACCTCAAAGGGCCTTGAAGCTCTCTTATTAATGGAATTGAATGGCAAAACACGACTCTTACATAAATGACAACTAGAACACTTTATATCCATGACTTATGAACTCAGACTGGACTTACGAATTAGATTATTCGAGACAAGTTTTTCAATAAAATGACGACCACAATGGCCCAGACGACTATGCCAAAGTCTTGGCTTATTACATTTAGAAATGACAAACACAAACTCAGAAGGAGCGAGAAATTGATGTTGTTGAGGCTTCAAGGATGAATAGTCAAAATGAACAGAGGAAGGATCTTCTTGAAAGATGTACATGTTGCCCCATCTTTTTCCCTCAGCGAATGTCTTCCTCGTGCGAAGATCCTTAACATAAACAGAAGAGGGAGTAAATTCAATTGAAGCATTAACATCATCAACAAGTTTTAAGACGAACAATGTTCTTTTGAATATTAGGAGCATGAATAACGTTTGGAAGATTAAGAGAGGACTTGGACATGAGTATAATGGCATTTCCAATATGTGAGATGGAATGATGAGAACCATCTCCCGTGACTATGCTATTCTTACCAACATAAGGAGTGGGATTCAAGAGTTTACCCGCATCACCCGTGACATGAGTCGCTGCTCCGGAGTCGACGTACCAAATGCCTTTATCATTTTATTTCATATTCAAGCCTGCCAACAGCAACTCTTTTACTTCTCCATCCCTCCTAGCCTCAGCTTGTGGAGTTTTTCCCTTGTTTTGAGGGTTGAACCAACAATTTGCTTTAATATGCCCTTTTTTATTACATAAAAAGCAGGTGGGAATGGGCCTTTATCCTTGTATATTGGGCGTTAGAAGTATACCACGACCTCCAAAGGTATTTCTCCCTTGGCCACCCTTTCCTCGAAAGAAATTTCCTCTACCTCTACCATAAGTCATTCCCGTGGCCAGCACATCTTGGGTTCCTGAATGTCCATGAATGTCTTCAGAAGATCCTTTCAGAGTCATTTCATATTGCAATAGTTTGGCATGAAGGTCTTCAAACTTTGGAAGTTCTGGTAAACATAATAAAGTCGTCGTCATAACATGATAGTCTGGCCCCAACCCACTCAAGGTTTGTTGTACCTTATCCTTTTCACTGACAAGACACCCCACAATAGCCAGTTGATCCGTGATGCCTTTCATTTTGTTCAGGTATTCCATAATAGACATGGAATCTTTCTTCAACATTTGAAATTCTTGCTTGAGAAACATGATTCTCGCTTGAGAAACATGATTCTCGCCTCAGAGATCTGCGAATATGTCCGAACTAGCTTGTCCCACAGCTCTTTGGCCGAACAATCATCAGGGATGGCTACAAGAACCTCCTGTGAGAGAGTTAAAGTGATGTATGCCACTAACGATTGATCCCTTTTCATCCAAGTAACATATTCTGGATTCTTGAGAAGAACAATAGATTGCGCCCCTTTATCGTCCATCTTTTCCTGCGAAGTGAACTCTGGAGGGGGTGGGACTGATTCATCCAGATGACCAGAGAAGTCCTGACTCCTTATGAACTGAACAATCTGTCTTTTCTAGGTTAAGAAGTTGGAATTGTTCAGTTTTTCAGAGACTAGTTGACCGAAAAAGTTAGAGGAGAGGCCTGACTGCGGATGAGGGGAATCCATTTGAGAGGAAAGTAAATTATGACAGAAATCGGCACAGAGATATGAAAGAAAGTTATGACAGAGAATAAAAGCTTGACAGGGAATGAGATAATATTCAGATAGAAAATGAAATAGATGATCGTACATACTATTTCAGAACTGTGTAAGACACACAGTAGATCTGAAATAATATTCAGATATGTGAGGCAAATAATAGAGAGCTCGTGCAGACAGAAGAAACGAGAAAGGATAGATGACCAGCAGGTATAAAGAATAAAAGGAATGGAAAGGGAAGCTCGACTTTTGCGTGATACAGGAGAAAGGGAATCAGATTCACGTGCCAAAGCAAATCACGTGAAGAGTTAGAAAGGAAAACAAGGGGAGAAGGACCAGGTTCACGTGACTAGGCAGATCACGTGAGAGGATAGAACTCGGCTTTGACTTTTGCGTAAAAAGGGAAGACAGTTAGAAACAGAATCCACTAAGTGACAGCAGACTGAATATGTTTCAGATCTACGATGGAAGGAGTAGAAGAGTGTTATCATCGCAAAATTTATCCCCTCCCTTGCGAGAAAGAAATGAATTTTGTGAGTCAAACTCGACCAAAATTTTGAAAATGATTTTGAAAATTTACTCGCCTCCGTTTTTAAAATTTGCGGGAAAATTCCGTGGAATGGGATCCGCCTGTCGGTACGAGGTTCAACCGTTCCTGACGCCTTTACCAGGGGTAATTGAACCAAGGATCAATTACGTGCTTTAATTTGACTCAAATAGCTAAATTATGCTCTATTTTTACTAGAATGCACAAAGAATCAGGCTTGTGCTATGAAATTTTTAAAAAATGCAAGTTTGAGAAACTATGATGTTTGCTTTGGAAAATTGAAATGCATTTGGAAAATGATTGGAAAAGTGCTTGAAATTGGAGTTTTTGGGAAAATCATTGAATTTCATTGGAAATCAGAAATTTGCATTGAAAAGTGATTTCTCAGGAAAACTTGAAAATCTGAGAAAATTGGTTTTGAGATTGGAAACTTGGAATTGCTTTTATAAGAAAATGGATTTGAGAATCTTGAGAAAATCTAAGAAATTTATTGGAAAATGACTTTTGAAATGGAAAATAAATTCTCAGGAAAACTGGAAAATATGAGAAAATCGATTTCTGAAAACTTGGGATTTTGAAATTTAAGAATTTGAAAACATAGGAAAATCTTGATTTGAACTTGGGAAATGCTTTGAAATGTCATTTGAAAACTTAGGATTTTGAGAAAATCAGATCCTGAGAAAGACTTGGAAATTCTTGAGAAAATTGAATTTTCTGAAATTGAAATTGGAAAATGAGTTTGAAAATAATGCAATTTGAATGATATGAATGAATGAATATGAATTTGAAAAGGGAATTTCATTGAGGAATTGGGAAATCCTTTTGAAACTTTGAGAAATGCAGTGCATTTTTGAAGTTAGCCTAAGAGTGTAGGCTGAATGTGGCTGATATAAAGATCATAAATCTTGGTTTTCTTCGTATTCTGACTATGGCCATAAATACGAATCCCACCGAGTTTATAAACTCCATAAGAGCTTGTGCACGTGCCATTCGTGTAAACCATAGTGGATTTGAAATAAATGCACAAGAATCATACATCAAATATTGAAATTTGCATAAATTAAACTATATGCAATGCAACCCTATTCTAAGCAGAAAAGTAACTCTTATTCCAAATATTACATTATTTTATTACATTGAATTGAAATAAAATAAAGAAATAAAATGGCTAAGTCTTCTTCTTGAATATTCCTGCAAAACTGGAAAATAAAATTAGCACAAAAATGTAGGTTTTTCTGAATTTATCCGAAAATATGGAGAATTATCGGATATTATTCAGATATAAACCCAAATTCATACCCCCTTTGATATAAACATAATAAATAATGAATAAATTTTGAAAACAAACTTGAAAATTCGAAGTTGGGGTCAAAATGACCAAAATACCCCTGATGACCTTGAAATCAGGGTTTTCTGAAAGAATTTTTATAAATTTTGGAATTTTGAAAATCAAATGAAATAAATCAAGCATAATATGATAAAATATGATGATATGCATGAAATTTTGGAGAATTAGAAATTGAAATTTCGAAATTTAGGTCAAAATGACCAAAATACCCCCGATAACAAGACTATGGCCTTGAAACCAGGGTTTTCTGAAATAAATTTTGCAAAATAGAAAAATATGAAATGCAAATGAGATTAAAATTAACCCTAATATGATTCTACATGCTTATGTACATGATAAAAACCCTAACATGGCGAAAATATCATAAAATATCGAATTTAACTTTATTTTCGCTTCTGAATTTGAAGATAAACTAACACATGGAGCAAATGAACTTGGAATTAAACCAAATTTGGCATGGACAACTAAATTAACCCTAGAAACATAATGAAGCTCGAAAATCTATTTTTTTGTATTTTTAAATATGGAAATTCAAATAAAAACCCTAAATTTTGTGATTTTTGCCTAAAATGTTGATTCTAAAGGAGATTTAGGATATCAAACTTCCATAAAAATTTCCCAAATTTTATGGGGTGACAGAGGACAGTAAGGAAAGGATTTTTGCCTTTTACACTTTCTGGTTTTGACCTATGGTCGGAGCTGTTCCACTCCGGCAAGTCGGATCGGAATCCGACGACTCTAGGATTTAGGGGAAACAGACAGGTTTCGGGAGAAAATGTGGGAAAAATAGCAAAAAGATGGTAAAAAAGTTTAAATTGTGGGAAAATGTCCCTGACAAACATAGAAAAATTTGATCTTTTGACACCCTTGGGATTCGGGTTACGGTTTGGAAAAGGCCACACTGTTATCAGAGACCTAAATCTCTGGAATTTCTGGACATTGGAATCTGTTAGACAGAAAGAGAAAATCCGGGAAAAATAATTAAACAGATCCAAAAATTCCCACATTTTGGGATATGACATTAAATTATGTTAGGAACAACTTTAATGTTGAAAGTTTTTGCAGACGGGTTACAGATTTGGCGGACTTGATGCATTAGGGTCTGTCTATACCCTGACAAAGGAAAATTGATATTTTCCCAGGGGTCTGAGAAATCCGATTTTTTTAAGAAAGAAAAACTGCTTGGAAAAACATAAAAATTTCCAGATCACTAGTAGATTCAACGATGAATCCACTATGATTTTTGGATGATGATCCGGATCTCCCACAAGGGTGGTGCCGGAGGTTTTTGTCTACTAAAGATGGATCTGGAATTCCCAGTGAGTTCGAAATCCAAACTCAGTTTTGGATTTATTTAATGGGACTATAAAATTCAAAGGGAATCAAATTTTCGGCAGAAAATTAACAACAAGTAAACCTAATTAACCTAATTTTTTTGAGATTTATGAATGAGAACTCGCACATGAAATAATGATAGTATTATGGCTACAACTTATAGATTCTAAATTAAATACAAACCAAAACCATACAAAATGAACAACATGAATAATGAGACTAGAATAAATGCAATACTTAAATATGAACCTACATGGAATATGAAAATAAAAATAAAAAATAAAAATTGACAGGGATATGATTCTGTTTTGATGTTGGCTCTAAAATGAGAGATTCGATCCAACCGGTGGATGAACCTCTTATTTCACTAGCCTCAATAGACAAGGTGATTATCACATCTACTTGATTTAAAACTAGGAAAGAGACATTCATGTGATTTCGAATCTGACTTTTAACTTGATTCCATGACATTTATATAAAAGGAAATCCAAAGACCCCCAATCCATGGATTCCATGGATGAACATCGTAGGGGCTTTATTAATAGCTAATAGAAATCACAAATCAAGAGAATAGTGGCTCACCTTGAGGAGGAGTCTGCTGCAATGAAAAGGGCTGGCTGGAACAAGGTTGCAAGGAAGGTTGGGCTGCAAGTAGTATCTTGATGGTGCTGGACTGGTGGTGAAGGTAGAAGACTGCAGTTGTTGAAGGAAGTGACTGGATTTGCTTGAAGATTTCCTTTGATGTTGCGAAGCTTGAAGGGGACTGGACTCGGCTGCAATAAGGAAGCTATGATAAAGGCGGTTGTAGATGGCTGGAGGCTCCCTTTGATGCCGCAAAGCTTGAAACTGGTTGGATCCGGAGGAGGCTGAAGGATGTTGCTGGGCTTCAAGGTGGCTGGAAGATGTTATAGTTGTTGGAGGAGACTAAGGATGGCAGCTTGTGAAGGAGAGAGGGAGCTGAGGATAGAGGTCAAGATGCACAGCCGTATGTGCCCTTTTTGTTATAACTTAGGAAAAATAAAACCAAAGACCTATGTTTCTAATGAAAAAAATGGGTTAATGGGAGATGAAGGTGGCTGTCAAAGTGTGGTTGACGCAGGTGGCTGGAGAAGGGAGGTGTTGTTTGCTGTGGCTACAAGCTGGTGGCTGTTGTGGATCCCTGGTGGAGCTGGCTGCAACAGTTTGAAAATCGGAGGTGGTTGCACCCAATGAAAGGCCTTCACATACTGTAATGGCTGGTGGCGGTCAGCTGCTACCAAAAACAATGATGGAGCCGGTTGATACTCCAAGGGAGTTGCTGAAGCAAAGGAGTTGGAGGATGCAGATGCTGTGATCGATGGCTGCAATGGTGCTGTGCATGGAGGCTTCCAGTTGGTGCTGCTGAGGGCTGCAAGGGTGTTGTTTCAATGGCTGGAAGCTGCAGCCAAGGGGTGAGAAAGAGAGAGTTCAAGGGAGAGAGAGAGAGAGAGAGACGTGAATTGAGCTTGGGAGGCCAGCCGTTCTTTTTTTTTCTTTTGTTTTTGATTGGTAACTTAGGAAAGATGATATCTTTCCCTAAGTTACCATTGATTAATGAAGAAGGCTGTGTAATGCCCAAGGCTACAGCCGTATGGCTTTGGAGGAAGAAAAGAGTAAGGAAGGGAAGAAGGAAAAGGAAAAGGAAAGAAGAGGGGAGAAAGAAAAGGAAAGAAAGGGAGGAAAAGGAGAGGGAAAGAGGAAGAGAAGGGGCTGGATAGGGTATACGTGAGTGGCTGGGAGAGGAAAGAAAGGAGGAAAGAAAGAAAGAAAGAAAAAGAAAGAAGAAAGAAAGAAAAGAAAGAAAAAAAGGAAAGTAAAAAAAAATAAAAATAAAAATAAAAAATAAAATGGAGGAAGAAAGAAAGGAAATGGGCTAGGGTGGTCGACCCCCTTGTGGGTCCCACCTTAGGAAAATAAAATAATAAAAAAATAAAACAAACAAAAAAAATAAAGAAAAAGGTAAATTTTTTTTTCTTTTTTTATAAATTAAAACAAAAAATGCAAATGGATGGGCCATCTCAGAGTGGGTCCAAATTCCACTTTTGAAATTCATTTTGACGATTAAAGGGGTAAAATAGTCTTTTCAGAAACTTTCCAGATGAAACGAGCTATTTTTGGCTGTTTTTGAAACGAGCTCGGATTTTGAAGTTCAATACCTCGTTGCGAAGCAAATCCAATGTAGAATTTAAAAATTTAATTTTGGAAGAAATCCAAATTGTTTTTGTTCGGAAAATGCTTCCAAATCTATTTTCAGACAAAACGAGCTATTTTTGGCAGTTTTTGAAACGAGCTCGGATTTTGAAGTTCAATACCTCGTTGCGAAGCAAATCCAATGTAGAATTTAAAAATGTAATTTTGAAAGAAATCCAGATTGTTTTTCTCGAGAAAATATTTCCAAACGAAATGAGCTATTTTTGGCAGTTTTTGAAACGAGCTCGGATTTTGAAGTTCAATACCCCGTTGCGAAGCAAATTCAGTGTAGAATTCAAAAAATTTGAGTTTGAAATAAATCCAGATTATTTTTCTTGAGAAAATATTTCCAAATTTAGACTCTCGGGGGTAAAAATGTCAATTTTGGAAACCCAGGGTTTGAAATTGATTTCTGAAAGTTTTTAAAACTCGATCTGGATTGAAATTTATAAAACTGGAGTTCTGGACTTCGAAAATGGAATGAAATGTGATGAAATGTTATGAAATGCTGAGAAATGATATGAAATGATGAGAAATGACATGAAATGCTATGCGAAATGCTAACTCTGAATGAAGAATTTTGGATGTCAGACCCCGATTGACACTTGTATCATTTCAAAAAGTGTTAAAATTGACAAAATTTGCAAAAATGGTTGAAGAAATGATTTTCGAGCTCTGCCAAGCTAGAGTGACACTAGAAATTAGGGTTTGAGCTAGATTAAACTGAAATGAACTGAATTGAGCTGGGTTTTAGAGTTTCAGAACTCAAGTGAACTGATCAGACACTGACACAATTGACCTTTCCGACTAAATTTTCAAGAAAAGCTGCCATTTTTAGAGAAATGGCTCAGAATGGTCACTGAAGTGAAGTGAATTACGAACTTGAGCTGGCTTTGAGCTAAAAAAAAAGGTCAATAATACTGACATGAACTAAAATCGAAGCTCAAACACTAGCTCAATTGACTAAACTCGGATCAATTTCAGCTAAAAGAGCTGAAATGGACTGAAATGGGCTCCTGGACACTTAGAAATGGTTTTGAACTGAAATTGGAGTGCTTGAACTCCTGGTGAGCTCAACTTAGACTCTGGGGAACATGACTGACTGGGAATGACTGACTCGAAGACAATTGGTTTGGATTTGAGTGAGAAATGAGCTCATTTCTGAAGAAATGATCCCATTCTGGCAGGAATGGTCAAAAATGAAAATGGTTTATTCATTATGAGCTCAGATGAGCTTGAGATGACTGATATTCTAACTGTCTTGAACTGACCAATGAGCTTGGTTGACTCCGACCGACTGGGGTCCGGGATGACCTAGGGGTAAAATGGTAATTTTCCTAATGAAAATGGGTAAAATGGTGATTTTCTGAAACTGACTCGGGGTTTGACTCCTACACTGACCTGACAGGGTTGGCATTGCCTGAGGAGGATTGTTTGAGAATGAGTGAGGAAAATTTGGGGTGTTTACAAAGAGGAAGAATAACTTGACAGAAAAAGAAAAAGAATAATAATTTGTCGACGAGGAGAGAAAGTCGACTTTTCACGTTGACAGAATGAAGTCGAGACAGCTCTTCACACCCAGAAGTCAAGCTGCTATGATACCATATTAGAAAAAGGAGTCCTCACGTTCAGCTGTGTAGGAAAAGAAGGAACGAAATAATGGAAGAAGAGGCTGCAGGAAGAAAAGACGTCAGAGTCTCAATTTGCGTCTATCATTGTATTAATAATATATTGAGTACATAATTTTTTGGTACGAAAATACCCTCTAGCAACATCTTAAATTACATTACATAGTAACTGGATCTTGACCCAGTTTAGTACATGGATCGGGTCAAGTCCTGTACGTACATAAGTTGGGTCCAAGACCCAATAACGACTTCTTTTCAACCGAAGTTGTGTGGATGAGAGCATTACTTTAAGATATGAGAGTTGATATTTTAGAGCCTTCAAAATTATGTTGTAACAACAAAAGTTCCATATACATTGCCAGCAATCATACCTTTCATGAGCGAACAAAACATATTGAAATGGATTGTCACTACGTTCGTGAAGAGTATTTGAAGGGGACAATTATTTTACCCTATGTTCAGTCTGAGTTTCAGATTGCAAATTTCTTCACCAAAGCCCTTCCTCTACCAAGATTCTAGTATCTTCTTATCCTGATTGAGCAAAAAATGAAATACCTCATCAAAGGAGGCTCAGGTTTATACCCTTATCCTGATTGGGCGGAAAATGAAATACCTCATCAAAGGAGGCTTCGGTTTGTACCCTTATCCTGATTGGGCGGAAAATGAAATACCTCATCAAAGGAGGCTCAGGTTTATACCCTTATCCTGATTGGGCAGAAAATGAAATACCTCATCAAAGGAGGCTCAGGTTTGTACCCTTATCCTGATTGGGCAGAAAATGAAATACCTCATCAAAGGAGGCTCAGGTTTGTACCCTTATCCTGATTGGGCGGAAAATGAAATACCTCATCAAAGGAGGCTCAGGTTTGTACCCTTATCCTGATTGGGCAGAAAATGAAATACCTCATCAAAGGAGGCTCAGGTTTATACCCTTATCCTGATTGGGCGAAAAATGAAATACCTCATCAAAGGAGGCTCAGGTTTGTACCCTTATCCTGATTGGGCGGAAAATGAAATACCTCATCAAAGGAGGCTCAGGTTTGTACCCTTATCCTGATTGGGCGGAAAATGAAATACCTCATCAAAGGAGGCTCAGGTTTATACCATTATCCTGATTGGGCAAAAAATGAAATACCTCATCAAAGGAGGCTCAGGTTTATACCCTTATCCTGATTGGGCGGAAAATGAAATACCTCATCAAAGGAGGCTTAGGTTTGTACCCTTATCCTGATTGGGCGGAAAATGAATGGAATCCTCGAAGGAAGAAACCATGATGGAACCTTCGGATCTCCGCACAATGAGTCCGATAGGGGTTTTGCAAAAGGATGAAATTGGGGTCCCTAAAGCTTGAAAAGGGGTTTGATTTTGGGCGCCTCATTGCTGAGACTAAATAACTTTTGAAATTGATGACCTTTTGCGAGAAAATTATTGGTGGCTTAACCTCAAGCCGAAATTGGACTATCTATGGTGGGACAGTGGGGACACAGGGAAGTGTGCGAATCTGAGAGCCCATGCGCTCAGATTATACCAACAGAAGGAAAGGAATCTTGAAAACTCCCGTTATTAAGTCCTTAAAAGGGATAACAACTGATGTCAGGGTGCACCAAAGATGAACCTCAAACTCGGGCTTCACGTCAGGATGGCTAGAAAATATTGTCAGAATGTTTTAAAAATTATTGTTGATTCAAAATAATTTAAAATGATGCACATTGTTTTGAAAATAATCCCTCTTTTCTACCTGAAGTATTACCTTCGACTGGGCTTAACTCCGTAGAATCAAGATTCAAATTCAAATTTCTTGCAATTGACTTTCTTTTAAGGAAGCTATCAATTTCCTTGATATGAGCAGAAAAGAGAATATTCTTGACATTGTGAAAGCAATTGGTGAAAGAATATTGATAATAGAATTTCACAAAATTTAAGAAGATTCTTTGGCAAATTTGGCGGTCTGATATCCTGGGATTCTTTCCTCATGATTATCTTTCTGTCCACTTTTTTCTTTTTTGGCAGAATTGAAGCTCTCTTGGATTTTTTTTTGGGGATTTTATTACATCATCCTTCATTTTGGAGATGTCCTGACTTTTCTCTCTCTCTCTTTTTTTTTTAGAAGGGTACGTCACAAACTCCTTCATCTCAGAGATGCTCCGATCCTTCTTTTCTCTCAGGGATTATATTGACGGTTATTGGCTCTTTGGTTGGAAATCTCTTGATGATAGCAGAAATTAAATATCCTTTAGGGTTTGTCGGGAGGCCCATCGCAGTCGCCTTCATCTTGACGGTGCTCTGAACTTTCCCTGGAAGGATCCGTCACAAACTCCGTCATCTTGGAGATGATTCGAATCTTCTTTGGCCCCGGGGGTCTACTCGCCTAATTCGCCTTCATCTTGACGACAGTTGAGAGATCCTTTTGCAGATATTTAATTGCAGCTTTAGGTGATTGAGGAGATGTAGGGATTGAATGGATTTTTCTATATCACCCAGGATATTTCGACTGCTTTATTTTCCAAGAATGATCTTTAAAAATGTGCCATTGACTGCGATCAATACCGATCACTTATGGTTTTGCAACAATATTGAATTTCCTTTGCTGGCCATATCGGGGATTTATTCTTCATCCTTTTGGTTGGCCAATAGAAAAATTTTGAATTTTGAATCCTTCTTCGCGAAAGCTTTGTCCTTTCGAAAGTAATACTGAAGGTATTCTGAAGTAATGTTTTTGTATAATAAAAATTTTGAAATCAACAAATATTTAATGACAAATTGGCAAAATGTTCTTGAAATCCTTGGTGAGAGCAAGCATCTGAAGCACAACGCAACGCACCCATGACAAAAATTTTCTTCTCCTTTCCCCAAAGGAGAAGATTCAGAAATTGGAAATAGGAATTACTCCTCTCTTCCCTGAAGAGGAGGTGTTTACAAAACGAACTTTCGAAGAGAAATTAAGCTTTCGTCAAAACTTCCTAACATTAGGCTTCTCTTATGGAAAGGGGGCCGGTAATGATGAGGTCGGTGAATCGGTCATGAAGGAACGAGTCCATCACACTCTCCCTGAAAAGAGGGTCCTTCACGATGAAATGGCCTAGTACGAAATTATGGTCACAAGGAAAGCGAACTTCCGTCGAAGCTCTCCCTGAACTAAGGGTTCCTTGTGTGAAATTGGAATTTTGTTTTGCAAACGGTTCACAAAGACACGAGTCCCTTCAAACTCTCCCTGAAAAGGGGCTAAGTGAACGAATTGGATAGCATGCGAAAAGAACGAACTCCCTCGAACTCTCCCTATAAAAAGGGTCTCTCGCAAGAGAAATTTATTGGAATTGGTATTGGATGACCAAAAGGGTCAAATTTTGGAAATTGGAATTTTGAAACTTGATATTTGAAATTGGAAATTGGAAATTGGAAATTGGAAATTGATAATTGAAAATTGGAAATTAGAAATTGGAAATTGGAAATTGATTGGCTAAAAAGGTCAAAATTGTGAATTGGTTTACTGAGAATGACATGGGTTCTATAGGGATTCAGCCTAAGAACGACATTGGTTCAATTGAGAACGACATTGGTTCACTAGGAACAACATGGGTTCGATAGGTATTCAGCCTACGAACAACATTGGTTCAATTGAGAATGACATTGGTTCACTAGGAACGACATGGGGTCGATAGGTATTCAGCCTACGAACGACATTGGTTCAATTAAGAACGACATTGGTTCACTAGGAACGACATGGGTTCGATAGGTATTCAGCCTACAAACGACATTGGTTCAATTAAGAACGACATTGGTTCACTAGGAACGACATGGGTTCGATAGGTATTCAGCCTACGAACGACATTGGTTCAATTAAGAACGACATTGGTTCACTACGAACGACATGGGTTCGATAGGTATTCAGCCTACGAACGACATTGGTTCAATTGAGAACGACATTGGTTCACTAGGAACGACATGGGTTCGATAGGTATTCAGCCTACGAACAACATTGGTTCAATTGAGAACGACATTGGTTCACTAGGAACGACATGGGTTCGATAGGTATTCAGCCTACCAACGACATTGGTTCAATTAAGAACAACATTGGTTCACTAGGAACGACATGGGTTCGATAGGTATTCAGCCTACAAACGATATTGGTTCAATTAAGAACGACATTGGTTCACTAGGAACGACATGGGTTCGATAGGTATTCAGCCTACGAACGACATTGGTTCAATTGAGAACGACATTGGTTCACTAGGAACGGCATGGGTTCGATAGGTATTCAGCCTACGAACGACATTGGTTCAATTAAGAACGACATTGGTTCACTAGGAACGACATGGGTTCGATAGGTATTCAGCCTACGAACGACATTGGTTCAATTAAGAACGACATTGGTTCACTAGGAACAACATGGGTTCGATAGGTATTCAGCCTACGAACGACATTGGTTCATTTGGAACACTATCAGTTCAATGAAGAACGACTATCAGTTCACTTGGAACACTATCCGTTCAATGAAGAACGACTATCAGTTTGCTTGGAATATTATCAGTTCAATGAAAAACGACTATCAGTTCGCTTGGAACACTATCAGTTCGATGAAGAACGACTATCAGTTCGCTTGGAACACTATCAGTTCAATGAAAAACGACTATCAGTTCGCTTGGAACACTATCAGTTCAATGAAGAACGACTATCAGTTCGCTTGGAACACTATCAGTTCAATGAAGAACGACTATCAGTTCGCTTGAAACACTATCAGTTCAATGAAGAACGACTATCAGTTCGCTTGGAACACTATCAGTTCGATGAAGAACGACTATCAGTTCAATGAAGAACGACTATCAGTTCGCTTGGAACACTATCAGTTCAATGAAGAACGATTCTCAGTGGGAATAATATCAGTTCAATGAAGAATGACCATCGGTTCACTTAGAACACTGTCAGTTCGATGAAGAACGAATATCAGTTCACTTGGGAACACTATCAGTTCGATGAAGAACGACTATCAGTTCACATGGAACCCTATCAGTTCAATGAAGAACGACTATCAGTTCACATGGAACACTATCAGTTCAATGAAGAACGAGGACTATTATATAGAGTTGGATTGCTTCTATGAACGGTTTCAGGATTATCCCCTTATCCTGAACGGGGATAGAAATTGGATGACTCGAAGGTCGAAATTGACATAATTAATATTGAACTTGAATTCTGATGAAAGGTCAGCGTGAAGACTGCACCTAAGAGATCGAATAACGCGACCAATGGGCAAGACACCAACACGAGTGTTAGATTTTTAAAGGGTACCAGTACGAGCACTGGATTTTGAAAACGTACCAGTACAAGCATTATGTTTTGAAAGATTACCAGTACGAATACTGGGTTTTGGAAGATTACCAGTACGAGCGCTGGATTTTGGGAGATTACCAATACGAGCACTGGATTTTGAGAGATTACCAATACGAGCACTGGATTTAGAAGAATTTACCAACACGAACCTTGGATTTTGAAAATCTTACCAGTACGAACACTGGATTTTTGAAAATTTACCAGTACGAACACTGGATTTAGAAAATTTTTACCAGCACGAACCCTGGATTTTGAAAATCTTTTCAGCACGAACACTGGATTTTTGAAAATTTACTAATTGATTTTGATAGAAGATTTTCAGTCTTCACCCTCACGACGACTTGGACAACTGTCGGGGTCTCAGGATTTATCCCTTAACCTGAAGGGGAAGTTCAGGTTTATCCCTTAACCTGAAGGGGAAATGAATTTGATGCAAATGAATGTAAATGGATGCAAATGAATGCATGTAAATGTAAATGAATGCAAATGTATGCAAAATGATATAAATGAATGCACATGTATGCAA
This sequence comes from Nuphar pumila, assembly GCF_984573655.1. NCBI lineage: Eukaryota > Viridiplantae > Streptophyta > Magnoliopsida > Nymphaeales > Nymphaeaceae > Nuphar > Nuphar pumila. Next base: position 144,551,857 of record NC_143250.1, on the reverse strand, counting down.
AATGAGAGATTTGTTTGATCCTGCCTGCATACATAATGTTTTGAAGACAAATTTTAAAATAATGCCCCAGTGTAACTGGGAAAAAAGGATTTGACCATTATTGAGGAAAATATATTAAGGAATTACAAAGGATGGAATAGAGGATTTAAGTATAGAAAATTTTCAAATGTTGATCATTGATGGGGTCTAATAATTCCATACCATCGGCATTGATGAGCAGATATGAATTGCAGAGTAATGCTTCATCAACAACATAGGGACCTTCCCAATTCGGCGACCATTTGCCACCCAGACGGTGCTTGAGGTAGGCCGTTGATCTGAGCACTAGATCATTGACTCAAGATTTTCTTTGAATGATAAATTTTGCATATTGTTTGGCTATCCTCTGACGATATGATTGAGTGTGCTTTGTTGCTCTGAGTCTTCTTTCATTGAGCAAATCAAGTTGTACCAGTCGCTGCTGCTAATACTGATCAAGCGATAACTCCAGCAGTGATGCGAACTTCAAGGCAGGTTTCTGAACATGTAGAGGCAATACTACTTCAGTTCCGTAGACAAGTTCTGACGGAGTAGCATTAGTTGGAATACAAATGGTGGTTCTGTATGCCCATAATGCATCATGGATCTTCTCATGCCAATTATGGCCTGTTTCCAAGGTTCGCTCCAGGATTCGAATCAAAATCTTATTGGTGGCCTCTGCCTGACCATTCCTTTGAGGATAATAATGAGCGGAGAAACGATGCTGAATTCTGAACTTTAAGTCAAATGTCCTCATTCTCTTATTCTTGAAATGACTCTCATTGTCTGACACGATATCGTGCGGTATGCCGAAACAACAATATTCTTGTGGATGAATAAGACCATGTGTCGACCTTCTATTATACGCAAAGTGATAGCTTCGACCCATTTAGTGAAATATTCTGTTGCGGCAAGAAAATATTTGTAGCTGTTTGAAGCAGGAGTGATGGGGCCCACAACATCAAAGGCCCACATAGAAAATAGCCATGGAGAGATGGCGATTCGCAAATATGTTGCTGGCGCATGAATAGAAGGTGCATGTATCTGGCATAGAGCACACTTCTTCACAAAATGGTAGCAATCTTGCTGCATAGTCTTCCAATAAGATCATGCCCGGATGATTTGCTTGATAAGAGTTTGGTAGCCGATGAGTCTACTGCAAATGCCTTCGTGTACCTCCTGGACAACTTCTTTGGCTTCATCTTCGTCTAGGCATCTGAAATATTTAGAACTGAATCCACGATGATAGAGGACATCGGCAATAATAAAATATCGGGCAGACACATGCCAAATCGCTCGTTACTCTTACCAGTGATATTCTAAGAGAAGGAGACAGATGTCTTCTTTTTTATGGGAGCCTTTCTGAAACAGTCCTTAGCTTACTCAGACATCATCCTAATCATCATTTTCTTGAACATCTGATATGTAGTAGGATCAATGCCATCCCTATCATTCAAACTCTGTCTTCTGGCAGATCTTGGAGAATCCATTTCTTCTTGCCTGCTTCTAAAATCGCTGATGCCCTGATACAGTGGTGTCTTCTTGCTTGATCTGATCTGAACCACTTGGGAATACTGATGCTCTTTGTAGAATGGATGATTAAATTTCGATGATGAAGATTCAAGATAGAAATGAATATAGTAAAAATATTTGATGAGAATTTGATAGATAATTGAAAGAACATCCCATTACTAGGGATTGGGTCACCGCTGGAGTCACGACAATTATGTTGTCATTCTTTGCAAGGAGAACGAACAACTGCAAATATGCCTTGTCACCTAGGCGAGGTTATCAAACCATGATAGAATGAAAATTGAAGGATTTTTTTTTTCTTTATTGAAGGAAAAATATGATTGCATCAATAGTGGACTTGAGAAAGAGGGAGTATATAGACAGTCTGTCACCACTCTTAACGATCAACAGAGACACGAGGACCAAGGAAAAGAGTGAGAATGATGAAAGAATCCCAGCCATATATGGCAGAATGGTATGTTTCAGACCATTGCGCTGATGTAAGGTCAAACTTTGGCATAACCCCTGATAGTAGCTGAGCTTCTACGCGCTTTTGTCTCTGAGAGAATTGCCTGATGCATCACTCTGGATAGTAGTAGGTACAGGAAAATGGGCCAAGTAGCTTGAATCTCTTGCCATATGCATAGGTGTATCTGGGAGGTGATAATTCTCGATCAAAGTAGTCCCACACCACTTCTTCTTCCTACAGATAATCGATCATGAATCGGTACCGCGCAACTGGAAGAAGTTCCTTGCCATTGTATCTGAACGAACTAGCTCTAGTCGGCACATGCTGAAGGAACCAAGACTGAAGAGCATAGGTACATCCCTCGACTAGGATGGACTCTCCAAGTGTGAAGTGGGTCAATCCTCTGTATAGAAAAGCAAGCGCGGCCATGGCTATCGAGAGACGGCTGGTCTGTCAACTTCCTTATCTTCTCAAAAGCTAAACTATTCTGACATCCACATAATTCTGTCCATCTGGAAAGAAAGCAAGTCCCACAGTGCACAAAACCATCGCATGCTGAATTCTCTCTCGAGTTGTTCTGGACAGCGAGCTGACTTCTGCAAATTCTCCATACTGTCGGTAGATCTCGATCAGGCTCACGTACTCATTCCTATTTTCTTCAATCAGTGGCCAAGACTTGCGCCCTGTCATGCGAGCTACGGCATCTTTGGGGTCCAGACCCTTGACATTGATCAGAAACTGCTACTCTAACGGATCTCCAGGCTGACCGGCTGGCTCAAGCAGTCCCATAATCTCTGAAAATTCATCCATCAGTAGTGTCATCTCGCCCCACGGGAACCAGAACGTGCAAGTGCGCGGATTCCACCGCTCTGCCAGTGCATGAATCAGATTGCCGTTGACTGTCAACTTTTCCACTGCAGATGCAATTCCAACCCGCAATCGCTCAAGTGGTCCGGAAACATACGAGAGAAGTTTTTTGAACCAGACATAGTACCACCGGGGAAGAAGGGTCCGGTGCTAAGAGATCGATGCTCAGGAAGACTTTGTCGCACTTCGTAGGAGATGTGACCCTCAGGAAAAACAGAATCGAGCTGACTGGATGCCATTGGACTGAAAGACAAGAAGACTGGAATTAGACTTTGAAAAAATACAAGAATTTTGAAAATTGCAGGCAAGATAAAATGAAAGCTGGAAATTCGAAGTCCAGAGGAACGAAAGAATGGAAAATCTCCTGGAGTTTTGAAGAAAAGGTGGATAATTTAGAAAAATTGTCCAGGGTTTTTGAGAAAAATGAGATATTTCACAAAAGATGAAAAATGAGGTATTTTGGAAAATTGTTCGGTATTTTGGAAAAATTGGGGAAAATATGAGAAAATAAGACGAAAATGAATATCATACATTCAATTACAAACAATTATGCACATACAGCAATCCCTAAGAAGCCAACTCTAAATGCATTGATTTTGAAAGAGCTTTAGGACCCTAATCCTGACTCTAGGCTCAGATCAACTGTGTCTAATCATGCTATGCCGATATACTCGAGCCGAGGCTCGATGTACGTGGCATAAAACTCATCTCCGGGTCTAGGCTTGTGTTTTCCCAACATCCTTGAGCGCCTGCCGATATACGTTGGACTATGGCCCTTGGTACGTGGCAGGGGGGCGTTAGCCCAAATAAGTGGCCCAGTTGTGAGGCTCTGTCCCGAACTATGGTTCTGGAAGAGAGCCCAGCAACGTGAAGACCGGGTAGACATAGGTAGGGTGGTTTTTGAAATATGATCACATGCAGGCAAACAGAGGGCTCTAAGTCCTAAAGAGATAGAATTTTGAAAACTTTTGAAGAAGCAAACATTGTTTTCATACAAGTCCTAGATTGAGGAGTGTTGTATTTCAGACCTAAGTCTAAGTGAGCATGCATAATTCTCCTCAATATGGTCCTACCAAACCATGCCTAGTCTACATGCAATCCATGTCAGCTGGGTTCAAGCCTAGGCTCCTAGGTTCACATGATATCAGGAATTAAAGCTGTCATTCCATAGAGCATAATTTTGATAATTGAGCTAAGTCAATGCACATAATTGATCAGGCGAAGACAGGTCCCATCACGGTCGCCAAACCTGTTATCATCGCAAAATTTATCCCCTCCCTTGCGAGAAAGAAATGAATTTTGTGAGTCAAACTCGACCAAAATTTTGAAAATGATTTTGAAAATTTACTCGCCTCCGTTTTTAAAATTTGCGGGAAAATTCCGTGGAATGGGATCCGCCTGTCGGTACGAGGTTCAACCGTTCCTGGCGCCTTTACCAGGGGTAATTGAACCAAGGATCAATTACGTGCTTTAATTTGACTCAAATAGCTAAATTATGCTCTATTTTTACTAGAATGCACAAAGAATCAGGCTTGTGCTATGAAATTTTTAAAAAATGCAAGTTTGAGAAACTATGATGTTTGCTTTGGAAAATTGAAATGCATTTGGAAAATGATTGGAAAAGTGCTTGAAATTGGAGTTTTTGGGAAAATCATTGAATTTCATTGGAAATCAGAAATTTGCATTGAAAAGTGATTTCTCAGGAAAACTTGAAAATCTGAGAAAATTGGTTTTGAGATTGGAAACTTGGAATTGCTTTTATAAGAAAATGGATTTGAGAATCTTGAGAAAATCTAAGAAATTTATTGGAAAATGACTTTTGAAATGGAAAATAAATTCTCAGGAAAACTGGAAAATATGAGAAAATCGATTTCTGAAAACTTGGGATTTTGAAATTTAAGAATTTGAAAACATAGGAAAATCTTGATTTGAACTTGGGAAATGCTTTGAAATGTCATTTGAAAACTTAGGATTTTGAGAAAATCAGATCCTGAGAAAGACTTGGAAATTCTTGAGAAAATTGAATTTTCTGAAATTGAAATTGGAAAATGAGTTTGAAAATAATGCAATTTGAATGATATGAATGAATGAATATGAATTTGAAAAGGGAATTTCATTGAGGAATTGGAAAATCCTTTTGAAACTTTGAGAAATGCAGTGCATTTTTAAAGTTAGCCTAAGAGTGTAGGCTGAATGTGGCTGATATAAAGATCATAAATCTTGGTTTTCTTCGTATTCTGACTATGGCCATAAATACGAATCCCACCGAGTTTATAAACTCCATAAGAGCTTGTGCACGTGCCATTCGTGTAAACCATAGTGGATTTGAAATAAATGCACATGAATCATACATCAAATATTGAAATTTGCATAAATTAAACTATATGCAATGCAACCCTATTCTAAGCAGAAAAGTAACTCTTATTCCAAATATTACATTATTTTATTACATTGAATTGAAATAAAATAAAGAAATAAAATGGCTAAGTCTTCTTCTTGAATATTCCTGCAAAACTGGAAAATAAAATTAGCACAAAAATGTAGGTTTTTCTGAATTTATCCGAAAATATGGAGAATTATCGGATATTATTCAGATATAAACCCAAATTCATACCCCCTTTGATATAAACATAATAAATAATGAATAAATTTTGAAAATAAACTTGAAAATTCGAAGTTGGGGTCAAAATGACCAAAATACCCCTGATGACCTTGAAATCAGGGTTTTCTGAAAGAATTTTTATAAATTTTGGAATTTTGAAAATCAAATGAAATAAATCAAGCATAATATGATAAAATATGATGATATGCATGAAATTTTGGAGAATTAGAAATTGAAATTTCAAAATTTAGGTCAAAATGACCAAAATACCCCCGATAACAAGACTATGGCCTTGAAACCAGGGTTTTCTGAAATAAATTTTGCAAAATAGAAAAATATGAAATGCAAATGAGATTAAAATTAACCCTAATATGATTCTACATGCTTATGTACATGATAAAAACCCTAACATGGCGAAAATATCATAAAATATCGAATTTAACTTTATTTTCGCTTCTGAATTTGAAGATAAACTAACACATGGAGCAAATGAACTTGGAATTAAACCAAATTTGGCATGGACAACTAAATTAACCCTAGAAACATAATGAAGCTCGAAAATCTATTTTTTGTATTTTTAAATATGGAAATTCAAATAAAAACCCTAAATTTTGTGATTTTTGCCTAAAATGTTGATTCTAAAGGAGATTTAGGATATCAAACTTCCATAAAAATTTCCCAAATTTTATGGGGTGACAGAGGACAGTAAGGAAAGGATTTTTGCCTTTTACACTTTCTGGTTTTGACCTATGGTCGGAGCTGTTCCACTCCGGCAAGTCGGATCGGAATCCGACGACTCTAGGATTTAGGGGAAACAGACAGGTTTCGGGAGAAAATGTGGGAAAAATAGCAAAAAGATGGTAAAAAAGTTTAAATTGTGGGAAAATGTCCCTGACAAACATAGAAAAATTTGATCTTTTGACACCCTTGGGATTCGGGTTACGGTTTGGAAAAGGCCACACTGTTATCAGAGACCTAAATCTCTGGAATTTCTGGACATTGGAATCTGTTAGACAGAAAGAGAAAATCCGGGAAAAATAATTAAACAGATCCAAAAATTCCCACATTTTGGGATATGACATTAAATTATGTTAGGAACAACTTTAATGTTGAAAGTTTTTGCAGACGGGTTACAGATTTGGCGGACTTGATGCATTAGGGTCTGTCTATACCCTGACAAAGGAAAATTGATATTTTCCCAGGGGTCTGAGAAATCCGATTTTTTTAAGAGGGAAAAACTGCTTGGAAAAACATAAAAATTTCCAAATCACTAGTAGATTCAACGATGAATCCACTATGATTTTTGGATGATGATCCGGATCTCCCACAAGGGTGGTGCCGGAGGTTTTTGTCTACTAAAGATGGATCTGGAATTCCCAGTGAGTTCGAAATCCAAACTCAGTTTTGGATTTATTTAATGGGACTATAAAATTCAAAGGGAATCAAATTTTCGGCAGAAAATTAACAACAAGTAAACCTAATTAACCTAATTTTTTTGAGATTTATGAATGAGAACTCGCACATGAAATAATGATAGTATTATGGCTACAACTTATAGATTCTAAATTAAATACAAACCAAAACCATACAAAATGAACAACATGAATAATGAGACTAGAATAAATGCAATACTTAAATATGAACCTACATGGAATATGAAAATAAAAATAAAAAATAAAAATTGACAGGGATATGATTCTGTTTTGATGTTGGCTCTAAAATGAGAGATTCGATCCAACCGGTGGATGAACCTCTTATTTCACTAGCCTCAATAGACAAGGTGATTATCACATCTACTTGATTTAAAACTAGGAAAGAGACATTCATGTGATTTCGAATCTGACTTTTAACTTGATTCCATGACATTTATATAAAAGGAAATCCAAAGACCCCCAATCCATGGATTCCATGGATGAACATCGTAGGGGCTTTATTAATAGCTAATAGAAATCACAAATCAAGAGAATAGTGGCTCACCTTGAGGAGGAGTCTGCTGCAATGAAAAGGGCTGGCTGGAACAAGGTTGCAAGGAAGGTTGGGCTGCAAGTAGTATCTTGATGGTGCTGGACTGGTGGTGAAGGTAGAAGACTGCAGTTGTTGAAGGAAGTGACTGGATTTGCTTGAAGATTTCCTTTGATGTTGCGAAGCTTGAAGGGGACTGGACTCGGCTGCAATAAGGAAGCTATGATAAAGGCGGTTGTAGATGGCTGGAGGCTCCCTTTGATGCCGCAAAGCTTGAAACTGGTTGGATCCGGAGGAGGCTGAAGGATGTTGCTGGGCTTCAAGGTGGCTGGAAGATGTTATAGTTGTTGGAGGAGACTAAGGATGGCAGCTTGTGAAGGAGAGAGGGAGCTGAGGATAGAGGTCAAGATGCACAGCCGTATGTGCCCTTTTTGTTATAACTTAGGAAAAATAAAACCAAAGACCTATGTTTCTAATGAAAAAAATGGGTTAATGGGAGATGAAGGTGGCTGTCAAAGTGTGGTTGACGCAGGTGGCTGGAGAAGGGAGGTGTTGTTTGCTGTGGCTACAAGCTGGTGGCTGTTGTGGATCCCTGGTGGAGCTGGCTGCAACAGTTTGAAAATCGGAGGTGGTTGCACCCAATGAAAGGCCTTCACATACTGTAATGGCTGGTGGCGGTCAGCTGCTACCAAAAACAATGATGGAGCCGGTTGATACTCCAAGGGAGTTGCTGAAGCAAAGGAGTTGGAGGATGCAGATGCTGTGATCGATGGCTGCAATGGTGCTGTGCATGGAGGCTTCCAGTTGGTGCTGCTGAGGGCTGCAAGGGTGTTGTTTCAATGGCTGGAAGCTGCAGCCAAGGGGTGAGAAAGAGAGAGTTCAAGGGAGAGAGAGAGAGAGAGAGACGTGAATTGAGCTTGGGAGGCCAGCCGTTCTTTTTTTTTCTTTTGTTTTTGATTGGTAACTTAGGAAAGATGATATCTTTCCCTAAGTTACCATTGATTAATGAAGAAGGCTGTGTAATGCCCAAGGCTACAGCCGTATGGCTTTGGAGGAAGAAAAGAGTAAGGAAGGGAAGAAGGAAAAGGAAAAGGAAAGAAGAGGGGAGAAAGAAAAGGAAAGAAAGGGAGGAAAAGGAGAGGGAAAGAGGAAGAGAAGGGGCTGGATAGGGTATACGTGAGTGGCTGGGAGAGGAAAGAAAGGAGGAAAGAAAGAAAGAAAGAAAGAAAAAGAAAGAAGAAAGAAAGAAAAGAAAGAAAAGAAAGAAAAGAAAGAAAAAAAGGAAAGTAAAAAAAAATAAAAATAAAAATAAAAAATAAAATGGAGGAAGAAAGAAAGGAAATGGGCTAGGGTGGTCGACCCCCTTGTGGGTCCCACCTTAGGAAAATAAAATAATAAAAAAATAAAACAAACAAAAAAAATAAAGAAAAAGGTAAATTTTTTTTTCTTTTTTTATAAATTAAAACAAAAAATGCAAATGGATGGGCCATCTCAGAGTGGGTCCAAATTCCACTTTTGAAATTCATTTTGACGATTAAAGGGGTAAAATAGTCTTTTCAGAAACTTTCCAGATGAAACGAGCTATTTTTGGCTGTTTTTGAAACGAGCTCGGATTTTGAAGTTCAATACCTCGTTGCGAAGCAAATCCAATGTAGAATTTAAAAATTTAATTTTGGAAGAAATCCAAATTGTTTTTGTTCGGAAAATGCTTCCAAATCTATTTTCAGACAAAACGAGCTATTTTTGGCAGTTTTTGAAACGAGCTCGGATTTTGAAGTTCAATACCTCGTTGCGAAGCAAATCCAATGTAGAATTTAAAAATGTAATTTTGAAAGAAATCCAGATTGTTTTTCTCGAGAAAATATTTCCAAACGAAATGAGCTATTTTTGGCAGTTTTTGAAACGAGCTCGGATTTTGAAGTTCAATACCCCGTTGCGAAGCAAATTCAGTGTAGAATTCAAAAAATTTGAGTTTGAAATAAATCCAGATTATTTTTCTTGAGAAAATATTTCCAAATTTAGACTCTCGGGGGTAAAAATGTCAATTTTGGAAACCCAGGGTTTGAAATTGATTTCTGAAAGTTTTTAAAACTCGATCTGGATTGAAATTTATAAAACTGGAGTTCTGGACTTCGAAAATGGAATGAAATGTGATGAAATGTTATGAAATGCTGAGAAATGATATGAAATGATGAGAAATGACATGAAATGCTATGCGAAATGCTAACTCTGAATGAAGAATTTTGGATGTCAGACCCCGATTGACACTTGTATCATTTCAAAAAGTGTTAAAATTGACAAAATTTGCAAAAATGGTTGAAGAAATGATTTTCGAGCTCTGCCAAGCTAGAGTGACACTAGAAATTAGGGTTTGAGCTAGATTAAACTGAAATGAACTGAATTGAGCTGGGTTTTAGAGTTTCAGAACTCAAGTGAACTGATCAGACACTGACATAATTGACCTTTCCGACTAAATTTTCAAGAAAAGCTGCCATTTTTAGAGAAATGGCTCAGAATGGTCACTGAAGTGAAGTGAATTACGAACTTGAGCTGGCTTTGAGCTAAAAAAAAAGGTCAATAATACTGACATGAACTAAAATCGAAGCTCAAACACTAGCTCAATTGACTAAACTCGGATCAATTTCAGCTAAAAGAGCTGAAATGGACTGAAATGGGCTCCTGGACACTTAGAAATGGTTTTGAACTGAAATTGGAGTGCTTGAACTCCTGGTGAGCTCAACTTAGACTCTGGGGAACATGACTGACTGGGAATGACTGACTCGAAGACAATTGGTTTGGATTTGAGTGAGAAATGAGCTCATTTCTGAAGAAATGATCCCATTCTGGCAGGAATGGTCAAAAATGAAAATGGTTTATTCATTATGAGCTCAGATGAGCTTGAGATGACTGATATTCTAACTGTCTTGAACTGACCAATGAGCTTGGTTGACTCCGACCGACTGGGGTCCGGGATGACCTAGGGGTAAAATGGTAATTTTCCTAATGAAAATGGGTAAAATGGTGATTTTCTGAAACTGACTCGGGGTTTGACTCCTACACTGACCTGACAGGGTTGGCATTGCCTGAGGAGGATTGTTTGAGAATGAGTGAGGAAAATTTGGGGTGTTTACAAAGAGGAAGAATAACTTGACAGAAAAAGAAAAAGAATAATAATTTGTCGACGAGGAGAGAAAGTCGACTTTTCACGTTGACAGAATGAAGTCGAGACAGCTCTTCACACCCAGAAGTCAAGCTGCTATGATACCATATTAGAAAAAGGAGTCCTCACGTTCAGCTGTGTAGGAAAAGAAGGAACGAAATAATGGAAGAAGAGGCTGCAGGAAGAAAAGACGTCAGAGTCTCAATTTGCGTCTATCATTGTATTAATAATATATTGAGTACATAATTTTTTGGTACGAAAATACCCTCTAGCAACATCTTAAATTACATTACATAGTAACTGGATCTTGACCCAGTTTAGTACATGGATCGGGTCAAGTCCTGTACGTACATAAGTTGGGTCCAAGACCCAATAACGACTTCTTTTCAACCGAAGTTGTGTGGATGAGAGCATTACTTTAAGATATGAGAGTTGATATTTTAGAGCCTTCAAAATTATGTTGTAACAACAAAAGTTCCATATACATTGCCAGCAATCATACCTTTCATGAGCGAACAAAACATATTGAAATGGATTGTCACTACGTTCGTGAAGAGTATTTGAAGGGGACAATTATTTTACCCTATGTTCAGTCTGAGTTTCAGATTGCAAATTTCTTCACCAAAGCCCTTCCTCTACCAAGATTCTAGTATCTTCTTAGCAAACTTTCGGTGATCTCACCGTAAATTTGAGGGGGAGTGTTAAAATAGTATGTAATCTATGATATAAATATATTTATAAATATACGTATATCAGAGGTATTTTGGTCATTCCATGTATTGTACTTTAGCACATTCCATTAGGGACTGAAAAGTCCTTTTTATTTTTTATTTTTTTGTTTTATTAAATGTATTTTATGTAGCCATTGGGGGGCTGACAGTCGAACTAGACGTTGGACTGCACCCCACTTTGTGAGCAAGTGAGGCTCTATAAATAGAGCCTCACTCCTTGTATTGCATGCTCTTTGAAGCATTTTTGTGTGAATATATAAAATCCTCTTTTATTAGGCTTTGAGCCTTGTTCTACTTGTGAAAGTGATATTCGGTATCTCCTTTGTGAGATTGTAGTTGGTCCATTAGTGACCATTTTATATTTGTTCACTTAGTGCACTATCGTTTCATTACAGCTAGGGCTATAGCCAAGGAAGATATGGAGTTTGGATCGATACTCAAGTTTATGAGTTTGATATGGATGAAAGTTAGGGTAACAAGCACAACCAAAGGTCCAAAGGAAGGTGTAGGTGGGTTTCTTTTTAAAAAGAATTTCAAGGAGAGTTTTTAGCTTCAGATTTGGAGTGGACACTCTATTCATAAGGTAAATGGCAGTGGGGAAGGCATAGGTCCAAAAATGGGTAGGGATGCCTGCATGGACTATGAGAGAAAGGCCAAGTTCGACAATATGTCTGTGTCTGTGTTCTGCAACACCATTTTTGTTCTTGAGTGTAAGGGAAGGACACCCAATGTTGTACGCCACACTGGACTAGAAACGGGACCAGGCTCTGAAACTCGCCACCTCCATCAGATTGAAAATTTTTCATTTCGTGACCTGTGGTATTTTCAGCTAGACTTTTGAACTTTTAGAAAGCCTTCAACACCTCAGATTTGTGAGAAATCAAGTAAATCCAACAGTATTTGGAGAATCCATCCACAAAAATAACATAGTAATGTCCGTTGTTATTTTCAGTAACGGGTGTTGGTCCCCACACATCAGCAAAGATAAGCACAAGTGGTTGCTTAACAGGATGGACAAAAACAAAAAAGGGTAACTTATGCGATTTGCCCATTTGACATGCAGGAAAAACATGTAAGGAAATTTTATTTATAAGTGGCAAACCAAAATGATTAATAATAGATCTAACAATCTTAAAAGATGGGTGGCCAAGGCGATTATACCACTGATCAAGATAAACACGTTCACCAACAATGATTTCCTTATTGCAAGAATCAAAATTAATGCTATAAAGACCTTTACTTTCTCCACGATATATCTCCTGTCTTATTTTATGGTCTTTGATGCAGCAAAAATATGGATGAAACTCAAAAGTTACTCCGTTGTCCTGTGTGAATCTTTGAACAGAAAGCAATCGTTTAGCGATTTCAGGCACATGTAAAATATCTTTTAACAGAAATTTGGATGAATTCAAAGTAACACAGGTATTTTCAGTGTGTAGTATATTCAGACCTGTATCGTTTCCAACCTTGACATAATCATTGCCGTGAGTTCAAATCAAGAGCAACGTAGTGCGATGCTCCAGAATCCGGGTACCACGAGTCGCTAGAGCCGCCACCCTCAAAGTCAGCTGAGTAGACATGAGGTGGGTCGGCATCCATCTGATTTTGAGGAAAGGAGTAGCATGACTTCACAATGTGTCCACCTTTGTCACACAGCTGACAGACGACCTGCTGCCCATATGGTTGTCCAGAGCCTTGTTGGTTTCCATGGCCTGGGTTCCCACGACCAGTAAATTGTTGGAAACGGCCACTGCCATCTCTGTTACCACATTTTCTGCCTCTGCCACCGCGGTTGAAATAACCACCACGATTTCCTCTATTATTTTGACGAAAATTATTTTTCTACGTGAAATTTACCTCTATTGAATTGGGCTTGTCTTCATGATCTAGATGTTGTGCTTCCTCAGCCAGAAGCAAATGATGCAGTTCGCTTATTGATATGGGCTCAACACGAGTTGATACAGAAGTTCTGAAAGAGTCGTACTCATGTGAGAGCCCCCTGAGGACGTACATCACCATATCATCATCGTCCACAGGATTTCCGGCCATAGTTAGTTGATGACCAATCGATTTGGCTTTTTGAATATAGTCCTCTATGGACTTGCCTCCTTTCTTTATGGTCTATAGTTGACCCTTTAACTGCATGACCTTGGATAGTGAATGGGCAGCATACCCTTCACGGAAGGCCTTCCGGACCTCAAAAGAGGTTCTGAATCCGAGCACCTGTGTGTGAACTGGTTCGGTAAGAGACGAGATGATCCAACTCAAGAGAGCTTAGTCTCATCATTTTCAAGTAACATAATCTGGGTTCAATTTATGAGAACCATTTTAAGTAGTGTCCTGTTCTGGACAGGCGTAGGTCCCATTAATAAGACCTTTCAGGTTGTGAAAGACAAGGAGAGGGATGAACTGGGACTCCCATAACATGTAGTTCTCTGCAATCAACTTAATAGAAAGGAGATACTGCAGGGAACTTGGAGACGACAAGGATGAAGAAACAGATTGAGTGGAAGAACTTATCTCACAAGAAGATTCCATTTCGCCGATCACCATCTAGGATGGTTGCCCAGGGGTCAGGCTCTAGGCTCTGATACCATAAAAGACTCGACTGCTGTGTGAAATCTGAATTCACGTCTAAGATATCGATCTATGCACAGTCACACGCAAGGGAGAATTAAAAACACAAGAAGGCAATAGTTTTACGTGGTTCGGTCAGAATGACCTACGTCCATGACCTTTGGTATTTCTCATTGTCAGAGTTAACGTGAGCCAAGGATAAACCACTATATATAGAACTGATTACATGCAGGTAATTAATCTGTTTCCTTTCTTAGAGGGATCTCGATAACAGGCCTTATCTCTATCAATGGAGAGTTGTTTCTCATCAGAAAACTTTTCTTTTACTAAGGAATCTATGGTGGGCAGGTCTCTTTTATTTTCATTGTTACAGTCCTGGTCAAACTTTCTTTCTTTGGACGTTGAGTCCTTCAGACCAGCACATATGTAGCGCAGGATTAGGTTGAGTCTGAGTGGCACGTAATGGCTGAGGATTGCAGGTCTTGACACACCTACTTGAAAGCAAATACAGCTCAGGGAAAAAAAAGGATCCAAGAATAATATATTAAGGGCCTGTTTTGTTAGCAACAATTAGCTGGATAAGTGGGATTCTGGGAAAACAAAAGACCAGATCTATATTTTTCTACTGTTTGGGTAGCAAATTAAGATATTAAAAAAATCAGATTACTTAAAAACCAAGAAATATATTAATTCAGTGGATGTCTGGATTAATAGAAACAAGAAAGCACCTGGGTTCTCCAAGGCCAACTGCACTAAAGATTCCCTACCAAAATTGCATATGGGCAAGATTTAACCTACTCTGATTCAAAACCAAAAATAAACAAAGAGCCTACCATTGGTATACACAAAAGTTATCAGTAGAGAAGCTTGCCCACTTTATGTAATCGTATAAAAATGAAAAACTGACGAAACAAATAACAAGCAGCAAGCAAAATACCCATACACTAACACCCAGAAAATGCACCATAAAAACATCCAAGAAAAACAAAACAAAAAAACGAACACTTTCTTGCATCCATGCAGCTGAGATACTTCTCTTTATGTACCTTCACACTACATGCAAAAACCAATCACCAAGAAGCTTGCCCACTTCACCATAACTATAAAATTGAGACACCCAAAAAACAAATCTCTCAAACAAGCAACCACCATTCCTCTAATGCATAAAAAAATAAGCAAAACCATCGTACACAATCAAACTTGCCCACCAACGAAAAGAAAAAAAAGGAAAAAAATGCTTACATTGATGCTGTTGAGATACTTCTCTCTATCCACTCTCACAATTTGGCCTTTCTTCACTATACCAAATAAATAAAAAAAGCTAGAAAAAAACAGAAAAAAAAACTACAAATTGCAAATCAGGAAAGAAGGGGTGAATTCATACTGGAGTAGACAGGCTTTTTGGGTGGTTTGGGGGCTGCTGGAACTTCTGCAGCCTCTTTCTGAACCAGCTTCTCATCACCTTGCTTGGCAGAGCTTGCTGCCATGACTGATGGCATTCTTGAAACTTTTACTAGGGGAGGAGAGCAATACCGTAAAAGGGGCACTCTAGAGGACAGCATGGAAGGTAAGGTGGTGGAGGGGGAGAGGGTGAAGTTAGCCATTGGAGAGAGCTTCTGCCTTCTGACACGTCAGCCTCCCTGTACTTCACTTTATCTATGTGGGGAGCCTCAGTGTTGCAGAGATTTCCAGAATTGCTCTTCTCGTTGACAAAGCTTACGGGATTGGCCTCCCCTTCATCCACGCGCATGTCGTAATTTTAATAATACATATATTTTTATGTATTAATAAATCATAATCAATTAAATAATTAGAAAAAATCCACATCGAAGTATCTTATTTTTTTCAAAAGAATTTACCAAATCCTGCTCGTACGAGACACAGTCCGTGTGTGTGTCTTTGTGACATGGATGCAGGGTTGCACACTAGGGGTGGCAATCGGGTCGGGTTGGCGGGTATTGTCGGCGGGTCAGCATACCTCAACATGAACCCAACCCATTTATTAAAAGGGTCGGCTGTGGCAAACACGAACCCGACCCATTTATTAAACGGGTAACCCGACATGACAAGGTTAACCCGTTTAATAAATGGGTCGGGTCGGGTAAACGGGTTGGCGGGAGGGTTCGGGTAAACAGGCGGGTTGGAGGGTCAGGTGCAGGTTCGGGTAAATGGGTTGGCAAGCGATTGGTAAAGAGAGTGGTAAAGCCTGGGGGCACCCCTGTAAATTTGCCTCCTCTAATTGTGGTTGGGAATCACTATCGGAATTGAATGGAACTGAAAAAGGCATCGTTACATAACTTACATTTGAAGCATTGACGAGTTCCCAGGCACGCTTTCCGATGGGCACCATTCGCCGTGCTGCGCTCTCGTTAGCTGAAAGAAAAAGGGCAGAAAAAGCAAAAGCAAAAACCAGGTGCCGTGCAACAAAATCCTCCTGGCACGTGTACACTCTCACATGCTCGAAATAAATAGCCCCCTCTCGCTGTATGATACTGATGGGATCATCGTCTTTCCCTAGACGACTACACCACCAAAGAAAAAGTTGAACCAGTGAACGAAAGAAGAAAGGAGACGATGGGATGATGATACCTTCGACATCTTTCAAAGGAGGAGGAGGGGTAGAGGAAGGGATGACCAGGAGGGATCGGGTGCCGCTGAGGCGGCTCTTCCAGGTGGGTGCGGTGGCCTGCGGGGTCCAGTTCGGGTGGGCGCTGCAGCTGCTGACCCCTTACGTCCAGGAGCTCGACATCCCGCACGCCTGGGTCAGCCACGTCTGGCTATGCAACCCTGTCTCCGGCATGGTGATCCAGCCCCTCGTTGGCCACATCAGTGAACGCTGCGCCAGCCTCTGGGGTCGACGCCACCGGCACCCTCTCCATTTCCCTCGCCGTTCTCACCATCGGCTTCTCCTCCGACATCGGCTCCCTGCTCGGCGATCCCCCGAGCCTCAGTTCGCGGCCGTTCGTGGTCACCATCTTCGTACTGGGGTTTTGGCTCCTCGACTTTGCCAACAACTTGATTTAGGGCCCCTGCAGAGCCCTCCTCGCAGACTTCACCGACAAGTTTTCTCCTCGCCGAAAAAAAATTTACTCGTATATTTGCGGCCTTTGATTTCTTCACTGGATTTCTTTGAACTGTGAATTCTGTAACTGTTAGTGAGGGGTTTGTGATGCATACCCTTTCTCTGTTGCAGTTGCAGTTGCACTCATGGAGTGACTATTCTTTATTCATTTTGTTTTTCTATCCTTATCTTACATACTTGGTTCCCATGAAAAATGCTCTTTCAACCGCCGCCTATCTCACATTTGTCCCACCCTTGATGATGGTGAAGGCCATGTGTCTGTCCTAGGACGTGCATGTAGCCTCTGCTGCCTGACCACACTGTCCCATCATTGTCAACAGGCGTACCACCTTGAGTTGGACTGCGCCTTACACGATTTGCGATCACAGTGTCCTCCACCATCAGGACACGACAT
Organism: Nuphar pumila; assembly: GCF_984573655.1. NCBI lineage: Eukaryota > Viridiplantae > Streptophyta > Magnoliopsida > Nymphaeales > Nymphaeaceae > Nuphar > Nuphar pumila. The sequence goes on along the minus strand of NC_143250.1, from coordinate 144,534,483 downwards.
TGAGCCTCCCCTGCCCAGGCAGACCCGTCCTCTGCAGGACACAACATTGAACTTCCTTCGTTGAGTGGACGTTGCTGTTGTGCGTTCAGTTTGATCCCTCTCTCTGGTCTGCATTATCGTTCGGGCTAATGTGCTTGCCTGAGTCCCTACTGTCTTCGTTTCCATGTCCTCCGTCAGTAGTTTGAAGCGGTTCGTCGGCCTTTGTTTTCGACCATCCTTCCCTTGTAAAGTTGTAGTATTTGTTTCTGGGTCACCTTCACCTGGTGTCCGGGGTCGGGTAAAAGGGTTGGGTGGGCGGGTTGGCCGGTCGGGTTCGGGTAAATGGGTTGATCCGCCCGCCTAACCCACTTATTAAACGGGTCAAACGGGTTGACGGGTTGGCATACCCCTAACACGAACCCGACCCGTTTAATAAACGGGTTAGGCGGGTCGACCCGTTTATGACACGAACCCGTTTAAGCCAAACCCGAACCCGACTAAGAAGCGGGTTGGCGGGTCGTGTCAAATTTTGCCACCCGTATTGCACACGCTGGATCTTAGTCCAATGTGTTAACAAATGTCAACCGAGTTTTTTAAAAATACCGAAAACTTTATGGTGATATTATTCAAAAACATATATTGACTTAAAATACGATATTGTGTTTTTTATCACGATATTACCACGTTAAAGCTTTTTAAATTTTTATTATTTATTTTTTGTAATTTTGTTCCTTGAGGAGATTTTTTTTTGAAAGGCAAGCTGGGTTTAGTCTGACCCCGTACCAGTTATACACTATACCATTGGGTTTTGAACCTACAACGTCCAATACAAGGTGACCTGCACTAGTTGCTCCTACCAGACAAGCTGAGCGGTTGGTCCTTGAGGAGATTTTACCGAGAAAAGATTTGTGAGATTTGTCATAAAGTAAACGATACGGTTATGGAGTGATGAGTTTAATGGTTCGGTTTGGTAATAGGATGGCCTACTATCCATTTGAATGATCGTGGTCTCCTCCTTGGGAAGGCAATGACTTGAATTATGGAGACAAATGATTCGGGTCTGCTAGGAATATGGACAACCAAAAACCCTTTAAGTACAAATGGATTACAATTTAAGAGTTTAATCTTGGGGCTTGAGACACCTGTGACATGCAATTAGTTTCCCATTGTATGAAAAACAAACTTTTATCTGAGTAAAAAGTTTTATGCTTTGTGAGTTTCAATAATTTTGTGGGGTTTGTGATATTAAATTTTAAAAGCCCATAACAATTATCCCCAAGAGGTTTAGCGGAGTGGGAGGGGACCTTGCCTGATAGACGTGTGGTTAGAGTTTAATTTTAGCCATCATCAACCCCAAGAGGTGTTATCATCGCAAAATTTTTCCCCTCCCTTGCGAGAGAGAAAATGAATTTCGCGAGTCAAACTCGACCAAAGTTTTGAAAATGGTTTTGAAAATTAACTCGCCTCCGTTTTGAAAATTTGCGGGAAAATTCCATGGAATGGGATCTGCCTGTCGGTACGAGGTTCAACCGTTCCTGGCGCCTTTACCAGGGGTAATTGAACCAAGGATCAATTACGTGCTTTAACTTGACTCAAATATCTAAATTATGCTCTATTTTTTCTAGAATGCACAAAGAATCAGGCTTGTGCTATGAAATTTAGAAAATAATGCAAGTTTTGAAAGAATGATGTTTGCTTTGAAAAATTGAAATGCATTTAGAAAAGGACTGGAAAATGCTTGAAAATGGAATTCCTGGGAAAATCATTGAATTTTATTGAAAATCAGAAATTTGCATTGGAAAGTGATTTCTCAGGAAAATTTGAACTTTAGAAAAACGATTTTGAAATTTGGAATTGCTTTTCTGAGAAAATGGATTTGAGAATTCTGAGAAAATCTAAGAAATTCATTGGAAAATGACTTTTGAAATGGAAAATGAATTCTCAAGAAAACTGGAAAATATGAGAAAATGAATTTCTGAAAACTTGGGATTTTGAAATTTGAGAATTTGAAAACATAGGAAAATCTTGATTTGAACTTGGGAAATGCTTTGAAATGTCATTTGAAAACTTAGGATTTTGAGAAAATCAGATCCTGAGAAAGACTTGGAAATTCTTGAGAAAATTGAATTTTCTGAAATTGAAATTGGAAAATGAGTTTGAAAATAATGCAATTTGAATGATATGAATGAATGAATATGAATTTGAAAAGGGAATTTCATTGAGGAATTGGGAAATCCTTTTGAAACTTTGAGAAATGCAGTGCATTTTTGAAGTTAGCCTAAGAGTGTAGGCTGAATGTGGCTGATATAAAGATCATAAATCTTGGTTTTCTTCGTATTCTGACTATGGCCATAAATACGAATCCCACTGAGTTTATAAACTCCATAAGAGCTTGTGCACGTGCCATTCGTGTAAACCATAGTGGATTTGAAATAACTATGCATGAATCATACATCACATATTGAAATTTGCAGAAATTAAACTATATGCAATGCAGTCTTATTCTAAGCAAAAAATGTAACTCTTATTCCAAATATTACATTGCTTTTTACATTGAATTGAATAAAATAAATAAATGAAATAACTAAGTCTTCTTTTTGAATATTCCTGCAAAACTAGAAAATAAAGTTAGCACAAAAATGTAGGTTTTTCTGAATTTATCTAAAAATATGGGAAATTATCAGATATTATTCAGATATAAACCCAAATTCATACCCCCTTTGATATAAACATGATAAATAATGAATAAATTTCAAAAATAAACTTGAAAATTCGAAATTGGGGTCAAGATGACCAAAATACCCCTAATGACCTTGAAATTAGGGTTTTCTGAAAGAATTTTTGTAAATTTTGGAAATTTGAAAATCAAATGAAATAAATCAAACATAATATGATGAAATATGATGATATGCATGAAATTTGGAAGAATTAGAAATTGAAATTTCGAAATTTAGGTCAAAATGACCAAAATACCCCCGATAACAAGACTATGGCCTTGAAACCAGGTTTTTTTGAAATAAATTTTGCAAAATGGAAAAATATGAAATGCAAATGAGATTAAAATTAACCCTAATATGATTCTACATGCTTATGTACATGATAAAAACCCTAAAATGGCGAAAATATCATAAAATATCAAATTTAACATGATTTTCGCCTGATTTCGCTTCTGAATTTAAAGATAAACTAACACATGGAGCAAATGAACTTGTAATTAAACCAAATTTGGCATGGACACCTAAAATAACCCTAAAAACAAAATGGAGCTCGAAAATCTATTTTTTTGTATTTTTAAATATAAAAATTCAAATAAAAACCCTAAATTTTGTGATTTTTGCCTAAAATGTTGATTCTAAAGGAGTTTTAGGATACCAACTTCCATAAAAATTTCCCAAATTTTATGGGGTGACAGAGGACAGTAAGGCAAGGATTTTTTCCTTTTACACTTTCTGGTTTTGACCTATGGTCGGAGCTGTGCCACTCCGGCAAGTCGGATCGGAATCCGGCGACTCTAGGATTTGGGGGAAACAGATAGGTTTCGGTAGAAAACATGGGAAAAATATAAGACAGATGGGAAAAAGGCTGAAATTGTGGGAAAATGTCCCTGACAAACAGAGGAATATTTGATCTTTTGACACCCTTGGAATTCGGGTTATGGTTTGGAAATGGTCATGCTGTTATCAGAGACCTAAATCGCTGAGATTTCTGGACATTGGAATCTGTTAGACAGAAAGAGAAAATACGGGAAAAATAATGATAGATTCAAAAATTCCCAAATTTTGGTAAATGACAGAAAATTATGTTAGCAACAACTTTCATGTTGAAAGTTTTTGCATACAAGTTACAGATTGGGCGGACATGATGCATTAGGGTCTGTCTATACCCTGACAAAGGAAAATCGAGATTTTCCCAGAGGTCTGGGAAATCCGATTTTTTACAGAAATCAAAACTGCTTGGAAAAACTTCAAAATTTCTATATCATTAGTAGATTCAATCATGAATCCACTGTGATTTTTGGAGAGCAATCCGAATCTCCCACAAGGGTGGTGTCGGAGGTTCTTTTCTGCTAAAGCAGAAATTGAAAGTTCTGGAAATAGGAAATCCCAGTTTGGGATTTGATTTATTTGCTGGGGTTTAGAAACCCAAATGAACTCAAATTTTGGGAATAACATTAATAACATATAATAAAATTTAGCATGAATTTATCAGGATTTATTAAAAAGCAAATTTACATAAAATAATAAATAGACTTCCTATGCAAATCAAAACTGGTAGACTTTCAACCAAAAACTAAAGAAGCTAGTAAATCAGTCTACAAACTAAAAAAAAAACTAATTAAACATAAGAAGAATGCTTGAAGTAAATAAATAAAAAGAAAATACAGGAGAGTATGAATCATCTTGATATTGGCTCTCACAATGATAGATCCAATCCATCGAATGGATGGATCTATCGTTCTCTTAGCCCACGCATGTAATAAACATGCATCTTCTTATTTCATTGTATTTAACTTTTTTTTTTCAAACAACAAAAAGAAGACCAAGTGAAACGAGAAGCCTTGCCTTGGATCAGTTGCTTTGGTATGACTGAAGCAAAGAGGCGAAGGAGTTGGCAGCAATGGATAAGGAGGTGTTGTGGCTTGGAGGATGCTGCCGCTAGAATGGTGCTGCGGCTGGAGGTGGATATGAGATGTTGGAGCCGGAGCCGTGGTGTGGCTGTAGCCACAAAGGGGAAGCAAGGAGGGGCGGCAGCAGCTTGCTTCTTTGTTGGAGTAATGGCACCGGCTGGATGGATGCTGAAGCAACGATACCACCTTGGTACAACTTGGAGTTATGCTTGAAGGAGCTTTGGAGGAGATGGCAGCAACGGTGGCTGCTGTGCTTTTGCTGGAGAGAGATGAAGGCTGGCTGTGTAATGAAGTGAACCGGCTGGTAGGTTGCAGCCAAGGGGAAAGCTGCTGTGGTAGGGCTGGAGCAGCAATGGGGAGAGCTAAAGGGAGAGAGAGAGAGAGAGAGAGAGAGAGAGAGAGAGAGAGAGAGAGAGAGAGAGAGAGAGAGAGAGAGAGAGAGAGAGAGACGTCAAGAAGAGCCCCCCAAAAGAACCCACCGTATGTTATTTTCTAAGTTGGTAACTTAGGAAAATATCCAAAAATTTCCCTAAGTTTTTGGTGGTTAATCAAAAGGGAGCAAAAGGGTTTACGTGAAGATGGCCGGGCAAGAGGAAAAGCTAGGGAGGAAGGAAGGAAGGGAAGAAGGAAAGAAGGAAGGGAAGAAAAAGGAAAGGAAAGAAAGAAATGAGAGGGAAAGAGGAAGAAGGAGGAGGCTGGAAAAGGAGCCTACGTGAGTGGAGAGAGGGGAAAGAAAAATGAGGAAAGAAAGAAAGAAAGAAAGAAAGAAAAAGGAAGAAAAAAGAAAGAAAAGAAAGAAAGAGGGAAAGAAAAGAAATAAAAAAAAAGAAAATAGAAAAAAGAAAGGAAGTGGGCTGTATTGAGGGCTAGGGTGGTTTAAGCCCTTGTGGGTCCCACCTTAGGAAAAATAAAATAAGAAAATAAAATAAAAAAAACAAAATAAAACAAACAAAAAAATAAAGAAAAAGATAAATTTTTTTCTTTTCTTATAAATTAAAACAATAAAATGCAAATGGATGGGCCATCTCAGAGCGGGTCCAAATTCCACTTTTGAAATTCATTTTGACGATTAAAGGGGTAAAATAGTCTTTTCAGAAAATTTCCAGACAAAACGAGCTATTTTTGGCAGTTTTTTTAAACGAGCTCGGATTTTGAAGTTCAATACCCCGTTGCGAAGCAAATCCAATGTAGAATTTAAAAATGTAATTTTGAAAGAAATCCAGATTGTTTTTCTCGAGAAAATACTTCCAACAAAACGAGCTATTTTTGGCAGTTTTTGAAACGAGCTCGGATTTTGAAGTTCAATACCCCGTTGCGAAGCAAATCCAGTGTAGAATTTGAAAATTTGAGTTTGAAATAAATCCATATTGTTTTTCTCAAGAAAATATTTCCAAATTTAGAATCTCGGGGGTAAAAAATGTCAATTTTGGAAACCCGAGGTTTGAAATTGATTTCTGAAAACTTTTAAAACTCAATCTGGATTGAAATTTATAAAACTGGAGTTATGGACTTCGAAAATGAAATGAAATGTGATGAAATGCTGAGAAATGATATGAAATGATGAGAAATGACATGCGAAATGCTAACTCTGAATGAAGAATTTTGGACTTTAAACCTCGGTTGGCAGCTGTACCAGTTTAAAAAGCATTAAAATTGATAAAATTTGCAAAATAGCTCAAGAAATGGTTTTCGGGACTCTACTGGGTCAGAGTGTCACTGAAAATTGGGATTCGAGCTGGATTGGACTGAGATGAGCTAGGTTTTAGAGTTTCAGAACTCCAATGAGCTGACAATGATACTGACTCAACTGACCTTTCCGACTGAATTTTCAAGAAAAGCTGCCATTTTTAGAGAAATGGTACGAAATGGTCACTGGAGTGAAGTGAATTACGAACTTGAGCTGACTTTGAGATAAAAAAAAGGTCAATAATACTGACATGAACTAAAATCAAAGCTCAAACACTAGCTCAATTGGCTGAACTCAGTTCAATTTCAGCTCAAAGAGCTGAAATGGACTAAAATGGGCTCTTGGACACTTGAAAATGATTTTAAAATGGAACTGGAGCGCTTGAACTCTTGGTGAGCTCAAGTTATACTCTGAGGAATATGACTGACTATGAATGACTGACTCGAAGACAATTGGCTTAGATTTGAGTGAGAAAAGAGCTCATTTATGAAGAAATGATTCCAGTTTGGCAGGAATGGTCAGAAATGAAAATGGTCTGTTCATTATGAGCTCAGATGAGCTTGAGATGACTGATATTCTAACTGTCTTGAACTGACCAATGAGCTTGGTTGACTCTGACTGACTGGGGTCCGGGATGACCTAGGGGTAAAATGGTAATTTTTCTAATGAAAATGGGTAAAATGGTGATTTTCTGAAACTGACTCGGGGTTTGACTCCTACACTGACCTAACAGGGTTGGCACTACACGAGGAGGGTTGTTTGAGAATGGATGAGGAAAATTTGGGGTGTTTACAAGAGGGAAAAGCATTATGTCCCTTATTCGTACCGAAGCAAGGCAACTTTCTGAGGAAAAAGGTTGCGCCACAGATTTAGGAAAGTCAACTGCAAGTACAACAGGCATAACCAGCACAACTAGATCTCTTTTTGTAGTAGTTTCCTATTATTCTTGAAAAAAATACTTATAACAACTCAATGACCCATTTACCAAAGATGACTCACTCGCGGTTTACCTTGCAGGGAGGCCAGCCCATTAAGGGACCCTGTTCTAAATCAGCAAAGATCATGTGCAATATGATTGCACAAATATTTGTGCATTAGGCACCTGATCACCCTCCATCTTGAGGATAGGGCCTGATAGCTGTGGGGCCCAAGGCCTGATGGAGGGCAATCAGGTGCTTAATGCACAAATATTTGTACAATCATATTGCACCTGTTCCGGGCTCGTTCTCAATGAGGGTTTATCGTCTTAAAAAAAATCTCACTTTTGCGCTATATTCATATGCCCTCTTGATTTTCCTTTGGCTTTTATTGAAGGTTTTATCATGTAGAAGTCAATCAATGGTTCAATGGATTGTCTAAAAATGGAGACAATCCTTGATTATCAATTTATGTCATGCCATATATTTAACAAAAATTACATAGTTTATTTGATGATTTAAAAAAAAAATATTCACACGTGAGCTCATTGGTGTAGAAGCCCCAGGTCCCCCTTTACTCATTAAGAAAGATCCAAGCTTCGCCTCACAATAAGGGATAACCACCTGTGAGTTTTGAACCAGTGACATCCTTCAATTTGGTGGAATCCACGAGTCACCCCTAGCAGATGAAGGTCCTGGCATGGATATTGGATGACCAGGAGGGATCGGGTGCCGTTGAGGCGGCTCTTTCGGGTGGGTGCGGTGGCCTGCGGGGTCCAGTTTCAGGTGAGTGCGATGTCTTTGTTTCCATGTCCTCCGTCAGTGGTTCGAAGCGGTTCGTCGGCCTTTGTTTTCGACCATCCTTCCCTTGTAAAGTTGTGGTATTTGTTTCTTAGTCACCTTCACCTCGTGTCCGGGGTCAGGTAAAAGGGTTGGGAGGGAGAGGTTGGCCGGTCGGGTTCGGGTAAACGGGTTGATCCGCCCGCCTAACCCGCTTTTTAAACGGGTCAGATGGGTTGACGGGTTGGCATACCTCTAACACGAACCCGACCTGTTTAATAAACGGGTTAGGCGGGTCGACCCGTTTACGACACGAACCCGTTTAAGCCAAACCCGAACTCGACTAAGAAGCGGGTTGGCGGGTCGTGTTAGATTTTGCCACCCCTATTGCACACGTTGGATTTTAGTCGAATATGTTAAAAAATATTTGTCGAGTTTTTTAAAAATACTGAAAAAATTATGGTGATATTTTTCAAAAACTTATATTGAATTAAAATACGATATTGTGTTTTTTATCACGATATTACCATGTTAAAGCTTTTTAAATTTTTATTATTTACTTTTTGTAATTTTGTTCCATGAGGAGATTTTTTTTTGAAAGGCAAGCTGGGTTTATTCTGACCTCCTACCAGTTATACACTATACCCTTGGGTTTTGAATCTGCAACGTCCAATACAAGGTGACCTGCACTAGATGCTCCTACCAGACAAGCTGAGCAGTTGGTCCTTGAGGAGATTTTACCGAGAAAAGATTTGTATGATTTGTCATAAAGTAAACGATATGGTTATGGAGTGACGAGCTTACAAGTTTGGTTTGGTAATAGGATGGCCTACTATCCATTTGAATGATCGTGGTCTCCTGCTTGGGATGGCAATGACTTGAATTATGGAGACAAATGATTCGGGTCTGCTAGGAATATGAACAACCAAAAACCATTTAAGTACAAATGGATTACAATTTAAGAGTTTAATCTTGGGGCTTGAGACACCTGTGATATGCATTTAGTTTCCCATTGTATGAAAAACCAACTTTTATCTGAGTAAAAAGTTTTATGCTTTGTGAGTTCCAATAATTTTGTGGTCTTTGTGATATTAGATTTTAAAAGCCCATAACAATTATCCCCAAGAGGTTTAGCGGAGTGGGAGGGGACCTTGTCTGATAGACGTGTGGTCAGAGTTTACTTTTAGCCATCATCAACCCCAAGAGGCAAGGGCATTATGTCCCTTATTCGTACCGAAGCAAGGCAACTTTCTGAGGGAAAAGGTTGCGCAACATATTTAGGAAAGTCAACGGTAAGTACAACAGGCATAGCTAGCACGACTAGATCTCTTTTTGCAGTAGTTTCCTGTTATTCTTGAAAAAAATTCTTATAACAACTCAACGACCCATTTACCAAAGATGACTCACTCAGGGTTTACCTTGCTGGGAGGCCAGCCCATTAAGGGACCCTGTTCTCAATCAGCAAAGATCAAGTGCAATATGATTGCACAAATATTTGTGCATTAGGCACCTGATCACCCTCCATCTTTGGGACAGGGCCTGATAGTTGTGAGGCCCAAGGCCTGATGGAGGGCAATCAGGTGCTTAATGCACAAATATTTGTACAATCATATTGCACCTGATCCAGGCTCGTTCTCAATCAGGGTTTATCGTCTTAAAAAAAATCTAACTTTTGCGCTACATTCATATGCCCTCTTGATTTTCCTTTTGCTTTTATTGAAGGTTTTATCATGTAGATGTCAATCAATGGTTCAATGGATTGTCTAAAAATGGAGAGAATCTTTGATTATCAATTTATGTTGTGCCATATAATTAACGAAAATTACATAGTTTATTTGATGATTTAAAAAAAAAATTCACACGTGAGCTCATCGGTGAAGAAGCCCCAGGTCCCCCTTTACTCATTAGGGAAGATCCAAGCTTCGCCTCACAGTAAGGGATAACCACCTCTGAGTTTTGAACCAGTGACATCCCATCAGTTTGGTGGAATCCACGAGTCACCCCTAGCAGATGAAGGTCCTGGCGTGGATATTGGATGACTAAGAGGGATCGGGTGCCGCTAAGGCGACTCTTCCGGGTAGCTGCGGTGGCTTGCGAGGTCCAGTTCGGGTGGGTGCTGCAACTGTTGACCCGTTACGTCCAGGAGCTCAACATGCCGCACGCCTGGGTCAGGCTCGTCTGGCTATGCGGCCTCGTCTCCGGCACGGTGATCCAGCCCCTCGTTGGTCGGATCAGTGACCACTGCGTCTGCCTGTGGGGTCGACGCCACCGGCGCCCTCTCCATTTCCCTCGCCGTTCTCACCATCGGCTTCTCCTCCGACATCGGCTCCCTGCTCGGCGATCCCCCGAGCCCCGATTCACGGCCGTTCGTGGTCACCATCTTCGTACTGGAGTTTTGGCCTGTCGACTTTGCCAACAATTTGATCTAGGGCCCCTGCATAGCCCTCCTCGCGGACTTCAGTGACAAGTTTTCTCCTCGCCGAAAAAAAATTTACTTGTATATTTGCGCCCTTTGATTTCTTCATTGGCTTTCTTTGAATTGTGAATTCTGTTACTGTTAGTGATGGGTTTGTGATGCATACCCTTTCTCTGTTGCAGTTGCAGTTGCACTCATGGAGTGACTATTCTTTATTCGTTTTGTTTTTCTATCCTTATCTCACATACTTGGTTCCCTTGAAAAATGCTCTTTCAACCGCCGCTTGTCTTACATTTGTCCCACCCTTGATGATAGTGAAGGTCATGTGTGTGTCCTAGGACGTGCATGCAGCCCCTGTTGCCTGACCACACTGTCCCATCATTGTTTACAGGTGTACCACCTTGAGTTGGACTGCGCCTTACACGATTTGTGATCACAGTGTCCTCCACCATCAGAACAAGGCATTGAGCCTCCCCTGTTGTTATCATCGCAAAATTTTCCCCCTTTGTTGCGAGAGAGAAACGAATTTCGCGAGTCAAACTCGACCAAAGTTTTGAAAATGGTTTTAAATATTAACTCACCTCCGTTTTGAAAATTTGCAGGAAAATTCCGTGGAATGGGATCCGCCTGTCGGTACGAGGTTCAACCATTCATGACGCCTTTACCAGGGGTAATTGGACCAAGGACCAATTATGTGCTTTAACTCGACTCAAATATCTAAATCATGCTCTATTTTTCCTAGAATGCACAAAGAATCAGGCTTGTGCTATGAAATTTTGAAAATAATGCAAGTTTTGAATGAATGATGTTTGCTTTGGAAAAATGAAATATGCTTGAAAAATGTTTGAAAAAGTGCTTGAAATTGGAATTCCTGGGAAAATCATTGAATTTCATTGGAAATCAGAAATTTGCATTGGAAAGTGATTTCTCAAGAAAACTTGAACTCTAGAAAATCGATTTTGAGATTTGGAATTTGTTTTTCTAAGAAAATGGATTTGATAATTCTAAGAAAATCAAGAAATTCATTGGAAAATGACTTTTGAAATGGAAAATGGATTCTTAGGAAAATGGGAAATCTGAGAAAGTCGATTTCTAAAAACTTGGGATTTTGAAATTCGAGAATGTTAAAACATTGGAAAATCTTGATTTGAACTTGGGAAATGCTTTGAAATTTCATTTGAAAATTTAGAATTCTGAGAAAATCTAATCCTGAGAAAGACCTAGAATTTTTTGGGAAAATTGATTTATCTGAAATTGAAATTGGAAAATGAATTTGAAAATAATGCAATTTGAATGAGCTGAATGAATGAATATGAATTTGAAAGGGAATTTCAATTGAGGAATTGAGAAATCCTTTTGAGGTTTTGAGAAATGCAGTGCATTTTTGAAGTTAGCCTAAGAGTGTAGGCTGAATGTAGCTAATATGAAGATCATAAATCTAGGTTTCATTCGTATTCTGACTATGGCCAAAAATACAAATTCCACCAAGTTTATAAACTCCATAATATCTTGTACATGTGTCATTCGTGTAAACCATAGTGAATTTGAAATAAATGTGCATGAATCATACATCACATATTGAAATTTACAGAAATTAAACTATATGCAATGGAACCCTATTCTAAGCAGAAAAATAATTCTTATTCCAAATATTATATTGATTTTTACATTGAATTGAATAAAATAAATAAATAAAGTGACTAAGCCTTCTTTTTGAATGTTCCTGCAAAACTAGAAAACAAGGTTAACACTAAAATGTAGGTTTTTCTGAATTTATCCGAAAATATGGAAAATTATCAGATATTATTCAGATATAAACCCAGAATCATACTCCCTTTGATATAAACATGATAAATAATGAATAAATTTTAAAAATAAACTTAAAAATTCGAAATTGGGGTCAAAATGACCAAAATACCCCTGATGACCTTGAAATCAGGGTTTTTTGAAAGAAATTTTGTAAATTTAGGAATTTTGAAAATCAAATTAAATAAATCAAATACAATATGATGAAATATGATTATATGCATGAAAATTTATGAAATTAAAGATTGAAATTTCAAAATTTAGGTCAAAATGATCAAAATACCCCTAATAACAAGACTATGGCCTTGAAACCAGGGTTTTCTGAAATAAATTTTGCAAAAATGGAAAATGTGAAATGCAAATGATATTAAAATTAACCCTAATATGATTCTGCATGCTCATGTATATGATAAAAACCCTAAAATGGCAAAAATATCATAAAATATCAAATTTAACCTGTTTTTTCGCCTGATTTTTGCTTCTAAATTTAAAGATAAACTAACACATGGACCAAATGAACTTGGAATTAAATCAAATTTGGCATGGACACCTAAAATAACCCTAAAAACATAATGGATCTCAAAAATATAAATTTTTTGTATTTTGTTTAATATGGAAATAGCTAAAATCCTAAGAAAATAAAAAATTTACCTAAAATGTTGATTCTAAAGGAGATTTCGGATATCAAACTTCCATAAAAAATCCCAACTTTTATGGGGTGACAAATGACAGTTAGGAAAAGATTTTTGACTTTTACACTTTCTGGTTTTGACCTATGGTCGGAGCTGTACCACTCTGGCAAGTCGGATCGGAATCCGGCGACTCTAGGATTTAGGGCAAACAGACAGGTCTGGGTAGAAAATATGGGAAAATAGTAAACAGATGGTAAAAAAGCTGAAATTATGTGAAAATGTTTCTGACAAACAGAAAAAAATTTGATATTTTTACACTATTGGGATTCGGGTTACGGTTTGCAAAAGGGCACACTGTTATCAGAGACCCAAATCTCTGAAATTTTGGAATATTGAAATCTGTCAGACAGAAAAGAAATTTTTGGAAAAAATACTGAAACAGTTCCAAAAATCTCCAAATTTTGGTAAATGACAGTAAAATATGTTGGGAACAACTTTTGTGTTGAAAGTTTTTGTAGAAAAGCTACGGATTGAACGAACTCGATGCATTAGAGTCTGTCTATACCCTGACAAAGGAAGATCGAGATTTTCCCAGAGGTCTGGAAAATCTGATTTTTGACAGAGGTCAAAACTTCTTAGAAAAACCTCAAAATTTTCAGATCATTAGTAGATTCAATTATAAATACACTGTGATTTTTGGAGGACAATCCGAATCTCCCATGAGGGTGGTGCCGGAGGTACTTGTCTGTTAAAACAGAATTTGAGCTCTCTGAAGGGTTCAAAACCCGACTTAGGGATTGATTTTATCCAAGAGATTATAAAACTCAAATTAAACCAAATTTTTAGAAGGAAACTAATGACACATAAATCTAATAATAATTAAATTTACAAAATTTATTGACGAAAGAATTCACATGAAATAATGCATGGACTTCGTATAAGAATGAAATCTAATGAATTCTAAGTTAAATGACAATAAAACATATAAAATGAATGAAACGACTAACAAAGTGACCTAAATGCATGTTTTTAATGATTTTTTATAAAATATAAAGCTTAAAACAAAATCCAATGGGGATATGATTCGTTTTTTATATTGGCTCTCTAAAAAAGGGGGATTCAATCCATTGAGTGGATGAATCCCCTCTCTTAGATGGCATAAACCCATAAGATGAAAATCTAGCCATTTTGGCCGTTCAAGGGCAACCAAACCATTCTCTTTGCGGTAGGCTTACCCCTTTTGGGCTGATTTCGCATAACCATCATAGGCATCAAGCCTAAGAATCTAAAATCCGATGGATGATAATGGTGAAAAATGTGTGATCTTGATAAAATTCAATAATAACGCCCAAGTGAGCAAAGGAGATTACCTTAAGTTGGTTTGGATTTGATTGGAGAAATATTTCAAGGTTGAGGTCACTGCACCTAATGAGGGGTATTTGAAATAGCAATGGCCAGAGGTAGGGAGTCGGAAGTTTGATTCTTGTGCTGGCTGGACCGATGACTGCAAAAGGGAAGGAGCTAGAAGAGATGACGCCGGCTGGGGTAACTGGTTCAAGGCTGCCACTACGAAAAAAACCTTTGTTGTTGCTGGAAATGGCGGTGGCTGCAACTTGTTTTGTTGGTTGGGGTTAGCTGCTGGAGCAAGGTGGAGAGGTTGCTGCTGGAGGTGGAGGAGGCACGCAACTGCAAACTTGATGAAATGGGTCGGCTGCTGCATGTGGCTGCAAGGGGGGTGAAGGTTGAAGGAGTGCTGCTTGAACATGGCTGAAGGTTGGGGTAGTATCAGCTGCTACCAAGGAGGCTAGATGGATGCTGTGGCTTGTGAACCGGCTGGAGGTGATAAGAGGTTGAGAAGGAGCACTTGAAGATGGTGACAAGTCTGAAGCTTTTTGGTGAAGGTGGTTGATGGTGTTGAAGAGCTGGAGATGCTGCTGCCTTGGCTGGAGAGAGAAGCTCGTTGGTGGTGCTGTGAGACTTGAAGATGCTGGTCTTCAAAGGGCTGCAAGAGGGAGTGGCTGAAGAAAGGTTGAAAATGCAGCCATGGAGGCTGCAACTCAAAAGAAAGAGAGAGAGAGAGAGAGAGAGAGAGAGAGAGAGAGAGAGAGAGAGAGAGAGAGAGACGTGAGTTGAGAGGAATAGGCTGCCGCCATTCTTTTTTTCTTTTCTTTTTACCATAACTTAGGGTCTAATCTTTTTTCAACCTAAGTTTCCTAATATTATGGTTAATAGGATGAACAGCCATCTACGTGAGTGGCTGGAGGCTGGGGAAAAAGAAGGAAGGGAAGAAGGAAAGAAAGAAGGAAGAGAAGAAGGAAAGAGAGAAAGGAGAAAGAGAAGGAAAGAAAGGGAAAGAAGGGAAAGGAAAAGAGGAAGGAAAAGGGGGGCTGGACTCCCATACGTGAGTGGAGGGAGAGGAAAGAAAAAGGAGGAAAGAAAGAAAGAAAGAAAAAGGAAGAAGAAAGAAAGAAAAGAAAGAAAAGAAAGAAAAAAAAGAAAAAAAATGGAAGAAAAAGGGAAAGGAAGTGGGCTGGAAGGTGGGCTAGGGTGGTCGACCCCCTTGTGGGTCCCACCTTAGGAAGAATAAAATAATTAAAAAAATAAAATAAAACAAACAAAAAATAAAGAAAAAGATAAATTTTTTTTCTTTTCTTATAAATTAAAACAAGAAAATGCAAATGGATGGGCCATCTCAGAGCGGGTCCAAATTCCACTTTTGAAATTCATTTTGATGGTTAAAGGGGTAAAATAGTCTTTTTAAAAAAAAATCAGACGAAACGAGCTCTTTTTTGGCAGTTTTTGAAACGAGCTCGGATTTTGAAGTTCAATACCTCGTTGCGAAGCAAATCTAGTGTAGAATTTGAAAATTTAATTTTGAAAGAAATCCAGATTGTTTTTCTCGAGAAAATATTTCCAAAAAAAATTCCAGACGAAACAAGCTATTTTTGGCAGTTTTTGAAACAAGCTCGGATTTTGAAGTTCAATACCTCATTGCGAAGCAAATCCAGTGTAGAATTTGAAAATTTAATTTTGAAAGAAATCCAGATTGTTTTTCTCGAGAAAATATTTCCAAAAAAATTTCTAGACGAAACGAGCTATTTTTGGGAGTTTTTGAAACGAGCTCGGATTTTGAAGTTTAATACCTCGTTACGAAGCAAATCCAGTGTAGAATTTAAAAATTTAATTTTGAAAGAAATATAGATTGTTTTCTTGAGAAAATATTTCCGAATTTAGAATCTCGGGGGTAAAAATGTTAATTTTGAAAAACCTAGGGTTTGAAATTGATTTCTGAAAGCGTTTGAAACTTGATCTGGATTGAAATTTATAAAACTAGAGTTCTGGACTTCGAAAATGAAATGAAATATGATGAAATGCTGAGAAATAATATGAAATGATGACAAATGACATGCGAAATGCAGACCCTGAATGAAGAATTTTGGATTTTAAACCCTGATTGGCAGTTGTACCAGTTTAAAAAGCATTAAAATTGATAAAATTTGCAAAATAGCTCAAGAAATGGTTTTCGGGACTCTACTGGGTCAGAGTGACACTGAAAATAAGGGTTTGAGCTGAAATGAACTGAAATGAGTTGGATTAAATTGGGTTTTAGAGTTTCAGAACTCAAATGAACTGATCAGACACTGACTCAACTGACCTTTCTGACCAAAATTTCAAGAAACGTTGTCATTTTTAGAGAAATGGTACGGAATGGTCACTTGAGTGAAGTAAATTACGGATTTGAGCTGGATTTGAGCTAGAATAAAGGTCAGTAATACTGACATGAACTAAAATTGAAGCTTGAACACTAGCTCAATTGGCTGAACTCAGCTCAATTTCAACTGAAATGAACTAAAATGGGCTCCTGGACACTTAAAAATGGTTTTGAACTAAAACTGGAGCACTTGAACTTCTGGTGAGCTCAGGCTAGACTCTGGGGAACATGACTGACTGGGAATAACTGACTCGAAGACAATTGACTTAGATTTGAGTGAGAAATGAGCGCATTTCTGAAGAAATGATCCCATTTTGGCAGGAACAGTCAGAAATGAAAATGGTTTGTTCGTTATGAGCTCAGATGAACTTGAAATGATTGATATTCTAAATGTTCTGAACTGACCAAAGAGCTTGGTTGACTCCGACTGACTAGGGTCCGGGATGACCAAGGGGTAAAATGGTAATTTTCCTAATGAAAATGCATAAAATGGTAATTTTCTAAAGCTGACTCGAGGGTTGACTCCTACACTGACCTAACAGGGTTGGCACTGTACGAGGAGGGTTGTTTTAGAATAGAAGTGGAAAATTTGGGGTGTTTACACCTGCCCAAGCAGATCCGTCCTCTGCAGGACACGACATTGAACCTCCTTCGTTGAGTGGACGTTGTTGTTGTGCGTTCAGTTTGATCTCTCTCCCTGGTCTACATTATCGTTCGGGCTAATGTGCTCGCTTGAGTCCCTACTGTTTTCCATTCCCACTGTCTTTGTTTCCATGTCCTCCGTCAATGGTTCGAAGCAGTTCGTCAGCCTTTGTTTTCGACCATCCTTCCCTTGTAAAGTTGTAGTATTTGTTTCCAGGTCACCCTCACCTGTTGTCCGGGGTCGGGTAAAAGGGTTGGGGGGGGGGGGGGTCGGGTTTGGGTAAACGGGTTGATCCGCCCGCCTAACCCGCTTATTAAACGAGTCCGACGGGTTGGCATAACCCTAACACGAACCCGACCCGTTTAATAAATGGGTTAGGCGGGTCGACCCATTTACGACACAAACCCGTTTAAGCCAAACCCAAACCCGGCTAAGAAGCGGGTTGGCGGGTCGTGTCAGATTTTGCCACCCCTATTGCACACGCTGGATCTTAGTCCAATGTGTTAACAAATGTCAGCCGAGTTTTTTAAAAATACCAAAAACTTTATGGCGATATTTTTCAAAAACATATATTGACTTAAAATACGATATTGTGTTTTTTATCACGATATTACCATGTTAAAGCTTTTTAAATTTTTATTATTTACTTTTTGTAATTTTGTTCCTTGAGGAGATTTTTTTTTGAAAGGCAAGCTGGGTTTAGTCTGACCCCCTACCAGTTATACACTATACCATTGGGTTTTGAACCTGCAACGTCCAATACAAGGTGACCTGCACTAGCTGCTCCTACCAGACAAGCTGAGCAGTTGGTCCTTGAGGAGATTTTACTGAGAAAAGATTTGTGAGATTTGTCATAAAGTAAACGATATGGTTATGGAGTGACCAGTTTAATGGTTCGGTTTGGTAATAGGATGGCCTACTATCCATTTGAATGATCGTGGTCTCCTCCTTGGGATGACAATGACTTGAATTATGGAGACAAATGATTCGGGTCTGCTAGGAATATGGACAACCAAAAACCATTTAAGTACAAATGGATTACAATTTAAGAGTTTAATCTTGGGGCTTGAGACAACTGTGATATGCAATTAGTTTCCCATTGTATGAAAAACCAACTTTTATCTGAGTAAAAAGTTTTAGGCTTTGTGAGTTCCAATCATTTTGTGGGGTTTGTGATATTAGATTTTAAAAGCCCATAACAATTATCTCCAAGACGTTTAGCGGAGTGGGAGGGGACCTTGCCTGATAGACGTGTGGTCAGAGCTTAATTTTAGCCATCATCAACCCCAAGAGGCAAGGACATTATGTCCCTTATTCGTACCGAAGCAAGGCAACTTTATGAGGGAAAAGGTTGTGCCACAGATTTAGGAAAGTCAACTGCAAGTACAATAGGCATAGCCAGCACGACTATTTCTCTGTTTGCAGTAGTTTCCTGTTATTCTTGAAAAAAAATCTTATAACAACTCAACGACCCATTTACCAAAGATAACTCACTCGGGGTTTACCTTGCAGGGAGGCCAACCCATTAAGGGACCCTGTTCTCAATCAGCAAAGATCAGGTGCAATATGATTGCACAAATATTTGTGCATTAGGCACCTGATCACCCTCCATCTTGGGAGCATGGCCTGATAGTTGTGGGGCCCAAGGCCTGATGGAGGGCAATCAGGTGCTTAATGCACAAATATTTGTGCAATCATATTGCACCCGATCCGGGCTCGTTCTCAATGAGGGTTTATCGTCTTAAAAAAAATATCACTTTTGCGCTATATTCATATGCCCTCTTGATTTTCCTTTTGCTTTTATTGAAGGTTTTATCATGTAGATGTCAATCAATGGTTCAATGGATTGTCTAAAAATGGAGAGAATCCTTGATTATCAATTTATGTTGTGCCATATAATTAACAAAAATTACATAGTTTATTTGACGATTTTAAAAAAAAATATTCACACGTGAGCTCATTGGTGCAGAAGCCCCAGGTCCCCCTTTACTCATTAGAGAAGATCCAAGCTTCGCCTCACAGTAAGGGATAACCACCTGTGAGTTTTGAACCAGTGACATCCCTTCAGTTTGGTGGAATTCACGAGTCACCTCTAGCAGATGAAGGTCTTGCGTGGATATTGGATGACCAGGAGGGATCGGGTGCCGCTGAGGCGGCTCTTTTGGGTGGGTGCGGTGGCCTTCGGGGTCCAGTTCGGGTGGGCGCTGCAGCTGCTGACCCTTTAAGTCCAGGAGGTCGATATCCCGCACGCCTGGGTTAGCCTCGTCTGGCTATGCAGCCTCGTCTCCGGCATGGTGATCCAGCCGATCGTTGGCCACATCAGTGACCGCTGCGCCAGCCTCTGGGGTCGACACCACCGGCGCCCTCTCCATTTCCCTTGCCGTTCTCACCATCGGCTTCTCCTTCGACATCGGCTCCCTGCTCGGCGATCCCCCGAGCCCCGGTTCGCGGTCGTTCGTGGTCATCATCTTCGTAGTAAGGTTTTGGCTCCTCGACTTTGCCAACAATTTGATCTAGAGCCCCTGCAAAGCCCTCTTCGCGGACTTCATCGACAAGTTTTCTCCTCGTCGAAAAAATTTTTATTCGTGTATTTGCGCCCTTTGATTTCTTCGCTGGCTTTCTTTGAACTGTGAATTCTGTTACTGTTAGTGAGGGGTTTGTGATGCATACCCTTTCTCTGTTGCAGTTGCAGTTGCACTCATGGAGTGACTATTCTTTATTCGTTTTGTTTTTCTATCCTTATCTTACATACTTGGTTCCCTTGAAAAATGCTCTTTCAACCGCCGCCTGTCTGACATTTGTCCCACCCTTGATGATGGTGAAGGCCATGTGTCTGTCCTAGGACGTGCATGCAGCCCTTGCTGCCTGACCACACTGTCCCATCATTGTCAACAGGCGTACCACCTTGAGTTGGACTGCGCCTTACACGATTTGCGATCAGAGTGTCCTCCACCATCAGGACACGACATTGAGCCTCCCCTACCCAGGCAGACCCGTCCTCTGCAGGACACGACATTGAACCTCCTTCGTTGAGTGGACGTTGTTGTTGTGCGTTCAGTTTGATCCCTCTCCCTGGTCTGCATCATCGCTCGGACTAATGTGCTCGCCTGAGTCCCTACTGTATTCCATTCCAACTGTCTTTGTTTGCATGTCCTCCGTCAATGGTTTGGAGCGGTTCGTCGGCCTTTGTTTTTGACCATCCTTCCCTTGTAAAGTTGTAGTATTTATTTCCGGGTCACCTTCACCTGGTGTCCGGGGTCAGGTAAAAGGGTTGGGGGGCGGGTTGGCGGGTCGGGTTTGGGTAAACAGGTTGATCCGCCTGCCTAACTCGCTTATTAAACGGGTCAGACGGGTTGGCATACCCCTAACACGAACCCGACTTGTTTAATAAATGGGTTAGGCGAGTCGACCCGTTTACGACACGAACCCGTTTAAGCCAAACCCGAACCCGGCTAAGAAGCGGGTTGGCGGGTCGTGTCAGATTTTGCCACCCCTATTGCACACGCTGGATCTTAGTCCAATGTGTTAACAAATGTCAGCCGAGTTTTTCAAAAATACTGAAAACTTTATGGTGATATTTTTCAAAAACATATATTGACTTAAAATACGATATTGTGTTTTTTATCATGATATTACCATGTTAAAGCTTTTTAAATTTTTATTATTTACTTTTTGTAATTTTGTTCCATGAGGAGATTTTGAAAGGCAAGCTGGGTTTAGTCTGACCCCCTACCAGTTATACACTATACCATTGGGTTTTGAACCTGCAACGTCCAATACAAGGTGACCTGCACTAGCTTCTCCGACCAGACAAGCTAAGCAGTTGGTCCTTGAGGAGATTTTACCAAGAAAAGATTTGTGAGATTTGTCATAAAGTAAACAATATGGTTATGGAGTGACGAGTTTAATGGTTCGGTTTGGTAATAGGATGACCTACTATCCATTTGAATGATCGTGGTCTCCTCCTTGGGATGGCAATGACTTGAAATATGCAGACAAATTATTCAAATCTGCTAGGAATATGGACAACCAAAAACCATTTATGTACAAATGGATTACAATTTAAGAGTTTAATCTTGGGGCTTGAGACACCTGTGACATGCAATTAGTTTCCCATTGTATGAAAAACCAAATTTTATCTGAGTAAAAAGTTTTATGCTTTGTGAGTTCCAATAATTTTGTGGGGTTTGTGATATTAGATTTTAAAAGCCCATAACAATTATCCCTAAGAGGTTTAGCGGAGTGGGAGGGGACCTTGCCTGATAGACGTGTGGTCAGAGTTTAATTTTAGCCATCATCAACCCCAAGAGGCAAGGGCATTATGTCCCTTATTCGTACCGAAACAAGGCCACTTTCTAAGGGAAAAAGTTGCGCCGCAGATTTAGGAAAGTCAACCGCAAGTACAACAGGCAGAGTCAGCACGACTAGATTTCTGCTTGTAGTAGTTTCCTGTTATTCTTGGAAAAAAATCTTATAATAACTCAACGACCCATTTACCAAAGATGACTCACTCGGAGTTTACCTTGCAGGGAAGCCAGCCCATTAAAGGACCCTGTTCTCAATCAGCAAAGATCAGGTGCATTATGATTGCACAAATATTTGTGCATTAGGCACCTGATCACCCTCCATCTTGGGGACAGGGCCTGAGAGTTGTGGGGCCCAAGGCCTATTGGAGGGCAATTAGGTGCTTAATGCACAAATATTTGTACAATCATATTGCACCCGATCCGGGCTCGTTCTTAATGAGGGTTTAGCGTCTTAAAAAAATCTCACTTTTGCGCTATATTCATATGCCCTCTTGATTTTCCTTTTGCTTTTATTGAAGGTTTTATCATGTAGATGTCAATCAATGGTTCAATGGATTGTCTAAAAATGGAGAGAATCCTTGATTATCAATTTATGTCGTGCCATATAATTAACGGAAATTACATAGTTTATTTGATGATTTAAAAAAAAAAATATTCACACATGAGCTCATTGGTGCAGAAGCCCCAAGTCCTCCCTTACTCATTAGGGATGATCCAAGCTTCGCCACACAGTAAGGGATAACCACCTGTGAGTTTTGAACCAGTGACATCCCTTCAGTTTAGTGGAATCCATGAGTCACCCCTAGCAGATGAAGGTCCTGGCGTGGATATTGGATGACCAGAATGGATCGGGTGTCGCTGAGGCGGCTCTTGCGGGTGGGTGCGGTGACCTGCGGGGTCCAGTTCAGGTGGGCGCTGCAGCTGCTGACCCCTTACGTCCAGGAGCTCGACATGCCGCACGCCTCGGTCAGCCTCGTCTGGCTATGCGACTTCGTCTCCAGCATGGTGATCCAGCCCCTAGTGGGCCACATCAGTGACCGTTGCGCCAGCCTCTGGGGTCGACGCCACCGGCGCCCTCTCCATTTCCCTCGTCGTTCTCACCATCGGCTTCTCCTCCGACATTGTCTCCCTGCTCGACGATCCCCCGAGCCCCGGTTCGCGGTCGTTCGTGGTCACCATCTTTGTACTGGGGTTTTGGCTCCTCGACTTTGCCAACAACTTGATCTAGGGCCCCTACAGAGCCCTCCTCGCGGACTTCACCGGCAAGTTTTCTCCTCGCCGAAAAAAAAATTTACTCGTATATTTGCGCCCTTTGATTTCTTCACTGGCTTTCTTTGAACTGTGAATTCTGTTACTGTTAGTGAGGGGTTTGTGATGCATACCCTTTCTCTGTTGCAGTTGCACTCATGGAGTGACTATTCTTTATTCGTTTTGTTTTTCTATCCTTATCTTACATACTTGGTTCCCTTGAAAAATGCTCTTTCAACCGCCGCCTGTCTGACATTTGTCCCACCCTTGATGATGGTGAAGGCCATGTGTCTGTCCTAGGACGTGCATGCAGCCCTTGCTGCCTGACCACACTGACCCATCATTGTCAACAGGCGTACCACCTTGAGTTGGACTGCGCCTTACACGATTTGCGATCAGAGTGTCCTCCACCATCAGGACACGACATTGAGCCTCCCCTACCCAGGCAGACCCGTCCTCTGCAGGACACGACATTGAACCTCCTTCGTTGAGTGGACGTTGTTGTTGTGCGTTCAGTTTGATCCCTCTCCCTGGTCTGCATCATCGTTCGGACTAATGTGCTCGCCTGAGTCCCTACTGTCCACCTTTCTGACTGTCTTTGTTTCCATGTCCTCCGTCAGTGGTTCGAAGCGGTTCGTCGGCCTTTGTTTTCGACCATCCTTCCCTTGTAAAGTTGTAGTATTTGTTTCTGGGTCACCTTCATCTGGTGTCCGGGGTCGGGTAAAAGGGTTGGGGGAGGCGATTTGGCGGGTCGGGTTCGGGTAAACTGGTTGATCCGCCCGCCTAACCCGCTTATTAAACGGGTCAGACGGGTTGGCATACTCCTAACACGAACCCGACCCGTTTAATAAACGGGTTAGGCGGGTCAACCCGTTTACGACACAAACCCGTTTAAGCCAATCCCGAACTCGGCTAAGAAGCGGGTTGGCGGGTCGTGTCAGATTTTGCCACCCCTATTGCACACGCTGGATCTTAGTCCAATGTGTTAACAAATGTCAGCCGAGTTTTTCAAAAATACTGAAAACTTTATGGTGATATTTTTCAAAAACATATATTGACTTAAAGTACGATGTTGTGTTTTTTGTCACGATATTACCATGTTAAAGCTTTTTAAATTTTTATTATTTACTTTTTGTAATTTTGTTCCTTGAGGAGATTTTTTTTTGAAAGGCAAGCTGGGTTTAGTCTGACCCCCTACCAGTTATACACTATACCATTGGGTTTTGAACCTGCAACGTCCAATACAAGGTGACCTGCACTAGCTGCTCCTACCAGACAAGCTGAGCAGTTGGTCCTTGAGGAGATTTTACTGAGAAAAGATTTGTGAGATTTGTCATAAAGTAAACGATATGGTTATGGAGTGACCAGTTTAATGGTTCGGTTTGGTAATAGGATGGCCTACTATCCATTTGAATGATCGTGGTCTCCTCCTTGGGATGACAATGACTTGAATTATGGAGACAAATGATTCGGGTCTGCTAGGAATATGGACAACCAAAAACCATTTAAGTACAAATGGATTACAATTTAAGAGTTTAATCTTGGGGCTTGAGACACCTGTGATATGCAATTAGTTTCCCATTGTATGAAAAACCCACTTTTATCTGAGTAAAAAGTTTTATGCTTTGTGAGTTCCAATAATTTTGTGGGGTTTGTGATATTAGATTTTAAAAGCCCATAACAATTATCCCCAAGAGGTTTAGCGAAGTGGGAGGGGACCTTGTGATAGACGTGTGGTCAGAGTTTAATTTTAGCCATCATCAACCCCAAGAGGCAAGGGCATTATGTCCCTTATTCGTACCGAAGTAAGGCAAGTTTCTGAGGGAAAAGGTTGCACCACAGATTTAGGATAGTCAACCGCAAGTACAGCAGGCATAGCCAACACGACTAAATCTGTGTTTGCAGTAGTTTCCTGTTATTCTTGAAAAAAAATCTTATAACTCAACAACCCATTTACCAAAGATGACTCACTCGGGGTTTACCTTGCAGGGAGGTCAGCCCATTAAGGGACCCTGTTCTCAATAAGCAAAGATCAAGTGCAATATGATTGCACAAATATTTGTGCATTAGGCACCTGATCACCCTCCATCTTGGGGACAGGGCCTGATAGTTGTGGGGCCCAAGGCCTGATGGAGGGCAATTAGGTGCTTAATGCATAAATATTTATACAATCATATTGCACCTGATCCGGGCTCATTCTCAATGAGGGTTTAGCGTCTTAAAAAAAATCTCACTTTTGCGCTATATTCATATGCCCTCTTGATTTTCCTTTTGCTTTTATTGAAGGTTTTATCATGTAGATGTCAATCAATGGTTCAATAGATTATCTAAAAATGGAGAGAATCCTTGATTATCAATTTATGTCGTGCCATATAATTAACGAAAATTACATAGTTTATTTGATGATTTAAAAAAAAATATTCACACGTGAGCTCATTGGTGCAGAAGCCCGAGGTCCCCCTTTACTCATTAGGGAAGATCCAAGCTTCGCCTCACAGTAAGGGATAACCACCTGTGAGTTTTGAACCAGTGACATCCCTTCAGTTTGGTGGAATCCACGAGTCACCCCTAGCAGATGAAGGGAGTCATCACGGCATTTACAATTATTGTAAAAACCCATGTAAAAAAAAAAGGTGTTGGACGCGGTTTCTCGATCCTTGTCCTATTTATTTTTTCGCATTTACTTTCTGTTGCCACCACACTTTATGTGCCCAGGCTTATTTTTTTTTTGCATTTACTTTCTGTTATCGTCGCACATCATGTGCTCAAACTTATTTTTCTGTATTTACTTTTATGTACTTACTTTCTATCTTTGCGTTTTTGCTTTTACTTTCTGTTGCCACCGCGCTTCATATGCCTAGACTTACTTTATGTATTTATTTTTCTGTACTTACTTTCTGTCTTTACGTTTTTGCTTTTACTTTTGGTCACCACCACGCTTGATGCGCACATGCTTATTTTCTGTATTTACTTTTTGTTGCCACCGTGCTTTATGTGCCCAAGCTTTGCTATCACATTTTCTGTTGTTCATTGATTTTATTCTGGGTTGCCACACCTGTGCGAGGTCTTGCTTCTTGTGTTCTTCCATTGCAAGCCTCGCAGGGCGTGTGGATGCACATACCAATTTTTGCTCTTTTCGAAGGGAAGCGAAATTGCGTACTGACACTCCAGTCTCGAGAAGGGAGTGTCCTGTGTGAATTACAGACTTCTCGAGTGCACAACCATGCATAGCAAAGGTAGCATTTCCCTTTACGTTGCTAGATGCAGCTAGCTTCAAACCAAGCCGAGTTACTTGAGAAGAATGTTTGGATCCACGTCGATCCTAAGCCTTGCATGATACTTCTATGGTGAAGACTAAGCGTAGACTTACTTACAGTATGCAAAGCTCTCTGTTGGGTTATCTTTTGAGAAACCCATGCCTACCATCGTAGTTGTACCTTTATACAGGAGCGGTATGTCATACTACGATGAGTAGCACAAGAGGTCGAGAAAATCATGAAGCTTGCAATGAGCATATTTGTTGAAACACACAAAATGATAATGTTGCGCCTTCACAGACAAGATGCTCAAGTGGGTCTAAAGGACCAGAGCATATAGAATGAGGAGAGAGTTGAGCAACTCCTGTCGCGCTCATTCACCTCTTACGGTTCATCGAGAGAGATAATAGATGGTACAAAAACTCTGATGGACAAGTTGTTAACAACCACCGTATAAGCAAATGACTCAGCTTCCCCAGTCATCGGAGTTAGGAGAAAGGGACTACCAAAAATTATCCTAGGTGGTATCTCCCATAGACTTCTGTAGAACTAGGATGCATCTGTGGCCAAGAATGCCTTCGAAAAATTCTCTTTTGGTCACTGGTCGTCCCCTTAGGAGCAGACTTGAGGTTATTAAAAATACATGGCATAATAAACCCTCGAATCAATCTTGAATGTTTCTACGTTTCGCATCTATGCGTACCCTAAGACTAGCTAATATCGAAACTAAAGATATCTTGTTCACAATATTGTGCACTCTTAAGTTTCATGAACTGCTTACTGTGTTAGCTCATATATTGGGTTTGTTATATGTTTTAGTTAACTGCTCTCTGCATGTAAAATCAATTGTACATAAAATACTTGCATGCATAGTTAATTATTCTTGCTATAACTATTAAATTCAATTGCATATCATGCTTTTGTTTTTATTCATTCTTATCTTATTTTGAGTACCTACCAATTTTTCGTAAAACTGACCTATTTTACAAGAACTAGTGACATAAGTTTTTTTCAAACAACCGATAACGGGATGCGAGATGGCCTGAGACTTCACTTTTCTGCTCACAATTTTGAGCCCTAGTTACCTATTTTTGTTTGAAATTGTGTAAAAGGAAACCCTAACTTTTGTACAACGAATAGTTTTCATAATGAATATTTTGGCTCCCTGATTTTCTTGTTAAAATGATTTTGATAAGGATGGCTTGATGAAAGAGTTTTACGGTAACGTGCCCAAAGTTGTTAACTTGTTTTGTTTTTCAAAAAAAAAATATAGTTTCCACAAATAAAAACTCTAAAAAATGAAGGATTTTATAAAATATTTTAAAAAGATTTATAAGTTTGAAATTTTGGAGCATTACAATTATTGTCCTAGCCAACCACAAATCACAAAAACGTTGGCATTCTAACCTTGTACCATGACATTTGAATGATGTTAAGCATGCATTGTTCTGCCATAGTTAGGGGTGGCCATTGGGCTGGGTGCCTAGCCCATAACAGGTCACCCCTA
Organism: Nuphar pumila; assembly: GCF_984573655.1. Taxonomy (NCBI): domain Eukaryota; kingdom Viridiplantae; phylum Streptophyta; class Magnoliopsida; order Nymphaeales; family Nymphaeaceae; genus Nuphar; species Nuphar pumila. The sequence continues at coordinate 144,506,965 of NC_143250.1, read as the reverse complement.
CCAGATGAAGGGAGTCCTCATGGCATTTACAATTATGGTCCTAGCCAACCACAAATCACAAAAACGTTAGCATTTTAACCTTGTACCATGGCATTTGAGTGATGTTAAGCATGCATTGTACTGGCATAGTTAGGGGTGGCCATTGGGCCGGGTGCATGGCCCATAACAGGTCAGGCATGGGCTGCAAAATGCAGCCTAAGCCCGAAAACAGTTGGGCCATCCAGACTCAGACCTGGGGCCTGACAGGCCCAGCCCGAGCCCAATTATAACTGACTCTGGCCGGGATGTGGGTCCGGCCTGTCAGCCCTTACCGGACTTAATCGAGCCAGACCGGCCTGGCCCGGTGGCCACCCCTAGCCATAATTGCAGGTAATGATCATTTTCATGTCTCTATAGAATAGTTTTACACCACTTTGACCACAGAACAAGACAGTTTAGGTGTATCCTAATCTCCCACAACCTCAATGCCTGGCTATGAGTCAAATTGCAAAGGTGGGATGCGACCTTTCCCTTAACTCCACCTTCCTCCCCTCATTTTTTCCTTCATGAAAACTGGTAAACAGCTCCTAACTCAAACTGGAGACATCCTCAACCATGATAAAATATTCATGATTAAACCAGTGGAAAATGTAACCTTTTTAATACATGCACCATGCACAAGAAATGAGGTTTGAAGTCTGTTATTTTAAGTTGCAATGCAATGAGCTGGTGATGAACAATAGGATGTAAAAATCAAGCCCACAATATTACTATTGTACAAAAACATAGTAATTGAGGGAATTGATGAAAAAAAAGAAGATTCTCTTCAATCACATTCAACTTATTGGGATGTATTCTATCATATGAATTTCCAACTTTTCGGTCTGCCCCTTGTTTGAAGATAAAACTCAATTAGACGCAATGCACAAAGGATATTAAAGAAACATGAATAAATAAAAATTACAGTAACATAATTGGAGTCCTCTTGTAAGAGTGTTGAAACAATCTTCCCAAATTCTCACTTGGGCTTCTCAAGCCAATCATGCTAACATGCTATGATAGCCAAAGTGAGTATCGAATCTCAACTAGCCCCACAACGAGGTAATAAGGCTATAATTCAATCAATTTTTTCGCAAAGTAGGTAATGAATACAAACCAACCAATGAGGAGGAGGGAGAAAGATGCTAAGCCGATCACAGTTGGCCAGCCAGCCATTAGAATCCCCATACAGAGCACCACAATAAAGGGTAGGAAGGATCGAACCACCGAGGTGTAGTTGACCCAGTGTCCCTTGAACAAGATGAGAGCTGCCAAATTGACGATGTTCCATCGAATGGACCCACCATAGGCGAGGCGGTTGAGACAGTTTGCCACAAAAGAATGGCAATTACATGTGAAGAGATTATAGGATTTGTGCTGGAAATGTTGTGTGCTCAAGCGCAGCGCATCATCCCATGTGAGGGACGTCCCATTCTCTGAATGCTTATAGCTGTTATTGCAGGTGTGCGCAGCTAAGTGAGGAGGGAAGCAACACTGGATGTTTTCAAAGGTCAGCACATCAGAGTTTATAAAATACTCACATGACCCAAAAGAATGTCCTAGATTTTGGTAGCAGGAAGGCAGACAATTTTATCAATGGAAATTCCTCCAAAATCTTCAAAAATGTATATAAAAAATGGTACAAAAAGAACAACATATATTCACTTTAAAAATATTAAGACCACATGCTTGCTATCTCAGGTTTTCTACTAGTCCATTGAGAAAACATTTAAAAAAGCTTGAAAATTGACACGGGCTTATGAGGACTACCAAAAATTTCTAACAGCATCACTAAAATTCATTGATGGATCTCCCCAATGCCACATTATTCCCACCATTTTTGGGATCCTGTCAAGAATGTTCATTACCGATATAAGTGGCAATTCAGGCTTTAGGAATATTATAGGCACTTTACATCTATCAGAAGACAGGAAACCTTGTTGTTTCATTCTCAATGTCTCTCTCTGATTTTGAAAAAAAAAAAAGTTGCATGGTGGAAGTGATTGGGATAAATCTGGCATACCTGATCTCTGTCAAGTTGGATGTATCTTGCTACTGCACCAAATGCAAAATTGTCCACATTAACAAAATTGGAACCTGCAAAGTCCAATATGGTCCCATCTTCTGTAGCTATACCAATATGACCAATAAACGGAGCAAGCCATGAGACTATGGGAAGAGGGGTCCAAACTATGCAACATGGAAATCTGGCTCTTTTAGGATCCAATGGAGGGAGTGGCCACTTATCATGGAGCATTCTTTGATGTTGATTTGCGGAACCAATATTATCAGTCACATTCAGTTCCATGGGCTAGCCTTTCGGACTGGATACTTTAGTTAATGAAGATTAAGAATCAATGATAAATTAACCTGTTCCAAGTTACATTTACACTGCAATCTGTTTATTGGTTGATGCAGTTTTACCAGCAGAAACACCTACACCTTGTGATGTTAAAGAAATGTTAGTTTACAAACAACAGAAACATAAGCATGCCTATTAACATGAATGCTAAAACAACAATACTAGCGGCTACAAAGAAGGGTCCTGAAGGCATATTTAGAAAGTAACTCTCTAAGTTCACCTAGAACAGCACCAATACTATAGTAAAAAACATTTAGCAACATAAAATTGAGTTTCAACACAAATAAAATTGATCCTCAATGTAAAGAATACAGATTCAAGTATCAGAAACAATTTCCAGAAATGACAATTATTTGCAGTAAGAATAGAATCAGTTTGAAGCAACAAACATATTAAAGCAGATCCGATGAAGAGGTAGAACTAGTCCCCAAGTTCTGGTCTCAGAGCATCATAAAAGATGAGAACAGATCAATAAAAATAAGGATCTGTTCCAGGCACGGCCACATAATGGGTCCAAAATTGCAAACAAGAATCTTGATCACAACTTGATTAAACCTTCCAGGCAACAACTTTAGATGAGAGCCACATGATATCTTCACCATCAATCCTTCCCTTCTTTCTTTAAACCAAACAAAGGGTTTTGATGAAGGTCAGACACTCTGGATATGATCATTTAGAAGTGAGACCCTTAAACTTTGATTAGAATGCCTAAACTTCAGATTGATTTTCTGTTGGAACGTGGATACCAAATGCTCACAAGGATTTTATGTGGGCGGCAATCATGCAAGGTTGTTTCTTATTCTCAAAACTGACAACATTCAGTTGAGGCATCAACACTGCCTTGTTGCTTCACAAGAATTCCATTTCAAGGATAACCTTAAAATCATCCATCGGGGATACAAAAAACGAGACCCTTCCAGACCAGCTCAAGAGGCATATTGGCACATCGCGGACAACGTCGTAGATAGATTTAACTTCAAAGTTGACCATCTTCATCCGACTCTCCCTTAGTGCAATCTCAATCACTCTGCTTCTTTGAGAGAAACAAAGTTGTGCGTGACACCCATGTCTACCAAGGCCTTGGTCAGTCTTCCATTTAGAAGGACTTCCAAGTATAGGTAGTTAGACGGTAGGTGTCACTTACACAGTGTTGATCATCTGCAAGGCTCTGACAATCAGCACTTCTGCAACCGCACACCCCTCTTCATCTTGAACGACGTTCACAGCTTTGGGCTCATGGTTATCTGCATTCCTCTGACCACGATTCCTGTTAGGACATTCATTCGTCCAATGGTCATTATGATAGTGATAACAATCATGACAACAACGATGATAGTGTCACCCTCTGTAGTTGTTATTCATGTGCCTATTGTTGTTCTGTCCATCCTGCTAGCCACGATTCTGTTGGTCATCACCTTGTCGGTTTTCATTGTCAGCATTATCCCATGATCATTCTTTCTATTATCCCTCCAGTTGTTGTTGTTGTTGTTGTTATGATCATTTCTGAATGGCCTGACTTGAAATATTATGTTAAGTCTATTAATCTCAGCCAATTGCTCGACAACAACAAGCGTCGACCTCCTTGCCGATTCAGCTATGTAGCAACCCACCTTTGTAGTCCATATATGAAGAGGTACCTACGGTCTTGGTCGGTCATATTCTCAATGTCTAGCATCAACAAGGTGAAAGCCTTAACGTAGTCATGAATTGACCCAATTTACCTTAATGACATTGACTTGTTACAGGCAATTCTCTCCTTATTCTTTGGCAATAAGTGGTTCCACAATTCACGCTTTAGATCGTCCCATGAATCAATCGCCACAAGACCACGCCCAACATCACCTAGGCATTGTCTCCACCACAACATTGCATCATCTGTAAGGTACATCATTATGGTGCGCAATCTGTCTGCATCAACATCAAGGTACTATTTCATCAGGTAAATAAAGTTTTCGAGCTTCTTCGAATTGTGAGTACCTTTATACTTCGCAGGTTCAAGCAACTTGATACGCGACCTATCTCCAGTTGTTGCTCCTCCAGCTGAGACAGTCCTCAACCATCACTCTAGCTGGTCATTCTTCCTACTAATCTCGATCATTTCTTTGACCATAATGTTGAACCTTTCAAACAGTTCTTCAAATTTGGTGGTAAGATTGTCCACAGAGTCTTCCACCCCTTCCACAACAGACTTGATCTCGTGATCAAGCAACAGAAAAGCATTATTCACATCGTGAACCAACTCCTTAACATTGGTCACGATATTCTTTAACTTGGCAACAATGTGCACCAAAATTGCCACACGATCATCTGCCATGAACTCTTCTTTAAGAGGAACCTGACTCCCTTGAGCAACTTCTTTCTACTTCGGAAGGTGAGTTCCCTTACAAGGTGATTCTGTCATCTTCGAAACCATGATCAACGTCTGTCGTCGGATCGATTGACACTGAATGTCGAGTCTCTTTCCTAGGTTTGACAAGGCTTTGATTACCACTTTGTCACGAGCTTGAAAGTGAAGGCCCTCGTGACATGCCCCGATGCACACCAACACTGGGGACTGGCCTCTCGAGCGCGCGTGGATGTGCGCAAGCAAGCAAACAAAATCACATAATGAGAGTGAGAAGGTAGAGAGAGAGAGAGAGAGGATGCAAGAAAGCATAAACTTCTTATAGCAAAAGTAAGCATGTATAAAGGGGTCCTGTATCTCCTTATACACGGGGGGATCTTAGAGCAAAGCCCATTATAGCACTTAGAGAGGGTGAAGAGGTATTACATCAAGCAAAAACAAAGGGAAAAACTTGGCGGTTCAGAACATGAAGAATGCTAGACACAAATGGACAAGGAGCTTAAAATCAACCAATCAACATCGAGAAAAGCATATTGTCTCAACCAGCAAGTCTAAAAATGGACAGCTCTGTGTGAACCATAGTGGTAACATAGAGATCTCTTCCCAATAGATATGAAGTATACACAAATTATGAATCTGATTCCCACTATAACATCCATTACATCATGATCCAGACATCAATAGCACTTAATCAGGCTGTGGTTTACTTATGCAGCCAGGACCAATCATGTGCATAACAGCTTATGTGATTCCAGAGATGATTCTACTATTGCCACTCAAATCATGACTCAGTTTTCAAAAATAATCTGCACTTCTTCCCAGTAAAGTAATCACTGAAATGAGGGTCAAAATAAGAGAGCTGGACTGGTAGAGTTGCACTACCTTAACCAAGGATTTTCAGGTTCCCGTCTAACGAGGGCTATCCCCCATCTTGGCTATCAAAAATAAAAAAATATAAACAAGAAAGGTAGTCATTGTCATTTCAACTAAATGTCGCATCCAAATCAGCAAATCATCTAGTAGTCAAAACTCCACAATAAGAAGTGTTGAAGTTTGAACTTAATATCTTGCATCCAAATGTGTACACAGCGGATTATTACTTAAGCTCATACTCTATGTGACCTCACAAACTGCTGTCTTAAAACTGATTAGAATGATGACCTGAACTAGATCAGGTCATGTCTCACTAGGCAACAGTGCATAATACCAACAATAAACATATGAATCCACACATTCATATATTTGTAGATTGTAATGACCATCATTGAAGAAACATGAATGTCGTTCTCCAGCACATAAAAATTGTTAAGCAATAGTGGTGTGAATTCGTTGAAAGTACAGGGGCATAATTGTCAGTTCAACTGCTGGCACAAAACTGCATCATAACTGTTTTTCTTTTGTAACATGTTTCTTATCATTTTCTGTTTCAAATGTAGAAGTCTTTTAGTATTTTAAAGGAGCTTGGATGTATGTAATATCCCATTATTAGGGTGGTTTAATATAATAGATACATGAGAGAGCAACCATTCTCCTAAAGGGTGAAAGATTAGAGATGATAGCTATTAATTATCCTCCTCCATCTTTCATCTTCTTCATGATCAATTAATTTGGTGTGGATATTCAAAAAACAAAGAATATAATGCTCATCAAATGAAAATTACTTGACGCGTGCAGTTTTCTGCACAAAGTAATATATAGTACATATCATACCTACATCTCACAAGCAAAGCCAGATGAATGGACGGGGAGCAATGGCCAAGATCCAAGGTTTGCAATGTTGTATGTGTCTAGTATTTTAAACAATCTTGAAATTGAAAATCTCTAAATCAAAGTAACTAGCAATTGAAGTTTTTTTTTTAGATTAATTTTTTTTCCATGACAGAGATCAAAAATCTTTTTTACTTTAAAAGAGGATTGTTTAAGCATATGCCATGAACTGCCTAGAGGCTTGCATCTCAGCTAAAGTGACTCAACAACTTCAACTCTGCCTCAAGTACCCTCTCTCGTCTCTTCACAGTCCATGATGCTGAAACTGATGCAAGAAAAATCAGGACTTATGGAGGGCATATTTGACCAGACCATAGTTACCAGGAAACATATGAATATGAGAAGAGATGCGTGAAGCAGAAGCGGAGAAGCAAGTGTTAAAAAGTAACATGAAGTGGGAAGCGAGATACGATCATGAAGCAATTATGCAAGCACATGAAAAATAAATTGGAAACACAGAAAGCAATATGAAGCACGGCTGGAAGCAAACAAAAATGACATGAACACAAGTATAAAATGCTATAAACCAATACACAAGCTTGTTATAAAAAATATTATTTTTTAATATAAAAATATAGGAAAGGAGAAAGTGAGTGGGAAGTGACAAGAGAGGGAAACGTTAAGGAAGCAAAAGGGGATCGATTTGGGAAACGAGGAGGAAACAAGCTTCCCACTGAAGGGAAACGAGTTTCTCAAATTTCAAATGTGTGTTTCCCAAAGTTCCCTTCCTTTCAGGGAAGCAAAAAGTTTTTCGCTTCCCAAGATAACTTCCCCATGTAGCAAAAAGCTTCCAGTAACTATGGACCAGATCAAAAGAACTTGTAGTTGTCAGCTGCACCCAATAAGAAAAATAAAACCTAAAAGAAGCAATGATCTTCTAAGATATAGGAACACCAGTTGTATCGTTGGACTTGAGCTATGTCACGTGGATACGGCTGCAGAAAAGGAGATACAGCCATTTTTATGAAGTTTTTAATATGATTAATATATAAGGAGGATACAGAACGGGAGCCAAAATGGAGTATCTGTATGACATAGCATTTGAGCCATCACCCATTCACAACAAAACCATACAATTTTCTGATGGGTAAGATGATTTCACAAAGTTACCCCAATATCTTACTCAAAAAAAGCACAATCTGATCAAGCATGGCTCTTCAACCAGTGAACGCATGCTCAAAGATAATCAAAATGCATAATATTGTAAACTACTTCCGTGGAAAAGATTACACCTCACCAATTTCTTCTTGTAACTCCAATAATAAATAATCAACAAAGATTGCATGATCACACCACCCCACCCCAAAGAAAAAGAATACCCCAAACAGATTTCTAGGGTAGCACCATTCCACCAATAAAAACATCAGAAAAAAAAACATATTCAAGGGGGAGCAAGGCAACCCTCCTTATCTTACTTTGGGCATGATTCAGATAATGAATGTATGTAACAAAAACATGGTATAGGAAAAGAGAAAAAATAAAGATGCCCACAATTCCTTCACACTATCCCCAAAAAATATTACCTCAATAACAAGATATATAACATGAAATACATGGGGAAAGCCTTCTGCTCACTACTTTCTCACTTGCCATGATTTCGACGGCAGATGTATAGAGTAAAGGACGATCCTCTCACTCTCTCTCAGAAAAAAAAAATGATGTCAACCCAACGATTTTCCGTTTTGTTTCTTTATCAAGTGGAGAGAGAAACCGAACATTCTAGAATGGTAAAGTATTCATAGCCCACCAGTTCCTAAATTCTAACATCACAGAGAGAGGCGAGAAAAACGCGGAATTAGGAACGAATGCATCCGATCATGAAAAAAAATATCTTGTATTTTTTATCTTTAAAAAAAAATTCTAACATCACAGAGAGAGAGAGAGAGAGAGAGAGAGAGAGAGAGAGAGAGTCTCGATTACCTTGAGGAGGAGCCACCATCGTTCCTATCGAAGAGAGAGGGAGAGAGATCCAATCAGCTTTCTGTCAAGCTGAAAAACATAAATACTTTTCCAATACTCAAGTTGGAGTAAATCATTAAACAGTAAAGGACCGCTGACTCAATGACACTGAGTCCCCTTCACAGCTATTACATTCAACCACTCTGACTCTTCAAAAAATTTGAAGATTGATTTTAGGAAGTTTACGTTTAACCGCCTAACTTATGAACAAATTACGTTTACCCTCTGTGTTTCAAAACTTTTCGAATAATGCCTGTATTTTTACCATATTGCTCATATGACGTCCTGTAAAGTTATTGATTTAACCTTAAGTGTACTACAACTTCAAAAAGCCACGTTCAATCATTTAAAAAAAATGATTAAAGAGTCAGTTGGACTTGATATAGATACTTTTTTAACCCAAACTATAATACAACTGCAAAAGGTGACAAACAGTTATTTAAAAAATGATTAAATGTCATTTCATTAAGTTAATTACGGTAAATGATAAAAAGTACCCTAAAGTGGTTATATGAGTAATATGCTGAAAACTCAAGCGCCTATTTGAAAAAGCTTTAAAAGAGGCGGTTAAACATAATTTTGTTTTCATAGGTTGAGCAGTTAAGCGTAAAACTCTAATTATCTTTTTGTCAAAAAAGGTAAGAAACATAGCCTAAAGTATAAACCTTTGCTAGGGGTGGCAGAGACCAGGGGGAAAACGGGTCCTGGCCCCTAGCTCCGTTTGGACAAGGGATGAATGACATGAAATGGGAATGGAGGCAGGGATGGATGTTAAAATAAAAACCGGTGATGGAGGCGGGAACGGAATTGCGCTTTCCTCCGCCCCAGCCCATTCTGATCCCTGCCTCGCTCTGTCCCAAATTCTTGTTTAAGGATGGCAATGAACTGAGAGGAAACGGGCCCTGCCCCGCCTCACTTCGTTTGGACAAGGGATGGAGGACATGAAACGGGAATGAAGGTTAAAATCAAAACAGAGGCAGGGATGAAGGACAGGATTTTGAGATGGGCAAGGGTAGAACCACCCCTGTCCATTGCCATTCCTAACCTTTGCACACCTAAGTTTTAAGTATTGTTAAAAACGTGCTTAAACTTTTTTTATTATTATAAAAATGCAAAGTTTACTTTCGTCAAAGTTGTATGCTGTAATTATCAAAACTCAGATGTGTTTTTGTACTATCATCAAAATGTTCGGTATATGCTTAAAAATTCTTCCAGTTGTTTAGTACCAACAGGGGCTCCGCATGGCTGTTAGGAAACTGTCAATGCATGTCTCCCTGTGGGGGGATGTTGCAGGTTCAGAAAAACTCTCAGCAAAAAAATCCTCTGGTTTGGAAGGGTACGAAAACTCTTACAGATTTTCCATTGTTTTGTATCACTTTTTCTACATTTTTCTCGCTTTCAAACATGCCCTTAATGCCACCATCTAAGTCTTTGTCGGTTTCTGTGATCAACTGAGAGGTAAAAGTCTACTTGAACCTCAGCTGGATATTTGACATGAATAAAAAAACAGCTGGTTGAATGTAATAATTAAAAAGTTAGGGTTTCCTCTAAAAATATATTTGATAATTTTATATATATGTTTAAAAATTTTCAATGCTTGTGAAAATTACTCTTCAAAAAAAAATATATATATATATATATCCAAAGATGTAACGAGAGAAAGAGAGAAGTGTGTGCTTGTCTGTGTAAGAGGTCTATCATTGGAGGGCAGATCAGATCATATTGTATGTAATCGATTCATCGAATCAGGATATATTCAATTGTAACCACACTTCTCACTTGATCTAGATGTGTTTGTGTCTGTGGGGTTGGGTAGGGATGGCAGTGGGGCCGGGCCGGGGACCAGGTCTCCACCCCCGCCTCGCCTCAAGATTAGAACCTCCATCCCTGCACGGGGATGGATTTTAACCTCCACCCCCGCCTTCATCCCTGTTTCATGTCCTCCATCCCCGGTTTAAACGGGGATGAGGCGGGGTGGGGCCGGGCTATTGCAGGGAAAAGTAGCAGGGACGAGACGGGGCGGGGCAGGAAAAAGTGTACGTCCATCCCCGAATGGGGATGGATTTTAACCTTCGTCCCCGCCTCCATCCCCGTTTCATACCCTTCATCCCCGCCCCACTTTCCCCCTATCTACTGCCATCTCTAGGGTTGGCTCCTACAGTTTTCTAGAGAAATACACAGTTCCCAAGCAAGATGTGTGGTAAAATTGAATATAACTGATGATTGGTTTTCTGACCTCCTAATTCACATGATAACACAGTGCTAAGGTAACTAGATTGATTAGGCTTGTAATGAACTTCAATAAAGGCGGTGACAATTGGTAGAAATTCTAATAAAACCTTGTGAGTGTCACTCTTTGTGCAAGCTGAAGCATGGCGACTCTTTGGAGGCAAGGGATAAGCTCACAAAGTTTCCCGCTGCTAGGACACTGACTGAAGGTATGACAGGCAGAGCCAGCCGATTAAGTCTATGTTCCTGAAGGTGGTTTCCGGAAGTAAATATAAAAAAAAACTTAATCAGACCTCTTTTCTTTTGTTTGTAATGGAAAACCCAAGAATTTCTCCACACTTTAGAAATGGAACCTTGGAAGAAAAAGAAGTCCATCAAACTAGTAGGCCGCATAGTGACAAATATCGTGAGATTTATGAAAAATCTCATGATAATATCACGAGAAATTGCCTGAAAGTTTAAAATGACAATTTTTGTGAGATTTTCAAAATATAGCAAGATTTATTAAAAACATAAATACCGTGATTTAAACGCAATATTTACGTTTTAAATGGCCATTTATCTTGAAGAAACCATGTATTTTTATTTTAAAATAAATTTTATTAATATTTTATTATAAAACTATTTTTAAAATTTTTTAATTTACTATTTTATTGCCGAGATTTTGCTGAAAAAACATGAGATTTATGAAAACTTTTCAATTTCTTGCAAGTTTTTGACAAACGAGATTTTGCCAAAAAAAAACGTGTCACTATGGTAGGCCATTAGTAGATTGACTAGTAAATCGTGGGAAAATAGCAATCATACCACACATACCTAGTTTTTGGAGAATTGGTAGACCATTTTTCTTTTTTATAGTCAAGATAGGAGATAACCACTGATTTTTGGATCATAAAAAATACCTCTACAAGGTCAGATTTACGAAAGAAAAAAACGAGGATTTGATTTATTGTTTGTACCAATGTTGTCAGAATTGGTTTCAAGTCCCAATCAATTTGAAAATGATTCAGAGAATCGGCCGATTCAGCATCAAACCGAATCTGTCAAATTTTTACCAGACGATGACGTGCCATTTAAAAACAATAAACAATGAAAATCTTAAGACATGATTTAAAACCCCTTAAATATTTTAGAAATTTTAATATTATTAAACCGAATCGGCCAATCAATTTTGAACCGATTCGGTACAAATCTGCCGATTTTCCACGATTGTTACAACAACGATTTGTGCATACAAATAATTGTGACGAATACATTTCGAGTTTTAAATAGGCCATAAGTAAAACTTTGAGTAAATTACAAAAAGTTGACACACTTATCAGTTATCTATAAAAAGGCACCCGAATTTTGGGATATTATACGTGACTGCTTATTTTTTATCTCCGTTTCAAAGAAACATTAACGCACTAGGTTACTACTGTTTATTCAAACAAGATGACTGAAATACATTCGTTGTTTATTTCTTTAACCGAAGAAGATAAGTTTTTTATGTCATCTAGGAGATAAAAAAAAAGTCTCTTTGTACTGGGGGCATTTGACATGAAAAAAAAACGAGTGGTTGAACGTAATAATTAAAAATTTGGGGTTTCCGCTAAATATATGATAAATTCATAGCTTTTTTGCAGGTTTTCAATCCTTATGAAAATTGCTCTTCAATTTTATATGCCGAATATATATATATATATATATATATATATATATATATATATATATATATATATATATATATATTGAAAAAGTGGCAACCCTTTGCGCAGCTACCAGTGTAAGTGTTTTGGCCGTCCATCGTGGCCTTGCCAATGCAAAAAACACGGAAAAACTCGCTAAAAGTGAGTTTTCCATTTTTTTTAGTCTTTGACGGCGCTTTAAGAGCGTCGCTGAAAACCCGGTTCCGCTGGGAGATTTAGCGGCGCTCAAAATCGACGTTAAAATACTTTTTAAAAAGACCTCCGCACCCTTTGAGCGACGCTCTAAAAGCCCAAAGCCTAAAAAAGCAAAAAAAAATGCTGTTTTCCAATTTTTTAAAGCTTGCCATCCATGGCTCCGATCATTTGGTAGGAGCAGTTTGTACAAGTAACCATGTGATGGGGAGTTGCAAGTTCGAACCCCACTGGTATAAGGGTAGTTGAATAACTGCTTGATAGTTTAAACAGGCCTCTAATCTGTCTAGATTGGTTCAAAGGCTGTTTGTACAGGGGAGGGGGCCTTAATTCCCCCAGATCTGTTGCGAAAAAAGACATAATGAGAGAACGATGGAAGTATGTGCATGCATGTGCTTGTGTGTGAAAGCGGACTGTCACCGGAGGGTAGATCAGGTCATATTATAAATAACTGATTCATTGAATGGGGCTATATTCAATCTCCGCTGCACTTATCTGTTGATGGAGATGTGTGTGTGAAGGGTCGCATCAGCAGTTTTCTAGAGATATGCACAGTTTCTAAGTGAGATGTTGCCGCAGGAATTGAATATATGGAGCGTCTAATGACGCTTGTCCATCGATGTGTTGAAAAAAAAATAAAAATTAGCGGCGGTCTAATTCCCTGGTCCGAAAAACGATCTTTAGTGGCCACCGATGATTGGTAAAGGTTCTCATATGTGAAGCCAATCAAACTTAGTTTTTCTTTTGTCTTTAATGGAAAACCTGAGGCCTTCTCCACACTTTTGAAAGGAAGGAAGTCCATCAAACTAGTAATTCATTAGTAGATTAATTAGTAAATAGTGAAAAAATAGCGTGCTTGCTTACCACAGAAACCTAGTTTTGGAGAATACTCTAATCTTACCTTTTTTTTTAGTCAGTCTGGGAGATAAGCCCCCACAAGATTTGAACCCTAGACCCCTTGTTTATGATAGCGTGATCTGACCATCCAAATATCTCAATGGAACCGAAATACTCTAAACCTTAGTTTTACAATGTACTCAAATTTTGGTTTGTCAAGGAGAAAACCTAATATTTTCAACTTGACAAACATACCTTTTTTGACGCAATTATCTTAAGCAAAAAAACATAATTTAGAATGGCAATTATAACTAATAAACTTGGAACAATATAATACAAAATGGAGGAATCGAGTTAGATATTTGAGCATCGAGCTCTTCAGGAGGCTCGAATGGAGTTGGATATTTGAGCATCAACCTCTTCAGGGGGCTTGATTAGCCTTCAAGATCAAGTGCTAAATTGTTATTATAGGATTAGATAGCTTGATTAGAGCATAAAACCTGATAGTCGCGTATACCATATGACCAACTTGAACAAATTTATAAAACCAAATGCATGTTAAGATGAGCGAACACACTTGGAGCTTGAATTTGTTCCGTGAATTAACTTTAGTTTCTGCAATGGAACAGTATTTGTAGCAATCTTCATTGTAGATCTTTCATTTATCTTCACTGTAGATCTTTTTCATTTCTGCACCACGTGATTTTAGGCTTTTAAGAGAACAAATAACAACAATTTACCAAATATCTTCCCCACACCCACCCAACAAAACCCTCTGACCTGAAATATTTACAAAACGAGGATTTTATTAGGATAGGTCAAAGAAAATTTTCATATGTTTGTTTGATTGACCTTTTTATACTAAAAACTAATGATGTGTACCTACAAGGGCTCTGGCCATCAGGCTAGAGGGCGAGTTTAAAACCCATGGCACACATCCTTTGCAATAAGGCTGAAGCTGGGTATAATTCCGGATGGGCAAGGGGGGCCTAGGATGTTACTCCGAGGGACATCACAAGCAAAGCAGAGGTGCTATGATAAAGTACCACTATGATAATGGCAGGGCTGTGGGCTATATCTTCTAAAAGACGTCCGTCCCACCTTGTGCTCTCCCTATCAAGGTTCGATGCCATTTAGGGGGTGTTTGAATCCCTCAAATCTGAAGATCCGAGGGAAAAAAATTCCCATGGCACCTCGAATGAGATCCAAGGGTTTCCCCTCCACTATTTATATCAGTCCAACGCTTGAAGCCACTTGGATCTAGTCATGAGCCACGCACCACATCAAGTCCCAGGCCAACTCAGATCCGAAGGTTTCAAAGTCCCCCTTATCTCACCTAGAAATCAATGTTGGGATGAGCTATCTAGAGGAACTTGCCATTCAAATCCAGACACCATGAAATTCAGTGGCGTAGCTAGGATTCATGTGAGGGGGGGGGGCACACAGGGGTGTAGCAAAAAATATATATTTGGTGTGATAGTCAGGGGTTCGGGGGCGCGCTGCCCACAAAAATTTTTTTTTTGAGATAAAATAAAAAATGGCTGCAATTATTAATAAAAATCTATTTCATATGGACAAATCAAACTATTTGCTGCAGTCAGGGCTGGACTGGGCTACAAAAAATGGATAAAAATCTATTTCATATGGAATCAGGGCTGGGCTAGGACTGGGCTTTTAAAAAAAAAAAAAAATTTAACTGTTTCGGGAGGCAGGACTGGGCTAACCTACAAAAAGTATACTACTCAGCCAAATATGCAAAGAAAATAACCAGCTATCCTCGAAAGAAACCAATTCGATAGCTTCTATATTTCTTTCTCAACTTCATACAGCATTACTCTGAATACAATATTTACAAACAACCGAACCGGAAAGGTTGCATCTTGGCATCTGCTTATTCAAAACAAGGGGGCCGAGATAATATATTACATTTTGAGCACTTACAGTATAAGGACGTACCAGAGAAATAACAACCCCCGCCCCCCCGCAAAAAAAAAAAGACTGATACTCTTCTTTTTTCCAAAAAAGGTGAAAGAGAAATTCATGGCAAGTTAGATATGTGGGTTTGATCAGAAAAAGACATTGTTCAAAATCCAGTGCAATTCTATGTACCTTGAAGCCTCTTGAACATTATTTACCTATACATGGTTCTGGCTGTTGGCGAGCCATCAGGTGTAAGCATCATCTGGTAGACTTCTGGATCCATGTGGATTGTGTTTGGTTGCACACGGGGGAGGACCAAGTACTCAGTTGGGTAACCACCACCCCTACTTGCCACGGAAGTCAGATGAGGTGGCGATATCCATCCAGTCCCCATAGTGTACTTGAACTGCCTTAATGGGCTCGATGAGGGAGACACAGGCAAAGACATGTTCCTTCTCGATATCAACTCTTCACTGCAAGGAAATAAGTATATACAGGAATCTCTCAAATGTTTGAAATGTGGAACTTGCATGGGCCTTATTTAGGTCCCTACCAGAAAGACAGCTCAATGATTTGCACTGACCCAGAGCTACCCAAGCTAGTTTGGGACTTCTAATCCCGGATAAGGTCCTGGTACTTCAAATACTTGAGCCTAGCCAAAAGATGCAAAACAACAAGAAATTATAATGAAACATTAAATAATGCACCTTGAGGTATTATGTGTGATCGGCAATCCAACTGAACGATATGGTCTATAATCTGCATCGTGAATGGGAGACTTCCTTGTGCTGCTAGTTAACTGCATTGTTGTTTGCTTAGGAGAGGCAGACTGAAAAATAGAACAGAGATCAATTATTGATCAAGATAACCACATCACAGAAATGTCAAATGTCTGTAACAATTATACTAGTAAAACAATATACATAAAACAAATGAAGAGGATCCCTAAATTTTCTCCTCTGGAATAAAGTGTCACCAGATAAGCAATTGGGCATAAAGAAGAGACACTGCCATGGTAACAATAGCTTCTAAGGACTCCAAACCCTAATTATAAATTCTTTAGTATAAGCAATTCATTTTCATTTTCTTTTGAAACAACAAAAAAACTACCAATCAAAAGAGAAGTCAGAGAAGAAGTGAGGGCTGTGAAAAGTGGTCATCAGCCCCAAAGAAAATAGCAAATGCTGCAAAAAGAACTCCATAAAGAAAACCATAAAGCTAAGAAATTACTTGCCCCTGCCATTTGAGCATCACTGAGCCCTAAAGATCCCTTCATGTATTGGATATATGGACAACAACGAGGGTGGAGCTAGATGGACAATAAAAAACTCAAAACCTTAAATTAAATGTAACATACCATCATGACACATGCATACCATAAGTATTTCAAAGCATAAGCAAGATACAAGCATAACTCCGCCTGTGTATAACTGTTTAGTTATACACTGCCGGTCCCAAGCCCGGATAAAGGAGGAGGGTTGCAGTAAGCCAGTGACAGCCAGCATAAAAACTTAGTCATACCCTATGAATATGAACCAATATGAGAATTTCGTTGGGGTGTTCCCTACTGAGTCATGTGTTGTACTCTATAGGCCCGGAGGCAGTGATAAATGGGCAAGGGTTGTTAGGTCGTCGCCCAGAAGCGAAGCGTCACACCGGCGCCCGGGTGTGGTGTCAAATAGGCAAGGGTTCCCTCACTTTATTGGACAAGTGAGGGTAAAGAAGTTAGTCCAAGACCATAAAATTAGGTTATCCACTTGGAACATAGGGTCTTTAACTGGTAAGTTGGTAGAGTTAGTAGATGTTATGTGTAGGAGAAAGATTGATATTTTATGTCTACAAGAGACCAAATGGGTAGGTGAGAAAGCAAAAGTGATAGAACATTGGGGATATAAGATTTGGTATAAAGGAATAAATAGGAATAGGAATGGAGTAAGGATTGTTATGAGTCGTGAGTTTATAGATAATGTAGTTGAGGTCCGTAGGAAGGGTGATAGAATTTTACTTATTAAATTAGTATTAGGTACAGATATTATTAATATTATCAGTGTTTATGCACCTCAAGTAGGTTTAGATGATTCTATTAAGCGTCAATTTTGGAAAGATTTAGATGGAGTAGTACAAGGGATACCTTATGGAGAAAAGCTTTTCATCGGCGGTGACCTTAATGGACATATAGGCATTAGTAAGGATGGATTTGAGAGTATCCATAAAGGCTATGGTATAGGAGAAAGAAACGAAACTGGAGAAATAATTTTAGATTTTGGTTTATCTTATGATATGATCTTAGCAAATACTTGGTTTAGGAAGAGGGAGTCTCACCTAGTAACATTTAAAAGTGTAGCTATACAAATACGAGTCAGATAGATTTTTTTCTACTTAGAAAGAGAGATACGAGTTGTTGCATCGATTGTAAGGTTATATCGGAAGAAAGTGTAGCTATACAACATAGAGTCTTAATTTTAGATCTTAGAATTAGACAATGCCGCAAAAGGGGTAGACATAGGATAAATCCTAGAATTAAGTTGTGGGCACTGAAAGGGGCTAAACAAGGAATGTTTGTAGAGCAGGTAGTTAAGGAAGCTGATTGGTGTTTCGAGGTCCTCGATTCAGAATCAATGTGAAATAAGATAGCGGGTGGCATGAGAAAGGTGGCTAAAGATGTATTAGGTGAGTCTAAAGGCGGTGCACCGCTAGGTAAGGATACATCATGGTGGAACGAGGACGTCAAATTAGTTATTAAGGTTAAAAGAGAGTGTTATAGAAATATAAGTAAGAGTCGTGATAATGAGAATTTGGAGAAGTATATGATAGCAAAGAAGGAAACTAAAAAAGTAGTTTGAAACGTGAGGGATAAGGTATACAAGGAGGTTTATGACAAGTTGGATACCAAAGAGGGCGAGAAGGATATTTATAGGCTTGCAAAGATGAGAAATAGAAAATCGAGAGATCTGGGTATGGTTAGATGTATCAAAGATGAAACGCAAAGGGTTTTAGTCAAAGATGAGGAGATTAAAGAGAGATAGAAAGATTATTTTGATAAGCTATTTAATGAAAGTCATGCTCAGGATCTGGGAGACTTCTCCATTCCTTTTCATGAGATGAATCATGACTTCATGCGCAAGATTCAAAAGAAAGAAATTGCAGAGGCTTTGAAGAAAATGAAATCAAGAAGGGCAGTTGGCCCAGATGGTATTCCTATCGAAGCATGGAAATGCTTGGGAGAGAAAGGTTTAGAATGGTTGAAAAATCTTTTTAACAAGATTTGGTGGACAAATAAGATGCCTAATGAGTGGAGGAAGAGTACTTTGGTGCCTTTATATAAGAATAAGGGTGATATACAAGATTGCACAAACTATCGTGGTATAAAACTCATGAGTCATACTATGAAACTTTGGGAGAGGGTGATTGAGTCTAGGTTGAGGAACACTGTCATGATATCGGAGAATCAATTTAGTTTTATGCCTGGAAGATCAACTATGGAAGCTATACATCTTCTTAGACAACTTATTGAGAGAAATAGAGAGAGGAACAAAGATTTGCATATGGTTTTTATTGATTTGGAGAAGGCATACGATAGAGTACCTAGGGACGTTCTCTGGTGGACAATGATGAAGAAAGGTGTTTCTCTTAAGTACATTAGTATAATTAAAGATATGTATGAAGGAGTAGTAACCAATGTCCGCACTTATGGAGGGGTGTCAACCAATTTTCCTATAACCGTTGGGTTACATCAAGGATCTGCTTTAAGCCCTTTCCTATTTGCTATAGTGATGGATGAGCTTACGAGATCAATTCAAGAAAATATGCCGTGGTGTATGTTGTTTGCTGATGATATTGTTTTGATTGATGAGTCTAGAGCTGGGGTTAATGCTAAGTTAGAATTATGGAGACAGACATTGGAAGCAAGAGGTTTTAAGTTGAGTAAGACTAAGACAAAATACATGGAATGTTGATTTAGTAAGCAACGAAGTAGTGATGGGAGTGTAGTGAAGCTTGGTGAGCACGAAATACCGGTGGATGATTCTTTCAAATATTTGGGATCTATCATTCAAAAGTATGGAGAAATTGATGGATATGTAAATCATAGGATAAAGGTTGGGTGGATGAAATGGAAAAGTGCAACTGAAGTGTTGTGCGATCGTAGAATGCCATTGCGGTTGAAGGAAAAGTTTGATAGGACGACTATTAGGCCCACTTTACTATATGGTACGGAATGTTGGGCTGCCAAGAGACATCATATTCAAAAAATGAGTGTAGCTGAGATGCGTATGTTGAGATGGATGTGTGGAAATACAATAAAAGATAAGATTCAGAACGAGGAGATACGTAAGAAGGTAGGCATTGCGCCCATTGAAAATAAGATGAGAGAATCGTTTACGGTGGTTTGGACATATTGGACGAAGGCCTAATGATGCTCCAGTTAGAAGAATGGAGAAATGGGAAAATATATTAGTTAAAAGAGGTCGGGTAGGCATAGGAAGACATGGATGTAGATGATAGTAAAGGATATGAATGCTTTGAACCTCACCGAGGACATGGCATTGGATAGAAATGATTGGAGAAGAAGGATTCATGTGGAAGACCCAGAATGATTTTCTTTTTTGGTTCATATCGCCGACCCCAATTGTTTTGGGATGAAGGCGTTGTTGTTGTTGTTGTTGTTGTAAGCAAGATACAAGCATACCATAAATCTGTAAGTGTGTGAACGTGATGCATCAACAAAAAACAAACAAAAGGTTCTAAAACCATCTCATAAATGACAAGGTAATTTCAACTATAATAAACAATCCAGTAGTTTGTCAAATGAGAAAATCAGAAATGTTCTAACAAACAAGCAGGTTAGTCTTTTAATTTCTGATAAGATTATAGATTTCCATAAATCCCCCATGGGTATTCAAACTTATAAGCACTGCTGTCTCAAATATTTGGAAGTGGTATGCTATCGCTGACAAAGTGACAATTGCTCTGTAGAAGAACAGCTGCCCTTTCAGTCATTGAAATACTCATATCTTGATTGGCATTATAATGTACCAACTGCATAGAAATACATCAGGTCATAAACCAAGGATCCACTAGCAGTTCCTTCGTCAGGATCGGTGTTCTACTACTTATAGTGAAAATATGGATTTTGGCTTTTTCATTGCTCAATCTCCATCAAGTACCCTCCAATGGTAGGATGAAGTGCAACCTGGCATAATCAGGTCTAGGGAGCTTCTCTGGCCTATGGATGCTTGAAGGGGGTATTGATCAATAGTTTGTAAAATGTTGGCATACATGGCATGACACAGTATGCAAGGTGACACCCTAAATTCTTTAGTCAGATTGAAGCGTAGTCTTGAAAAGCATTTAGGGTAGGAGAAATATATATAACCCTCAGGGAGGTAATGTCAATTGCCAATTAAGCAGTGACTGTATCTTGTTTTAGCACTTACTATAGTGCTATTAAAATGGTCACCAGGTTAGCAATTGAGAAAGAACTTTTCTTGATGAAGAGTCCAAAACTCCAAATCATAATATAATAGAGACAATTTCCTAGGAGTACTTTTAACGCTTTTTGTCTTGCACCAATATTGCCTATTGAAAGAAAAAGAAAAATGTTGTCAGATATCTTGTCTGACAGTTCCAATCCAAGTTTCACTTATCAGGAAAACTATGATATTTCTTTCAACAAAGAAACAAATCCAGATTACAAAAATCTTTCACCTCCAATTGTAAACAATGAATAGGATCTCCATAAATGTTAACAAACCCAAGAAATACACACATTGCCACTGATGTTAGTTATACCATTAATATGCAGCCCACTGCTTTACAAATAATAAGATGGATATTAGCACTGTATCACTCAGAACATTATAAAACTATATCCCCTTATTCTGGTGCTCAAAGAAAGTCTCAACTATGGATAATGGTATCTTTAAGACTGAAAGGTGACAAATACTTTGCCATAGCCTTATAGTCAAACACCACTAAACTTCCAATTAAGAGATAAACATTTCTGTAGAAAGGGAAAAAAAGGAGTCTGTATCATCTTCAACTCATACCGGTTCTGAAAAGTGCAAAAATGACAAATACTTTGTCTTTGCCTTCTAGTCAAACGCCACTAAATTTCCAATTAAGAGATAAATATTTTGTTTCAGAAGGAAAAAAAAGGAGTGTTCATCATCTTCAAATCATACCGGTGAATGGATAACATAAGGAGAAGAAGACCCAGGATCTGGATTTGAATTGATCTTCGGAATTTTCGTTACAACTTGGTCTCTTACAAATGGGTGCTCCAGAAGCTGTGCTGCAGTAGGACGTGCAGATGGATCACGCTGTAGGCATAGCCTTAGAAATTTCTTCCCATCATCAGATATATAATCGGGGATTGCTGGGACTTCTTTGCTGTTTCCAATTTTAAATATTGCAGCATACTGGTGAATACAGACAATAATACTTAATGTTTTCCAAGGGCACATGATAACACTGACATAATTTATCAATGGCAACGAATTCATAAATTTTAAAAAAACAAAACCAAAGAACATACAAAGATAAAGCTCACCCCTTCATATTGAATCCACGGTGGTTTTGATGTGGCCATCTCAAGAATAGTACAACCAAGACTCCATATGTCTACTGCCCAGTTATATCTATTAGTGTTCATTATAACCTGTTCAAGAAGAAAGCACATGTAAATCAGAAATCAAATACAGACACAAATGAGAAAGGGACAACTCTAAGGTCAGTATTACGATGAAACTTAAGATTATGTACCTCAGGAGCCATCCAATATGGGCTTCCTCTGAAAGATAGTGGAGAAGAACATGAACCAATCTGAAGACAAGAAGGAAAACAGTTAAAAATGCAATAAAAAAGACTGTTATTACAACATTTCTTGGGGTCCATAGAAAGTAATCTTGGTTCGCATTTCATCTCACAGCTTTTCCACTGGCAAGCAACGCCAAGAAAAACATGAAAAAGAATGTGACCAAAGTCTAAGTAAATTATTGCCTATAATTCAAAGCTAAGTCACATGGGTGCGGTGCGGGAGCGGGGGTGCGGCAAAAAAAAAAAAAAAAAAAAAAAAAAATATATATATATATATATATATATATATATATATATATATATATATATATATATATATATATATAGTCCAAAAGTGGGACATAATGACCCTGGGTGCGGTCAAGCACCCAGGGTCAGGTTGACCGTACCGGGTGCCGCACCCGCGTTGACACGGGTGCAGCACCCAGTTGGCCGAGTCCCTGTGACATAGATTCAAAGCAATAGCCAATCACATAGACCTAGGAATACAAACAAAATATCCTTAGAATAGGCAAGAAAGAGAATGAACTAGTCCAAAATATGTTACTTTCCAGTATACAGAACCAGGTTGTCTTTTATCACCAAAATGTCAATGACTTGGTTAAAATACTATGAATGTTTGAGAAATACCTAATTCATCAAAAGAGCCACTTTCCAGTATGTATGATCAGGTTATCTCAGAGTTAACGAAAGCTTCTTAGGTAAGTGGGAAGCTCGCTTCCTGAAAACTCACTTCGGAAGCGCGATACTCCTCGCTTCCAAAACTTCATGGGAATCTCGATTCCCCCACGCTTCTTCTATACTTCCCACACACATGGTCTATGCTTCCTATATGCTTTTCTCACGTTTCTTTTCATGTTTTTCATGTATTTTCTCTCACGCTTTCACTCACTTTCCATGTACTTTCTTTAAATTAGTAACCATCATTGTTAGATTTTAACAAAAATTTAACTCTTTTACTGAAAAATCACGAAATATAAGAATGATTAATTTTATTTTAGTTTTATTTGTTTCTTGTTCGATTCCCATTCAATTACCATATTGCTTCATTTTTTTTAATATTTTGCTTTTAAATTGATACTTCACTTCCTGCTTCCTATAAATTTTAAAATGCTTCGCTCCTCGCTTCTCGCTTCCGCTTCCCGTATCGTTTCCTACTTCCGCTTCTTAGTTTGGCAACCTTGGGTTATCTCTTCTATCCTTGCACGTTAGTGAATGGTTAAACAATGATAAAAGCTAAGTAATGCATCACATACAGTTGGGTTCGGACAGCTGCGAACTAGGGAGAGGAGGACCTCTGACCACCTGTGCATGGCAAGTGGCAGTGTTGGGCATGGGGGGGTGGCTCGACAGAGACACACAAAGAGGGAGAAGGTTGGGGGAGGAGGCTCCAACAGGGAGAACCACCGACAGGGCGTAGCTAGGATTCATGTGAGGGGGGGGGGGGAGGGGGGCAAACAAAGGTGTAGCAAAAAAAAAATGGTGTGATAGTCTGGGGTTCGAGGGCAGCGCCCCATAAATTTTTTTTTTTGAGATAAAATAAAAAATGGCTACAATTATTAATAAAAATCTATTTCATAAGGACAAATCAAACTATTTGCTGCAGTCAGGGCTGAGCTAGAACTGGACTTGGCTACAAAAATGGATAAAAATCTATTTCATATGGAATCAGAGCTGGGCTAGGGCTGGGTTTTAAAAAAAAAAATTAACTGGACAGGGAAGCAGGACTGGGCTACAACCCAGTTCTGCCCCCCAGCTCTGCCTATGACCACCGGTGGGTTGGGGCTCACTGGAGGTAGAGATAGTGGTGTGTGAGGCATGCACGCCGAGGGGGGTGAACCAAGAGGGTGAGAGAGTGAGAAGAGAGGGAGAAGAAGAAAGCAAAGAGAGAGGGTAAAAAAAAAACACAGAGAATGGGGGTTATAGATGGTGGTGGGTGCCTTATTGTATGGGTTGGATCCAAGTTCCAACCAACTGAGATTGGGTATAAATGGGGGTTAGAGTGGTTTGGGGTTGGATCCTCATGGGTTCAACCCAAACCGAGTAGGTGAGAGGATGGTTTGGTGGAGGCTTTTGGTTTGGGTTGGATTCTTATGGATCCAACCCAAACTAGGTATTTAAGCGGCATAGTGGGTTGGGTTGGGTCCAAATGATGTTTATTTTTTTGTTTTAGTTATTGGTAAATTATGAGAGTAATGATTTCATTGATTTGTGTTCTTCACTCTCCATCCTTTGCTGTTAATAATAGTTTGTTTTTTGTTTTAGGCTGATTCCATGTGGTGAAGCATAATTCTTTTGACTCTTGAAATTTCAGAAGTTGAATTCTTTCCCTATTACATGGAGTTATTCACTCTAAATGATGACCGCTACTTAGTTTTTTAGTGTGTCTAGATTTTTAGATTAGCAAAAATGTATTTGTTGAGCCATCTGAGTTTTCACTTTCTGTGTTTAGAATAAAAAATGACTTCAAAAGTTCAAATTAATTACTACAAGTATTAGGCTGAAGGTAACTTGTCCATGGGTAGTAAGAACTGGTACTTGATGTGCTGCATAATCGAGCTCTTTTGTTATCTACATTCTTTTTTATTGTCATCCATTTGTCCTTGTGAACTTGTCTCAGTATAAAGACAACCATATACGTTTTAATGGTCTTAATCTATTGAGACTTAAGAGTTGAGAATCTGAAATGCATATTTCTGTCTCAGATTACATTTACCTCACCCAATTCCCATTCAGTGTCAATCTGAATTTTGTCTTTCTTCATTGTGATATTGTCTTTGTTTAACAATTTTTCATAAATGCAATCTTTTGAAAGAACTTCCTTTCTTTTTCTCTTATTCTTTTTTTATTTTTGTCTGCTTCATCATAGTATATTATAGATAGATCTTTCATTTTTATGAATGATGCTTATTTAAAATTTTAAAGTGTTTTAGGTTGATTCATATACTTTTATGATGCAGGTATATTTTTATGAATGATGCTTATTTAAAATTTTAAAGTGTTTTAGGTTGATTCATATACTTTTATGATGCAGGTATATTTGCATGTTCTTTGCTTCATTAATGACCATTAGAAGCTATGATCACGACAATTATGATGATGATGATGATGATGATTCTTTGTACAATTTGGACTTGGAGCATGAATCATCTAGTGGTGTTGGGAAGGACAATGCAAGAAAGGGCAAGAGGTCTTCTGATTGTCCATGTCAGTTTGAGGACAGAAACGAAAATTATTTTGATGAGGAAGATGAAGAAGAATATGACTTGGATGACTACTATTCTGAAGATGACCAAGATGATGAACCACCTAGCATGCATAAAACAACAGTGCTATGACGCCATGTATTGAAATAAAAGAAGAGTGGGCAAAGAAAGCAAGGTGGAACCCAGGTTTTTATTTGCAAGCACTGCAAAAATATTTATCATAGGTCATATACTCGAGTTTTTGCACATCTCATGGGATCTTCAAAGGGACAAAGTGTTGGGATTGCCTTTTTCCCTGTAGTTGCAAAAAATGCAGAATTAGCAAAAAAAATTAAGAGGCAAGTTCGTCGAGTGAAGGTTTTATCAAGTGCATTTGAATTAAGGAGATCAAGAATTGATAATCCGAAGAAGCCTATTAGTATGACTACATCATCTAGTGGAATCCGAAAAACAGTTGATATTCGTGATACCTTTAAAAAGGTAGAAAGAGATTATGTAGATCACAAAATTATCAGATTTTTGTGTGCAAATGGCATACCTTTCAATGTGCTTCGATCACCATATTGGGAAGAAATGATATCTGCAATTAGTAAAGTGCCTGGATATAAACCCCTATTATATGAAAAAGCGCGAACAACGTTGCTTGAGAGTGAGAAAGAGTGTGTTCACAGAGAGTTAAATGAATTTCGAGAAAAGTTTGAGGAGTTTGGAGTTTCCATTGTCTCCGACGGTTGAACAAATATCAAGAACAAACACTTGATAAATATATTTGCATCAAACTGTTTTGGCTTGATGTTCTTATATGCAAGCGATTTTTCTAATGTGCAACAGTCAGCTGCAAACATTACCGAGTTTTTGAAGACGGGATTTAAACTTGTGGGGTCTTCTAATGTAGTGCAAGTGATTACAGACAATGCAACAAATTGCAAGTTAGCAGGTGAATAATTAAAACAAATGTATAAGTATATTTTTTGGTCACATTGTGTTGTGCATACACTTAATTTGATCTTCAAGGATTTGGCACATGAGTTTCATTGGTTGGGAGAAACATATTTGCAGAGTAAAGAAATTGTGAAGTATATCACAAATCATTCAAAAGCACTAGCAATCTTTAGAAGCAATGAAAAATTAGAGCTAATAAAGATTGCAAAAACAAGGTTTGTTTCACATTATACTACTTTGATGTGAGGGAGAGCTTGAGGCTCACAGTAATTTTAGATAGATGGAGCAAATGGAAGCAATCATGCACAGATGAAACTATGAAAAAAATGGTTGTTCCAATAGAAACAATTGTTCTTGATGAAGAATATTGGGATTCTCTTCGTTTAGCATTATTGATTACAAACCCATCTATAAGATGATTAAATTTTGTGATCAGGAAGGCCCTATAATTGGTGAAGTGTATGAAGGCATGGACAATATGTTGGGGGAAATCAAAGACAATCTAAAAGAACAACCAGATTTATATAAAAAGATTCATAAGATTGAATCAAATAAATGGGATAGAATCTCACATGCTTACTCCAAAATATTACGAGTCAGAGTATCTCAAGATCCCAGCAGTAGAAGGAGTCAAACGAGCTTCTCCTAGTAAACATTTTATTCTATCTATTTAATAAAGTTTAAAGTTTAATGATTTAATTATTTTTTTATTTTTTTATTTCATTTACATTTTATTGTTATAGTTACTAAACAATTTTTTTTTTGCAGAAAAGGATAATGATATCTTAGATGGTGCAATGCTCGCGCTTAAAGTGATATCTGCTGGAAATGAAGAGCTCTCTACACTTTATAGGTCACAACTTGTGGCTTTTGCATCAAGAAGTGGAAGATTTAGCCGAAATGCAGCAAGAATAGATGCATTGAATCCTATAATGTCGGTGATTAATTGGTGACGTTTTTATGGTGGTGATACACCTGAGTTAAAAGCATTAGCCATTAAGGTTTTATCTCAACCTATTAGCACATCTTCTGCAGAAAGAGTCTGGAGCACCTATAGTTACATTTACAATGTTAAAAGAAATAGGCTCAATGAAGATCGTGATGACACCTTGGTGTATATTTATTTCAATCTTCGATTGATTGACAGGTATGATTAAATCATGTTGTACTTTTGTTTTAGTATTTTTTTTTCTCTTTTTTTATAATTGATTATTTATTACCATTCATATTTTATATTCCTGTTATAAAAAAGTGTAACAACCGCTACAAAGAAGGACCTAGTCGAAAATGGGATATCAATCCAGAACTTCATGTTGTAAAAGAAAATACGTTGAGATTAGAGGACATGCGTTGGAGAGATTTGGATGATATTGCACAACAATCAAGCACTATTTCCAAATCCAAACATAAAGATGCACAACCAAGAGTTCCATTACCTCCAATAATCATACGTACAAATGAAGTTGAAGAGGATACAAATCAATCCAACAGAGCTAGTAGAACTGCAGATATACAAGAGCGACCATTAGTTCCTCAAGGTCGGATTGATCGTTTCTTTAGTAAAAGACCTAGGCAAGGTATGTTGATATTGTGTTTTTTATATTTTAAATTATGGTTTTTGAACATTTTAATTTTTTAACGTATTCATTATAGGAAATGAAGGAAGAAGTAGAAGACATGGTCGTGGAGGACAAGAAGCACGTGATGATGCAGAAAGTTCGCGATCTATTGCTGACTTGAGGGGGAAGAGAAAGATGACAGATTAATGAACTCTTAAATTATTAATTATTTTTTTGATGATGTAATTGATGTAGTCCAACTTAAAAACTTTTATGTTACTTTTTTGTCATGGTCTTGTAATATTTTTTTGGTATACTTTTATTTTGAATCTTGCATGATAAAGTGAAGTAGTGGATTATGTTAATTTTAAGTTTAGAGTTTAGAACTTTGTAGCTTATAATTTACAATTTGCAATTTAGAAATTTATAGCTTAAAAATTTAACCATATCTCTATGTAATCTTTGAGTTTATTGATTTCTCATTTTCTATGTTGCAGAGATGACAAGATTTACAACAATCACAACATCAAATAACAAGTCATTTGATTCTTTCGTTAAAAAAAGTATGTTTTTTAATCAAATTTATTTGTTTTCTTAATGCATTATTTAGTGCTTGCATGCATTTGTTAAATGTTTGCAGCAAGAATGTGAATTATGATCTTCTCTTGATGTATGATTTTTTAAATGTTTGACAGTTGCAATATGATTTGTTAGATAATTACAACTTATATTATTTATTGTCTATATACATGTTTTATTTTGTCAATGATGACATAAATCTTATTTTTTGATAAAATAAAAATATATAATTACATTTTCACTTCTCTTTCGATTCTTATTCGCTTCCATTTCGCTTCTCACTCGAATCCTATGTCGCTTCCTTCTTCGTTTCTTAGGTCGCTCCCTAGGTCGCTTTCGAGACGCTTCCTGGTTCGCTCCTAAGTTGTCTCGCGTTTCCCGCTTCCTAAAATTTTAGAAGGGCCTCGCTTCCCGCTTCTGCTTCCCGTATCGCTTCCCGCTCCCGCTTCCTCGACTGGCAACTCTGGAGCAGACAATGGTTAACCTCTACATTTTCCTTATTTGTTCTGACACCATAGCTTTCATGTACTCTTAGGTTGCTTAGTTGACATTCTGATAATATTATGAATTTCTCAGCGTGAGCAAATTTCTGCAGGAGGTCAGTAAAGTTCTCATAGAGATTAAGTTGCAAAACAAAGCCAAAAATAAATTAATTTAGGCATATTGACTTTAATATCAATTAAGCAAGATGATTCACTCAACCTTTGTGTCAAAATAAAGAAAATCATGCACTTAGGCATCTGCCCCTCCAAGGTTACTTGGTAAAGATGTTCAACTTCATGACGATATTCTCAAGGCATGCTATATTTAATTCAAGAGAAAAAGATAACCCTCTTCAATATTGATTTCAACTGAACCTGAGAAATGGTTACCTTCTTGGCTTAGAGATATAAAGTCCAATTTGTTCATACATTTATTACTCTTTTATTATGAAGGGTCTTCTGCTCTAAAATTTTATTAAAGATAAATTTTAGGATAATAAAGATATTCACCACTTATCATGTTTAAGACAATGAATATATGAAGCAACTAAATTTTGTAGAGGCATTTATAGGAAATGAGAGCTACATCAACTATTTACATGTAGACAATCAATTAATTTTTTTTTTTTGAAATATGAGACCATACATGTTTGGCCATGCCAAAGTCTGCTAGCTTCACTACACCATTAGGATCAACTAGTATATTTGCTCCCTTGATATCCCTGCAAAACTTATAAAATTCTTTTTCAGATAAATAGAGCATCCATGGTTTCTTGTATTACAAGAATGACTTTGAAGAGAAATAAGACCAAATAGCAAACCTGTGCACAGTGCTTCTTCTATGCAAGTAAGCAAGCCCAGAAAGAATTTGTGCAGTGTAATTCCGGATAACTGGTTCTCTAAATTGGCCATATTCCTGAAGTAATTTATGAATTGATCCTCCAGAAACGTACTCCAGAAAAACCGATAGTGTGTCTTCATCCTGTTGAATGAGTTACACAATGTCAGGTTCCAAATTATCATCCCACCATCAGGAAAAGGGAACAATAATCTCTGGGAATAAATCATTTCATTCCCAACATGCACAGTTAAGATATGCAAATTGATACAAATACAAGAAAGTAGCAGCAAAGAAAATATGTATTATTCGAATGGAGAATCTCAAATTTAACACAAAATGTGATGGATGAGCCAGCACTCATAGCTCTCTATCATCATAGTATGGGAAGGAATTCTTGCAACATGTATCATGTAATCCCCATAGCTTGTGACTCAGCATACCCTATACCGTGAGCTGTATTTATAGCTTCAATGATCCTAGGCCTAGCACAGCATATGAGGCCGTCTAGGCGCCTGACAAACTGCGACCTGTGACTCATGTGACCCTAGCAACACTGGCCCCTAAGCCTATAAGGAACTTGAAGAAAAAGATCATGATTAGGTGACATCTAATGCAGAATCACCAAGTTAATATACAAGCATTAGGGAGAATGAAAGCAAAGCTTAGGTGTTATACAAGAACTATAACACCGGTCTGTTAGGGCTTTTGATAAGAAGATAAGAGAACAGAAAGGGGAAAAAAAAAAAAAGAGTGACATCGGAATAGGGAACCATCCCATGAGCCCTCTTGTGCTTATTGAAAGGGTAAACCTAGAGTGGCTACAATGACTATAACACACTTGAGCTATGAAGGTATACCCAGTAAACCCAATACAATCAGTCAACACTACCCAAATAAAATGACCCACCAACAGGAGATAGTTTATCAACAACTTTTCTCATGGACCTGAATAAGAAAATGCATTAAATACAATATCCAAGTCATACTAGAGAAGCATCACAACATGCCTAAAGAGGAATTACTAAATACCAAATATGGAAAATAACAACTAATGTACCCCTTATAGAAATAAATTAAAGATAAGATGACATTCATTATTCATTAGCTAACCGCAGTTCCATCAACCAAAGGAAAATCGTAACAATTTAAAAAAAGTAATAAGATCTAAAGCTAAACAAATGAAACATTGAATTCACAATCTAAACCTCGCTTCATAATAAAAATGGTCAAATATAAGGGAGAAATGAAGCAAAGGATTGAAAGGTATTTGAAAAGTATGAAGCTTCTTTTGTAGGTAAAGATGAACATATGTCCAACACGGAAACTGCAGCTTGCTAGTACTTTTCACAAAATTATATACAGATAATGCAAATAATTAGGGATGCAAATAATGCAAATAATTAGGGATGCAAATGGATCAGACTTGGGTCGGATATCCAACTGAATCTGAATCTGCTTAGTCAGATTCATTAGAACATATAACATTTGATTAGCTAATCAGATTCAGATTCAATAAGCAGTCTTACATCCAAATATGATAAAACGCAATATCAAACCCTAAATCCGAATTTGAATCTGATAAAGCAATATCCACTTATATCAGATTCAGTAATACCTACACGAGAACCAAATCTGACCCATTTACATCCCTATAAATAATCAACAAGATTAAGTTTGGCATAAACTTATAAAGGCTTGCATCCCAAACAAGTGGAGGTACAATATTAGTCTGAATCCTGAAATGAACTTTAATAAACAAGGAAAAACTCAAAGTTCCAATTTCAGTAAACTGAGTAGCATTTAACCATCAAGCTTCAAGCCATTAAAAAATAAAGCACAAGAATTAATAAGATAGATTCTTAATACCATCTCACTGCCATAATACTGCACGATATTTGGATGAGAGAGTTGACTAAGCAATGATATTTCCTGGAAGACAACCAAAGGACATTAGAATCCCACTGCTTAAATTTCCTTTACATCTTAAAAATACCAATGAGTCAACAACCATGTGAATATCTTAATTCTTAGATGTGAATTTCAATTTTTATTATCTCAAAAGCTAGCAAGTGGGAGAAGACCTGGGCCAGTTGTCTGAGACTTTCCTTGGAATTCTGATCATCTGAAATTACTTTGACTTCTTTTATTGCACACATTTGCCCACTTTCACTGTCAAAAATAACACATCTTGTCAAATAAAACACCCAAAGAAGTGCATAATCAACAACAGAAACTACCTTGGCACGCTTTAGGGCAAAAAATTCTTACGAAAAATACAAACTAAGGTTGTCGGAATATTTTTAGTTTTTTACTGAATTATTTAATAATATTCATATCAAACTCATGAACAAACATTCACAAAGCAAAAGGTCCACAGGAATAAGAATTTTTCCAATATAAAAATATCCGTAATTTTAAAATAATAACCAAAGTTACACAATTCCAACTTAGGAAGGGTAAAATCAAGATTGCATATCCTTACAATTTTGATGAACAGATGAACAATTAATAGAAAGAGAAGAGCTGAGGTAGGAGGGTAGATACTCTCTTTGGTTCATCTTCTTGGTTGCAAACAATAACTAACTAATTTTTTTCCTTTTTTTTTTTGGACATAAAACTTGGTTTTGTTTATATTCTCAACATAAAATGTGAAGGGATTTGACTATTTTTTTTGGTAAGCTACTGAGCACTACTGTTGTATTTACTGGGAGATCAATTATTTTTCAAAGACACAAGACGAGTGTTGATCAACTTTTTACTTCTTTATGTTGTTTAATTGAGGGAAGTACACTTAAATGCTAGTTTGAAACCAGAAGACCTCCCCATGATCTGGTATCAACCTCAATCAGGACAACGAAAATGAACAGGAAATATTCCTAAAATGACATTGTGATCATCCTTTTGAAGCAAAATATTGCATGGTTCTCATCTCAATAGCTCAAATGCCAGAATTAACCATATTGCAGCAATGACTGATGTTGAGATGCTTTCTTGAAATTTCAGATTCAGAAGAAATTTACATAACTCCATTAAAAGTCACATTAAAAAGAAGTTTAGGAGTTAGTCAAAAGGAAACACAAGTACCTATTGAATCCAACATAAACATGCCCAAATGTTCCTCTTCCGAGCAGTCTTCCCTTTTTCCACTTCGACTTGAGGCATGAATCACCAGCCCTTGCAGAACTATGTGGTGTGGGTGAAGTAGAAGAACTAGTAGGACTATGGCGTGTAGGTGAAGTGGGAGAGCAAGGAAAACTTGGAGGAAGTGGCAGAGGATGGCACTGAAACCTGCTGTCATCTTGTCTTGAAATTGGTGACTCTGCACGTGAATGCAAAGGAGATGTGGAAACACTTTGCACTTGTGAGCCTGGACCCGGACTTCTTGCTCTCGGACTAGGCACCAAAGAATGGCTTGCACTAGGTGACAAAGAATGGTTTGCACTGTGCCTTCTCTGTGACAAACTAATTTTGGCATCGGTAGAAACTCTAGGTGGAGAAAAGGAACAATTCAAATCAGTTGGTAAGGATAAATCTGATTCCACCCTCAAAGAAGAAGATAAGCCATTTTTGTTGCCTAATGATGAACCATATCCTGAATGGTGAAAGCCATTAAGAGGTCTTATGTGCTTGAACCCTGGGCTGCTTGAGAGAAGTTGCTTGTTCTCTGTGAATTGCTGCTGGCTTCGATGATCATACTTTGAACTTGTATCTCTTGGATTCTCCAAGCCATCTATAGATCTTTCGTGGGGAATGAAAAGTTATTGTTAGAAAGAAATAATTTGTAAAAATAACAGTCAAAATAAGAAAGTGTACCAAATGCAAGACACTAAAAAATGATCAATAATGAATTACAATATTGATAAAGAATCTTAGGGCGCGTTTGGATATTTTGATAGAGTATTCTCATGAAAATTTGAATTCTCATTCCAAGGAAAAGTCATGAAAGAGAATTCTCAATCTCCAAATTTCCATTGTTTGGATAACTGGAGTGTGCTCAATGAATTCTTTCAAAAATTCTCAACTTATTAATTTTTTATTTTTCTCATGTTTATAAAAAAAAAATTATTTTTTTCTCACCTCCCTTTGCCTCTATTTTTTCTTTTCTTTTTTTCCTCTACCTCTCTTCCCCTTCCCTCTTTTCCTACTCGGTAGAGAGGGGTGAGGGTTATGGTCTGGCCGGAGATGTGACTTGCCAACATGCCGGCACCAGATTACAGTACATAACGGCCGGTCAGGAGGTGCGCCGGCTGGTTGCTGTGCTTCGTTAGAGAGGTGGCCGGCCATCAAGCGATGGTGGTTAGAGGGAGAGGGAGGGGGGAGAGGAGAGAGGGGAAGGAAGAGAAGGAGAAGGAGAGGAGAGGAGGAGGAGGAGGAGAAGGAAGAGGAGGAGGAGGAGGAGGAGGAGGAGAGGGGGAGAAGGAAGAGAGGAGGAAGAGCTTTGATGTCCTGATGCAGAATTAGAGTTCCCACCTGAGGTGGGGACTCTAATTAGGGATTTTAAGAGGGTTAGAATTCTAATTACCAGGAAAAGAAATAAATCCAAACAAATGAATCTGTGGTGGTAAGTAATTAGAATTCTATTTCTCCCATTTCCCTTGTATCCAAACGCACCCTTAGTGGAAAATGCCTAGCAACTTGTGAAGTGATTTGAAGCTCAACTCATATTGTAAATTGATAGAATGTAACAGTTGTGTTATTGTTAAACATGAAACATATGCATATTATGCAACCTCAAAATTCATCGATTGATAAAATATTCTTGTTTAACTTATGTAATATTGCAAAACAGATAATGTAAAAAAAATGCTAATTCCCACAACCTTAAAAGTTTGATAGCAGCCGACCATCATTCCATCTCTCAACTAGCAGGAAAAGGTAAATCTAGACCAACACCAGGGTACAGTATGCAAATTTTCATACTTCACATAATTGCAAACACAACTAGAAAAGGAACCACACCGGATTATCATTATAAGTGAAAAACTGCATAAAATCACAACTTCCAAAAAAGTAAAAAATAATATTTCATAAATTGGAAAAAGTAACAAAACAAAAAAGACAAATGATCCTAAGCATACTAAGACCATTCATACCAGATTTTAAAGTAACAAACTAAAAAAGACTAAAATGATCCTACTCATACTAACACCATTCATACCAGGTTTTGAATAACAAAACAAAGTATGCCATCGAAGAGTGAGATATTAACCATTTCTTCATAAGATGATGTCAAGCAGAGACTACACAAAAATTCATTGGCACTACAAGTCATCTTGTCAATGTCAAGTCTTGGCTGTTTCTTCCCAAATATCTTACTTGGGAGATTTTGAAATAAGCACTTTTTCTCATGAAAATCTTGGCATTTAAAAGAAAATAAAAAAATGCAATCGTGATATTACTGTGATAGTATCACAATACAAACACAATATTTGTGTCATGCCGGTATTTTGAAAATATTGCAACATTCTTTTATATGTTAGTATCACAATTTTAAAAATATCAGCAAATTTGTGATTATGATAAAAATAAATTCTTCTATGAATTCATCATTCTCAAGTATAACAATTAGAAAATAATTCTGAAACGGCCGCAGAATCTCACCAACACATCCTCAGAAGCTGGAAAATGATTTGAAGCCTATACTCTTCACAACTCTACTCAGTTCAAACAAGGAAATTTTAAGCAAACTCACTCATCCCATTCCACGGAAAATTTGGCCAGTCGATAAAAAACTACGAATTTCATCTATATTCCAAAACAAAACTTTTTAAAACCAAAGGTCATCCAAAAGAGAACGGTGAGTAAATTACCCAAATCACGCGGCAACAAGATTAACAATTTTACACTAGAAATTTCTCTCCTGGACGCTAAAAAAATTAACTATAGAAAACACAAAAACGCTCGACTCATTACGAAGCATCGGAATTCACTCAAAATTCAAAGACATAAATATGAAAAAAAGAGTATATGCATAAATTTCATTCGAAACCTACATCAACCAAACCCCGAATTTCTCCCAATTTTCGTAATCATATGGAAAAAAATTAAGATCTATCCACAACGCCAAACACTTGACGAACGGAAACTCCTTAGCTTTTGTTTTGAAGCGTCAGAATTTCACTCAAACCCCCTCCCCCCCCCCCCCCCGGAGAACAACTCAGAATCGATTATTCATATAAATCTCATAATAACAGTCCAAGAAAACCACAAAATTCTCGTCCTAATTCGAACCTAGATCAATTCAAACGGCAAAACTTCTGAATTTTCCAATTTATCACAAAATTATGCGCAGATATACACAAAATCAGCCACAATTGAGCACCTGTAAAACGGAATCCCTAGATCCGAACACGAGCCAGAAGAGCTATCGCTCGAGATCGAGGACACCGAGGCGACCAGATCCGGTGAAAAGTGCGACGCTGGTGGAGGAAGCGCGTGCGTCCGGCCCACCGGCTGCCAGGATTCGGACGCGAAACCGAACGCAGGGCCGGAATTCGAGCCGAGATCGCTCGGCCCTGCCGAATTGAGCGCGGAAAAGACCGGTACGGCGGCCGGCGGAACATGAACGTAACTAGGGTTAGAGTTTTCGAGGCCGGAGTTGCGCCTGCTCTTGGCGGAATCGGGCTCCTTCTTCTTCTTCTTCGCCTCCTTCGGTGAAGAAGACCTCGTCCACCATGCCGGCATGATGCCCTATCTATCTGTAATGCCCTTCCGACGCACCCGTATATATATATATATATATAGAGAGAGAGAGAGAGAGAGAGAGAGAGAGAGAGAGAGAGGGGTTTTGTCTGCAGAGAAAGAGACGAGGTGGTAAAGGGAAGTGGGGAGAAGGACCTTTTGGTGCATACGACATAATGACTGTTTCACCCGTGCGCTTATCGCATTTTTGCAATAATACCAAACCGTGGTAAATATCGTCGGAAAAATAAGGTTTTACGTTTAAGTCTTGTTTTGAAACTAACCGTCGGAGGTAGCCGGAGTGAGAAGTGGGGAATACCCTGAGCCAAAGTCATTTAGGTACATTTGGTTGAACTTTTGAGCTTTTAAAAAGTTTAAATATTGTTCAAAAGAGATTCATTTTCAAAATCTTATGAGATTTTTAATCTCATTAGATTTCATGAGAA
Organism: Nuphar pumila; assembly: GCF_984573655.1. Classification (NCBI taxonomy): domain Eukaryota; kingdom Viridiplantae; phylum Streptophyta; class Magnoliopsida; order Nymphaeales; family Nymphaeaceae; genus Nuphar; species Nuphar pumila. Next base: position 144,470,097 of record NC_143250.1, on the reverse strand, counting down.
TTTAAATATTACTTTTAAGTTACATGCCGAAGCTTATTTTTAAAATTTTATGCTAAAAATGTTTTATATTCAAATGAGAAATACTTTTTAAATCTTATGTAATTCAAAATTACATGATCCAACTAAAGTGTTATTTAACAAGTCCAATTTTACCTGAATGACGTGGTAGTGACCAAGTAGTATAATAATTTTCTCACCCATGATCCATTGCTTCTATAATCTTTTCAATGTTCTTCTACTTATAATTTTAGCTTTCCAGATGCATTCCAAACAATTGTACAAGCGAAAGTAGTAAATTCTTAGTTGAACCGTTTCACTTATCCTAATTTTCCTAAACATGTAGATTTGCTCAAACTTCAAATTTTAATATTTCTTGTTTGCACTCTTAGCTGCCACCTACTGGCAATTCCCAACATGGCCTTAGTGTAAGATTTAGATTTAATCATAGGTAGTTTTGTCATTTCATCGGTGGTATGAGGCCACTTTGCATGGAATGTAATTACTTTTTTACCCTTTATGTTTTCGCAAACATACAACAATGACCCTTCAATCCACAAATACGTAATTCATTAATGAAAACTATTTCTCTAAAAATAAGTTTCTTAATTTCAAATTAAATACTGTTTATATCAAAATTCGCGTTACTTGTAACGTATCGTATGAGCATATGAGAAATGGTCACAACAGGCGATTAGTGTTTTTTTTTCATATTTTTTATTTACATTTTATATTTAATTATATGGCTTCGTCATACAGCCAAGTATATAGGCAACGTGACATGAGCAACGATGCGCTCCTAAATAAATAATTTATCTTAATCACGTCAACTTATTATCATGGTTGAAATTGTAAGATTCAATAGTTTTTCAATACGTGTTAACTAGCCCCGGTGAAGGGTAAGCCCTCCAAGTTTAAGGCTGCCAAAACAACGACCGTAACTAGTGTGAAATAAAAATGTTTATTTGAGTACAAATAAAAAAAATGTTTTTAATATAATTCATTAAAAAATTAAATATGAAATAAATGCCCTTAGTTAAGGACAAATTCAGCTGAATAGACAAACCGACTTAAAAAAAATGTTTAAAAAACTTTTATGAACGTCATCCAAACAGTTCTTATATTTTATTAGTGAACAGGCTTAATGCTGAAAGACTCATTACAAGGGTATTTTGGTTATTTGGTTAGGTTGAAGTATACACATTGAACTGCCCCTGCCTGTTATGACGTAAATTGATTTTTTTTTTTAAAGGCAATCTGAAGTTAGGCCGACCCTTACTAAATATACAACTATATCAATGTATAAATGATAAAAATTATTAATTTACAAGGTATGTTCCTGATCTGGTTCATGTAGTTTTTATTGAGTCCAAGTATGGTTTCTCTTATAGTAGACCCGAGTTTGGACTCGATACCATACCCAAAAATCTAATCAAAGTCTAATTTTAGGTGAGTCCGAACCAAACCCGATCCATTCACATGCCTACAACCAACTGACCAAGCATCATAAATGTAGAAGAAAGTCAATCCAAAATACCTTGGAAACATTGGTAGAAAATGATGGATGTTTTCGTCATTTAGTGTATAGCAAAATAGATGGCCGAGAATGAGGATAAGAGAGTCCTTTAAGAAATACATGAGGGTATTATCGTAAGTTGAAGAAATGACGTCAACCTGGCTGCGTGTTCTATAGTTGAGGACAGCTAAGATGCCGCGGCGGGAGGGGCAGCGGTTGGAGTTATCAATGCTGACGTGGAGGAGAGAAAGAGAGAGACCAATACGTGCTGTTCAGTTAGAAAGAATCTCCTTCGGGCGTTGTGTTCGCGGATCGGATTCGGTCCAGACGCAAACGGATCCCGGAGTTCTTCTTGGGCCTAGATTGTGCAAACTGAAGGGATCGTACCTGATTCGGATCCAAATCCGAAATGTGTGCAATAGACCCACAAGATTCGACTTCGGACCCAAATCACATGCAGTACTCCGGATCCTCTAAAAGAAGACTGAACTTAGGCTTCTTACATGAAGCAGTAGATACTGATTAGATTGGATTTGAATCTGAAATCTGAAACTGATCCTGCATTAAATACTGATCAGAATCTGAAAATAATTCAATTAAGCAAATCCAAATATGATCTGTGTTCAGAAATAAATTGTGTATTCGTCCAAGAGGTCTTTCACGTCCAGTTTAAGCAAATCTGAATATGATTATCCCTGTCCACGTCACAATTTTGACCCATTTGCATCCCAGCAGGAGAAGTGTGGACTTGATCTGGAGCATTTTGGACTTGGGCATGCTTATGGATGAGTCCAGGTCTGACATCTAAGGGCTCTTGCTGGAAACAGGGCCAGGTCAGATCTGTTCCACTAGGTGGCGTTTGATTGTACCAACAGCAGCTTCCGTGGGTCGCTGCTGCCCACTCCAACACGCCTGACACAAACATCATATGCATTGGACACAAGGAACACGGTGTCCTGCAGTGTTCCACCCCTCTTCCTGGAGCAGTGGTGTTCAGAACACCTGAGACAATACATGCTTACAATTGTAGCAATTCCTAAAAAAAAACTTGGTGTCAAATACATGGTTACAATTAAGTTCTTGAGCTCCATTATAATGATTCTAATGAACTTGGTCATATATTGCTTCTGGTACCAAACATACCCTAAAAGATTTCAAATAAATTGAATTCCAAATGGTGCAATTTGTAGCCCTAAAGGGTTTGGCATAGTGGAATGGGGCCTAAGCCGCTTGACAGGCGGTCTAGGTTCAAATTCTATGGGTGATCCCTTGTGCAAGCGAAGTGTGACTACTTTTTGGGGAGCAAGGGGTGAGCTCAAGGAATTTTAAGCTGCCAACACAGTGATCATAAGTACAGCAGGCAGACCCAGCACAGCTAGGTCTCTAATCCTGAAAGAAAAATGATGCAATTTGCAACTTATAGTCCTATATATCAACCAAAGTAGGATCTCAATTAAAGCATGCCATTTTGTTTTTTAAACTAGGCTAAGAGGAAACTACAATTCTAAAATTCCCCCAATCCCTGCCCATCAGATAGTATACCCAGTTTCAGCCATGGGGCAAGGGATGCTGCCCATGGTTTTCGAAATATGGTCATCTCATGTCACGTGACAAACCTTGGTCACCCCTAGCCTAAAAGGCAGAGGTGCAGAGCCCTTGTGAGCAAAAATCACTGATCACTAGAAGTCCTGATGATAACTATATCTTGACTGTGATGATAACCTTTATGGGGACCCTTAATGAAGGTAACGGTATTTAGGTAAAGTTATTATCATTTAGGTGATGATAACAAAAAATCCAGGTTACACCTGCCCAAGTGGTAGCGGAGAAGGAGTAGACCCCTTTGTTATAGGTTCGAATCCCAGCTGCTGCGCATCTTTCATTGGTGGACTCCGCAAGAGCTTGGGTGTCAGTGACCCCACATTTTTTTATATATTTTACTCGAAAAAACTAGCCAAGGTGCAGAGATCTAGTTGTGCTGGTTCAGTCTGCCGCACTTACATTCGTTGTCCTGTCAACAGGGCCCGCTCAAGAGAAGTTTATGCCCTAAGTAGGGGTGGCGAAACCTGACACGACCCGCCAACCCGCCTCTTAGGCGGGTTCGGGTTTGGAAAAAATGAACCCGTTTAATAAACGGGTCGACCCGCCTAACCCGTTTATTAAATGGGTCGGGTTTGTGTTAGGGGTATGCCAACCCGCCTGACCCGTTTAATAAATGGGTTAGGCGGGTGGGTCAACCCGCGAACCTGACCCGTAAACCTGAGAACCCGTTTACCAGACCCAACCCATTTATTAAATGGGTTGGCGGGTCGTGTCGGGTTACCCGTTTATTAAACGGGCCAGGTTCCTGTTTCCCACAGCCGACCCGTTTAATAAACGGGTCAGGTTTGGGTTGAGGTATGCTGACCCGCCAACCCGACCCAATTGACACCCCTAGCCCTAAGCATATTTCATTGGAGGCCCATCTTTCTTTTTCTTCTCAGCATGTGAAATATAAGCTTTATATATTTTTTTCATTTGCGGCCTTAAGACGGTGACCTTAAAGCTCAAGGAGGCCAGCTGGCCCTGCCTTTATCCCTTGACCCCAGGGAGTCGCAGAGGGTACCAGTGACCCCATAAGCTTCATTAAAAAAAAAAAGATTTCAATCAATCATCTAATTATTTTCAAATTTCTCACCTTACACGTTATTGCAAAGCTTTTTCTTTTTAATATCTGATGGGCTCCCCCCAATCGCATCATGTTTCATAACTCAAGCATTATCATTTAGCTCTTGTGATCATGAACCACTCAACCACCCCCACACTTCCCCTTTATCACTTTTTATAATCCATTGATAAAGACAATTGCAACCCCTTCATTTAGCCTTTTTCTTGGTTATTATAGCTTTCATAAAGTGATTTTGTACTAATATGGACTTGTTTTAAAAACATATTTTATTTATTTTCCCAAATATAACCTTGGATGACTTGAATTTTTGTAAGGAACTCTCAAAAGATGGTGAGTATGAAGCTGCGATTTTCCAAATTTCTTAGGCCTTGTTTGATTGTAAGGGAAGGAAAAGTTGAAAAAAAAAATCTCCCCCAAAAATGCATGTTTTCACAACAAAAATGAGGAAAGTTTTTTCATGAAAACTTGTCGGTTTAGACGACTTTTTTTTGGAGAAAAATCTCTGGGATGGGGACGTATGACCTTTTCCTCTTGATAAATTAACTTTATCTTTTTTTTTCAGCAATCAAACACGGTTTTATATACATGGGAATGCAAGAAATTTGAGTTGTCATCAACATTGCTGGTGCAATGATGTCATAAACATTAGCTTTTCTAGCATCTTTTATGTATTCAATAGTGACTAAATTTCAAAATCAAGGAATTTCAATATCTTTGTGGCATTATCATTTACTTTATGCTCATAGTATTTTAAAAAATACTATTGCTTTCAAGAGTATTTTAATCATTTCAAATAGTTGAGTGTAACTACTGATAAAGACAACTGAGTATAATGTTAAATAAATTCACATGTATACTGTTGAAAATCGTGGCAGGACTTTATGTAAAAGATAACCTATAAACTTTATGAAATTTAAATATTACAACATATTATCAAATGAGTATGACATCTACGTATGATTTCAATTAAGTATAAAATTTTATTACTTTGTTTTATGATAAAAATACTTTTTTAATAAGATTAGCTATACACTTCAATACATGATCTATATGACATTAATTTAAATATACAAATGAAATCTTTATGACCAAATCAATAGTCTGAATTAGCATAAATGATCATAAACAATCAATTAAAATATTTAAACTTATCAGGATATATCAAGTTTTAAATAATAAATACTTGCAATTGAAAACAAACATGTAATCATAATCAACAATCATAAATATGATCAAGTTTATTTAAATAAGCAATCAAGTCTGTCAAAACATAAATCACTTGATTGTCATAAAATTTTGGACATGAAAGAGGAAAAATTTGCTTTTGTCTTAAAAAATTTAAAGAATTAAATAAGTTTTTCAATGCATCAAAAGTTATTGAATTTAGATATATAGTTGCGAAGTTATGACTTCTACAAGTTAACTATGTCAAGTGCTATCTGATTTCAGGTATAATCTAACTCAAATATATGTGAAAGATCCAATCGCAAATTTGAATAAATAATATACATAAATTAATAATGACAAAAAAAAGTATACATTTTACTAGTGAAAGTTCTCAAATCCATGTTGATTGGAAAAATAAAGAAAAAATAAGGCACAAGGCTAAATCAATTTACTTTAACTTGAACCACAAATTAAAAAAAAAAATAGGCTCAAGCTTTTGTATGCACCCTAGGTTTAGGAGGATACTGAATGGGGTAGACCTGAGTTTGCCTATTGGCTACGTGGCACAAGGCTACTCAAAAAGATTTCTTGATTGCTTCTTCTTACAGTGAAACCCTCTATTTATAGTATATGAAGATTTCAATCTCTCGTTAAGAAAATGAGTCTCAAGTTGACGCCAACCTCCAACTACACTTTCCTATTTGATAAGGCCATTCCTCATTAGATAATATTTTTAGTTAAAAAAATTTATAAGTTATAAAAAATTTTAAAATACCAAAACTGAATTTAATTAACATAATAATTATAAAAATATCATAAAAACAAGATTTACAAAATTCTTGTTTGGTAAATCATGACTTTAACTCAATATATGCATATTTACTAGTATACTAAGTGAGACCACATTGAAAAACATTCTAGAAGTTTGACCTTAATATAATTTACTCACGCTAGTTGTTATTATAAACATTAGAAAATTTATGTTCACATAGTACATAGATATATGTTACAAATATAGGACACGTTGATTGTCTAAAATCAAAGTTCACGTAGTCAATCCTATCTCGAAGGCTACTAAAGAGCGTAGTTATTAACCGTTGCCTCTTAATAGGGCTACCTGCCCCACACACATATCAAATTACTTAATCGGTAGAGAGACAATGATGCGTCTATTGCAAGCATATGTGTCACATACTTTATAGTCTCTGTCAAGTTCTCGGGTGATTTTACCATACTAGCATCGTGAGTAAGTCTATCTCTTGAAGATCTTATTCTCAAGAGATCTTACTGCAGAAAAAGAATAAGATACATTGCATCACTTCAACTCACTCAAGCTTATACTCTTAACCTAATTTGTGAGACATCAAAGATAGTATATCAAAAATCCTAAGGTTGTTTTTTTTTTTGTATTTAAATTGATATTTATATAAGTTTTAAGATGAGCTCTTATTGCAACAAATATTGAATAAGTCATGGTTGCATGTAATACCAGAACAATAATTTATGAACATAATCACAATTATATTTGAATATCTATAGATTTCATCAAAAGTTATGCAAGGCCATATAAAATTTTCAACACAAACATATAACAAATATTTATGTTATATATATATATATATGAGTCACTAGAATATGAACTAAGATTTTTGTAGATTTTTTTCTCTTAAATTTTATTATACAAATGCAATATGATGGATCAATCTTGGATCTACGAGAAAATTCTATTGAAACTACAACTTATCTAAGAAAAGTAGAAAATAAGAAGAAAATGGCAAGAAAGTAGAAAATAATTAAGATAAACTAAAAATTAAAGGAAAAGAGAATAATTGAATTTTATATCTCAATCAACTGAACTACCTAACTACAAAGATAACTCAACTATAAATAAATAAAAAATTCTAATTCTAAATCAAGCAAGTTCATATTATGATAACTTTTTAGAAAAGATAAAATTTATCCTAAAGATATGAATCATGTACAATGATCTCATATCTAACCACAAAATATCCAAATACGAAGATCCTAATAATATAAGAACCTAAAACCTAAAATGGATTCAAATGGACCTTGCGAGACTCTGTTTGCTTTGCTCCACTCCTACATCAAATCTACATGATCCATTTTATGGAGATCACGTATTGGATTGACCACTTACGATGCATAAACAAGATCGTTTAATGATTGAAAACTGATGGCTCAGAATTCTTGTAAAAATTTAAGCATCAAAATTTCTTTTTTTTTATCAAAAATACATGATTGCCAGTCAATTCTTATTAAATGGATCGTACCAAATGCATTTATCGAAAATACCTATTTCACAATTCGGTAAACAAAATCTAGTGACTCTCTCTCTCTCTCTCTCACACACACACACACACACACACACACACATATATATATATATATATATATATATATATATATATATATATATATATATATATATATATATATATATATATATATATATATATATATATATATATATATATATATATATATATATATATGTGTGTGTGTGTGTGTGTGTGTGTGCGCCCCTTTCCCAATATAGCATAACCTTTGTTTTTCTTAAGGAGGATATAAATGACACACTTTTAATTATAATGAACCAGCTTTCGCTTATGACTTTTCTGATCTGTATTTAATTTGTGGATAGCGGATTTTGACTTTATCAAGCATACAAGACGTCCAAGATATCATCCACCATGGTTATTTATATTATTCATTGGAATGCTATCTAATGAAGCAAAATTTTATTATTTATTTATTTATAGGCATGATTCAGTCATATTTGAAATAGCATGTCTTAGAAAGCTCCTTGGCTCCCTCCCATTATATTTTACCTTGGTAAGGTCAAGTCAACCATGACTTGATGATTCCTATCCTATTAAATGTGGAAATGGGATAGCACATAGTTGACCCTAGGGACTTGATGATGGCATGTCTCTAGAAGTTTAACTAAAGGCCCCATAAAGTTGTTTTTAGGGCTGTCATTGTGTCAGGTTTGTCACGTGTATCCAACCCAACCTGACCCTATAGATATCCATGTATGGGTACGTGTGTCAACGGGTGCAGTTTGATTCAAATCCAGGTGGAACCAGACCTAATTCTCATTTTTTGGGTATGGTATCGGGTCTGAACTCGAGTTTAATCAGACCTATCACAAGAGAAACCATGCCTATACTCGATAAGAACTACATGAATCATACCCGGTAAAATAATATATTTTATCATTTTTACATTTAAAAATTGTGGGTCGTAATCGGAACTCAGGTCAAGCCTGGGTCTGGTACAAAATTTCACAAACTATACCCCGTTTCATTTATTAATCGGACCTTCAAGTCTGGACTTGGATCTTAATCAGATTTTTTTATTTATCACCATACCCAGACACTATAGGGTTTGGTATGGGTTGGGTCAGAGTAAACCCGACCGTTGACAACCCTCGGTATGAGCATAAAAAGTGACCTGATCGGCTAAGATTTTGCTAGCTATCTGCCTAACAGGCTGACTCAAGTGTTTTATATGTTTTATGTGAAAAAAAAAACATTGACTTGATAGCTAGATCTCAAAAATTGGCAGGCTTTTTCATTTGGGTTGGAGATAAAAACGAAAGGGACGATGCTAATTACCTCTTTCAACAGTGAGAGTTCTTATCCTGCACTTGGAAAGTTGTTTCCAACTGAGTAACTGTTCCACCCTTCAATGTTGTGGCTATGAGAAATGATAAGCGGACTGGGCGGCCTACCGGAACTCTGATAACAGAGTTGGAGTATAGCGATGTTTGGTTCCTCTTACTCTATTAAGCTTTGTGGCAAGGAACACACACTCTAGGGATCGAACTCTCGTCGTCCTTTAACTTGAATGCTTTAATTTAGCCCACCTAACCAGGTGGGTATCCCCTTGTGGGCAAAGGACTAGATACTGACTAGCTCAATTTGAAGGAGTAAACCTCTGAGTTGGTGGTGAGCTTTGAATTAATGCCTTCTATTCAATGTCCCACTGGCCAGGTGCAGAAGTCATGGTAAATATAGACCCAAGAGACGTTACACGATGAGAATGGAATAGTTCATCAAATTTAATAAGCCCATATGTTGATTTGTGACTTTCCCTTATCTTGGCATAAAAACTAACCCGTGGTTGACTTTTTTTATCATGTAAGTCAAAAAAAGAGAGCCTCCATATTATATAATATGCACTTAGGTCAGCTGAAAAAACAAAAACAATATATATATATATATATATATATATATATATATATATATATATATATATATATATATATATAGAGAGAGAGAGAGAGAGAGAGAGAGAGAGAGAACGCTGCTCCCTACCAACTATGGCCAACACACCAGCGAAGTCCATCTAGAATGATGGATGGCGTGGTGCACCCTAGAAAATGCTTTGGCGGCGGGCACTATCTGCCACTAAAGACCCATTCAGCGGACTTTTCTTTTTTGCACACATGAGTATGGCCAGGGTTGGCAGCTACTCCATTCACTCTCTCTCTATATATATATAAGATAAAAATTTGCTACCTAAGGAGTAAAAAACACTCTTTAAAAAAAAATCATTTTTTGCTGAATCAAATGTTATGAATGTGATCTACATGATTTGTTTAATAGGAAATTAACTTGTTTCAAATCATGTGATTATGACAAGTAATTAGTTTTTTAAAGGAGTCCAAAAATCAATGGCCCGTTGATTACTAGTAGGACCATATGGGATATTGAACTTTGGAAAGATGTTTTTTTAAATATTTTTGTAGAAAAGGACTTATTGAAATTATCTCTCATTTAAGGGTTCAACCTTAACATGGATATCCCACATCTCTTATGGTTCCAGTAAATAGTAAAAGTTAAACATCTTTAATTCATTTTAACATGAAGGATAAGCCTGAGAAAAGATTACCTAAAAGCAACATGAAGCTAACCTCTCATTAAAATCTAGTTACATACGAGGAAAGCCATATTAACAAGGGTGGTTAAGGGAAGATGGATACTTCTCAAAATATCCATAGTTTCTTCATATCATTAAGAGGCTAAGGTTGATAGAAATATTTATAAGAAGCTTTAGAATAAGTGAAAGAAAGCCATTATTGGGTCAAAAGCTCTATTTGAGGTATATCTCTATTATTATTTTTAATTGTCTGGTATATGATAACTTACTTTTATATTATTTTTTTGGGTTTCATACTTTAAACTCATATTTCTATGAGTGGTACTAGAGCTTTAGGGTGGAGCTTTTTCATTTGACTTAGTGTTTATTTTATATGCTATGTGATGATGTATAAGCATTTTTTAAGCATGTTAAATAATATATTATTTATTTATTTTTGTTTTTCATGGATATTTGTGTTGGTGTTAGTCATAAAGATTGACGCCCTGATGTTGCATGTTTTGGTTCAGAGTATCCCGTTATTATTGCATATGGTTATGGAGTTATTAGTTAATAAATTTATTTATTTGCTATAAATGTATTTATTCAGCAAATATAATGATGTATTGACCTTATTGTCTAATGGTAATACTTATTGACACTTCTCTCAAGGTCTTGGGTTCAAATCTCACAATGAACTTTCTTGCTTTTGCTCATTTTCTTTACCGAATCTAGATATGAGAGATATATAAGATTGATATCCAATCTAGATAAAATTTGTATATGTATATAGATCCGAATATGATCCAACAGTTTATATGCAGTACCAAATCCAAATACTATTTGAACATGGGTATGGATTTAATTGTTATCCAAAGGTAATCTAGATATGGATCTAGATGTAAAGATAATGGGTTAGATTATAATAAATCCAAATAAGATTCGGATCTGATTTCAGATTTGATTATCCAATATTTGAATATGATTCGGATTTGGTTTCAAATTTTATTAGTTGAATTAGATAGTTGTATGATCTGATTGAGCCAAAATCTAAATATGATTCAGATCTACTTTGAAGTCTGGTCAGCTGAATCAGATAGTTGTTTAATTTGTTATATGACCCAAAATTTGAATATGATTCATATATGATCTATTATAGAGTATTGTCATATGATCTGCTTATAGTCTGGATCAAGGTTTGATCCAAATATACCATAACATTGATCTTAAATCTTAGTTGCATGAGATGTATTACTTAATTGATGTTGCTTTGATCATATGGTTAATCTAATCTGGATCTAGATTAGATCCGAAAATAGATCCAACTTAATAATTCTATTTGTCATGAAAGATTTTTTTTAGAGATCTGGATCATTATAAAATGATTTTTATTCAATTGTGTTTCAAATCTAATTTTGGCACATATATTCATTTTGAATGAATTTAAATTTTATTTTAATGGATTATGACAGTATTCATTTTAATTATAATTAGATCCAAATAAGTTGTGGGGCTTTTTATCTATAAAATTATATCCAATTTTGAATGTATATTGCTAAAGTTTAATTTAATGTACTTATTATGTCTTTTTTTAGTTCTATACCACATGCATGCATACTTAAAATGTTTTGTATGCATAGTTGATTGGTCTATGCAATTTTTTTAATAAAATATTTGTGGAATGGCATATGCTTATGCAATAAAATACAATCAGTATGCATGCTTTATGTGGACACAATGCTATGTTATCCCTTATATGAATTTACATATGAGTTCTATGATTATGGGTTATGGTTGGATTAATGCATATGAATGAATTCTTACCCTCTAACTTTATTTTCTATCACCTCTGCTAAGGTTTAAATCAAGCATTTTAAAGTTTCTTTTAATGTGTTGTAAAGAGCAAGTATTATATTCAGTTTTTCATATATGGGCAGATATGCATATTTGGTTTTCTTATGATTAAATTTTACTTTTTAAGAATGCATACCATATGTATGTTGCTTAATATATTATCATATAACCATAATGTAAACTATTGACGTATGAGTGACAAATATTTTTATTGTTTGAGATAAGATCTCCAAACCCCTCAACACTTCTATCAAATAAAAATAAGGCAGACATAATTGTCAATGCACTGTGGTCTTCTATTGTACACATATATAAAAGGTTGAAAAGAGACGTAATTAAGTCTATACCAAAGCTAGATTCCTTTTGATTTTCTATTATATGAAAAGTTTACTTAATTAAGTGAGAACAAAATTCTCAAAGGATGAGTTGCCATGTATAAGACCCACAAATTTTTAGGTATTTTAATACACTTTTAAATATGAAAAATATTGACTTGTATATCTAGAATATAAAATGCTAATTTGATAGGACTGATTAAATTTAATTAGTCATTTTTGAATTTTAAAAAATATAACCTTGTAAATGAATTTTGGAAAAATATAACCTTGTAAATGAATTTTGAAAAAATATAGCCTTGTAAATAAATTTTGAAAAAGATAACCCTATAAATGAATTTTAGAAAATATAACATTATAAATGAATTTAAAAAAATATAATCTTGTAAATGAATTTTGAAAAGTATAGCCTTGAAATTGAATTTTGGAAAATTGGAGACTCAATATGAAATTTTGAAAAAAATAATATTCAATATGAAATTAGCATAAACTAAGGTTGTCAAGTGGAATATCAAAGAAATGATAAAATAATAATTAGTTAAAGTAAATAAAAAAAGACAACTAAGTTTGAATCTAACCAAAAGGAATAAGTTAAAGTGACTAAAAAGTATAACTAAGTAGTAATGATCAATTTGAATCAAACCAAATGCAAGTATACTAGAAGGGGGCAATTTTTCTTAATGATGAGATTTTGGATTTCTTGAATCCAAATGAGATGGACTAAATCCGATAAAGAATCTCCAAATATTTTTTAATCCAAGTGAGATGCACTAAATCCCATATGAATCTCCAAATATTTTATAGGTGAAACAAAAAAAGTATAAAGTCTAAAATATCTATAGCTTCAATAGGTTTCCATGTTAGGAAAATTCAACTTAAGATATGAGGGTCAAGGGTTATGCTTGGGAGAAATTTTTTGAGAATTAAGATGATTTAATCTCAACCCTCTATTCTTTGTAATTAATCTTAGACATCCATTTAGAAAGTAATCATTACCTTCCCCTTATAAATACCCCATCAATTTGAGAGTTTTAAGCTTTCAAGAATTCATTTCTTCCTTCTCTCTCTTGTTCTTCTCTCATTTTTACGTTTTTTTTTAGTTTCTTCTTTCTTCACTAGATAGTATTGAAGGGTACCTCTTTAGAAACTCTTTTCTACCCCCTAGTGCTTTGAAAGATCTAAAGCAAGGAGAAGCTCAAGTCAAAGTAAGTAAATTTATTATTTATGCATCTTAATAATTTTTCAATTTTCTTCTCTCTCTCTCTCCTTAACTATATGAATATGTGTCTTCATAACACATGTAAATATGACAAAGGGATATGCAAATTTTGCTATTCTTGCTATCTTATGTTTTTTCTTTTTAGTCACATGATTTTGCCATATTCATGATTTGAGAAAAGCAATTAAAGATTCCAATGATAGTTCATTACCATAAAATTTTTTATTGATGTCATAGTCATTACTTTTAAGAGTATAGGTATACCACGAATTTTTAATTTCAAATTTACCTAAGAAAAATCATGCTTCTGTCTAGATTGGAAGATTTTATGGAAATAAGTGTGAATGTGTTATTATGAAATGTATTTTTGAAGTCAATGTAGATGTGAAAAGAATTAGATTTTATGAAATTTCCCAAAGTTTGTATGAAGTAATTAAAGACAATTAGGGAAAAAGAAATTTTAGAAATCCGTACAACCATGATGAACCTATGAAAAAATGTCTAAGTAATTTGGACGATTTGAAATTAGGTTTTTGAAATTGGATTCACTCAAAGAAATTCAGATGATTTTTCAATTGCAATTAGATTTTTTAGAATTCAGATTCACTCTAAGATTTAAAGTAATTGGATGATTTTGATTCAAAGAAATTAGATTTTTGAAATTGGATTCATTCAAGATCTAAAGCAATTCAAATGATTTTTTATTCAATGATAATTAGATTTTTGAAAATCGAATTCACCCTAAGATTTGAGACAATTTGGATGATTTTGATTCAACGACCATTAGAATTTTTGAAACTCGGATTCACTCTAAGATTTGAAGAAGTTAGGATGATTGTAATCCTATAAAAATAATTTTGGTTTCACTTAATAGATTTGAAAAAAACTCGGATGAATTATGCATCTCTCAAGAAAGAATAAAACTTGAAAATTTGATGAATATAGAAGAGTGATTTCTTAGAAAATAACTACTCAAATTCTAAATTCCCTCACTAAAAGGAAATCAAGAATCAAATCTTGAGGAAACATCAAAAATATTTTACCAAAGGAATTCTTTTCAAAGCTTGAGTGTTATGCAATTATTTTAAAATAGTCCAATATGAAACCCACGCATTTTAAGAGTAAGATATTCAAAGGGTTGATACTATAAAGAGGTTCACATCTGATACCTAATTTAAAATAGTTTCAATCATTATGCAATTCACAAATATTATTGTCTTAGCAAGGGCTAGATACGTCTATACTTAGACCTTAGTCAAACATGACTTAAAAAGAGTTCACAAGGATATGTATATGCAGGAAGCAATCAAAACTCTACGAAGCTCATAACAATGGCTAAGCGATAATACAACAAAATTACGTTTGTAAATCATATACACATGCTTATAAAGGTATCAAATGTGCATTGACTTAGATTAACAAACATATGCTTGAAGTACAATACATACTTGTCTATACGTAGGCCAAATGTCATATTGATGTATACAACACTCATATGCTAGTGTGTTATATTACTTACAAAGTGAAAGGTTAGACAAAGAAAGTGCATATGACAAATACGTGCATAAGTCTAGGGATGGCAGTGGGGCGGGGCGGGGCGGGGGACAAGGTTTTCACCCCCGCCCCGCCTCAAAATTTTATCCTCCACCCCCGCCCCGCCTCCGCGGCGGCGATGGATTTTATCCTCCACCCCCGCCTCCATTCCCGTTTCATACCCTTCATTCCTGGTCCAAACGAGGATGAGGCGGGGCGGGGCGGGGATATTGCGGGGAAAAGTGGTCGGGGCGGGGATATTGCGGGGAAAAGTGGTCGGGGCGGGGATGAGGCGGGGACGGGGGGGAGCGGGAAAAAGTGCACGTCCACTCCCGCCCCGCCTCCGCGGCGGGGATGGATTTTATCCTCCACCCCCGTCTCCATCCCCGTTTCATACCCTTCATCCCCGGTCCAAACGGGGTGAGGCGGGGCGGGGCCCCGCTTTCCCCCGGTCCACTGCCATCCCTACATAAGTCACACATGTTACATATGGGCCAGTGATATTGATGTTCGTGTTTTTATATATGATGCCTTTGTATAATAGAATATTGTTGCACTTAATTATTGATGCATTAAGGCTTTATGAACATCTCATATGTGTGTAGAATAAACTAACTGCAAAAATGCATTAAGTGCTCTATTGAGAGCTGGGTGGCTGCACCCCGTAAGAAAAAGTCTCACTACTTGTACTAACTCCAACACATTTAAATATAATATTTACGTTGTTACTAAAAAAGTGTTTTTCGAAGGGGCACGTGATTTGGGTTGGGCATAGACCTTGTCATGGCATACTGTCCTGTGGAGAGTATGGGGCTATTGAGCCTTAACACCTCATCTGATACGAGAGAATGACTACTAACATTACCCATAATAAATATGGAGTCGCCCAAGTCACCTATTCACAAACTAGTTCACCAAGAGAGGGTGGATGATACAACCTTGAGTGACAATTATCGCATGTAGGTTTTTATAACATGTCATACTGACTTGAAAAACGAGAAGCAAGGCATCCTTAGATCTCCGTCACTTAGAGTTAGGGAGGTCCACGTCATCAGACAGAGGGTAGACCTTTATTATTGTAGAGATAGGGATTGCAATCCGAATTTACCCATGCATTGATCATCTCTCGGTCCTTTGGAGGTTGTGGCTTGGGTTGGGGATCCGGGCGACAGAGACTAAGGCAAATATATCTGTTGCATAACAAACATCATAGTATCTCTCACTATCGCGATGACCACCTCTACGTACTGAGAGGAGTAAGACTATCGAAACTTAATGCTAACCCTGCTAACATACTAATATAGTTTGTTGTAATTTATTTGAGATTATATTGTTATTTCTGAGATTATGTTGTTCTTATTGACATATCATTATTGTGTTGTTAATGTTGTTATCAAGCTTATGTACATGTCATTTCATAATTCTAGCATGTTAGTTACATTGATATTTGCATATGGGAGAATATGATAGACATTTGATTTCTTATCATAATGCATGATGTTTAAGTTTTCTTACCTGCTTGAAAGAGTTTGACCCCATTTTCTCCATTTTTATCCAATCTTTCATTAATTTCTATCTTTTTTCATCAGTTCTTCTCAAATTTCATTCTATCCCCGTTCATGATAAGGGGTTAATCCTGAAAATTAGACCACATATAATTAATTATGATGGTCTTCTTCATTACAAGTCAAATAATTCAGTCCTCGAAGTGGTCATTCTCAGAACTCTCGATCCTAGATCTGGTCCTCACACTGGCAAATTTTCAAAATTTGATCTTCTCATTAAAGCTTCTTTTAAAAACCCGAGTTTCGACATTATATTGCGATAATAATGGGGCGATTGTTCAATTCAAAGATCCAAAGAATCACAACAAGATGAAGCATGTGCACATAAAATATTATTTGATAAAAGATTTTGTCAACCACAAAAAGTTGTTGTTTTCAAAGGTTCTCAATAAGCAAAACTTGGTGGATCCTATGACCAAAGCCTTAACCGGAAAGAACTTCAATATTCATTTAGATAACATGGGAATAAAACACATACCTTATTGGCTTTAGGAGTAAGTGAGAGATTGTTAGACATTATGTCTTGAAAATCTAATAAAATATTTTTTAATGCATTTAATTTTATTATACTTTAAGATAAATTTGTTTTGTGGGTATTAATATATTTTGGCCATGAAATGACCAATATGATATGGGATATCATAAGGGTGCACAAATTATATTGTAGGGTAACTAGATGTTTAATTTTGGATCAACATGAGAGAAGTTTTTTAGTTCTTTGTACATGAAATAGTTACAACTATGGATGACGATGGACAAACTCATTTAGAGGGTTTGCATAGTATATGATGTTCATATTAGATATGAAATGACTATTTCTCAAGTCATTGAAGTGAGAACTTCACATCAACAAATGAGTGCTTAAATGTACATGACTTGGTTGTTTATGAGAAATTATCTTAAAATCATTTAATGTTAGTAGATATTTCTTCTCGTATACAAAAAGGGTTCATAATATCATTTGACATGAGAAGCTCATTTATTACTATAAGTATATGATCTAATTATTTTAATTATACCCAAATAAGTTGTAATAAATTTATTAAAGGATGTATATTGAATAATTAGTGAAATACTTGAGAAATGATGAGTATTCAACAAGGGATTCAAAACCATTTTTGGAGAATATCCAACAGTGAATAAAAGTACAATTTGAATTAAAAAAATAATTCAAGCTTGGTAATTTGATAAATAAATTTTTTATAAGTGTTTTATTAAAATTATATTTAAAATTCTTTTATGAGATTTTTACAAAAAAGTTCCATAAGATCTGATTAATATTTTGGATTCTCAGTGGATAATTACATAAGCTATGTGTTTGACAATAATTTTTTTATTCTTAGTATGCCTATATAGGATATAGAACTTTGGAAGGATGTTTTTGAAAATATTTTTGTAGCACAAAATTTATTGAAATTGTTTCGCATTTAAGGGTTCGACTGTAATATGGATATCTCACATAGCTTACGGTTCAAGTAAATAGTAAATGTTAAAAGTCTTTAATTCATTTAACGTGGATTGGATAAGTCTAAGCGAGATAACCTAAAAGCAACTTGTAGCTAATATCTTCCTAAAATATAGCTGCGAGGAAGCCCTATTAATAAGGATGGTTGAGGGAATAGAGATATTTCTCAAGATATTAGTAGTTGTTTCGTATCATTGAGAGGCTAAGGTTGAAAGGGATAGCCACAAAAAGCTTTGTAGTCAAAGGATGCTATTGTTGGTTTAAAAGATCAATTTGAGGTATATCTTCAATATTTTTTTTATTGTTTGGGCATATGATAACCTACTTTTATATTTATATTTTTGGGTTTCATACTTTAAACCCATATTTCTATCACTAAGTTCTTTGTCATTTAAAGAAGGAATTGAAGGCTAGGGACTCACCGAAAAACCATTTATTCTAAAGACTTTAATGGGAACCTTAAAGTGTAGGTTAAGTATCGAAGTCTAGCACTGGTTGTTTTTTTTATTTTAATTTTCCCTTATCTTGAGGAAAATGTGGGCAATGAACCATAAGATATCTTCCTGATGCACCTAATATTCTTCACAAGAGCACATGATTCTTTGAAAAGGACATTGTTGGTTATGTGATTTTCCCACTTTGTTTTTTTGGTTCAATACCGTTTACAGTTATCTAATTGTGGATTTATCAGGGAATTGTCAGAAGAAGCAAAAGGGTCTCACCATTTACTCTCATGGTTAAGAAACCACGTCTTTTATTGTACCTGTATTTGGGTTCGGATATATATATATATATATATATATATATATATATATATATATATATATATATATATATATATATATATATATATATATATATATATATATATATATAGAGAGAGAGAGAGAGAGAGAGAGAGAGAGAGAGAGATCTAGAGAGAGAGAGATCATAGTTGTAGGTTTCATCTTTTCAAGACCTTATAGATGTACTTTACACAGTTTATTTGATAAGAATCATGCTTTTTTTGGACATAAAATAGGCTTTTTTAAGTTATAAAATTTTGGTACATTATGAGTCGTTGATTTTTAGAGATCTTAAAAACCTTACATGTATGCCATAATCACATGATCTAAAACTTGTTTTTTCACTAAATAATGATTGTAGATCATATATATATATATATATATATATATATATATATATATATATATATATGTGGTCTGATCAATGAAAAAAAAGTTCAAAAATTTTGAAAATTTGAAACTTTTATTAGGTGATAGTAGATGCTCTTGGAGCACCCTATCGTTACTACGGAGAGAGAGATTGCAACCAGGATAAGAGACCTAGCTGCACTGGTCTTACCCTGCCATATCTATGGTCACTGTTTAGGTGCCATAAAATTCCGTGGACCCTCCTCTTGTCCCCCAGGGAACAAACCCCACATCCTCAACTCTCTTCCTTTGAAATGAGTGTCATAAATGGATTGGATCCAGATCCAAACATGACTTTCACCGTGTCAATGTGGAATGGATTCAATTGGGCATGAGACAAGTCTGACTCTTATAACACGGTTGATATTTGCTACCTCAACATGTTTATATAGTCAATAACATATTTTGGATTGTCAAATTGTTTAATGTAAGTAGGATTTCGAGCGCTGCGAGAATGAATGGTCTACAATGCACCAAAATTTTACAAGTGAAATATCTTATTTCCACATGGAAAGCTTCTAATGTATGATGCCCAATACATACCCACAAGGGCTCCATCATCTGGTAGGGGGTACTTCTGAATGTCACCAAGTTGACAGGGCATCACAAGTTCAAAAGCCACAGGTGGCATCACTTGCCATAAGGTTGAAGCTGGGTGTACTCCCCGGTGGCAGAGGGGACCTCAAGGGTTTTACCAACTGGATGCCAGCCAATGCGTTATGTGTGGTCTGTGAGGGACGCTTTTTTTTTTTTACTTTTACTCGGAAAAACCACCCCAGGCGCAAAGACCTAGTCGCGCTGGATCCGTACTACGGTCTCTGTCTATGTGGACAAACAAACCATGTCAAACACATCTGTAAGGACAGATTGATAGATGAAGCTTACAACCATGACTTTCTATTAGAGAGTGTGCTTCAGTCGACTGCATCACAGATAATCCCAGTAATATATCAACCCCTTTCCTCAAATCCACCAAAACTTGGATACGGCTTGGAACTCCAAAATGGTTTCAGGTCATATTAAGCTTCTCATCTGGCTGACCTAACTGAATATTCTTATTGGACCCATTTGCTTCAGATCCAGGTCTGGGCTGGGGTCCTATTGGGATAGATTCAGGTGAGGCTTGAGTTGGATCCAACCAATTTACCCATAATACTTTAATCTGATCTTTTTTCTTTTTCAGAACATAACAAATCATTAAGTGTATCCAAATCCCCTAGTTGATGAAGCTATTAAAGTTTATGACCGATGTGTAGAACTGGACCCGGATATATGTTCCAAGTTACCGGTATCAGGCAAAAGAGATCCAGCTAAGCTTGGAACACATTATGGATCCCTATATCAGTCCTACATAACCAGTTACAACAAAATGGAAGGCTGATCTAATATTCAGCATTTTAACAACATATTGAGCATCAATTTAACTTACAAAGATACAAAAATTACATAAATAGCATGTTGTATTAAGATATATCAACAGTTATAAGTAGTCACATAATATCCCATCTTGATCAGAGTGTTGCTGTTACAAGTATTTCTCTATGGTAGTAATCAAGGTGGATTTGGGCACAGCTCCTATGACAGTCTCCTTCTTCTCTCCATTATTGAACAGCAACACTGTGGGGATGCTTCTAATTCCATACTGAGTAGCAAGGGCTGGAAAATCATCAGTATTGAGCTTGAAACAGGAGACCCTCCCGGCATAGTCCTTTGCCAATTCATCGACCACAGAGGCGATCATCCGGCAGGGTCCGCACCATGGAGCCCAGAACTCGACTAAGACCGGCGTCTTGCTCTCGATGACCGAACTATTCCAGCCTGATTCAGTGGCCACCAAAACTGCATTCCGCTATGCTCTTGAATCAGTATGGTTTGACTAGTTTGAGTTTGATTTGGCAGTTGAAAACAACTTGTCTTCTAGGGTTTATGCCATTATCTTGTAATGCTGAACACAAAGCTACACGTACAAAGCTAGCTACTCATTTAGTTGATTTTGGTCTTGTGCTCCTACGATTTATTCAATTATTATTTAATGCTAAGCTATAGATGATTAATGTTTTGAATTATTGTGATTCGGACCTCAGTTTGGAAAACCAATCATATATACTTGGAATCTCACGAAGCACGTTGTTTTGACAATCTAACCACATAAATGTGTTCATGTTTTTTTGAGTTGAGAAAAATTATTGCATTTACAATCGTCCGTTCTTGTGAAAGACCTTCAGGCATACCAGATTCTGGTAACTTAAAAGCCGGTTTCCACTAAAACCAATATATAGATCACATCCATGAGTTATTTAGGTAAAAACAAAGTTTGTTAAGTTGTTTGCACATATAAACTTATATATCTAACATAAAATTATTTTTAACATTAGATGGATTCAACAAATATATTTGAAAGAATGATAGTTTTTAAAATGCATTTGAAAATAAATTTAAAAGTCAAAACACATTTTTCAAATTACTTTTTCTGACATAAAAAGTAACCTTACATTTAAAAAAAAACCATTATATAAAAGTATTTCCGTCATTTTAATAGGATTGAATCCATCTAACACCGGTAGCCTCATCATGTTAGACTAAATGAAGAAAAAAAATCAAGTTACCTAATCTTGTGCTGCAACGTAAAAGAAACTTTTAAATAAAGCACCCTGCAACTTTGTATCAATAATCTACAACTAATAATCTAAAACTAAGCATGATTTATATTCAAATCCATTATTCTCAGCATTTAATATACTAAAGTACAATTACCTGACAAGTATAGAGTAGGTAGGCAACTTACTTATGAACCTGTGTAAGGGTGGGCATCGGGGGCCATTGGGAAAACCCCGGCCCACACCCCACGGTTAGGCCCATGTGCCTAATTGGGCCGGGCCTATTATATTATATACATATATAATATTATATTATGTATTATATAATGCATTATATATAATATATATCTCCAAGGGCCCGAGCTTGGGCCTAATTTATAGGCCCAAGCCCTATCTGTGGTGGGGCTGGGCCAGGTCGCCCCGTGGGCAGACAGGCCCGATGCCCACCCCTACCTGTGTGTAACACTAGTTCTTGTTTGGACAGTGCTTGGAACATGACCAAGCTCATGAACTCCTACTTTCACGACTATTAACAAAAGACACAAATTTCATGAGCCCCAATATTTTTAACTGGCATATTAGGTATCACTTGAAACATGACCATTCCACTTTGCTATATATAGTCTGTTATCATTTGAAACATGACCAAACTTCAATGCTTCTAATAGTAAAGAGTCGTCAAATTCATGAAATCCATTTAGTTTTAGCCTATGACAGGGACACGCCATTGTGCCGGCGCGTCCCTGGTGACACAAATGGACACGGGCACCAACACATGCAGACAATATTTTAATATTACTTTATTATTTTTTAGTATCTTAAGGTTTATTTTAATAAAAAAAGCGTTTTTTGACATTAAAATATCAAGAAATTAGTTTTTTTATCAATTACAAATTTTTGTGTCCCCGTGTCCTTTTTTCTAATTTTTTTTCGAACTTTCATGTCAAAACCCGCATCACTGGTCATCGTATCCATGTGTCTTTGTGACGGGTTTTAGCAGTAAAACAATTAGGTTCAGGAACTTGTTCATGATTGTCACAACGTTCATACACACCATAAACATAGGAGATGGACTAATGGACTAGACACAAGGATTGACTACCACCATCGTCAATCTTTGAGATAAATGGTGATTTCTTATGTTTTTAAGCCAAACATGGCATGATAATCCGGGGGTCATTACAAGTATGGATGCAAGTGGGTCAGATCCAAGATGGAGGTTTTGCAATTTTTGGCTGTTCGGGATCCGATTCTCCCATGTATTTAGCTGTTCCGGATTGCATCCCTAATTACAAGACCTCATCATATCCTCCATTTGAGATGAATGAATATGTTTTGGCTAAGGCAAGGGAAAACATGGTTCTCATCAGCCATGATTCGGATGGGGGTGAACCTAGATAGCACCACTGCAAAATTTCACTTTGAGATGAATGAATTTCATAATATACACATACAGACTATGACTTGACTAATGCCAAATAGGGATGCAAATGGATTGGATGTTATCTGAAATCCTACCGGAATCCGACTTCAATTAGTTGGATTCGGTGCGAATGTAAAATAGTTATTGGGTCACCTGAATCCGGCTCACTTATATGGGCAGATCAGGGTCCACCCGAACCCGACCATGATGCAAAATTCCAAAAGAACATTTTTTACTCTAACCAAACCAGAAAGAGGAGAGTTTAAAACTCAAAACAAGAAAAAAAAATAAAAAGGTTAATAGATCAAATTACCATTTGAAGTTATCAACAAAATTGAGAGGGGCATATATCTAAGTATTTCACATGCAAGCAAGACTAATCAAGGTCCTGATGCCACCATGGTGTGTTTGGATGCTGCTGGAAAATCTAGATATTCTTAGCAAAAAAAAAATCATTAACTTCCTGTAATTCGAAGATTCCTGCTACTGGTAAGATCATTGATACCAAGGAAATTCTCGATTTTAATTCCTTGTTTCTAATACCTTTCAGAATATAAAAAAACCCACAAAATTCAAGATTTTGCAATATAAGAGTGATTTTAGGATTTAGGATACACACCCAATTATCTAGAAAATTGGGGATGAGTTGGGAAATTCCCTTGTTCTCCTACCAATGCAATGAACATGGTTTACCACCAAACATACAATTTGGCATCACCAATCAAAAGATTGCTGCCCTGAGGGCAAGGGGTGGGCCACGGGTTTACACCGTCTGGAATAGCCACCCTAAGTATGGTAGGCATAGCCAGCGCGACTAGCTCTCTGATCCTGGGGGTGATTTCCTCACTCGTGAAAAAAATCACAAAATTGATTGTGAATCATCAAATTCATCAATCTAGAGAGAGAGAGAGAGAGAGAGAGAGAGAGAGAGAGACCTTCATCAATGGGTGTTTGAGATTTGCACACAACACGTGAGCTTCGGTTCCTGCTGATGCTTGGAACAGCCAAGCAAGCTGAAGAAAAAGAAGAAGGGGTGGATAACAACCTCAGCCCTCTGCATGTCGGCAAGTTGAGGTGGTTCTCTTTGGCAGAGAATTGGAAGGAAGAACACATGATGGCGCTACTCTTAAAACACACCTCCATAACTGCAAATCTTTTCTCTCCTTTCTCTCTTTCTGGCTTAATTAATCAATTATGAGTTGGAGGAAGAGGTTATCTTGTTCTCATTCTGTGATTCTTTTTTGTTTGGGAATATCATGATGATTGGTGTTCTTATGGTTGAGGCTGGTGAGATTGTGAGGTGCGTGTGTTTTCATGCATCGAGTGGATGAGATGAACCTAAGCATATGTACAAAAATACAGACCATGCATTATCCAACATGGTGGAGAACTTGAACCCTATGGCCTTTTTTTAGTGCAAATGATTTTGAAGGCCTATCAACATCACCTTTCAGGGCAAAGTATCCTGGCCACACAAATATTAGCCTATACAATTCTACAGTTTTAGAGAGAGACCTCCCTCTATCATACAATGGCAGGTTTTTGGTTGGTAAAACTGTTGAGGTCCCCCTGCTCACTAAGAACTACACCAACATTTGACCTTGCAGCAAGTAATGCTTCCTATGGCCTTTGAGACATGGTTGTCTAGAGGCAACAAATACCTCATGTGAACTGTCATCTATAGTCACAAATACTGCTGATATTTGAAAATGATTGTGGTTTTGTTAAAATTTTACTCAAAAGATGATTATATATATAGGGATACCAGTTGCTACCCTCGTGAGTATGAAACCCCTTAATTAGAACTCATAGGGGAGGTTGTTTTGACAAAATCTGACCTCACTGTCAAAATAGTAAAAATCAACTCTTGGAACATAGTTTTTGGACATAAAAATATATTTTTTTAGGTTAAAATTTTGGTACATGTTAGGCCGTTGTTTTTTTAACCCTTGTAAAATCTGACATACCTCAAGAAATCATGATCCAAAGGTCAATTTTTACTAAACTTGATATGTAGATCACATCTGAAGGATCATATATAGTCACTAGAATATGTTTACCGGAATATGAAGGGAGATTTTCATGGTTTTTTTTTCTCAATCTCACTGTACAGATGCGATCTACATGCTTAGTTTTATGGAGACCCACTCACGAATCATTAGATTGCATTGTATAAGCAGGATTTTTTAAGGCTTGAAAATAGACATCTCAAAATTTATGTAAATATTATATTTTTTGTAAATAACCCAAATATTTAGGATTATTTGCAAAAACATACAAGAGTTTTGTTTCTAGAATACTTTAACTCCTCTTATTCAAATGCATACCTATCAAGGTTGTTAAATGCGATGAGGCGAAGCGAGGCGTTGAGCCTGCGCTTCGCCTCTGAGGCGTATGCCTCTCACATCTGGTATGGAAGCGAAGCGGTGGGAGGGGAGGCAGTAGGAGAAGGACCACGCGCCCAGCTGGTACGGAAGCGAGGGGGGGGCCGAAACCAGCTATGCCGGTCGTCTGGTGGTCGGAGAAGACTGAGCAGCCAACGACGAAGTTCGCCACCGGGGGCTTCCCTGGCAGCGACAGCGTATCGGAGAGGAGGAGGCCGTCGTCGGTGATGCCGGAGCTGGACAGGAGGATGTACAGGGGACAGGGAGCAGCGGAGGAGCAGTTGGCCGGCACGTGGCAGTGGATCCATCGGCACGTGGCGGTGGATCCACCGACACTTGGGGTTAGCACAACCGACGAATCGGGCGGAGGAGGAAGACTTGGGGATGAAGGAGGGGATTCTGGAGGTTGATGAGGGGCAATTTGCGCATCACAGCAACGCCTCAGTACCTTGAGCGTGCGCCTCGCCTCTGAGGCATACGCTTCAGGTACTGAGGCGTACGCCTCTCACAACACGGATACCTATGCTGACCATCTTCACTTAACTATAATTAAGAATCTCTTTGCACATTTTACTCTTATGAATTTATTTCTCTTTATTATCGTGCCCACCCGTTATTTCCTCCCACCCTCTTCATTTACCATGCCCACCCACGTACTCTCTCTCTCTCTAAGATTACCTTGCTATGCCCTTTGGATATGCTTAAAAATAGGTTAAATTAGCAGTGACCTGCATGACCCAATGTGTTTGCATTGATATTGTTTTGTTTAGAGAGAGAGAGAGAGTACCATCTGTTCTACTAAGAATACGCTTGTGCAATGAGAAATGGCGAGTATGGATTGTGTTCTTGACCTTCCATGGGAGGTCATGCAGGTCTCAATGATGTTAAGTGGGATTTTAGAAGTTACAAATAAATTTAAAGAACAAAGATGAGAGAAATGGTGATAAAGTTGTTAAGGGTAAAAATTACTTTTTTTGGTTTAAATTACCACATCCGAACGAAGATGTGGGGGATAAAAATATGGTCAACCTTGGAACTAAATCCAAGTATGATTTTGTTTTTTTTTTAAAGAACGCTGAAGGGTTACCCCAAGTTTATACTAAAGAATAAAAAATTACAAAAGACCTTTCTCATAGGGTAGCCAATCCGGTGGCTTATCTTTCTATAATAAATTATTACAGGACCTAAAAAAGAAAAGAACATAGCCCATGGTCAGCAATGACCCCTTAAGCAACACTCCATCAAAGACGAATGCATTTGCCAAAACCCGCGCAGAGCTGATGTTTGATGACCTTTTGTTGCAGTCCTTAGCGAACTGCACTAGCGTTTATTGTTTGAAATGACACACACATGCACACCTTGCAGAATTAACATTAACAAAGGCAGACATTCCCTTTTAACAAAAACAAAATGTGAGGGCATTTTTCTCTCTCCTAAGAATAAAACTTGTTTATGGAGTAAACAATAAACGAGAGAAGATCATTGTATCTAAATAAGCACAAAGCAAATCTGACCACCAACAACTATCAACCCTATTTTGGCAAACAAGGATATATAGCACCTCTGACATACCGGCCAATCAATTGCAGCTTACTTCTCAGTGCAAGACATGCAAACCAGATAAAAAATTATTGAATTACTGGAAAAAACTACCTCATGATAGAACACATTCCTCAATTTTTAGATATTTCAAATAGACTATGTGGAATACAATATCCCGGTAAGGTTTGAGCCTGTTGAGTAATGAGGGTAACAAAAATTCGCGCGGAAGCAATATAAGATTTAACAATGTCACAATCAAATCGCAATACAAGGGTTTACGTGGTTCGGTCAACATGTCCTACATCCACGGGGCAAAAAGAGAATAATCCACTATAATAAAAATAGAGAGTACAATATAGAGAGTACAACATTCAATAGCTTACCCAAAGTTAAAGAGAATAACAATAAAGGAATCACGGGAAGAGAGGGATACAAGATTACCTCTCGGGTGCACAACCCGAGTCAAAACCCACACCACAACCAACACCTCTTTCTGAGGATCAATGCATGGTGATAAACCTTCTTTCTTCCTCTTCTTCTCTCCACTCTCTCTCTCTTACTTCTTCTCTCTCTACACACTGCACACAATCACTCTGCTCACAACACTCTGCTCTTTTCCCACCAGCACACAGCCTCTGCACCCCTATTTATAGATGACATAGAGCCTTCTAGACTCATTCCAGAAATTGAAGGAATTTTGACCCTTCAACTTCATGCATTAATGGGAAGTGGGTGGCTATTCTACTTCCCCACATCATTAATGAAGGGATAGAGTTGGCCCTTCAACTTCTCATGCATTATTGAGAAATAGTGGGTGGCTATTCCACTTCCTCACACCATTAATGAGGGATAAGGTTGGACCCAATAATCTCCCTCTCCAGCCCAAGGGGATACTCCAATTCAACTAATCAACTGGAGTCCATGCCGACATGTATTTTGTTTCTCCATCGATAAGGCCTTTGTCAGCATATCTGCACCATTATCATTTATGGAGATCTTTGCAAGATAAAGTAAAATTTTCTCAAACACATCTCAGATCCAATGGTACCTGATATCTATATGCTTTGACTTTGAGTAAAAACTTGGATTCTTGGCGAGATGAATGACATTCTGACTGTTACAGTACACCAAGTTCTTGTCTTGCTCTAAACCCAACTCCTTCAAAAATCTTTTCATCCATAGCATCTCTTTGCAAGCTTCTGTAAGAGCAATGTACTCTGCCTCAGTAGTAGACAAAGCAATACACCTTTGCAATTTTGATTGCCATGTTACAACTCCCCTTGCAAAAGTGAGTACAAAACTTGATGTGGACTTCCTTGTATCAATATCTTCGACCATATTTGCATCTGTGTAACCTGTCAAGACAGGTGGTCCACACCCAAAGTTTAAACAAACTTTGAAGCTCCCTCTAAGATATCTAAAGATCTACTTTATTGCTGCCCAATGCTTTTTTTCTGGATTTGCAAGAAATCTGCTAGCAACACCTACTGCATATGCAATGTCTGGTCTCATACATACAATCGCGTACATCAAGCTTTCGACTGCTGAAGCATAAGGAACTTTCTTCATTTTCTCCTTCTCCTCGTCACTTATAGACTCTGCTCTGAGTTCAACTTAAAGTGACTTGCAAAAGGAGAACCAATTGGCTTTGCATTGTTAATACTAAACCTGTCCAACACCTTCTCAATGTACTTCTCTTATGATAACCATATTTTCTTGGTTTTTCTATCACGAGAGATCTGCATGCTTAATATTTCATTTGCTAGCCCCATGTCCTTCATTGCAAAGGTCTTACTCAGTTCCTTCTTGAGCCTATCAATTATAGACATATCTTTTCCAAGGATAAGCATATCATCAACATATAATAAGAGAATAACAAAATTCTCACCGAACCATTTTATGTAGACACAATGATCTGAAGCAGATCTATTAAATCCATTTTTAGCCATAAATGAATCAAATTTCTTGTACCACTGTCTTGGAGCTTGCTTCAGCCCATACAAGCTCTTTTTCAACCTGCAGATAAGATTTTCTTTACCTTTGACTTTGAAGCCTTCTGGTTGCTCCATGTATATCTCCTCCTCCAAATCACCATAGAGGAAAACAGTCTTCACATCTAGCTACTCAATCTCTAGCAGCAATACCTAGAGCAACACAAATAGAAGACATTTTAACAACAGAAGAGAAAATCTCTTCAAAGTCAATATCTTGCTTTTGACCAAAGACTGGTCTGGAGATGAATATCTCCAATCCCTACAATTTTTGATGTTCCTGTGTTTTCCATTCAGTCAACACCAAAATTACCGGTCCTGTATGTACTAAAATACTCTTTCTATGGTGTGGCATGGTACGAGGCTCATGTGTCTATGACCCAATCTGTATCCTGACACACACAAATGCATGGATCATTAGTAGTAGACAAAATCACAAGCTCACCTTCAACTGTGGTTGTAGTATCTTCTTTGGTTTCTGATGATTCTGTTTCTTTCTCTTTTTTCTGATTTTTCTTTAGCTCTTTGCACTAATTTTGGAAGTACTCTTTCTTTCCACAATTGTAGCAAGTGATGTCCTTCCTTGACTTGGACTTGCTCTTATATTTGCGGTCATTTTTTCTGTCCTTTGACCGACCCCTGCCTTTGGATGAACTCACCATTAATCCTTCACCAGAATCCTCATTTGGTGATGGTCTTCTCCTAATTTCATTTGAAATGAGCGTACATGTGACCTCTTCCATATCTAATGTTTCTTTTCCATAAATTATGGTTGTCACAAGATGTTCATAGGACAGAGACAATGAGTTTAGTAATAACAAAGTTTTATCCTCATCTTCAAGTTTAACATCCAAACTAAACAGATCAACAATAATCTTATTAAACACACTAAAATGGTCAAGAATGAGAGTATCTTTCTTCATACAAAGACTATAAAGTTGTTTCTTAAGGTGTAACTTGTTGGACAAGTTCTTAGTCATATAAAGGCTCTTTAGCCGCAACCACAATCTCGTCATTGCCCTCTCTTCCATCACGTTACACATGACTTCATCTGATAGACACAACTCAATCACACCAGCGACCTTCAAGTTAAGATCATCTCATTCATCATCGGTCATAGTCTCTGGCTTATTCGCCTTCTCGACAAGAGCCTTGTGCAACCCTTGCTGTGCAATTAGAGCCTTCACTTTTCTTTGCCATAAAGAGAAGTTTCCTTTGCCATCAAACCTCTCCACCTCAAACTTGGAGCTAACTGACTTAGAAGACATGACTTTCCATGAACTAGCTTTGATACCACTTGTTGAGTAATTAGGGTAACAAAAATTTATGCGAAAGCAATATAGGATTTAACAAAGGCACAATCAAATCACAATACAAGGGTTTACGTGGTTCAGTCAATACATCCTACATCCATGGGGCACAGAGAGAATAATCAACTATAATAAGAGTAGAGAGTATAATTTAGAGAGTATAATGTCCAATAACTTGCCTAAAGCTAAAGAAAATAACAACAAAGGAATCACAAGAAGAGAATGATACAAGATTACCTCTCGGGTGCACAACCCGAGTCAAAACTCACACCACAACCAACACCTCTCTCTGAGGATCAATGCGTGGTGATGAACCTTCTTCCTTCCTCTTCTTCTCTCCACACTCTCTCTCTCTTACTTCTCTCTCTGCACGCTGCACACAACCACTCTGCTCTTCTCCCACCAGCACACAGCCTCTGCACCTCTATTTATAGATGACATAGAGCCTTCTAGACTCATTACAGAAATCGAAGGGGTTTTGGCCCTTCAACTTCTTTCATTAATGAGAAGTGTGTGGCTATTCTACTTCCCCACATCATTAATGGAGGGATAGAGCAAGCCCTTCAACTTTTCTTGCATTAATGAGAAGTAGTGGGTGGCTATTCCACTTCCCCACACCATTAATGAGGGATAGAGCCATGGAGGATGATGTGAAGACATCATCTACCATTTCAACTACAAAATAAAATGAGTGTGAGGGACTCTTCTTCCCAAAGATTTTGCACCCATTTTTTCAAATCAATTAGATAGAGGGGCACCAAAATAGCACATGGGACTAAGTCACTTCATTATTCAAACATATGTAACATCTATTAGGCAACACAATACTAAATCCCTTCAATCTTTCTTGAATAAGAAGTCTATTGTGACCATCCAAATACGCAACTCAAACAACTTTAATAAGGATTTTCTTGGGCCACACAAACCCATACCAATCACACGTAGTGGTGTCTTCTTGAATTGCATCTCAAATTTCTTTGCGACTAACTTCCACGACACATTTAGAGCTACTCTCTGAACCATGAGTGAGTTGGAACCTAGTCAGATGGGGTCACATGCTTTCAAGACCTGAGAAAGAAACATGATGCTTTACACAAAGATCCAAACCTTTTTTAAGGCTAGTATTTTTTATGTCCATGTGTCTTTCACTCTAAGGAGTAAGAGGTAGAAGTGGTGTACCCATCCAAGATCGGTAGAAAACCGCATAACAGTCTCATTTGCTACCATACAAGACATTAATGGTTCAATTTTTTTCCATCTCCAAAATATTCTCTTCCATGCTCCAGAACTAGAATCTATATTTGCTCTCCAAAAACTTCTATTGTGGAGATATTTGCAATGCATAAATTCAGCTCATACAGAGTTTCTAAAGTACACATCAATAGCAAACTTAGCTAAATACGTGAAGTTTAACTCCTTAATCCTACGAAAACCAACTCTACCCTCTCTTTTTGGTTTACATCGGACCTCTCAAGCCACCAAATATGGCATTCTCTGAGAGTTCTAATCTTGCCACAATTTTTTTTTTAACATAGTCTCCAACTAAACCAACAATTTCTTTGAAACCTTGAAAGACATAATCCAAAATACAAAGATAGAAGTGAGCATATTTTGAATGAGAAGCAATCTCCTTGCATACGACAACAATTTTTCTTTCCAAGTTGCTAACTTATGCAAATTTTTTGTAATAAGAGGCTAACATAAAGCAGTATTCATCTTACTAACATAAAGAGGTAATTCAAAATATTTCAATAGTAAACTGTTTGCCTTCCAACCGATCAGTTGGGAAATGATTAAATTAAAGGGCACAATAACAAATTCATCATTACTTTCATGCCTAAAGTAGATTTGAACTCCAAAAAAATATTTATAACCTTTCGCACCTGGTCCTCCATTGGATTGTAGAAAAGCAATACGTTATCCAGAAAAAAAGATGAGAGATGTTCTGATCTAGATGGGAAACTTTTAACCGCCTCTAACTGATTTATTGGATTCAACAAATTTCCATTATAATTAGAAACAGATAAGGAGACAACAGATCCTTTTGCCTTAGTCCACGAGAGCTCCAAACTTTTTTCTTCAAAGCATCGTTTACCAAATCTGAAATGATGTTGTGAAAACACGAAGCATAACTCTTACAATCCAAGTTGGGTGGAACTCCAATCGAACAAGAGAACTCTCCAAAAATTTCCATGACACTCTATCATAAGCCTTAACAAGGTTTAACTTTAGACAAAATGTAGAAATATTCTTCTTATTATAAGAGACAATTAACTCATGCAAAAGCAATATACTATCATGAATATCCTTACCTTTTAAGAATGCCTATTGGTTCTTGTATATAACTCTTGTGAGGATAGCACTTTTGTTCACCATCACTTTTAACACAATTTTATACAAGAAGTTTCATAGAGCAATATGTTTGAAGTCCTTAAGGTGCACCTCTCCTTGGGATTTAAGGACAAGCATGATCAAGGTCAAGTTCGCATTTTGACAATTTTTCCTTTGCAGAAAAAAATCTTTACCAGCTGCAATGATGTATCTTTCCATGATATTCCAATATCTGTGAAAGAACATCCCTAAAAATCCGTCAGGACTGAAAGCTTTGTCACCCTTTGCTTGAAAAACAACGGATCTTACTTCCTCATCAGTAATAGGGGCTAACAAAGACTCATTTTCCTTATGAGTCGCACACGGGCCATTCCAAACAAGGAGAGTCATATATGTCCTCATCCTTTATAGAACTTAAGACATTCATTTTCAACGTGTGAGTGTTTTTGAGACATGAGATCCATCAATGAGTAAATGGTTGATGGTATTATAGTTCTTCCTACTCTTAACAGAAGCCATGAAAAAGTTTGTGTTCCTTTCGCTCTCTCAAAGCCAAAGGATAGGAGATTTTTGCCTCAATTGTGATTCCTCTTGCACAAAAGCCCTCTCAAGCTCTCTTTTGAGATTAAATTTTGTCTCAATGTCCTCATGAGTAGGAGAGATGCAATTCATAATATAATGCACATTAAAGAGCTGATTTCGCAAAGCTTGAATTTTATCTTTCAAAACTTTATTGTAGGCCAACAACTTTGATCTCACATCATCCATCTTGTTCAGGCTACGAATCATGAGACAACCAAACTACGGTGTGCTCCAACAAACATAGATAATATTCATGCACTCCAATTCTAACAGCCACCACCAAAAAAATTTAAAAGGGCACTTCACTCTCTTACTCATAACTCACTCAGAGTCAAATAGAAGCAACGAGTGATCAACCACGAATCTCTGAAAAATCTTCAATGAGCTTATCATACCAACATCATCAAACCATTGATAGTTTATGAAGCATCTATCTTTGCATTGCACATTGTCACTATCTTTTATATTGTTCGTCCATGTGTATCTCGCCCTAGGATCCCCTATTTAGTATATTTTTGGTTAACCACAAAATAAATGATGTAATTGAAATATCAGTTTTTTTTATGAATTATAAAAAAATACTAGATATGTTCTCATAAATAACCCAAATGTTTAATCATTCATATATCTTTTTTATTTTGGTAAAAAAAACATGATCCAACAGTCCTTTCCTAACAAATAGACCATGCTGATCTCACATGCAGGGTCAGATTTGCCAAAAAAAATTAATTGAAAATGCTTAGTTTACACTCTACTTTTGGTATTTTCAGTTCTCATATTCAAGTGGCTATATATATATATATATATATATATATATATGAGTGAGAGAGGGGGGAAAAATACATTGTGGTTCTGTTCCATGATACCACACAGCAGTACACACTCTTGTTTGTATGGATCTAGCCACCAAATAGTAGATCTAACTATACAGATGTGCTTAACATGGTTTATTTACTATGTTAAAAGATTTTGTCATCTCTAATATATCGTAAAATCTTATTTTAAAGATACTGAAAATCAACGGCTAACAATTCACAAAAATAAGGATGGTCAAAAAATGTAATAAAACATCACATTTTGTTCAATTTTAACACATGCAAATAGTAAATAGAACATGTTAAACATGATCCATTAGGTTAGATTTTGCATATATATATAAATGTAAATAAATTTAAAATATAACAATTTATTTTTTATAAATAAATAATTAAAAATGAAAACCATTGCTTTTTCATGGTAAATAACTGATAAAAACATTAATATCGTGTTTAAAATAGAATATTTATTTTTTGACAAAAAACTCACAAAAAATTTAAAATATCATGAGAAATTACTGTTTTAAAAGAAAATCTCACAAGATACTATGTTACCAACTATGTAAAGTGGGTGATGAGGGGTTTTTTCCTTGGACTATCCAAAAAAAAAAAACTTTTTTTTGTTGATACATGTTTCAATTATAAAATTTTAGTATATTATGAGATATTTTTGGAATAAATACACGGAAGAGACTATCCAAAACATGGTTCTTACATGCATGTAGGGCTTGATCCATAAATTAAAAAAAGTAGGTTAAAAAAATATTAAGATATGCTAGATATATCTACTTCCAATAATAATTGCTAATGTTTTAACATTGAGATCCATACCCGGATCTCTATTTATTACTTAAAATTCAAATTCATAGTAGAATTTACCATCATTCAATCAGCATTTGACCCACTTGCATTTAGGGGCAGCAAACAAACCTAGCATATCGTGGCTCGACAAGGTTTTTTCTTTTTTGAAAGGCAAGTTGGGGTTAGGCAGACCCCTATAAGTTATACAACTATACCATTGAGTTTTGAACCTGCAACGTCCCAACACAAGGTGACGTGCACTAGCTACTCCTATCAGACTAGGGGAGCCCCCATTGGTGCAGTCTATTTTTTGTTAATAGAATGAAAATGTTAAAAAACTGCATTTTTTTTTGTTAAAATTTGCATTCTTTTATTAAACTCTGGATTTTCAAAAACTAATGAACACACGGTCCAACATTTGATTCTAAACATCAAATTCGATTGAAGCAAAAAAAAAAGGTTGCAGTCTTCTTCTTTTTTTGTTGTCGGCTTCCGTTAGGTGGAGGGCCTCGTTGGCCTCCATCGATTGGTAAGTTAATCTATGTCAACTTGCCAAACAAAAGAAAATGAATCTCGTACAAGTGAAATTTCTTTTCTCAAACCAACCAAACATGAGAAGTGGAATCTCATGAGAATTCATTTAACGTGATTTTGATTCTCATGAGATTTACTTTCACATTTGCAAAGAGCAACCAAACATACCCTAAATGTTTTAAACCATGTGTTGTGTACATGAGAATATATACATGATAATATTGTTGGACATTTCAGATCGGGTCCAACCTCGAGTAACCCGATTTGACACAAAGCACCCTTAACGAAGGGTATTAGTGGGAAGGGAGGTAATGTGAATGTGAAGGGTTCACATTCAATATGGCATATGAAGGGTTCACATACATGAATGCCATGCATGTAACCCCCCCCCCCACCCACCCACTATAAATTGAGGCATGACTGCTTGATGAGTGCAACCAAGGTGCTCTTTTTCTCTCATTTGGGTTTAGGGTCCTACACACTATCAACTTGATGGCCCGAGCTCATTGTGGGCGTTGATAGGCTGAAGAGAACGCCAATCACCCACATTTATCAAAATATCATTTGGATCATCCAAGACCGCATCCGATAAGTAGCTCCGGAATTGTTCTATTGGCTTATTCCTCCATAGTGCAACACAAACTTTCTTGTAATCGTGGATTGAAACGATCTTCCTAGCAATACTGCAGCTATATATATTATTAAATAGTTACAATTGTTGAATATCAAGTCTTCAATAGATACTACATTCTTGGACAAGATGCAACTTCTTTTATGACGAGAATATTAGATTTTGATTGTTTAAAATAATTCATGATTTTTTTATCCATTGTAAACTTAAATGTCTATATGTACATATGTCATGGCTAGTAAATATCATGGTTTTAAGATCTTTGGGCAACTCATCAATAACAATAGGCTTCTACCATTAGAATTAAAATTACAACTTTTAATGCAGACAACTTTTTATAAAGAGTTGTAGGCCCTTAAATGAATGGTGTTTTATATAGCGATAGGACTAGTATGATAGGTGCAAAAGATGTTGCATATATATAATTAGTGACATTGTTGTCCAAAATGATGTTGGAAACCTAGATCAATACAGAGTTGCCAGTCGGCGAAGCGAGGCAATTTCAAAATTTTAGGAAGCGAAAAGTGCAAGACAAGTTAAAAGTGAATTAGAAATCATCTCAGAAGTGACCTATGAAGTGAACTGAAAGCAACTAGAAACTGAACCGGAAGCGAAGGAAAGCAAAAAGAGAGAAAATAAAAAATAAATAAAAATAAAAACACAAAAAAATATAAAAAGAATGAAAAGCGAGCTTTCTTTAAATGAGAAGCATGTTTTTGAAAAGCATGCTTCTCAATTTTTTTAGTGCTTTTCAACACGTTTTGAAAGTACCATGTTTCGTGCTTCCAAAACATGCTTTGAGAAAGCATGCTTCCCCATGCCCTATATTGCTTTCGATAACCCTGGATCAACAATCAACATCCAAAAAAGAAGATTGAGAAGGCCATGATAATGGGCACCTTAATGGTCTTATTGAAAGCATATTGTAATGACTCATACATGAAGATTGGGGTGGATGCCCTAGACGATGATGTAGCACATGCTTGAGGAGGTGGTGAGGGCAACAATGGTGGTAGTGTTAGTCGTATTCTTTAGTGTTGATCATCAAATAAATTTCAAAAAGTAAAATCATGAAGAATTTATAGCAGTAAAAAGAAGATACAAATGAAATTTTTTAATCAAATCTCATCAAATTGTTTGAGCAAAATGGACCATTTTTCAACCAGTAAATCTCAGTAACAATAGCAATAACAAGAAACGATTATGCAAATACATCAAAAAAGAGACTAAAAAAAACAAAAGAACAGGTCTTGTTTCTTCTATAACGTACAATCATATCCTTTTAAGCATATGAATTAAGACTATCAACTTCAGCTTTGGCCATACATGAGCTCAATGAAGCAGTATCCAATGTACATGGCAACTTCAATTCCAAAAACTGCATCACCTTATCCTATGTACAATTTGCATTCAAACTATTGTTCCAACTCTACTCATATAAATTGCTTTTCTATCAAATTGGAACATGTATGATTGAAGCTTAGGGGTGCAAAATCAATCACATGCAGACATTGTTAATCATATATGACCATGAATGACCATGTTCACGCATGAGTTCATGCATGAAGGAGAGAGGTGCACCCACTCTCCCTCCAACGCATGAACCGCCTAATACTGGGGTTTATCCAAATGAGGCACATTTGAACGTGTTTCATTTGGATAAATATGATGCGAAGCCGTTACCAATTTTTTCTCATTAAAGAAAAAAAAAGTAGATCTTATGCTTAGTAACTGCTACTCAGGGGTGCGATAGATACTAGCAAAATTCTCCTTTATTAAAAGAGAGGATCTCACATAATAAGAACTATCCAAAATGTAACGCCCCAAATATTTAACTTGAAAATTTTGGAAATTTTTTTTTTCTAAACAACAGCGGAAAAGCTTCATTAAATCCTTCGTCAAATTATTTGGGCGGGTTACAAGTAGTAGCACAGACTCAAGGCATTTAAGTAAAATAAATTCTTGCATTGAAATACTATAAGTTATTATTTACAACTTAATCATTTATTACAAGTCATATTCCTGAGGACATCCGAAGAAGATATGGTCACATGGCACTGTCGTAGCGACGACCGCAATTGCTCGTCATTCAGTTTCCTGAAAAACATTAATTCAGAAAGGGTCAGACTACCACGTCTGAGTAAGAAACATAATATCCATATGAATGTGCACAGTGTCACGTGTACAAGTATATGTGCAACATGTGTAGATAGAACTAATAACCATTTAACAAGTGATAAATGTACAGGTCACTAAAGTCAAGTATTTCATGATATATTCCATCAACGTCAAAGCACGATACATCATATGCCTGAATCATATTTATATAAGCAATAACAACTTTGGAACTAATGAGGATGTACGCCTGACTTAACTAAAGCAATTAATGTAAAGTGTGTATAAAGCACAAACATCAACGTTCAACACATCATTCATAAGTTATCACAATTTCCATGTAACCGAAAACTAATTGAAATCATGCTCTACAGGAGTCACAACTTACTCCAACCATTTCAACATCGAGCAGTATGCAACTACTTAAAGATTTTTCTTAATGCACTGACTTTATGTTTCATCTTGTTAATTACCCTATGGGTACGCACAGACATTCGACATCGTAGCGGACCGAGACCACACGGGGGTTTATTAATTTATAACTCGTATGACTAGCCGTACGGATATCCAAAGGGGCAGTTCACGACCGAGAGAGTACTCCCCAATGGCTAGAACTAGAATTAGGATGCACCATGTACTTCTGCAGAAGACTTGGATCTATCACCTAGGACACATTGGTAGTCCTGGCCCCTTAACTTCGTGGACTGGGGACCGGTGAGACGCCTAGCTCTCACAAAAACAAGAATGTCCCACGGAGGTTGTACCATCTACCCTCTCCAAGGTAGACCATGGGTCCGGTAACATACACCGTCTTCAGGTGTACCCAGAGCCTTGGGAAGCCAGTAACATATACCGTTTTCAGGTATACCCAGTATCTCGGGGAAACCAGTAACATATACCATCTCAAGTATACCCAGAATCCCCCAATTTTATTTTATGTGTGCATATCTTTTCATTCTTATTTGTTTGGGTCTAGTAACATACACCGTCTTTCAGGTGTACCCAGAACCCCACACTTGTTTTATATGCATATTTTGTATTTTGTTTATTTCTTGGTGCGAGTCATTGCACCACAGGGGATTTTCAAAATCCCAACCCATACTCTGGGTGATCTCAGTGTTTCCACATTACCCATCGAATGCCCAATAGGCACCAACCAAAATTTCTTAGATTTTTGGCTCAACTCTGAGTCGGGTACTTAATTATACTTTCAGCATCTTCAGGTTTGATTTCTAAGATCGGGTGTACATTTCGTACCCCACTGATCATGCACTTATAAGGCATATCTCAAGTATAACTTTTCATAAGTGCCTGTACGACACTATCATGGTCTCGCAAGACCGCCAGCTCAGTCTTAGGCCTTCAGATGATCATGACATGACGAATGCTCTTTATTAAGCAAATATTTGCGGAACAAGCATATATCAATCGGCACAGAACATGTCTTAACATTTACATGAAATCATAATTCAATTATATGCAATTCACTTAGCATCTTATGTGCCCATTTGGCACCATAAAGATTTTTCATGCTCAGTTCGATTTGTTTTATCGTACCCTCATAGTGTTTCTCAATTGTGCAATTATAACAAAAATATGTATTTACCAACAAGCTACCTACAAAACCATAGGCAATGTGACTACATCATTGTTGTCTTGTTCAATCCTCAATACGTACAACCATGTCCCAGTGTGTGTACACGGTGATAGCAACAACCATTTGAATTCCCATATTAAGTTACGTAGTCGAATAAAAATGAGGATATGTATAAAATTGAGGTTTTTTTTTTCAATTTCAAGCATTTATGATCTAAAGATTACACAAAAACCTCCATCGCTCAAAGAGAATTATTACATGTATCTTTATACTCTTGAGACCATAGTCGGGATGCAACGAGTCATTAACTTGTAGCGGTCTCGCTATAGCTAATACTAGGCATAAGAAGGTTTCTTAAAAACCCAAATATGAACAAGTATATATATATTTCTGAACCAAACTCGAGTCAGGTTTAAGCATTACCAAATCCGACTTAATGCGCAACTAAGTGAACAACCTGAATTCAAATATTAATCAGATATAAAAATTCTTACCAAACCAAGGAAATACATATATACATTTTGTAAGTCAAGCTAGTACTGCGACAACCCCATAGAGATAACACGTAGTGTTGCAATGGTTTGCAGCTCTCAAGCCGACCTAACACTTACACTAACTATGAACCCAAAACATAGCAGCACACCACCCGAGTAGGGTCGATAGAGTCCCACGGCTTGCTGGTCGAGCTGATTAGCACAACCGCAAGATCCACCAACACATTATGTAAGCATGTTATTCACATGCTGAAATTTGTTTTGTTTTGTTTTTTTTTTCTATCTGGTTTGATGATGTGTGTGTAGGTCGTGAGCTTTCCAACGGTGCCATTGACACGTGGTGCATTCGGATGGTTGTCTGAGTACCAAACAAAGGACACCAATGTTATGTTAACTCAACTAGGCAGACCTATACTAGAGTGTCATTAAGTTTAAAATTTCAACTTTCCAAACCAAGTTAACGAGTACTAATGGCTTCAACCAACACGCAGACACCCTGTTGATGTTGTTAGGCTGCAATCACGCCAACAGGGTATGGCGCACCCTGCCGCAATAGCTGCACCTAGACCTGGTATAGTAGACCTTTGGTCAAGCTGGGTCAAACCAACCAATCCGTCTGATCTAACCGGTGGGGCCACCTTGTGGGCTGGGGTCGTGCAGGCTATATATATGTATTTAAAATTTGTGATATCTGTCTATATATATATATATTTGCAAAACATTCAATTTGGAAGAGAATTGAAACACCATAGCCACCCTGTATACATTAACTGATCTAATAATGTTAAAGATCCAACATAACATGATACCTATTCTAGACCAGTTTAAAATGGAAACCAGAATATGATTCAATAATCACTATTTGCCTTCTATTATACATGTTCTGAATAGCTAAAACATTAATTCTACAGTGTCTGCACTAAATAACCATGCTATCCGATCATTCACATACATATATATGTCTTTTCTACATAACTAAATCATGGATACAACACATATCACGACTGTAAATTATATATATATATATATATATATATATATATATATATATATATTGAAGTAGTTCAATGTTAACACAATATATATAAGGTTTTGCTATATGCGCAACAATGAGGAAATGTGATCTCACATGCCACCATGATATAATCAGACCTTGATTTTCATATATATATATATATATATATGAACTAAACTATATTGCATAATAACCTGAGAACTTACATGTTATAGCCCATATTATAATTCGGTTATACCCATTTATTTATTTATTTGTTTGTGCAACTCCAAAATATCTTGAGTGGTATATAGCAATATGGTCCAGAATTTGGAACTAGATTTCATACAGATTCAACATAAACTACAGGATAAAATGATAAACACCCTACAGTAAGCATACATGATTTTTTTTCTTTTGTATTTGCACCATAAAAAAAAACATATTGTATCACACAGTTAGTAGAGACGTTATGCAGATTAATTTCTAGCCTTTTGGTATATGCATAATCGGACAAGAAATTCAGAAAAACACTATGATCAACGTGAATACATGGATTTGGAATTACATCTGCAGAAAATATGCATATTCGTTTCAACAGCTATATACCCCCTTTCACCCATGTAAACAGGAAGAAAAAAAACTGTATGTGTATCATTGTGCCTATATCCGGATAATCTCATACATGTAGGTATCCCATGGCCCTGTGCACATGCATAAAGAGATTATGCCCCTACCTCGTGAGAGCATGAACCCGACGGTAAGATCTTCTCCCTGGTGGACGTCCAAATCCTTCCACACTAATACCTCACCGGAAGCAATGGTGGAAGGGATAAGAAAAAGAGAGTCACACGGCTGGTAGAGAGAGTTGAGAGAGGAGCCTTCAAGGCACCTCGATCCTGAAGCATCTTCAAAAGAAAAGAAAAAAACGTTTCTTCATTATGGCCCTCCCCAAAACGGATGGCCACATTAATACCTATTATGGAAACTCCCCCCAAAAAAATGGAAGGGAGGCTTCCTCATGCTGGACGGTTGGGTTTTCCCTTTGGGAAAATCGCCCAGCCCTCACCTTTCTTTAAAAAAATGCGTTTTTCTATTAAAGCCACTTTAATGAGGAGTTATATATATATTTTTTTAAAACGGTTTTCAAAAAGACTCTAGCACCCAAGGGGATTTGAATGATAGACCTCCTCCCTAAAGGTAGCAAGCCCCACCAATGCACTATTGTATATTTCGTTGCAATTTCTTGTAACGTTAATTTATTTAACCTTTAGTAAGGTTTTGGCAGAAATTCCAAAAATAACACTTTTAACAAAGAGACACATTTCTTTTCCCCTAAAATTTGTGGGAGTGTAGTTCGTGGGATTTGAACTCAGGTTGCCTCATCCTTAGGTGATACACCTCACCACAACACTACTTCTCATCTTGTTGCCCTATTGGCCATGTTTAATTCTTTTATATACGAATTGATTTTTCGACGAGTTTCAATTACGAATTGTATTTTAGATCTTCTCAATCTTATAACTAGATTTTTGTCTCTTGATTGAAATTCGACCATATTTGGATCCATAAAAGTCCAATTGGATTCTAATTGGGTTTCGGATCCATCCAGAATCCGAATCCATCCATCGTACCTGAATCCAGATACTGGATCCAGTTGATCAAGTTTGGATTTCAAGATCCATTTGGATCGACTCTATATCATTTTATCGTATCCATTTCTAAAAAGTATAACATTTATTTATTCTGATAATTATTGAACTTTTACGGGTTTTACATCCTTTCCCCCTAAAAAGGAATTTCGTCCGCGAAATTCGTTACAAGGATTAAACAATTGGGTTGGGATATCTTATTACGTGTGTTATACTTAATGAAAAATTTCAAA
The DNA here is from genome assembly GCF_984573655.1 of Nuphar pumila. Lineage (NCBI taxonomy): Eukaryota > Viridiplantae > Streptophyta > Magnoliopsida > Nymphaeales > Nymphaeaceae > Nuphar > Nuphar pumila. The sequence goes on along the minus strand of NC_143250.1, from coordinate 144,426,675 downwards.
ATCAATTGAAATTTAAACCTTGTATCTTATTTAAAATCTTATTCAGGTTATCCACAATCCCTACCTAGATCATTATGGTCTTTGTTTAATAGAAAGTGATATATGACCTAAAGATCTCACCTGACTCAGATATGATTCAATGTTCAACGTGTATCTAATCTCTATTCATCGGATCATATATTCTTGTCTTGCTCTGATACCATAGTAAAAATGCTCATTTTCAGCATGACCTGATCTGCTTCCATATCATTTGGGGTTTGAACTTGCAACGACCCAACACAAGGTGACATGCACCAATTTTTTCTCATTAAAGAAAAAAAAAGTAGATCTTCTTATGCTTAGTAACTGCTACTCAGGGGTGCGATAGATACTAGCAAAATTCTCCTTTATTAAAAGAGAGGATCTCACATAATAAGAACTATCCAAAATACATAAGTGAGATGTAATCCTCCTAAAGAAGGCGTGTTACAAGATATACCTCTAGTCTTCATATGCATGCATAGGGTTCTCAATCACTTCAGACATACATCTACATTTTTAAGCTTTTCTCAAAAAATTCTACAAGACCAAGCTAAAATGTTTTTAGGAACAAAATTCCAGTAATATATAGACAAACATGCAATGACATGCATGCTACTCAAAACATGTTTTAGCAATACATAGCGAAGATAACTCATGGTTATGCACATCATGTCATGGTGTTCAAAGTTCAAGCAACTTATGTCTGAATATACTGCAATAGAAAATTTTGAAAACACTCATGTTTGAGAATAAAAAATGAAATTAGTGCACTTTTCAACTAAAATTGAAGGTTATGGATAAAATTAACTATTAATTTGGAAACACTCATATTTTTTAAAGCAATAGCCCATGAAGGAATTTTTTATACAAAAAACAATGATTTTTTTTAGCAGATGCTAATAGTCATCAATGGAAGTGGTTAATGTACATTAGAATATCAATCTTTGAGATTTGGATCCAAATCCTTAATATTTTGAAAGTTGGCTTAGCCAAGTAACCACCACGAATATAACGATTGGAAGGAGAAACCTTTGAAAGGAAGATTAATTTTTAATTGCTTCTTTTCTAAATAAATAAATTGATATAATATGGGGATGAGGACACATAGAAGCAAGTGTTGATGGGTGGTGGAGGATTAAAGCTATGGTAGTTTAGTTGAAAAAATGGAAACCCTCAATTGCATATAGCTATGTAAAATAGAAAATAGTGAACAATATTACCTTTTGAATAATGCACCAATCATTTTTATCAAATGATCAAATTTAACCAATGTGATTATTTTTATCAAATGGTCAAATAATGATCACAATTTTGTGTGTGTGTGTGTTTGTGTGTGAGAGAGAGAGATTTGTTTATATTGAAGGAAACCATCATTTGAATAATACATCATCCAAACAATCTTTTGATTCAAGGAGATTAAACATTATTAAAACAAAGATCATACCGATACCGATGATCAAGATTGGTGGTAGCATCTATTCTTGCTATATTATGCAGAAAAGTAAAAGGGTTTTCCTTGGCTAGAAGAAAAGATTAGATAGGCCAATGGGAAGCTTTGCAAGTTAGGGTGTGAGAAGAAGGGAGGTGCCAGAAAAATGGCCTGAAAGGGTCGTCGGGTGGGAGGTGATCATGCATACATTTTATATGTTTATTCATCTTATTCTATGCATGATCCAGTGTAAAATTACATTAAAAACTCGTCTTTATTATTGTTTTCGAGAAATTGCTTTGAAACTCAATTTTCAGAAAAACATGTATTTTTCAATTCGACCCTGTGTTTTTCGGTATTTTTATTAGATAAAATTTTTCTAATTCATAATTTAGTTAGACTAGGACTTACTTTATTACTTTGAATTAGTTTTAGAAAATACCCCATTTGAAAAACACATTTTTAAGAGAGGACTTGTTTTAAAAATTGAAAAATATTTTGGACTCCTTTTAAAAACTTTGTTTTTAACCTAATTAGGCTTATAAATAGTAGTTTTGAGGGCTGAAAAAACGTTTTTCCATCAGCCCTCTTGCCTCCATCTTCCCTTCTCCCTTTTTCTTCTTCATTCTTGGCCGATTTTTTTTTCTCTTTCTATTTCTCCTTCTTCTTCCTCTTCTTATTCTTTATTTCATCGAACCTATAAACCCCGTCTTCATCAGCTTTTCTTACCTTCTTTATCGGGGAGGCGTGTATGCAGCTGGGATCAACCACTTTCTCCTCTCAACCAGTCCGTCGGAGGTGATCTGCAAGGCGAGTCTCTTCTCTCCCATCTTCGTAGCCTAGAGTTCTCGTATTTAGTTTTTTTTCTTTCACGTTTAGTTTGCTCGTGTTTTGTTTTTGCTTGTTCTAACTATTAGATCAGATATTATTATTCTCTTTAGTTGTTGTATATTATAAATATATATATATATATATATATATATATATATATATATATATATATATATATATATATATATGATTCACTGTTGCAATTAGATCGATTACGATCAAACCCAACCAAACCAATGGATACTGATTAGAATATCTGTACTGGTGGTTTTGATACATGATAAATAGGTAGGCATAGATATAGACAACCCTATTTTTTTTAATAGGTAAACAACACAACACTTCACGCTGTGAAGAAATCAATTTTTTACAATGTTAAACATGTTAGAGTTTGATGTTGTAAAACAAGTTCAGAGTGAAACTGCCCTCGTTGCTAAGTTGCTAAATGCATCACAATATTTATTTATTTTTTTGTTGCTAACGTTGGCTATAGTTAGTTATTAATTGATCCTTGTATAGGTTGGTTATTTCATAAAGATTAATCTAATGTTAGTTAACATTTTTCATAGGTTAACGTCAGTTGGTGTTTTGTTTTTTTATACTAGTTTAGCTAATATAATGTTGTTTTTGTAACTAAGAATCAGTTAGTATTTTCATTAGTCATGACTTGTTTGCATGAGTTAGTATTTGTTTAGTAGTTCTATGTATTAGCCGTGATTTGAGTAATTAGCTATACGTGTTGGTTATGCTATTTTGTTAGTTGCAATTCATTGTTTTAGTTGTTGTTTTATTTAGTTATTTCATTGGGTTGCTGTAGGTAGTTTAAATTAGGTAGTGTACATTGTTTAGCTACCGTGTTCAACATATTTTCCTATTTAGATCATTTTAAGTAGTTTTACTTGTTAGTGTTTAGGTTAGATACATAATTTATTTTTCATACATTGACATTAATGCAGTTAGTTTATTTTCGCATATATGCATTAGTTAATAAGCCCATTACAAGTTTGTTATCTTATTGATTCAGTCACAGTACGTGCTTCATAATTAACCCTAGTCAATTAGATTAACATATTTTATTAAATTGGCATCTACATATTTTAACTATCAATCATTTAGAACTTAATTTAGGTTCAACCGTGTTTAGTTAAATTAGTATTCGTCCACATTTAATTAGTAGTTAGTTTTTGAAGTGGTTTATAATCTGTTAGTTAGTTTAACTATTTTGTTTTGTAGTGGTTTGATAGAATTAGTCGGATCTTGTTTTGTTGATTTTTCAGCATTAGATTGTAGTAGTTTGCTTTGTTTTTGCTGTGGTTTGCTTTTGATTTTGTTTGCAGGGAGCAATCGAATGTGCAATAGAGCTCTTTTTGTGCCCTCGAAGTACCCTCTGAGGTCCTCTCAAGCTCTCAGAAGTGCCCTCAAGGAGCTCTTAGAGAGCCCTCAAAAAATCAAAAGTTCAAGAAAACAAGCATTACCTAAAGAATGAGTGACAAAGGAAAGCAAATCAATTCAAAGAAGGGATCACATAAGACTTGAGCACTGAAGATTTTTTCTCTTTTTTTTAGATTAGGATTTTATTTCTCTTATTTATTAATTAGGACTGTAATAAAATCATTTATTTATTTTGTTTAAGCCCTCTACGTAAGGTTATACTCCTTTAACTATTTAATTAATTATTTTTTTAGCAATAAATAGTAGTGTAGATTGTGTAATTGAATACAAGTATCTCCCGTTCTCTGAGATCGACCTAGACTTCACCACTCGTGCGAGTCGGTTTTTATTATTTGGTGTCTAGCTTTCACACTTATTTTTATTAAAAATATTATTTTAAAAATCATTTTCATAAAACTCACACCAGGAGGTGAATGAGAGAGGGGAGAAAGGCAAAACTAAGGTTAGGGAATAAGGGGACGTGGTTGCTTTGGGTCGTGTGCACTGTGACACTAGGGTGCATGTTTTTTCTAATATTTATGTTTCTTACAATTTTAAATGAGCAGGACATTCAAAGATGTTGCACCTATGTCCTAGCACATTGCTCTCTCCCTCTCTATCTCTAGAGAGAGAAAGAGAGAGAGAGTAATGGGTGGGTGCTAAATGAAATATGCTAAATGCAATTTTCATGTTTTTTTTTTAATTTTTAATTATACATATGTGATCTATGTATTTGATTTTTAGGAATTGGCTCTCGGTCAAAACTGCTAAAAAACACTAGAGAGCAGAAAAACACATTTAACACGTATTATTTAGCACCTACCCATTACTCCTCTCTCTCTCTCTCTATATATATATATATATATATATATATATAATAGCAAACTACCCAATGCCATCCATAACCGACCAGATCGGTCTTTTTAAGTTTTTTTTTGTGTTTTTTTTGAAATTCTAACCTTACATATGTGTTCCACATGCTTGTTTTCATAGGAATCTAGTCTTGGATCATTTGATTCCGATGGGTGGATAGGTTTTTATAAGGTTTTAAAATCAACGGTTTACAAATTTTAAAACTTTTGAGGTTCCAAAAACCATTTTTTTCATCCAAAATGCATGATCCAAGAGTCCGTATCTAGTAAATCGATCATGCAGAACACATGGGTAAGGTCAGATTTTCAAAAAAAAAAAACTATCAGGTATGGGTGGAGCAGGGATGAGGTCGGGTATAATACCATTACTCACATATATATATATATATATATATATATGAAATGTAACAATTTTCAGCCGAGCTCTCACTTTCCACATGTGTTCAGCTTGAAATATTTGCTAGAAAAAGCTAATTAGATCATGTTTTTTCAATAAATAAATTATTTTTAAGTATTAAATAAATTTAAAAACCATAAATTTTTTTAAATCTTATAAAACTTATTTACGTGTCAGAATCGGACTCTCCAAGAGTACATTCCAATAAAATCAATAATGTAGATGGTCAGATTTTTAGAAAAATAAAAAAATCCTTTCAACGCCGATTTTTTGATCAATTAATCGGAGATTAGTTGCGCCGATATTTTTCTCCATAGAGAGAGAGAGAGAGAGTTGGTCATGGCGGAGGTCACCCCGCCTAACGAAGGTATTCTTCTGATCTTAGTTCGTCTTTCCCTTTTCATTTTCGTTGGAATTTTTTTTACTTATGATAGTTTATGAGTTTCTCTGGCAAATTTCGAACACGATATTGGGTTTTTTCTCCTTCTGTAAAAAAATTCGGGTTGTTTAGGAAGTGGGTCTTCAATATCTCCTTGCCTGCGAATGCTTTTCCGGAAAACTCAGATAAATTGGGTGTTTTTCATTGTGAAGCCATTGGTGGTGTTCCTAATTTTGCCATTTTTTCTGGATAAGTGGGTGTATTCGAGCACCCCCATTGATGAGTTGGTTTATTTATGCTTTTTGGGGCACTTCTGATTCTTGGAAGTCTCCCATAATGCTTCTTCGTGGATTATTTATCTGAATTTTATGGCAATTGATTCTAGTCATCTGCTTTACTTTAGGTTTCCTTTTATAAGTTTGATGGGTTTTGTTAGATATTCTTTGGGTTATCTCCTTCTTTGTTTATTTCTTTTTCTTAATTGGGGTTGATGGGTGTCTGAAGGCTGATCTTTGGTGCTTTTTCAGGATATTTGTAATGACTATTTTTGTCATCTCTTTAAGCAATAAGTTTGTTGATACTTCCAAGGAGATTTAATGATTTTGTTTAGGAAATTTGAGGTTTTCTCTTTCTTGTTTGGGTTCATTCTTGTCTGCCCCCTTGGACAATTTTAATATTCATTCCTACTGAAACTTGGAAGGAATTGATTCTTCTACATCCTTTTTACTTTTTTCAGTTTAATGAATTCCTCTGGGTTGTTAGGTCTAAACTTCATGGTGTTTCTTGAAGGCATTTGTTATTTTTATTGGTTTTTTATTCTCTGGGTAGCCCTTCTCAGAAATTTATGGATTTTTTGAATAATTTTCTGATAACTCTGCTAGAGGCATTTCTTCCTAGATTTCTCTTTTTAATTCTTCTTTTTTAAGTTGATAGTTTCAGGGACTGGATTTTCTGTTCTGTTTGTTCCTGTGTTCCTTTATTCTTTGTGTTGTTTTTTCAAGGATTCTTTTGAGATCTTGTACAGTGTCATCCTTGGTAATTTTTGCTGCAGAATCTTCAGAATTATTGCAGAGACATACGCGAACTCAAGAAGAACATATTTCGGTGCTAGAAGAAACTCGGGAAATCCGCTTGGATATTCCTCCATCCTTTTCCCAGACCCCAAATGCTCGCAATTGGCCTACTATTGATGGATCCATTGGTCTGGATGAGCAAGAGTCACTAAAATATGCTCGGACTTTTTTCAAGGCTGGTTTTTTCCTGCTGCCCTGGCTTTGGGCTGTTAACTGCTTCTACTTTATCCCTGTTTTAACCAAATCACCTTCATTGTATCCTCAAATTCGTCGCTGTAAGTTACTCTTTTGGGTGCCACTTCACTAACAGATTTTAGATCTATTCATTCATTTTGAGTACTGTTTGCTGAGGGTGTTTCTGTTAGCTTGAAGATTTGGTGTTATAGTGGACCATTTTATTTCAATCAACATGTAGAGTGGTAAAAAAGTGACTAAAATGAAAAAAAGAAGTTTTGGCTTGAACTGCATGGATTTAGGAGAAAACTGTTTCCTGTTATGTAAATTTTAACTGCTGACAATTCATAAAATTGGGGAATATCTACAATTTTTACCCTTAATTTTCTTTATAGTCAAATCTGTTCAGTGCAGTGCAGTGCATGCTTGGAATATTAAGAGTGCAGAAATAGATGGTCAATTGTTACTAATTTTCTTTATAGTTTTACATTTGATCCATTGTTACTTTATTGTTCTTTGATTTTGGCTTGGTCCTTGGCTGAACCCTTTCTTCATTTTCCACACAGATGCACCATTTTTTGGCTAGCAGCATGTTATGATTAGTTTGTGAGATCATTCTTTGCCTCAAGGCCCTCAACACTGAAAGTAAATGCTCACAAAATCCACTAATATGTGTGAAACTGTTTGATAATGCTTTCTTCTCTTCCACATCCAAGGCATTTTTCTTGAGACAGTCTTGTTTCTTTGTAGCAATGCCTGTGAGTTGGTTCAGACATTTGTTGACAAGTGTGCTTTCTGGCAGAGATGTATTCACTTATATGAGGCAATGATTAACTGAAAGCCCTTCTGATCATTTGGTCATACAGTTATCAAATCAACACAATTGTTAAAAATTTAACTATGCAACCCTTTTGGTTAAGGGCTGATATTTGATGTGATTCACTTTGTTGAGAAGCATGTTTTCCTGTATACAAATGCAAAATACTTATTCAGCTTTTCTGCATAGACCTGAATAGATGCAGGTCTGAAAAGTTAGATTTGGATCATAGAAAATGAGTTTGAAAAGGAAACTTCAATATAGATATCTTGAATGATTTTGCATGGGTCAATCAGTAGTCTAATTAGGGAAGATAAGAATATAGTAGGAAGAATTGCAATTAGTTGTCATTTTGGGGAGGGTGGGAAGGTTAACATCTTTCCAGTTTTCATATTTTAGTGATTAAAAGAAATGATATTACAAGTGTTAAGGAGTTATTGAATCATAAATACTACTAGTCAATTGTGAATTGACATAATAGCAAGCCTTTCATGTTGATAAATGGGAGAAGGATGCTAGACATTGAAGTGGATCAGGTTAGCGGGCCTGGAAATGAAGTGATTGCATTTATTGGAAAGTAATTTAAAATTTCTTCCAAAATGGATAAATAAAAATGAGTCTCTATGAAATGATAACCTTTTACTTAGTTTTATGGAAGCCATAATGAAAATTCTTGATCACAGTGAGTTCATGATTGAAGTCAGATCACTTTAAATGCTTTTAAACAGAGTTGAAGAACCCATAGTGTTTATCTAAAGAATCAACAGTGGGCTGTCTTTGAAGAAAGGACACGTGAGATGGGGTGAATCTAACTATTTACCAGCAGTCCACCATCCAGCTGCTACATCTCAGCTGGTGATCATTCATTATCATGTCCAGATTTGGGCTTGCCAACTATCTGATTGCAGCTGCCTCCATTTGGCAAGCTCCAAAACCTCATCACTGCTTGAGCGGGCGATAGAACCCTGCAATCCACCAAACAAATCAGGGTTTAGAGATTCTTGGCGTAAAGCTTTCAGTGAATTATCCCGAGTCTGTTCGGATGAACCCTGGGAAACAGGAAAAGGGGTTCCCCTTTTACCATGTAGAGGCTTGGTTGTTTACATGTCTTCTGCACAGAAGCTGTCATTCTGCATGGATTTTGAAAAATGGATGGATATGAGTCCTCATCAACCTTCACAGTGCCATGAAGATTGATGGTAATTAGGGTTCCCACCTATGTCACACGGGTGCGGGTACGGGTACAGGTACAAGTACAGGTGCGGAGCAATTTCAAAAATTTTGGACACAGGGACACGGCTATATATATATATATATATATATATATATATATATATATATATATATATATATAACTCGGTCAAAGTTGTGCCCATTAGAGGACATGGCTATATATATATGTATAGATCAATTTTTTTTTTATAGTTTTTATGTCTTTTGCCTTAAAAATAGACAAAAATAGACTCAGTCAAAGTTGACCGAGCTCAAAATGTGGATGGACTCGGCCCCAGTGCGTTGACCGTGTCCGTCCCGTCTCCGAAGCCTCACCCGTGTCGGGGCATGTCGACGCTGGTGCGTCGACCTTATAGCCGAGTCCGTGTGACTTAGGTTCCCACAGTTATGGAAACCCTTGTTCTGCCGATTTCTGTCAGAGAGGGCTTCTTCCTTCCACCTTTGGACTTTATCCAAATACATCCTGATTGGAATCACAAGTTGAAGAAGCAAATTAAGTGTTAATACTTCTAGGAATCAGGGATCCTTGACTCCATATCTGTCAAATTTTATACATTTACAATGGTTTGTTCTAAACTTTATTTTTCAGTCAAACTACAGAAGCTAGCTAAGAGTGATGTTTTCGAGCCCATTTTCATTTGAGCACAAAATGGAGTGGTGGCATCAGCCATCAAGATCTACCGTTCACTGGGAGAAACACACACATGCAAGTGTGTGTGTGTGTGTGTGTGTGTGTGTGTGTGTGTGTGTGTGTGTATCATTTTAGTGCATAATACGTAATGCTTGAATTCTGACCAGCTCACGAAGCATCTTATATCAACTGTATAATCCTATACAATTAGTGAAGATTGTTGATTCTTAATGCTTCAAACTGTTTATGAATTAGGGAAATTTTGTGCCACCCTTGTCATTCAGGAGTTGGGCGAATGTAGCTTTGCTCTGTTATGAACTAGTGAATGTAAATTCTCTAAACTGTTAATGAATTAGTGAATGTAGCTTGGTTCTGCCTCATGGTATTCTATTTACTGGTGATCATATACTTGTTTGCAGATGTGGTTGGGTCAGCTATTGGGTTTGTGTTATTCACAGCTGCTCTTTGCTCATGGGCATTAACGTTTGCTATTGGGGGAGAACGTCTCTTTGGTCCTGTTTGGGAGCGCCTTGTCATGTATAACGTAGCAGATGCTCTTGGGCTAACAGCATGGAACTGAGTTTATTATCCCCAGTGTAAATCTTGGTATCTCCTTGCTTGTGAGATGGTAGGATACTGCCAAATTTTAATGGATTCTATGTGAAGCTTTCAGGTCATGTCCATGAAAGACAGTGAAGTTCAGAAAATTTACAATGTTCCGATCTCCTTGAAATGTGATAAACTCTCTCTCTCTTTTCCTTTTTCTCTTTTTTCGGGTGGAGGGGAAGGAAAACTCTCCTATCATGGTCTACCTCACAAAGATACGTGGACATGAGGACGTGAAGCGGGGTTGACTTGCAAGTTTGATTTTTTCTTTGGAAAATAGGACATAAGGGCACGAAATTTTTTTAATTTTTACTCGATATAAAATTATTTTGATATGTTAATAGTAAAAAAAACTCCGCCTGTGTAGTTATACACTGCCGGTCCCAAGCCCGGATAAAGGAGGAGGGTTGCGGTAGGCCTGTGACAGCCAGCATAAAAACTTTGTCATATCCTATGAAAATGAACCAATATGAGAATTTCGTTGGGGCGTTCCCTACTGAGCGACGCGCTGTACTCTTTAGGCCCGGAGGCAGTGATAAATGTGCAAGGGTTGCTAGGTCGTCGCCCAGAAGCGACGCGTCACACCGGCGCCCGGGTGTGGTGTCAAATAGGCAAGGGTTCCCTCACTTTGTTGGACGGGTGGGGGTAAAGAAGTTAGTCCAAGACCATAAAATTAGGTTAGCCACTTGGAACATAGGGTCTTTAACTGGTAAGTTGGTAGAGTTAGTAGATGTTATGTGTAGGAGAAAGATTGATATTTTATGTCTTCAAGAGACCAAATGGGTAGGTGAGAAAGCTAAAGTGATAGAACCTTGGGGATATAAGATTTGGTATGCAGGAATAAATAGGAATAGGAATGGAGTTGGGATTGTTATGAGTCGTCAGTTTATAGATAATGTAGTTGAGGTCCGTAGGAAGGGTGATAGAATTTTACTTATTAAATTAGTATTAGGTACGGATATTATTAATATTATTAGTGTTTATGCACCTCAAGTAGGTTTAGATGATTCCATTAAGCATCAATTTTGGGAAGATTTAGATGGAGTAGTACAAGAGACATCTTATGGAGAAAAGCTTTTCATCGGCGGTGACCTTAATGGACATGTAGGCATTAGTAGGGATGGATTTGAGAATATCCATGGAGGCTATGGTATAGGAAAAAGAAATGAAAGTGGAGAAAGGATTTTAGATTTTTGTTTGTCCTATGATATGATCTTAGCAAACACTTGGTTTAGGAAGAGGGAGTCTCACCTAGTAACATTTAAAAGTGGGGTTAATACGAGTCAGATAGATTTTTTCCTACTTAGAAAGAGAGATAGGGGTTGTTGCATCGATTGTAAGGTTATACCAGGAGAAAGTGTAGCTACACAACATAGAGTCTTAATTTTAGATCTTAGAATTAGACAATGCCGCAAAAGGGATAGACATAGGATAGATCCTAGAATTAAGTGGTGGGCACTGAAAGGAGCTAAACAAGGAATGTTTGTAGAGCAGGTAGTTAAGGAAGTTGATTGGTGTCTCGAGGAGGATTCAGAATCAATGTGGAATAAGATAGCGGGTGGTATGAGAAAAGTAGCTAAGGAGGTATTGGGTGAGTCTAAAGGCGGTGCACCACTAGGTAAGGATACATCATGGTGGAACGAGGATGTCAAATTAGCTATTAAGGTTAAAAGAGAGTGTTATAGAAATCTAAGTAAGAGTCGTGATAATGAGAATTTGGAGAAGTATATGATAGCAAAGAAGGAAGCTAAAAAAGTTGTTCGAAACGCGAGGGCTAAGGTATATAAGGAGGTTTATGACAAGTTGGATACCAAAGAAGGCGAGAAGGATATTTATAGGCTTGCAAAGATGAGAGATAGGAAATCGAAGGATTTGGGTATGGTTAGATGTATCAAAGATGAAACGCAAAGGGTTTTAGTCAAAGATGAGGAGATTAAGGAGAGATGGAAAGATTATTTTGATAAGCTATTTAATGATAGTCATGCTCAAGATCTTGGAGACTTCTCCATTCCTTTTCATGAGATAAATCGTGACTTCATGCGCAAGATTCAAAAGAAAGAAATTGCAGAGGCTTTGAAGAAAATGAAATCAAGAAGGGCAGTTGGCCCAGATGGTATACCTATCGAGGCTTGGAAATGCTTGGGAGAGAAAGGTTTAGAATGATTGACAAATCTTTTTAACTTGATTTGACGAACAAATAAGATGCCTAATGAGTGGAGGAAGAGTACTTTGGTGCCTTTATATAAGAATAAAGGTGATATACAAGATTGCACAAACTATCGTGGTATAAAACTCATGAGTCATACTATGAAACTTTGGGAGAGGGTGATTGAGTCTAGGTTGAGGAAGGTTGTCATGATATCGGAGAATCAATTTGGTTTTATGCCTGGAAGATCAACTATGGAAGCTATACATCTTCTTAGACAACTTATTGAAAGATATAGAGAGAGGAACAAAGATTTGCATATGTTTTTTATTGATTTAGAGAAGGCATACGATAGAGTACCTAGGGACGTTCTCTGGTGGACAATGATGAAGAAAGGTGTTTCTCTCAAGTACATTAGTATAATTAAAGATATGTATGAAGGAGTAGTAACCAATGTCCGCACTTGTGGAGGGGTGTCAACCAATTTTCCGATAACGGTTGGGTTACATCAAGGATCTGCTTTAAGCCCTTTCCTATTTGCGATAGTGATGGATGAGCTTACGAGATCAATTCAAGAAAATGTACCGTGGTGTATGTTGTTTGCTGATGATATTGTTTTGATTGATGAGATTAGAGCTGGGGTTAATGCTAAGTTAGAATTATGGAGACAGACATTGGAAGCTAGAGGTTTTAAGTTGAGTAAGAGTAAGACTGAATATATGGAATGTCGGTTTAGTAAGCAACGAAGTAGTGATGGGAGTGTAGTGAAGCTTGGTGAGCAAGATATACCGGTGAATGATTATTTCAAATATTTGGGATCCATCATTCAAAAGTATGGAGAAATTGATGGAGATGTAAATCATAGGATAAAGGTTGGGTGGATGAAATGGAAAAGTGCTACTGGAGTGCTGTGCGATCGTAGAATGCCATTGCGGTTGAAGGAAAAGTTTTATAGGACGACTATTAGACCCGCTTTACTATATGGTACGGAATGTTGGGCTGCCAAGAGACATCATATTCAAAAAATGAGTGTAGCTGAGATGCGGATGCTCAGATGGATGTGTGGAAATACAATAAAAGATAAGATTCGGAACGAAGAGATACGTAAGAAGGTAGGTGTTGCACCCATTGAAAATAAGATGCGAGAGAATCGTTTACGGTGGTTTGGACATATTCGGCGAAGGCCTAATGATGCTCCAGTTAGAAGGTTGGAGAAATGGGAAAATATATTAGTTAAAAGAGGTCGGGGTAGGCCTAGGAAGACTTGGATGGAGATGATAGGAAAGGATATGAATGCTTTGAACCTCACCGAGGACATGGCTTTGGATAGAAATGATTGGAGGAAAAGGATTCATGTGGAAGACCCAAAATGAATTTCTTTTTGGTTCATATCGCTGACCCCAATTGTTTTGGGATGAAGGCGTAGTTGTTGTTGTATGTTAATAGTAAAAACACACACTTTTTTTTATTGAAAATATTGAAATATATTAAAATTAAAAATATTAAATTAATGGTTGTATGTGTTAATGTCGTATCTGAATGTGTCCTCTTGCATCACCTGGGACACCCACCCAAAATGGTGTGTCCCTGTGTTGAATATCTACTATTCATGTTTGGCTTGCTGAGCCTGTTTTACGAGTTTGAATGAGCTCTTTACGAGACAAACACAAGATGAAACAAGAACCGCTCAGCTTGTTGAATTCACATGAGTAGGTGGTCAATATGAGACTTTGCGGAGACTATGATCAGTGAGTTGTGTACCCATATTGTGTCCTTCGAGTTTAATCTAGGCCCTGAGTTCAACTCAATTGACCATAGCATTGTAACTAAAGTGGGTTGAGCAAATTGAGCTAAGCATTTCACTAAGCTGTAAACGGGTTGGATCATTCTAGATCCAATTGGATTGCTGAATATGCTTGAAAATGGTCAGAAACTTAGCCAGCAACAAGTTGACCTGGTTTGAGTGTTTCCAGCATCATGTGACAAAACCCATATACGTGCATCTCATAAAATGCTGGACCCATTTGGTCAAGGTCATGGAACGGGATCCACTTCGGGCCACTAGGACAATAAACGTTCCCGGGCAATCAGTAACATAGAGCACATTGAACCTCACATGGCTGGCAATATGGGTGAAAAGAGTAGAGTTTGGGTGGCATAGTGGTTGATTCAGGTCTAGATCTGCCTTTTGGAGTGGTAAATCTGAATCTGAAACTAGGTCCAATCTATATAAAAGTGGGATTTGATCCAGAATAAGGTCGAAAAAAGAGTTTCTATGCCAAAACTAAAACAGATTGGATCTGATCCATATTCAAGCACAAATTCAACCGGAAATTATTGATCTGGATCAGACATTTGATCAAGCAAATTCGAATCCAGACCACTTATAAGGCCCTCAAATTTGATCCTGAGCGTCTCCCCCCCCCCCCCCCCCCCCCCACACCCAAAAAAAAGAAGGCAGTTTCTTGCGGGAGGGGTCTTTCCTGCAGTTTGGTTTCACTCATCCACTCATCCCCTATGTGATCCCTCGTCTTTAAACCTCTCTTAAATCTTATGATGCAAGTTGTTTTAATCAAATCTGACCTTAAAGATGGATTCAACATGTCTATTTAATAAAAATTGACATTTGGATTGTATTTTTTTGATGAAAAATATGATTTTTAAATTATAAAATTTTGTGTTTTGTCAACCATTGATTTTTTTACTAAAGTCGTGATTTAAATCTTGTTCTTCATTAAACGAATGATGTAGATTGCATCTGCGGACTCACATTTGTTCAAAACAACTTACATCGATGAAATCCAGAGGAGGAGTACGAAGATAGGGATGATTTAGGGGATGAGCGGAACCGATTTGTCTTTCGTGCGACGCGGCCTTCCCACTGGGCTGCGGGTAACTTGGTTCTTTCATAGGGAAGCAAATTCCCACGCATAGGAGTACATAATAGAAAAAGTATATATATATATATATATATATATATATATATATATATATATATATATATATATATAGAGAGAGAGAGAGAGAGAGAGAGAGAGAGAGAGAGTTGCATTATATATGCAGTCTCAGGTCTCCTCCTTCTCTGCTTCTCTGTTCCTCTCTAGTTGTTGTCCGAGATTGAATGGGAGGCTTTCCTCCTCTATTTCTGTTTGTATGGGGAAGAAGAGGCGAGCTTCCGACCGAGACGCCGAGACCCTTCACCCCAACTACAACGGCGTCTCTTCCTCTTCCATGGGGAAGGAGAGCGGCCGTTACTTCGACGTGTACGGCCCGGAGGTGCTCTCTCTCTCTCTCTCTCTTTGAGTTGATATTGGTGGTTTTCTTGGCTTCTTATTCACTTTACCGTTGGTTGGTGTATGTGGGGATGCTGGAATTCGTATAGATTCTTGGGTCTTCTGATTGAGGGAGAGGGAGTTGCTCTCTCTCTCTCTCTCTCTTTGAGTTGATATTGGCTGGTTTCTTTTTCCGCTTTGCCGTGGATTGGTGTATGCGGGGATGCTGGGATTTGTATAAATTGTTGATTCTTCTGATTGAGGAAGAGGGAGTTTCTCTCTCTCTCTCTCTCATGGAGAGATATTGGTGGTTTTCTTGATTTCTTATTCACTTTATCATCGGTTGGTGTATGTGGGGATATTGGAATTTGTGTAGTTGGTAGGTTTTTGTGATTGGGGGAGAAGGAACTATGTATATGGGTTCTGTTCTGCTTTTTATTCTTTGTGTGTGTGTGTGTGTGGCGGGGGGGGGGGGGGGCGTGTATTTTCTGGTACTCTTTGAGTTTTGGTTGGGGTTGGATTGTAATGTTTTGCTCCCACCTTTTCCGTTTTCTCTTTCTGTTTGATGCTATATACGTGTGTGCTCTCACCCTTTAGATCTCTAGCAACTGAAGCTTCTGAAGATCTCTTAGTTGATGAACTAACAGTCTGAACACCAATATCAGTGTGGTCATCCTTGGGCTTAGTGTCCTCACCATCAGAAGATACTCCTCCAGCTCTTCCACCACCTTTACCACTAAATATGTCTGCAGATTGCTGAGAGACTACAATAACACTGTTCCTGGATGAATAGATTTTAAGATACTTTATCTTAGTCTCTACTACAATCAATGCAGTTAGGATATTGGTAATCGAGGGCAAAAGTGGACAATGCAATATGGAACTCCTCACCCTGTCAAACTCTAGTTGAAGTGCCATAAGAAACTCAATAACCTTAGTTGTTTTCTTGTGCTGATCAAGAAGCTCCAAACAAGTTTGATATGAGGTGCA
This sequence comes from Nuphar pumila, assembly GCF_984573655.1. Lineage (NCBI taxonomy): Eukaryota > Viridiplantae > Streptophyta > Magnoliopsida > Nymphaeales > Nymphaeaceae > Nuphar > Nuphar pumila. The sequence continues at coordinate 144,410,373 of NC_143250.1, read as the reverse complement.
CTTCTCACACCTCTCATATTTGGTTTGACCCTCCATGAATGCAAGTGCATCCCAAACTCTTTCCATATCAGAATAGAATTCCTCAACTGAATTGTTTCCTTGATGCATATCTCTCAATTCTGGAGTGAGCTAGTATTGTCTAGTTCACTTCTCTTTCTTGTAAACTTGTTTGAGATTTGACCATGCTTCTTTACCCTCCTCAAAATTTGAGAGGTTCATAGATATCTTCTGTTCTACTGAACCTAATATCCGAGCTTTTACACATGCATTATTTACTATCCATTCTTCCAATAGTTTCTCATAATCGGTATCTGCAATCTTCGATTTAACTTTGGCCCCATAAAGATAGCCACCCAACCCCTTTCCAACGATTATGACTGTTACTAAATCAACCCAATTATCATAGTTTGTCCCGTCCAACTTCACAATTTGATTTCCTTTTTTCTCCATACCTCACACAACCCCTAAACTACAAAAGTCAATATTCTTTCACACAAAAAACAAATAGCAGCACACACTCCCAAACAACAAACAATGCTGCTTTCCATTACACCACAACTGCTATAGTAACGATGACTGCCAACCACACAAAATTATGCCAACTTCCACAACAAAGTGCTAGGTGACACACCACAACACAAAAAATAATTCAGCTGCCAATCATAACCATCCACAGAAATACCCAAATCTCACAAGCATCCAAAATACTACACTAATAGGCAAAAACAGTTTACTGATCCCCAAAACCAGCAATAGTGATCATAAAGACCAATCAAAACACATGAAAATCAGCCACGGAGGCACTGTATACTGGTTAGTAATCCCTTAACACCATAGATAGGCAACCCACACGCCTTTGGAGACACTAATGAAAATATCACCCAATCAAAGGTGACGTCTAAGAAGTCCTTTAAAAATGATGCACAAAGCTCAACAAAAACCCCAAAATACGATGCAAAACTGATATGCACAGCCTTCTATACAAAAAATGACCAGAATGCATCAAATTAGAGGCCTCAAACACCACCAATAAACTCAAAATAGGCAGTTTTTAAATTCGGAATACTATTCATTGCCTTTGACAGAAAACAGAGGAAAATCCACCAAAATTCGAAAACTAATCCAATGGATGCAATTTTTGATTTATATGACTTCTAAAATCAGCATCTAACAATCTCTACCTCAATCCTCTAAAATCCCCCAATCAAATGGACGTCCAGTGTAGGGCATGCGAAACGAGACTACCTGGAACTGTAGCACGAATGAAGCCTTCTATCACAGATTCATCCTCCCACTGCTCAAATTTAATTTCAATAATGCTCTGATACCATCTTGAATCAAATGTAGAAGAAATCACAAGAGCAATGAAAGGCAATAACTTAGAGAGAACTTCATTAGTTTCATTAGTAAGAAACCCAAAGAAGAAATACACATAAAAGGGGTTCGACCCTCTTGGGCTCACTACACGACAAATTCTGTTGACCCCATAACCACCTGACAATTTACAACATTATCCCTAATAAACAATGATATGTACAAGATCATTAAGAGAGGGGTAGGCCAAAAGACAAGTAATATTATACGTATTATACAGAAGCGTATTATACTATTCAACAGATCTAAACCCAAAGTCTCAATTGCAAAACTTATGAAATTTCAGGAGAATTGATTTTTTTTTTCGAAAAAATGCCACAAAATTTGCAAGTTAGAAAAAATGCCACAAAATTGATTTATTTTGAGATGATTGGAGGAATGTTGGCAATACCTCAAATTTATGGTAAATTCTGAAATTAGTTGAATTTATTGCAACTTTATTTATTGTAATTTAAGAAGTTTAAATTTGGTTGTTGATAATTTATTCTGGTCCAAATAGACATGCACTGGTGGACTCCGTTTTCATTGTTTTACCATATGCAGGGAAAAGCAGAAGCTGTTATCAAGGCTCCAAGTGCTAAGTCAACTTTAAATCTAGAGGTCTATTTATTTTTCTATTGAAGCACATTGCTAATTTTTCCATTATTTTTATCTCTAATACTTATAGTTTAAAATGGTAAGCAGGATGTTCAGGGACTTGTCACCTGGGTCCTTGGAGAAGGTGTCATGCCAGCATGGGTCTTTATAAAAGTAATTTCCTTCACATATTTTTAACACTATAATGTCCTTTTCCACTTCAAGAATGTTGATAGTGAAGGGGTAACTTAGAATAGTATAACCTTATAAACTTGTTTGGCTTTGTTGAAACTTCGTTTTCCTTTAATGATAGTTCATGCTGCCATGCTATTCTTTTTTCCTCCCAAAAATAACAAAATATGCATAGTTATGTTTTTCTTGTAGTGAAAAGATATTTACCTGTTTACCTTTAGGAAATTCAGGTTACACCAGTCGTATTTAAAGGGAATAGCCTTTATCTCTATTCATCTATACATTATTAAGTGTGATATAAGCTTCTGGCGTTGAAGTTGATATCACAAGTAGAACAGATTGTGGATTCAGGATGAGTTGCTCTTATTGGTTAGCATTGATAGAGTTCTAATCCTCTAATGATGTTTAAATTATTTCACACTTCTTCATTGCATTTCTTGGTGCAACCAAACTTACCTAACCAATCTAACTCTAATGTATTTAACATCACGTTGGCACAATACAGATTGACCTCCCCCTATTAGTATGACCACACGTTACAGATGCTAATATTAGGGGTAGTTTAGTCAACATGCATCCTTTCTTGCCTAGACCTGAAGTTTATGATTTCAGAACACTTGAAACTGACTTACAGATATTCAATTCTGAAGGTTATTGAGTTTAGTTAGTAGGTGCATTTGTGGGTGGCTAGAAATGGTTTTAGAAGAGTAGAGAAAGTAAGAAAAGAGAGAGAGAAGAGAGATAAGAGAGAGGGAGGGAAGAAGGGAGAAAGAAAAAGATGAGGACATACTATCACACAACCAAGATCTTTTTAATAGAAAGATTAAAATGATGACATTAATTGTTTTAACCAAGGTTGTAAGTATCGTATCATTACCCATATCGGTCGGGCCCAAAATGAGATACATATCATAAACAACCACATATTTTTTTTCAAAATTTCTAAAAAAATCATAAAAAATCAGAAAAAATAGCAAAAATTCTAAAAAATCATAGCACATGAAACAATAATGAATTACACAAAATAAAACCATAAAATCACATATAAAGAATTTATGTCTCTATGAACTGCATAAGACATCACAAGAACAATGCAAAATATTAAATATCTTGCAATTAAGAACATGCTACAAGAATCATACTTTCATATTACATAAACAAAAATATTATGACAATAGTTGCACTCGATTTTTAATTGGTTTCCTCCCATTACTTGAGTGCCCCATTGCGATGCTGGTTCATCTGATGCCATCTTTGTTGGAGTGTGGAGCCTGATTTCTACCTTGATATAAATCTCTAATTTCTATGAATCTAACTTTGCAGTAAGTTAGTAGGGGTTTGAAGGGGGGCAACACCTCCTGCTCGTAAGGTGGGGATTCAGGGTCGTGTGCCCCTGAGGCAAATTTTTTTTGGAGATTAGTTTTGTAATTTTACTCATAATAGAGATTTTTTTACCTTAATCCACTTCCTTGAGTGAAAAATAGTGGAAATACACTCTTACTTGAGCCTGTAAAAACCCTTTCCCTTGCGCATGGATCGGCCCCCAAATCGCTTTCATGACTCATAGGGTGCGTGGATACCCCTCTAATGACATCTACACAAATGAGAAAGTCGGCCTTCAATAGGTCTTTAAAAAAAAACAAGTTTTGACCCTTTTTAAAGTGCACCAAAGGTGTATTGTACAATACAACACGATACATGTACAATACATATACAATACACTCGTATCGAGTGTATATTGTATTGCTTTGCCCATAGTAACAATACATATCGTACGATACAGTACGATAGTTACGACATTGGTTTTAACCTTTCTAGTAAAGCCTGCATGCATTTCATCCTTTTCGATGTCAGCTCAAAAGTGGACCACTATGAGTCTCTGACTCTCTATAAACATTCTCTCTCAAGTTGGAACAAAGATGTCAACCATCTGAACCAGAGTTACCGGAAACACACATGTATCAGGGGAAGCGCGCTTCCTCGAGACGCGCTTCGGAAGCGCAAAATGCGGCGCTTCCGAAACGCATAGGGAAGCACACGTAAAAAAGAAGAAACGCGTCCCCCTTTAAAGGGGTACACATTTATGAAATATCTATTTTGCCCTTTTTAAAAATGAAATTAACACGTGAAAAACAAGAAACTAAAAGAAAATATTTTTCTGAATAAGGGCAAAATGGATATTTTAAAAAAATCGTGAAAACATAAAAAATGAAGGCTTAGGGTTTTGTTTTTCACCCGACTCCTCTCTTTCCCTCTCTCTCTTTCTCATTTTCGGCCACTGACGACCTCCTCCTTTGTTTACGTCCGACGACCGAAGACCTTCTCGAGCGACGTTGGCAATGTCTCTGTTCAGGTATGTTCTCCTCTCTCATCCACTGACGTCCGACGACCTCTCTCTTTCGATTCGCTCTCCTCTCTCATCCACTAATGTTCGGACGAGTCTGAGACTCTGCGTTTTTGAAATCCATTGACGTCCGACGACCAACTTTTCTTGGTTGCTCCGGATGTGGGTGAACACACAATAATTTTTTATTTCTTTAAACCAGTTCTGATGTCCTCTTCCTGTTTTTTCTTAAGTCTGTCTGAATGTCTCCCATTCAAATTTTTGCAATTTGTCAAAAAGTGGAATCAGCTATGTCACACGGACTCGGCTAAGGAGGTGCCGCACCCGAGTCGACACGTCCCGACACGGGTGCGGCTTCGGACTCGGCCCGGACTCGGTCAACGCCGAGTCGGACTCGGTCAACGAGTCCAGGCCGAGTCCGTCCACATTTTGGACTCGGTCAACTTTGACCGAGTCCAAAAATGTCCCTAAAAAACTAATTTTTTATATTTTTTATTTAAAAAAATATATATAAAAAAGGCACTGTGACTGTGCAGTCTTTGCAGTGTGCACAGTCTTTGCAGTGTGCACTGTGCACAGTCTGTGACTGTGCACAGTGCTGTGCCTGTGCACAGTGCACAGTCACAGTCTGTGACTGTGCACAGACACCTGTGGCATTTAAAAAATAAAATAAAATAAAATTATATATATATATATATTTTTTGCCGAGTCCCCGTGTCCAAAAATTTTAAAATTGTGCCGCACCCGTGTCGCACCCGCACCCGCACCCGCACCCGCACCCATGTGACATAGGGAATCAGTGAGCGTAGTTACCATAGGGTGAGTGGCTTTAGACTCGAATAGGGGCTATCGCCACCTTGTATAGGAATAGTTGTATCACTCCGGGTACACCCCCTGTGATACGGGCGGAACAATGACTGTCTTTGCTGATTCGGGTATCAGTTTTCTGATTTGGGTTTTAGATGAACATAAAAAGATCTAATTTCTTTTAAGGACTTTTGTTGAGATTTTAATTTTGTTTAAATTAGATGTGTTGGTTTAAATGTTGATCTGCTTGTTTCTTGTACTAGGTTCACGTATGATCAAGATTGTTTCTGTTTGAAATAAATTGATTGGCGTTATAGATTTTTAATATGCATCCTTCTAAAATGGGTTCACAGATTCTGAACTTGCTCAAAAATTCTATATGCCTTGATTTTTCCAACCAATTGTCTACAACATTAATCACTTGCTTTTGGTTGGACCTTCATTGGACCTGGGCGGGTCTGGGATCTGATCCAGTTTGGGCAGTTATATTGCTTCTCTAACTCATGAATGAAGAAACTTTAGTAGACGTTTCCTGGAAATGCTTCTCTCGGTGACAAGCATCACAAGAACAATACTTGAGCCCTTTATTACACATGTTGAGCAAAATCTTCCAACCAAAATTTGAAATAATTATGCTAAACCTGTTAAACCATGTGTTCTACAAATGGTTTTCCATATCCTACAGATCATTTGGTTCCCTCTGTTATGTGTGAAACTAGGGGAAGAAGCCACATAAACTTCTTGAAGGTCACTGTGAAGAAAGAAATTTGTTACATAAAGTTGGTTAAGTGGTTTATGTCTTGATGTGTTGTAAGCACAAGAATGACAAAAATGGAATTCAACTTAGCTTTAAAAGTGAAAGTCTCTTGATAATCAACTCTGTAGGTCTGCATGTTGCTCTTTTCAACCAACCTATTGCGATTTAACTTCAGTATGTAGTTACTTCTCACTCCCTTCTTGCTAAGGGTAGGCCGCAAGAACTTTTCTTTCCAAGTGCTTTCATTTCATTGACCATTATATCTTTTCACTATGGAACTTCCAAAGCTTCCTTTACATTCTTTGGGATATGAATGAGATTACTGTTTGCCACAAAACCCTATTAGGTTTAGACAACATATGATAATCAAAGTCATTAGTTTCATTTTGTATGCTTTGCAACTTTTCAACTTTTCAACAGATAGTGCTTCAGGCTGTTCTGATTTTAGGGTTTGATGGTAATTTGTTATAAACACTTTGTGTTTCCTTTATTTATAGTCTTTTCCCTTATTATTTGCAGAATAAACCACTTATCTCAAAAGTAGTGCTGCTATATGTTCCAGGCCTTGATGCACAACTATACATGTCACAGTCCTGTCTACTTGATGGCCTCAAGGACTGTTGTGGAAATCCAATGCCAGTTTTAGCTCTTAGGTGAGTGGCATGAGTTCTCCAATTTGCAAATCACACCACTGCCTGATTTCATTGTATTTGTCGATATCCTGCAATTTTACAATGCACCAGTGGTAGATACAGTGGCTAAAGTTTTCATATTAAATCACCTTCTTTCCGTCACTGACCATTGTTCTTGTGATGCTTGTCACTGAGAGAAGCATTTCCTGGAAACCTCTACTAAAGTTGCTTCATTCATCAGTTTGTATAGCAATATAACTGCCACTTTGGACCTGGGCCATTCAAAATCTTTGACTGGCAATGTTCTCCATTTTCAGTGAAATCATATCATTTCTGTCACAGGATTGGTATACCTCTGAGTTTAAATTCTCTCTTCAGTAGCTGTATGTGAGCTAATCTGTTTCTAATAAGAACACTCATTGAATTGTTCTCAACATGGCAGTTGTATACTAGATGGAATGCAAACAATTGATGCACTTTTGACGTGCAAACAAAAAAGAAAATATCAGGAGATATCTTCAGCTGTTCAGACATCTGAAGAGACTACAAAACTAGGTTTTGCTACTTTATCCCATAGTTACTTAGATATCTATATTTGTTGGTTCTTTTATTGAATATGCACATGATTTTTTGAAAAATTGAACATGTGTCGTGCATATGCTTGTGTCTTGGTTTCAGATGCTTTGATTATTCATCTCATAATTATTGATGATCCACAAACATGCTTGTGCTTGCACACATGCAAAGCTCTCTCTCTATCTCTTGTATGTGTTTGAACACATGTTCATGCATGTGTGCTGGCGCGTGTGCACACATGTTTGGGAGAGAGGTGGAGTGTCGGTGTGCACCTCTGTGTTTGAATTATCTTGCTTGTGAGAGGAAACACATGTTTGTGCATTTTTATGATGTCTGATTAGCTTATCTAAGCTTATGGGAGGCCCGCACCTCTTTTTTTAAATTTTAGTCCTATGCTACAAGAAGTAATGCCTTTATTCCCTTATGTAATTTTTGAAAGTGAACTGTTCTGACCCAATTATCTTGCTGAAGCTACTGTATAAAAAATTTATGGTCCATCTATCTGTATTTCATGTTCAGATACTTTGCCTACTTTAGAAAATCCAAAAGAACCTCCATTTCCAGCTTCATATTACACTCTAACAAACAAAGAGTTGGAAGAAAATGGATATTGTTGTACTCAACCAGGTGACATTGAAGTGGTTTGTTTTTGTTTTCCTTGAATTTTATTCGTATTATTATCTATTTTTCTCATCATGTTCTAATATTATTTCTGTAGGTTTTGTCTCAACCGTTCCTGCCTCCTTAGGTTCCAGATTCTATGACATGCTTGCTGTTGACTGCGAGATGGTAAAAATTGCAACAGTTTTTTTTTTTTCTTTTTTGCCTTTTTTTGTAGGTTTATTACATTTCAATGCTTACTTATTCTTAAGGAATGCTTCCAGGCTTTGCTGGAATTTTTCTTTATGCAAATACAAAAAATATTTTTGACTTAGGGACTGATAACTTGGATGCTGATGATATTGTATGCTTTCTGGTAGCATAGAGATAGTCCTTGCTAGCATGATCTTTATCTTTGGTTAATCTTTCCAGTTTAAATCTCATCAGATATTGAATTTCTGAAAGTATGGATTCTATGCTGTGTAATATCCATATAATAGTTTCTCTTTCTTGATAGCATAATGCTAAGTGCTTGGCCATCATGTTATTTGAACCTTCAGCATGGGTTAGTTCTTCCCGTTTACAATGCATTACTTGAAATTCTTACGGCATCATTTCATCTGTCATGCTTAATATTCTACACGATTTTTTTATTCATCTTTAGGTTCTTTGTTTGCCGGGATGTCTATAAGTGACTATTGGGTTAGATGTTTAAGGAATGCTTATAAGTTTTTTTAATCTCTCTCTGATTGTATTTTGATTGTAATTTTTTGGTGTTTTTGACATCAGTGTGTCACAGTGAATGGCCTAGAACTTACAAGGGTGACACTGGTGGACAAAGAAGGAAAGGTATCTACTCCCTTTTTATTATTGTTACTTGCCAAAAGTTGTTTTTGCATGCACTTCTACAATGGCTAGCAGAAGATATATGGTGCCTATGTAGACTGGAAATTTGAGAGGGAAAAAGCTTCTCTTATTCCTGTTAATCTTATTAAGGAGATAGATGAACCCATTATACATGCCGCATGTTATAATGTGAAAAATAAATGTAGAAATAACGATGAAATGCCCCCAAAATAAATGGAAACACTAAACGCATCTTACTCTGTAATATAGACAAAAGTCTAAAATTATTCCTTACATGACAAGGGTAATATTCTTCAAAAGAAATATGACAAGAGTCACACAAATAAAAGGAGGGATGTAGACGAGTATTTCCACACTCCTCAAAATCTGAATAGTGCAAGAAGCACCATTGAGAGTTTGGAGACAAAGGTTCGGTTCTGTGACATTGAATGAGACTTTGTAGAGAAATCAGCAATCTACTAAAAAAGGTACTTAAGGGAGAGAAACTGTTCAAGCAAGGAACTCTTGTTGGCTTTCGTGCATAACAGCAGTCAACCATTAAAGATTCTGGATTTTGTCATTTTGATCACACTTATTATCATGATAAAGAGTTATAAGTCCAAAAACATGATAACACCTAGGTCAACAAGCAACCAACAAAGCCACTCAATCTTAGAAATAGTTTGGGACATGACCACTCAGTCTTTATAGTTCATTTGGACATAGGCTGCTGATTTTTGTTTTCTTTTTTCCAAGAGAGCAAGGAGTTTCCAAGAAAAGTACAAATACCAATAGTAAAGCTCCTATCATGGGTCGATCCTCCAAATTCTGGACTTGAATATACCCTATTCTCTAAATTAGAAGAATAAAAGGATAACACATAACTCATGGTATCTCAAACATATAAAATGATCCAGCAGTAGCCAAATCGATTAATCTAAGAGCCTTGATCAACTGACTAACAGCATAAACAACATTTGCTATACCTGGTCTTCACATGTTAGATAGATCAATCTCTCAATCAACTTTTTGTACATGATAAGGTTAGTGGAGGATTTTGTCACATGGGTACGGGGACATGGCTATATATATACATATCATTTGTTTGGACTTTGGATCGGGTTGGACCCAATCTATTTTGTATATATATTATATATATTTTGGGGAGATTGGAGGTGTGGATGATATTTTAGGAAGATTGGGGTGTGGATGATTTTTTTTTTAAAGGGAGGGGGCATGAAATTTTATAAAATAAAATGTAAAAGCGGTTGTCCCTTTTTCTTTCTCTCTCAAGGCTTCGACAAGAAGAGGAAGGAGAAGAAGACAAGGCCCAGGTACACCTCCCCCCTCCTCTCTCTCTCTCTCCACCACTTCCTCCTTCGTTTCTTCTTCTTCTTCTCTCTCTATCTCCTTCCCTCTCCTCTCTCCTCCTCCTCTCTCTCCTCCTCTCTCCTCTTCTCTCTCCCTTTTCGGGTAAAAAAATGGCATTTTGGGTTGGGTCCTAGTTGGTCCCGACCCACAATGTACCCGTGCTGTACCTGGTACCCGTACCCAGGCGTGTTGACATGAGTATGGTGGGTCATTAGCCGTGTCGATGTTACATAGAAAATTCTCCATCAGTAGAACAAAGTTTCATGAGAACTTTAGTTGGGGCATCCACTATAGTTTCTTCTACTAACTTCTGTGACGCTAAGGTTAGTGAGAAGTTCTCTATCAGTAGATCAAAGTTTCATGAGAACTTTAATTGGGGCATTAACTATAGTATCTTCTACTTACTGCTCTGGCAATCAAGTCCCTAGCATACTTATGTTGAGACAAGATGTAATCACATCTTGAGTAAGCAATTTCAAGGCTAATATGCTAAAGAATGCTTGAGCTTTCATTTCATAAAGCTCACCAAGTTGCCTTTTAACAGTTTAACTAAACTAATAGTATAATTTTGTGTGAAATGACAAGCACATTGATTATTTAATTTTGAAATTCTATGTTAAATAACTCTTGTAATCCATTAATTATGAAATGCTTATTACGTGATTGACTTTAGCCTTTTGTACATTTCATTAATAACTTTTTGACACCATCTCTTTTAGCTGTGTTGATACTGTTCCATTGGTCACCTGGAACACTTGTAATAGGCATACTTCTGATTTGATGTTTGCTTAAATATTTCTACAATGCAAGTCCAGTGTTAATTACAAACTCTATAGCTGCTTCAGTTTCTATATTCTTCTGCTTGTCCTTTTCAAGTATTAGCATAATAAATCTATATGCTATTTGTCTTCTGATCTATTGTTTATAAATTGCTAATTTTACCCTATTTATCTTGCAGGTGGTGCTTGATAAGTTGGTTAAGCCTTCTAATAATATTGTTGATTACAACACAAGGTAATGTAAGAAATAGAAGTATTCATCTTTATTCAATGCTTGTTTAAGAGACAATTGGTATTTCTGAATAATTGTGGAGGCAGTTTGCATAATAAATCTTCCTATCTCTGTTTAGGCAGTCACACTTTTCTAACTTACACATGCCCGATTTCTGGATTTCATTGACACTTTGTCATATTACATGTATCATGCATAAAACATGAATGGAACTCATGTCCGAGATGATAATTATTTGTCAAGCCGATCCCCCCGCCCTAAGAACACAAATAGATGTTTTGTTTGTAAAGATGACTGAATAAGGGGCATTGATGTGACACGGTAAAAGATAAGTTGATTTTCTTCTTACCACTCTCAGATTAGGAAAGAGTGGTTTGTGCACAAATGCACCCTAAAAATAAATTACATAAATCCTCATGACTGAAAATCTCTTGTCAACCAATATATGATTAAGTTGTAATATGCATAGTAATTGATTGTTTTCCTTTGCAGTTTTTTGGTATTTATTTTTCAAAGTTTTGTGTTCATGCACCATTGCATCATTGTGACTTTCTTCCAAATTGTGCAGGTTTAGTGGAATTACTTGTGAAATGCTCAATGCTGTAACCACCACTCTACAAGATATTCAGGTTAACTCAGGTCACTTGAATATTTTTTATTCTGTCAATCTTATGATAGTTTTTATGTATGATATGGTGGCATCACATGAGAAGTATCTCAGCTAATGTGTGCTATTTCCTTTGCTTGCCCATTATCAGGAAGAGTTTCTAAAACTTGTTTACAAGGAAACCATCCTCGTTGGTCACTCATTGGAGAATGACCTTTTAGCATTGAAGATCTCACATAAGCTTGTGATTGATACAGCCATCCTATACAAGCATCATCGTGGTGCCCATTTTAAACCAGCTTTACGAGTTCTTGCAAGGAAGTTTCTTTCTCAAGAGATTCAAAATTCTACAACCGGGCATGATAGTGTGGAGGATGCAAGAGCTGCAATGGACTTGGTATTACTGAAGATTATACATGGTAGTTTCTTTGTTTTGACTGATGTTATAATTCTGTTATTTCCTAAATTGGATTGAACTATTCTAAAAGAGGCATTCATAAATAATGAACGTTTGGTGTTGACAATGCAATTAATTTTACACCATGCTATTTTTGAAAAAGAAAAACTGTAGGTAGCCTAAAGAAACAGCTTATCTTGTTCAAACTTGATTGCTGATCTGTACCATAAAATCTTTGATGTGTGTTTCAGCTAAACCCTTTCTTTTCAATATGTAACATAATAAGCTTTGATCTTCATGATAGGTCCTGAATTGGGTTCTCCAAGCCCGTTCTTGAGGAAGAAATTGGTCTCACTTTTGAGTGAAAATGGCCAGTCTTGTTCTCTAGTTGACAACATATCTGTTTTGAAACGCTATGCGATTGGACCATGCCATGCGATCCCAGTGTCTTCTGATGAAGATGCTCTTGAAAAAGTAAAAAAAGAGGTTCGTACTATCAATATTATTATTATTAATTTTCAAAACTTTGGTTGTACATGTATTCTCATTTTCTATTATTGCAATCACTGTGTATATTTCATCTTGCATTGCAGGTAAAGAGTGAGAAAGTTAATTTTGTTTGGGCCCAATTCTCAGAGTTGAATTCACATTTTCTAATGCAAGCAAAGGACAGAGAAAAGCTAGGTGAACAAATTGCAGAGATGATCTCTTTACTGACCTGCAATGGCAACTCTGGAGAAAGAAACTCAGTCAAAAGTTCCATAACACCTGAACTAGAGGGCATATTAACCCGCTTGGATGCCAGGATCCAAAGTCTTTATGCGACATTACCGACTAATTCTATGTTTATTCTGTCAACTGGTCATGGCAATATTGCCATTGTCCAAAGGTAATTCATGCCATCAAGTTAAGTTTGATTTGTTTTTTGTTTTTACTGTTTTAAATTTGTGCCATATGGTTTATTAGTCTTCTTGCAAAGGTATCCAATTGTGGCTTACAGTAGTGACTCATATTACCATGCTGCAGTTTCATCAAGTAATTATTTCTCTGCATCTTCCATTTTGATGGCTATTATAGGTAAGGGGGATCAAGTTGTTGGTTATAATGTCTGAATATTTTTGCATACTTGTAACCAGATCAATGCTTTTGCGTTTTTTGAGGGAAGGGGTTATCTTCATAATTTATCCTTTTCAGAAGGTAAATGACAAAAGGATGAAGGGTGGCCTATTTAAAGAGACTGAAATTGAATATGCAATACACAGCATAGTCATACATAAGTGGAACTTGTTTGTGTGGAATAAAACAGGCCATACTGTTCATGTGGTATATCATATTGTTTATGTATAGCTTGCATTATTAGATCAGGTGATATAGCTGAAGTAAAAAAATAGAGATATATTACGAGGAAGAAGAGAAGAGAGAGGAGAAGAAAGAAAGAGGGGCAAAAAGGAAGAAGAGAGCTCACTTACCAAGAACGGTTGGGTACAAACTTCATGCTCAACAACTGCAACATTGACATATAACCCTAGTACAGAAATGGTTGGGCCCTTACACTTACACTCTATGCGTTCACTGTCACTAATACAAGGGTTGATCTACATGATCATCGAGAACATAAGACAGGAGCGACAATCAAACAACATAAAAATTACTATAGGCTAATTGATCTTCAACATTTGTGAAGTAATTTTATTTGGCAAATTGCTGTCCTTTTCTGTATATTTTGGAACCATATCAATATTGGGTTCTGCCATTTCCTTGCAAGCATCAAGTGATCTTCAGCTTCATTTTTTATATGCTTTTTCAATCTCAAATGACAATACTCATCACCCGTTTGGAGGTCCTTTTGTTTTGGTTAGGGTTTTTTTCTGAGAAAATTCTAGGGGGGAAACCATAGTTCTTGTTGACCAGGTATTGGGGAAGATCACTTTACATAGATCACGTGTTTGATATGAAAAGAATGACTAAAATATCTCTATGACTAGGAAACTATAAAATAAGCACATATGTACCTAAACTGTTCCTTGACTGTGTGGAAGGAAAACAAGGATCAGGAGGCCTTGAGGCTGGTAGCATTCATGGTAGTTTGTATGATGACCACTGATTTCATGCATAGAGAACATAATTCAAATGACTAAATTAGAAGCCTGTACATTTGAAAGGGACAAGGGAAAGGTTAAGCTAAAATCAAAACTGATGAACTTCATGCCCTTTTTTGCCTGTGGTGTTTGATTCAGCTTTCTGCAATATCAACTTCCAGTTGAATGCCATGGCAGTGATGGGTGATGGGGTAGTGAGGAATTGCTACCATATGAAGGGGGCAGGTGTACAAATGGTCCAACATAGAATCCATAGGACAATCTGGATGGGTGGTGTGAATATGCTTGACAGTACCAGTCTGTTAGCTTAATTGGAAGGAAAATGATTCATGATTGCATGGTCATGATGGAAAGGAATATCCCATAATTTTTGCTGCCACATGAACTTGCAGAGATAACTATGCCAAGAATTTTCATATTTTAGTTTCTTGAATTCACTCACATTGCATGCATGGCCTGTGTCACATAGACATGGAGACACACGAGAGTTGTGTAAAACTAGGACACACTGATAAGGCTAAGATATATATATTCAAAATTCTTAAAGCAATAAATCATGAATACAGTTTTCAGTGCAAATTCTAAATAATTACAATTATAAATATTGATTGTAACCAAGTTGAAAGCTCACATGACATGTAATCAATGACAAACTTTAAGATAAAAATCATGCACAAAATGAACAATTGAAATAAAAAAAAATGGATGAGCTTAGGGACATGTTGACTGTGTCCAATAGGTTTGACTGTATCCATGAATTGTCATGGTGTGTCCAGTATCGTGTCAGCAATAGGCGTGCTAAGTGTGCTGTGATGGTGCATGGCAGGCTTATGTTGATTGTTTGACCTTTGAAAATATTCAGTCACCATGTAACTTCTCTACTTGGAATCTGGCAACTTAAGGTTGCTTAAGATTGGTTTCATGTAGAATTCTTTACTCATCATTACTGGAGCCGGTGCCTAATTATTCAGTGAATGTCTCATCACATGGTAATCTTATTACACACATCAGTGATGGTTGTGGAGGTATAAAGATTTGTGAGCTTGATGAATTTTTGGGGTGATTGATCATCATTAATATGTCTATTTTTGGGATAGGAGCCTTCCATGGTAAGAGGTGCTTTAAAGTGTACTAGATCACTAGATCTAGCTATTCCAGGGTGTGAGAAGGAAATAGCTATAAACACTCATCAAAACCGTATGATAAGGGTGATAAAGTGTTAGTGAGGTATATTGCTCAAGTTGATCAGGCTATCATACTTCACTACTGGATTGCTTAATAGTATTTATATTGTTAGTGGCATGCAATCATCCTTTCATATAAGAGGATTTGGATTTAATGACGTTCATTACTCTAATATTCAAAGAGCTAAGATAAAGCATTCTAAGAACAATGGAAGTTCAAAAGGAGTATCCTTAACAAGTTTTGGCTGTGATCTGATTAAATGAACTTTCATGGCTAATCAAAAGAGGTGGACTTTAGTGTTGGATTTTGTTCAACAGAGTTTGATTGTTATCTTGATTGAAGATGTAACCAGTGTTGTAAGTATCATACCATATTGTATGGTACGGTATAATACAATACATATCGTTACTTTTGGGCAGTGGCGCAAAAAGCGCGCCTTGCCTCAAAGCGAGGGGCTTTAAGCCTTGAGGCGCACGTACAAAGCGCAAAAGCCCCGAGGCGTGCACCTCATACGCCTTGAGGCGCACGCCTCACGCTGATGCGTACACCTTAAGTTTTCATGGTCAAATGAGGGTCAAAGCCCTCATTTGACCATAAAATAGGGTTTCGGCTAGGTTAAAAAGCAATTTTAACCTAGTTCCTCCTTCACGCACGCTCTCCCTCTCCTCTCCCACTCGCTCTCCCTCTCTTCACGCTCCTCCTTCGCCACCGTCGTCACCACTTCCACAAGAGCATCCAAAGGCTCCTTTATTTGCTGTGGCCACAAGCATTGGTGCCAATGTTATGGTATTTTTCCAATTTTTATATTCTTAATCTGAAGCTTTTGAAAATCAGTTATAATGTTGATAATTCAAACATTGTCATGGCCTCTTTTATTCCTTAAATTCAACAACACCTTTGCTCACTCCTCTCTAATCTTTGTCATGTATAGAAAGAATACCATTTCATTAAATAGCTAAAGCAGCTGAGAGGTATGGCATTCTCATGAAGTCAAAATCTGAATAGTGGATGTCTACTTTACTACAATATGAACTGATCATGACCATTCCTTGCAGTAATTTATGCTGACATGTGTATGGTTCCTCATACTGCAAAAGGTTAAATCAACCTTCTGTTTTCGTCATGGTTGTGCTTCCAGTCAAGAATACTTGAATATGAGTATCTTCTGATCCATTCACCTTTCTTTTTCCTTTCTTTCTGGTATCAAATCACACAGAAGGTAGGCATTGATTTGCTTGCAGAGTTTGAAAATTCATTTTTTTTCTCGTCTTTATTTCCCTTCTATACCACATTTTCCTTGCCTATTGTTGGAACATGTTTGTGCTTTTATGATTGATTCTTGGCTTCATTTCCTAGTTCCACTTTCTATTACTCTGTTTCAGAGCATTTTTTATTTATTTATAATTTTAGATATTTTTTATAGTTTTTTAAGTTAATTTTTTTGAGGCTTACGCTTTACGCCTCGAGGCTTACGCTTTGCCTCAGATTTTGGTGGAGCACCTCGCTACGCCTCAACGCTTTTCACAACATTGCTTTTGGGTTTTGCGATATGATTTGTACCAGTATCAGGTGTATCGTAGGATACACTCCTGTAGCGTGCCGTATTGTATGAAACATCTTCGGTGCATTTTAAAAAGGCCGAAAGTTATTTTTTTTATTTTTGGTTTTAAATACCTTTTGAGGCCGACTTCTTCATTTGTTTAGAGGCCATTAGAAGTGCATTTTCACCTTTTTTCACCAAAAGAAGTGAGTTAAGGTAAAAAAAATGCATTTCCACCATTTTTTCACTCAAGAAAATGTGTTACGGCAAAAAGTCTTTATTATGAGTAAAATTACAAAGCTACTCCCCTAAAAATTAAAGATTTATATCAAGGTAGAAATCAGGCTCCACACTCCAACAAAGATATCATAAAATGATTCGGCATGTCAATGAGACACTCAAGTAATGAGTGAAAACCGATTGAAAATCGAGTGCAACTATTGCCATAATATTTTTGTTTATGTAATATGAAAAGTTTGAGTCTTGTGGCATGTTCTTAATTGCAAGATATTTAATATTTTGCTTTGTTCTTGTGAAATATGCATAAAATATTATCTATGATTCTATATTAGTTGATGTTTGATGATGTGTTATGCGGCTTATAGGGACAAATGCTTCATATGTGATTTTATGGTTGTATTTTGTGCAATTCATCACTGGTTTATGTGATGATTTTTTTTTATATTTTTTGCTTTTTTTTTTACATTTCTTGATTTTTTTGGTTTCTTGGATTTTTTGAAAATTTTTTATTAAAAATTTATGATACGATATGGTGTTACTTTGGGGCCGACCAATATGGGTAACAATACGATACTTACAACCTTGGATGTAACTATAAAGAATCTTAATGCAAAATCGTTTTTTATAGGATTATTTGATGATACTAAACCCCAGAATTACTTGGGAGAAATTGAATTTTTTTTGTTTAAATTAAGAGAGAGAGAGAGAGAGAGAGAGAGAGAGAGAGAGAGAGAGAGAGAGAGAGAGAGAGATCTTACTGTCATTAAAGTGTTTCAAGATTGGCACTTGTATCTTTCCATGAAGTCGGGATTCATGATTTTCAAATTTGTGATCCAGTAGCTGATTATTGTAAAATATATGTTTTTTCTTTTTCTTTTTGTAGTATGGTCGGATGTCCTTTAATGATTCAATAAAAGATACTGAATATTCTTTCTAAAAAAAGGATACTGAGTATGGTATTTAAATTTTTACAGATTGCGGCAAATGCTTCGTGAGAATAGTGACCACACAATCTGTCGTGAAAATTTGACAAAGGTTTTGTCCGAACTTCAAGCCCAAGCAGAAGTTGCACTTTGTTTTGTATCTGTGAAACACTAATTATTTGGTTCATTAGTCTTTATTGCATTCTTTTGATTCTTTATGTAATTGCGTAGAATTTTCAATCTAGCATTCGTGATATA
Organism: Nuphar pumila; assembly: GCF_984573655.1. NCBI lineage: Eukaryota > Viridiplantae > Streptophyta > Magnoliopsida > Nymphaeales > Nymphaeaceae > Nuphar > Nuphar pumila. The sequence goes on along the minus strand of NC_143250.1, from coordinate 144,392,038 downwards.
TATATATATAGGAAACAGGGTAATGCCGAACAACGTTACCTTCAAATGAGATCGGACGCTGAAGCACATCTGATTTTGCACGAAAAGGGGAATTAGCGCAGCTGCTGACCGCCAGTAATGCCTTGGGGGCCTTTAGTGGCGCGTGACTGCTATTAAAGGCTCTTTTTTCACATGTTTAGTGCACACCACTGCACGATCAGCGGGGTGTGCACGTCTGATTTGAATCGAACAGAAATGGGTGTTTGATGAAACCTCTCTCTTTTGCTATATATATATATATATATATATATATATATATATATATATATATATATATATATATATATATATATATACACACACACTTACCTTGACAGCTATCTCTTTTTTGACGAGGTCCAACCTAGACTGAGCCTATATATATTGGCTATTAATAAGGGTAATTAACTAATGAATAGAAATCACTCTTTTCTTCAAAAATTTTCAATTTTTTTGTAGATCAAATGTTACGGATGTGATCTACATGGTTTATTCGGTAGGAAACACTTTTTGAATAATGTGATTATGACAAGTAATTAGGTTTTTTAAAGGGGTCCAAAAATGAACTTCCCACAATGTGCCAAAATTTCATAACTCAGAAAAATCACATTTTTACATTAGAAAGGCACTATCCAATGCTTGATCCTTGGCAAACAAACTATGTTGAACACATCTACGTGGTTAGATTGAGTCAATACAACTTGCACTTATGATTTCTATGTCATTAGTTTCTTACCTTCATTAGTAGCAAATATTTTCACACACATATATATATATATATATATATATATATATATATATATATATATATAGTTAGTTAGTTAGTTAGTTAGATTGGGTCAATACAACTTGCACTGATTTCTAGCTCATTAGTTTCTTACCTTCATTAGTAGGTGCTCTAGAAGCACCACTTGTTAGAAATCATGGGTGTAGGTTGCATCTTCTCAATCGTTCCCTGTAGCTTATTTGATAGGAATTATGTCATGTTTTTTGGAATGAAAAATAGAACTTTTTAAGTAATGAAATTTTGGTTCATTGTGGGCCGTTATTTTTGAAGGTCTTAAAAAACTTGCATGTATGTCACAATCCAAAACTTGTTTTCTACTAAGAAATGCTTGTAGACCATATCTAGGGGTTTTGATTGACAAAAAAAACACTTAAGAATTATGCAATGTTACCATTTCTACCAAGTGGGTGTAGGTGTTTCATATATTCTGCATGCAAGTACTCTCACATAGTAGAAATCAAGGTTGTTAAATGCGATGATGCGAAGCAAGGCGTTGAGCCTGCGCTTCACCCTGAGGCGTACGCCTCTCACAACATAAGTCTCAATAAAACCGAGTTTGAACCTGCAGAACGCCTCGCTTCGCCTCAATACCTTCAGCGTGCGCCTCACCTCTGAGGCGTACGCTTCAGGTACTGAGGCGTACGCCTCTAACATCACTGGTAGAACTCATAGTTATAGGTTGCATCTTCTCAATCAGACCTTATAAATGTACTTAACATAGTTTATTTGATATAAAGGATAATGCTTTTTTGACATAAAAATAGGTTTTTTTAAGTTATGAAATTTTGATACATTGTGAGCCATTGATTTTTGAAGATCTTAAAAAATCTACATGTATGGTATAATCACATGATCCAAAACTTGTTTTACGCTAAATAATGATTGTAGATAGTATCTATAGGGTATGATCAATGAAAAAATCTCATTTTTTTGAAAATTTGAAGCTTCTCGTAGGTGCTCCAAGATCTCTCTCTCTCTCTCTCTCTCTATATATATATATATATATATATATATATATATATATATATATATATATATATATATATATATATATATATATATATATATAGAGAGAGAGAGAGAGAGAGAGAGAGAGAGAGAGAGAGATTTTCTTTCCGTGTAATGTATAATGCAAGTGTTCCACTGGTTGTGATTATTCCATTTGGTTAATTTGTGTTTCATAAACACATGATTATTCAATTGTTTATATTTTGGTGAGCGTGCACTGTGCTTGTTAATTTACATGGTCATGTGGATTTCTTTTTGTTGGATATCCAAGTTCCAAAATCCCTTGGTATTGTTGAAAAATTGTCATGAAATTACAGTGTGGTCCTAATGGTTCCTTTATCATCACTGTGACTCGCATCAGGTACGAATTTGTTGGTCCAGAGTGCTCTATTAATGACAATTTGATGGTCCAAATTTCGCTGCCATTTGTTTTCACTACAACATGCTATTTCTGTGATCCAAGTTGTGTGGGCGCCATAAAGATGAGCTTCTGCTTTGGATCAGCTGAATATTTATGAGGATAAGTACAATGGTTTAGGTTTGAGCTGTTTCAACCAGGGTTACTGGAAATGCTATAAGAGGATGAGAAATGCGTTTCTTGGAAAACCATTTCTGAAATGTTTGGGAAGCACCAAAAAATTTATGCGAAACACCTTTCTCATTCTACCGGAAACATGTTTCTTGTACTATGGAAACATGTTTCTCATATTTGGGAAATTCATTTCCCATGTGTTATCCATGTTTCTCATATGTTTTTTCACGTTTTCCAATCATTTTTCAGTTTGTTTCCCTATTCTTTTTTTGTTTCACATGTGCCTAAAAATGTTGGGGTTTTTGTCTCAAAATTATTGGGGTAGAACTTAGATTTGCCTATTCATTTTCTTACATTACATAAGTTTGTGAGTTTTATCATTTTTTTCAATAGTTTAGGTGATTACCTCATATCTATTGCAGTAGTGTTGGATGCATCCACTTTTAGTTTATGGTTTCCATTATGAGAATTCTCTCGATCATGAGTTGCTTGTTTTGGAACCCTTGGTCAGGTACTCTTTAAATAATACACCCCTGAAGTAGCATTGTTGATGCAGTGAGAGCTCGAGTACTACGAGTCGAGTAATTAAGATGAAACAAAGAATTATATATACAATTTGAGAATTGTTATCATTTGTTGATATTTCATCTCGTGTAAATCCTATCACGGATACTTAGTTGATGAATTGTGAGATTTATACAGTTGCATTATTATCATATATGGACATGACGTTGAATGAATCATGTTGTCTATATATTATGAATGCTTGTTTGAAATTGTGACCAACATATAAAATTTAATATTTTAGAATATATAAGCTTTATGTTGTATTATATCTTATTAGCTCGAAGGAGACTGACTTTGTTTTATGGGGAATCATGGACCATATTCAGACTTTCAATAGAAATGGTTGTTGGCAGATTTTAATAAAGATACAATCTAGTTCTTTAGAATGAGATTAAATAACCTAAATTTTACCTTAAGAATTTTGAGTCGATAAAATATCACCTTTCCTTCCTGTTTTAATATTCACATACAATGTTGATGTAACCAATTCATGAAAGTGAACTAGGATCGAGGCAACGAGCACTAGAGGGGGGGTAAATAGTGCTTTTAAAAATTGTCTGCGGAATATAGAAGGATTTTGCAATTTGAAAAGCAAACACACAAAGAACACAAGATTTTATCCTGGTTCGGTCTATCCCGACCTACATCCAGTCCCCAAGCAAAACCCGCTTGAGATTTTCACTATCAACCTTGTTAACTACAAGATCACACAGAACAAAACCGGTCTCACTTTCAGTAACAACCCTACTGAAAGCAAACAACTCATTTAAACCAAGGAGTCCTTCTTTTTACAGAAAATAAGTAACAACTTACAATATAACCTATGAGCCTTTCTTTTGAATGCGAATGAGATGCAATTGGCTTTTGAGGTTGTTGAAATACTCTACTCACGAATTCGCTATCTCTCAAAGGGATTTGAGTGAAAAACTGAAGTGAAAATATCAAGTGAGTGAGAAAAAAAATACTTGAATGAATAAGAGTGAAAAACAAGAAGTAAATGATTCAAATCGATTGAATTCATGTTGTTTTGAGTGTAAAATGCACTTATATTTATAGTTGAAAGATTCCATATGTTGAGAGTATGAAAGGGTGTCAAAACAGTCCATTTTGAATGATCAAAACGCTTGAAAAATGAAAAGACACGCCTTTTTGAAGTTCCAGGAAAATGGCAAAATTAGTCGACTGAAACATCAGTTAGTCGACTAATAGTTAGTTATTAGTAGACTGACAGTTATCATCGGTCGACTGATCTGTTAATCGAGCCGTTTGAAAATCTGAACTTAGTCGACTAGAGAAAAATTAGTCGACTGATAATATCATCAGTAGACTGAAAAACCTTTTAGTCGATTGTTGCTAAAATCTTCTGAAAAACAAATATTCAGTTCGGTCGACTGATAAAAGCATTAGTCGACTGCTGCTAAAATTTCAGAAAACACATGTTCTGTTCAGTCGACTGATAAAACCATTAGTCGACTAATTTGACAAAAATGACTTTTTAGAAAATATGACACGAAAGGATTAGTCGACTGGTAAGTCTATTGGTCGACTAATAAACATGAAAATTTAAGAAAAGAGTTTTCGAAAAAGATTTTCATGAGGGGTTCTTTTAGAAAAGATTTTCTAAAGATTTTTAAGGTGAAATGCAACCTAAATATGCACTCTAAGTAAAGCTCTTACAAGAATCTAAGACTTTTAATGATTTAAACATTTGCACACTAGTCTTCAAAGATTCTTCATCGAATTCTTCAATTTCTTCATAGCCTTAGCTGAAATGCAGTTGATTCCACTTGCTCATCATCAAAACCTTGTACTTGAAGTATCATGTATGGCTTCATTGTCGTAACAATCTCCCCCTTTTTTATGATGACAAACTTAATCAAAGATGAAGCATTTAGATGCATAGATGGAGATTTTACTCTCCTTATCAATATGCTGCAAAACATTAAAAGTTAGTACTTTCAAAGCACATATATCACATATTGATTGGTTTGAATTTCTATTCATCATTACTTCATGCATTTTATCTTTTTCTCCATATGAGATTTTTCTCTTGCAAGATCTCCTGCAAATTCAATTTAATGCTATCTTTTATCTTTTTCTCCCCCTTTGTCAGAATAAAAAAGAGTAAGGGCAGAAATAGCATAAGCAAAATAGCGATACAAGTTTAAAATATTACAACCCATAAAGTATGAAGGTTTAGACAACAAAGTTCAGAAAAGTGAGTTGAGCAAATCCTTGATTGAAGTAATCTCTTTCTGAATCGAAGATAGTTGTTGAGTCACATCTTCACGAAAAGTGTGTTGATGCAACTCCAAAGCTTCCAGTCTCTGCATAACTTCAGCATTGTCTTTATTTGTCGATTTTTTTTTTGCATAAGATGAAGGTGTCGCAGAAGGTGAAGGTTCAGAAATTGATGGTTCAGTAGGATCAGATGGTTCAGTTTGATAAACATTTAAAGGAGGCAGATATTTAATTTTCATTCTTTTAAACATTGTTTGATCAAAGAACTCTTTTTGCTCAATATATTTTTCTTTTGTTAAGGGAACTTTGAAATGTCTAAAAATACGAGTTAGAAGACATCCATAAGGAAGAAATGGTTTTTGTTTCCACAAATTTGTAAAATACACATTGGCCCAGTTGACAGAAATATTTCCAAATAAAACATAAAGAGCCGTAGATAGATCTGTGGAATAATAATCAAAAGAACTAGTTTTAGGAAGAACATTGTGGGCAAGGATTCGTCCAGCAATGCGTACACGAGTTTGAAGATTAGTATTTTTGAAAGGAGGGCAGTGAGGTGCACCTGGAAGAAGAATTTGTTTAAAAACTCTTTCATCATTTAATTCAATAGAGTTGAAAAGAGTGTCTGAAGGTGAAATTTCAAGAATTTCTCCAAGTAGTTTCGAATCAAACTCGATTTCAACATCACGAACATGAGAGAACAAACTCTAGTTTCATGATCCATTTGTAAATTCGTATAAAACAAGTGAATAAGAAAAGGATAGTGAAGGGTATCTGCACATGCATCAAAAAGATGTGAAATTCCAGGAAATAATTCTCTTATGTTGTAACGAGAAAATAGGTGAAATAAAATATTTTGGCCTGGTAAAATAGGTAGTGCAGAAATTGATCCAAAAGTATCATATAAGAGAGGATTTCGGAGTAATCTGAGTGAAAAACCATGTCTTGAAGTAGGTGTAGGAGAAGGAGAACCTAAACCTTTTGCAGATGCAGACTTCGTACGAGGCATGGTTAAAAACAGAGTTATAAAAAAAAATGTCGGCTTCCAAACGATTTCCGGCAGAAGGAGAACGCTGTCCGGCGTTGTGAAACAGAAACTAAGGAAGATACGGTGGCTGACGACGAGTGTGAAGGTTGCCACAAGGGGATTCCAGCAATGGCGAAAAATACACTGTCACGGCAAGAGGGTTCCGGCGTGTTTTAAAGATGCGTCAGTTACTGCAAGAGAATTCCGACGTTTCAAGATTACGGTCAGAAGATTCCGGCGTCTCCCTGTCATGGCAAGAAAATCCCGACGAAGATGGGATCGAACGACACTCTGAGGATTTTTCGGAAGAGAGAGGCAAAAGAGAAAGAGGGTTTTCGTTTTAAGGGTTTCGTTTTTAAGAAAAATGAAAAGGTACGAAATTAAAGTGAAACAATGCCTATTTATAAAAAATGGGTTTTTTTTAAAAAAAAAAATCCAAGGGGTATCAGGTCCCTTCATTTAATTTTTTTTTTAAAAAATTTTTAGTCGACTAAAACTTTATCGATCGACTAAGAATGTGCGACTCATTCTAAAAACATTAGTCGACTAGAAATATATCGGTCGACTAATATGGTGCGATTCATTCTAAAATTTTAAAACATCAGTCGAATAGAATTTTATCGGTCGACTAATATAGTGCGATTTTGAGATTTTGTTCAAAAATCAACATTTTTACAAATCCAAAAACGAGCAAATACCTAGTTCTCTCCTAATTCTTATAAAATCTTCATTTTTAAGAGGTTTAATGAAGATATCAGCATGTTGTTCTTTAGTCGAAATAAAATTTAACGAAATATCTCCTTTTAAAACATGATCTCTTAAAAAATGATGTCTAACTTCAATATGCTTAGTTCTTGAGTGTTGAACAAGATTTTTCGAAAGATTTATAGCACTAGTGTTATCACAATAAATAGTTGTTGTGGACAAATTCAAACCAAGATCTTTTAAGGTCTGTTTCATCCATAGTACTTGTGAACATGCTAAACTAGCCGCTATATATTCTGCTTCAGTTGTTGAGAGTGACATTGAATTTTGCTTTTTACTAAACCAAGAGACTAAAGAATTTCCTAAGAAATGACAAGTTCCACTAGTACTCTTGCGATCAGATTTACTTCCTGCAAAATCTGCATCACTATATGAAACTAAATCAAAGGAAGATGATTTTGGGTAAAACAAACCGAAATTTGAAGTATCTTTTAAATAACGAAGAATTTGTTTTACTGCAGTTAAATGAGATTCTTTTGGATTAACTTGAAATCTTGCACACATACAAACACTAAACATAATATCAGGTTGACTAGCAGTTAAGTATAATAGAGATCCGATCATACCTCTGTAGAGCTTAGTATCTACACTTTTACCATTTTCATCTTTATCAAGAGAAGTAGTTGTACTCATAGGATTCCTTCTTGATTTCGATGAGTCCATCCCAAATCTCTTGAGAAGTTCTTTTGTATACTTAGTCTGATTGATGAAGATTCCTTCTTCAGTTTGTTTTATTTGAAGTCCAAGGAAGTAGTTTAATTCGCCCATCAAGCTCATTTCAAACTCTTCCTGCACAGCTTTAGCAAATTCTTTACAAAGAGAATCGTTAATAGAACCAAATATTATGTCATCAACATAAATTTGCACAATAAGAATATCTGAATTAAGATTTTTAATAAATAAAGTGGAGTCTACCCGACTAATGGAAAAACCAGATTGTTTTAGAAAATTTCGTAGTCTTTCATACCACGCTCTTGGTGCTTGTTTGAGTCCATACAAAGCTCTTTTCAATTTGTAGACTTTTTCTGGATATTTCTCATTTTCAAAGCCTGAAGGTTGCTCTACATAAACTTCTTCATTGATGTGTCCATTTAAGAATGCACTCTTAACATCAATTTGATATAACTTGAAGTTCATGTAACTAGCAAAAGCAAGCATCATTCGAATTGACTCTAATCGAGCCACTGGTGTATAGGTTTCATCAAAATCTATGCCTTCTTCTTGATTATAGCTTTGTGCTACTAGCCTTGCTTTGTTACGAATGACTTCACCATTTTCGTCCAGCTTATTTCGGAAGACCCATCTTGTTCCAATTCCTGGATGATCTTTTGGTCTATCAACTAGATCCCAAACATCATTCATAGTAAATTGGTTAAGTTCTTCAGACATGGCCAAAAACCAAAATTCATCACCACAAGCCTCATTGATATTCTTTGGTTCTAATTTAGATATGAAAGCAACATTTGCAATATATTTTTCTAATTGCCTTCTAGTTTGGACACCACTCTTTATTTCACCAATAACTTGTTCATGTTGATGATTAGGAACTTCTTTCCAAACCGGTTGAAGAGGAATATTTTTTTGAGAAGTATTCTCTATCAAGGGTTCTTCTTGAAGTATTACTTCTTCTCCTTCGCTTAGAGGTATAACCTGCTCACAATTCTCATCAAATGCAACATGTAAAGATTCTTCAATACAATATGTTCTTTTATTGAAAATACGATAAGCTTTACTTCTAGAAGAATATCCAAGAAATATTGATTCATCTGATTTTGAATCAAACTTATCAAGATTATCTTTGGTATTTAACAAGAAACATTTACTACCAAAATTTTTGAAATATGAGATCTTTGGTATACAATCATAATACAATTCAAAACATGTTTTATGTAAAATTGGTCGAATAAGAACACAGTTTAAAACATAACATGCTGTATTTATTGCTTCAACCCAAAAGTATTTTGGTAAATTTTTTATCTTGAAGCATGGTTCTAGCACATTCTTGCAAAGTTCTATTCTTTCTTTCAACAACTCCATTTTGTGGAGCCGCTCTAGGAAAAGCAAAGTTGTGAGATATACCATGTAAGTCACAAAACTTTAGAAAAGATTCATTTTCAAATTCACCACCATGATCACTACGAATTTTAATTATTGATGTAGATTTTTCATTTGTAATTCTTTTACAAAGTTTAGAAAATTCTGAAAAAACATCATTTTTGCTTTTTAGAAAAATTACCCATGTAAACCGAGAATAATTATCTACTATAACAAAAGCATACTTGCTACCATTCAAACTTTGAATTCTAGATGGTCCAAATAGATCTAAATGTAAAAGTTCAAGAGGACGTTTTGTTGAAACTATATCTTTTGCTTTAAAAGAACTCTTGATTTGTTTACCCCTTTGGCAAGCATCACATAAGTGATCTTTCTTATATGGTATTCTAGGTAGGCCTCTTACAAGATCATTCTTGGATAACTTTGAAATAATTTTAAAGTTAACATGTCCAAGTCTCTTATGCCATAACCATTGAATTTCATTTGAAACAATAAGATATTTTTCATTAAAAATGGGTAATTCATCTAGATATAGTTCATACACATTGTTCCTTCTTTTACCTTTAAAAATGATCTTTTTAGATTGAAAATCAGAAATTAAGCATAAACCATTTTCAAAAGAAACATGAAAACCTTTATCACATAATTGATTAATAGATAATAAATTATGCATCAAACCATCTACTAAAAGAACATTTTCTATCAAGGAAAATTTTGGATTACCAATATTACCAATACCTATTACTTTTCTCTTATTATTGTCACCAAAGGTGACAGTTCCTCCATCCTTATTTTGGAGGGTGGAAAATAACTCCGGCCTTCCAGTCATATGTTTGGAACAACCGCTGTCCAATATCCATTTGCTCCTTATGTTGTGTACCTACAACAAAATTAGAAAACAGAGCATTTGACCCCTTTCTATTTTCGGGTCCATGAGAGTTAGTCTTAGGAACCCATATCCATTTGGATTTTGGTTTCCTTTGATAATAAATATTCTTTCTATAAAAGGATTTATCATGTTTAGAATAATCATGTCTAGGCATATAAGCATTATAGTTTCCATGATTAGATGCATTTCTATTATAACTAGAAAGTTTAGTTGTATGAACAAATGATTGAGAATAATGTCTTTGATTTTTCACCACATAGTTTGGTCTATTTTGAGTATCAAAGAATCTATATCCCAATCCGGTTTTATTAACCGAGCATCTTTGAGAACCAAGAAGTTTTTCTAGATTCTCTTGACCATTTGTGAATTTGGTCACTATGGAAAGAAGATCATTTGATTTTTCTTTTAGACTAGATATTTCTTTTTGTAAGATATTGTAACTAACTCCAACTTCTTTTATCTCAAATGCTTGGCAAGAGTTTTCCTTCTTGAGATCTTCTATCTCTTGAAGTAACACTTTATTTTGAGAGTCAAGAGTTAAATGTTCAGTTTTTAACTCTTTATTTTTAGAACTTAGACTCTTAAATTTAGCATATAAATCATTAAATGCTTCAAATAATTCATCATAGTCAAATTGACTTACCAAATCTTCTTGTGCTACAAAACACATGTTAGCGACTTCTTCATTTGATTCTTCATCGGAAGAGGAGTCACTATCATCCCAACATGCTTGAAATGCCTTTTTCTTCTTGAATTGGTCCTTGGGCTTGATTTTGAGAAGATGACAATCTTTCTTGATATGTCCTGCCTTTTTGCAGTTAAAGCACTTGACTTCATTGGTATTGGAAGAATCTGCTTTCTTTACCTTTCTTTGAAATCTTCCCTTTTTGATGAATCTTCTGAATTGCCTTGTGATGAGGGTAATATCTTCATCTTTATCTTCTTCTGAATTTTCTGAGTCAGAAGTAGCCTTAAAAGCAAGAGATTTCTTCTTGGGCTCTTCTTCTTGTCTGTCTTGAAGTTGAACCTCATATGCCATTAGGTTACCAACCAAATCTTCAAGAGTGAGAGTGTTAAGATCATTTGCTTCTTCAATAACAGGGCTTTTTCTCTCCCATTCAGGAGTTAAACACCTTAGGATCTTTCTGACTAAATCCACTTGTGAATATTCTTTTCCAAGGGATTTCAAAGTGTTAGTTATATCGGTCATTCTAGCTACCATGTCCGATATAGATTCATTTTGCTTTATTTTGAACAATTCAAATTTATGAACTAAAGAAGTAATTTTAGATTCCTTTACCTTTGACGTACTTTCGTGTGTCACGATAAGAGTATGCCAGATTTCATTTGCTGTAGAGCATTGAGAGATGTGATTGAACTCTACATTGTCAACGCCACAATATAATGCATTCATTGCGTTGACATTAAGTGAAGCAGTCTTCTTTTCTTCATCGGTCCATCGGCTGAAATCAGTTGATAGAGTTTGGTACTTTTCTAAAACAACTCTCCAAATATCTAGATCCATGGATTGCAAGAATATTGTCATTCTTACTTTTTAGTAACCATAGTTTGTTCCGTCAAAGAGAGGAGGACGAACAGAGGAGCATCCTTCTTTGTGCTGAGATGTTGTAGTTGCCATGCTAGATGATGATCAAATCAAAATAATAGCAAACCTGCTCTGATACCAAATGAAAGTGAACTAGGATTGAGGCAACGAGCACTAGAGGGGGGGTGAATAGTGCTTTTAAAAATTGTCTGCGGAATATAGAAGGATTTTGCAATTTGAAAAGCAAACACACAAAGAACACAAAATTTTATCCTGGTTCGGTTTATCCCGACCTACATTCAGTCCCCAAGCAAAACCCGCTTGAGATTTCCACTATCAACCTTGTTAACTACAAGATCACACAGACCAAAACCGGTCCCACTTTCAGTAACAACCCTACTGAAAGCAAACAACTCATTTAAACCAAGAAGTCCTTTTTACAGAAAATAAGTAACAACTTACAATATAACCTATGAGCATTTCTTTTGAATGCGAATGAGATGCAATTGACTTTTGAGGTTATTGAAATACTCTACTCACGAATTCACTATCTCTCAAAGGAATTTAAGTGAAAAACTGAAGTGAAAATATCAAGTGAGCGAGAAAACAAATACTTGAATGAATAAGAGTGAAAAGCAAGAAGTAAATGATTCAAATCGATTGAATTCAAGTTGTTTTGAGTGTAAAATGCACTCATATTTATAGTTGAAAGATTCCATACGTTGAGAGTATGAAAGGGTGTCAAAACAGTCTATTTCGAACGATCAAAACGCTTGAAAAATGAAACGACATGCCTTTTTGAAGTTTCAGGAAAATGACAGAATTAGTCGACTGAAACATCAGTTAGTCGACTAATAGTTAGTTATTAGTAGACTGACAGTTATCGTCGGTCGACTGATCTGTTAGTCGAGCCGTTTGAAATTCTGAACTTAGTCGACTAGAGAAAAATTAGTCGACTGATAATATCATCAGTAGACTGAAAAACCTTTCAGTCGACTGCTGCTAAAATCTTCTAAAAAACAAACATTCTGTTTGGTCGACTGATAAAAGCATTAGTCGACTGCTGCTAAAATTTCAGAAAACACATGTTCTGTTCAGTCGACTAATAAAACCATTAGTCGACTAATTTGATAAAAATGACTTTTTAGAAAATATGGCGCGAAAGACTTAGTCGACTGGTAAGTCTATTGGTCGACTAATAAACATGAAAATTTAAGAAAAGAGTTTTCGAAAAAGATTTTCATGAGGGGTTCTTTTAGAAAAGATTTTCTAAAGATTTTTAAGGTGAAATGCAACCTAAATATGCACTCTAAGTAAGGCTCTTACAAGAATCTAAGACTTTTAATGATTTAAACATTTGCACACTAGTCTTCAAAGATTCTTCATCGGATTCTTCAATTTCTTCATAGCCTTAGCTGAAATGCAGTTGATTCCACTTGCTCATCATCAAAACCTTGTACTTGAAGTATCATGTATGGCTTCATTGTCGTAACAATTCATGCCCAATATGATGCCATAATTCATCATATCGAGTATGATTGGATTAACGGGTAAATTTCGTTCTTCAATGCTTACTTCTAAATTTGGCAAGTATGACACAAAAAAATTATATCTTGCACGGTTAATCACTTCCAGTGTATAACTCTTTATTTTGGGAGCGAGGCACCCCATTGGTATCCAGTCACTCAGAGTTAAGCCTAGGGTGTGCCTAGTCCTAATCGAGTGAAGATACTACTCAAGGTGGTTCGTGTCGAGTTACTTAATCTCACCTGGTGTAAGGCGTGAATCGGCTTTTTTGAATAGGCGAAAGCTCAGTTGTATCCTATGAACGAAGTTGCATCAATACCTATTGAACAAAGGACTTGATCTAAGTAAGTCAGTTATCACTTAAAAGATAGTGCATTTAATGTGTGTCTTCGAGTCTACCTAGTTCAAGCTAAGTTGACATATCCATTGAGTTAATTTTTCAACAATTTGCAAGCACCAATTTTGCAAATGACAATTTTCTTAAGTTGTCGTAATTTTATGTCATGAATTTAAACAGGTAACACAAAGTTCACATTTTTCTCAATTGGAAATGTGGTGTATGTGCTCATAGTGGTGTGTCTAAAAAATCGAGAATGAGACAATTGCCAAGAATAAAAAAAGGAGAAAGTGGAAGGAAGACGATTTTGTGTGTCATTGCCACATCCTGAATGCACTCTCAGATACCCTGTTCGATCTCTACTCAAAAGTTGATATGACTAAGAAACTATGACAAACACTGGAAAGCAAATATAAGACATATGATGCAAACAATCATAAGTTTTTGGTTAATAAGTACATGTATTTTAAGTTATTTGATGATAAGCCATTGCTACCTCAAGTCCATGAGGTGCAGATCTTGACTCATCATATCAAGTTTGAAGGTATGCACTTTGATGAATAATTCTAGGTGATTGCAATTATTGAAAGTTTGTCTTCATTTTAAAAATATTATAGAAATGAGTTAAATATTATAGAAATGAGTTAAAGCATAAAATTAAGAGTTTACCTTAGAACAACTTTTCACTATCTTCGAATCGAGAAAGAAGTGGTCTGGTGCTAAGAAATATAAAGTGAAAGAGTTTGGTACTACAGTGAACATGGTTGAACGTAAATCAAAGTTTAAACTCGAGTTTAAGAACAAGAATAATAAATCCAAGATTATTGCTAAGAAGAGAGATTCTATTTCATGCTATATTTATGTTAAACCGGGTCATTATATGAAAGAGTGACAACACATGAAATTTTTTTAAGGCAATAAGTCTATTAAACTTGATGACAACCTGGTAGCTGTAGTAATGAGATAATATTTATTGAGTCTTGAAGTACTTGAGAGAAACTCTAGACTATAAGGTATTCTATAAGAGAGAACCCGTGGTACTTCAAAGGTACAACGATACAAACTAGAATTATGATTTCAACGAGTCATTATTCATAAGTAGATGAATATTTACTCTTGGATTTGAAGCAATTGCCTAGGGACCCAAGAAGCAAACTGTGATAACTCATTCTATAATGAAAACAGAGTTAATAACATCAACTTCAGGCACTATGAAATCTGAATGATTGGCAAATCTCTTGATAGAGATACCATTAAGAGATAAACTAGTATCTTCGATAACTATGCATTGCGATAGTCAAACAATTATTTGTAAAGAAGAAAATAATATTTATAAAAGAAAATTTAGACATATTAGTTTAAAACACAATTATGTGAATAATTTACTCAAATAAAGAGTAATCTCGATTGAGTATGCGTAATCTTGTCAAAATTTAGCGGATTTGTTGATAAAGGAACTTTCTCAAGAAAAAGACATCAAGTGGAATGAGGCTAAAGCCTATAAAAAATAATCACTTATGATGAAAACTCAACCACATGATATGAAACAAATCAAGACTAGTACTTCAATGAGAAGAACAAGTCACTCAGTGGGTTGGACACTTATAATTTTTTCATTCTTGATGTCAAGTACTCGAAACCTATATATAGAGATTGAGTTCAAACTGAACTCTTAATGAGATCCATAAGTCTTATGGCTAGTGCGTTTCAAAAAACTGAACTCACCTACGTGAGTACGAAGGTGGAGGTCGCCTTCTATGAGATTTGAACTTTGTTTCTATAATACTAATAAAACTGAGATACAATATAAGACCTTTAATATGCGACTTGTATATACTAGTAAAAACATTATGATCACTTGAAGTGAAAGTATCTATTATGGTGTTTGAAAAGTTAATTAGGATTATCAATTTAAAGCTAACACTATTGGGTTCCATATTGATTATGACTAACACTAATGCGGAGCTTCAAACCCAAGGATATTCGCGAATAGCTTCTTTAGTCTATCCATAATTTTGATCCATATAGGGGATTTTTGTGGTTTTATCTCAAAATTATTGGATTAGAACCTAGGTTTGTCTATTCATTTTCTTACAATACCTAAGCGAGTTTATCACTTCTTTCAAAAGCTTAGTCTTAAATTGAAGAGTTGAAAGAACTTCATATTAAAGTTGTTTTTTTGGGCATGGTGCATTGGCATCATGTCAATTAAATTTTGAACTTTGAACTGTACACCTTGGACTTTGGATTTAGATTTGGCTTTGGAATTGGATTTGGATTTGGATTGGGGTTTCGGTTTGAGTTTAGGTTTCGATTTCAGTTCGGTTTAACTTAGTTTGGTTCAATTTGTTTTGGTTTGGTCATGGTCATTCTTCAACTTTAACTAATCTTTTTGGCTCTTGAGATTGTTTTATTCTCAGGACCTTGACTGACCCTATTTAAGCCCTTGATCAACCCATTTATGAACTTTGTTCAACTGATTTTTACCTTGACCTCATCCATTGGATCATTTGGGTCATCTTTGTCCATGAGTTGTACCTACCCAATGTTCCTCCATGATTCCTTTATTGCTTCAATGTTCCAAAACTGCCTAGTCATGTTACTGTTGACCACAACCTACTTTTTGGTCAATTTTGATCTCAGTAAGGTTTTTTTAAACCCTTTGAGCATAACTTTTTGCCCTTGGTTTCAATTCTTAGCCGTTTGACTAGCCCTGATCCTTTATTGTTTGCTGTTGGGTTGGGGCTTATATATATATACACCGTAACCCTCTTTCATTTTCTCTCTCACTCTTAAAGCTCTCCTCTCCTCTCTATCCCACGAGCTCTCTTCTCTCTCTCACGAGCTCATTTCAAGCTCCGTCTCTCTCTCACTAGTGCTTCCCTCTCTCTAGTGAGGTGTGTAATCTTTGACTTAGTCATAAACCTAGGGTGTGCCTAGTCCTAGTTGAGTC
Organism: Nuphar pumila; assembly: GCF_984573655.1. NCBI lineage: Eukaryota > Viridiplantae > Streptophyta > Magnoliopsida > Nymphaeales > Nymphaeaceae > Nuphar > Nuphar pumila. The sequence continues at coordinate 144,375,786 of NC_143250.1, read as the reverse complement.
AAGAGACTATTTAATGTGGTTCATGTCGAGTTTTTAGGTCTCACTCAATACAAGGGTCGTGCTGACATTCACGAGTAGGCGAAAGCTAAGTTGTATCCTGGAAGTGAAGTTGTATGATAAACATTGATCACTTGAAAGATAACACATCTAATGTGTGCTTTGAGCCTACCTGGTTCAAGCTTAGCTATCCTACCCGCTGAGTTAACTTTTCAACAAAGATTGCATTTTTTTGTTTTCTTTTTCTAAGACTCCATTTCAGTTTTCCTTTCTCGCAACCTTGGTTTCAACCGAGATTTAATTATGTTTACTTGCTCAGTTTTGCCCCAGATTCGAATGGATTTCATCATACTTTTTCAGATTTGGATACATATTTACTTGGACCTGGCAATATGAGGTTGGCTCATGGTCGGACCTGGGTTGGAGCTTTGGATCAATTGCTTTTCTATCTATGGTTATAACATTAGTATGTTTAGTGCAATTGGGATGTCTTCCTACCACATGACGCCAAACCCACCAACTTGTGTATATATAGGGTTCACTTCTATTTTTCATAGTTTAAACCACTAAATACTTGTTTACAATTGTATTTCACTATTTCTTCTAGGAAAAGCTTAACTTCTTATCCATATTGTAAAATTGCCCGTTACATTCAATTGCTAATGTTGAGAGAGAGAGAGAGAGAGAGAGAGAGAGAGAGAGAGATTGAAAAAATGTGTAAATTAAGAGAAAAATTGAACTCCCAGCATCTTACATTTATGCATGGCGACCAGTTCATCTATCCTGTAAGGGTTTTTCACGTATAGCTGCCTCAATTTGTAAGTATTTAAGAGAAATGCCTTCCTTTTAAAGAAATTGCAGATGACTGTACGTGTGCTTTTATGCATTGAAATTATTTATACCCCTCTACTGTAGCTACAAATACGGGGAGGTGCATGTAAAAGTGACGTTCAACCATTTAAAGAAAGAGGAAAATTAAAAGCATCAATTTAGGGAATGTTTGATGGTTTGTCTAGAATTGGACAAAATGAACGTTTTGTTCGTTCCGTAACAACTGTACCAAGTTCAATGTTTGTTTGGAGCGTACTCGGATGCTGTATTCCAAATGTCCATTGTTTGACAACTGGGACAAACATCAGGATCTTGTCGGAGAGCCCGAGCTTCAACGACTGTGGGCTCGGTCCCGTCCGATGCCACACCAGAGCCACCCTGACGACTGACACTGCAACATCGTACCATTGAAGAACACCGTCCTCCGACAGTCTCTGGCGTTCTTCTACAATGGGTTGGTCGGTAGGGCCGATTCTAGCTGGATTCCTGTGGAGTTTGAGCGCTTCTCGTAGGGGTTTTGGAGGGAGAAGATGTAGAGGAGCAGGTTTTCAATGAATGCAGTGGGACCTTGATTGGCGAGGGAGGTGTACTGTGGGAGGGAGCCGCTGAGGTTGTTGAATCGAAGGTCGAGGCTCATGACGATTTGAATGTTCCCAAGGGACTTCAACACAGGTGGAGTGCTTCGACGAGGGCATCGCTGGAGAGGACGAGGTGCGGGAGGATGATGCAATGGCCTTGAGGATGGGGCTAGAGAGGTTGTTCCCGAGAAGGGAGAGGTGGGAGGGAAACCAGTTCTCCACTGCCCTCCCATCGTGCCTAACCCGCTTGAGAGGCTTTCAGAAGCCTAGCCTCTAGCTTCGACACCCAATTCTACATCTCAACCCTGATCGAAAACCCCGCTTCTGCAGCCCCAACTTAAAACCCTTCCCCCTCTGCTCTTCTTCTGACACCAAAACCCTAAAGAGGCATGCCAGGACGACCTGGATCTTAACGGGGGTCCTCTCCATCGTTGACGTTAGATGCCTTCTAGCATCCATTTGACTGTACAGGAGTAGGCACCATGAAGCGGTGGCGGTTGCCCCTTTGCCAACCTCGCTTCCCCCTTCGTCGACTGCCACTGCACAGGAGAGAGAAAGACAAAGAGATGTTTGTTAAAAAAAAGGTGATTTTGAGGCTTTTTGTCCTGCGCGATGCTCGAGATGCGCCCTTAGGGCATATTTGATGACTTGTCTAGGGTTGGATGAAATGAATAAAAAAGATGGAACAAAACAGTGGTTCTGTTTGTTCCGTAACATCTGTTTCAAGTCCAACGTTTGTTTGGACTATACTCAGATGCTATGTTGTTTGATGATGATGTGCGGACAACTTGGACAATCATGGATAATGGGTTGAATTACTTCGATGACCATCGTGAACATCCCAACGGTGAAAAAGGACGAACATCATTTTTGGCGAGAAGAGGATGAACACTGCAGTGATTACTAGCAAGGAGATGACGGGTGTCGGAGGAAATCCTGCAAGTTCGTTGGAGGTTGACGACAGGTGCCCTAGGTTCGGGACGTCATCCGCTTGTGGCGCGAGAAGGAAAATAGAAGACGCTCTATCGCTGGTAACCGAAAATGCGTGTTGCTGCAAGATCGAAACGCCCCCACCACAAGGCCGTCGGCTCGACAACGGTGGTCGCTGTGGTGACGGCGAGCGAGATCGCCGTCGCCAACTAAGGTGATTCCTAGGTCATCTTGTGCCGGAACGGGGCCGCTGTCACCCTTTCTTCTGTCGTCTCCCTTTCCTCCACCAACTGTTGTCGTTTTTTGTGGGCCTGATGATTTGTTCGCTTTGGTGGCATTGCAGTTGGACGAGCTCCTTCGGATCGAAGAGGCTCTACAAAGATTGTCCCCATGTTTGGGTGGAGAGAGAGAGAGACCGTCACCAACTACGGTGATCCCTAGGTTGTTGTGCTGAAAAGGGATTGCTGTCCCCAGTGGGGGGGGGGGGGTTAAACAGGGGTGTAGCAAAAAAAAAAATTGGTGTGATAGTCGGGGGTTCGGGGGCAGCACCCCCCCATTTTTTTTTTGAGATAAAATAAAAAATGGCTATAATTTTTAATAAAAATCTATTTCATATGGACAAATCAAACTATTTGCTGCAGTCAGGGCTGGGCTAGGACTGGACTGGGCTAAAAAAATGGATAAAAATCTATTTCATATGGAATCAGGGTTGGGCTAGGACTGAGCTTTAAAAAAAAAAAATTAACTGTTTCGGAAGGTAAAAAAAAAATAAATCGATATACCGAATCATCTTCATAATCGAGGGTTTAGGTATAGGGTTTAGTTTATAGGTTTTAGGGTTAAAGTTTAGGGTTTAGTAATATATTAAGGGTTTATCGTTTAACATTACGGTTTAGTAAGATATTAAGGGTTTAGGGTTAGGGTTTAGTAAGATATTAAGGGTTTAGGGTTTAGGTTAAGGGCTTAGGGTTAGGGTTTAATAAGATATTAAGGGTCTAGGGTCTAGGGTTATGGTTTAGTAAGATATTAAGGGTTTAGGGTTTAAGGTTTAGGGTTTAGTAATATATTAAGGGTTTATGGTTTAGCATTACGGTTTAGTAAGATATTAAGGGTTTAGGGTTATAGTTTAGGGTTTAAGGTTTAGGATTTAGTAATATATTAAGGGTTTAGGGTTTAGGTTTTAGGGTTAGGTTTTAGGGTTTAGGGTTAGGTTTTAGGGTTTAGGGTTTAGGGTTTAGGGTTAGGGTTTAGGGTTTAGTAAGATATTAAGGGTTTAGGGTTTAAGTTAAGGGTTTAGGGTTAGGGTTTAGTAAGATATTAAGGGTTTAGGTTAAGGGTTTAAGGTTAGGGTTTCAGGTTTTAGGGTTTAGGGTTTAGGGTTTAGGTTTAGGGTATAGGATTTAGGTTTAGGTTTTAGGTTTTAGGGTTAGGGTTTAGGCATTAAGGGTTTTAGGGTTCCTGCTTTAAACGTACAAATCGGTGCTTCAAACGTACAAATCAATGTAGAAATCACACCCTTCATAAGTACATATAGTTGTAACGTTTGGACTTTAACATTAAACATCGTTGTACGATTTAACAAACTTGATTACAAATCTTGGTAGCTTTATAAATCATAAATCTCTACTGCATTAAATGTATAAATCGTTGTTGCTTTAAATGTGTAAATCATAAATCATAAATCGCTACAACGATTTGCCTTTGTTACGAAAATATGTGTCATTCATTTATAAAAGAAATGTCGTTTCACATCCCGCTCGTTGTCAAAAATCGATATGCCTTGTGAGACCTGGATTCCAGTTGTGATGTTTGTGATTTAAGCAATGACGTCTATGTAAGCAACAACGATTTGCCTTTGTATAAAAAATATTAAAATAGTATAATGCAAATCGCGGTTGTAGTAACATACTATCGATTTGCGAGATATTGTTTTGTTTGTTAATATCGATTTGTAAGCTATTATGCTGAATTTCTGTATCGATTTGTAATATATTATGCGATATGTATATCGATTTGTAACATATTATGTGTTTGCTAGTGTCGATTTGTATTATGATATTGAAACATGTGCATGCAACATTTACATTGTTGTACAATTGCGGTGGAGATGTGTGCATTCAAATCGTTGTTCATTTAGCGATTAAAATTGAAATCGCTTCGCAACATCGTAGATGTTATTAAATCATTGTCTCTTAAATCACTATTGTCAACACACATATACGATAAGTCGTTTCTTTTATTGGCACGATAAATAATAACTCGATGCATAGTATAATGTGATGCAACTGACGATCATGACAAATAACATGAAGAATGATGTGCATATAAATTTAATTTTGCATGGTTAGCAGGAAGAAATCCTTTTTCTACATAAGTGCGCGTAGTTTTTATTCTCCTCCTCCTTCCTTTGCTTTTCCTTCTCTTCATCATCCTTCTTCTTCTTCTTCATCTTTAGTTCTTCCTCATCTTTCTTCGTTTGCTTTTCATCTTCAATATCTGATGGATCAGGCTCCGCATAATAAATATCCAACAATTTGTTCCTGTCTTTTTCATTCTCAATGTTTTTTATATAACCCTCATATATATAGGATTGACGGATGATTTTTCCAAGAGTCATCCCCTTAAATGGCGAAAGCTTTCTTGTCTTATGAATTGTTGAATTGTAGTCATTGATAACTTGCACAACACATAAATTAACCACATTGTTGTATGTTACAACCGCTTTCCCAAGTATATATTATTACAAATTATCACATTCGTTACACAATCACCAACATTACAAGCTGTCGTAATATTTGGCTTCATAAATAAATATCGTAGTACGATTTAGCAAAATTAAGTACAAATCGAGGTAACTTCATAATTACACATCGCTACTGCATCAAACATATAAATCGTTGCTGCTTCAAACGTATAAATCATTGTATAAATCACACCCTTCATAAGTATATATCGTTGTAATGTTTTTTCTTTCTAAGTAAACATCATAGTACGATTTAGCAAACTTAAGTACAAATTATGGTAACTTCATAAATCATAAATACACATAACTACTGCTTTAAACGTATAAATTGTTGTTGCATTGAATGTACAAAGCGCTCCTTCAAACGTACAAATCATTGTAGAAATTGAACCCTTCATAAGTATATATCTTTATAAATCATAAATCGCTACTGCATTAAATGTATAAATCGTTGTTGCTTTAAATGTTTAAATCATGAATCATAAATCATAAATCACTACTGCTTCAAACGTATAAATCATTGCTGCATCGAACAAATCACTACTGTATTAAATATATAACTCTTTGTTAATTTTAAACTTACAAATCGTTGTAAAAATTTAGCCTTTATAATTACATATCGTTGCCTTTTATGACTCTTGTTTTAGTATGAAAATATGTGTTATTTAGCATGTATAGTACAACCACTTGTAATATTTAGCATTCGGATTTAAAAATCGATTTGTTTACATAACGAAAACTTACATAAAACTCACCTTCTAGGACACAAGTTTTGCTAATCCGGCAGTGGAGGAGTAACACATAGAAGGCATATGCAGCCGATGGTGGAAACAATGCTTCAACTACGTTCCGACGACAGCAGACGACTGCAAAGGGTGCGTTGTCAAAGGGAGCTCCTGTTACAGTAGATGGTACATCATCAAAAGGTGATTCAGAACATTTAGGGCGACATATTGCGAGAAGCTCCTGTTAAGACAGAGGAGTTTACTCCTTAGGGCAAAAACAATGATGATTGTAACCCTGACAGGAAGACATTTTTGTCCTTTACTTAAAACGTCGTTTTATGGCGCCAATGACAAAAAAGGATACTTAAGTATTTGCAAACTCTAGCAGGAGGACATTTTTGTCCTTAAATCAAAACGTCATTTCATGACGCTAATGGCAGAAAAGGGTACTTAAGTCTTTGCAAATGCACCAGACTTCGATGCTAAGTGATGCAAACACACACGGGGAAACAAGCCCCACGTGCTTACATACATGGCGCTCATTCTAACACGCACCTGTGTGTTGGGGGGGGGGGGGGGGGGCATATAACCTGCTTCGCCATACTTGGCTTAGATGGTGGTACCACTGAGCTAGCTGGCTTGACTTGCCAAGGATGAAAAGACTGATGGCACCCCCAGTCGCAAAGGGTGTGTTTGATTGCATCATCTTAGATCCGAGGGTCTGATCTGGCATGCGGTTAAACCCTCGGTTACGAGATCCTCAAAAGTTTCCAAAATACATGAAGGATTCGAACCTCCACGCTCTTTATCTCTCTCTCTCTCCTTCCTTGGGATCATACTAATCATTGTTTTCTGAGTGTAAGTCGGGATTACAACCTTACTAAAAAGTCATCCCAATGTAAGGTAAGTCGGAGAAACAATAAGTTCCATTTGTCTACATATAGTGCAGCCGCAGAGCATACATGCATAGATATAAACATGAATTGGAAAAAACAGTGGATCAGCTACATCACCTGCTATTAAATGTAACAAACTGGTTCTAAGAGCTTAATCTCATCTCCATGCTGAGGTTACAACTAGGCTCTTCTCTTCCCACCCAAAGTACAGGGCACCACTGTCTTCCTTCAGCTTGTATCTATCACAGTATGACCTATGTAGAAGCGCTCTGATTGTGCCATTCACGTATGTGCTCAGTGGGCAAGCTTCAAATCCTGCCATCATCATCCGCACCCTCCACTTTCCTGCAACTTCATACCTCTCTATCCTTTCTTCTCCTTCGCATGCCACTATGTTAACTATATCGGGTGCAAGGCACTGTCTCTCGACATTCATCCTGTCAGGGGTGTCCCTCGGCATCGTTACATCTAGAGACTCGAAGACAGCAGAGTAGTACTCGTATACCTCATGGAACCGAGCCAAGAATGGTGCCGTGTTTGTGTTTACATCCTGTTCCACCACAGTAACAAGTTTTGGACCGAGGCTCTTCACCATGCGGAGAAGACGGTCACGCTGGTTCACTGTGGAGACACTCTCATCTGGCATATGATGGAGCTGAAATGCAAAGTTGACGACCAATGCCTCCCCTGTTCGGAGATCAAGCATATCCGGAGTAACATCACATGTTTTCGCAGGAATTGATCTGAATTCGAATGGCACGCCAACTGCCTTTGCCAGAATTTCGAGTGTTTGGCTAATGATTCTCAAGCCGCCACCTGCACGTTGTACCGACTCAGGATCATCCACACCTGTGATTCTCACACGGGTCGGCTTACTGCTCTGCCTAGTAGAGAGTGCATGAATCAGAGTTATGTACTGGCTTCCTTGATTTATGTCGAAATCGATTATATGAACACAATTTTCATCTTTGAATGATTCAGCAATCGCACCGTTCGCTGCCATGAAGCCAAATTTAAAACATGGGCAGATGTCAAAAAGTATTTGCATGGCAGAGAGACGGTCAGAAGAAGGTGGTTCTTTGCATTTGAGAGCCTTATAAAGGCCATGTCCAGAAGAGGCCAGGCGAGCAGCAAGGCCTTCCACCATGTAAGCTGTGATCCTCTGTAAAGGGTCACCTTCAATTGAGACCATCTGCCTGAGATCGTTGATCATGGTAGATGCTTCTTCCAGTCTACCTTCGGATGTTGCCAATGCACACTCAAAGAGCAACTGTTTCGGGCTTCTCACTGTTTCGTGTGGATGTCTGAGAGAACTTGTGATTGGAGCAGTAGATGTTTCTATTGTGCTGCTGAGGTTTGAATCTGAAGACGATTCTTTTGGGGAGTTTGACAAGAGATTCTCGATTGATCCGGCCCATTCTCCATCAACACAAATGTTCCGACATTCATCAAACTCGCCGACATCACTATCATCTAATAATTCTCTTTCAAGTTCTTCAAGTTTCTTTCTAATTTCACCTGCACTGTGATCTTCCAAACTTGTATCTAGTATATGACTGGTCTCTGGACTGGAACAATTCTGAAGGCATCTTTTTATAGCCATATCTGAGAAACCATATGAGTCTTGAGTAGCAACAGCAGAATCAGAACTAGCAAATGTCTGATATGCAGCAGAGCTTTGAGACTGAAATATCATTCCATTCATGTCAGCATTATTGGAATTATGGAAGTTGGGTTGTATGGAGAACTCTCCTATGGCAGGAGTGGAAAAGAACTGCTCACTATAGATATCATGACGTTGAGGCTCAGGTCCTCCATAGATGAACTTTCTCTTGTCTGGAACATTAAGGTAAGAAAATGTTGCCATTTTATGTTAGTAGAGGATGGGTTGACTATGCAACTGGGCAGGAAGTTTAGCAAGACTCCTAAAAGGCATGATGCCTTTCACAATATTGTAACAGGAGCTCTTCCTTCAACCTTCACTTTTCAAAGACAAGAAACAGTTCCATGGACGACGAGATAAAGAAGGATGTCTATGGGAGTTGATAAGTCATTCAAGCCACCAGAAACCTGAAAGAGGACAAGATAGCTGATGAGAAACTAGTTAAAGACATCACAAAGATAGACACGTTGGTATTTCTAGGCGATTTTCCCTACAAGAAGATACGCCACAATATCGTTATTGATATATTCTTGAGGTGTGCTCAGCCTACTTATTTTGCCAAGAATTAATGCATGAATAGATAATGGTAGCAGATGCTAATAAGCTTTAGAAATTCGATCTTCGTGCCCTATAAGCATGTAATAATTAGGATATGAGAATGGGAAATTAGCACGTCCTTGTGTCTAATCCCTCAGAATTAATGTGCCCTGGAGTAGTAAATTATGATTAAAGGAGTTTCTTTGCACACCAGTCATTTCATAGTGCACAAACATTGGAGATCTGTGACAATCCTCCAGAGCAACTTACTTTCATTTGCTAACCCAACTTACAGTAGGCAGTGAACCAAACTCATGCAGGTGGATTTAGTTTGAGACATCCTGACGAATATTCTTGTTTCCACAATGAGCTCCAGTACATCCCTTCTCCTTCCAATCACTGACATCACTTAAGCCGCAGAATGGCATGGAGTCATATACGTTAGCTACGAGATGTTTCTTGGCAGTATCCTCCACCATACACCCCACAAGGCGCCATGACTCATGAAATGGTCATGCAAATGACCCCAAAAAAATTGATATAAGACCATCATCGAGATAATATTGTTATGTAAACTAAGACAATTCATATTCTCCTTTTGATATCCAATCATTAACATAAAAAAGTTCCACGCTGAAAGCAAAAAAGTCCACAATCTTGGTAACTTTGTTTGTAGAAAGAAAAACAGAGAAATTATGCTATAAATAAGGTCATGCAGTCAGCAAACAGCAAAATACACAGATTATACAAATTTGCAAAGAATCAAAATTCTTGTACCCATAAAGCATCTATGAATTACAAGAAAATGGTACCTTGAATTTGCACCAGTCCACCCTTGATCAACCGCAATCTGATGAGGAAACAATAAAAAGAAACTATGATAAGATCATCAACTAAGGATTTCCACTACAATCCTACCAAAGAGAGAAAAAAAAAGTTAGTCAGTTGAAGAAACCCATCAAATGTCACCAAGAGAGGAAATTTCCAAGTTTGACTATTGTATTTTTCAGGCAATGGATAAAAAAGGAACTGCATAACAGAACAGAGAGACCCCAACAGAGGGGCTCATTAGAGGAAAGGTAAAAATCCCACTTTTACCATAAATTTCTTCATACAACAAGAAGGAGAGGCAACAAAATACAGAGACCCCTCAAATGGGTTTCTTCCAATGGAAAAGAAAGGTCAAGCAAGAATTTACCATGGATTTCTGAACATGTGAGCTTGAAAACAAAAAGCAAATTGAAGCAGAGGACAAGTTTGATGGCGTTTATGTATAAAATAAGCAAAGTGGTATTGAACAGTTTGTTGAAAAGCAGGCAAGCATAGAGGCTAGAGCCACGCTAAAGGAAATTAAGAAAGCAGTAAAAAAAGAAACAAAGAAACAAAGAAACCCAAAAGTCCACATACAGAGCATAGACCAAAGGGCTAAAGGCGATGCCTTTTCTGAGTATTTTGATGGAGGACTAGATGCATTTTCGTCAGATAGAAAGAGACCCAGCAATAATAAGGGAGGAAGCATTTTTTCTTCACTTGGGGCATGAAGGGAGGGCCCCAGAAAAACCTCATTTGCAGAATGAAGACAAGCCATGGAAAGCATGAAGCAATCCCGAGCTCTCATCTTCCTTTTTGGAATTCAAAGTAGCCAAGTAGGTGCTCAGAAAGGCAACCAGCAGGACCACCCACAGAAATCAAAAGGATTGTGGTGGTTTGGACTAGACTTTAGACTTTTAGAGAGAGAAACTCACCTCCCACCACCGATCTTTTTTACCGCCCTAGCGATTCTCTCTCTCTCTCTCTCTGTCTATAGAGAGAGAAACTCACCCACCACCACCCATCTACTTTTACCACCCTAGTCTTTCTCTCTCTCTATCCACGTAGCGATTACGTAAGAAGGGGCAGGTTGGCTTGCCCACCTACGATTGTTGTCAGTTTCTTTTCCAACCAAACGCCGAACATGGGATAAAAAAAAGAAAATCACATTTAAAGAAAAAGGTTATTGCTGCTTATTTGCCATGTGTAACAAAAACTTCATATTTACAAGAAATCTCTGACTTATTTCATTAATACCATAACTGCCCTTGGCCGTACACGCACGCTTCAGCAGTCTGTGTATTTGTCTTGACCAATTATTACACGGTAGAAATATGGTCCCTTTCCCTTCTGCCAGAAAATGGGTTTCAGGGATAAAATGGTGTGTGTGGGTTTTCCCATCGTCAATGAGATTTTAGTGGTGGTCAATCACATAAAATGCATAGTCACAAATCTGAACGATATTTTGAATTTATCTAAGGATTTTTTTTTCAAAGGCAAGCTAGGGTTAGGCAGACCCTGTCAGATATCTCTTAAGCCCAAGGCAAGCTTGTCACAGCACCCCGTTTACCACATGGGATACCAAAGAATTTTTCTTTGAGGAAAAATCCTGAGAATGAAACTTGTGATTATGAGTATGCTTGGAAGTAAAAAAAAATTTCATAAGAAAAAAAATTTGCTTTGATATGATGATTTTTCTAAATTAATTTTTTTTATTTGTTTGGGTAGTATAAAAAAAATAAAATGAAAAATCTTAAAAAAAATAAGAGAAAGGGTGGTGGTGGAGCTTCTCCAATGCGATTTTCAGGAGGTGGGTGATAGTGGGTAGTGGTGGTGATGGTGAAAAAACATCTTGATGTGGAATTGGTGGAGCTTCTCCGACACTATTTTTTAGAAGGTGGGTGATGAATGGTAGGGAAGGCTGTTTTCCGGAAGATGGGTGACGGTGGTGGGGGTTGAGATGGATGGTGGTGAAAAATTTTAGTGGGAGTGATAATGAAGCTGTTTTGGTGAAGTTTTTGGGAGGTGGATTGTACGTGATAGTGGTGAGATAGATGGTGGAAAATCATTATAGAGAGGGCAGTTTTTCAGGTAGTAGTTGGTTGAGATGGATGTTAGTGGAGAGTGTAAATCACTATTTTCTTTTGGTAGAAAACATTCTTTCACCTTCTTTTTGAAAGAATTATAAAAAAGTATATTCTTTAGAAAAAACTCTTTGAGAAAAAGTTTTTAGCTTTTGAAAGGGTAAAAAACCCGTAGGAGTTTCTCACCTTGTATCATTTTTTCTTATATCTTTCTCACTTTCAAGCGTACCCTATATTGTTTGTGCTCCTCTTGGAAACGTGGCTGCTAGATCTTAAAACTCAAATAGCCCAATTTGCTTCACAAGTTTGAATGAATCTTTTAACGGGTCGATACTAAGTAAGACACGAGCTGCTTGGTTCGTTTATCAACCCTAGGCAAAAGCTTAATTTATATTATATTTTTAATAAAAAAGTTTCGTTAAAGTGGTTAACTATTATTGAGATTTGAACATGAAGCCCTTTTTAGTAAAAAAACTGACATGCCCTTGTTTTAAATGACTAAAAACTGTGTTAAAAGAGACTTGATGTGAGATAACTGGAACAATAGAGTAGCAAAATCTATGGGGGCGTCTGATTGCCATCGATAGCTGGACCACATGTGACTCCAAATCAAATTTGAGTTTGAGTTGGGGTCGTATGATCAGAATCACAAAAGGGCCTTTGTCATTCTGACTTTATGTAAATTAGAGAACGACAAATGAGATTCCACCACTCATTTTCTGATGTTTGTTTAGCCTATGCCAATGAAATTTATTTTCTCATTTGCATGAGAATTTCATTCTCACGAGATGATACCAAAACATGAATCATGATCTCGCAAACAAGATCAACAAATTCCCGCTGAAACGCTAATCTCTGAAGTGATGGGGACAATGGATAAGTCCAACTAGACAAGCTCCAAGCCATTTTGGGAAGTGCAAGGAAGTAAACGTTCAGGTTTGGGTTGGATATCCAACTGAAACTGGGTCTGCTTAATTGGTACTAGTAGAATTCGGTAAGCAAAACCAGAACGGTAATCAGAGCTCAGATTTGGTTGTAAGATTTTCACAACTCAGCTCAAATCCAATTCTAAGTCTGGCTAAAATTCCAAACCTGGTTATATGTATAAGTCTGATATATTAGGGCATATACTCTAATCAGATTAGGGTTCCGTACAATATCTATGCATCAGAGTCCTAACCCGACTCCAAATTTATTATTCTGACCCTGATCTGACCAGTTTACATCCTTGGAAGTGGACATCTGTGAGAGAGAGAGAGAGAGAGAGAGGGGTTGGCATTGGTGTCGGGCGACATATTTCAAGATCATCATCAAGTTCTGCCCCATTAAGAGATAAAGATGCCTTTTATTAGTATTCCGTTCTTGTACATATCGGTAAGAATCCATTACCACTATTATTTAGGGATGGCAGTGGACTGGGTCAGGGGCTTGGGACAAGGTCTCCATCCCTGCCCCATCTCAAAATCTGAACCTCCATCCTTGCATGGGTTTGGATTTTAACCTTCATCCATGCCTCCATCCCTGGTCCAAACGGGGCTAGGTAGGGTGGGGCTCCATTTTTCCTCAGTCCTTTGCCATCCCTAAAGAAGGATTGAGGATGGGGCGGGCGGGGATTGGGACGGAGATGGGCTGGGGCAGGAGAAAGCGTAAGTCCATCCCCGCACGAGTTTTGAATTTAACCTTCATCCCCGCCTCCATCCTCGGTCCAAACAAGACAAGGCGAGACCCCATTCCCCCCGGTCCACTGCCATCCCTATTTTTTTTTTGTGCTGTAACAGTGGCTTTCAAATATAAAGCTTTAAATTTTAATTTTTATTAACAATAGGGGGGAGAGAGATACATTCAAGAAAAGAAAGAAAAAAGGAAAAAAAACCCATACTAACAGAAGAAAAAAAGGAAAGGCACATGTGAGCTTATTCTAGTGAGGGTGATAATCATATTTTCCATGACAAATAATTATTTATTGCCTTCATTAATTATTAAATTATATATATGCACTAAATTTACTAAAGATATATTTTGATAGTGAAGGGCAACGATAAATATAGTTGGATATATAATGCCCAAGACTCCCGAACTTGTAACTTTTTAGAAAAAAATTAAAGTTTTTGCACTCAATCCTTTTTCATAGTTTAAAATGGCAGTTCAACGACAAAATAGTGTTGGAAATAACAAGTCAACAAACTTTGAGTGCATTAGAGGTGGTGTAAGTTTTTATGAAATAGATTTTTAAAGATATATTTTTGATAAAATATTTTGCAGAACCAGATTCAATAATCTTGATTCACTTGTGCAACAAGTGAACACGATTTGTAGCACTCGATTTGTGTGAGAGCTCATTTTTTTTTTGTAATGTGATTTCGCAAAACAACGTTTTGCAGTCTCGTTATACTCTAACTCAGTCTAGTGCAAGACACGACTTGCGTGACGTGAAAACTTCACGTAAACAACATCTTGTTCTCACAAAATCGATCTACATTATGTGGTTAACACACTTTATGAAAATCACGCAGATCAGCGTATTTGCAAATCACGTTCTTTCCTAATTTATTTAGTTAACGTAGATCGTACCATCCAGTTCTACGGCTCTGAAAACTTAGCTATGCTGCATTTTATACAAAAAAATTAAACAAACAAGAATCGAATATTATGATAAGAAAAATCAACAAAACTAATTTTTACGATGCATATGCTCTACTCTAGTATGCTGAAACGACAATATAAAAATTAGATTATTATATATGAAATAATGATGCTGAAAATAAACTATAATGTATATACTAAATCTAAACTACTTACAAATCTAATAAAGAGATGGGAGAGAAGAAGCAAACCTCACAGCTGATTTCGATGGAGGGGTTGAGAAGAAGAAGCGATCACTCCCGTGGTTGAATGTGTACTCCGACGCTGAGGTACGAAGCACCGGTGATAGCATAGATTAGAAGAACGACAAAATAAGGATTGAAGAAAGGAAGAATAGAGAGAGAACAAGTGATTGAACGAAGCTCAAGAGGAAACAATGAATATGAGAGGGAGAAAAGCGCTCATGCATTTTTTCCAAAGGGAGAACACCCAACTCTTCTTTAAAATTATTATTTATACTAAAAATCTGGGGCAAAACATGATTTTTCTAAAAGAAACCAACTAAGTTTTAAAAATTCTAAAACGCTCCACTTCTAAAAACATGTTTTCAGAAGTGTGCACTCCTAAACAATTTAAAACACCAATTAAAAACTCTTAAAATAGTTAAAAAAAAACACTGTAAACATACAAGGAAGGTTTGAAATGTGCATTTTTTTCTTTATTTTAATTTTAAAGCAATTTCTCAAACAACGTTGGCAAGAATAAGTTTTTGATGCATTTTTTTATAGATCATGCATTATATATATATATATATATATATATATATACACACACACACACACACACACACACACACACACACACACACACTGCATGATTTATGCATGATCAAAGTCTCTCATGCTTACCGTTTGCTAGTCCTCGAGCAAACTGACCCTGAATAGTAAAAAGCAAAAGCAAACTAAGCAAAGCAAAAACTCAACTCATATTCATAGAAATCACGGTTGCATTTAGCGTATGCAACAGACCCTTTAAACCCCTAGGTTATTCCGATGGATGAGTAAGGTCTTGAGAGAGTTTGCAGTGATGCTACCCACAAACATCTCTGTCATGTATACATAAATATTCAAATTTAAGAAACATTAAGTAGTTAAGGAATTTGTCCAAAAAAATATTTCATAGGATTACACTTTCAAAACATATTTAGAGTCTTTACAGGCTACCACAGAATAAAACCTTTTCCTTTACTTTTCTCAAAATCATAACCATTTATGCTTTATTCTCAGAAACTCAAATATACACATGTCATTACTTATTTTTTCTCACTTATATGTTTTCTGCATAGGTTTCTACAAAATTATTTCTAAGCAGTGAACTTTATCTTTATGCTCTTGATTTTCTTTGTTTTTCTTTTTTTATTTTCAATTTTCTATACTCCCCACCCCCCCCACCCTCTATTTTTTCGTTGAGCACTATATAAAATTTTCAGGTTTTCGTGACTCATGTAACGAGCTTTGGGTCAGTGACTCCTAGGCCAGACGACTTTAGAGCACCAGATACAAAGTATCCCTCGAACTTAGTTGCTTGAGTCACTAGACCTTCAATTTTTATAGTTTTACATATAACTTGCTTCTTGTTATTTGCAATGACAACATCTCTTAAGCTCTCTATAAAGTTCATGTAATGGGCTTTTGGGCAGATGACTCCCAAACCATATGGCTTTACGGTACCAGGTGTAAACATCCCTCAGGCTCTACTTGATCTAACCAAATATGCCACAAATATAAACTTAGATAAAAAAGTGATTTTCTTCGTTATCCTTTTTGATATAGAAATCAAACACTTCAACTTGTGTCTGAGCTATGTTACTATGAAATACAAAGACATCAAACAACTAAACATATGCTCCTTTTTGCTTTTTGAACTCATATTTTTAATTATGCTCATTTGCTTAATTTTTTTAAAATAAACTATGCATATTCATACTTGTGATTCAATATAAAACTCTAACATGCATCTACCATCATTTCTTTGAAATCTACATAAGTTACCATATTTTTCTAGATTAGTGTCAAAAAATTTTCTTGTGGGTTTTAAAAATTCTCTAAATTGTTAAATTATGTAAAGCATTCATATAAGATTAAACTCATTTCTTAAAAGCCTAACTTCATGAGTTTTTATCAGAATAAATATATGGACAAAACAAAATTTTAGGTGTGCAAACTACACCTTCCCCATGCTTGAATGATGTTGTCATCAATGGTACTCCCACATGCTTAGATGCAAATGAATGAATGCACATTAAGAAACAAACCCATACAAGAGAATGAATAAAAGTCACCTGATCCACACTATGAAAGTTGTTCTGTCACCTGTAACTCATAAACTATATAAAAAAGAATGAAATTTATACATGATCTATCATACATGCTCATGAAGCAAAAATAAGCAAAAACTACTGAATTACTAAAATTACAACAACAATATGAGTTGTCTCTCAAAAAGCACTAAATTTTACGTCTTTAGCCAGACAGATCTCTGGTTACCCTTTATCGTCCATGAGATCAATGGACTGAAGGTCATGCTCAATCGAGAGGTCTCAGGTATATAGTTTTATCTTTTGCCCTGTCTACTACATTTCCTCCAACTCTAGCCTTTTTGACCCTGTGATGACTTTTTTTCTCCTAGGAATGAGCTTAGTCTCCACGTTTGATTGAAAATCATGGTGAATCTCGTGAAGATGATTCTCATATGATGGCGAGCCATAAACCAAATCTATTTATGTAAGAATCTAACTACGGATCATATTTCTTTCATTGAACTTCCTTCACATGGAAGCATTCACATTTTTTATCACTCTCGTGACAATATCAAATATGTTTATCCATAATCGCTTATTGTCAAAAGAAATATCTATCTCCCTAGTATGACAGTTAATACATGCGTTAGCAGTGGCCAAGAATGGTCTGTTGAGAATGATGTGGGTCTGGTGAGTGACATCAGTACCTTTCATATCCAGAACGAGAAAATCAACAAAAAAATAAAAGTTCTTGACCTTGACTAACACATCTTTCAAGATTCCCTGTGGAAGTTTGGTAGACCTGTTTGCTAAATGTAAGATGGTCATGGTGGGTTTTAACTCCTAAATCCCAAAAATATCATAAAGAAAACCCGACAATATGTTCACACTGGCCCCATGATCGAGCAAAGCACGCTCGATGATCATGTTCTCAATCACACAAGAGATGATTGGTGCCCTTGGATTCTTAAGTTTAGGTGGGGATTGGTGTTGAAACACCGAGCTCACCTGTTCAATCATGAAGATATTTTTAGGCAACGATCTTGATTTTCTCTTCTGCATGCAAAGTTCTTTAAGGAACTTTGCATAAGCAGACACTTATTGGATGACGTCGAGCAGAGGGATGTTTATGTGAACATGCTTGAATATCTCAAGCATTTCTTGCGTTCTTGCCTCCTATTTACCAAAATCATTCAATTTTTTTAAGGCCTGAGAAAATGAGGCTCTAGAAATATACGAAGGAGAAGGCACAAGTCGTAGGCCCTAGCTACTTTTCTTGGGATTGGTAGGAGAGATCAACTGGTCAATAAGTCTTTTTTTGGGTTCTTTAGTCTTCTTCTGAATGGGGTGGAGTTCCTTCCCACTTTGAAGGGTCATAATAGAGTTAGTCTGCTCTTGATGAGACTCTGTGATGTGTAGACCATGGTGCATGGATTCCTTGCCCCTCGGGTTGACAACAGACTGACTAAGAAGGCTCTCTTTGTGGCGCCTGCTCAAGGCCTTAGTCAATTATCCCATCTGAGTCTCCAGTTTAACTATTGTCTGTGTGTGGGAGTTGAGTTTGACCTTTATATTTAAAAAGGCCTTGAGGAGCTTCTCCTAAAAGGATTAACTCAATGTAGGTTCTTGATGAGAAGGTAAGCTAAGCTGAGAAGAGGCCTGTGGGAATGTGAGCTTTGGGTAAACTTGTTGGAAGTTACCCGGTCTGGCCTGTGGCTAAGAAGGCATATGGAGAGGGTATTGTGAATTCCTCCATGCAAAGTTGGGGTAGTTTTACCAGTTCAGATTATAGGTTGGGGCATACGGATCATGTACCAGTTTGGTGAAACTTTGGGCAACATTCACCTGCTCCTGAACGAATTCAGGATAGAACGGTGCTGCCGGACAGTAAAAAACATAGTGTGCAGAGCTAGCACATTGCTCACACAATTTACTCACTTGATTTATTGAAGTTGGGTTGGCTAGCAGTTGATCCACTTTTATAGTCAACTGATTCACTTTGATTTGCAATTCTTGGTTGGACCCAACTTCAAAAATCCTTATCTTTTTAGGGCCACTAGGAGCAGATGTGGTCCTATCAAATTTCGAGGATAAGGCATGGTGCATGGACTTTTCACTCAATGTTTCAAATAGGGCCCATGCCTCATCCTCGCTCTTAATCGTGAACATGCCCCCACACGAATAATCAATCATTTGCCTATCTTTCTCAGTCAGATGATCGTAGAAGTACTACACCAATTGTCATCGGGGCACCTGATAGTGAGGGCACTTCCTGAGTAGGTCTTTCAACCTATCCCAAGTCTCGTGAAACCGTTCTCCCTCAATTTAAAGGAAACTAGTTATTGCCTTTTGATATTGGTTCATCTTGCCAATGTGAAAATATTTTTTAAGAAACTTTTTTTGCAACATTTCCCAAGTGGTAATCTGAACCGTATCTAAAGACTTTAGCTAGTGCTTGGCTTTGTCTTTGAGGGAGAACGAGAACAAGATTAACCTCAACGCATCATCTTCAAAATGATTGATCTGCACCATAGAGAAGATCTTGAGGAACTCGTCGAGATGACGGTAGAGGTCCTCATTGCTAAGGCTGTAGAAGGAAGGTAACATCTGTATGACATTGACCGTAATCTCGAATTAGTTCGCTTCTACATCAGGTCCTGCAATGTAGGAGGTGGAGGTATATTTATTAGTAATGAAATACTTTCTCAAGAAATGAGTAATCTGCTAATCCTCAGCCGTGGGACCGGATCTACGGGCTCTCCTAATGATGGACTCGGGGTCCTCTACAGGTAAAACACGCTTGAGATCAAGTGAATGTCGCCCTTTCATACACCTTGGATAGAGACCAAAGTTGCAACCATCATATGGATTGATTTTCTACCTATCTAGCATGCACTCATGATCAAACCAAATCAAACCACGAAGCAGGCAAATAAAAATGAAAAGCAGTAAACACTCAACCACACACTTGCACCCAAACAATTATTTTGCAGGAATCAAACTGTGTGCACGAGACCAATCATGCACAATCACCTTTGAAAGGGGATAGCCTACTAGGTGGGCTGTGCAAGAAAAATAAACTTAGCTTTAGGGATAACAAGCAACATGGGTAAAAAATCTTAAATATAAAAGCAAACTAACAATCCTAATTAATGAGTAAGGAAAATAAACTCGCAATCCTAAATAATTTATAGAAAGGAAACTAAAAGTCCTAAATAAAACACGAACAAACAAGAGGCAATAGACTGAATACTCATTTTTTGATCGTTGTTCCCCGGTAACGGTGCCAAAATTTTGGTGTAAGTTTTTATGAAATAAATTTTTAAAGATATATTTTTAATAAAATGTTTTGTGAAATCCAAATACCAAATAATAAAAATTGGCTCACACTAAGGTGAGATCCGGGTCAAACTCAGGGAATGAAATGAACAACTTTATATTCCACAAATTGCAGTCTTTATTGCCTTAAAATAAAATAAAAATAACTAACTAACTACAATGAGTTACCTTCTTGCAGAGGGCTAAAAAATAATAAACATGCCTTATTACAAACCCAATTAATTTGAAATGACCCTAAAACTAAAAGAAAAGAAAAAAGAGGGTCTTTTTGTTACTTGTGACTAGTCCCTTGATCTACACTGCTTTACTTGAACCCCAGAGCTACTAACATTTGATCTGTAAACTCATGTATTTATTGCTCATTTGATAAGACCTCTCTTTAGGGGCCTTTTAGGGACATTAGGGGGCCTTTTTAAGGGTTTTTTGAGGAGCTTTTGCATGATGCCACTTTCCTATAAACACAAATAGACAAAACACGAAACAAGCAAAAACTATACCTAAATCTAATATTAGTTTTGACAAAAAAAAAACTAACTCTAACAACTTGTAATAAACTAAAGTGTAACAACCTAGTTAACAACTATTATTCTAACTAACTAATAACAAACTTAAAACAACTAGTTACTTGTATTCAAGAAAAATGTTAGATCCAAACTAACTAATTTAACAATCTAACTAGATCTATCTACTTTCAAAACAAACCAAACAAATTCTAACTACAAGAAAATGTTAACTTGCACAAAACTAATAAAAAAAATGAACAACTAAATCTAATTTAACTAAATAATCTAAAGACTAATTTAACAATGTTAATTAACTAATGCTGAATTATTAACCTAACTAAGTAATGAGTAAAAAAAAGAACACGTAAGCCAAACCATACAACAACTAAGCCTGCCATTAAAATCTAAAATAAACTAATTAAACTAAAAACATAAAATTGAACACCCTAATCTAATAATATTCTAAACAATTTTAACTTATGTTAATTACTGGACACAACAACCACTCTAAGTACGCAGGCCGTGAACAACTAACATCAATCATGCTGGGATGCGTGATTGACGGTGGTCCAAAAACAAAACATGCAGAACCAGATTCAATAATCGTGATTCACTTGTGTAATGAGTGAACACGATTTGCAGCACCCGATTTGTGTGAGAACTCCTTTTTTTTTTGTAACGTGCTTTCGCAAAACAACATTTTATGGCATCGTTATACTCTAACTCGGTCTAGTGCAAGACATGGGTTGCATGACATGAAAACTTCACGCAAACAACAATTTGTTCTCACAAAGTTAATCTGTGTTATGTGGTTAACACACTTTATGAAATTATGTGGTTTGCAAATCATGCAGATCAGTGTGTTTGCAGATCACGTTCTTTCCTAATTTATTTAGATAATGTTGATCATACCGTTCAATTCTACGACCCTGAAAATTTAGCTACGCCGCGTTCTATACAAAAAAAATTAAAAAACAAGAACTGAATATTATGATAAGAGAAATCGACAAAACTATTTTTTATGATGCATATGCTCTACTCTAGTATGTTGAAACGATAATATAAAAATCAAATTATTCTATATGAAATAATAATGCTAAAAATAAACTATAATGCATATACTAAATCAAAACTACTTACAAATCTAATAAAGAGATGGGGAAGAAGAAGCAAACCTTGCAGCCGCTTTTGGTGGAGGGGATGAGAAGAAAAAGTGATCACTCCCGTAGTTGAACGTGTACTCTGACGATGAGATAAAAAGCACTGGCGATAACATAGATTAGAAGAGCAACAAAATAAGAATTAAAGAAAGGAAGAAGGGAGGGAGAACCAGTGATTGAATGAAGCTCAAGAGGGAACAACGAAGAGGAGAGGGAGAAAAGAGCACCTGCATTTTCTCTAAAGGGAGGATGCCAGCTCTTTAAAATTATTATTTATACTAAAAATTTAGGACAAAACATGATTTTTCTAAAAGAAACCAACTAGTTTTTAAAAATTCTAAAAACCCCTACTTCTAAAAACATGTTTTCAGAAGTAAAATAGTTAAAACATTGTAACACACGAAGGGAAGGTTTGAAATGTGCTTTTTTTTCTTTATTTTGATTTTAAAGCAATTTCTCGAAAAACATGGACAAGAATGGGGTTTTCATGCATTTTTTTCATTAGTATATATATATATATATATATATATATATATATATATATATATATATATATATATATACTACAAGATTTATGCATGATCAACATGCTAACTTCCCTTTACGTATTGGATTTATATCTTCATAAAAGCATTGAAACCATATAAATTCAAAATGAGGTTTTTAATAATTAAAGTTTACCCAAAATAAAGAATTTCAAAGAAACCCTTATACAAAGTTACAAAATGTCCTCAAGAGCGACACAATAGAGAAAGTGTGAGATCTTGATATCATCACGCCATCACCTGCTGTATTGACCTAATCATCACTTGTACTCCATAAAATGGGCCAGACTTACAAAAATCTAGTAGCCGTATATATATCAAAATTCAAAACAAGACTAACATATGCATTGTTACTTTCTTGATGTGCAATTTAGAATAAGTAAAATGAGCATGATAATCTTATTTCAATATTAACTGTCCTGAAGGTACAAAAAAAAATATAGAAACAACTGAGACTGCTCAGGGGTTTGTTATTCTATGTATTTTGATACCTGAGGCAACTAGTTGAGTCCGCTCCTAAGGGAACAACCAATGACTGAGAGAGAATTCTTTAGAAGCCACTTGTTTAAGGGGATGTATCCAAACTTCTGTAGAAGTCATTGAGATCTACCACCTAGAATAATTTTTGGTAGCTCAATCTCCTAACTTCGATGACTAGAGACACTGAGTCATTACTACTCGAGTTGCATAGTTGTTAATAATTTGTCTATCAAAGTTTTTGTATCATCCCATCATCTCCCTTGACAGAACCAAAGAGACGAATGAGTATGTCAGGTTCTATTTGAACTGATGACCCATTCTACATGCTCTGGTCTTTTAAACCAAATTGAGCATCTTGCCAGTGAAGACAATCATCACTATTTATGTGATTTTTTTAATTATCGTGCATTTTTACACTATGAGGTTACCGTAAACCTCCAGTCCAATCATTGTAGTACTAACATGCCGTACATGTCTAATAGTACCACTACAATGAGAAGGACATTGGTTTCTTAGAAAGAAACCCAAATATTTATTTATAAATTTTAATGTTTTATACTTTAAACCAAAGAATATCCGAGTCATTTCGGATACCAAAGAGAAGGACTGAACGCATGTACCACCTAGGGCTACATAGTCAATGCCTTTCTGTCATGTAGGTTTGAGGCAAAAACTCGATTGCGAATACGCAAACGTCAAATACTTGTTTTATTTTTTCGAGACAACGAATAATACAAGCTTGAAATCTCGCATGTGAAATCCTTTTAAAAATAAAAATTGATGAAGATGCGCAAATTTGCATCTTTAAATGCATGCGTAATCTAAAGTAGACAAGAGTATGTAAAACTGCATACCTTATAAAGTTATATATATGTATATAGAATATATATAGTAAAGCATAATCCTGTGCATATTGCAGCGTGGCAGCAAAGT
This sequence comes from Nuphar pumila, assembly GCF_984573655.1. NCBI lineage: Eukaryota > Viridiplantae > Streptophyta > Magnoliopsida > Nymphaeales > Nymphaeaceae > Nuphar > Nuphar pumila. Next base: position 144,352,150 of record NC_143250.1, on the reverse strand, counting down.
AAATGACATAAAGCAAGGCCTAATGTGTGAAACCATATATCAAGCTAAATAATTTGTGTAAGTGATATACGATGTATGAAACTATACATCAACTATATAAATTGTGTAATCGATGCATGATGTATGAAATTGTACATCAGCTACATAAATTGCGTAAGCGATGCACGATGTACAAAACCATACACCGGCTAAATAAATTGTGTAAGCGATGCACAATATACAAAACTGTATATCGGTTAAATAAATTGCATAAGCGATGTACATCGGCTAAATAAATTGCGTAAACAAGAGCTTATGCACATTACAGAGTGGCGACAAAGTAAATGATATATTTTAAATGGACAAAAATATACAAAACTGCGTCCTTGAGTCAAAAGCACACATATATACCTATAAGTTAGAAGTATTTTGTCATTTGTTCTCGTATGCAACTTTTTCCTACCTTAGAGATGGTCTAACTCACTAACAATTCCAAGCATTGCTTCTTAAAGGCTCGTGCCTTGGTAAATGTGTCTTGTGCCAAAGTGGTACGCTGCAATTGATTGCACTATGTTAAGTTCTTAGATTTTGACGAAAGCGGCGATGATTGCATCACAACGATCAAACTTGAACTCAATTCGAAAAGACCGGATCGAGCCGGGCTTGGAGAAACCGAGTCAACACTCGATGCACCTGAGCCAAATCGAGGGAGCAGGACTGAATCAAGATAACTCGATATGGCTTGAATTGGAATAGCAACAAAAGTAGCTTCTGTTGCTCGGATATGGGACGGGTGGTGGGCTCAGTGGTCAGGCCAAGCCGGGCTTGGTCCCAACCTTGTGACATTGCTTGGTACTTCAACAAGGGGAAAGACTGAGAAGGGGGGGGGGGGGGATGATTGACAACCCCACTAGCCTAATAGGAGCAGCTAGCATATGCTACCCTATGTGTGGCTGACTACTAATGTAGGTTGTGGCCAGCCCACAGCCTAACCAGGATACAACCAAGCCAGGCTTGGTTCCTGTGCAAGCGAGGAAGGAGGGTAGGTGCGGTAGGGAAAAAGGGGCGACAGGGGAGTAGCCTCAGCCACCCCGTGTCGGTTGTCCCAACATAGCAGCAGTAGTAGCTTATGGCTGCTGCTAGAAACGAGAAGGAAGAAGGTGCTGGGCACCCTCTTTCCTGGCGAGCCAGAAAGGATGTAGGAGAGGGTGCTTGACAACCTCTATCCTAGCTGGGTTGCCGACGATAGAAAAACAATAAGGGGGTGGGATGCGGCTTCAGCCGCCCCACTTGGTCGGCAGAAGAATAAAAGATCAAAGGGGATGGTGCCGAGCACCCTCCTCCTTGGCGAACAAGAGCCATAAGTAGTGGTGGCTCTGGTCTGCCGGCGACAAATAGGGAATAGAGGAGAAAAGAGGGTGCTCGGCACCCTCCCTTCTGGTAAGCCAGAGCCACTAGTAGTGGTGGCTCTATCACAGGCATCTAGCAGCACCAGGGTGCTACTGTCGGTGTCCACGATGGTGGAATGCGGTAGTCATCTTGCAACACAAGCTGAGAGTCCGGGTCGCTTCCATGAACCGCAAGAGGCAAGAGAGAGAGAGAGAGAGAGAGAGAGAGAGAGAGAGAGAGAGAGAGAGAGAGAGAGAGAGAGAGAGAGAGAGAGTTGGGTGGTGTCCGGAGGTGAGCCGACGACCCAGCAGGCAGACCGGCTTGGTGGTGCTAGCCAGCAAAACAAAACCGAGAGGGGGGCTAGCAGAGGAGGCCCGGTGAAGGTGACGGTCTCGACAAAGGGAAACCGAGAGGGAGATATACGACATAGGGAGAGGAACAAAGATAGAGAGGAGAGGATCGTACTTGCTTTGGTGAGGAGAAGAGGAAGACGATGGTCGGGTGAGTTGGCATGGTTCAGGGAAAGAGTTAGGGAGAGAGAAACAGGGCATTGGAGGGTTCCATTGTGCCTCCAGCGAGGGAGAGAGACAATGTCGGGGACGGGTGCACCGTTGAGAAGAAGAAGGCGATGAGGGGGAAAGAGGGAAATAGAGAGGTAGGAGGCATCGAGGGAAAGCTCAGAGGTAAGGGGGCTTCGGCATGCCTTTGGCAAGGGAGGGTCGGGGCTCAGGTGAGCATGTCAGGGTCCGATGTGGTTCAGGGAGACGTCGGGGGCTCGGGGTCAAGGTCTCCAGCAAGGGGTGTTTTCGGGAAGGGGTTTATGGTTTCATAAAAAGAAACCCCCCCGTGTGGGGGTTTAAATAGATCACGTGGGACGTGGTTGCGACCCAGATCTGGTCGAATCTAACTTGGATCCAAAATATATATATATTTTAAAAGACACAGGTCTTTCATATATGACAAAATAACATATAAGTAGTTTATGGTGCAATGGTGTGCCTTAATCTTGATGTTCTTTTCAGTTTTAAGACAAATAAAAGAGAAGCAGATGTGGACTCACACGGAGCCATTAAAGCCTAGTGGGTTTGGTGATTTATCAAGTTGACTTGGGTGGGATCCGACCCACAATCCAATTGTGTCTAATTTTTGAAGCGTATAAATGAGAGACGAATTGGTCACTTTCAAATGAATCAAGAGCATTTCAAACATATTTTGCAGAATTAAGGGGGCAAACGGGTTGGGTACATTCTGGATCAAGGAAGATCCAAATCCAAATCCAAAATTTGTGCCACAGATCCATTCTCAGATCAGAATCTGGACTAGATCATCTAATGCAGCAATGTTGAATCTAGATCCAGATTTGTCATGATCTAACAAGAACAGGTCAAAACAATGATTTCTTCTGAATATTTAAAAAAAGAAAAAAATAGCTTGGATTTGATCTGGTTCAAATTTGGATAAAAAAAGAAAATACTGATCCAAATCTATATCCAAAAAAGGTTCAATCACGTGAGTCCCTATCTGATCTGAATTTACATTCAGATCTCACTAGCTCAAGATCTAAATCCTAGAATAATGTGCCAGATCTGGATCATAAACTAATTCTGATCCATTTTCACCCTTCATATCATATTTAGATATGTTTAATCAGATCAATTTTAGATTCATGTTGGATTCATATTATCATTTTAAGTCTGGTCCATAGTTGATCCGAATTAAAATCTAACCCGAATGCATTTTTTACATATAAATAACATCTTTTCTTTTATTCTTTTTCAAATCCAGTATTACCACATACATTTCAGATTCAATCTAACATCTTCGGATCTTATTTATACTTTGAATTTGGATTCAGATCTGGCATAATTTAGTCCTAATTTGACCCTTTTGCACCCTTAATCAAAAGATAATCATGTTCATGCTTTTGTGTCCATCCTAGGTTTTAGGTTTAGGAGTACACTGAATGTGATAGACTTTGGCTTACCTCTTGACTACATAGTATAAGGCTACCTAGAAGGATTTTTCTATTTCTCCTCCCTAGGTTGAGACCTTTTATTTTTAGAGTATGAAAACTCTAGTCTCCTATTTAGAAAATGAGTCACAATTGTCATCAACCTCCAACCACACTTTATTAATTGATAATGTCATCCCTCTTTAAGTAATATTTTTAATTAAAATAAAACTTTAAAAGTTATAAAGATTTTAAGAATACAAAAAATAAAATTTAACAAAAATAAAAATTATAAAAATATCCTAAAAGCAAGATTTACAAAAAACTTAGTTGAAAAAACATAAATTTGAATCAATATATGCATATTTACTAGTATATTAATTGAGACCACGTTGAAAGACATACTAGAAGTTTGACCTTAATATAATGCACCCATGTTAGCGATCATTATGAGCATCAAAACAATTTTGCTTACTCAATACATACACATATACCAATATATGACACATTGATTGTTTGAGACAAAAGTTCACTCAACCAATCTTATCTCTAAGGCTACTAACGAGTGTGATTATCAATTATTGTTTCTTAATAGGGCTACCTCCCTCCCTCCGCATAACAAATTACCTAACTGGTAGAGAGATAATGATGAGTTTATTGCAAGAATGTGTGTTGTATGCTTTGTAGTTTTCTGTTGAGTTCTTGAGCCTGGCACCTTTAGTAGATCAATCTCTTGAAAGCCTTATCTTTGGTCATACATGACACATCAAAGGTACTATTTTCAAAGTTCTAAAGTCAAAGTTTTTTTTTATATCCAAATTCACATAACTTATACAAGTTTTAAAATGAGCTCATCACCAAGATAAGATCTTTTATAAGTCATAGTTGCATATAATATAAAAATAATAGTTTATGAACATCATCGAGACCATATTTGAATATCAACAACAACAACAACAACAACTACGCCTTCATCCCAAAACAATTGGGGTCAGCGATATGAACCAAAAAACAAATTCATTTTGGGTCTTCCACATGAATCCTTTTCCTCCAATCATTTCTATCCAACGCCATGTCCTCGGTGAGGTTCAAAGCATTCATATCCTTTCCTATCATCTCCATCCAAGTCTTCCTAGGCCTACCCCGACCTCTTTTAACTAATATATTTTCCCATTTCTCCAACCTTCTAACTGGAGCATCATTAGGCCTTCGCCGAATATGTCCAAACCACCGTAAACGATTCTCTCGCATCTTATTTTCAATGGGTGCAACACCTACCTTCTTACGTATCTCTTCGTTCTGAATCTTATCTTTTATTGTATTTCCACACATCCATCTAAGCATCCGCATCTCAGCTACACTCATTTTTTGAATATGATGTCTCTTGGCAGCCCAACATTCCGTACCATATAGTAAAGCGGGTCTAATAGTCATCCTATAAAACTTTCCCTTCAACCGCAATGGCATTCTACGATCGCACAGCACTCCAGTAGCACTTTTCCATTTCATCCACCCAACCTTTATCCTATGATTTACATCTCCATCAATTTCTCCATACTTTTGAATGATGGATCCCAAATATTTGAAATAATCATTCACCGGTATATCTTGCTCACCAAGCTTCACTACACTCCCATCACTACTTCGTTGCTTACTAAACCGACATTCCATATATTCAGTCTTACTCTTACTCAACTTAAAACCTCTAGCTTCCAATGTCTGTCTCCATAATTCTAACTTAGCATTAACCCCAGCTCTAGACTCATCAATCAAAACAATATCATCAGCAAACAACATACACCACGGTACATTTTCTTGAATTGATCTCGTAAGCTCATCCATCACTATCGCAAATAGGAAAGGGCTTAAAGCAGATCCTTGATGTAACCCAACCGTTATTGGGAAATTGGTTGTCACCCCTCCACAAGTGCGGACATTGGTTACTACTCCTTCATACATATCTTTAATTATACTAATGTACTTGAGAGAAACACCTTTCTTCATCATTGTCCACCAGAGAACGTCCCTAGGTACTCTATCGTATGCCTTCTCTAAATCAATAAAAACCATATGCAAATCTTTGTTCCTCTCTCTATATCTTTCAATAAGTTGTCTAAGAAGATGTATAGCTTCCATAGTTGATCTTCCAGGCATAAAACCAAATTGATTCTCCGATATCATGACAACCTTCCTCAACCTAGACTCAATCACCCTCTCCCAAAGTTTCATAGTATGACTCATGAGTTTTATACCACGATAGTTTGTGCAATCTTGTATATCACCCTTATTCTTATATAAAGGCACCAAAGTACTCTTCCTCCACTCATTAGGCATCTTATTTGTTCGCCAAATCAAGTTAAAAAGATTTGTCAACCATTCTAAACCTTTTTCTCCCAAGCATTTCCAAGCCTCGATAGGTATACCATCTGGGCCAACTGCCCTTCTTGATTTCATTTTCTTCAAAGCCTCTGCAATTTCTTTCTTTTGAATCTTGCGCATGAAGTCACGATTTATCTCATGAAAAGGAATGGAGAAGTCTCCAAGATCTTGAGCATGACTATCATTAAATAGCTTATCAAAATAATCTTTTCATCTCTCCTTAATCTCCTCATCTTTGACTAAAACCCTTTGCGTTTCATCTTTGATACATCTAACCATACCCAAATCCTTCGATTTCCTATCTCTCATCTTTGCAAGCCTATAAATATCCTTCTCGCCTTCTTTGGTATCCAACTTGTCATAAACCTCCTTATATACCTTAGCCCTCGCGTTTCGAACAACTTTTTTAGCTTCCTTCTTTGCTATCATATACTTCTCCAAATTCTCATTATCACGACTCTTACTTAGATTTCTATAACACTCTCTTTTAACCTTAATAGCTAATTTGACATCCTCGTTCCACCATGATGTATCCTTACCTAGTGGTGCACCGCCTTTAGACTCACCCAATACCTCCTTAGCTACTTTTCTCATACCACCCGCTATCTTATTCCACATTGATTCTGAATCCTCCTCGAGACACCAATCAACTTCCTTAACTACCTGCTCTACAAACATACCTTGTTTAGCTCCTTTTAGTGCCCACCACTTAATTCTAGGATCTATCCTATGTCTATCCCTTTTGCGGCATTGTCTAATTCTAAGATCTAAAATTAAGACTCTATGTTGTGTAGCTACACTTTCTCCTGGTATAACCTTACAATCGATGCAACAACCCCTATCTCTCTTTCTAAGTAGGAAAAAATCTATCTGACTCGTATTAACCCCACTTTTAAATGTTACTAGGTGAGACTCCCTCTTCCTAAACCAAGTGTTTGCTAAGATCATATCATAGGACAAACAAAAATCTAAAATCCTTTCTCCACTTTCATTTCTTTCTCCTATACCATAGCCTCCATGGATATTCTCAAATCCATCCCTACTAATGCCTACATGTCCATTAAGGTCACCGCCGATGAAAAGCTTTTCTCCATAAGATGTCTCTTGTACTACTCCATCTAAATCTTCCCAAAATTGATGCTTAATGGAATCATCTAAACCTACTTGAGGTGCATAAACACTAATAATATTACTAATATCCGTACCTAATACTAATTTAATAAGTAAAATTCTATCACCCTTCCTACGGACCTCAACTACATTATCTATAAACTGACGACTCATAACAATCCCTACTCCATTCCTATTCCTATTTATTCCTGTATACCAAATCTTATATCCCCAAGGTTCTATCACTTTAGCTTTCTCACCTACCCATTTGGTCTCTTGAAGACATAAAATATCAATCTTTCTCCTACACATAACATCTACTAACTCTACCAACTTACCAGTTAAAGACCCTATGTTCCAAGTGGCTAACCTAATTTTATGATCTTGGACTAACTTCTTTACCCCCACCCGTCCAACAAAGTGAGGGAACCCTTGCCTATTTGACACCACACCCGGGCGCCGGTGTGACGCGTCGCTTCTGGGCGACGACCTAGCAACCCTTGCACATTTATCACTGCCTCCGGGCCTAGAGAGTACAACGCGTCGCTCAGTAGGGAACGCCCCAACGAAATTCTCATATGGGTTCATTTTCATAGGATATGACAAAGTTTTTATGCTGGCTGTCACAGGCCTACCGCAACCCTCCTCCTTTATCCGGGCTTGGGACCGGCAGTGTATAACTACACAGGCGGAGTTACCATATTTGAATATCCATGGATTTAATTAAAAGTTATGTAAAGCCATTCGAAATATCTAACATCTCATTCTACCCATCTCATATTTATTTAAGGAGATAGAGTTTGTGGAAAATGATTTTTCTCCTATTTTATTTAAAAATTAATCATTATCATGAAGAAATAAATTACCATAAGGTAAAATCTAGTTAGAGATTGAGGGATTTTATTGGTGATCTAGTGGTCCAATTGAGATTCTTTAAACCATTTGACTTAGAGCCTAAGTGTATATTTGATTGCTTTAGATCTCATAGTCAAGATAATTTGAGGTCCATGAGATCTCTATTCTGACCACTCTCCCACCAACCATACATTGCCAAGCATCTGGTCGGTAAAACTCTTGAGGTCACCCCTACCCATCAGGGTGTACACTCAGTTTCATGCCGCATAGCAAGGAATGTCACCTTGTGGCTTTCAAGCGAAGCGCTTGCAACTCCATTCAATACTAACATTGGAATTGTAACATTGGATCTTGATATATTGAACAATTTCCAGACCATCCTTAACTTCATGAATTGTAAGCCATTATTTTTTCATTATCTTGAAAATCAGATCTTAACTTTTTTTTTTTTATGATGAGGAACCTTTGCTGAGAACTGAGCCCTTAATGGATTCCCCCTTAGCAAGGCAAACCATTGGTAGGGTCCCCACACCCACGACCACCTTAACTGATGATGAAGGTTTCGGTGCACGTCAGACATGATTAGAGTATGCAACATACACGATGTTGGTTGTAACATGATCAACGCTAAAGGTGGTCTTATGTCGACTAAAACATCAGCCATACAATAAACTGACAGCACACGACAAGATGGGGTCTAGCTAGGAGCTTCACAGTGAACAGGCTTCAACATGTGCTGGCTAAGACACACGCGTGAAAATGATAGCACTTGGGGGCGAGGACCTCAGTTCATCGACTCTCTCATTTTCTCTTTAACGACTCTTACTCAAGAAGGCACGTACAAGAATAAAAAATATTTCAAAATTATAATTTCATTAAAAAAAACTCTCACACTTTGATTTGGTTTTACATACATCTAAATAAAAAAAAGTAAAAACGTGGGACAAACCCCAACGTTTGTATCTCCAACCAATAACCTTTAAGTCATGTGCCTATTAAAAATAACTACATATTTATTAAAATATCTTATTTAAGACCTACCTTGCTAATATATATTCAACTAACACTTAAAACATTAAACAAAACTAACATAAGCTAACTTAACACAACTAACACCTCAAAAATTAAACACATAAAGCCAATATAACTAAAAAAAGTCTTCAAAATAGATTTTCAATGGACCAGCTTTGACACACAAACCGAGGCAACAAAACAATGAAAACTCATTGCATCACTGACTTATGTTGCCTACTTTCAAAAGCTATAGACACACCCATGTGCCAGCGGGATTTGATCAGGCTTCCTAAAAATTGAATCTTAATCATGATATATTAATTTTGATTAAACTTATTAGCTTTGTAATAAACGATGCCAAATGCACATCAATGAGCTCATGCTAGAGGAGAAATGAGTTATATGTCATCTCCTTCCCTTAACAAAGAACACAAAGTACACCAACTCTGTCCGGTTCAACCACTGCTTCATTACATTGATTTCACATTCAAATTGTAGACTACTCAAGAAACAACAATAATTTTACCAGCAAATATAGATATAGTAGCACCAAAATAAAAATATGAAACTCACATAGAGATGCACATTTTTTCTTTGAGCATTAACTAACTTTTATTTAGTACATAGCCAATAGTAGATATGATGCAAGATCTTAACAAACATCTTTTACACTTCTTTAACCAAAACCATACTTCATAAGATATCTTTTATCATACCAAATCACTTAGCTGCAATCTTTTCTTCATTTCTTGCACACAAGACCACTCCCACTGAACCCACTGGTGCAGCTCATGACACTATCTAAGTTGCCTGACACTGTTACTTCATCAGCGCTGCCTTTGAACCGTGCCACGGCGCAATCGGTAGCGAAGAGATGTGAGGAGGAGAACTTCCGATCACCGCCCATAATCGGCATCGAATGCCGCTAATCTTCACCAGGCTCCTATATATACTCATTGATGTGAATGTTGGAATCTGAAACAAGACAAAAGTTGGAGTCCTTGTTGCCATGGAAATAGAAGGTGACTCCATCCCCACCAATGAACCGTGGATCTTGGCACACCGCACCCGGCTTGTCACAACCTGTCAAACATTCAAAATCAATCTAAATTATGGATCTGAGATTAGACTTAGTAAAGTTAACCATTATTAATAATATATTCCAAAAGCATTATCAATTATAAAATCAACTATTTAGGAACCAGTTTAAGAAATAAATATATTAATGCACTGGTTCTGCCCACTTTCTCGTTCTGCCTTTTCAAAATCGTGGTTTTTTCATACTTTTTCTCATATCTAACACCATAGATGTGATATATAGGTTTTGTTAAGTGGGAACTGACTTTTGGATTATCGGAATCTGACCTGTATACAGTTTTTTTTGGTGATCCAAAATCAATGGCTATGAAGGCATCCATTTTTCTCAGCTCATAAAAATATATTTTTTTGTCAAAAAAATATGATCCAAGAGTCAATTTCCACTAAATCGAGCATGCCAAACACATCTAACTGTTCAGATCTATCATAAAACACTTCAAACTATGGAGGGAGAATGAGAAAATAAAGCCTAAGACCCTCGGTGTTCTCATATATATATATATATATATATATATATATATATATATATATATATATAGAGAGAGAGAGAGAGAGAGAGAGAGAGAGAGAGAGAGAGAGAGAGAGAGAGAGAGTATATTGTCAAACACCTATCTCCTCCTATGCTTTTCAGATGCTTTTTGCACCGCTCATCGTGCACAATCAGTGGTGCAAAAAAATTATATTTTTTGGACCTTTAGCGGCGGTCCAAAACACAAAAAAAAAATATTCACAAGTTGCCCTTACCAGACGAGCAGAGCCCTGGTGGCGGGTGCATTTTTAGCAACTAAAAAAATGCTAAAAAAATGGCAATACATAGTGTTTTCCCGACTTTGGAGGATGGAGAAGTTTGCGAGTACTTGCGGCAAACCGGCTTGCAAGACACAATCAACCTCGCAATGGTAAGGGCAATCTCTGGGGCACCTGTAGTAAGACAAGAAGCAATGAGAGTGGTGGTTGTCCTTACAATATGCCCCATAGGGCTGTCCTGCAGACATCACCCATTCAACAGAGACCATGATCATCAAAAGGCAAAGAAGGAAGCAACTTCTCATCTCTGCTACCCTAGCCATTGTAAGAATTGTATGTTGGTGAGTTTTCAAAATGAAAAACTAGAGCTTTTTATAGGATCCAAATGATACACTGCCAACTCTTATTGACCCCATCACAAGAAGAACACAACAAATCAAACCTAACAAAACAGAAAAAGGATGGGTAAAGTACGAGCAATAAGCCGGACTTAAAACGTGGTCATTGCATCAAATTTGAGTTTTTTCACAAGCCTAATTGGTGGTAGGGTCCTAAAAACAAGGCCTCTTATATTTTTTTGAAATTCTTCATCTAGTTAGTGAATGCTGACAGCTGCTTTGGAAGCTCATGTCATTTTCTCTGTGCAGATTATGGTAAGACGAAAGGCAATCTAGAATTGCCAATATTCTCATTCGCTTGTTATTTTTTTTTCTAAAATAACTTTGTAATCATGTCTTTGACATTAATCCAATTCATTGATGCGGTTTATATGAACATCTTTTATGTACTGATTACTGAATAAGATAATCATGTGAATCTTTAACATATAGGGATGGCAGTGGAAGGGGCTGGAAGCAGATCCCGCCCCGCCTTGCCCACGTTTGGATCGGAGATGAAGGACATGAAACATGGATGGAGGTTAAAATCAAAACCCATGCGGAAATGGAGGCAAGAATGGAGGCCATGATTTTGAGACGGGACGGGGCTGAAGACCTTGTCTCCCACCCCGCCCCGGTCCACTGCCATCCCTAGTCACATAGATCATCGATCAACTTATTTTTTTTAGGCAAGCTGGGGATAACACCTTTGGAATTTGAACGAAGCAGGTTATATGTACCCCCCCCGAACAGGGCATCTCATGCTCGGGGGTCCCAAAAAGTACCACGTATTTAAGCCTATGCGTCTCGTATCCCCATGTTTGACAACATTAATTAGCATTGGAGTTTGATGCAATTGCAAAGACTTAAGTACCCTCTCCTCCATTGGTGTAAAAAAAAATAACGATTCTAGAAAAGGAGTGATTGTAAAGACTTAAGTGCCCCGAAGATGATTATTTAAGACCCAGTCTCTGCACTGCAGGATTATCCGAGAAAGAAATCTCTCTTGGAGGAGGCCATGAACATCAACCCTCTCACTCTCTCTCTCTTCTCTTTCTGCTTCTGTGCACATCCAGCAGAAGATCCTACATTGCTTCATCAAACACCGACTGACCTGCACATTGACTGTCGTGGAACCTGATTCAGAGTTTTTACCCTTACAGGAGAAGGGTTTGGGGGCTCCTCCTAGCGTGGGTAGCATCATTCAACTAAATGAGTTGTGGATTCTGATTTAGAGTTTTTACCCTTACAGGAGAGGCGTCTGGGGGCTCCTCCCAGCGTGGGTAGCATCATTCAACTTGAAGAGTTGTGGAGCCTAATTCAGAGTTTTTACCCTTACAGAAGGGGGGTCTGAGGGCTCCTCTCAGCGTGGGTAGCATCATTCAACTTGATGAGTTGTGGAGCTTGATTCAGAGTTTTTGCTTTTATAGAAGAAGGGTTTGGGGGCTCCTGTCAGCGTGGATAACATCATTCAACTTGATTTGTTGTGGAGCCTGATTCAGAGTTTTTGCCCTTACAGGAGGGGGGTTTGGGGGCTCTTCCCAGTGTGGGTAGCATAATTCAACTTGATTCGTTGTGGAGCCTGATTTAGAGTTTTTGCCCTTACAGGAGGGGGTTTGGGGTCTCCCCTCCGGACCATTTTTTTTGGGGGCCTTGTATAATTTTTTTTTAGTTGCACAACCTATAACACAAAATAATAGGGGTTTGGTTTTTAGTTAAAATGGAGAATGAAATGATAATAGAAATCGCTGAAAATTTACAGGAATAAACTAGACTCAATAACAAAGACGCCACTTTTTACGGATTTGGAATATGATCTCCGGTTAGGGAGATATGACCATAACAAGTTGGTCCTAATTCGGGTAGCGATTTACAGTGATTTGCTTACTGAATAACACTACAAATCGCTATAGTGATTTGCAGAAGACACTAAAAATCGCTATAGTGAGATCCAACAACACTATAAATTGCTGTGGGGCTCGTTGAAGACCCAAAAACACTATAAATTGCTATAGTGATTTGCGGAAGACACTACAAATCGTTGTTGGAAGGCCGGATAACATTATAAATTGTTGTGGGGCTCGTTGAAGACCCGAAAACACTATAAATTGTTGTAGGAAGGCCCGACAATACTACGAATCGCTGTTGGAAGACCAGACAATACTATAAATTGTTGTGAGGCTCGTTGGAGACCCGACAACACTAAAAATCACTGTAGGGGAGTCATTAAAAAAATTGTGGAAAAGAAATAGAAAAAGAAAAATAGAAAAATCGTGGGAAGGGGGTGTTACAAAAACCTCAAGCAAGAAACAACCGAAAGAAACATGAGCCTTTATTGCTCTTTTTCGATAGTTAAACGAGGGAAAGAAAATAAAAAATTATACAATGCCTCAAAAAAATTATACGGGATGGGGATCCGCGCCGGGGGGGAGCCCTCAGACCCCCCTTCTGTAAGGGAAAAAACTCTAAATCATGCTCCACAACGAATCAAGTTGAACGATGCTACAGTCAGTGTGCAGGTCAGTTGGTGTTTGATGGAGCAATGTAGGATCGTTTGCTGGATGTGCACATAAGTAGAAAGAGAAGGGAGAGAGAGTGAGAGGGTTGATGCTCATGGCCTTCTCTAGGGGAAACTCTTTGTCTTCCTTGATTTCTTATCTAGAGAGAGAGAGAGAGAGGGTTGATGCTCATGGCCTTCTCTAGGGGAAACTCTTTGTCTCCCTTGATTTCTTATCTAGAGAGAGAGAGAGAGAGAGAGAGAGAGAGAGAGAGAGAGAGAGAGAGAGAGAGAGAGAGAGAGAGAGAGAGAGAGAGAGAGAGAGTTTTACAGTGTTTTACGGAGAAGGAAGAAGAAGAAGATGACGATGAAAAGTTCAAACAGACATTTTTGATGGCTCGGGTTCGTTTCGCCGGATGACCATCATTTCGCCGAATCACCATCGGATCATCAGCTAAGGTTCGTTTCGCTGTGTAGACTTTGAAGAGTCAACATCATCCTCGACTTTCTGGATGAAGGACATGTTTGTCCTTTTTTTGAACCGTTTGTTTTTCTTTTTTGAATGAAGGATATTTTTGTCATTTTCTCAAACCATTGTTTTATGGCAAGAATAACAAGAAAGGATACTTAAGTCTTTGCAACCGAACCAGACTCCAATGCTGAGTGATGTCAACATACACGAGAATACGAGCCCCATGTGCTTATATACGTGGTGTTTTTTGGGACCCCCGAACACAGACGTGAGATTCAGTGAATCATCGGGGGTGAACATACACCACCCTCTCGAATTTGAACCATAGTAACCCAACTTGTCCTCTGCAATTCCTTGGGAAGTGCTCCCATTGGTAAAATCATAATTAATCAGCAAAAAAAATCGGTCAAGCTCACTTTTTGAATTCTTCTACAAATTTTGATTAATCGGCAAAAAATAGTGATTAACCGTAAATAATTGGTCAACCCTTAATAGAACAATTTTTGGACTAATTATGATGTGATTTAAGCACCTGAGAAGGTGCTCTCTCTCTCTCTCTCAAAATGAAAAAAAAAAATCAGCCTCAGGAAAGATGGTCCTTCGTTTTTGATCTGTCGATAACTCCAACATCATTCTCGATAAGAAAGGGATCTTCTAAAGAACCTCATGACATTCCTCTCTTGTTTGGTACCTAATTTTTCTGGAATGAAGGAACCCAATTTAATCAATTGGTTACTCTTTACATAAACCCCCATTTTTATTGGGAACCCTGAGTTGATTGATTAACTCTAGAAGAAAACACTATCTAACATTTTTGCTACAAATATTGATATACCAAGAAAAAGATTCAAAAAACAACAGAGTTTTCTTGTTCAATCAGCTATAAAATGTTAGATAAAAGTTTGGTAGCTTTTACAACTTCCGGTTTGATGTCAAGAACACATTATTAAATCCTAAGAAATAATTTTTTTTTGATGCAAAAGGTCTCGATAGCCCAATTTTTTCATTGATACTGGCCTGGCCTGACCTCGTTTAACAAGACCACAAACGGCCGAAACAATTGTCTCAACATTGGTCTGGCCTCGTTCGGTGAGATTTAAAAAGGTCTCGACAACAGTGATGCCAAAATTGGCTGGTCCAATTGGAGGGTGTCTACTTTGTTATAAATAAAATCAGATTTGATTAATGATAAAGAGGGGCAACTGTAAGCACCCCAAATTTTTCTGAGATGATACACTAGAGTACCGACCTACCCTAAAACTACACACTAGAGTGTCGTCCAACCCTGGGATGACACTTCATTGTGCAGTCCAGCTCTGGATGACACTCTGGTGTGTTGTTCGGTTCCGTCAAATGCATGGATAAGCCTTCAAAGAGCCGTATCCTAGTTAGATTCAGACTCTTCTTGTGCGTTTCATGTGGGACTCTTCATTTATGAGCATTATTCCTGTCAAGGATAAGCCTAAACTCATTTGGTTTGGATTTAGATGTCAAAAACCCTCAATTCGTATTCCATCCAGGAGTTCTATAAATAGAAACTGACCTCTAAAGTCAGAGATCAATATCTGAAATCATATTGCTTGCCCTAAAAAAGAACTCTACCTAAGCTCTGCTTGTGCTCAAACCCTTTTTCTCTCAAGTCCTAAGCTGTCATATCTACACAAAGGTGCTACCGAAACCATTGCAAAAATTCTAGAACCTATGTAGAGGTATTGCTGAACCGAGGAGGAGCACTAGAGAACCAAACAGATTCCAAAAGTCCAAAAAAGATATTTTTAGATCAATCTGCCTATTTTTTTCAATTTTATACAACTTGTTCATCAAGTATTTATACATGTTTCATCTCTTTGCATACTTAAATTCGTGGTTATATGTTTCGACCAAAATTGAAAGACCTGCCTTTGCTTTACTTTTTTCTTGGAGAAAGGACAGTAAGAGCTTGAAACGAATGCCCCCGCATCCTTTAAAAGGCTTTTGAAAAAAGCCTGCAAATTTGAGTAAGTCAAATTTTTTTCCTATTATTTTTTTATCAATAATATTTAAATAATCATAAAACAACTTTATTGGCGCAAAATTGTGCCAATGAAAATTAGCATAAAGACAATGTCATAGACTTATACTAACACTAATTTGGGACACAAAAAAGTACTTGCAAGATTACGCCAATAAACCGACTTCAACTGGCTTAAATTTACATAAGATTTTTTTTATTGTCACATGTTTGCATAAAAAAAAAAGACATTGGCACAAATATGCAAGTAAAAATTCACAAACTGATGCTTCCTTGTGGCAGTAATGGTCTACATTGACACAAACTTGGCGTTAGAAAATGTGAGTAGTCAAACTGGCCATAGACATTACTGACGTATACCAAGCATCAGAAAAAAGAAATACACAAAATCGTGCATGTAGTAAGAAATTAATTGACGCAATTTTGTGCCAATAATGGTCACATATTTGTGCCAATAAAGGATGAAAATGAGGTTCGCAGTGCCTTTTACTGGCGTACAGTAACCGCCATGAAAACTATCATTGACGCATGACTAACGCCAAAATAAAGGAGCCATCACTGGCGCACGCTGCATACACAGATGAATATTCAATGATGGTCGATACATCAGCGAAGCTACAATGGACCTTGTAAAAGATTTCATTGGCGCAAATCGTAATGCACATAAGTTTTTTTTTTAGTGTTGCTTCTAGAGTCTTCACATGCCATCTCAATGGTTTTACACTACACATGTCTCAATAGATAAGCCACTACATCCATTACATTGTCCACTATGTGCACGGATAACCTACATGATAAACTCACACGCTTTTTTCATACTTATACTGCTCATATTACATTATGCAAATGCCAACTTTGTCAATGAAATCGCTATGACAAATTCAATACCTGACTTTGACTCGCAACTCAAAATGAGTTTCCACTTCCAACAATAAACAATGGTTAATCAAATAATTGTATTTTATATAAAAAATTTATAATTCAATTTTTTATTGAGAAGAAAGTTAATATCTACCTTTAATTAACCTATTATACAAAATTCACATGACAAAAGGGAAAATTTGATAAAAAAAACAATTATAGTATATTTTGATTACAAAATATTATTTTAATCTATGGTTTAATATGTTACCATATATATATATATATATATATATATATATATATATATATATATATATATATATATATATATATATATATATATATATATATATATGTGTGTGTGTGTGTGTGTACCCAAGGGGTTTGGCATAGTGGGACGGGCCTAGACCGTTTGACAGTCTAGATTCAAATCCCATGAGTGTCACCCCGTGTGTAAGCCGAAGCTAAGCAACTTCTTGGTAGGGATGACAGTGGGGCGGGGTGGGGGACAAGGTCGCCACCCCCGCCCCGCCTCAAGATTAGAACCTCCATCCCTGCCTCCATCATTGGCGGGGATGGATTTTAACCTCCACCCCCGCCTTCATCCTCGTTTCATGTCCTCCATCCCCGATTGAAATGGGGATGAGGCGGGGCGGGGCGGGGATGAGGCAGGGAAAAGTGGCAAGGATGGGGATGAGGCGGGGATCGTGGCGGGGACGGGGCGGAGCGGGGAAAAGGGTAAGTCCATCCCCGCCTCCATCCCCGAACGTGGATGGATTTTAACCTTCGTCCCCGCCTCCATCCCCATTTCATACCCTTCATCCCCAGTCCAAACGGGGCGAGGTGAGGTGGGCCCCCGCTTTCCCCCAGTCCACTGCCATCCCTACTTCTTGGGGTCGAGAGGTAAGCCCTCAGAGTTTTACACATGGACACAGACCATAAGTACTATAAGTACTATAGGATGAGCCAAATCAGCTAAGTTTTTGTGCAGCAAGCAGTTTCTCCAAGTAAAAATAAATTATATATATATATATATAAATATATATATATATATATATAAATATATATATATATATATATATATATATATATATATATATATATATGTGTGTGTGTGTGAATTTCAAAGACACTATACTTGTATGCAATTTTCTTGCCCAAATGTAAATTCGTTCAATTTTTTTCCTCCACTTATGCCATGCAGTCTATATCTCTCTCTTAGCTGCATTTAATGCCTGGCATTTTTATTTGTTTAATATCTAAGATTGCGTTTGATAGCTGCCATGTTTAGTGGTCTTCTCTCTCTCTAATATTGAGGCCCGAGTATGAATCACTTATTTTTCATGGCTATTTTAACAACCCACCGATTTTACAAAATAACCGGCACGAGGAAATGGCCTCAATTGAGAATTGAGTCCTCAACGATTTATACGAGAGTTATCTCTGAGCACGGCTACACTGATTTGAACCCGAGGGCCATCATTTGACCTGCCAAACTCTTGGTTGTTGGGTTAAACCACCACGTTGGTGGTGGTTACCCATGATGTCGATAACCTCACCCACGAAAGGTGTTCCTTCCATTAAACCCGCACAGAATCAGAGGGAACGGTTACACAACCATTCCTACTCTGTGCCTATAAAAGGGGGTTTCATAAGCAACCCCAATATGTGAAAAAACAAGATACAAATCACATACAGGGAAATACGGGAGATGGTTTATAATCTTTATCTCTCTATTCAGAGTATTTTCATCAGGTTGCAGGTATCGGTCCTGCTCACCGACTGCATCCGGCAGCCTGCGCTTGTAGAGGGCAGCAGTCCGACTAAAGAGAAATTGCATCCTCTGCTCCAGCCACCACCAGCGGCTTCCGTCTGCTTCGGTCACCACAGCCTTCCATCGATCCTGACTCAGCAATGGCGTCATCAGGTATATTTGCCCCCTGCAATTTCTTTTTTTTACACAAAATCTGGTTTCTTCTGTGTTTTTTGCGCAGGCTAGCCGATCAACAGGAAAGTCCCAACATTGGGTTATGGGCCCACACCCCGCATCCGCTGCGCGGAGTGTGTCATGGTCATTCGTTAATGCATGTCGCCGTGGGGTGATGCTGCAGTTGGTCGCCAGCACCGGTGACTGTCGCCGTAGGGCGACAGAACAAAAAGGTTTTCTTCTCGCCGGCCGTCTGCAGGACTCCATGGATGCGTCGTCGAGAGGAGGCAGCCTTCGTCAGCTGCTTCACCATTGTCGATCGCCTGACGTCATGCGACATCCAGGGCGACAAAACACCTTTCCGACATCCTTTCTATCGTCGGGTGAGGTGGGTGAATCCATCACCGGAGGCCGTTTGGGGCTAGTGCCTTTTCTCCGTCGTGAGCCGACACGCGATGTGGGTCGTCGACAGGCGACGTGGGTCGCCAACAGGCAACATTGATCGCCGGCAAGCCAAGAGGGTAAACCCTCTTCTTCACAGAAAACAAAAACCCTCGGGCTTTCTGTTCTTTTTCTGATTTTAACGGATGATCCGGATAGGGTCCAGGCCCGAGTCCATTTCGGTTCATACAGGGTCAGACCCGGACAAGGTTATTACCGGGTCTGACCCGGATCCGGTTAATACCGGGTCTGACTCGGATCCAGCCAGTAACCGGGTCAGACCCAGATCCAATTATAACCGGGGTGGTTAATACTGGGTCAAAACCGGATCCAGTTAATATCGGGTCTGACCCGGATCCAGCTCAAGCCGATTTCAACCCAGATCCAGTTCAAAGCCGGGTCCAACCCGGATCCAGTTTGAACTGGTTTTGACCCGGATCCAGTAGGGTCCAGACACTATTTGGTCTGAACCGGACTAGGGACTGATTTGATCCCTTTTGAGACCGGTTTAGAGCCGTTTTTGACTGGTTCCTTTTAGTTTCTCACCGGTTTTAAAATGCTATGACCCTGTTTTCATAAATATAAGAAAATACAGGGATTTTGACATACAATTATAGGGTTTTATGAACTTTTGTTCATACTTGACACCGATTCATAAGGTTCAAAATCAGTTTGGACTCTTGGATAATTAGTTCGGGGCTGTTTCAGACCGATTCAGAGTGCTTTCAGATTGGTTCCTTGCTAAGGACTCAAGGTTTTACCCATTTAAGCCAGTTATTGTTCATGAATTTATATGAAATTATGCACGCGTAGATGCTTGTTTAATATTGGCATTAAGGATAGTTAGATGATTTAGTGTATTTACGTCACCAAAGTGGCTGAATACACGCATGTTGTCGAAAAGTGTTAATACTATCTTACAATTTTTAGCCAATATTAACATTATACTTAGATTCATGAAATGATAAGCGATCCAAAGGTAGTTTTATCGTGTTTGGAATTTAAGTAAGGTAGAATAAGGTAAATGTGTTGAGATACATCACACATGTGTATCCAAAAGTACCTTGTGTCGATGGTCTAACTTCACAAGAACCTTAGTTTTATTGAATATGGTCGGTAGGCAAAGTGGTTTCGCGTGTCGGAGGTCTTACCAAAGTAGAACTCCGATGACCCCCTTCACTCGCCTGAAAATAAACATATTAAGAGACTTTATTCATTTGCTTTTTCCATTAAAGTTTTAGTATTGTACGAATGCCTTTTTGATACATGTCTTTTGTCGTGCAGTTTCAAGTTCTGTGATTTTAGATGGCTCTAGCTGTATACCTTTTTTAGATGAATCAAATTTTAGTGATTGAAAAAAGATTATACTTTTTACATTAGGGTATATGGATCTGGATCTGACCCTAAAGATAGAAGAACCTGCCGCTCTAATTTATCAAAGCATTATTGATCAAAAGACTGCTTTTGAGAAGTGGGAGTGCTCGAATAGACTTAGACTATTACTTTTGCAATCTAAGGTGGCTAAGAATACTCATAGTACTATACCATAATGCAAGACAGTTAGGGAGTTTTTAAATGCTATTGAAGCACAATTTATGAGTTCAAACAAGGCCAGAGCCAGTACCCTGATGTCTAAACTCATATCTATGAAATATACTAGAGGGGGAAACATTCGCCAACACATTTTGGAGATGAGGAACATAGTGTCTCAGCTAAATGACATGAAACTCATCATCTCTGATTCTTTCCTAATGCATTTAGTTCTAGCATCTTTACCCTTGGAGTACAAACCTTTCAAAATCTCTTACAACACACATAATGATGAATGGACATTCAATGAACTTATGTCCAAGTGTGTTGAAGAAGAAGAGAGGTTGAAAGGAGAGAATTGCAAAGTGCACATATGGTTTCTCATGCATCAAAGGTAGGACCAAGGAAGAATGCATTTAAGAGAAATGCTAGGAAGAAGCCAACATGAGATAAGACATCCCAAGGCAAGCAATCTGACTCTGATCCTATAAAGTACTTCTTTTGCAAGAGGAAGGGACACAGGAAGATAGATTGCATAAAGTACAAAAAGTGATTAAAAAAGATAACTAATTTGTTATTTGTTTCTCATGAATGTAATTTATTATAAATTTCTGAAAATAACTGGTGAATTGATTCGGGTGCTACTGTTCATATTTTCAACTGTCTACAACTGTTTCTGAGCAGAAGAAAACCAACAATGCATGAAAAGAGCACCTATTTGAGAAACAAGATATGTTCATATGTGAAGGGTGTTGGAACCTGCAAGATTGCTCTAGATACAGGCGTAGTTTTGGATCTTCATGATGTCTTTTATATTCTATCATATAGTAGAAACTTAATTTCAATTTCAAATTTGGATATTGTTTTAAGTTTGAAAATTCTAAATTGTTCATTTATAGAAATTCAATTGAAATTAGTTATGCATCAGTTTATGATGGTTTTTATAGATTGAACGTGAAGATCCAAACTCAAGAGTCCCTAACTTCTGAATATGCATTGGTTGAAAATAAACGTAGCTTAATAAATGATAAATCTTACGTGCTTTGGCATCAAAGGTTGGGTTATATCTCTGAAAAGAAAATAAAGAGACTCATAAATAAAGAGATCTTGAAATCTCTAGATTTTACCGACAATGACTTATGTGTTGATTGCATAAAGGCTAAACATACAAACACATATAAAGAGGGTGCCAAACGCAGTAGTGAGATATTAGAGATAGTTCACACAAATGTATGTAGACATTTTACCCCCTGCACAGGCAAAAAATATTTTGTCACCTTTATTTATGACTATTCACGGTATAAGTATCTCTACTTGATTTTTGAAAAATCTGATGTTTTTCAAATGTTTAAGAAATTTAAGAAAGAAGTAGAGAAACAAACCGATAAAGTTATTAAAATAGTCAGGTCTGATAGAGGTGACAAATATTATGGTAGGTTTACTGAGATGTGGCAAAGAAAATGTGGTGTGAGTTTTATGAAAACCCTTTTTAAAACAATATTTTTAATGAAAATCCGGTGAAAGCCAGACACCAAAAATATAAAAACCGACTCGCACAAGTGGTGGAGTCCGGGTCGATCTCAGGGAACGGAAAATACTTCGTATTCAAACACACAATCTAACTACTCTTTATTGCCAAAATAAAAAGAAGTAATTAAATAATTAACTACGAGAGTACGGCCCTACACAGAGGGCTTAAACAAAATAAATAAATGGTTTTATTACAGACCCAATTAATAAAATAAAATAAAACCCTAATCTAAAAAGAAAAGAAAGGCTTCAGTGCTTCAAGTCTTCTTGTCCCTTCTTGAGGTAATGTATGTTTTCTTGAACTTTTACTTTTCTAAGGGCTCTCTGAGGACCTTTCTGAGGGTCTAAGGGTCACTTGAGGGGACCTCAGAGGGCTCTTTAGAAGCTCGAGATCACTTCTCTCGCACGTCCAAACGCTTTCCTGCAAAACACAAAAACAAAACAAAAAGCAGTACGAGGAAGACTAACTAGGAATTTCCTAACAAATGACAAAAAATTTAACACAAACAGGATTTGACTTAACTAAACTAAACTAAACATGAACTGAACTATGAACGAACATGTAACAACCTACACTAAAAGCCAGAGTAGCAAAACTACCTAACTAACTAAAAAAATCAAGAAAACAATTATATTAGCTAAACTTAACTAATTCAAGAAGCAATAGATTAACTAAAGTGAATTAAAAAAAATCAAGAAGGTAATCAGCTGAACCTATTAACTAATATTAACAAGTAATGACATGAATGAGAACTAAAAATTGGCTGAAGGTAAATTACCCTAATTGGCTAATCCCGAATTGATTAAAACTACTTATTAACTATGTGCAAGATAACAAAAATTATTAACTAACTAATGAATGACAAAATAAACTAATTCAGTCTAAATTCTATGTTGTAAGGAAGATGAATATAAACTAATAGAATCTGGAAATAAAACACAAATATATGTTTGACCCAACTATGATAAAACATATGTCAATGCAATGATAACATAGCAATCAGCTACCCTGTTTTTGACTACATATGCATGCTCAATAACCCTACAACAAATCACGTGAGTTCAATGTAATATAAACTAACTAAATAAAACTACCCTAAGCTATCGCTACAGGCAATGCACTAGTTGACAAAACAAAACCCGTTAATAGGAAGCAACAAAAAGAAGGCTAAAACGTTACTTGAATCTGCCTAAAGTATGATTCACTAACCTATGTAAAAATCAAATAACCTTACCTACATAAAAATCTGTTAACTGCAATTGCTTAAAACGTTGGTTAAGGAATAAATGGCTGAAACATATAACTAATGAAATTAAAAGCTAAGGCACTTAAGCATGTATCGACTAAACTATGTTATTGACTTAAGAAAATGCTGATGTTAAACTGAATCACGCTGTAAAACAAAGATGCTGAACCTACAGAAACAAAAACGTTGAACAAGAATGAATAAAACAAACACAATGAAGCAAAATAAACTACCGGCCCAAAAAATATTGCTGAACCTAACACTATATGCACAGACTGAGCCGACCGTTGAGAAGGAATCAAAATAAAAGATCAAACACGTTGCTACCCTTTTTTTTTCTCTTTTTTTAAATTTTGACAGACAAAAAACAAAGAAACTGTATACCATGTAGATCTAACTATACGGTACACACCACACACATTAACCCTAAAGACAAAAGAAGGAAACAATTTACGCAGAATTTAGGATATGATTTTTTTTTTATTCTTTTTCGCAAAAAAAAAAAATAAGAAACTATTCTAAACACGTAAAAAAAAGAGGGGAGAAGAAGTTACCGAGTGGATCGGCTGGACTGGTTGAGGGAAGAACAGTCTCTCCCTATATCAGATTTTCACGTTGCCTCCCTTTTGCTGAAGGAAGAAGAGGAACCCGCTGGCTAGAAAGAAGAAGAAGAAGAAGAAGAAGAAGAAGAAGAAGAAAAAGAAAAACCGGCTGAAGGTAGAGAGAGAGAGAGAGAGAGAGAGAGAGAGAGAGAGAGAGAGAGAGAGAGAGAGAGAGAGAGAGAGAGAGAGAGAGAGAGAGACGTCAATCCCAAAGAGAGAGACGTCAATCCCAAAGAGAGAGACGTCTTTTTTTTTTTGGCTGTAGAAGATTACTTATAATACTAAATTAGGGTAAAAGATAAATTTCAAAACAAGTCCACAATTTTCCATATTTTTCAAAAGACCCATTTTAGTAAAACAACTTTTATTGTCTAAAAACAAACAAACAAACTTCCTAAAAATTAAAAAACCTAAGCAAACTAAACTATGATTAAAACATTCTAACTATAATAGAAACACTAAAGAAAATATATGCAGGGAAAGCTTTGAAAAATACGAATTTCTGATAAAATTCAATTCAATGCAATTTCTCAGAACTAACAATAAAAATGGGTTTTTAGATCGATTTTAACATGGATCATGCATAAATAATTATTAATAAAATGCAAGTATTATGCATGATCAAATACCCCCATGCTTATCGTTTGCTAGTCCTCGGGCAAACTGAAGCAAAAACAAAAATACTAAACTAGACACACAATAAATACCTAACTCACTTTCGTAGGAATCACGGTTCCATTTAGCATATGCAACAAGCCCTTTTAACCCCTGATTTACCCCAGTGGACGAGTAAGGTCTCGTGAGGGTTTGCAGAGATGCTACCCACAAACATCTGTTTCAAGTATGCATAAGAATTTTAAAACACAAAGCATTAGGCAGTTAAGGAGTTCGTTTCCACAAATATTTCATGCCATTGCATCATCAAAACATGATTAGAGTCATCTACTTGCCACCACAGAATAAAATATTTTCTTTCACTTTTCTAAATAGCATAATCATTTATGTTTTGTCCTTAGAAATTCAAATACATACATATCATTATTTACTTATCCTCACTCAGATGTGTTCTGCACAGGTTTTCTCAATATTTGCTTTTAAGCAATGAACTTTTCTCTTTTACGCTCTTTTCTCTTTCTTGATTTTCAATTTTCCACATTTTTAAATATTTTTTTTTTCTGAGCACTATACCCAATTTCCAGTTTTTGTGACCCGTGTAGCGAGCTTTGGGTCAGTGACTCCCAGGCCAGACGACCTTAGGGCACCAGATACAAAGTATCCCTCAGACTTAATTGCTCGAGTCACTAGACCTTCAATTTTCTATAGTTTACGTATAGTCTACTTCTCTGTCATGTGCAATGTCAATATCTATTAGGCTCTCTATAAAGTCCATGTAACGAGCTTTCGGGCCGATGACTCCGAAACCAGATGGCTTTAGGGCACTAGGTGTAAACACCCCTCAGGCTCTACTTGCTCGAACAAAATAGGCCACAGATATCAACGTAGACAAAGAATTGACTTCCTTCGTTATCCTTTTCAACATGGACTCAAACACTTCAACTTGTGTCTAAACCCAGCTACTAGGGAGTACGAAGATGTCAAACAACTAAACATATGCTCGTTTCACTTTTTGAGCTCTTTTGCAACATTGTTCATTTGCTTAGTTTTCAAAAATAAAACTGTGCATATTCATACTTGTGATTCAAAATAAACTCTAACATGCATCCATAATCATTTCTTTGAAATCCACATGAACAACCATGGTTTTCTAGATTCGTGTTAGAAAAAGTTTTTTGTGGGGCTTAAAAATTCTCTAAAAATATTAGATATTGCAAAGCAGTCATATAAGTTCAAACTCGTTCCCTAAAAGCCTAATTTTAATGAGTTGACATAAAAAATGCAAGTATAAAGACATGAAAAGTTTAGGTGTGCAAACTATACCCTCCCCCATGCTTGAATGACACTGTCCTCAGTGACACTCCCTCATGCTTGTATGAAACTAAGAGGCTGTACTTGAGAACAAAATAATTGGGAGAAAAGAGCAGAAGTCACCTGAGATGACATATGAATGCATGTCCTACGATTACACAAGAATGCATACCTGATCTAACAAAACACTCATGAGATACAAGAAAGCAAAGCAAAATAACGAAAAACCATCTATGATATTTACTAGATCCTACTAAAAATACAACATACAAACCTGTGCTCCCCCTCATGCATCCACGAGGTTAATAGCCTCAATGTCTTGCTGCACCACCATATCAGAAATGTAGGGCTTCAGTCGCTGCCCATTAACTTTGAAAATGCTACCCGTTCGAGGGTCCAAAAGATCTATCGCTCCATGTGGAAAAACTCTATGGACTATGAATGGTCCATCCCATCTGGACTTCAGCTTCCCTGGAAAAAGATGGAGACGTGAATGGTAAAGCCACACCTTTTGACCAGGCTCGAACTGCTTCCTCACAATATGTTGATCATGGAAATGCTTGGTTCGAGCCTTGTATATTTTGGCACTCTCGTAGGCTTCATTGCGCAACTCCTCAAGCTCACTCAACTGCAACTTCCTCTCAGCGCCAGCTTGGGCCATATCAAAATTGAACTTCTTGATAGCCCAATATGCCCTATGCTCCAATTCAACAGGAAGGTGGCATGGTTTCCCAAAAACCAATCGGTATGGGGACATGCCAATCGGAGTCTTGAAAGCAGTCCTATAGGCCCAAAGGGCATCATCAAGGTGCTGAGACCAGTCCTTGCGGTCTGTCCGGACTGTTTTTTCAAGAATCCGCTTGATCTCTCTATTGGAGACCTCGACTTGGCCACTAGTCTGTGGGTGGTACGGTGTGGCAATCCGATGATGTACCGAGTATTTCCTAAGTAAGGAAGCTACTTGTACATTACGAAAGTGCGTACCACCATCACTAATGATCGCTCTAGGGACTCCGAACCGACTAAAAATGTTGTGCTTGATAAATCGAAGCACCTCCTTATGATCATTGGTTCGGGTGGCCACGGCCTCGACCCATTTTGAGACATAATCAACCGCCACTAGAATATAAATAAATCCAAACGAAGGCGGGAAAGGACCCATAAAATCAATGCCCCACACATCAAAAATCTCAACAATCAAAATAGGAAGGAGGGGCATCATATCACGCTTGGCGATGCGTCCTGTCTGCTGACAGCGCAAGCACCTCCTACAAAAATCATGGGCATCTCTATGCAGTGTCGGCCACCAAAATCCTGACTGGAGGACCTTCGCGGCGGTCTTTCGACTAGAAAAATGGCCTCCACAAGCCAAGGAATGATAAAATGATAGAATGGAGTCATACTCCTCCTCAGAAATACACCTCTGAATCATCTGATCTGGGCATAATCGAAACAACTCTGGTTCCTCCCAAAAATAGTGCTTTACCTGCGAGAAAAATCGATCTCTCTCATTGCGGTTCCAATGCGCAGGGTACTCTCCAGTCACCAGAAAGTTGATGATATGTGCAAACCAAGGCAGATGCTTGACATGAAAGAGCTGCTCATCCGGAAATGAATCATCAATCTGCCCCTGATTAATAGATGTCTCCATTGTCAGTCTGGATAAATGATCTGCTACAAGATTCTCACATCCCCTCTTATCTCGAATCTCGAGATCAAATTCTTGTAACAGAAGGATCCATCGAATGAGACGCGGTTTGGCATCCTTTTTACTCATTAAATATCGCAATGCTGCATGATCTGAGTAAATGATGACCTTAGAGCCTAACAAATATGAGCGGAACTTCTCAAGAGCAAAAACTACGGCTAGTAATTCCTTCTCTGTGGTGATATAGTGCATTTGTGCATCAGAGAGGGTCCTACTAGCATAATAAATTACATGAGATCGTCGCTCAATCTTCTGACCGAGAATCGCTCCAACCGCGTAATCTGATGCGTCACACATAATCTCAAATGGCACGGACCACTCAGAAGATCGAAGAATAGGAGCAGTAGTCAGAGCCTCCTTCAGGGCCAAGAATGCCTTCAGACAGGCATCATCAAACACAAACGGCTGATCTTTTGTTAGCAGGTTGCACAACGGTCGAGAAATCTGGCTAAAGTCCTTAATGAACCTTCTATAAAAACCTGCGTGCCCTAAAAATGATCGCACCTGCCGCACAGAGGTTGGTGGGGCTAATTTTTCAATGGTCTCCACCTTGGCCTTATCAACCTCGATCCCTTTCTCAGACACAATATGTCCAAGGACAATCCCTTGTCTCACCATGAAATGACTCTTTTCCCAACTAAGAACCAGATTTTTCTCCCTACAACGCTGAAGCACACGCGATAACTTTTGGAGACAATCGTCAAATGAAGAGCCATAGACCGAGAAATCGTCCATGAAGATCTCAAGGACATCATCCATCATATGTGAGAAGATCGCCATCATGCACCGCTGAAATGTTGTCGGGGCATTGCAGAGCCCAAACGGCATTCTCCTATAAGCAAAAGTGCCATATGGACAGGTGAATGTCGTTTTCTCCTAGTCCTCGGGATGAACGACCACCTGATTGTATCCTGAATAACCATCCAGGAAACAAAAATACTGCTGACCCGCGAGTTTCTCCAAGATCTGGTCGATGAACGACAGAGGGAAGTGATCCTTCCTAGTTGCACTGTTCAACTTTCTATAATCTATGCATACTCGCCATCCCGTGGTAGTTCTCATGGGGATACTCTCTCCTTTTTCATTCATCTCTACAGTGAGCCCAGACTTCTTGGGGACAACCTGGGTACGGCTCACCCACTGGCTGTCGGAGATGGGATAAATGATCCCAGCATCCAACCATTTGACTACCTCCTTCTTTACCACCTCCTTCATATGGGGATTTAGTCTCCTTTGCGCCTCTCTTGAGGGTTTAGCCCCCTCATCCATGATAATCCGATGCATGCAAAAGGAGGGGTCTATCCCCTTCAGATCTGCCACCGACCATCCAATCGCCTCTTTATGCTCGTGCAAGACTTGTAAAAGCTGACACTCCTGTGTGTCAGTCAGGTCTGCAGAAATAATGACGGGGAGAGTCTGGTCCTTGCCTAGGAAGGCATACTTGAGTGTGGCCGGTAAGGGCTTCAACTCAAGCTCAGGCGGACTCTCTATGGATGGTCGGGCCGGCTTTTCTGCCAATTCAGGAAGCGGCTCGAAGTGCCAGGTCCAACTCAGCTCACCTGTCTGACTCTCTATTGACCCATGGAAATCTTCTTCGAGTGATTCATCAACCTCCTACTGAGGTGGTTCACTCAATAACCAGGTATGCTCTGCTTCTACCAGGTCCTGAATGAAGTCGACCTCGAAAGAAGCCTCATCGCCGGCAGGTCCCATCGCCGCATGAAAAATGTTCAGCCTCATCTTCCTGTTGCCAAATGAGACATCCATCGCACCTGTGCGGCAATTAATGCACGCATTGGCAGTGGCCAGAAAGGGGCGTCCAAGAATAATGAGGGTCTGTCGCATATCATTAACTCCCTCCATATCTAAAATGCTGAAGTCGACAGGGAAGTAGAAGTCCTCTACCTTGACTAAAACATCTTCCAAAATCCCTCGCGGGACCTTGATTGATCTATCTGCAAGCTGCAGGATCATAGGTGTTGGCTTCATCTCCTTTAATCCAATTTTGTCATAAAAGAAACCTGGCAAGATATTGACACTTGCCCCAAGGTCGAGCAATGCACGCTCGACAGTGATGTCTCCTATGACACACGAAATAATTGGAGTCCCTGGGTCCTTAAGCTTTGGTGGGGTTTGGTGTTGCAGCACCGCACTCACCTGCTCAGTCAAGTATATCTTCTTCGGCACTTGTGACTTCAACTTTCTTTTCTGCGTACAAAGCTCCTTTAGAAACTTTGCGTATGCAGGGACTTGTTGAATGGCATCAAGCAAGGGGAGGTTTATCTGGACGTGCTTGAATATCTCAAGCATCTCCTGCATGTTCACTCCATGCTTGCCTAATGACTTCGGTCTCTCTAGCGCCTCAGGAAAGGGGGCTTTGGGAGTATAGGACTTTGAAGGCTCAGTTGGTAGAGCCCTTTCGCTTTCCTGAGGTGGGATGGTAGGGACAGGCTGCTTCTCACTCGTTCTCTCTCTTTCTTCTGCAGCCTCCCTCGCCTGGTATTGCTTCTCATTCCTAAGGGTTATTACCGCTTGAGCTTGCTCTTGATGGGCATCTGTCATGTGCAAGCCATGCATCGGCTCCTTACCCCTAGGGTTCACCACCGGTTGGCTAGGTAAAGCCCCCTCACTCCGCCTGCTAAGCGCCTCGGCGAGTTGTCCCATCTGCGTCTCAAGCTTCGCAATAGAATGTGTATGGGAACTCAGGTTTGCCTTGATATCCGAGAAGGCTTGCAGCATCTTGTCCTCAAAGGACTGGCTGGATGAAGGCTCCTGAGACTGGGGTTGATTATAAGTAGGCTGAGCTGAAGGGTAGCTAGTTCTCTGAAATCCAGGCGCATAACCGCCTTGCCTGGGTTGGCTTTGGGAAGGGTTGAGAGGTTGGGCTTGTGGATTTCTCCATGAAAAATTAGGATGGTTCTGCCAGCTCAGGTTATATGTACTGGAATATGGATTGGGTGCGGGCCTAGCGAAACTCTGCGCCATCTGAGCTTGCTCCTGGACAAACTCAGGGTACTGTGGCGCAAAGGGGCAATCAACAACATGGTGTGCAGGGCTAGCACACAACGCACACACCTGTAGGACTGGAGAAGGACCCGACAACAACTGATCTAATTTCTGAGACAGTTGGTCGACCTTGTTTTGCAACTCAAGGTGCGTCCCTATCTCGAATATACCAGCCTTCTTCGCGCCATCTTGCACAGGTGTGGCCCTCTCAGATCGTGAAGCAGAAGCATGGTGCATGGAGTTCTCGCTTAAGGTCTCAAAAAGGGCCCATGCTTCATCTTCACTTTTGAGCATAAAAGTGCCCCCACAGGCAGCGTCAACCATTTGACGGTTCTTCTCAGTGAGACCATCATAAAAATATTGCACCAGTTGCCAGCGGGGCACCTGGTGGTGGGGACACTTGCGAAGAAGATCTTTCATCCTCTCCCACGTTTCATGAAACATTTCTCCCTCGATCTGTGAAAAGCTAGTGATGGCTTTTTGATACTGGTTCGTCTTACCAATTGGGAAGTATTTCTTTAAAACCTCCCTTTGCATATGTTCCCAAGTGGTAATTTGAACTGTATCGAGTGCCTTCAGCCAATGCTTGGCTTTATCCTTAAGGGAGAAGGGGAATAACGTCAACCTCAACGCGTCATCTCCAAAATTGTTGATTCGCACCGTAGAGCAGATCTCGAGAAATTCGTCGAGATGACGGTATGGGTCTTCGTTGCTAAGGCCATAAAAGGAGGGTAACATCTGGATGACACTGGCTTTGATTTCAAAATGGTTCGCTCCCACATCAGGTCTTGTGATGCAGGAGGCAGGAGTGTATGTGTTGGGCATGAAGTACTCCCTAAGAGGACGGATCAACTGCTGATCTTCAGCCATGGGGCTGGATTGATGGGCTCTCCTAAAGAAAGATTCGGGATCCTCAACAAATTCGGCAAGCTCAGGTTCAAGCGAACGTCGCCCGTGCATGCACCAAAGGGTAGACCGGTGCAACAACCGTCCTAAATGGGGGTTTTCTACCTAACTAACGCGCTAGCGGCCAAACCACACAAACCACAAAACGAGTAACAAAAACAATTACTGAAAACAAGAAATAACAAGCACCACGCAGTTGCACTCAGTAGAGAATTTATGAAAATGAAATCTATGTGCACGGTACCAATCGTACACAGTCACTTCTACGGGGATCCTAATGGGTGAGCTGTGCAGAAAAGTAAGCTTGTCTCTACGGTATGCACACACGTGGTTCTAAGCCTAAATGCGAAAAGCAACTAAACAATCCTAATTAAAGAACTGAATTAAACTAACAACCTATAAATACGAGAACAAACACAAGGCAATAAAGTGAATACTAGTATTTCGCCGTTCCCCGGCAACGGCGCCAAAATTGGGTGTGAGTTTTATGAAAACCCTTTTTAAAACAATATTTTTAATGAAAATCCGGTGAAAGCCAGACACCAAAAATATAAAAGCCGGCTCGCACAAGTGGTGGAGTCCGGGTCGATCTCAGGGAACGGAAAATACTTCGTATTCAAACACACAATCTAACTACTCTTTATTGCCAAAATAAAAAGAAGTAATTAAATAATTAACTACGAGAGTACGGCCCTACACAGAGGGCTTAAACAAAATAAATAAATGGTTTTATTACAGACCCAATTAATAAAATAAAATAAAACCCTAATCTAAAAAGAAAAGAAAGGCTTCAGTGCTTCGAGTCTTCTTGTCCCTTCTTGAGGTAATGTATGTTTTCTTGAACTTTTGCTTTTCTAAGGGCTCTCTGAGGACCTTTCTGAGGGTCTAAGGGTCACTTGAGGGGACCTCAGAGGGCTCTTTAGAAGCTCGAGATCACTTCTCTCGCACGTCCAAACGCTTTCCTGCAAAACACAAAAACAAAACAAAAAGCAGTACGAGGAAGACTAATTAGGAATTTCCTAACAAATGACAAAAAATTTAACACAAACAGGATTTGACTTAACTAAACTAAACTAAACATGAACTGAACTATGAACGAACATGTAACAACCTACACTAAAAGCCAGAGTAGCAAAACTACCTACCTAACTAAAAAAATCAAGAAAACAATTATATTAGCTAAACTTAACTAATTCAAGAAGCAATAGATTAACTAAAGTGAATTAAAAAAAATCAAGAAGGTAATCAGCTGAACCTATTAACTAATATTAACAAGTAATGACATGAATGAGAACTAAAAATTGGCTGAAGGTAAATTACCCTAATTGGCTAATCCCGAATTGATTAAAACTACTTATTAACTATGTGCAAGATAACAAAAATTATTAACTAACTAATGAATGACAAAATAAACTAATTCAGTCTAAATTCTATGTTGTAAGGAAGATGAATATAAACTAATAGAATCTGGAAATAAAACACAAATATATGTTTGACCCAACTATGATAAAACATATGTCAATGCAATGATAACATAGCAATCAGCTACCCTGTTTTTGACTACATATGCATGCTCAATAACCCTACAACAAATCACGTGAGTTCAATGTAATATAAACTAACTAAATAAAACTACCCTAAGCTATCGCTATAGGCAATGCACTAGTTGACAAAACAAAACCCGTTAATAGGAAGCAACAAAAAGAAGGCTAAAACGTTACTTGAATCTGCCTAAAGTATGATTCACTAACCTATGTAAAAATCAAATAACCTTACCTACATAAAAATCTGTTAACTGCAATTGCTTAAAACGTTGGTTAAGGAATAAATGGCTGAAACATATAACTAATGAAATTAAAAGCTAAGGCACTTAAGCATGTATCGACTAAACTATGTTATTGACTTAAGAAAATGCTGATGTTAAACTGAATCACGCTGTAAAACAAAGATGCTGAACCTATAGAAACAAAAACGTTGAACAAGAATGAATAAAACAAACACAATGAAGCAAAATAAACTACCGGCCCAAAAAATATTGCTGAACCTAACACTATATGCACAGACTGAGCCGACCGTTGAGAAGGAATCAAAATAAAAGATCAAACACGTTGCTACCCTTTTTTTTTCTCTTTTTTTAAATTTTGACAGACAAAAAACAAAGAAACTGTATACCATGTAGATCTAACTATACGGTACACACCACACACATTAACCCTAAAGACAAAAGAAGGAAACAATTTACGCAAAATTTAGGATATGATTTTTTTTTTATTCTTTTCAGCAAAAAAAAAAAATAAGAAACTATTCTGAACACATAAAAAAAAGAGGGGAGAAGAAGTTACCGAGTGGATCGGCTGGACTGGTTGAGGGAAGAACGGTCTCTCCCTATATCAGATTTTCACGTTGCCTCCCTTTTGCTGAAGGAAGAAGAGGAACCCGCTGGCTAGAAAGAAGAAGAAGAAGAAGAAGAAGAAGAAAAAGAAAAACCGGCTGAAGGTAGAGAGAGAGAGAGAGAGAGGCGTCAATCCCAAAGAGAGAGACGTCTTTTTTTTTTGCTGTAGAAGATTACTTATAATACTAAATTAGGGTAAATGAAAAATTTCAAAACAAGTCCACAATTTCCATATTTTTCAAAAGACCCATTTTAGTAAGACAACTTTTATTGTCTAAAAACAAACAAACAAACTTCCTAAAAATTAAAAAACCTAAGCAAACTAAACTATGATTAAAACATTCTAACTATAATAGAAACACTAAAGAAAATATATGCAGGGAAAGCTTTGAAAAATATGAATTTCTGATAAAATTCAATTCAATGCAATTTCTCAGAACTAACAATAAAAATGGGTTTTTAGATCGATTTTAACACGGATCATGCATAAATAATTATTAATAAAATGCAAGTATTATGCATGATCAAAATGACCATTAGCGTGATTTCTCAAAGAGGAAGGCATTGTGCCTCAATATACCATGCCTGGTAGTGCTTACCAAAATGGTGTAGCTGAAAGGAAAAATCAAATGCTTAAGAAAATGATCAGAGCT
Organism: Nuphar pumila; assembly: GCF_984573655.1. Lineage (NCBI taxonomy): Eukaryota > Viridiplantae > Streptophyta > Magnoliopsida > Nymphaeales > Nymphaeaceae > Nuphar > Nuphar pumila. Next base: position 144,317,539 of record NC_143250.1, on the reverse strand, counting down.
ATGTTGAATTATTTGACACTTTTCATTAAGTTGTGGGGTGAAGCCTTAAGGACAACTGTGAATATTTTAAATAAGGTACCTACAAAATTTGTACCTAAAACTCCTTATGAGTTGTGGACAGGTAGAAAACCATCTTTGTCTTATATGCACATATGGGAATATCCTACAGAGGCTAAGTTTTATAACCCTCACATTAAAGCCTTTAATCTGAGAACAACCAGTGGATATTTCATTGGTTATCTAGAAAGATAAAAAAGGTACATGTTTTATTGCCCATCTCACTCACCACAGATTATTGAAACGGATAAGGCAAAATTCTTAGAAGATGATTCAGTAGGATTAAGTGCACTTCAAAGCCTTGGTTTTGAGAAAGTACATGATCTAGTTTCATCACCTGTTAAGGAAAAAACCGAAAGATATTGCATTATTATTCCTAATGATGATGTGGTTGATCATTCGGTTGTTGATGCAAAAATCCAAAGTGAACTTATTGTGGACAATGCGGAAGAGCACGAACATGATGAACAGGTTCAATCTAAACCTGAAGAATGACCTGTTTGGAGATCCACAAGGATTATGAGATCTGTCATACATCTTGATTATGTGGTGTACCTTCATGAGCTTGGTGATTTCATAAATATGGATGATGACATGTTGACTTTTATGGAAGTCGTGGAAAACAAACAATCTACACACTTGATAGAAGTTATGAAAGAAGAGTTAAACTCTATGGCTAAAAATCAAGTGTGGGATCTTGTCGAGTTATCTAAGGGAGTAAAGCCCATAGGGTGTAAATGGATCTTTAAGACCAAGAAGGACTCCGAAGGTAACATAGAGAGACATAAAATAAGATTAGTTGCTAAAGGATTTACCCAGATGAAGGGCATTGACTATAATGAGACATTTTCTCCTATCTCAACTAAGGAGTCAATGAGGATAATTTTGGCCCTCGTAGCTCATTATGGCTTAGAGCTACACCAGATGGATGTGAAAACAACATTTCTCAACGAGGATCTGAATGAAGAGGTATATATGGATCAACCTCTTGGTTTCTCTAAAAACGATCGTCTGGTTTGCAAGCTCAATAGATCAATATATGAACTTAAACAGGCATCCCGTCAGTGATATATTAAATTTTCCCAAGTCATTATGACTTTCGGGTTTATAGAAAACATTATTGATTAATGTATATACCTTAAGAAAAGTGAGAGTAAATTCATTATATTGATGTTGTATGTGGATGACATTTTACTTGCAACCAACGATATAAAGTTGCTTTCAGAGACAAAACAATTTATTGCATCACATTTTAATATAAAAGATATGGGTGAGGCTGCTTATATTCTTGGCATTGAGATCCATCGAGACATAGCAAAAGGTTTTTTAAGTCTCTCTCAAAAATCCTATATAGATAAGATGTTAAAGCAATATGGGATTAAGAATTGTTCACCTAGTTTAACACCCATATCAAAAAGTGACAAGCTGAGCCTAAAGGATTATCCACAGGACGATATTGACAAAGCACATATGAGTGCTTATCCATATGCATCAGTTGTTGGTAGCTTGCAGTACGCGCAGAAATGTTCTTGAACAAATATTTTTTTTGCAGTAGGGGTGCTTGACAGATTTCAGTCTAACCCAGGTATACCCCATTGGAAGTCTTCCAAGAAATTCTTGCGGTACTTGCAAGGGACAAAAGACTATATGTTGACGTATCATAAAGTTGATCACCTCGATGTCATTGGCTACTCAAATGCGGACTTAGGAGGATGCCTTGATAGTAGAAAGTCTACTACTGTGTACGTCTTATTACTTGTTGGGGGCGCAATCTCTTGGAGGAGTGGGAAACAGACGACCACTGCTATCCACACCATGGAGGCATAATTCATAGCATTGTACGAGACTACCTCGCAAGCTATATAGTTAAAAAACTTCATATTACAGTTAAAGGTGGTTGATTCCATTAGGAAGTCACTGAAGGTCTACTATGATAATGAAGTTGCGGTGCCTTTTTCGAACAACAACAAAAGTACTACGTCATGTAAGCGTATGGAATTGAAGAATTTTGTTGTTAAAAAAAGGACAGAGAATCATTTAGTGCATATTGTTAATATTGGTACTAAAGAGATGATCGTTGATCCTCTTACTAAAGGGCTAACATCGAGATTATATTTCGAACATGTAATGAGGATGTGCTTGTTAAACTCTTTTTAACATATGCATATAAATAAAGTGATCACTTTCAGTTCTTGATTCTCGTTATTTTTTGTTGTTAATCTCATAAGGATTAGAGATTCAACTAAAGACCTATAGAATAGAATAAAAAGGTCATTCTATTCATCAAATTATTCTCATAAGGTTTTCTGGTTAAAGAGTTTATCGTCAAAACAAGTGAGAGAATGTTGGGTTAAACCACCACGTTGGTGGTGGATACTGATGATGCATTAAATACACATAATCTTAATACATTTTTACTGCATAAATGCACCATTTATAGGTTTAGAACCCACACTTAGATGCATATTGATGTCATTGAGCTATTGTTCGAATTTCGTCTGAATCGAACTTAAAACAAGAAAGTTATCACATTTACAGTGTAGCGGGTCAAACCTTGGGGCAAACCGGGGTATTTCGGATCCAACTGGTCCATTTGGGCCTTGAATCTGGGCTAAAATGCACCACATCCACCCCACACCATCACAAAATCATTTTTTATAAAATCTTTTCTAAATACCCCCTCTGAAAAATGCGCCTAGCTAATATTTGTTTTTTAATCTCTTTTCTGGAAATTCCAAAAAAGAGTCTTCTTTGTTTAAAACCAAAATGACGCCCAAGAGAGGGGCGTTTCTTGCCTGGGATTTCGTGCCCTAGAGGGCCCGATTCTTCCTCTCCCATCTTCTTCCCAGCCGCCCTACATCCCCCTTCTTCATCCTCCATGGTCGGCCATGGCATCCACGCCTATCCCTTGAAGTCGCCGACCCTTCTTCTCCCATTTCTCCTCTTCCACATCTTCCCTTCGTCATCCTACATGCTGAAACCAATTTTTTGTGTTGCTGTGTGCAGGTATTTGCAGCCAAGGAAGCATTCCAGCCATGGCAAGGGCGTCGTCTGCCCTTCCATGGCTAGCCGCCCCTTTCCCCGACGGCTCTCTTTACCATCACCTTCACGCCATCTTCAGAATGCTTCCCGTTGCCATCTTCAGCTCACTACAGCAAAGCAAAGATAGTCAGCATCATCAAGGGCAGATTAAGCACAAGTCCTAAGCAAGAGTCCGCTCACCTCTACCCCCACATCCGTCGGATCGCCCTTGAGGTATGATCTTCCTCTTTCCCCCTTCTTCTAGTTAAAACCCAATATGTGCGTGTGGTTTTGTGTTGTTTTATTTTTTATTTGTTGTGATTGTTGTGCGTTTTTACTGTTTCAAACCTTAGTGTAGGTGTGTGTGTGCAGAAACCAGCATGTTAGGAATTGTGTAGCATGTAATCTCTTTATGCGTTTTTAGATTTGGGAGATTTAAATGTCGATTTCTCATTTAATTTGTTTTTTTGTTTTTCGTCCAGCCATAGTATACATAATTTGTGCATAGACCAGTCCAGTAGGTTAATTAGATAGTTTAAGCTTTGATTTCATTTTTAGTTTCTAGTTGATATCATTGATCATTATTGAACATCGATTTCTTTAGGATTGTCTAAACCGGCTGGGTTACTTCAAGCCGGCTATAGCATTTTATAGTAGAATATTAGTTGATAGATTAGTTTAAATGAGTTAAGTTGCTGTGTAGGTTTAAGTATTTTTAATCTTGTAACAGGTTTAATTGATTGCTGAAATTATGTTTTGTTTTGAGCTAGCCGATTTAGGCGTTTTAGGTGTAAGTATGTAAACATGTAGACTATCTATGTTATAACCTTTTGTTTGATATAATTAGTCAGATTAGTTGTAGTCAGTAGGTGTTTTCAATGTTATATTAGCTTGCTAATTGAATAATTCATCTAGCTTAGATAATAATTGTATTCATTTAAATGCTTTTAGTTGATATTGGAAATGCATGTTGATGTTTAGATTAGAGCATTAAATTTGTTCCACAAGGGTAGTATATTCATTTAATTGCTGTTAGTGATGTAGTTAAGATTAAATAAATGTGTTGAGTCATGTAGTTAGTTTGATTAATGCATTAGTATTCATTAGAATTAGGTTAGTATGTAAATTAAATCGATAGTTAGCTTCAGATCTAAGTTTGCTTTCTCAAGGCTAATTAAGTAGTTAGTTTAGATTAAGTAATTAGAGTATGTTAGTTAATAATTGTAACTTAGTTTAATGTATAATTGTAGGTTAGTTTAAATTAGTTTAACCTAGCCTTTTGTTTTATCATTAAATTGTAGTTCTCATAGATCACGTAGGTAGCTAATGTAGATTTTCTTTTCGTAGTCTAACCAGTTATATTTCCTGTTATGTAGCTCATTTTAGAACTATGAATGACTGTAATTGCAGATGGTTCAAGCAATAGTGCAAGCTTTGTATTCATTCAAATGAATAGTGCACTGAAGTTGTAATTCAGTCTTTGCATTGATTTCCACTTGTTATCCTACATGCAATCATTTGAGTTTTCTTGAAATTATTGTTCTATGCTATTCATTACTGTGTTAACTGCATGCAAACCAAAAATCAACTCGTTCAAAGTTGATTTGGTTTGCCTTTTAAGCGTTCTGCAAAATTAGGTTTTACGCGATTTTAGATTTCGGGTCAAACGGTTCTATAATTTTTATCGAACTTGAAACGCTTATATCCGGAGTTCCCGGATGAGTTTTTCAATTATGTAAAGTCCGTCAGACTCTTGAGTCTGTCAGAAAGAGAACATAAGAGAAATACTTTGAATCGAACTTAGTTTGCTCCTTCATATATTCTGTTTGCGAAAACCTATTTGAATTCGATTTTGCAGTGTTTAGGGATAAAATAATCATTTGCTTACTTAGTGATTTTAGGTAGTTTTTCATGTTTTCTAGCAGATAGTTAGTGAACTAACAATAGTTAGGCTAGTTAGAGTGTGTTTACTTCGTTAGTTTAGTTAGAAACTATAATTTTAGTTTTTTTTTATTTTTAACTATAGTTTAATTCAATAATTAGTTCATAAATAGTCATAGATATAGCTTAGAATTAATTGTTGATTTCATACTGACTCTTTATTTTCGTGTTTTAGGTTGATAAGTTAGAAACAGATCTACAAGTATATTTAAAATGCGAAGTGCAGATGCACGTGTGATGAAAAGATAGAATTACCCCTGGCGATCTGGAGAAGACTTAACAACTTGTTTTAGTTTATTTTTATTTCTAGATTGTCATTTAATTAGAATTGTAATATTAACATAGTTGTAAACATGTGTTATATTAATAAATTGATGTTTTAGATTTAATTCAGAATATATCTCGTTCCTTGTGGATTCGACCCGTACTTGCCACATTCGTGGAAAGTCGGTTTATTATTACTTGATGGGTGATTTTCCAAAACATTTCAACGATGAAATAATGTTTTAAAATAAGCACTTACAAATACGCATCAGATACCCACGATGTGGATAACCTCACCCACAGAAGGTGTTACTTTCATTAAACTCGCACAGAATCAGGGAGAATAGTTACAAAACCGTTCTTACTCTGTGCCTATAAAAGGGGGTTTCATGAGCAACCCCAATATATGAAAAAAAAAGATACAAATCACATACAGGGAAATACGAGAGAGGGTTTAGAATCTTACCTCTCCATTCAGAGTATTTCCATTAGGTTGCGGGAATCAATCCTGCTCACCGACTGCATCCGGCAGCCTGGGCTTGTGGAGGGCCGCAATCTGACTAAGGAGAAACCACATCCTCTGCTCTGGTCACCACAACCTTCCATCGATCCTGGCTCAGCAATGGCGGCATCAGGTATATCTGCCCCTTGCAATTGTTTTTTTTTTTTTTACACAGAATCTGGTTTCTTTTGTGTAATAGGAAAGTCCCAACATTGGTGTGTATGGTTTATTGCTGGAATTGGATCTGGAAACAAGGTTGGCCCATTCTTCGATCAGGCATATTGAGTTGGTCTACATGTGCTTGCCATTGTCTCGCCTGTTTTTGGGGTCTTGTGAGTATGGGGCAGTTCAAGTGTACATGTGGCTGTTGCTAGATTTCATGTAGGTTCTGGTGCATTCTTGGTGAGTCTGGTCCTTCTAGACCTCATAGATTCAAGTCTAGCTAACCCCCCCCCCCCCCCCCCGCAAATTAAAAAAGGAAAAATAAAAAAAATGAAGGAAAAAAAAGTGTAAGGGTGATGGCCCTTTCACTTCAGGATTACTTTATCATCAAATAAGGATGGAAGGTTGGCTTCTGCAAAAACTTGCAGAACCTTAAACTTTGGAGCTTCAATGGGTGGGATTTGGTCCAGACCCGAGTGGGACCCAACCCAAATCTCATTTGAGGTGCTGATTCTAGGCCCAATTCATTTCATACTTTTTGTGCAAAATTAGGTACTGGTATAAGGGAGGGTGGTGTATGTTCTCCCCCGATGATTCACCGAATCCCACGTCTGTGTTCGGGGGTTTGAATGAGCACCACGTATACAAGCACATGGGGTTCGTATTCCCGTGTATGTTGACATCACTTAACATTGGAGTCTTGGTGTGGTTGCAAAGACTTAAGTACCCTTTCTTTCTATTCTTCTCATAAAACGACGGTTTGATAAAATGACAAAAATGCCCTTCATTCAAAAAAGAAAAAACAAACGGTTCAAAAAAAGGATAAACATGTCCTCCATCCAGAAAGTCGAGGATGATGTTGACTCTTCAAAGTCTACACAGCGAAACCCTCCTGTAAGGGCAAAAACTCTAAATCAGGTTCCACAACTCATCAAGTTGAATGATGCTACCCACGCTGGGAGGAGCCCCCAAACCCCCTCTTGTAAGGGCAAAAACTATGAATCAGGCTTCACAACTCATCAAGTTGAACGATGCTACCCACGCTGGGAGAAGCCCCTAAACCCCCCTCCTGTAAGGGCAAAAACTCTGAATCAGGCTCCACAACTCATCAAGTTGAATGATGCTATCTACGGTGGGAGGAACTCCCAAACCCTCCTCCTGTAAGGGCAAAAACTCTGAATCCAGCTCCACAACTCATCAAGTTGAATGATGCTACCCACGCTGGGAAGAGCCCTCAAAACCCTCTTCTGTAAGGGTGAAAACTCTGAATCAGGCTCTACAACTCTTCAAGTTGAATGGTGCTACCCACGCTAGGAGGAGCCCCCAAACCCTCCTCCTGTAAGGGCAAAAACTCTGAATCAAGCTCCACAACTCATCAAGTTGAATGATGCTACCCATGCTGGGAGGAGCCCTCAGACCCCTCTTTTGAAAGAGTAAAAACTCTGAATCAGGCTCCATAACTCTTCAAGTTAAATGATGCTACCCACTCTGAGAGGAGCCCCCAGACCCCTCTCCTGTAAGGGTAAAAACTCTGAATCAGGATTCATAACTCATTTAGTTGAATGATGATACCCACGCTGGGAGGAGCCCCCAAACCCTTCTCCTGTAAGGGTAAAAACTCTGAATCAAGCTCCACAACAGTCAATGTGCAAGTCAGTCGGTGCTTGATGGAGCAATGTAGGATCTTCTGCTGGATGTGCACAGAAGCAAAAAGAGAAGGGAGAGAGAAAGTGAGAGGGTTGATGTTCATGGTCTCCTCCAAGGGAGATTTCTTTCTCGGATAATCCTGCAGTGCAGAGACTGGGTCTTAAATATTCATCTTCGGGGCACCTAAGTCTTTACAATAACTTTTTTTCTAGAATCGTCATTTTTTTGGCACCAATGGAGGAGAGGGTACTTAAGTCTTTGCAATCGCATCAAACTCCAACGCTAATTAATGCTGACAAACATGGGGATACGAGACGCACATGCTTAAATACGTGGTGCTTTTTGGGACCCCCGAGCATGAGATGCCCAGTTCGGGGGGGGGGGGGGGTAACATATAACCTGCTTCGCTAGAAAGTTGTCAAAATTCTCTTACCAAACTTGCCTGATTGAGTCAGGCTTAGCTTTCAAGCAGTTTGATGGATTAAGTTACCTCGCTCTCTTACCACTCTTTTTTTCTTGTTTTTTTTTTTTGATAATGCAAGGAAAGCCCATCACCACCACCACCACCACGAGTGCAGATCCTATAAAACGCTGTGTGAGATTAGCAATCTTACCCACGGTTTACAACCACAAACCCCACCCCTCTGTGGGTCCCACTTGTGGGCTTTGTGGTTGTAAACCCTGGGTGAGATTAGATTGCTAATCTCACCCAGCTTTTTACAGGATCCGCTGACACTCCCACCACCCTCCCTCTCCTCATCACCGACCCTCTCATTGGCTGGTCCCTTGATGTCCACCTGGGAGTTGGCCAGCTTCAACCTTGCGGCGAGGAATGCCATAAGTGGGTTTCAAACTCGTGAAGTCCAGTCAACTTGGTGACATTCACAAGTCGCTCTTACCAGATGAGTGGAGGTGCCCTTGTAGGTTTCTTTGACCACTCTTAACTTTAAGAAAATTGGTTCTCAAACAGTGAAGCTGCCAAATAACATAGCTTTGGTGTACAAATGTCTTTTTGTCCCATACCGTTTACTGGAAAAAAGAAAAGGATTGAGGGATCAATAACTATGCAGAATCAGGGGGGGCTCAGCTTGTCTGGTAGAGCAGCCAGTGCATGTTACCTTGTGTTGGGACGTTGCAGGTTCAAAACCCAATGGTATAGTTGTATAACTGACAGGGGTCTGCCTAAACCCAGCTTGCCTTAAAAAAATTAAAAACCTATGCAGAATCAAGTTATGAGGATGCTCACCTCGACCACTTTTCCAACCAATGACATTCTGCCATGTGTTGGCTTTGGGATCACATCTTTTGTTAGGGCCCACTGCCGATTATTAAGAAAGGTGATCAACTCAATCACATGATCCCATTTTGGGATAAAAAAGCACCATTGCAGATACCGCCGGTCAGGTGCAGTCACATTCCACACTTAAGGCTCTGTTTGGAAACCAGTAACTGAGATGGGAAGTGGCATTTCAGGAAGTGACAGTGGATTTGCAATTCCATGTTTGTTTTTTGAACGGCAAGGGGGGGTGGTGGTTAGGCAGACCCCACCAGTTAATATTCAACGTACCACTGGGGTTTGAACCTGCAACGTTCCACCACAAGGAGACGTGTCCTGACAGCTCCTACCAACCACGCTGAGCCATGTCAATTTCATATTTTTTTAGTGTAAATACAATGTCACTTCCCATCCCAATTGCATTAACTCCCATCTTCCAAACAGCCACCACGTGGTAGTTTGACCAAATTTTTGTCAAATGCATTAACTCTTATCCCAGCTCCTAGATTCCAAATAGGCCCTTAGTGTGCTGCACCTGATATGCTCTCCATCTTCTATTGGATCCCATAACTCACGGACTGTATCCCAGAGATGAAGGGCAGTCAGGTGCAGCGGCACACTCAAAGTGTGCAACGTGATGAAACCTGATCTGCCCTCATTGCAGCCAAGGATGGACATCCGGCCTCGCAGACCCGAAGCAGACCTGATTCTACTTAGAGCCTGCCCGGCCAGGCTTCACTTCTGACCAACTAGCTGGCAACCAGATTCATCTGCTCTCTATCCTGGTTGGGATCAAGTCTTGTTGGGTTGGATCGAACTAGAGGCACTTGAGAAACCACAAGAAAATGTAATTCACACAAGTTCTTTTTTACTTTCTGGATATATTGATGGGTGGAAGGCCTACCAAATCATAAGCCATCTGTTCAGAATAAAGCAAGTTACATTGCAATCATTTTACATATACAAACTGCAATATACTAGGAAGTCTGTTAAATTTTTTGCTCTCCTATGTGAAGTTCTATCTCAAAACTAGAAAATAAAAGTGTTGCTTGATCTCAACAAAATACATGGACATGTTAGGGTTAATTAACCAATAGGGGCTCCCCTTGTTTGGTAGGAGCTGTTAGTGCATGTCACTTTGTGTTAGGAAGTTGCAAGTTGAAATCCTAATGGTAGGATATATTGCTGGTGGCATGGGCGTAGCTAGGATTCATGTGAGGGGGGGGGGGGCAAATAGGGGTGTAGCAAAAAAAAAAAAAACTGGTGTGATAGTCTGGGGTTGGGGGGCAGCGCCCCGGAAAAAATTTGTTTTGAGATAAAATAAAAAATGGCTACAATTATTAATAAAAATTTATTTCATATAGAAAAATCAAACCATTTGCTGCAGTCAGGGCTGGGCTAGGACTTGGCTACAAAAATGGATAAAAATCTATTTCATATGGAATCAGGGCTGGGCTTAAAAAAAAATTTAACTGGACCGGGAGGCAAGACTGGGCTACAGCCCAGTTCTGAGCCCCCCGCCCCCCCCCCCCCCCCCCCCCCCCCCCCCAGCTCCGCCTATGGCTGCTGGTGTTCTGCATAACCTCAGCTTGCCTATAAAAAAAAATATTCGGGTTAATTAATTTCTCACGAGTTTTTGAAAAACAAGATTTTGTCATTTTTTGACGATTGTCACTATTAATTATGCCAAGTACATGTTAATTTTATGTTTGAATGATTGAACGAGGCATTTTAATGTCAGCATCAAGTGAGATCTTTGATTCAGACTTAGCAGCTTGTCCCATAATCAAAAGATTCACATCTGGTTAGTGCATTATGATTAGAGACAAACAAATATTATCGAAAATAAAGAAACAAAATATCATCTCCCACTCAATAACAGAAGCAAAGTATAGATCTACAGTAGTAACCACATGAAAAAGTTGATATTGTCTCGCATGGATGGATGAACATGGATCCCATAATGCGGCATATGATTGAATCCATCCGATGTCGATCCTGGCTATCTATGCATTGGTTAGGATTATCCTTATTCTTAGTGAAATGCCAACTAATCTTCGATATCCAGATGCATCAGTTGGATGGTTTGGATTGACATAGGATCCTACCACATCATATGTCGCATCATGGGATCTTTTTCCGGATGAGGGTTCTTTTATGGAAGTACAGTATGCCTACTGCTAATGTGCATTGACATTGACAAACATGGATACTTTGTAGTCACCCTCATCCAATGTTGTCAGTATCCGTATCGGCCCTGTATCATTTGGCCAACGATTAGTGAATCTCTCTCTCTCTCTCTCTCTCTCTCTCTCTCTATATATATATATATATATATATATATATATAGAGAGAGAGAGAGAGAGAGAGAGAGAGAGAGACGATCACTTAAGATATTGATTTCACACTCACAGCTGCTGATCAGAGAGAGAGAGAGAGACTTAATCAAACAGGGTGCGCGCTGTTAATCGATGGTGCATAAAAAGAAGAAGCTTTAGCGATGGTTGTGACCGCAGCTAAAACTATTTTTTTTCAAATCGAATGAGCACAGTGCATCTGACTTGCGTTCGATGATTGAGATGTCCGATTATAATTATCGGACCCCGTTTTGTCATACGAAAGTCGGACACGAGGCCTTGCATGCCTTTTTTTTTTTTTGGAAAAAATGGAGTTTTAGCGCAGTTTTGGCACATTAGCACGGTCATGACTGCCGCTAATGTCAGCGTTTAAGTGGTTTGACGTTACCTGTTTTCCTATATATATATATATATATATATATATATATATATATATATATATATATATATATATATATAACACAAACACGTGCATACACACATGCACATTCACAGTCGGGTATAAATGCTATTTTGAACCAAAAGATTTGGTAAATTTTTGAACATAACATCAATCTCTAATTCCACCAATTTTCATAAACATATCCTAAATGCTTTCCAGTGCACATCTTTAATTGCTTTGAGGATGACTGTTCATGTATATCTATTTGTGTCTTGTTCTTGAAAATACAAGGTACCACTAGTGCCATTAATGCGCTAATTTCTATTGATTATAACTTCTAACTGTTGCTCACTTTTTCGATTCACAGTTTTATTCATCGACAATTTCATCTCATACAAGGTATTTTGGCATATTGTGAGAGGAATTAGATATCTGCAGCTACTCATAAGGTCATGGAATAAAAACTTCATGTAAAATCATTTCTGAATATGGAAACTATTTTTTACTTTTCTTTAATAAGGATTCTATTACATGGAATATTTAGCTGAGCTTAACACCTACTTGGCAAAATCTGTAAGGAGTTGCATAGGTATCCAATGCATTGCCAGTCTTAATGGATGGACGTATATTTATCTAAGAATAGAAGCAAAGAGAATTGGTCCCAGATCCCACTGTAAGCATGGATTGGGGGAATATTAACTTTCAAATATTTTTATTAACTGTTAGATTCCTGAATATTGACTATAATTACCATTACAAGACTGAATTTAAATATCAAGTCGATTTTTGCATTCTAGAACATGTTCTCAATGCCTGCTGTTCTTGTTAATTGTCTGTTAAAACCTTTTTCAGCCGAATTTTATCACTGAATATGTTATTGGTATAAAGCAAATAAAGGTACTTTTTTTCTTTCTAGGATGCATATAATTATTGGTCTTTCTGAACTTCCCATTGCCACGAATCTATTAATTATTAATTGTCTGATTAAAACCATGAAATTAAACATTTCTTAGTACACCATAGATGGTTATGGTTATCTGTTTATGAACTGAATGAAATCCATATGTAGGTTAAGAGGAGGCTCTCTTTTTTTTGTGTGGGTAATTAATGAAAGGCGTAAGGGAAGTTATGCGTGACTTGCCTTTCAATACAACAAAAACATAAAAATATGGTTTGTGGGGTGAGTGGATTCAAACTAGCCACGCATGCCTTCGTGTGTTGGTTAATTCAACACCCCAAGAGACTGATTTCAACCTCTCTCTCTCTCTCTCTCTCTGTGGTTTTGCTGTTGCCATTATGTGTGATGGATTTGTTTAATCCCAGTTGCAAGTGCTAAAAGAGACTTGTCATATAATGCCTTTGGCTCAAGAATTACATTCAACTTCCATGTTCTATTTGCTTTTCCGTGAAGCATTAGAGCTTAATGAAAGCATTGAGGCCACAATGAAAACATACAAAATTACCTTTAGTAAAAACTAAGTCTAATTGTTTGCAAGATAAGTTTCCAAGCTTTCACAATATTTACCCATCGAGTCTTCATGATTTGAGAAGCTTCGATGTTCTCACCTCTTTCAGCAATTGAATTTTGGTGCAAAATACATTTTGTATATAGTGGGCATTTTTCTATCATGTCATACAATTAATTAAAATGTGATAGTACTGTTATATTACTAAAGGGTTGCATGAGAATGAAAATATATCGTTGGTAAGAGCTAGCAGATCGGTATTAACTTGATCCAAGGATCTCTTAACTGATCTCTTATGTGTCCCAGCCAATCACATGATAGCATTTTTAGTGGGGTCTGCATTATCTTGCTGTGGGGGCCATGTAATGCTGTCATGTGATTGGATGGGGCACATAAGGGATCAGTTAAGAAATCGCTGAATCCCCTGTAGATTGAAATTTGGATAATTGGCCATAAAAGTATATGGCCAGCTTTTACTTTGGGGCTCAAAAAGTATGGATCAGTACTAGCTAAAAGTATGCATTCACGGTCACTAGTCACACCTCCTGCGAGTGTGAAATCAGTATCTTAAGTGCTCATAAGTTGATGTTAAGATCATAAACTCATTCCAAGCATGTAAATTAAGATCCATTTGTTAGCATTCCCATAAACCTATATTTGACAAAGTTTTCATTTTTTTCTGGAAACCTTCTACTGGAGAATCCTTGTGTTTATTAAAAATAGTATAGTTTAAAACTTATTCTAAGTAATTTTTTTTAAAGAAGTATCATTGATATGTGTAGGTTAGCCACTTGGAACATAGGGTCTTTAACTGGTAAGTTGGTAGAGTTAGTAGATGTTATGTGTAGGAGAAAGATTGATATTTTATGTCTTCAAGAGACCAAATGGGTAGGTGAGAAAGCTAAAGTGATAGAACCTTGGGGATATAAGATTTGGTATACAGGAATAAATAGGAATAGGAATGGAGTAGGGATTGTTATGAGTCGTCAGTTTATAGATAATGTAGTTGAGGTCCGTAGGAAGGGTGATAGAATTTTACTTATTAAATTAGTATTAGGTACGGATATTATTAATATTATTAGTGTTTATGCACCTCAAGTAGGTTTAGATGATTCCATTAAGCATCAATTTTGGGAAGATTTAGATGGAGTAGTACAAGAGACATCTTATGGAGAAAAGCTTTTCATCGGCGGTGACCTTAATGGACATGTAGGCATTAGTAGGGAGGGATTTGAGAATATCCATGGAGGATATGGTATAGGAGAAAGAAATGAAAGTGGAGAAAGGATTTTAGATTTTTGTTTGTCCTATGATATGATCTTAGCAAACACTTGGTTTAGGAAGAGGGAGTCTCACCTAGTAACATTTAAAAGTGGGGTTAATACGAGTCAGATAGATTTTTTCCTACTTAGAAAGAGAGATAGGGGTTGTTGCATCGATTGTAAGGTTATACCAGGAGAAAGTGTAGCTACACAACATAGAGTCTTAATTTTAGATCTTAGAATTAGACAATGCCGCAAAAGGGATAGACATAGGATAGATCCTAGAATTAAGTGGTGGGCACTGAAAGGAGCTAAACAAGGAATGTTTGTAGAGCAGGTAGTTAAGGAAGTTGATTGGTGTCTCGAGGAGGATTCAGAATCAATGTGGAATAAGATAGCGGGTGGTATGAGAAAAGTAGCTAAGGAGGTATTGGGTGAGTCTAAAGGCGGTGCACCACTAGGTAAGGATACATCATGGTGGAACGAGGATGTCAAATTAGCTATTAAGGTTAAAAGAGAGTGTTATAGAAATCTAAGTAAGAGTCGTGATAATGAGAATTTGGAGAAGTATATGATAGCAAAGAAGGAAGCTAAAAAAGTTGTTCGAAACGCGAGGGCTAAGGTATATAAGGAGGTTTATGACAAGTTGGATACCAAAGAAGGCGAGAAGGATATTTATAGGCTTGCAAAGATGAGAGATAGGAAATCGAAGGATTTGGGTATGGTTAGATGTATCAAAGATGAAACGCAAAGGGTTTTAGTCAAAGATGAGGAGATTAAGGAGAGATGGAAAGATTATTTTGATAAGCTATTTAATGATAGTCATGCTCAAGATCTTGGAGACTTCTCCATTCCTTTTCATGAGATAAATCGTGACTTCATGCGCAAGATTCAAAAGAAAGAAATTGCAGAGGCTTTGAAGAAAATGAAATCAAGAAGGGCAGTTGGCCCAGATGGTATACCTATCGAGGCTTGGAAATGCTTGGGAGAGAAAGGTTTAGAATGGTTGACAAATCTTTTTAACTTGATTTGGCGAACAAATAAGATGCCTAATGAGTGGAGGAAAAGTACTTTGGTGCCTTTATATAAGAATAAGGGTGATATACAAGATTGCACAAACTATCGTGGTATAAAACTCATGAGTCATACTATGAAACTTTGGGAGAGGGTGATTGAGTCTAGGTTGAGGAAGGTTGTCATGATATCGGAGAATCAATTTGGTTTTATGCCTGGAAGATCAACTATGGAAGCTATACATCTTCTTAGACAACTTATTGAAAGATATAGAGAGAGGAACAAAGATTTGCATATGGTTTTTATTGATTTAGAGAAGGCATACGATAGAGTACCTAGGGACGTTCTCTGGTGGACAATGATGAAGAAAGGTGTTTCTCTCAAGTACATTAGTATAATTAAAGATATGTATGAAGGAGTAGTAACCAATGTCCGCACTTGTGGAGGGGTGACAACCAATTTTCCGATAACGGTTGGGTTACATCAAGGATCTGCTTTAAGCCCTTTCCTATTTGCGATAGTGATGGATGAGCTTACGAGATCAATTCAAGAAAATGTACCGTGGTGTATGTTGTTTGCTGATGATATTGTTTTGATTGATGAGTCTAGAGCTGGGGTTAATGCTAAGTTAGAATTATGGAGACAGACATTGGAAGCTAGAGGTTTTAAGTTGAGTAAGAGTAAGACTGAATATATGGAATGTCGGTTTAGTAAGCAACGAAGTAGGGATGGGAGTGTAGTGAAGCTTGGTGAGCAAGATATACCGGTGAATGATTATTTCAAATATTTGGGATCCATCATTCAAAAGTATGGAGAAATTGATGGAGATGTAAATCATAGGATAAAGGTTGGGTGGATGAAATGGAAAAGTGCTACTGGAGTGCTGTGCGATCGTAGAATGCCATTGCGGTTGAAGGGAAAGTTTTATAGGACGACTATTAGACCCGCTTTACTATATGGTACGGAATGTTGGGCTGCCAAGAGACATCATATTCAAAAAATGAGTGTAGCTGAGATGCGGATGCTTAGATGGATGTGTGGAAATACAATAAAAGATAAGATTCGGAACGAAGAGATACGTAAGAAGGTAGGTGTTGCACCCATTGAAAATAAGATGCGAGAGAATCGTTTACGGTGGTTTGGACATATTCGGCGAAGGCCTAATGATGCTCCAGTTAGAAGGTTGGAGAAATGGGAAAATATATTAGTTAAAAGAGGTCGGGGTAGGCCTAGGAAGACTTGGATGGAGATGATAGGAAAGGATATGAATGCTTTGAACCTCACCGAGGACATGGCGTTGGATAGAAATGATTGGAGGAAAATGATTCATGTGGAAGACCCAAAATGAATTTCTTTTTTGGTTCATATCGCTGACCCCAATTGTTTTGGGATGAAGGCGTAGTTGTTGTTGTTGTTGTTGAAGTATCATTGATGAAAATGAGAAATACAGAGAAATACAGGCCAACAGAGTGACGAAGTATCACAGACTGCTGCAGATACAGAAAATCAGATAAAATAAGGACATCAATCTCTCACCACAACACAACAAGAAAGAAAACATGGCACTGCAACCGTAAATAGCACTTGCAGCAGCAGTACAGAACAAAGAAAGCAGTGCGTGGTGATCAGTAAAAAAAAAACGAGTCCAAACAGAAAAGAGCCCTTTAAAAAAAAACAGAAAGGAGCCCGAATCCTACCGGCATACGTAATAGATACATCAATCAGTTCAAGGAAAACACAAACTTTAACTAGAATCAATTAACAAACTGATGAGATAGAAAAATGCATGTCAAAATTACACTCTCACAAGTAATTTCATTTTCAAATCTACAACAGTAGCATTAGCTAGATTGTCATTTTCGGCAAGTGAGACGTCGCTTCTCTCGCACTATAGTGCCACTACAATGTACATATTTAACATAAGATCATGATAATGTTACAGTATTACGTGTCAAATTAGGTTTAGATTACTATTATTCCTTTTGAAAGAAAGCTTAACCATGATAACGTAACATAACCATACTTGGACTTGTTCTCCCAATAAATTTGTTATGGTGGGGGACAGCATTCATTGGTGCATCACAAAAGGGTGATCATGGTGAACAAGAAACTGAAAAAAAAAGAAGATACCATCCTAGTGGTTAGATGATGTTGAAGGCTAAGCATCAAAATGCTGAAAGAATTATATAGAAGGAAGCTAATTTAGATCATAATTTTTGTTTGTTTGTTAACTTAAATTGGAATTAATTCATGGTGCACAAGTTTTCACTTGCATTTGAAGGAGCAATATTATTGTTGGTGTCTACGTTGGAGAGCAATAATATATAAGAAGAAACAATGGGAGTCTGTGGTGTGCCTTGGTTTTGCAGTGGGCACTCCTATTATAGAAAGCTTGTTTTAATTCACAAGGTTGGGAGGGAAGGTAGCTGGTGAAATATGGATAGCCGTTGAGGGTTTAGCCAAATTTGATGGTAGGGCATATGAATATTTTATCTTTAATGGTTACTCGATTGGTTTCTCGGTGTTTTCAATATTGTTGATGTCCAAATTGGTGTGGTTGAGAAAAGATGGGTTAACTTGAAACAGTAAACATAACAGATGGAGTCAGACATGAGGTTGTTGGACATGAAACACACACACATATATGAAAGTAGTATCTGCCTATCACTTTTTCGAGCCTATTGCCAACCTACCACGGGCAAACGGGTGCTTTCATGTTGTTTTTCGCATATCTGACTCTGCAGATGTGTTCAGCATAGTCGATTTGTTAGGAAATGATATTTGGATGATGTTTTTTGGTTAAAAAACATGATCCTTTAAGTTTTGTATATTTATGAAAATCTTAGATCATTGATTTTTAAACCTTATAAAAGCATACTTGTGTGTTGGAATTGGACGATCCAAGAGTCGATTCCTACAAAATCAAGCATGTAGAACACGGTCATATTTAAGGAAAACATGAAAAAACCCTTTAAAAGCTTGGTAGGCTGGCGGTAGGCAGCTACCACCTTCTCTCTTTATAATATAGAGTGTATATATATAGAGGTCCCTCTCATTACCAAGAAGATATTAATCTTTTAACGGTTTTTCCAGTAGGAAAAGTTTTCAGGGATAGAAGAAACACTATTTTAATGTTTCAGAAACAAATTTTCTCTAGTCACGTGCAAAAGAAAATGCAGGCTTCATCCCTCATGCACATAAAAAATTATGGAATAGAGAGAGACGGTTTAACCATACACCAATAGAAAAAGTAAGAGAGTGAACAAACAGATCCACACTTCACATTTACTTATACGTGTCCTCTAAGACATGCCTAGAGTAGGTGATTTTTTTATCCAAAGATGCATACATCATTGGCTTACACATTCAAAACACCATGACTATGAAATAGAATAAGGAGATGGATCTGAATCAACACCATAACTAATACTATAATAATTTATTGATGAGTTAGTTTAGATTCATAACAAATTTCAAGTTTTTAAAGAAGGCCAATATTGAAGTGCCATCTAGTATCTAAAGGCAGAGTTAATTGTTTAGTATTTGTCAAGTTTCTGTATAATTTCTGAAGTTAAGCAAAGTAATTAGGTTGCCAAAACACTTTATAAGAATTTTTTTTTAGAGAGGAGCTTCTATATTACAAAGACCCCTTCATTGGTGAAGGGTTATGAGTAATATGAAATTTATCCAGATTTGTGTCTTTAGTTTAGACGCCATGTTGCAAATATACAAGTACGACCCAACAAACGCCCGGAGTACCATGTGCAAATTCGAAAATAAAAAAGGACATGAAAACATGGATTTTTTAAGTTTTTTAATCATTAAAAATGAATATTTTAATACATAAAGTTAATTTTCAATAAAATGATACCCAAAACGATTAAACCCAGTGATTGTCTGGTCTTGTTACCAGGGGTGTTAGAGGAGTGTAGAGCTGTTTCCCACCTTGATATAAATCCATAATTTTTCCCTACACTCAAGTGCACTAGTAGACTCCTTGAAAAATTCATAGACTCCTACTCAAGGAGGCATCCTCTGTACTGTGTATCCTAATCAATAATGAAGAAGGTTCAGTGCGGTCGTGGACATAGGTGATCATTCTGATCAAACTACATGAAATACTTTTTTTTTTGTGTGTGGTTGTTTTTCTCTTTTTGTTTTTTCATGCTTGTTTCTCCGATCCATCGGTAGGTCGAAGTGTTGTTCCCTAACAAGAGACACGTCACCAGATGATGCATCCTATGACATAGGACACCATATTCTCATTGTTTTCCCATTGTGGGTGATCCCAACTAACAAAGCCTCCTATCCAATCTCATGCTCAAGATAATGAAGTATTTATTGAACTATTACATATATTTTCATAAATAAGGTGAGGGATATATGGAACTAACATAAATAACATAATTTATACTACCAGCAAAACTAATGTAACAATATCAAATATTAAAGGGACTGCAGTTTATGAAAAAAGTTCGCTCTTAACGAAGACAAGAAGATTTTTTAAGAAGAACAAAGCCTTAAATTTAAAATGCAGAAAGAACATTAAGAATGGAGGTTTTTCTCTAACTAATAAGTTTAGATGTCAATATTCTTGAGGCATACGTCGAGTTGGTGTTATTAACAATACTTTTCAAAGGGTACGGCGATAGATATTTTAAGATTTTTTTGTTACTTCTGTTAGGATTTTTATTATTTGTTGAATGACATAGAGGATATGAATAGTTATGATTTAAGTGTACTATTATGCAAGCTAGCTCAAATAGCATTAACAATTTAAGCAGTCTTCTGCTGTAATATGTAATCACCTCTGTAATACTTTGTTTTAATGCATTAAAAAATTCTCGTCTTCAAAAAAGAAAAGAAAAGAAAATAAAATTTAGTCTCTCTCTCTATATATATAGAAATGGGTCAGTGCTAAATGGGTTTTTCTGCTCTTCCAGTGTTTTTTTTGCAGTTTCGACCTCATAAATGTTGAGCATGGTCGATTTACGAAGAATCCACACTTGGATCATGTTTTTGATCAAAAAAATGATATTTGGAGTCTAAAAAAATACAAGGATTTTGGACCGTTGATTTTTTGAACGTTATAAAAACCCACCCATGTGTCAGAATTGAACACTTCAAGAGTTGATCCCTATAAAATCAAGTACATAGATCACATCTGTATGGTCAGAATTTAAAAATAAAACTAAAAAACCTGAAAAACTCATTCATTTAGCATATTTCATTTAGCACATACCCATTACTCTCTCTCTCTCTCTCTCTCTCTCTCTCTCTCTATATATATATATATATATATATATATATATATATATATATTAGTGATAATGTTCTCCCGGAGCACCTACTCTGACCTAATAGAAGCTCTATGTTTTCAAATTTCTTGAACTGTTTTTTATTGACGAGACCCTATATATATGATCTATAAGCATTATTTAATAGAAAACAAGTTTTTTATCATGTGATTATATCATACATGTAGGTTTTTTAAGACATTTAAAAATCAACAGCTCACAATGTATTAAAATTTCATGCTTAAAAAATCCTATTTTGATGTCCAAAAAACATGATCCAAAGGATGATTCATATCAAACTATATTGAGTACATTCATAAGGTCTGATTGAGAAGATACAACCTACAACTATGATTTCTAGTATGTAGGAGTAGGTGTTCTTAGAGTACTGTAGCATTACTCATATATATATATATATAATGCACACACGCGTACACACACCACATGAAAATCCTCAGGATTTTGACAGTTTCTAATTTTGAGTCAACCAAACAACTTAGGAAGGCTTGTAGTTACTTGAACTTGCGTTTTGTTATCGTTATAATAAAGCAATTAAGCAGTTGCAACTAGACCAATTACTGGTATTTTTTATCTGGGCTATTATTGCGTTTATATTGAGTCTTGAATGAAATATTAAAAAAGGATAAAAATTAAGAATCCAGATGTATCATTATTGCACGAACAATTTGCCTGTCTTATTTGGATCAGCTAATGTTATCAAATATGAATTAAAGAATTTAGTCATCTTCAAATACTTGATGTTTCTATTTGACAGGTTGAAAGTAAACCCAAACCGAGCTAGAAAGTGTCAAGCAATTTCGTGCAAGAATTGGCAGTGTTAATGGAACATAATTAATGCACTAGCAACTCCTGAATACTCACACTAGAAAAAAATAAACAACACATATTTAGTTAAGATTTGTAAAAAAATGAAGTTTGGTTTCGTGGGGGCATAAAATGACCATATTTTTTAGAGAAGAATAACCATATTATATTCATTCTTATTTGGTTTGTTTTCCTTTCCCCATCTTTTTTCTTTCTTTCTGCATTTTGACTCAAATGAAAGTGGGCAATGGCAGATATACAAATTGGACTTGAATGGCTTGGTTGAAGCTGCTTTCCAAAGGAGCTGGCTTCCTTTTAGAGACCACAAGGCATCAACTTTTTTTTAGTGTTTAAGGGCTAGGCAACTAACCATGAACTTGTTTGAGATGGCCCATCCGGGCACAGTCTCAATCAAGACACCTTAATGTAGTGGTTGGTCCACATGCAAACTTGACCAAGTTCTTGAACTACAATTGTTTGCAGCTTTCTTGTAATATGGGTGATTCATAACATGACCATATTCGATGTGATCGGCTGGCCCACCCTTAAACAATTAATAGAATACATGGAAATGCATCTTCCCAGCCTTGGACTCCTTTTTCAACTGCACGGGCAAGAAGAGGCAATCAGATCAGCTCATTCGAACAGGGTGACTTAAGAAAGCCAACCAAGCGCCTATCACGTACCATTTTGGTCCCACCTTGTCTCAGGCTTTTAATTTTTCTGATTGATTATAATACATAGTTTCCGGTGGTAATAAATTCAATAATTTGACTAGGCCTTAAAAAAGTTAACGTCCCAACTCACTTAATTTGATATGCCTACCTTATTTGAATGTGCTCAAGATCACAGAAGGTATTAACTTGAACCTTTGATGAGCCAAGACAATTAAATCAGTATGTTGAGATGAACTCTAACCATGATCTTTCTCACCTGCATTGGTTCCTCAAAACCTCATTCTGATGAACCCTTGTTCCAATAAATCAGGCAACCATTTGGGTCAGGAAGGGAGCTGAACAAACAAGAACTCAATATGACAAGAAACCTAGTTTTTTTTTTAAAGAAATGACAAGAAACCTAGTTGGGCTAGCTTTTTTTTCTTTCATATTTAGCCCGGGGAAACCGCGTCGAGGATTTGATTCAACATCACCATCCCGGAGGTGAGAAACGCTAGGGCTAGAACCCTCAGTTCCAGGGCCTATGCCGGGCTTCGGCTTACACAAGGGTGTAGTGCCTGCAGGAGTCCACAGCCGAGGCCGGCTCCAACTATGCTAATTAACCCCTTTGGGGTTGGTTGGACTAGCTTTGGTGTTAACACATTTGCAGAACACACATAACTCAAGGTTCTAGTCTAGTCTAATCTTTCTTTTTTATATGATTTAAAAAAAAAAAACTCTTTTTTATGTGACTAATCCACCGTTAAGTAATTGATGTGCGTCCCCACAGAAAGCACTAGCTAAAGAATTTCCCTTGTTATAGATTGAGACGGATAAACAATGGATTATCCTCTAATTACAAGGTACAATTCCTAATAATCTTCAACGCTTTAGATGAGAGAGAGAGAGAGATGATATTGTTAGTTGGGCATCCACTTGAACAACCAAAATGGCGCTTATAGTCTGATGACCAACAAAGACCACTTAGTATGTGGTTGCAATTCTGTGTAGACATTAATATCTAAATCTGGCTCTTACAGGAAGTCAAGGATCATTTTTGTCATTGTCCCAACTAAAGAAGACCATTTGGAGAGAGAGAGAGAAAGAAATATTGTTAAGGAAGTTAGAGAATTGGTAAGTTTGATAGGGAAAGTATGTAACGAATGGATTACACGCAAGTCTTGCCATCTTCATATCGTGCAAAACCAACAAAAGTGACCCGTAAACTACACGATGACCTCTCTCACTCTAACCTCCATAAATTTCATTCAACTTCTAACCAATATACAAATAGGTATGAACAGCTGAGATTTTGATTTGAGCTCGTGAAAGCATGGAGGAGACCAGCGGTGGTGCTTCGGCCACCACCACCAACGCCACCGACGAAACCAAGGCATGTCCTCGGGGACACTGGAGGCCTGGTGAAGATGAAAAACTCCGGCAGCTCGTCGAACAATATGGCCCTCAAAATTGGAATTCCATTGCAGAGAAGCTTCAAGGTAGATCAGGTAAGGATTACCAACATATGCTCTCTCTCTCTCTCTCTCTCTCTCTCTCTCTCTCTCTCTCTCTCTCTCTAAACAGTGGCTTTCTCATCATTTCTTCTGTTACCGTCATCATATTCATCATCACCATAGCCATATATTCTTTGTCAATGGTTTACAATAAGAAGGAAAGAAAACAGAAGGCGCAACAATAAGAACAGTAACAAAAACAAGACTACCATTATTTATCTTATATTATGCTCTTTTTGTGCATGCACACAAGAAAAACTTGGTACTAATTAATCACTGCAATAATGATGATAACAAAGTTATGTAGCATGGGCCGGGTACAGTTGCGCTATCTTAACCAAAAGGTCTCGGGTTAAAATCCCACTGGAAGCCATCCCAAATCCCACTGGAAGCCATTCCCCATCTTGGCTGTCAAAAATTGCTTCAAATAATAATAATTAATATAAAAAACATCATCAACGACAACCACCCAACCACCGCATGCAACTTGTTATTGCTCCTCACTATTGTTACAATATGACAATTAATTTACCAAAAGAACTTGTTCTTGCAACTACACCTTGATCTTATGTGTCTTTGTTATCATTATTATTGTTATTATCATTATTATTACTATTATTATTATTAATATTTTGAATGAAAAGTAGTGAATATGTATTAAAAATGGAAAGAATTTACACAGGCTACCAGTCAGTGATGAGGAATCACTCATTGGAGAAACAATAAGCATGAAACAGAGTTTCAAGTCCATTAACCGGCCATCTGATGACCAACATTAAAATCCATCCCTGTTCCTTTGAACCATGAAATTTTGTCTTGGGTCCACTTTAGTTCCAGTCTAAAATTGATCGCCCATATGATTTGAGGACAAATATGCTGATCAGATGAATAAACATCTATGAAGACCCTGTTGTTACGCTCCATCCAAAGAAACACCAACTTATTCCCTTTCCTACTCCTGTTGTGCAATGATGAGGTCAAAAAGATCTTGCGAATTTCCTACGCGCAATGACAAAGAATACACATACTTGGAAACTGGAAGCCCTTAGGCTTGAGAATGTTCTGAGTTATCAACCTGTCTAAGAGAAATAACCAACCTGTTAATAAACCTTTAATAGGGAAACCACCATCCCACATACCTCTTTGAGGAAGCTACTCAATGGCTGGTGGAGAGAGCTTCTTATAACAGGAAGCCAATTCTATCAGATGTATGTTTCCACCAAACTGCATCATCATGTTCAGCTAATTTGAATGTCCCAACCCGAGTTTGGCAACTAGAGACACCTTCTTTACTTTTAGCCACAAGGGAAGCAAATTGCTCTCTAAATATTGTCTCTTTATACCAGGGGGCTTTCCAAAACATAACTGATTTTCCATTGCCTATCTTTATACTAATTTCTTGACAAAAACACTCCAAAGATTTAACTCAACCTTTCCAAATACTTGAACCATTCATCCACTTTAAAACCCCAACCCAGTTCCAAGGCCAACCATTGAGATTATATTTGGTTTTAACCACTCTTGCCCAAAGTGCATCTTCTTTTGACAACAATCATAACCATTTCATTAGGAAGGCTAGGTTCCAGCCTATGGTACCCGGACAGCCCATTTTGCCCACCTTACCCGTGTCGACATGCATATCCTCGTGTCAACACCCAGACATACCATTTAACCCTTCATACATACAGGTTTGTATTTAATTTATAACTTATAATTATATTTTTAGTTTATAACTTTATATTTTCAGTATATAATATATATTTTAGATATAACGTATATATTTAAATTATATTCAATTTATTTTGCATTTATTTTATATTTATGTGATATATATATAGTCATGTTCCCATACTCATATTTTTTGGAATTGCGGTGTCTTACCTTTCGTACTCGTACCCACACCCACACCCACACCCGTACCCAGGACACCAAATAATACAATAATAATAAAATTATTATTATTATTACTGTTATTGTTGTAGTGCAATCTTAATAAACATCATCAATGTTGAATTTTGTGTTTGTTGCTATTTGTAGGTAAGAGTTGCAGGTTAAGGTGGTTTAATCAGCTTGACCCCAGGATTAACAGGAGGCCCTTTACAGAAGAGGAAGAGGAAAGGCTTCTTGCTGCTCATAGACTTCATGGGAACAAATGGGCCCTTATAGCCAGGGTTTTCCCGGGTAGAACTGATAATGCTGTGAAAAACCATTGGCATGTGATCATGGCCAGGCGGCAGAGGGAGCGATCGCGCCTTTTCGGAAAACGAAGGGCTCACAATCTTGTAAACAATGAGGATATCACCATGAACAACTTCTTATCAAAGCCTTCATCAACACCCCAAGTACAAGATGCAATCAATTCAAGTCTCTGCAAGCAGATCAAAGATGGTGTCCTAGTATTGTCGCCAACGATGTCGGCACCTTCTTGGCCTTTTTCAGGATCAGCTATCAGTGGAATGTCCATGGGAAGTTTTATCCCTGGAGAAAGAAGGGACAATATGATTTTATCACATGACTATCATATCCCTTCTATTTGTGGAGGTCATAGGGGCAATGGAATACAAAGGCAAGTTCACCATAGAAGAGTAGTCCTTCCTTTCCATGGGTTTCCAAGTTTGGGAGAAGAGTGCACCAATGGAATGAGGGTAATGAATGAACTGACCAGCTTTGGAGAGAGTTCTGCTGGGCTGCAGAAGTTCAGGATGACCAACCAGAGTGAGCAGGGAGATGAGCCCATCAAACACAAGAATGTTGGATTCATAGACTTTCTTGGTGTTGGAACCTCTTAATTTTGTTCTTTAGGTGTCTACTTTCTTATGGCAATGACAAATATTGATCGACCTGAGGTTTTCTCGATTGTTCCTGGAAAGGACAAACCTTTGTTTGTAGCTTTAATACTTGTAGTGCTGAACAATTTTACCAACGGCAGCTCTTGCATATTTTGCATTTATGTCCTTTTTTCAAATCGGTTCCACTTACCCCTATCTCCATACCCTTCCTTGTGATTTCATTGATGAAAGTTGTTTTGATCAAATCGGACTCCATGTATGTGATCTACATCATTAATTTAATGAAGATCAACATTTAAATCGACTATACCCGGCGAACTTGTGTGCAGGTTTTTTTGGAGATTCAAAAGTCAATGATTGACAAAACACAAAATATTGTGATTTAAAAAATCATATTTTTTGTCTAAAAAATACCATCCAAGGGTTGATTCCTATTAAATCGACCATGCTGATACGGTCAGATTTGATGAAAACAACTTTCATTGTAAGATTTAAGAGGAATATGAAGATGGGAAACGACATAGGGGATGAGTGGAACCGAACTGGTTTTTTCTCTTTCCCATTTTTTTTTTCTAACGAAGAACCCACGAGCCATGTTGGCCCTACCCTAAGTAGTAAATCTTAGGATGGTGGGCCCTTAGACACGTGGTGACATCCAAGTACTTTGCTAAGTACTCAGCTCGGGTACTATATCAGGCCTCTCTCCTCTAGCTAAGAGTAGCTGCACATTTTGCATGTATGATTTGTCATCGATGCACCACAGCTTTTAAGGATTCCTTTGTATGGTTCATGCATGCCCTTCTTGCTAGAGAGAGGTTGATTTCCTTAAGAAATTGCTAGAAGCATTAACCAGGTCACTTAATGGGCCTACCCTTTGAAAGAGGTAAACTCTAGGTGGGGTCACCGACACCCAAGCCTTTACGGAGCCCACCAATTAAATATACCTACACCCTGTGGGAGTTGAACCTGGGATGAAGGGGTCAACACCTTATCCTCAAGCCCACTGCCGCTCATGCGGGTGTGAGTAATTCAGAGAGATAGTCGATTATTGAATCTCTCTCTCCAGACACACCAATGAATTCATGTACACTTGCAAATATATATATATATATATATATATATATATATATATATATATATATATATATATATATATATATATATATATATATATATATATATATATATATATATATATATAGCTAGAGCAGGTAAGCAAGCCAAATAAACAGAATATGTGTTGTTCAAGCTTGAAAAGTTTTTGTAGCGAGTCGAGCCAAGCTTGACCTCATGAAAAGCCCGAGCTAAATGAGCCAAGCTTGAGCTGGCTGGTTTCCAAAAAAAGTTCATTGTTTCAAAGTTGAAAGTAATAGAATTTGAACTCCACCTATTGAGCGGAGCTCAAGCTGGTTCACTTGAGAAAAAGATACAGTTTTAAAGCTCAAAGCAATAAGATTCTAACTCTGGCACCTTACATGGCTGCATCGGAATCATCAAGTTCATACTGGTGGCAGCCACAACTACATTTTCATAGCGAAGGCAGCTCTTCGTGAACTTCTTCTCTGCTGAAAATTTAAATGGGTGATCTGAATGTTTTATTTTTACAGGACCTTGGGTCCTCTTGATTCCTGCTAAGTGACATCTCGTCACTTTGGGATGTAATTTTTCCAATCTGAAATGAATCTATGAATACTTTTTCTTCAAAAAAAATAAAAATAAATCTAAAAGCAATAAGATTCTAACTCTATAACTATTGCTTGTGAGCTGAATGCTTCAACTATTTATTCATCACAATTTTATATGACATAAAATATATCTAAACTATAATTATTATTTATTTAACTAGCCTATTTGAGCCGAGCCGAGCTGAACACCTGTTGTTTGGGTTCAGCCTGCTGAGCTTATTTTACGAGGCGAACCATGAGTGGCTCCACTCATTTCCCAGCCCTACATGTATGACCATTATCTATGAAATTGATGAATTGTTAAACTGACTACTGGAAGATGCCTTTAGGCGGTGGGGTTTCCCTCAGTTCTTGTCCAGATACTTTCTGTTGAAAAAGTTTGAAATATCTGATAAGTGGTGTTTTCAGCAACATTTATAGTTATCTGGTAGCTGTCATCTGCAGCACAATAAAACACCACTATCTTTTTTTTTCTTTGAGAGAGAATTTTTTTTTTTTTTTTAGAGAAATAAAACACCACTATCTAGTGGTGAAACAGTTACCTCATTGATTAATTATGGCCATGGTAACCTAGGGACTGTTACATTGATAACATGAGGATGTTATATCTTTTTCAATGACTAGGAACCTTGTTAGAGACGCAGGTTACTTAATGATACCATTTTTTTTTTAAGATGTGGAGCCCTCGCCGAGAATCAGGCCACTTATGGACCTGTCCCCAGCGAGGCAAACCCCAGGTGGAGCCCATGATCACCCTGTCTTATGTGGCCCACCTTCCAAAGCTACAGAGACACCCGTGTGCCAGCGAGGTTTGATCCAGTGCCTTCAATCACCCCGCTAGCCATGTGAGCGTTAATGATACCATCATGATGTTATCATTTCTGCTTGTCCAGCTTTGTATATACACGCATATATTTTTGACGTATATACATGCATATATTTTTGAGATTCGTTGCAAGTACTTAGCATCTCTTTACCAAGATATAAGCCTAGCACAAGCAAGATCATTTATAAAAAAAATATATGTTTTAAAAGTTGAAAACAATAGAATTTGAACCCTAAACCTACTACGCCAAGCTCAAACTAGTTCATTTACAAAATAAATAATTATTTCAAACTTGTAAGCAACAGGATTTGAACTCTAAATTTTACTGCTTGGGCTAAACACTTCAACCATCTTCATTATATAATATATTTAATTTATTATGTAAAATATATTTATTGTTAATTAATGATCCTATATGAGATGGCCCGAGATGAACATTGGTTGTTTATGCTCGAGCTTGTCGAGCCTATTTCACAAGTTTGGACAAACTCTTTAGGAGCAGAACATGAGCCAAGCCACCAGCTAACTATCTCGTTTACCAGCCCTAATGTCATTCATGAAATCGATTTGCAGGTTATGCATACTTGTTTCTACGTCGGCATTCAAGTGAAAACTTTGATTACAAGATAATTATAAAAATGAGTACCTGAATCTATAATGAACAATTATAGAAATGAGTACTTAAAGTTATAATGCACCGGCAACACTTGATGCTCAAGTACTTAGGGTGAAATGTTTATTCAACTTAATGCATAACAAATCTTCTTTCGAGAAAAATACATAACAAATCCCTTTGTGGTGAGGTTAGCAAGAAAGAAATTAATTGTGTTTTTTCTTAGATGTCAAGCAAGTAGAGGCCATGCAATAATCCACCAAGTTAGTTTTGGGTTTTATGGAAACGCTTGAACAAGAAATAGGTATCTCAACTTGCACATTGGGATAAATGTAAAGGTGAGATGCTGGTTGTCACTGTCATTGGCTACTTGCAGACTAACCTAAAAGTATTTGAATATGGAAGTTAAATCAATGCCACCAAAATTGCCAAATTATCTTTATCCATTATTGCTAATGACTTTTCATTAATGAAAGTTGTTATTGGTCAGAGGCTGATATACTTGCAACATGTTGAAGTTTAATTGAGAAACAATTGAGAAAAAGCGAAGGAAACAAAAAAATCGAGTGAAGGATCAAACATAATTTTCTTTTAAATCACATTTCGTGCCTAAAACTAGAGTATCATCTATTATATATATATATATGGGGTTTATCTAAGATTAAACTTGCTGTGTTTAACATTTAGGTTGAGCCGACTCAACCCAGGCTGCGGCAGTGATCTATCCCAAGCCAGTTGCCACCCCCATCTCGGCACTATGGGTGGATCTGGGCCACCTCGTATGCCTGGACCCGGACCAGATCGCATTGGACCAGACTGCCAATGTCCACGCTGATCCAGATTTGTCTGCCCAGGTCAATAAGGGTACGTTTGTTGTGCCGTTCCCAGCGTGATTTGAACCAAAATCATGCTGAGAACGGCGATTTTCAACAAACATTGGATGCGGCGGACGGCGTTCCGCGCGTCCCCCGTCCAATTTACACTGTAATTGTTGATCCACCTCCCCCATTCTTACAAAAAGAACAGGAACGGAGGGAACAAAAGAAAAAAATTTCGTGCATAGACGGGCGTGCCTGAAACGGAAGCCCTAATCGTTGAGCCCTATTCTTCTCCTCCGAAATTTTGCAGGAGGTCTGAGAGTGTTTTCCCTTTCTCGACTGTTTGCATGCCCTATTTTTCTGTTGTTCTCCATTCAATCCTCTTCATCGTCCGATTCCTGCGTTCGGGAGCCCTAGTTCTCGATCCCTTCCTTCTTGATTGTCCGATTCATGCAGGTACGCCATTATCTATCCTTCGTCTGTATTTTTTTATTCTTTTCCCTGTTTTCTGTTGGTTTTGAGTTTTGAGTTTTGAGTTTATACATTCTGGGTTTTCGTTGGTTTTGAGTTTTAATCGAGTTTTTGACTCATCATGCCAAAAGCCAGTCACTAAGATGATGATTCTTCTATCTCCAATGACAGATTGAAAATCATCTTTACCAGTTCTAGTGTTAAAGTTGTTTTTTGATCTATTAGTAGGTGTTTGGATGTCAATCCATGACTTGTACATGAACAAGCAGGCTTTGGAACAGTCAATGGCACAACAGCAGAAGTAAACAAGCAAGTTTTTTGGGAAACTGAGAGCCTCTGTGCAGTTGGAAACTGGTGGCAATGACATTTTGGTATGTGTTAGCAATGTCGTCACAGAGTTTGGGAGGCTCACCTATTGCCATTGAAGCTACATGAAAATGTCATGGCACTATTCTGCTACTGGTTTATCACAATTTAACTATCTCCTTAGTTATTATGGGTGCACCGTGCTCAAATGGTGTTAGAAGCTTAATGTTCTCTTTTATCACATATTAGTTTGAGAGGCCTGATGCTTGTGGAATTTGTAGTCTGTAGCCATACCTTAGATGCATGTCCTAATAGAGTCCTCTTCTGCAAAAACTGCTTCAGTGCTTCTTCTCCACTCCCTGTAAATGCTGAATATTTTTTGGTAAAAGGAAAAAGGAAGAGCTGCAAGGATTAAATGTGGATTCTGCAAGTCATGACTATATTCAATAAAATAGAAATCTGTATCAGGGTTAAGATTATGGGTCCCCATATTTACCACTCTTTGGATTGGAGGCAGATTTATCCCTTCTCTAGTCATAGTGTAAGACAACCAATCCCATTCTAGGCATACTTGACCTGAATTCATCTGCAAGACAGCCAATCCCTTTATAAAATGGAATGGATTTGGATCTAGTGGACAACAATCTGAATCAGGTTCATATCAGAAGCAAATTTTGCAACAATGAGTTGCAAATATAATGATAAAAAGCACTTTATAGGACTTTGTGGCTAGGGTTTAAAATTGTCTGGTTTCTGTTTGGATCTGAACCATGCAGCCTATATTGATAAAAAGTGGTTGTTGCAAATTACAACCACGTTGCTAGAGAAAGAAATTGGCTGCCTGATTTGGAACTCAAGCACAAACCTAGCCCATATCTTGATTGGCCTGAGCTTAGGCAATGGCGTTTTAAGATTGAGCCAAGAAAGTGGGTCCAAGTGCCAGTCTACTTTATGGAACTTAGATAAAACATGAATTTGAACTCTTTTTTTGTCCTGAATATGATGCATTATTTTCGACAATCATAAGCTTTGGAAAGCTTCACTGAATTCAATGTTGGTGTAATATTCAAGCATCAAATACTTGTATAACCTGCAAATGGGTTGTGCATATTGTTCAGCTTTTACAATTTATTTTCTTGAAGAACATAAAAATCAATTCATATTAGCAAAGTAAATGAACAATACAGCCTGATAGGTGATGATCAGTCACTTAACAGCAGTAAACAGTTAACACAAATCAGCTACTGAGTTCAGCCAATTGGCACTAGAATATAACAGAAAAGCAGGGAAAAAACAGAGTAATTCCACTCCAAACTTCCATCTGAAATCTTGCTCAACCAGAAATATTCTTGTTTGTATATTGACATCTCCTGAGTTAATCCATGCAGCAAACTTGAAATGAATCAGGGTAGTACCTGTGGGATGGGGCAGGGTACCCACAGGTTTTATATCTATAAGAGACTAACATCATCACTTGGCCCTTTGAACTGAAATCTTTACACCAGACATATTGACCAAAGTGCCCAAAACACAGAACTAGATGACAAATATGATAGTTGACTTTGACTAAGCACCAACGAAGCACACACTAATATTCGACACTCCCGCTTGACAGCTGGTGCATATACAGATACCTTAATTCGGTGCAGCAGTTGCTATCTTGTGCTTAGCTTGTTCATTTTGTGATTAGGTTCACTGTCACTTGTAAATTTTGTTGTGAATGAGATGGGGGATGTAATGGTGCTATCTATGGTGCTATTTCTGAATATTATCAATTGTTAAGATGTACCAAGCTTTTGATAGAGATATTTTCATTTGACTGATTTTCAGCTTCTCTGATGATTAATAAAACTCATAATTTCTTGCATTATGGATTTTTTCACTATTGCCTTGTTATTAGGGCATTTAAACTTGATCGATTGAAAATCATTTGTTGTTTCTAATATTCAATTTGTTTTCAAGAGAAATCTATGGCACAAGATTGTGTCATTAAGCAAAGATCTTATTCCTTATCTTAATTCATTTGCTTTCTTTCACGACTCGCATGAAGACTAAATGTTATTGATGACAATCTTGTGCTGCTATAAACCAATTTGAAAATCATATTCGGGGCAAAAACCAATTTGATATTAATATTCGGGGCAAAATCCAATTAGAGATTCAAATTTGAGGCAAAAATCTAATTTGAGATTCATATTCGAGGCAAAAATCCAATTTGAAATCCATATTCGAGGCAAAAATACATGTTCAAGGCAAATATCCAATTCGAGATCCATATTCTGAGGCAAAAATCCATATTTGGGGCAAAAATTCAATTCCAGATCCATATTCGAGACAAAAATCCAATTTGAGATCATATTCGAGGCAAAAATACATATTCATGGCAAATATCCAATTCAAGATCCATATTTTGAGGCAAAAATCTAATTTGAGATCAATATTTGGGGCAAAAATCCAATTTAAGATCCTTATTTAGAGCAAAAATTCATATTCAAGGCAAAAATATCATTTGAAATCCATATTTGGTGCAAAAATCCAATTTCAAATCCATATTCAGGGCAAATATTCATGATTTTAGATATAATTTCATAATTGGATCTATATTCGAGTAAAAAACTATAATAAACTTGTTAAAACATGTAAAATGGTGGACGAATAGGGTCATATGATTCAAAATGAAGTAATTTGACCCATTGTCCATGACTGTCCAAGTTATCCGCACATCATCATCATCAAACAGCGGACATTTCGAACATAGCATTTGAGTACAGTCCAAACAAACATTGGACTTGGGACAGTTGTTACAGAACCAATATTTTTATTCATTTTGTCCAACCATGGACAAGCCATCAACCATGAACCAAGGCTCATGTCTCTCTTGCCCCTGACCTAACTGAAACCCCCCAATCCTGCCCTGATTTCTCCCACCAGGACCTCACCCCTCTTAAACCTGTCCGCCCCTTATCAGTCTGCCCCGGAACCAATTGATCCCATCCAGGCTGCACCTGACTTGCCCATCTCTGACTGGCTCCACCTCTATCTTCTGCTCGCGGATCAACCTTTCCTTGTATTGGATCCAAGGATATAATGCCCAAGCTCCCCGTGTGCCTGCCTTGGGATGCTGTTGTCCAGGGCACTGATGTGCCCTCGGCCATGCACACTAGTCCTCACCCTTCTCCCTCACGGTTGCCAATGACCTTTACGCGAGGGGGCAGGCCATATTGGAGCTTCCTGGGGTGCCCGTACCTGCCAGGATGTCGACACCAACCGGACCTGTTCCTCTGCCGAGCTTGGGATGACTCCCACATCAATTCCTGTGTAGGCTGGTTGCAGCCCACCAGCTGCTAATCTAGCTCACAGTTCCACAACACAATTCGATGATGAGTGCACCTTGATGGAAGTCTTGAGCGCAATCAAGCTGAAGGTGAGCCCACACGTTTTGCAAAGACCTGTTGACAAAGATGAAAAGAAACTTGCGCGGCCTACTCACACGCGGAGGAGGTTTGAGGTAACTGTTTGCCTCCTCATCGGATGAACATAACAGGTTATAATGAAGGTTCTTTTTTGGAACGCCCGTGGTTTGTGTGGCTGCGATAAACATATTTTTCTTTCAAATAAAATCCTACACTTGAAGCCGAATGTTATTGGCATTCAAGAGATGAAAATAAGCTTCATCGATAGGCAATTCATGAACGAAATATGGAGAGATTGTGAATTCACCTTCAACCTGATGAGAAGGCAATCGAGAGGTTTGTTGCTAGCTTGGAGCCCGGGGATCCAAGCAACAATCCATGGCTTGGGGGAGTTTTCCATCTGTATACTTTTTTACGATCTCCGAGATGGTGGCCTCACATTGTACACTACTGTTCACAAGCTAGCATGCTAAAAAATGATTTTTTAGGAGTGAGCTAAAAACAGATTCATGGTGGTGCAATCCCGTCCATTACTGACCGATGGTGCATTGGTGGGGACTTCAACTCCATTCTAAGAATGGCGGACTCCAACACCAATCATCGGTACCTCATTAGCATGTGTAAGTTTGCATGCCTTCTTGATGATTGCGAACTTGCAGACATTCCTATACAAGGAGCGAAGTTCACTTGGTCCAACAAGAGGGCGCCTCCAATGTTGAGGAAATTAGATCGACTTTCTAATTTCTTCACTATGTTACAACGCCATTATGACTTGGGCATTAAGGCAGATCCTTTTTTGATGTCTGACCATTCCATGATATGGTTGTCTTGGGGCTTGGGGGGGCACGCATAACAAAGTGTTTTCGTATGGAACATTGGTGGCTTCAGGAGCCAAACATCTTGAACTCAATTCAAGCATGGTAGGAAGAGGCTTCCTCCTTGGAGCGGTGGGCTGCATTGTGAATCCACTCAAAATTAGGCTTTGTGCGAGCTAAGCTTATCGATTGAAACAAACAATAATGCCATGCAAAGTTTAAGAAAATCAATGAATGAGAATCTCAACTAACCGTATTGCAACATTTAGAGGAGGAGGGGGTGGATGTGGAAAGGGCCATCACCATCAAGTTAGAGAGGGAAAAGTTTGTTCATGATATATGTGAATGGCAGGCACAAGAATGCATCCGATGGAAACAACGAGCCAAGGCCCATTGGCTTAAGTTGGAGGAGCGCAACTTGGTTTTTTCATATGTGCGCTTCCAATAGAAGGAGAACCAATCATATCCTATCAATGGATATTGGAGGGGCTTCATTTCAAGGTACACACATTCTTCCCCAAGCAACTTCTTACTTTAAAACTCAATTCTCCTAAGTGGTTGATGCTTCTTAAGACATGATCGGTATTAACTTCTCAAGACTTAATGATGCTAGTCTTACTAGCATTATTGGGCTCTTCTCATTGCATGAAAGTAAAAAAGTGGTATGGAGAGTGCCCAATGGTAAATCCCTGGGATTAGACGGTTTTCCTATTGATTTTTAAAAAGAATCTTGGGACTTTCTTAAGGGCGACCTCATACAAATGATGGCTGAATTTAATTCTTTATGTGAAGCTTCCATAATCATTGGGAAAGTTACTTCTTATTCTTATTCCTAAGGACCCACAAGTTGAATCAATCCAATGGATTAGACTCATTTCTTATCTAAAGTCCTTGCATCCAGACTCAAGCTTGTGGTGGGGTCTCTTGTCTCGAATGCCCAAAGCGCTTTCATCCCTGGTAGAAAGTTGCATGCTTCTTGCACACTCCAACAAATTATCAAGCAAAATATTTTTTATTTTAAAAATTGATTTGGAAAAGGCTTTTGACTCCTTGAATTGACGTTTTCTTTTAAATTGTATGAACTCTTTGGGCTTCGTCGGCAAGTGTCACTCATGGATTAAGGGTCTTCTTGATGCATCTTCTACTATGGTGTGTATCAATGGGGATAGTGGTGATCTATTCAAACCGACGAGGGGCTGTGACAAGGGGACCCTCTCTCACCCCTATTATTTGTATTGGCTTTGGAAGCTCTTTTGGTGTTGATCTCTTTGGCGGTAGCAAATGGAAAATTTATGGGCTGCAACGTCTTGAAAAATGTTTTTATTTCTCACCTCCTCTTTGCCGATGACCTATTGATGTTTGGTGAAGCTTCCAAAGAAATTTTTTGGGTTCTTTGGATTCTCCTCCAAAGTTTTGCTCACATATCCAGTTTGTGAATGAATGATGCCAAAAGTCAAATCTTGATTTTCAAACACTACAAGAAAAACGTTAATTAGCGACAAAAATTTATGATGGATTTTTTTCATCGCAAATTAGCGACGGATTAGCTAGAGAAACTAACCGTCAATAAAATTGGATTTAAATGCAGGATTAGCAACAGAAAAATTTTGTCCCAAAATCCATCACTAATTAATGACGGGTTAGCGATGGATTACATTCTGTCGCAACTTAGCGACAAAATTTTTTCATCGCTACTTTGTCGCTCATTAGCGATGGATTTTGCGATGAAAGTTTTTCCTCACTAATTTTCGATAAAAACTGCGAATTTCTCTCTCTCTCTCTGACACTACAAGAAAATAGGTTATTAGCGACGGAATTTAGCGATGGAATTATTCTGTCGTTAGTTAGCGACGGATTAACGAGAGAAACACATTCGTTGCTATAATCAATGAAATTTACGAAAGTAGCGACATAATATATCCCGTCGCAAAATCCGTCACTATAAATCACGACAGAATATTTTTCATCGCCAAAGACGTTGCTAAATGGTGCGTCCATTATGACAAAATATTCCCTCGCAAAAGCCATCGCTAATTAGCGACGACTTTTGCGAGGGAAAATTATGTCATAATGGACGCACCATTTAGCGACGTAAAATATTCCGTCACGATTTAGCGATGGAATTGGCGACGAAATATATTTCATCGCCATTTTCGTGTTTTAATTTACGGCGACTTAGCGACGGAATTAATCCGTCGCTAAATGTCGCATAACCCCTAATCACAACCCTCTTTTTCTTTTCTTCTTTCGCTGCTCCTGCTCCCGCCCGTCGTCCTCTCCCTCTCGCCGCCCTATCCGTTCCGTCGACCTCTCTCTGGCCCCCACTATCGCCGGCTGCCAATCCCCGTCAGCCTTCCGCCACCGCCCGGAGACACGCAGGTAAATTTTAAAACTCCGGCAGGGGGTCGACCCACTGCGGTTCCTGCAGGGGGTCGACCCCCTGTTGTTCCTGCAGGGGGTCGACCCCCTGCTGTTCCGGCAGGGGGTCGACCCCCTGCGTTTCCGGAAGGGGGTCGACCCCATACGTTTTGGTAGGTCATTGGGTGTTGGGCTTCTCAAGGCCTATGCAAGATGTTTTCATTTGCCTCAGTTTTTTTTTTGGCAGGTGGTGACTTCATTTTAAAATAGTGTTTTTTGCATATTTCTCAACGAAACCCGCTTGTGTTCAACCACCCGTGGTAGTTAAGTGACAAAAATAATGCAAATCGGGTAAATACCTGTTATGAGTAAGTGATGCAAGCGCATCACATGTTATTTAATTTATTAGATGTAACACTTTATTGTTCACACACTCACTTAGTTGTTGATATCTAGGACTGCTTTGTTGGAGTACGGAAATCATGCTGAGCATGATTTTAATGTATAAGAATAGAAGTGTTCTTATTTTTGGAGTAAGGATTTCATGCTAGGCATGGTAGTAGTTAGTGGAATATTGAAGTGTGTTTGCTGCAATACTTGATGTGAATGATTTGAATGTATTGTAATACTTGATGCGAATGAATGAGTTATATTGCAATACTTGATGTGAATGATTTGAATTATTTGAATGTATTGTAATACTTGATGCGAATGATTTGAATGCATTGCAATACTTGATGTGAATGATTTGAATGCATTGCAATACTTGATGTAAATGACTTGAATGTATTGTAATACTTGATGTGAATGATTTGAATGTATTGCAATACTTGATGTGAATGACTTGAATATATTGTAATATTTGATGTGAATGACTTCAATGTATTGTAATACTTGATGCGAATGATTTGAATGTATTGCAATACTTGATGTGAATTATTTGAGTGCACTGCAATACTTGATGTGAATGATTTGAATGCATTGCAATACTTGATGTGAATGACTTGAATGTATTGTAATACTTGATGTGAATGACTTGAATGTATTGTAATACTTGATGCGAATGAATGGGTTGTATTGTACTTGATGTGAATGATTTGAATTATTTGAATATATTGTAATACTTGTTGTGAATCATTTGAATGTATTGCAATACTTGATGCGAATGATTTGAATGTATTGTAATACTTGATGCGAATTATTTGAATGTATTGTATGACATTTGTTATTTGTTAGAATATGGTTCGTGGAGGTTACAGTGGTCGTTCATCCAGTAGTAGTCAGGCACAACCTTCATCTTCACGGGCTCCTGTGATAGGTATATCATTTAACTAATTGGATGCTTGATTAGTTGAAATGCGCATTCTGAGAATTTTTAACGTATTTTTTTACAGATGATGTTTCACCTGTACACGACCCATCTACACCAGTTTATCACACAAGTCAGGAGCCAACACAAGATGCAGGGTATTCTCAGTCTAGAACAAAAAGACTCATTCGAATAGTGTATATCGATAATCGACCGTAAGTATTTCGTTTTCAATTATTGCATATCTTATAAATATTTTATATTGATATTTACTGTGTACTAATTCACATACAACACGAGGTTTGATCCACAAGTAGTACGCGAGATTAGGAATTCACTTCTTCAACATCTACCAGGACCAGTTGCTTAATGGAAAGAGTATCCAAAAGAGGTGATAGACAGATTGTGGTCCTCATTCACGGTATACAGTTGATTGTCATAGTTAATGTGTTTCATATTTAATTTTTTTTATAATCATGTCTACTAACTTTTTGAAAATATATATAGGCATTGAATCACTTCGCGACTACGGTGGAGGAACATTATGCAAAGAAGGTGTGGCAGAGGGTGGCTACCAATCAATTTGCAGACATGCTGCACAATATGAAGACTGCAGCAAAAAAAGCATATGGTGGAATAGATGATCCACTACAGTGGAAGAGTCATGACCCTATTTCTATCAGGAGAGATTATTGGGATGGAATGTGCGACAAGTGGGTGGGGGATGCATTTCGAAATCGCTCTGCGAAGGCTGCACAAAATCGAGCAAAAATGCCCGAAGGCCAACTACACACAGGTGGATCTAAGACATTTGGGAGTCACCTGAAGAAAATGGTAACTCATCAATATATAATATTAATTTTATAAGTATTGTTGCAAACTTGTTAACTAAATATTTTATCATTTAACTTCGCAGGAAGCAGAAAAATGAGACATTGTACCATATAAGGATGTGTTTGTTGAAACACATAAACGGAAGACCACGGGAGACTTCGTATCAGAGAAGGCGAGAACGACAACGGTATCTATTTATTCTATTAATAATCATTGTAATATGCAAGTTATCATAATGTTATCATTAATTATTAATGCATACTTTAAACATTATTTTGTAGGAGGCATATGAGCAACAGATGGTAGAGCGATATGGCGATGACGCTACTCAACATCCATCATTTGATCCTGCAGCATGGGTGACTGCAGCAGGTGAACCCAAAAAGGGTCGCGTGTTCGGGTTTGGGAGTAATATGAACACTTTACCTGTTATTGCTTCTTTCAGTTACGGCTCACAGACTTCTTCCGTCGACATAAGCTCCAAGCAGCATCCTATTCTTTTCGGTGATGATGTACGCCAGATCGTTAAGGACACAATGTGTGACTACTTCCATGAAATTGTCGCTGACGTTCTCCGAGCTGAGTTCAACAGTTTTTTGCTGAACAGGGGAACTTCGATTGCAGGTCCCTCTCAGGTATGAAAGTTTTATGCAATATATTGCATGTCGTTAGATTTCATGTAACTTTGATTGCCTTAACATATTTAGTTTTTTTTACTGTCTTAGAACACATATGAGCATGCTATAATCACATATTTAGTTTTTTGATTGTCGTAGAACACATATGAGCATGCTAGAATAACATATACAACTTTTTGCCTGCCTTAGAGCACATATGATCATGGTAGAATCACATATAGAGTTTTTCTGACTGCTTTAGAACACATATGAGCATGCTATAATCACATAATCAGTTTTTTGACTGCCTTAGAAGACATATAAGCATGATTGAATCACATATATAGCTTTTTGCCTGCCTTAGAGCACATATGAGCATAGTAGAATCACATATGGAGTTTTTTGCCTGCCTTAGAGCACATATGAACTTGCTATAATCACATATAAAGTTTTTTACCTGCCTTAGAGCACATATGAGCATGATAGAATCACATATAAAGTTTTTTTTACTGCCTTAGAACACATATGAGCATGCTATAATCACATATTCAGTTTTTTGACTTCCTTAGAACACATATGAGCATGTTATAATCACATATTCAGTTTTTTGACTGCCTTAAAACACATATGAGCATGCTAGAATCACATATAGAGTTTTTTTACTGCCTTAGAACACATATCATTCATGATAGAATCATATATAAAGTTTTTTGCTTTGCCTTAGAGCACATATGAGCATGATAGAATCACATATAGAGTTTTTCTGTCCGCCTTAGAACACATATGAGCATGCTATAATCACATATTCTGTTTTTTGACTGCCTTAGAACACATATGAGCATGATTGAATCACATATATAGCTTTTTGCCTGCCTTAGAGCACATATGAGCATGGTAGAATCACATATAGAGTTTTTCTGGCTGCCTTAGAACACATATGAGCATGATATAATCACATATAGAGTTTTTTTACTGCCTTAAAACACATATCATTCATGATAGAATCACATATAGAGTTTTTTGTCTGCATTAGAGCACATATGAGCATGATAGAATCACATATAGAGTTTTTTTACTGCCTTAGAACACATATGAGCACATGATAGAATCACATATAGTGTATAATTTATTTCAATATATTTTGTTTATCAATACTGACTGTTCTTTTCTTGTGTAGGTTGCTAGCGATAATCAACGTAGTGGAGCTGAAGGGACAGATCAAGGCAATGAACAAGAAGACACACAAAATCTTGGCGATGATTAGATTAATGTGTTGAATTTGTTCTCTTTTTTTTTTCGAAAATGTAATTGTTGAATTGTAAATAATTAAACTTGTTAATTTTAAAGTGGAATGATTAATTGTTTTAGTTTCCTTTTATATGAAATTTTATGTGTACTTTGTTTTTTATTTACATGAAATGTAAATTGTACAGGAATTATAAATTGTAGTGTTCTCGATATTTAATTTTTAAATAATTTTTTTTCTTGTTTGCGACGGATTTGCGACAGATATATCCGTCGCTATACATATAATTTAGCGACGACTGTAAATTCATCGCCAACCGAGGTCACCGTTTAGTATCGGCGGATTTGCGACAGAATCTGTCGTTCGTTGTTCTGTCGCAATTAGCAACGGAACTGGCGATGGATTTATTCTGTCGCCAGTTAGCGTCAAAAAATTCATGACGTAAGCTATCCGTCGCTAAGCTGGTTAGCGACGGAATGAGGTCGTCGCTAATCCACTGCTTTGTTGTAGTGTGATTACCCCCAAATCGGAGTCCCAACTGCCACCATGATGCCTCCTCCCATTCCCCATCTGCAGCTGACCGGAGCTGGGTGCTATCGCCGTAACCACCACAGCCTCCGCCTCTTTCCCTTTTTTTCCTCCCTCTTTTCTTTTTCCTTTCCCTGTCTATGGCCTCGTCGGAACAGTATCGTCGCTAACACCCCCAGCCGACCCCTCTCCTCACCTTCTTCTCTTTTCCTTTCGTCCGAACTCTGGTCATCGCTGACACCCCTCCTCTTCTCATCTTCCTCACCTTCTTTTTCTTCTTCCCCTTCTTCTTCTTCTCTCTTCTCTGGTCTGTCGCTGCATTCCCTTTTTCGTTCAAGCGCTGACCAAAAGTGGTGTCGTACATGACTCGCTGGAATTCGATGGATCTGATGAGGGTAGATCAAACCCTCTCACCGGGAAAACCCTTTACCATTGGAAAACCCTTCACTGAGAAAACCCTTCTCTAAGGAAAACCCCCTTTTCTGAAAAAAAAACATAAATGGGGGAAAACCTTATCATACCCAGCATACTCGTCGAACGATTATGTCACCGTCAGGCACCTCTATTGGAGAGTCAGAGAAAACCCCTCACTGGAACCAGTCGTTCCCCTTCTCTGATTGAAACCCTAGTTGTCGCCTCCAGCGAGGGGGAGGCCAATCCGCTCACCACCGTAGCCAGCAGCAGACCACTCCTTATCAACGATGTAGAGGGTGATGGCATTGGCCTTTCTGGTGATGCTGGCGAGGCTTGCTTCACATTGATCAGATTGAGCAAAGCACTCTATTAATCCCAATGGCAAGGTTATGCTTCACATTATACAATCTGTCATCTCCATTAGTCAAGTGCTTTCAATAGTATCAGATGAGTGATCCTTAGAGAAGCAAAGGGCACATTTGTTTACATCCCATGTGATCTGAAATCATGTGATTACAAAGCACAGGGTGGACAATGTGAATTGGATTCATAAGAAGAGTGAGTAAAATGCACTACAAGAAACCTGTGGATTAGTGACGACCTAAATCCGTCGCTAATCCAACGCTAATCCATCGCTAAATAGTTTAGTGACGGATTAGCGTCGGATTAGAGATGGATAACTTTTATCGCGAATTTTTCGACGCTAAGTAGTGAAAAAACTTATTAGTCGCTACTTTTGTCGCTAATTAGTGACGGACATGATCCATCACGAGCCCTTAGCTATTTTAAATTAGTGATGAATAATATCCGTCGCTAATCCATTATTAAATTTAAAAAAAATAAAAAAAATGCTCTCTGCTGGTGCGTTCTCTGGCAGGGAGCAATTTTTTTTGCATAGAACTGGCGCATTCCGGCGTCGGAACGCTCTTCCGCAGCGAGCCAGTCACTGCAGGAGAAGGGACGCAGGCGGCCTCTCGCGCAGCCGATCGGGAGGGAGAACGACTCCCCCTGGAAGGAGACCGACAAGCTCTGTTTCAACGGCCAGAGGACCTCCGACGCCCGCTTCATAGAATAAACTGTCGACGAAGGAGTGGGCGCGCGGGAGGGGGTAGAGGAGCGGCGTTGATCGGCCGACTGCGACCTTTTTGGGGTCGTAGTGGAGACGGGATCCGGCGAGGGAGAGGCGGGACAGGCAGTGGAGACTGGCGAGGGGAACCACTGGGAGGAGGAGGACGACGCGGGAGAGAGGTAGCGGGAGTTGATCTTGCGAGCCTTTGGCCTCCAAGGGCCGATGCCATTGTCGTTAGAGGGTGCGAGAGGCCGTTGCGCGTCGTCAGAGGAACGACAGGGCTTCTGGCGTCCTAAGAAGCGCCTCAGGTGGGGACGGTTTAAATCGAACGGGGGGAGGGAAAATTTCAAACAAGGGGAGTAAAAATTTCGCGCCTCAGGTGAGACGGTTTAAATCGAAAATTAGCGATGAAATTAGCAAGAGAATTTTTTTGTTGCTAATCTGTCTCTAATTAGCGACCAAATTTTTCCGTCGCTAATTAGCATTTTTTTGTAGTGTTTTGACGACGAAAAAATGTTGTCTCTAATCCATCGCTAATTAGAGATGAATTTAGCGAGGGAGATATTTTTGTCGCTAATTTTGCAAATATTTTGAATGTTAGCGACAAATAGTTTTCTCTTGCTAATCCGTCGTAAATTTGCGGTGGAAAA
The DNA here is from genome assembly GCF_984573655.1 of Nuphar pumila. Classification (NCBI taxonomy): domain Eukaryota; kingdom Viridiplantae; phylum Streptophyta; class Magnoliopsida; order Nymphaeales; family Nymphaeaceae; genus Nuphar; species Nuphar pumila. Next base: position 144,273,135 of record NC_143250.1, on the reverse strand, counting down.
AATCCGGCGCAAATTTCCGTCACTAATTAGCATTTCTCTTGTAGTGTATGGCCCCAAATGTGATATGAAATCTCACTGGTCCATTTTCTCACGTTTGTTTGCACATGAGAAATGGGGCAAATGAGAATCTTCTCTCACAGTTATGAGAGAATATTTCCCATTTGGGGCCAATCAAACATGCCTAAGTTCCATATCGTGGATGAGATCTCATTTGTAGGTGGAGACCGTTTAGTATCTCACGTATGAGTTTAAGAGCTTCTGGAAGCTTTAGACCATGGGATGTGATCTGTAAAGGAAAAAAAGCAATCAACAAAAACAAATGTACTTGATCAATGTTAAAAAAGTTTTACATCTCACCAGTTTAAGCTTCAAGAATGAAGCTTAGTTCTTTGCCATAGGGAATGAAGCACAATTTTCCTTGATAGTAAACAAATTTGATGCATCTTGTGCACCTGTAATGACTTCCATTTTATGAATCCTTCTGAACGCACTAAACAAAGGACAGGAGTACAATATTAGGTTCACCATCCTTGGTTGATACCATAAAGGAAAATTCATTTCTCACAAACATATACGTCACAAAATTATAAGCCAGATTCCTTAACATGGCTAAAGCAGATTTTTTCCTATTGACCTTAAAGCATTAGATAAATAACCTTACAAAATTTCAGCCAGGCAAAAATCCAAGATGGCCTGGATAACACTCTTAGATAACTACAACTGTAGCATGCTATTGGAAGAATGAATGGTCAAGAGAACCATTTTCTCCCTTCTAGTACCTTAATCAAATTGAAGGCATTCAGTTTTGTAATTGGAGGATTGGCATGTTCATGAAAGTCTGATGAAGTTAAGGTAATTCTTCTTCATTTTTCCCTGTCATATGCTAAATGGTGGTGTGTCTATGACCATGTTTGAAGTGTTGTGTGGTGATTTCATTGCTTCCCCTTAAACTTTTGCATTATAAACATCAGACATAAGTAGCTACTGGTGTTATTATTCTGCGTGATTTGACAAGTGACAAACTTTGCTTCCTTGCTTTAAGGAAAAATCAGTTGGAAACAGATTGTCTGAAATATGGCTCTAAACAGAAAAAATCCAAGTAAAAATGTAGGTGGGCCCATGTCAAAATCTGACCAGATCTTATGTGAAAGGATCTTTCAGTTACATATGATCAGATCCTACAATGACCAAAATAAACAAAAAAAAAATTAAAAACAGAAAGATATCTACAAAAGAAAAATAGACCACATATTTGACAAAAGCTTCATAGCCAAGTCCATGCATTGTATTATATATAAAGTACAGTCTCCATATATTAATATTTTTCATTAAAAAGGTATGAGTGTTTGCTTCTTTTTTCATTCAGATATAGGGATTCCGACTTTAGTAGTGAAATGCTAAATGTCAACAGATAACAGACAAGAATCCACAAGTTCCTGGGCGATGGTGAGTATCCTTCATTACCAAGTTTTTACTTAATAAGCTTTTATGATGTTTTCATTTTCTAATGCACGTAAAGAAAGAACATGTTCAAAGTTGTTTTTCTTGGAATACTCAGGTTCTGATATTGACTAGAAAGAGCATGTTCAGTGGTACCATAGCTTATTCATTGGCATCTCTTTATGAGTTTAGCAGAAAGTCAGGGATCTCCTGTCATATTTGTGTTTACTTTGTATTGATATCACCTTCGTGTTCTGTATATTGAGCAATGAGTTCAGTTGCCCTGTTGTGTGGATTCTTGAGGATTAAATTTTTGTTAATCACATGCTTTCATGTGAGAGGGAATCCACATCTACATAGACAGTGAGCCACTATCAAGTTTTTGGCTCTTACAATTTATTGGGTAGCAAAAGGCGCCTGCTTACAACAGGTGGCAGCTCGAATCATTGCAGTCTGAAGGTAGGTCTGGATAATTTGATGACACATTATTCACTCCATTGTGAAATTCAAATGTTGTGCTCAGTAATCTACTTGTGCCCTACATGAGGCCACTAATTGTGACCGGAAGCTGATTGGATGTTTATGTCTTGTTTGATATAGATGTCTTAGGATCAGTATTTACATCATATTGCAGAGATTTCAACTGGTTTGTTTCTCCCTTGTTAATGCATTGCTACATCATCATACATATGATGCTTTGGCTGTTCACAGCATGTATACTTTGTCACTGTCAAAGCCTATCAAGTATCTTTTTGGCTAATGCTTTATGTGAACGATACATTTGTGTTTCAAGGTAGGTTAGGTGGTTGCAAATATTAGACACATAACTACATAGATCTTTCATTGTAGGCATTGTTTATGAGCTGAAGGTGAAATCTTCATAATTTCTTCTAGACATAATACTTTGCATGTCCTATTTATTTATTTAGGATGATGTCTATATACTTTTTATTGAGATATTTTCAGTTATAAATTGTGGGTACTGCTTTTTGTGGTTCTAATATTCTTGCTTGATAATTTTGTTTTCATTTCTTTAATTTTTAACAGACTGATTTTGGATTTATGTTCAGGGAAAGGTCCAACTCTTATCACTTGAAGCAATACATCAGTTGCATATTTTTATCTTTGTGCGGGCTAATGTCCATGTTATTTTCAGTGTTCTTACCAAGCTCCGGAGAGGTGCTAAGGTATCTAAAATAGGTGTTTCTTTTTTATTCATATGTACCAAATATCTTAATTTGGCTACAACAAAAATCAAGTTGCTATTTTATGTTTTCATAACTAATGAATATTGTGGAGAAATAATGGTTAGTATAATCATCTATTATTGACTTTTGTAAGCTTTCTTTGCTAGATACGTCAATGGAAACATTGGGAAGATTCAATTGCAAATGATAAGTACAATATGGAAGAGGGTTTGTGCCAGTATTATCAATTTTTTTTCTTTACATGAAAGCTTTTTTTTTATGCAATTAGGAATCAAGGAATATCTGCCCACTCCAATTCTTATATGTTGTTTTAGTGGAAGCAATTTTTTTTCTAGGGCTTATGTTTGGGACCCAGGTATTCACTTTGAGTAAGCAGAGTATTCCACATACATTAAAGAGTAACCATCACCCATCCAACAACATATATCAGTTGAGAGAAGCAAATTATGCATGATCTAATGCATAACAAGGTTATGCATGATATATGTGTAATGTATGAACACCTTATTGTATTTCATTTAAGTTCATGTTTCCATATGCATGCCCTATTAAATGCATACAATTTAAGTTCTTCGTTTTAATTTTCATCGTCCGCGGATACACCCAACGGGTAAAATTCCCAAGGTCAAGTTAGGTTCTCAGGGTAGGTTAGCACACAATTTGTATTTTATTACTGGGTTCCAACTTAGCCCTCGACCGAATTATCTTCGGAACATTAAACATCAACATCTAATGCCGGGGATACAAGGGACACCCCACGCCTACAAGTGTCACTTTTTTGGTACCATAACAATCACAGTTGTGACAAACACACCACCCCCAGGTAAAGTGTCAGACTCTCCCTAAAACCGTGGTCAGGAGAAGGAACCTCAATATTGGGTTCAAGGGACCAAATTTAAGTACATCGAGTTTTTGTATCCTCACAGTCTCCCCAAGACCGGATTTCTAAGATCTCCATTCTTCAGATGGAAGATCCCAGAATATAAGTTACATTGTTCTTATTTTTTATATTTTTATTAAAGTCAATTCTTTAAGTTTGGGTCGTAGGCCTTAATGATTTTTGTCTTGCCATCCTGGTTGTGGTTGGGAACAATAACTCCACTCTCTTTTGGCAAGACAATTGGTGGCATCTCAGGCTGCTTAGAGACGTATTCCCTTGCCTATATGCAGCCTCTAGAAGAAAATATGTTGGGGTTGCGAAAGTTTGGTCTACCCCTCAAGCATCATGGGATTTGACCCTTCATTGAAGCCCATCAAAACTGGTTTTTGCTCAATGGACTATTATTACCACTCAAGTTACTCACATGTTGGTTCTTGACAAGGAAGATGCACCCCTATGGACTCTCTCAATCCATGGATCTTTCACTACAAGCTCCTACACACTCCTTTTCAGCCCAAATGCACCTTGGCTACCTAGGAAGGCACTATGGAGGGGCGGTCTACCACTACGGGCCTCCTTCACAACATAGCAAACATAGTGTGTTTCTCGCTAGTAGGTGTGTTTCTCGCTAGCCAGTGTGATCTTTGTAGGAATGGGGTGGATCAAAGTATAACCCACCTATTTTGGGAATGTGGACTTTGCTAAATTCAGCTGGGGGGGGGGGGTTAATTTTTGTTGGCACCAAATTATTTTTCCTAGAGACATAGTTATTTCTACCGCAACTTTATATATATATATATATATATATATATATATATATATATATATATATATATATATATATATATATATATATATATATATATATATATATATATATATATATATATATATAAAGAGAGAGAGAGAGGATAATATTTGTTAACATTTATAGGTACTTATGCCTCTAGATGATCACCATGGTGCAGTTGCTAATTTTGACCCAATTGGACCAAATAGATGGATTTCAACACATCCAAAATAACGAAGATATGCTTTTAAATCATGTTTTTTTTATGAAAAAACCTGATTTTATAATCCAAAAAATATCATACATTGTAGGCAACTGATTTTTGAAGCCTTATAAAAACTTGTTTAGTTGTCATAATCGAACGATTTATGAATCTATTTCCACTAAGAAAAACTTGTAGTTCACATCTACAAGGTAAGTCTCGTGAAAAACGGCCAAAAAGTTTAAATAAACTAACAAAAAAGATGCATTTGTACCTAAAAATGACTGTAGCAAATATGGTCCGATATGTATATAATTTAAAAATAATAAACTATTGTCTGCATGTGTTAGGTGTGTGTCACATATAGGGCTGCAAACCGATCGGATATTTGATTCGAGTCAGACATACTATGGATCCTAAAATCTGTATGTGCCTTTGGATCAGATTTGGATCTGTTCAAACAGATTACTTTCAGATTAGGGTTTGGAGTTGATATAAATTAAAATCCCACCCGGTTACAATTTTTAGATGTAAATAGTTTGTTTTTGTTCTATTTTACCTGGATCCATTAATACCACATGTATTTTGGATTTAGATTCAATGTTACCTCCTTAGATCTGGATCCAAATTTGGATCTACTATCTATGTACATTTCAGATTCAGATCTGGGTCTGGAAAGATCCAACTCAAGTCCGATCTAATTGCACCCTTAGCCACATGTTGTGTCTTGTCTATAATCGTTTCATATTTGCACGATGCACATGCATCAGGATCTTATTTTAAAATGCACCCTTAGCTGGATATTTTATGTTTAGGGATGGCAGTGGACCAGGGCAGGGGTGTCCGGACCTCATCCCCGCACGGGTTTAAATTTTAACCTCCATCCCCGCCGCTATCCCCGTTTCATGTCCTCCATCCCCAGTCCAAACGGGGCGAGGCGGGGCGGCCCCGTTTCCCCTTGGTCCATTGCCATCCCTAAAGAAGGATGGGGGATGGGGTGGGGCAGGGGAAAGCAATAGTCTATTCTCGCCTCCATCCCTGCATGGGTTTTGATTTTAACCTTCATCCCCGCCTCCATTCCCGTTTCATGTCATCCATCCCCGGCCCGGTCCAAACAGGGCGAGGCAGGGCGGGGCCTGTTTCCCCGGTCCACTGTCATCCCTGTTTATGTTAGGGAAAATTTCATGTTGGGGCCAACCTTTTGTCCCAAATTTCAATATTAGCCTCACTTTCCTAAATTTCCTGATATGATGGCCACACTTTCTCTGAAAAAATGTCAAATAAGGACCTGCTGTTAGTTCATCCATGTAACTCAGGGTTGCCTAGTTAAATGTGATATAATGACATAATTAAGTGTCCACCATCAAGGGAGGGAGAGAAGAAGTGGTAGGGCAAGATAAGCTAGATGGACAAGGAGGGAAGGAAGGAGAAGTTAGCACACAAATGGAGGTGGTAGGAGTGGGTTGGGACAAGAAAGACGATGAAACTGCAGATGAAGAAGGGCAGAAGAAAGGGAGGATGAACCGCGTGTGGGTCTTTCAAGAATCATAATTTTTAGTGATACTTAGGTTTATGAATTTGTATGCATTTAGGCAATACTATAGCTTTTGAATTAATGAAATTCGATGAGTACCCATTAGCCTAGCCAATTTTCCATGATTATCCTTTTTTTCTTGAAGGCTTTATTCAATATTAAACCGTATTCTATTCACATTTACTAGCATTGCTAGTGGTATTGCCCATCTCATAGGAATGCTCCAATTCACTCTTATGTCCTGCACTCTTGTATCTATTCTTAATGGGAATTACATAAAAATGGCGTGCCATGTGTCCTTTATGGCGTGTCCCTATTACATTGGGTATTGCAAATATGAGAACAGCGGTAAGGGCATGCTCCCTCCCTCTCCTATCCACTTGAGCCCCCCCCCTCTCCCCTCTAACAGTCATGGGGATCCAATTCTTATGCTATTTTTCCCTCTCATTCTACATTTTTCAGTCTTTTTCAAGTCTCCTTCCCCCTAGCCCCTCTCTTGAGCCCTTGAGGCCTTAGGAGCACCTTGTGGCAGACTCAGGTAGTCATCCCCTCCTTCATTTGTGGATGGTAACCTTGCTATTCATGTCTCGATGAAGTTCAGAGGTTCTTGTGTGCAAGCCATGCAGCATATTCTAGTTGGAAAAGTATCATTTTTCTTGGGGGTTTACAACCACAAAGCCCACAAGTGGGACCCACAGAGGGGTGGGGTTTGTGGTTGTAAACCATGGGTAAGATTGCTAATCTCACACAGCGTTTGACAGGATCGTGGTGGTGGTGGTGGGCTTTCTTTGGATTATCAAAAAAAAAAAAACAAGAAAAAAAAGAGTGGTAAGAGAGCGAGACAACTTAATCCACCAAACTGCTTGAAAGCTAAGCCTAACTCAATCAGGCAAGTTTGGTAAGAGAATTTTGACAACTTGCTAGCTCGTCAGCCAGAGCCGTACCTGTGTTTTATGGGGCATGAGGCAGAGGGAAAAAATGGCCCCCCTATTAATAGTAGGAGTTTGGGGGCAGCACCTCCAAATTTTTTAGTGTTATCAAAATAACAATAAAATTTGCATTCACATTAAACAAATATAATATTCCAAATATTTATATTATATTAAATAAAAATGTATAAAATATTTATATAAACTACCTAAACAATACTCGTCTAGCTGTTTTAGATGCAAAAATATTTATCAAATCAGTATAATCAAGTTGTTCAACCATTTCATTCTCAATTGACAACATAGCCAATCCATTCAATTTGTCCTGAGACATAGTTGATCTAAGATAATTCTTGATTAACTTCAATTTTGAGAAACTTCTTTCTGTTGATGCAACGGTAACTGGTATTGTTAGCAAAATCTTATAAGCAATATAAGCATTTAGGAATAAACCATTCAGTTTCGCCAAATAACGTAGTACATCAATTGTCGTTCTTTCAGTGGTTAAGTAATACCTCAGGGTCATAAACTCTGTAGATAAATTATAACCATCAATATCTGAACATCCATCATGACTTAAAAATTTCTCAAGCTTCTCACAATACTTCTTTAAGTTATTTAAGGGATCGGCTTCAGTCTTCAACTTCTCTAAGTTTAACAAAAATCCAAAAGTCTCTTCATATTGTTTAAATTGTTCAAACCGGAGTTGAAGGAAAAATCGAGCTTGATCAATTATAAACAGAAAATATTCTACTCTAAAAGATTCTTCACTTGATAGTGTTACATCGTCACTACCACTTTCATCAAACTGTTTCTTTCTTCGAGTTATGCGTTTTTCTCGAAATTTAGGTTCAAACCCCATGTCACTTGCTAGTTTCTTAGCTTCATCCATGGCACTGAAAAATCCACATTCTCTATACTCATCAAGAAATACAATAAGTCCTTGTAAGAGGTTGACTGCAATGCCAATATCCATACTTTCAGACTGAAGAAACTTACTGACATTATTAATTACATATAACAATTTGTACCAAATCACCATTCCAAGTAAGAACTCAAAATTCTCCAAATCAAAAATTGCTAAGGTCTCAGCCCCACTCTTTGTTTTGGAATCCTCATTTTTTTCAGTCAATTCAAGCAAAACATCTCTTATTTGTGTAGTTTGATCTTTTATAGCTTTTACACTCTCAACATGACTTTCCCACCGTGTTTGTGACAATGGCTTCAGAGTCAGACCGGGTGCCATATCTTTAAAAAATTCCCATCTCTTTTGAGAAGAAGAAAATAATGTATAGATGTGTTGCACTACTCCAAAGAATGATTTAACTTTAGGACAACATTCCACCATATCCACAATCGTCAAATTAAGACTATGACAGCCACATGGAGTGTAGAAAGCTCTAGGATTCATTTCAAGTATTCTTTTTTGGACACCTTTGTGTCTTCCACTCATGTTAGTGTCGTTGTCATACTCTTGCCCTCTTATATCATCAATATCAAGCCCAAGTGTAGTTATCACATTTTTTAATTCAGTTGACAATCCAAGTCTTGATGTATCATCTACCTTCAAAAATTCAATCCAATATTCTTCTATTTTCGGTGTGTCTATTGAATCATCAACACATTGTAGTACTAGAGACATTTGTTCTTCATGACTGGCGTCAGGAGTACAATCAAGAATTATTGAAAAATATTTTGTATGTTTAACTTTCACAATGATTGCACTTCTCACTTCGTTAACTCATTTTGAATTTTGGGTCCAAGGTATGTATACTGAATTTTTGTGCTTGAGCACGTCGAATGTGATCCTCCATTACTGGATTAAATTCAACAACCATTTCTATCATTTGCAAAAATAGGCCATTGTTCTCACCATAGAGTTTCTCATTATCTCCTCGAAATGCTAAAGTGTTTTTGGCAAGTCTTTTCACAATGGTGATTATTCTTGTCAAAACTTGCCTCCAATGATGCCTCTCTTTGTTGATTTGAACTTGCACACTCTGATCAATTGTTTGGTTTGTTTTGAGTCTCTTTTGTAAATCAATCCAAGAAAACATGCATTCCATATTATCTCTACTAGCTTCATGATTTCTAAGACTTCTATGCATATTATGCCAATCGTTGTATCCATGATTGCCCAATTGCCCCATTCTGCTCATCATTTGTGGTGTTTTGAACAACTTGCAGCAGAAGCAAAATATTTTATCTAAAGAGAAAATATATTAGTCATCTTCTATCAGATGTTTGCCCATTTGTCAATACACGTGTATAATGTGATGAATCAAAATGCCTATTGTTTCTATCTTTAGGAAACAAGATGCCATCCACTCTCTTTGGACCCAATTCTACTAAAAAACTCAGTTTCATATCGATGTTATTCCAATTTGCACAATCCTCTAAATTCGTAGTTGAATCTTTAGTTTCTTTAATCTCTTCAGTTTCTTTAAACAAGATGTCATTCACTTCCTCATTTTCATTCAAGTCCATAATTTCATTCACTTCCTCATTTTCATTCAAATGCATAGTTTCATAGACTTACTCATTTTCATTCAGATCCATGAATTCATGGACTTCCTCATTTTCATTCAGATCCATGGTTTCATGGGCTTCCTCATTTGGTTCCACAGTTCTATTAAAATATTTGTTGATAGCTCCAGTTTGACTTTGAATTAATATTGCTTTCCTTTCTCTTCTTTTTCTCTTTTGAGCACCAAATTTATGCTTAGGAGGCATTATTTGTTGTTTATAATTAACAAATCACAAATACCTATAATTAACAAATCATAAATTAGAAATCAGAATTAACAAAAGTACCTATAATTAACTAAAGTACCTGAGACACCCTTAAAATCTAATGATTTTGATTGTCGCTGAACATATACACAATTGAGGCATTTACAGCATATCATAAACGAGTGAAAATTTTCATTACCATTAAGATGCTGAAGCATTTCACAGATATGTAGCAATAATACAAGTACAAGTTGTTGATAAAGATCCTTCAAAGCATTTTCAAGAAAGATTCTTTTAAATACTTATGAAATGGTGCAGAAGAACATGTTTGACCTAGAAACATAGGAAAGTATGTAAAAGATACATAAAATAATCCAAGCAGGAAATACTATGTGGGGAAAAAATAGCAGGTTCGTTCATTATCAAATAACCATTTAACTAAGCACTAAGCATTCAAATGCAACAAAGACAAAAAAAGGAAAAAAATTTGTGACACAATCAAACTAAATACAGAAAATATTCCAGACATCTATAACACGTTATTATCCCTAGTATAAAACAGAAAGGACACAATCATCAGGAAGTGTAGAAAAATGCTCACTAAAAACCAAATAAATATCAGATGGTCAATAAAAGAGGACTTTATGTGGCCGACTTACATTTTGCAGACACATTTCTTTTTCCTCAGCATTCCTGAGGATGCAACATATGCAAACATTGAAAAGTTCTACACAATGATAAACATGAAAAACAAATTTATACAGAAAAAAAAAAGAAAATTTTCAAATAACATGGACTGAAGGATCTAGTCGTTGTAACAGAATAATCCAACTTCCACAGACATCCTCCAGAAAATGTAATCTTTTTCAAATATCTAATTGAAATTTAGAAATACTGGACAAAAGAGATGCATATGCATAAATTATATATTCACAAAATTGTGGCACATCTGAATGTTGTTATAAAATACAACAACGTTTCCCCCATGATGTGCATGATCATCAAAGGGCACCTCTAACAATTACATCAGTAGTTGTAACCGTCACAAAAATTGATGGTGATAAATTGGTAATGAATGTTTTACAACGTTTATCATGATAATTGGGTGCACCCAAACGTCCATTATGTTTAGAAATATAATCCATATCAAAAATTCAGCTTGCACACTAAAACTTCAACAAGGACGCTATCTCAACCTTTCAATGTAAAATGCCAATAAAGTCTAGCGTGATTAACGTCTAGGCAGATGGACTAGAAGAGAAAGTCTGAATAAACTAATTAAAGAAAAAAGCAGATACAATGATGATATAAACTGAACTAACCTTATAACTTATAAGACCAACTAGAGGAAGTTTGGCCATTGATCTCTTTTTACAGCATAACCCGCAACACATTTAGCAACCAGATCAGAACAGGCACAAGGCAAAACCACATAGATGCTAAACTTTGAAACTAAAAGCAAAGAGTAGAGTAGTGTTGCCCAAGATCCATTCTATCAGACTCTCCACCAGACCAGATGGAATGACAAGAGGGTGCAGGGGTTTTAGATTGAAGAAGACGAGGGGATGCATGGGTTTTTAATGTTTAATCGGATCCGGGTCGGGTAAAGGATCCGGGTCTGATCCTTTACTTGAACCTTTTCTAAACAAATGGGGAGCTTGGGCCTTAAAAATGGGCCCCTAAATTTTTTTTGGGCCCAGGGGCCCTGAGGCCCAAGCCTCATTAGCCTCTTTACAGGTCTGGCTCTGTCGTTAGCCACCCGTACCTAATTTTGCACAAAAAGTACGAAATGAACTGGGCCTAGTATCAACACCTCAAATCAGATTTGGGTTCGGTCCCAGTTGGGTCTGGACCAAATCTCACCCATTGAAGCTCCAAAGTTCAAGGTCCTGCAAGTTTTTGCAGAAGCCAACCTAATAATCCTAAATTGAAAGGGCCATCTAACCCTTACACTTTTTTCCTTCATTTTTTCTATTTTACCTTTTTTTATTTGTGTGTGTGTGTGTGTGTGTGTGTCGGGGGGGAGTGGGACCTTTTAGTCCTGGCTGCAGGCCTAGACTTGGACCGTCTAGCTATACTTGAATCTATGAGGCCTAGAAGGACCAGACTCACCATGAATGCACCGGACCTACATGAAATCTAGCAACAACCACATGTACACCTGAACTGCCCCAACCAGCTTTAACCTTGCAGCAAAGGATACCGCCCTTACTTTTGAAGTTCAAGAAATAAAAAGATCCTATTTTGTGCTTGGAAAGATAGGACTTTTTGAATCCGTGCTATTTCTAAGCTCATCACATTCACTGATGTCTATGTCAAGAATCAAGTTCTTGGAAATTCTCTCTCTCTCTCACACACATTATATATATATATATATATATATATATATATATATATATATATATATATATATATATATATATATATATATATTTTACTCGGAGAAACCACTTGAGGCACAGAGACTTAGCTGCTTTGACTCATCCTATAATACTTATAGTCTTTGTCCATGTCGTCAAACGGTCTAGTCCCCGTCCCACTAAGCCAAACCCCTTGAGTCTAAATTCACACACACTTATATATATATATATATTAAAACATAAATTGAAATAATATTTTGTAATCAAAATATACCAGAATTTTTTTTATCAAATTTGCCTTTTTGTTCATGTGAATTTTGCATAATAGGTTAATTAAACGTAGAAATTAACTTTCTTCTCAATAAAAAATTGAATTATAAATTTTTGATATAAAATACAATTATTTGATTAACCACTATTTATTGTTGGAAGTGTGAACTCATTTTGAGTAGAGTCAAAGTCAAGTGTTGAATTTGTCATGTAATTAAGAGTTACAGGTAGTTTTGTTAACACGTGCTGCTTAGAGATTTCATTGGCACAGTCGGCATTTGCATAATGTAATATGAGCAGCATAAATATGAAAAAGTGTTAATGTGAGTTTATTACGTAGGTTATCTATATGTACATGGTGGATAACTCACAAGCTGGATTTAGTGAAGACTCTAGAAGGAACACCACAAAAAAAAATCTTCACTGGCGCATGAAGATTTGCCCCAATGAAATCTTTTACAAGGGCAAATGTAGCTTTGCTGATGCTTCGACCATCATTGAATATTCATCTGTGTATTCAGCATGTCCCAATGATGAATCCTTTTTCTGGCGCTAATCTTGCGCCAATGATAGTTTTTCTCGGCTGTTACTGTACGCCAGTAAAAGGCACTATCAACCTCAATTTCATCCTTTATTGGCACAAATATGTCTGTGTAGGACCATTATTGGCGCGAAATTGCGTCAATGAATTTCTTACTACCTGCACAACTTTGTGTATTTTTTTTTCAGATGCTTGTTATAAGTCAGTAATGTCTATGACCAGTTTGATTATTCACATTTTCTAACTCCAAGTTTGTGTCAATGTAGATCATTACTGGCACAAGGAAGCATCAGTTTGTGAATTTTTACTGGCATATTTTTGCCAATATTTCTATTTTTTTATGCAAAGATGTGTCAATAAAAAAAACTTATGTAAATTTAAGCTAGTTAAAGTAGGTTTATTGGCGTAATTTTGCAACATTGACTTTTTTGTGTCACAAATTAGTGTTAGTATAAGTCTATGACATTGTCTTTATGCTAATTTTCATTGGCACAAGTTTGCTTCAATAAAGTTGTTTTATGAATATTTAAATATTATTGATAAAAAAATAGTAGGAAAAGATTTGACTTACTCGGATTTGCACACTACAAGAATTTCGTGGATTAGCAACGAACGTTATCCGTCGTTAATCTGCTGCTCATCTGTCGCTAAAATTGTTAGCGACATATTGGCGATGAATTAGCGATGGATAGCGTTTGTCACAATTCCCTGATCGCTAATTAGCGACAAAAAAGATCTGTCGCTAAATTATGAGGGATTAGCGAATGTCACAATTCATCGCTAAATAACGACTGATTTTGTTTTTGTGATAGATATAAATCCGTCACTAATCCATCGCTAAAATTTACCGACGGATAATATCCATCGCTAAATTGCAACGCTATTTTATGCTTGATTTTTCACTAAATTTTAGCGACAGATACATATTCATCGCTAATCCATCGCAAAATTTAAAAATAAAAAATAAAAAAATTTGTTTGAAATATAAATATTGAGAAAAAATTTTCTCGTTGTACAAATTATATAAGTTGTGTATAGACAAAGAGCACATAAAAAAAATGTATACAAAATAGGCAAAACAAATTTAACCAAACAAGTTATAAGTAAAAAATTTATCAATCGCATCTGACTTGGTGGGCTCAATCCTATTATTATGTTATCGAATATGGATAACACACAATCCACTGATCCAGATATCAAATTTAATTCAACAATTTAAAAAAAAAATGATCACATTCAATTAAACTCTTTTCTACGGGGCCGATTGTATATCATGCTTGTCTACCATTCAACAAAAAATGTAGATATCTAATTAAGAGGGACTCTTGAAAAGAAGAATAGGTTGATAAAATTTTACACAAGCTCATACACTCACAGCCGCAACTGCTTCCTTGATTTGCTCAATAGTAAAAACACCAAAGAAGTCATCATCAGTAATTGCCTTAATGACTGCAAGTGCAACAATATCATCAACGCTCATTGGTGGTGCTAAGAGGTCTGAAGCAGACAGAGAGTTTAAAGGCCTTGTAAGATTTTCACTAGTGCGCAAGAACTTCTCAAGAGGTTCCCCAATTAGATCAAGGGGGATCTCAAAGCCATCTACCCTTCGCTTCCCGTAAATAAATCCTGGCCTCAATATGACACCTAAGGAATACACATGCATCTACGCAATCAGTATTTAGAGTATAGATCAGAGACAGAAAATGTTCAGAGAAGATTACCTGTGTTTGGGTACTTGGAGAGGACTGTTGATTCTGCTTCCCTCTTCCCAGTGAAGTATCCAGATGAAAGCAGAAATGGAGGCAAGTTGTAGTCATGAACAAAGATTAAAATAAACTTTGGAACTCCTGTTGCCAAGTGTTGCATATATGAGTGATTTAGAAAAGCATATTAAGCAAGAGAAAAATGCTAATAACCGGTTTAGCAACTTGAACTAAGAAAAATGAAACAACATATTGACCCTCACATAAACTGAAGTTATAAAACCTTTTGAGTTCTTACTGTATATAGCAGAGAAGCAAAATACATGACATCCAAAATACTGCTAAATTAAGACAGTGTTTCTACCAAAATACAGTTACCAAAACAGTACTTACAATTAGCTAACCGGGAGATCTATAAATTTAAGGAAGACAAAAAAGAGCCACCATTTTATCTAATGGTCCACAGAGTCATTATTTTGAGAGAGGGAGAGAGAGTTATACAATGCATATGACTAAACCATATTTGTACACCATGAAAGTATTCATTCCCTACAGCATGGAAAACACACCCTCCAGATGGGATTTCCCCACTTCAACAACAGAAAAAATTATTCATAAACCATGTGATTTAACTTTGCAGTGTGCAAACATACTGTAAAGCAGAGGCAAATTCTCACCAAAATTATCTTTTATTACTTTTTGCAGTAAAATCCCATTAGTGTTGCCATATTAAAATATGTGACAACATGGCTTAGAGTCCTATTGCAGTACAAGAATAAATAGTGAATGAACTGTATTCAGCATTTTGTAGACTTAAAATTTATCAAAACAAATACTCAACTTCCTTCTCGTTGCTTTCTCATATCCAAGCTTCCAACCTATCAAGTATCCCTTTATTTTGTAACTGATGTTAATAATCTAGAAGATTGAAAGTTTCAGTAACAAGAAGTAGCTTTGTGAAACATTGGGAACTCATACTCTGCAGCTGCTACTGTTAATGTATGCAAAAATGATGTCACCTAAATTTGACTACTTGTTTTTCTCCAAGGCAGTAAACCAATTTTGAATGCTAGGAAGATAATTACTGCGAACACGACATGTAACAAACTTATATTATATGAGGGACCTATTCACATATTTAACACGGCTTGAGCTAACTTACAGATCAGGGCAATCCCTTAACAAGATACATGACTGAGCAACTTCATGGTATGTTGTATCACTATTCACATGAAATTCAATCTTCACTCCAATTTTCATCATTGTCACTTCCATCATCGCTACCTGCACAAGCATGTTTAAAGAATTACATGAGAAGATTGTATAAATACCACTAACCATGAGTAGTGAGTGAACAATCTAGAACATAAAAAATGTGACAACCTCGGCACAAGGAATTGTACACAGATAGCATCCCTAAGGAGTGACTTTTGAAAATCTAATTCCAGAATCTGCAAGAAAAAAAAAGGCCATAACCCTAACCCTAACCCTAACCGAGAAGAGAAAGGGGGATCGGGGGACGATCCTCCTCTGCGTCTCAGATGCCGGTGCACTAGGGCTTGGGCTCGGGGACGGCGATGATCATACCTTGAAGGTCGTGGTTGAGGAGGACCTGGCAGCCGAGCCTGGCGTGCTTGTTGAGGATGCCGTAGTGGGCATTCTTGTGGAGGGTGTAGCTCTCGTCGTAGCTGGGTTGCGACAGTCGATCGAACCACTCCTGGGGGACGTGCACCTTGCACTCGGCGGAGCAAGCATCGAGCTCCTCATGGTCATGCAACTCTGGGTCGATGAGGTCTAAGTTGGAGAGCGACTTCAAGAGGCTCTGCCCCGACAACCCCATCACCTCGTGCTTCCGCCCCTTCGGATCGATCGCAAAGATCTTCATGATCTGATCAGCCACCTTGACGATGGCGACGGTGAAGGCAACGCCGAGGAGGACTTGGAGAGGAGAAAGGAGGAAGGAGGAGGGAAGAGAGAGAGATCGTGCCCTAAATAGGCCTTTTTATATTGCAAATTAGCGACGGATTCCGTCGCTACTTAGCAACAGATTAGAGAAAAAAAAATTTTGTCGCGATACTTGTCGCTAATTTGCTACAGATTAGTGAAAGATTTTTTTCGTCGCTAATCTATGGCTAATTTACAACATATTTGGAGATAGAATTTTTCTGTCGCTAATTTTGTAATTAATTTTAATTTTACGGACGACAAATTTTTGCTAGTTAATCCGTCACAAATCCGCGATGGATTATTTTCGTCACAAATTTTTGTCGCTAATTAGTGTTTTTCTTGTAGTGGTAAGCTTTTTTTCAAAAGCCTTTTAAAAGATGTGGGGATGCTCATTTTATGTTCTTACCATCCTTTCTTCAAGAAAAAAGTAAAGAAAAGGCATGTCTTTCGATTTTTGTAGCTTGAAACATACAACTGTGGATTTAAGTATGCAAAGAGATGAAACATGTATAAATATTTGATAAACAAGTATAAAATAAAAAAAAATAGGCAAATTGATCTGAAAATTACTTTTTTGGACTTTTGGGTTGTATTTGGTTCTCTAATGCTCGGTTCGAGAATTCTTGTAATGACTTTGGTAGCACCATAGTATAGGTATGACAGCTTTGAAGCTTAAGAGAGGAAGGGTTCGAGCACAAGCAGAGCTTGGGTAGACTTTTTTTTAGTGCTAGCACTCAGGTATACGATTTTAAGATCTTGATCCCTAACTCTAGGGGTCAGTTCGTATTTATATAAGTCCTGAATGGGATATGGATTAAGGGTTTTAGAGATCTAAATTCAACTCAAATGAGTTTAAGCTAGGAATGGTAGTGGACCAGGGTGGGGGAGGCGGCGGGGGACAAGGTCTCCACCCTTGCTCCATCTCAAAATCCTTCCCTCCATCCCCACTTTCATCAATGCACGAGTCTTGATTTTAACCTCCATCCCTGCCTCCATCCTCATTTCATGTCCTCCATCCTCGGTCCAAACAGGGTGAGGCAGGGCGGGGCCTCATTTTTCCTCGATCCATTGTTGTCCCTAAAGAACGATTGGGGATGAAGCGGGGTAGGGCAAGGCAGGGATCAAAACGGGGACAGAGCGGGGTAGGGGAAAGCGTAAGTCCATCCCCGCCTCCATGCCCGCACAAGTTTTGATTTTAACCTTCATCCCTATTTCATGACCTCCATCCTCAGTCCAAATGGGGCAAGCCAGGGCAGGGTCCGTTCCCCCCGCCCCCCCCACACACACACACAGCCATATCTTTAACAGAAATAAGGCTCATCTAAGGAGTGTCCCACATGAAATGCACAGGAGGAGTCTGAATCTAACTGAGATACATCTCTTTGAAGGCTTATCCATGTGTTTGACTGGACTGAACAACACACCAGAGTGTCATCCATAGTAGGATTGCACATTGGAGTGTCATCTCAAGGCAAAATGACACTCTAATTTGTCTATCTCATAAAAACATTTGGGTGTCTGCAGTTGCTCCTCTTTGTCATTAATCGAACGTGATTCAATTTATAACATAGAATTTGATACCCTCATATTGGATCAACTAATTTTGGCATCATTAGGTTGTCGAGACTTTTTTGGACCTCGCCGAATGAGGTCAGACCAATGTTGGGACAACTGAATTATTGAAACCGTTTGTGGTCTCGTCGAACAAGGTTGGACCAGTATCAAGGGAGAAACTGGGCTATCAAGACCTTTTGTATCAAGAAAAAATATTTCTTGTGATTTAACGCAATGTGATTTTGACATCAAACTGGAAGTTGTAAAAGGTATCAAACCCTTATCTAACATTTTATAGCTGATTGAACAAGAAAACTCTCTTGTTTTTTTTTTTATCTTGGTATATCAATATTTTTAACAAAAATGTTGGATAGTGTTTTCTTTCGGAGTTAATCAATCAACTCAGGGTTCCCAATAAAAATGGGGGTTTATGTAA
This sequence comes from Nuphar pumila, assembly GCF_984573655.1. Lineage (NCBI taxonomy): Eukaryota > Viridiplantae > Streptophyta > Magnoliopsida > Nymphaeales > Nymphaeaceae > Nuphar > Nuphar pumila. The sequence goes on along the minus strand of NC_143250.1, from coordinate 144,254,608 downwards.
AGAGGCCCCAATTGATTAAATTGGGTTCCTTCATTCCAGAAAAAATAGTTACCAAACAAGAGAGGAATGCTATGGGGTTCTTGAGAAGATCCCTTTCTTATTGAGAATCATGTTGGAGTTATCGACAAATCAAAAGAGAAGGACCATCTTTCTTGAGGTTGATTTTTTTTTTTCATTTTGGGAGAGAAAGAACCTTCTTAGGTGCTTAACACTATAAAAAAAAATATAGATTAGCGACGAACGCTATTCATCGTTAATCCGTTGCTAACATGTTTAGCGATGAATTTGTAATGGATTAACGATGAAAATCGATCGTCACATAATCATGGTCGCTAAAATGCGACGGAATTTATCTATCGCTAATTAGCGATGAATTAGCGATAGATCGTGTCGGTTGCTAATCCATCGCTAAATAAGGACTGATTTGGTTTTGCGAAGGAATGTATTCTGTCGCTAAAATTTAACAATGAATACATTTATGTCATTAATGTATGTCACCAATTGAGCGAGGGATTAGCGACAGATTAAATTCTATCACAAAACATCGACTGATTTAAATTGGTGACGGATATTTGCGATGGATAATATCTGTCGCTAATCGATCGCAAATTTTTAATTTTTTTTTTTAATATGAATATCGAGAAAAATTTCTCGTTATACAATTTATATAACCTATGTATAAAAAACAAAGTACACATAAAAAATACATATACAAAGTAGGTAAAACAAATTTAACACAAGTTATAAGTTACAGTATAGTCCTTGCCAAGTTCTAATTAGTTACAAGTACGTGAAACAAATTAAATAGATGAATCTAATCCTCGCCAAGATTCTTGGCATCATCCTCTTCATTGTCTCGATCTGCCCCTCCATTCATGCCTCCATCAGCTCCTCTACGTTGGTGATCTCCAACATCCTACAAGAGAACCAAAATATTAGTATTGATAAATAAAATATAATGAAATAAATTATATACAATGCAACTAATCTAATGCAATCAAAGTAAATGGCTGAATGACACATAGACTAGCAATAAAGTGAAGGACAATAACAGAATTCAGATATGTGTTTTGAGACTGACCAAAAAAATCATAATGATTCAATCATGCAAATATGTGTTCTAAGATTGTCAAAAAAATGTCAGAGTGATTCACGCATGCATATAATGTTTATAAGGTTGTCAAATAAATGTGTTATGTATCACAAGCATGCATATATGTTTTATAAGGCAGTAAAAAAACTTTCATAGTGATGAAATCATGCTTATATGTGTTTTAAAGTTGTCAAAAAACTTTCATAGTGATTCAATCATACATATATGTGTTCTAAGGCAGTAAAAAAATTTCATAGTGATTCAATCATGCATATATGTGTTCTAAGGCAGTAAAACAATTTCATAGTGATGAAATCGTGCTTATATGTGTTCTAAGGTTGTCAAAAAACTTTCATAGTAATTCAATCATGCATATATGTGTTCTAAGGTTGTCAAAAAACTTTTATATTTATTTAATCATGCATATATGTGTTATAAGGCAGTCAAAAAACTTTCACGTATGCTAATATCATGCTCATATGTGTTCTAAGATTGTCAAAAAACTTTCATAGTGATTCAATCATGCTCATATGTGTTCTAAGGCAGTCAAAAAACTTTCATAGTTATTCAATCATGCGTATATGTGTTTTATGGTTGTAAAAGAACTTTCATATTGATTCAATCATGCATATATGTGTTATAAGGCTGTTAAAAAACTTTCATATGTGTTGTAAAGTTGTCATAGTGATGAAAGAATGCTTGTATGTGTTCTAAGGTTGTCAAAAAACTTTTATAGTGATTCAATCATGCATATATGTGTTATAAGGCAGTCAAAAATTTTTATAGTGATGAAATCATGCTTATATATGTTCAATCATGTATATACTAGCTTGAAATCTAACGACATGAAACAAATTACATAAATCTTTATACCTGACGGGCACCGGAGCTCATGCTAAATTCAAACGAAGTTTTCCTGTCCCAAAAAAAGTTGCATAACTCATTATGGATAAGGTTGGGAATGGTTTTATGTAAAAAGTCATACATTTTATCCTCAAGACGCTGACAGACACCATCTCAAGACATAGCAGGGTTAATCGAACGATGGGAGTTGATGCTGGTGGTAGAACTCTGAGAGCCCTGACTGCAGGACGCAACAATTGGTGTGGTGTTCATGTTAAACACACGACCCTTTTTGGGTTCACCCGTTGCAATCACCCATGCTGCAAGATCAAAAGGCGGATGCTGAGTGGAGTCATCGCCATATCGCTCTACCATCTGTTGCTCGTATGAATCCTACAAAGTAATGATTACAATATGAATTAATAATTAATAATTATAATATTTATGATAATATAATTTATAGTAACTTGTATATTACAATGTTTATTAATACAATAAATATATATTGATGTCACTCTCGCCTTCTCTGATACAAACTCTCTCGTGCTCTTACGTTTATGTGTTTCAATAAACACATCCTTATAAGGCACAATGCCTCCTTTTTCTGCTTCCTGTAAAGTTAAATGATAAAAAAAATCAATTAAAAAGTATGCAAAAATACTTATAAATTTGACAATATATATATATATATATATATATATATATATATATATATATATTGATGAGTTACCATTTTCTTTTGGTGGCTCCCAAAAGTCCTAGATCCACCTGTGTGTAGATGGGCATCAGACATCTTTGCTCAGTTTTGTGCAGCCTTTGTTGAGTGGTTTCGAAATTCATTGCTCACCCACCTGTCGCACATTCCCTCCCAATAATCTGTCATGATAGTAGAAGGGACATGACCCTTCCACTGCAGTGGATCATTTATCCCACCAGCTGCTTTTATTGCTGTAGTTTTCATATTATGCAGTATGTCGGTAAATCGATTGACAGGTACCTTCTGTCACACTACCCTCGCGTCCTTCTCCTCGTTCGCAGTCGCGAAGCGATACGAAGCCTACAAATACTTTCAAAAAGTTAACATACATGACTATAATAAAAAATTAAATATGAAACACATTAGTTATGATCAACGATTTCATACCATGAATGAGGACAATAATTTGTCTAACACCTCCTTCGGTTACTCTTTTCATTGAGCGACTGGTCCTGGAAGATGCTATAGTAGTGACTTCCTAATTTCTCATACTACTTTTTGTAGCTTGAACCTCGCGCTGCACATGAATTGATACATATTAACAATTGACTGTCGATATACACTATTTATAAGATAAGTTTTGGACAAGTGACAATGAAATACTTATGTTCGACTATCGATATACACTATTAGAATGAGTCATCGTGTGTCAGATTGAGAAGATCCTGCATCATGCGTTGTCTCGTGACGTGCATGAATAGATGGTATAGGTGGGTCATGTGCAGGCGAAACATCATCTATAGAAAATTGAGTTAAAAATCCATACAATGCACATTTAAACTAATCAAGTATATAATTAGTTAAATGATATACCTATCGAAGCAACCCGTGAAGATAAAGGCTGAGACTGACTACCACTGGGTGCTCGACCACTGTGACCTCCATGAACCATATTCTAACAAATAAAAATTTTATTTGGATTAGTTACACAACTCTATAGCTTCGTGGATAGATAATCAAATCGAAAATAACTTCATACAATACATTTAAATCATTGCAATATATTCAAATCATTTTCATCAAATCATTGCAATACATTGCAAATCATTCACATCAAACATTGTAATACATTCAAATCATTGTAATACATTTCAATACATTCAAATCATTTAAATTATTCACATCAAACATAAGGTATGTATTACAAAATATATTTCACTAGCTCAAGTATGCTTCATCATCACTTGTTTGACTTTCATATTCTTCTTCTTCCTCCTTCTCTTCATTCTCTTCTTCTTTATTGGGCGTCAATCCACTTAGTATATCATTTGGATCATATTCTTTCATAAGTATGTCATCGGACAATGGAGATGTGACATGCAGACCATGTGTGACATTGTGACCATAAGAAAAGTCATACATATCATCTGATTGATAGTAATCACCCTCTTCAACAATCTTGTCTTCCTGTAACTGATCGTACTCGGGGTATAGTTTAGACTTCACCTTGCAAACCGCCCACCATTCATTTTTATCTGACTTTCTTGTATTCGGATATGAAGTATAGTAAACTTGTTGAGTTTGCGATGTTAATATGAATGGTTCATATGTTCCAAACCTTGATTTATGATTCACCTCCATAATGCCTGAAGCTTTGTCGACTCTTGTTGTTGTGTGATTAAACCAATGACACATGAATAAAGTTACATTGTTATTTATGCCTAAGTAAGTCAACTCCAATATTTTTTCTATAACACCATAATAGTTAAGTTCATTTTCACCGTAACTGCTACCCTTAACACACATGCCACTATTCATCGTTGACTTGTTTATACCGTAGTCTTCTATATGAAATCTATGTCACAAGGATTCGGCTAGCAGGGTGCCGCACCCGTGTCAACGAAACTCGATGCGGGTGCGGGTGCGGCACCGAGTGCGGTCAGCCCGATCTTGGGTGCATTGACCGCACCTAGGATCATTTAGGTCCATTTTTTTTGGATTTTTTTTTTTTTTAAAAAATTGCCCTATGAAATGGGCTGCAGAATTTAAAAAAAAAAAATCTGCTGACAGCTGCTGTTGTTCCTGCCTTTTCAATCTTGATCCTTCTTTTTTGTAAAGGATTTTCTCTCTCCATAATAAATGATAATGATGGTGGTAGCCTTGCTGGCTATTAGTATTCACTGTTCTCTTGACGAGATGGGTGCGCTATGCAGTTGTATATAAAATGAAATTTGAAAAAACCCGCGTCGAGGGAACCCCAGACCCCCTTATATATATATATATATATATTATTTTTTACATTTTTGCTCCTGCCGCACCCCCGCACCCGGGTTTTTTGGAAGTGCTGAATCCCCGCACCCACACCCACACCCGCACCCGCACCCATGTGACATAGTTTATGATGTATCTGTTGTAATATTGCACAACTTTGGTTAGACCATTTTGTGAATCATATATTCCTTGTTCATTAACATCACTATGACGGACCTACAAGCATAAACAATGACAGTAAACATGACCAATTAAGTAACATATTATTGTTTACACAGAAAGAATGCATGTCATCGTCCTTATCAACTCTTTCAACCATGCCACAAACTTATTTTCATATTCTTTTTGTAATTCTGAATCAGTGAGATGAGGAAGTTCTCTTCGCAACTCCAAATCAAATCATTTGTACTTAACAAATAATTATATTATTGAACCATGTACGTAGAGAACTTAGTGTAATATATTATGTATACTTACTCGATGTAGGGGTCGATATCTGAGCAATTAAAAAAGATATAAATTTGTGTTGCGTCTTGCTCTCGATCTTCCAAGAGTCTTGACCGACAACTGCCAAAGGCATTCCCAAGTGGTTTAAATATCGATAGTTTGTCAGCCACAATAACTTATTCTCCATCATCATTACGAGGTGGGCAAGGGTAATGTGTTGGAATGTGAGGATCAAAGTACATAGATGAGAAATTTGAAATCTCTTCTAAAGTGTACGCCTCACAAATTGAACCCTCCACTCTTGCTTTATTCTGAACCTTTTTTTGAGGTTAAACATGCATCTGTTAACAATATGTATCTCGTAATACAATAAATTTCTAATAGCATTAGAGAAAAAAATATAAAAAAAAATTACCTTTCAAACTGGTACATCCACCGATATTGCATAGGACCACCAACCCTAAGTTGATATGGCAAGTGTATGATCACATGTTTCATAACGTCAAAAAATGTTGAAGGAAATATCTTCTCTAGCTGATAGATAGTAGTGACGATAGAATCCTCTAGATTCTTTACCTCAGTTAATATAACTTTTGATGCACAAATGTTCTAAAAAATTGACTCAACTTGGATAATACCCCCATATAGGTTTGTCTAACATATCATGGAATGCTAGGGAATCAACCGTTACATGATAACATGAAAATCATGGCTCTTCAACCCATATAATTGTTCCTCATCTATCTTCACAGCCCGAGCAATGTTAAAGGCATATCCATCTGAAAATCTCAACTGTCTCAACCACTGGCATACCTACTTTACTTGATCTGGTCCAAGCACATACATTGCATTTGGTTTCAGTACTTTGCCATTATACTTTTTGAGTTCCAATTTTGGTCTTTTACATATTACTTTTAAATCTATACGGGCCTTCGGATTATCCTTTGTTTTCTCTTTGACATTCATTATCGTATTAAACATATTATCAAACATATTTTTCTCTACATGCATCACATCCAAATTATGTCATATCAATAAGGTCGGCCAATATGGTAGTTCCCAAAATATAGATTCCTTTGTCCTCACACTACTGGCATCTGTCAGTCTATATTGAAAGTATCACAATTGTCTTAAAATCTCTATGCCAAACAACCATGTAGGTGGACCATCTATTTAAGTTGTGCCAGCTTTGAACGCATTCTTTTGTCGTTAGAATGGATGGTCGCTGGGTAGAAATCGACGATGACAATCAAACTAACACGGCTTCCTTCCCTGCGTCAATCTAAAAGATTTTGTATCCTCCATGAAGTATGGACATGCCAACCTCTCATGTGTACTCCATCCAGATAACATACCATATGCATGAAAGTCATTGATTGTCCATTGTATAGCAGCCTTCATATTGAAGTTTTGTTTTTTGTGGGCATCGTAAGTGAGAACACCGACATCCCATAATATTTTCAGTTCTTTAATCAATGACCTTAAATATACATCAAGATTTTGGCCCGAAGACATCGGGCCAAGGATCAATAAAGACAAGAAAAGATTTTGACGCTTCATATACAAGCTTGGAGGAAGGTTGTATAGGGTGACAAATACTGGCCAACACGAGTATGGGGTTGATCTACCCCTAAATGGATTAAATCCATTTGTACATAAACTGAGCCTAACATTTCTCACTTTCACTGCAAAGGTCTGATGAGTGCGATCAAAGTGCTTTCAAGGTTCCGCGTCAACAAGATGCATGATATTGTCTTCATCATGTCAAATTTTATTTGCATGCTATCTCATGTGTGTAGCTGTCCTCGAAGACATATACAATCGTTGCAATCTAGGAGTGAGAGAGAAGTAGCGAAGTGACTTGTATGACACTTTTTTTGACCTCGTGCTACCATTGCCCCTTGTCTTTGGCTTGAACTGAGGATGCCCACATGACGTACATGATCTGCTATTTTCTTAATCTTTGAAATACAACATGCAGTGATTTGGACAAACATCTATCTTTTGATACCTCGTACTTAAAACGTTGACCACAACCTTCGCACGATAGAAATTTTGTGGCAATTTTTCAACTTTGAGCAACATACTCTTCACAATAGAGCACGGATGGTCAAAACATGATTGACTCAAATTATACTCGGACTTCAAATTCATTAGTTGAAGAACTGTAGACAAGATAGTGTGACTCTCGCAACCATTCCAAAGTGGCTCATCAATATCTCTAAGTAAATCATAAAATCTACTAGCTACATCATTTGCTGCTTCTTCCTCTACCCCAGTTGGTACATCAGTAGGACCCATAGCAGAACCCAATTCTGGTCTTGCGACATCAAATATCAAATTCATATATGGATTATCGTGCACCACATCCACCCATGCATCAAAATTGTTCCAAAATTCTTCGCCATGAAGCATCCAATTCTGATAATCACTCACAAAACCCTTCATGTGTAGGTGATGTTTAACGCTATGAGGTTCTGCAAATCGATTGTTCTTACACATCGTGCATGGGCACCTGATCCGACCTGTGGATGCATTCAATCACAAGAACAATGATGCATGCATTGATAACTTCATATTTTCATGTGAAAAAGCATTCATTTGAAGTATGTTTGAAGCATTGATAACTTATCATTCATTTTCATGTACAGACTCATTTGTAACATGATACATTCATTTGAAGCATATTTTCATGATATAATTTCACATGGAAGGCATAATACAACAACAACAACAACAACTACGCCTTCATCCCAAAACAATTGGGGTCAGCGATATGAACCAAAAAAGAAATTCATTTTGGGTCTTCCACATGAATCCTTTTCCTCCAATCATTTCTATCCAACGCCATGTCCTCGGTGAGGTTCAAAGCATTCATATCCTTTCCTATCATCTCCATCCAAGTCTTCCTAGGCCTACCCCGACCTCTTTTAACTAATATATTTTCCCATTTCTCCAACCTTCTAACTGGAGCATCATTAGGCCTTCGCCGAATATGTCCAAACCACCGTAAACGATTCTCTCGCATCTTATTTTCAATGGGTGCAACACCTACCTTCTTACGTATCTCTTCGTTCGAATCTTATCTTTTATTGTATTTCCACACATCCATCTAAGCATCCGCATCTCAGCTACACTCATTTTTTGAATATGATGTCTCTTGGCAGCCCAACATTCCGTACCATATAGTAAAGCGGGTCTAATAGTCGTCCTATAAAACTTTCCCTTCAACCGCAATGGCATTCTACGATCGCACAGCACTCCAGTAGCACTTTTCCATTTCATCCACCCAACCTTTATCCTATGATTTACATCTCCATCAATTTCTCCATACTTTTGAATGATGGATCCCAAATATTTGAAATAATCATTCACCGGTATATCTTGCTCACCAAGCTTCACTACACTCCCATCACTACTTCGTTGCTTACTAAACCGACATTCCATATATTCAGTCTTACTCTTACTCAACTTAAAACCTCTAGCTTCCAATGTCTGTCTCCATAATTCTAACTTAGCATTAACCCCAGCTCTAGACTCATCAATCAAAACAATATCATCAGCAAACAACATACACCACGGTACATTTTCTTGAATTGATCTCGTAAGCTCATCCATCACTATCGCAAATAGGAAAGGGCTTAAAGCAGATCCTTGATGTAACCCAACCGTTATCGGAAAATTGGTTGTCACCCCTCCACAAGTGCGGACATTGGTTACTACTCCTTCATACATATCTTTAATTATACTAATGTACTTGAGAGAAACACCTTTCTTCATCATTGTCCACCAGAGAACGTCCCTAGGTACTCTATCGTATGCCTTCTCTAAATCAATAAAAACCATATGCAAATCTTTGTTCCTCTCTCTATATCTTTCAATAAGTTGTCTAAGAAGATGTATAGCTTCCATAGTTGATCTTCCAGGCATAAAACCAAATTGATTCTCCGATATCATGACAACCTTCCTCAACCTAGACTCAATCACCCTCTCCCAAAGTTTCATAGTATGACTCATGAGTTTTATACCACGATAGTTTGTGCAATCTTGTATATCACCCTTATTCTTATATAAAGGCACCAAAGTACTCTTCCTCCACTCATTAGGCATCTTATTTGTTCGCCAAATCAAGTTAAAAAGATTTGTCAACCATTCTAAACCTTTCTCTCCCAAGCATTTCCAAGCCTCGATAGGTATACCATCTGGGCCAACTGCCATTCTTGATTTCATTTTCTTCAAAGCCTCTGCAATTTCTTTCTTTTGAATCTTGCGCATGAAGTCACGATTTATCTCATGAAAAGGAATGGAGAAGTCTCCAAGATCTTGAGCATGACTATCATTAAATAGCTTATCAAAATAATCTTTCCATCTCTCCTTAATCTCCTCATCTTTGACTAAAACCCTTTGCGTTTCATCTTTGATACATCTAACCATACCCAAATCCTTCGATTTCCTATCTCTCATCTTTGCAAGCCTATAAATATCCTTCTCGCCTTCTTTGGTATCCAACTTGTCATAAACCTCCTTATATACCTTAGCCCTCGCGTTTCGAACAACTTTTTTAGCTTCCTTCTTTGCTATCATATACTTCTCCAAATTCTCATTATCACGACTCTTACTTAGATTTCTATAACACTCTCTTTTAACCTTAATAGCTAATTTGACATCCTCGTTCCACCATGATGTATCCTTACCTAGTGGTGCACCGCCTTTAGACTCACCCAATACCTCCTTAGCTACTTTTCTCATACCACCCGCTATCTTATTCCACATTGATTCTGAATCCTCCTCGAGACACCAATCAACTTCCTTAACTACCTGCTCTACAAACATTCCTTGTTTAGCTCCTTTCAGTGCCCACCACTTAATTCTAGGATCTATCCTATGTCTATCCCTTTTGCGGCATTGTCTAATTCTAAGATCTAAAATTAAGACTCTATGTTGTGTAGCTACACTTTCTCCTGGTATAACCTTACAATCGATGCAACAACCCCTATCTCTCTTTCTAAGTAGGAAAAAATCTATCTGACTCGTATTAACCCCACTTTTAAATGTTACTAGGTGAGACTCCCTCTTCCTAAACCAAGTGTTTGCTAAGATCATATCATAGGACAAACAAAAATCTAAAATCCTTTCTCCACTTTCATTTATTTTTCCTATACCATAGCCTCCATGGATATTCTCAAATCCATCCCTACTAATGCCTACATGTCCATTAAGGTCACCGCCGATGAAAAGCTTTTCTCCATAAGTTGTCTCTTGTACTACTCCATCTAAATCTTCCCAAAATTGATGCTTAATGGAATCATCTAAACCTACTTGAGGTGCATAAACACTAATAATATTAATAATATCCGTACCTAATACTAATTTAATAAGTAAAATTCTATCACCCTTCCTACGGACCTCAACTACATTATCTATAAACTGACGACTCATAACAATCCCTACTTCATTCCTATTCCTATTTATTCCTGTATACCAAATCTTATATCCCCAAGGTTCTATCACTTTAGCTTTCTCACCTACCCATTTGGTCTCTTGAAGACATAAAATATCAATCTTTCTCCTACACATAACATCTACTAACTCTACCAACTTACCAGTTAAAGACCCTATGTTCCAAGTGGCTAACCTAATTTTATGGTCTTGGACTAACTTCTTTACCCCCACCCGTCCAACAAAGTGAGGGAACCCTTGCCTATTTGACACCACACCCGGGCGCCGGTGTGACGCGTCGCTTCTGGGCGACGACCTAGCAACCCTTGCACATTTATCACTGCCTCCGGGCCTAGAGAGTACAGCGCGTCGCTCAGTAGGGAACGCCCCAACGAAATTCTCATATTGGTTCATTTTCATAGGATATGACAAAGTTTTTATGCTGGCTGTCACAGGCCTACCGCAACCCTCCTCCTTTATCCGGGCTTGGGACCGGCAGTGTATAACTACACAGGCGGAGTTATTTCAAATATTTATATTATATTAAATAAAAATAGGAGAGCTCGGGCCTTAAAAATGGGCCCCTAAAATTTTTTTGGGCCCAGGGGCCCTGAGGCCCAAGCCTCATTGGCCTCTTTACAGGTCCGGCTCTTAATATATATATATCTGTGTGTGTGTGCGCGCGCACGCGCGTTTGATAGATTTTTCATCCTTTATCACTATCTTACTGTATCATTGTCTGAAAAACCAGCAATAAAGTGTTAGGGATTCACAAAATGACACCTACCTCACCGGAAGCAGATCAGGCCATGCTGAACATGAGTGTTTTTGCTCATGCCGACATCGTGGCCAACCAATTTGCATTTTAAAAAGCAAAAAACTCAACAAAACCATGTGGCATTCATCCAAAATACAATGCAAACAGAGCGACGATGTCGGCATGGGCAAAAAAGCTCATGTTCAACATGACCTGATCTGCTTCTTACCTCACCTACTCACGTTGTATTTGTATGAATGTTGAGAAGAGTAGGTAAGAAAGTGAAGGTGGATCCTTTTGAAATACATTTTCACAAAGATGTAGTTTCAATAACATCCTCGCAATGATGTAGTTGACAACTTCCATATTATCAACCATTCGCTTCTCCACTCCCCTCACCCATCTCACCTCCTCTCCAACGCTTGTTTTCAACCCTAGCCTAAACATTACTAACTCAAAATAATTGAGATGATTTTAGATTCAGTTTTTTTTTTTTTATAACCCGAAGAAACCGCACCTTGCATAAGGACATAGCCACGCTGGCTCAGCCTGCCATACCTATGGTCGTCATTCCAGCACTGTCAAACTGCGAGACTAGGATCCCTGCCCTCAGGGCCTATGCTACTCATTGACTTGCGGAGAAGGGCAACACCCATGAGAATCGAACCTTGACTGCCTGTCTATCAGCCAAGACTCCACCCCACTACGCCAACCCCCCCTTGGGGCAATTGTGGATTCAGTTAAATTCAGAATAAACCAGCCCTTTTACTTGCATTATTTCAGTACTTGGAAGGTTTCCAATCAGTTCAACACCAGAATTAGGGGTGTCAATGGGTCGGGTTTGGGTGATAAATAAGATGGCCCAATTAAAATCTGGGTCAGACCCAAAGGGTTCCATTAATATATGGAGGCGGGTATGGTTTGTGAAATTTCATACCAGGCCCCAAGGTGGGTTGACATAGTGGGGTGGGACCTTGGCTGCAGTCAAGATTCGATTCTCATGGGTGTCGTCCTTCTGCGCAAGCCAATGCTTAGCATAGGTCTCAGGGTAAAGGGTCCCAGTCTCGGAACCACAGTTTGAAACCCAATAAGGTCATATGTCCGTTGCAGTAAAGAGAGGATAGGGTGGCAATATGATTGCACAAAAATTATGCATTAAGCACCGATCGCCATCCATCAGGTCTTGGGCCCCACATCTGACAGACCATGTCCCCAAGATGGTGCTTAATGCACAAATATTTGTTTAATCATATTGCACCTTACAGTAAGGTGTACTCTCTAGTGGGCAAGAGAGACACCTTTAAGGGTTTTACCAACAGGAATGATGAGATGGTTTTCCTTTAGCCTAACTAAAAAATTGAAAAAAAAAATAAAAATAGATGGAAGGTTCTTTTTGACAAAATTATTTTTTTTTATATTTACACTGAGAAACCACCCCCAGGATCACAGACCTAGCGGCTCTGCCTGCCGTACTTACGATCGTTGTCCTGACTGGGTTGTTTACTTTTGGTATGTACGTTGCTATTTTTTTCCTTTGGTTTTGTCCTAATCCCAACTTCCCAACTATGAACTGGCAAGAGGGACCAATAATAGCCCAGTAAGGTTTAGGAAAATCTGTGGTTTGAGATCAAAGGATTTCTTATTGAGTTCAGGCCATGGTAGTAGTGGACAGTATTTGGATCTATTTGTGTGAACCATATTCAATCTATAATCAGGTTAGTTTTGCACCATGATACATCTGGCTTAATTATTCTCCTTTGTGGAATTGAAGTCTGGCCTAAATATAGCCTTACTAATTTGTGGTCTGCTTTGTTCTGGTGGGGCACTTCAATCCAAACACGGCCTCACTTTCTTGCACATGTGCTTGTTAATTTTCAGTTTGATGTCATCCGGAAATATTCAAATTCAAAGCCTGTTCCAATTGCTCAACCTCTCATGAGACAGACTTAAATAGCTGGTCAAAAATGTGGCCATGTCTGAACTAAATGGACGACTTAGTTTTACTTCTTTCTCATAAATATATTTGTAGGACCTGATCTATAGTACCCTAATGAAGTCTAATTCTAGCTAGGGAGGAAGAGTTATGGAGCTAGGTCTGAACTTAAAAGGCCTCAGCCTTTAGATTTAAGCGACAAAGACTCAATGACCCTTTTTTAGATCTCCATACAAAAGAGAGAGAGAGAGAGAGAGAGAGAGTTCAATTTAAAAGATAATGTATAGGGGCACTTCTCCCCCAACTAAGGCTCTGTTTGGAAACTGAGATGAGAGTTTATGCATTCGGTAGATGCATGATCAAACCAATGTTGTCACTATCGGAATCGAACTTGTATCGTTTGGCCAAAGATTCAGGTGAATCGACGAATATTGATTCTCAAGTGAATATATCGATCTGAATTGGCTAAAAATAATTAAAAAATATTATGTGTCAATCAGAACGTGATACATGTTAAAACCATTAAAATAATATAAAAAAAATATTTAAAAGTTAATTTTGAGAAAGAAGTATTTGATACATGTTAAAGCTATTAAAATAATATTTAAAAAATATTAAAAATTTTATTTTTGAGAAAGAAGCATTTGGGTGCTTAGAAACTGTCACCTAGGATGAGAGTTTATGCATTTGGAAGAGGAAGTGAGATAGCCTCCCTTTTATGTTTGCACTAAAGAGTTGCACCTACCACTTTTTCAAATGCATAAACTCCTTCATACTATCAATTTTCAAACTGAGCCCATCAGTTCAGAAAAAATGTTCTCTGGGAGGAGTCCGGTTTCAAGGAGCGAACGTTTGTTGCCAGAATACTGGCCGGCCGGTTGCTAGGAGCGAACTTCTCCGGCCGGTTGCAGTCGAAATACAAAAAAAGGCCATTGGATCCCAAATTTTTTAATAAACGATACCCAAAAAATGGGTATCGATACCCTATTTTTTTTGTTGAAGCCCAAAAAAAAATTGCGCAATTTTGTGAACTTCAACACATATCTCTGAAAACATCAAAAAAAAAAAAAAAAAAGAGGCAATTCAAGATTTCAATCAAAACCAGAGCAGAAAAATAAAACGAAACCACAAGCACAATTCAGTATGAAAATCATTGCAAAAATAGTAAAAAAAAATCCACAGGAAGAGAAGGAAAACCTTCATTTTGCAACCTGTGTAAAGTCAATAACAAATCAGGCTCCCTGCCGGGCTGGTATTCCGACAGCAAAAGTTCGCTATCTGAAACCAGACTCCTCTCAGGGAGAGTGTTTTTTCTCAACTTTTCAGTCTGTTTTTTTTTAATATGAAAGGGCAAAATGAAACGGCATTTTCCCCATTTCCCCACACGAGTTGGATGCCACGGCATAATCGTACTCGTGCTTGTGGATATATGAATAAAAAAAAAATTTAACAATAGAAACAATATGATCCAAACACCTTTTCAAGTTTTGGCAGCCGTATACATGAATTTTTACATTCTCTTTGTATCTCAAAATGTGATGCACGGTCTGCCCATGTGTGGACATGTACGGGTTCACGTGCAACCGCATGCTTTTCAATGCAGTGAAAAGAGGGTTTCATTTGTGTCTAGTACTAATACTAAATAAAAAAAAAGTTCAAAGGACCATTGAATTTTCTTTTCCATGACTGACTTTTCCAAGATATTATCATGAACTTGGTGTTCAGGTGTGCATGGAGGAATATCTTGAGACCTGCAATAATTCATATGCCAATGTTGCCCACAATAACTTTATAATAAAATAACATATAAAAAAGTATATATGATTTTGACGAAAATATTTTCTCATAAGATAAATATGCATTGAACGAAAATGTCCTCCCGTTCTCCATATATAGATTTGCACATTTCGCCTTTGTTTTTAGCTTGTGCTACAACACATGGCTGCCTTCTTGTTCTTGCCTTGTGTTAGATAAAAAACTTTTATGAGTCTGTTTATACCTCGTGGAGATAACTATAAATCGAATGACTAGTTCGATCATTGGTGGACGTCAAAGGGAGATTTGTCGGCCATCTCTTTTTACAGTCTTCTCTTCTTCTTTGTTTTCGTTAGGCGATATGGAAAAAAGCAATGACGCACAAACATTCCAACAAGTGTCATTAAAGCATGGTGAGTACATTTTCATATCATCAAGCTATTGTTAAAGAACGTATGTCGTTGTAAGTGTCATTAAGGCGTTGTTTTGTTATTGCAAGTAAATTTTATCATTTCGACAGTTGGAAACTTGAAGATATTTGTAAGGCAGTGAGATCTCCTGACAAGAATGCTGGGTTACAGAAGCGAGCAAGGGCCTCTACCCCATCCGGTATCGTCCATTCACTCAGTATATGCAATATAACCAAATCGTGGTTGTAGTAACATGTATATCGATTTATGAGATATTATTTTGTTTGTTAATATCGATTTGTAATATATTATGCTGAATTGTCATATATCAATTTGTAAGATATTATGTATTTTCTAGTAACGATTTGTGAGATATTGTTTTGTTTGTTGATATCGATTTGTAATATATTATGTTGAATTGTCGTATATCGATTTGTAAGATATTATGTGTTTTCTAGTGTCGATTTGTGAGATATTATTTTGTTTGTTAATATCGATTTTTAATATATTATGTTGAATTGTCGTATATCAATTTGTAAGATATTACGTATTTTCTAGTGTCGATTTGTGAGATATTATTCTGTTTGTTAATATCGATTTGTAATATATTATGTTGAATTGTCGTATATCGATTTGTAAGATATTATGTGTTTTCTAGTGTCGATTTGTGAGATATTGTTTTGTTTGTTAATATCGATTTGTAATATATTATGTTGAAATGTCGTATATCGATTTGTAAGATATTATGTGTTTTCTAGTGTCGATTTGTGAGATATTGTTTTGTTTGTTACTATCGATTTGTAATATATTTTGTTGAATTGCCGTATATCGATTTGTAAGATATTATGCTAAATTGCCGTATATTGATTTGTAATATATTATGTTGAATTATCGTATATCGATTTATAAGATATTATGTGTTTTCTAGTATAAATTTGTGAGATATGGTTTTGTTTGTTAATATTGATTTGTAAGCTATTATGTTGAATCTTTGATACTGTGATTCATTCAATCGTTTCTTTGACTTGCTTAACTAATCGGTAGTCGTTGTTATATGTGTCTTAAATAAATCGTAGTAAATGTATGCGTTGGCTAACACAAATTGATATTTTGCTCATGACAGTGTTGAGCATATCAACTAGTTACAATGAAGATGATGTATCTCAATCATTGGGAAGTCATGGAGCAACAAACATCCAACTATCGATGCACCTGAAGAATTGAATATGTGCACTAATGATGCACATGATGAGAAGGGTGCAGGCATTGGATTCACTCTTGACTTGAATATTCCAGCAGACAAAGGTGTAGGCACCTCAAGTCTACATGATAGTACACTTGACTCTGTTCCTGTAGAGGGAATGCAGTTTAATAATGAGGAAACTACATACAAATTTTACAATGATTATGCCTTAAAACTTGGCTTCAGTGTTAGAAGGTATTCTTGGGCAAAAAATGCACAGGGTATCGTGGTGAGAAAGACATATGTTTGTTCTAAGAAAGGTTGGAAGAAGTCAAGTGGAAATCCAATAAGGAGCAAGTCAGATTCAAGATGTGGTTGTCCAGCGAGAATGGTGTTAAGAAGACTTTTGAATGAAAAATATGTAGTTCGTACTTTAATCAATGATCATAACCATGAATTAGCCGCTTCAATTATGACTCCTATGTTAAGGTCACATTGTAAAGTAACTGAAGCGCATGCTGCAATTGCTGAAATAGTTTATAGCACCGGCATTACACCTAGGAAGACATACAATTTGTGCATGCACGTAGATGGTGGTCGCGAGAATATACCATTCACACCTATAGATCTAAGAAACCACTTGAGAAGGAAGAGGTCAGAAAACATGAAAAATGAAGGAATATGTTCTTTGGTTTATTACCTACAGAAAAAATCAAACATTGATCTTGGTTTCTTTAGTGCAATGCAACTGGATGAAGATGGGTATGCTATAAATATGTTTTGGGCATATTCAAAGTCAATAGTAGATTATGAATGCTTCAATAATGTGTTTTTTTTTATACGACAGTGAAGATTAATACGGAACAGTGGCCATTTGCACAGTTTGTCAGAGTAAACCATCACTCACGGAGTTGCATATTAGGCAACGCTTTTTTGTATGACCAGACCAAGGAAACCTTTGAGTGGTTGTTTAGAGTATTTACACAGGCAATGAATGAAAAACAGTCTGGAGCTGTACTTACATATAGTAATCATGTAATTGCGGCTGCAGTGTCTCATGTATGGCCATATGCACATTATCTCCTATGTTTGTGGCATATCTTTCAAAATGCAACAAAAAGCAT
Organism: Nuphar pumila; assembly: GCF_984573655.1. NCBI lineage: Eukaryota > Viridiplantae > Streptophyta > Magnoliopsida > Nymphaeales > Nymphaeaceae > Nuphar > Nuphar pumila. The sequence continues at coordinate 144,236,656 of NC_143250.1, read as the reverse complement.
ATGACACATTTTTAATCAGAAGACAGGGTTTAATAAAAAGTTTAGACAATGTGTACTTGAGAGCATAGAAGAGGTCACCTTTATGTCTGATTGGGAGCAAATGATTTAGATGTACAACCTTGAACACTGTGTGTGATTACAACATTTATATGCAGACAAAGAAAAGTAGGCATTGACATATGGAAGACAATACTTTTGTGCAGGCATGATAAGCACATAAAGAGCTAAATCTATGCATGCCACACTAAAAAAAACCTTGTATTCATGTTTAACAATGTTTTGTTTCATGAACTAGTATGAATTATTTGTAGACGGTCTTAGACAGAATGAGCTTAAACAAGATGTGAAATGCTTCAATAACTCCCCTGTAACTTTGGGCATGAAAATATTGACGCGACCTGCAGATCTGTATACACTAACTGTATTTGAATGAACTAAGAAGGAGGTTATACAGGTCATGAATTTCAACATAGAAGGATTTATGCAATATAGCAATATGTACAAATACCATGTTGTATGGGAGAACGAAGAGCATCAAAAAAGGCAAAAAGCACATGTTATGTACAATGTTGACAACAAAATAGTTGAATGTACGTGTAAAATGTTTGAATTAAAAGGTATTTTATGTCATCATGCATTAAATGCACTTAATCAAGAGAAGATACAAGAAATACATGAGTCATATATAATACGAAGATGGACGAAACAAGCAAAAATTGAACTGCTAGATACAAATAATGTCAATCCATCTAGTGTTGATGAGAAGTGTCACATAACCTCCCGTTACCAACAACTATGTAAGTCACTTATGCATGTTGAAGATTTGGCACCGAAAAGCGAAGAAGCATATGTATGTATGAGAAAAGTGTCAAGAGAATTACTTGAAAAAGTGCAGTTAATTCACCATGAGTCTGTTGCAGCTCGTGAAGACCAATCTAAGAAAACAAAATCGAACAACGTAGGTGAAAATCATGCTTCCCCTGACCCTTGTGAGAAGTTGTGCCGAAGCGTAAACATCATCTTTGACAAGTCACGACTAAACGTTGTAGATTATGATGAAAATATTCACCTAGCGAAGAATATCAAAAGGAAACATGCCGCTGATCGCAGTCGTCGGAGGACAAAGGGTGCACTAGAATTGGTTGGCAAGAAAATGTCTAAAAAACAACCAACCCCTAAGCAACCAAGCCCTTCGCATGAACAGGTATGTAATACAGTATATTGCTTCTCATGTAAACTGTATTACGTGCAACCTATCAATATCTAACTTGTGTAATTTTCAACATGCAGCAATAGCATACAGACGTGCACTACAATGTTAGAACCTGCAATCCATCTGACCTGTTTGAGTGGAACGATGGCATAAGTTTGACAAGTCTTTTGGTATGTAACAATTTTGGGAGGATGTTTACACTTTTTGTTGAACTTAATGTAGTATATGATATTATTCTATTTCATGACAGACTCAGTTCAATTCAAAAGTGAGCAACGCAACACATAAATCATGTGTGGATTCTTCAACTACAAAATAGTTGTAGTATTTAACTTTCATATCCTACAAATCGTTGTAATGTTTAGCATTCTATAATTCTTTGTTTTAGTTCTATAATTCTTTGTTGTAAATCAATAATTTTTTGTTTTAACTCTATAATTCTTTATTGTAAATCGATAATTCTTTGTTGTAATTCTATAATTCTTTGTTGTAAATCGATAATTCTTTGTTGTAATGTTATAATTCTTTATTGCGATTCTATAATAGAAATCATACTATAAATATCATAAAAATTGATATTAGAAAATACATAATATCTTACAAATCGATATACAACAATTGAGTATAATATATTATAAATCGATACAAAAATTCAACATAATAGCTTACAAATCGATATTAATAAACAAAACCATATCTCACAAATCGATACTCGAAAACACATAATATCTTACAAATCGATATACGGTAATTCAACAAAATATATTATAAATCGGTATACCATAATTCAGCATAATATCCTAGAAATCGATATACGGGTGCACTGGAATTGGTTTGCAAGAAAATGTCTAAGAAACAACCAACCCCTATGCAACCAAGCCTTTCGCATGAACATGTATGTAATATAGTATATTGCTTCCCATGTAAATTGTATTACGTGCAACTTATCAATAACTAACTTGTGAGGTGAAAAGGAGGACGACAATGACAATACATGTGAGGTATAGTGAATTAGAACATGGTCTGCTCAATGCATTTGTTCATCTACGTGGTTTTTAGTTTGTAGTGTATCGTCAACCTTTTCTATCTTTTGCTTTAGCTAATTTTTGGTTTGAGACAGAGGGAAGATGATGATTTTGAATACGAAGTTCCATTGATACGATCGCGGGTAAGAATCAAGGAACCTCCATCTTCGCTGCCCTCTGTTTCGCTGTTGTCTTATCGCGACACACCAACATCGTCGAAGAAACCCATGCTGGAGGAGCCAACCCCACCAAGAAGGCGGCTGCAGTTGAAATTGGAGCCACCATCTTCCCCACTTCAGTCTTCTCCTCCAAGATTATCGTACCATGAAGCGTCATTATCAAGGAGACCCATGTTGGAGGAGCCTCTAAGAAGGCGGTCTGTGAGATTGTAGGAGCCCCTACATTCACCATCAACATCTCTTTTGTGCTTGCCATATTGATAATTCTTTGTTATAAATCGATAATTATTTGTTGTAATTCTATAATTCTTTGTTGTAAATCGATAATTCTTTGTTGTAATGTTATAATTCTTTGTTGTAATTCTACAATAGAAATCATACTACAAATATCATAAAAATTGACACTAGAAAACACATAATATCTTACAAATCGATATACAACAATTGAGCATAATTTATTATAAATCGATAGGGAAATTCAACATAATAGCTTAAAAACCGATATTAACAAACAAAACCATATCTCACAAATCGATACTAGAAAACACATATTATCTTAAAAATTGATATACGACAATTCAGCATTGTTGAAAAACTATGTTTTGATGATACATGATAAATATGATATGCTTTCATGATGCATATATATGATACATGATAAATACATGATATGCTTTCATGAGATATGATAAATATGATATGCTTTCATATATGAAACTGAATATGTTATATTATGACTGGATATGATGTGCTATGTATTTAACGAGTATTTGATGCAAGGTTATTTCACTTAAGAAAAGTGAAGACAACTTAATCAAGTACAACAATTTGATGCAATCATACTACTCTGAAGAAAAAGCTTAATGGGTCATACATTCATAAAGAGTATCCATGAAGATCGGCTACTTCAAGATGAAGATTTTTTTCTTTTTTAGAGTCATATGTAACAGAACCTTCAGAAGCATGCATATTTCATATTAGACTATATGCTTTAAAATCATACAAGTCATTCATATACAAAAAGTCAAGCTTTCATAAAAAATATATGTTATGTATATGTAGCATTTCAAAAACACCTTTTTGAAACAAATCATTGTACTTCCCTACAAGCATTTATGAAAAAGACATTTTTGATAAGATATAATAACTCATGATTTCAAAAGCATTAATTGTACTTCCTACAAGCATTTATGAAAAAGACAACTTGAAAAGATATAAAAGCTCATGATTTCAAAAACATTTATGTAATAAAAAAAGACAAAATGCATTGATTCATAATACATAATTGTTCATTTTGAATTGACGATTTGAGAAAACAAATATTATTTTATACACAACTACTTATTGTTTAACAAGACAATTAATTTAGGAAATGACCACTTATTTATTTAATACTAAAATCCACACTCAAAAAGTGATGACTTATATTTGAAACCATCATTCTTTTAGTAAGCATTAAATGGTACTTTAAAAGCATTTACTCAAAAAATGACCATTTGTAAAATAAAGTACTTAACAAGCATTTATTGTACTTACATACATTTAAACAAAGAAGTAACGATTTGTAATAAAACAATTAATGTACTACAAATCATTTAATTGAGTAAAGACAAATTACATTATTAATTGCATTTCTAAATACTTCAACGTTCAATGTACTACAAAACATTTATTTTGAGAAAAGACCCATTACAAATTAAATTTCATTTTTAATTACAACAACGTATAGTGTACCTCAAATATTCAAATTTAGAAATGATGACTTGAAGAAAGTATCGGTTTTTAATACACCAAATATTTAATACTTAACAATTATTTAATTTATGGAATGACAATTTTTTAAAAAACAACATATAGTACACATATCATTTCACACATTTTCTCATAGAAAGTTGTTTTGAGATGACCTGGCATCTCACATCATAAAAGGATAATTATTTTAAAAAGCAACGACTATTTTTTAAGACCTATATATACAAACAAAATAATATCAATACACGCAAGTGAGCTTTCAAAGAGAAAAATTCCTACTCGAGACACTGAAAAAGCGCTTAGAAAAAGAAAAAGAAAAGAAAGAGAAAAAGACAAGAAAAACTCTCTAACAAAAAAATCAAGTGTGTGAAGAAAAAGAAAAAGAACATTTTGTTCTCCTGAGAGATTATTCTGCCTATTTTCAAAAGAGAGAACATTATGAGAATCTTCATACGTGCATTCACACTCTGCATATCATTTTGAAGGTTCTATAGGAAAGTGTTGTAACTTTCTGTTTACTGTTGTATCCCTTCTCTGTTGAGAGAAGTAGACCTCTATGAAAGAAGGTGTTTCCCTTCTCTGTTGAGAGAAGTAGACCTCTGAGGAAGAGGGTGTTGTACTATTTATCCCGTAACACGGATTTTATAGTGAAAGGCTCAAGTGTTTTACTTGGGGACTGGATGTAGGTCAGTAACTCGACCAAACCAGTATAAATCCTGTGTTTATTGAGTTGTGCCTTATTACCTTATTTTTTATTTTATCGATATGCATCATATTTCACTATTCACTCCCCCTCTAGTGGAATTTCAAGCATAATATATTAAAAATCGATTTTAATTAATTCAGCATAATATCTTATAAATCGATATACAACAATTCAGCATAATATATTATAAATCGATATTAACAACCAAAACAATATCTCACAAATCGATACTAGAAAACACATATTATCTTACAAATCGATATACGGCAATTCAGCATAATATATTACAAATCGGTATACATCAATTCAGCATAATATCCTACAAATCGATATACGACAATAAAGCAAAATATATTATAAATCGATATTAACAAACAAAACAATATCTCACAAAATAACACTAGAAAATACATAATATCTTACAAATTGATATATGGTAATTCAACATAATATATTACAAATCGATATTAAGCAATTCAGCATAATATCTTACAAATCAATATACGACGATTCAGCACAATATATTACAAATCGATATTAACAACTAAAGCAATATCTCACAAATCGATACTGAAAAACACATATTATCTTACAAATCGATATACAACAATTCAACATAATATATTAGAAATCAGTATACGTCAATTCAGCATAATATCCTATAAATTGATATACGATAATTCAGCATAATATATTACAAATCAATATTAACAAGCAAAACAATATCTCACAAAATGACACTAGAAAACACATAATATCTTACAAATCGATATACAACAATTCAGCATAATATATTACAAATTGATTTTTACAACCAAAACAATATCTCATAAATCGATACTAAAAAACACATAATATCTTACAAATTGATAAACCATAATTCAGCATAATATGTTACAAATTGATAATAACAAACAAAATAATATCTCACAAATCGACACTAGAAAACACATAATATCTTATAAATCGATATACGATAATTCAACATAATATATTACAAATCGATATTAACAAACAAAATAATATCTCACAAAAATCGATATAATATCCTATAAATTATAAGTTGTGTCGATTTACAAGATATTTGTATTATGATTTTGAAACGTGTGCCTGTGAAATTTACATTATTGTGATTTGGGCGCTTGAGGTGGTGATTTGCGTATTCAACACACTTGTGTCAGGTTCGTAATTTTGGTTTATGGATCAATGTGAATTTTGTACACAGTCTTACAAAATTTGTATACACAGTCTATAAAATATGTTACAAATGTCTGTACACAAAAAATTTAGAAATTGAAATTTGAACCAAAAATTGTTATCTCTCTCTCAACAGTAGAACGTAACCCTCTTCACGTTATCTTTGAGAATAGGTAGATGTTTAAAAGAACTTCCTCTTACTCCTTGGGGCCTCGCGTCCTTCGTAGATTTTTAGGTAATCTTGCAGTCTAGGTTTTTATATCTTTCTTAACTAGAAAATCCTTCAATTTTTCGCATAGTTCTGTATGGAATCCAGGTATATCATCATGAAAAGAAAAACTCGAAAGTCAAACCAATATAAAAATGTAGTCACCAATAATATAGGATAATAAAACATGTTTAAGTGTACAACATACAACGCTGAATTCTGGTGCTCGTCCATAGTATATTGCTTCAATATACTTCATTACAAAGATGTCACAATCGACTCCATTATTTTGTAAAGGAGCATCCTCTGCGACGTGAAGCCTCCACGGGCCAATGTCGACACCCAACATGTCTCTGAAAAATCTAACATGTGGTTTATGCAAAAGCAAGTAAATTCTGGGTCATGGTACAAGATACGGTAATCTTAAAGATAGAAACATATCAAATACACAATGTCACAGTCTACACCAATGTTATATAGTCCAAGGAGTTGTATAACCATATTTTTTGTTCTCATATATCCAACACGTATAAGACCCAATGTTTTCGATTGTCACAATGTAGGAATCAATATCTGCAAATTGATTGTAAATATCTTAAAAAATAGATTTGGAAATACATATTGTTACCATAAAATTCGATGTTAAGAATCAGCATATAAATCGATATTAAGAATCAAATCAATATCTTAAATCGATATTAGGAATTAGCATAGAAATCAATATTAAGAATCAGAACATCTTAAATTGATATAGAAATTTCTATTGATAGCTTAAAAATAGATATTAAGAATCAACATAGAAATCAATATTAAGAATCAAAACAATATCTTAAATCAATATTAAGAATCAGCATAGAAATCGATATTAAGATTCACAGCAATATCTTAAATTGATTTAGAAATTCATATTGATATCTTAAAAATCAATATTAAGAATCAAAACAATATCCTAAATCGATATTAAGAATCAAAACAACATCTTAAATCAATATGAAAATTCGCATTAATATCTTAAAAATCGATATTTAGAATCAAAACAATATCTTAAGTTGATATTAGGAATCAAAACAATATCTTAAATCGATATTAAGAATCAACATAGAAATCGATATTAAGAATCAGGACAATATCTTAAATCGATATATTGATAGCTTAAAAATAGGTATTAAGAATCAGCATAGAAATCGATATTAAGAATCAAAACAATATCTTAAATCGATATTAACAATATAAATAATATCTTAAAAATCAATATTTAGAATCAGCATAGAAATTGATATTAAGAATCAAAACAATATCTTAAATTGATATGCAAATTTCTATTGATAGCTTAAAAATCGATATTAAGAATCAAAACAAGATCTTAAATAGATTTAACATCTTACAAATCGATATGGTCACAAACCTTTTCACTTAAACAAAAGTTTGTCATTTGGTCATCGTTACCCCAGTATTGTAGTCCGTCTAGAAATCCAGTTGTGTATAGCATTCAGTAGACAATACTCTGTTGAACGGAACAGTAATAATAGTAAGTTTAAAATACAAAGGTACATTAGTAAATCAAAAAAGAAAATAAACATATAAGATAATCGATATACCATAAAATAAGGGGTGACAACGCAGACCGACATGGTTGTTCCCTTGCTTTGAATATACATGACACAATCGTGTATAGTCTGTTTATAACAAATATGCACTTGTTAATATACATACTCATGGCATACGTAAATATATAACTGATAGTGGTTTCATACGTACAAAGTTACTGATAGTGTGTCCTACAAATTCATCTCGCATTCGGTCGATGTTCTCTTCGAACACTTTGCTGAGTTTTTTGGCACCTTATTTTGTAGATGTTGTGCTGAAATTAGTTGAATATTCAGTAAATGAACTGTAGCATTATATTCAGTAAACAAACTGTAAACAACGTAAAAAAGATGAAGCAGGTTATAGAAATCTAAGGTACCCTTTTTGTGGACGTTCGACTGAATCGCAGCATCCTTTTTCGACATCGATACAGTTTTTGCGACGAAGAAGGTTAAAAGAAATGTTGATTTTTCTGTTCGTTGCTCACGAAGCAGGTTATAGGAAAGGCTCCTTTTCTTCTTTAAATGAAATGTCGCCTGTTCCATGCTCTTAAAGGAAATTTTTTGTGTTCCTTGCGAAACACACTACTGAAGTTATGCGATGCTTCATTCGTTTATTCTTCACGTCGTTTCATGTCCTGCCAGTTTTCAAAAATCATGCAAAAAGAATATTAACAAATAAATAAATTACATTGCGCATTAATTAAAAGATATTATTTCATTTGTTAGTATCATCGAAACAACGTTAGTACGTGTAAATGAATGACACATCGCATAACATTAGTAGCGTGTCAGATGACGTTTCCCTAAACTCCAGACCCTAAACCCTAAACTAATGTTATGCGACGTTCCTTGCACCTAAAGGAAACACTATAAATAATAAAACCTAAACCAGTAATCGCTTAACGATTGAACAAACCTAAGTACAAATCGTGGTAATTTCATAATCGCTATACCTAGTAATCACTATTACCGGAATCGCTATACAATATAAACTCAAAACTAGTAATTGCTATAAGATTTAGTAAATGTAAGTACAAATCATGGTAACTTTATAATTGTTATACCTATTAATCGCTATACTAAGTAATTGCTATCACAGGAAACACTATAAGTAATAAACCCTGAACGAGTAATCGCTATACGATTTAGCAAAAGTAAGTACAAATCATGGTAACTTCATAGTCGCCATACTGAGTAATCGTTATTACAGGAATCACTATACATAATAAACTCAAAACTAGTAATTGCTATACGATTTAGCAAACATAAGTACAAATCATGGTAACTTCATAATCGCTATATATACCTATTAATCGTTAAACTAAGTAATCGATATCACAGGAAACACTGTAAATAATAAAACCTAAACCAGTAATCGCTATACGATTTAGCAAACGTAAGTACAAATAATGGTATCTTCATAATCACTATACTGAGTAATCAGTATATTAAGTAATCGCTATCATAGAAAATGCTATAAGTAATAAACCCTAAACTAGTAATCGTTATACGATTTAGCAAACGTAAGTACAAATCGTGGTAACTTCATAATCACTATACATAGTAAGCGCTATACAGAGTAATCGCTATCACAGGAATCACGATACATAATAAACCCTAAGCCAGTAAGCGCTATACGCTAAAAGAATTACGTAATTACAAACCTAAGTTTATGTAGTCATGTCGATTTTTCAGTGGCACATCTGTGTTACACTTATTAAGAAAAGAATTATATAATTACAATAAAGAATGATAGAATTACAATATTGAATTATCGGGATACACAAATCACATAATATGTTTATTTACTGGCACTTGACGACTCAGATGGACATAAAAATTGTCTCTTTCTTGAACTTGGTGGAGTCTCTTTATTTGGTGGCATCTTCGTTCCCTTGATCTTATTAAACCCACTGGTAATCATATCAATCAATGACCCAATTTGTCTACTCAAATTCTGCACGTCCTTCCGTAACTCTTTATTCTCACTCTCTAGCATCGCTAACATTTGGTCGGATGATATCTTCTCTTTTGGAAGTTGTGTTTGCTCTTTATCATGTACTGCAACAAAAGGAATTGTAGTATCCGCCAAATAGACATGATGGACGTTACGTCTATGCTAGAAGACGATATGCTCGTTGACAAGAATGAGCTTATATTGAGGATGTTTCTCCTCAATCTGTCGATTTTCATGCATGGGTTGCCAATATTGTTTGAAATAGTTAGGGTCATATTATCATTTTTTATAATCATATGGTATGGCACGAACACCTCATTTGTTCTAGCTATCCAATTGTTTTCTGAAGTGTTTGTGCCAATTCACATTCCTGGCCCCACCACTATTCATCTTCCTTTTTAATACCACAGGCAATTTTGGTTTCGACTATCCCAAGACAGCTTGTAGGAGTACTCGACTATCATGATGCAACCCAGCTTCACATTTGCTAAAGAGCCAAATATCGCAGACAGACAGTCTTGTAGCCTCGGCAACAACCTTATCATCCTCGTCCTCTCCATCCCCATAAGGTCTCCACACAACTTGTACAATCGAGCTTGTGGTTTAGATATAAACATAATTATTCATGCAAAATGTTGAATTGGATAACGATTTGTACTAAGAAAGACAAAATATTGAATGTGATGATTACTTAAGAATGCTAAACATTACAACGATTTACGCTAATGAAAGTTAAATGCAAATGCAATAATGATTTATACTAGAGAATACAAAATCCTAAAGCGATGATTACTTAAGAATGCTAAACATTACAATGATTTACGCTAATGAAAGTTAGATTCAAATGCGATAATGATTTATACTAAGAAAGACAAAATGTTGAATGCGATGATTAGTTAAGAATGCTAAACATTACAACGATTTACGCTAATGAAAGTTAGATGCACATGCAATAACAATTTGTACTAAGGAATACAAAATCCTAAAGTGATGATTACTTAAGAATGCTAAACATTACAATGATTTACTCTAATAAAAGTTAGATGCAAATGTGATAACGATTTGTAATAAGAAAGACAAAATCCTAAAGCGATGATTACTTAAGAATGCTAAACATTATAACAATTTACGCTAATGAAAGTTAGATACAAATACGATAACGATTTATACTAAGGAAGACAAAATGTTGAATGTGATGATTACTTAAGAATGTTAAACATTACAACGATTTACGCTAATAAAAGCTTGATGCAAATGCGATAACGATTTGTACTACGGAAGACAAAAACTTAAAGCGATGATTACTTAAGAATGCTAAACATTATAACGATTTATGCTAATGAAAGTTAGATTCTAATGAGATAACGATTTGTACTAAGGAAGACAAATCCTAAAGCGATGATTACTTAAGAATGCTAAACATTACAATGATTTACGCTAATGAAAGTTAGATGTTAAGAAGATAACGATTTGTACTAAAGAAGACAAAATCCTAAAGCAATGATTACTTAAGAATGTTAAACATTACAACGATTTTAAACCATTTACCTCATTTAATTGCAACCCATCTAAAATGAAATGAATATTTTCCTTCTTGACATTTATTGAAGCCCATTGGCCGATCTTGAGAAAACTACAAACCGCAGGGCCACACTGAGGATGCAAGGCGATAATATGCTCCCACGTCCAGGCCTACAAAAACAATATATTAGTAAGACTACAACCTTCAACGAGCTTAGTCCATAAGCGCTAAATATGTAATAAACAAATACCTGAACAAATGGCCAAAACCCCCCAACGGTTTTCGTACCCCTACTCGCACGGTAAAGTTGATTGTACAAGTGTGTGGGCATAGCAGCACTCCGTGCCCAATTATCGACTTCATCTAAGTCTTCCAGGAATTGCAACCACAAGTAACTTATTCTCGAACCAGAACAATCGGAAAATAAAGTAAGTCCAAAAAAATAAAGAAGGAAGCTGCACAACTCTTGGTCAGCTGCTTCAGATGCACATGAAACGGAACGGCCTTCCCATTTATTACAGAAAAAATGAACTTTCATCGACGAGGAATTGTTTCTACCAGAAATACACTCACACCATTCCTCCATCGACATTCCTAGAAGGGTCGTGCAATTATCCTTTTGGTTATAGTTTGAATCCCATGTTAGGACAACACTTCCATGCCACTTAAGACCTGTAATCCATGCCACATCTTCTAGGGTCATGGTGATTTCAAAACCCCCAAACTGAAACGTGTTCCTCTTATAGTTTCACTTATTGATCAGGTGGGTCATGGTGTTTCAACAATTTTTAAAATAATGTTGGTCCAAAAGGCCATCGAAGTGCATATTTCATAATCAATCATTTTGATATTCACTCAGCTTTCTGAACCACGACAGAAGTGCAGGACATTGACACCACCCCTTCAGCTTTTCACCTACTGCTCTGCTTCTCTTCTGACTTGTCTATAACACAAAATATCAAATCACAGGTAATCGCTATACATAGTAATCACAATCACAGTAATCGCTATCGCAGTAATCTCTATACAGAATAATTGCTATCGCATTAATCGCTATCGTAGTAATCACTATATAGAGTAATCACTATACATAATAATCGCTATATAGAGTAATCGTTATTCATAGTAAACACTATACATAATAATACCTACAACAGTACATCGCGACATACAATAGCGATTAATGTACCTTGGTCACACTTTTCTCTTCTTCATCCCCCATTTCCTCTGCTTTTGTACTTCTTCCTTCCTTCTGGTATTAACAACCATCGTCTGCTTTTTTCTTTCACTTTCTTTCTCTTCCTTCTGCTTCTTTCTTTCTTTTTCCTTCTCTTCCTCGTCCTGCTTCTTCCTTTGTCTTTCCTTCTCTTCCTCATTCTCCTTCTCCTTCCTTTGTCTTTCCTTCCTCATTCTCCTTCTCCTTCCTTTGTCTTTCCTTTTGTTCCTCGTCCGCCTTCTCCTTCCTTTGTCTTTCCTTCTCTTCCTCGTCCTCCTCCTTCTCCTTCCTTTGTCTTTTCTTCTCTTCCTCATCCTGAATCTGCTTCATTTGCATTTCCTCTTCTATCTTTTTCGATTGGCTTTGCTTCTCTTCCTCCTCCTCCTTTTTCAATTGTCTTTGCTTCTCTTCCTCCTTCTTCTTCAATTGTCTTTGCTTCTCTTCCGCCTTCTCCTTATTCTTCCTTTGCTTTTCTCTCTCCTCCTCCTCCTCCTCTTCCTTTTGCCTTCGCTTCTCTTTCTCCTTCTCCTTAGTCTTCCTTTGCTTTTCCCTCTCCTCCTCCTCCTTCGTTTGCCTTCGCTTCTCTTCCTCTTTCTTCTTATTCTTCTTTTGATTTTCCCTCACCTCCTCCTCCTCATTTTGCCTTCGCTTCTCTTCCTTCTTCTCCTTATTATGCATTTGCTTTCCCCTATCCTCCACCTCCTCCTTCTTTTTCCTTGATTTCTTTGCTTCTTTTCATTATCCTCCTCCTTCTTTTCATTTTGCTTCTCTTCGTCATCCTTTATCTTCTTTTTTATTTGTACTTCTTTCTCATCATTCTTTGTTGAATTATCATCTTCAATATCTGACGAATTAGGCTCCGCTCTATACTTTATCAGCAATTGTTTCATTTCTTTATCATTCTTAATCTTCATTATTCTGTAGTACGCTTCTAATTGCTCATATAAAGCATATTGTTTGACGATTTCATCAAGAGATTTTCCGTTGATGATGAAGTGTTTCTTCTTTTAGGAATGTAAGCCATTGGTAACCTGCACAACACAAAAACTCACTGAGACAGCAAAGGGTGCGTTAGATTTTTTATGGAACGTTTAAGGGGAAATATTGCGAAGAGCTCCTTTTATAGCTGAGGAGTTTAATGCTTATGGGACCTGCCAAAGATTTTTTTTTGGTTCACGCTTTTGGCGGTTCACGTTTTATAATAAAAGATTTTATAATGATGTCTTTGTCGGCCATAAAGATTTGCCTTTGTTACGAAAATATTGTCATAGTATAACGCAATTCGATGATCAAATATCATACAAATCGATATGGAAATTACTGTTGATAGCTTATAAATTGATATACAGAATCAGGATAGAAATCGATATTTAGAATAAAAAAAATATCTTAAATTGATATTAAGAATCAAAACATCTTAAATCGATATAGAAATTCCTATTGATATCTTAAAAATTGATATTTAGAATCAAAACAATGTCGTAAATCGATATTAAGAATCAAAACAATATCTTAAATTGATATTAAGAATCAGCATAGAAATCAATATTAAGATTCAGAACAATATCTTAAATCAATTTGGAAATTCGTATTGATATCTTAAAAATCGATATTTAGAAACAAAATAATATCTTAAATCGATATTAAGAATCAAAACCTCTTAAATCGATATGAAATTTCCTATTGATATCTTAAAAATTAATATTTAGAATCAAAACAATATCTTAAATCGATATTAAGAATCAAAACAATATCTTAAATTGATATTAAGAATCAACATAGAAATCGATATTAAGATTCAGAACAATATCTTAAATCGATTTGGAAATTCGTATTGATATCTTTAAAATTGATATTTAGAATCAGAAAAACATCTTAAATCGATATTAAGAATTAAAACAACTTAAATCGATATGGAAATTCCTATTGATATCTTAACAATCGATATTTAGAATCAAAACAATATCTTAAATCGATATTAAGAATCAAAACAATATCTTAAATCCATATTAAGAATCAGCATATAAATCAATATTAAGATTTAGAACAATATCTTAAATCGATTTGGAAATCCGTATTGATATCTTAAAAATAGATATTTAGAATCAAAACAATATCTTAAATCGATATTATTAATCAAAACAATATCTTAAGGGTTTAGGGTTTTTAGGGTTTAGGGTTTTAGTGTTTTAGAGATTAAGGTTTAGGGTTTTGGGTTTAGGGTTAAGGTCTAGGGTTAGGTATAGGGTTTAGGGTTTACGGTTTAGTTTAGGTTAGGTTTATGGTTTATGGTTTGTGGTTTAGGTTTATGGTTTAGGGTTTAGAGTTAAAGGGTTTAGGGTTTAGGGTTAAAGGGTTTACGGTTAAAGGGTTTAGGGTTTAGGGTTTAGGGTTTAGGGTTAGGGTTTAGGTTTAGGATTTAAGTTTAGGGTTTACAGTTTACGGTTAAGGCTTTAGGGTTTACGGTTTAGGGTTTAGGGTTAGGGTATAGGCATTAGTGTTTAGTAATATATTATGAGTTTAGGGTTAGGGTTTAGTAAGATATTAAGGGTTTAGGGTTTAGAGTATAGGTTTAGGTATAGTAATATATTATGGGATATATGTACGGATTTGTAAAATATTAAGTGCTTTCTAGTATCGATTTATTAGATAATGTAGTATGTAATTGAAAACTGTGTGAGAGGAATTTACATTGTAGCCACATGAGGTGGCCATTTACGTGTTCAAATTGTTGCTCATTTAGCAATTTCTATGAAAATTGCTTCAAAGCTTCGTACCTGTAATTAAATGACTATCACGTGAATTGCTATCGTCAACAAGAATACATCGCTATTTTATCAAACGTATAAATTGTTCCTACTTTAAACGTACAAATCGCTGCTTCAAACTTACAAATCGTTGTAGAAATTGCACCCTTCATAAGTACATATCGTTGTAACGTTTGGGATTCAACTATAAACATTGTTCCACATCCCGCTCGTTGTCAAAAATCAATATGCCTTGTGAGACCTGGATTTCGGTTGATGATTTATGTGATTTACGCAATGACGTATATGTCGGCCGCAACGATTTGCCTTTGTATAGAAAATATTGGGATAGTATAACGCAAATCACGATTTGTAAGCTATTATGCTGATTTTTTGTATCAATTTGTAATATATTATGCGACATGTATATCGATTTGTAACATATTATGTGTTTGCTAGTGTCGATTTGTAAGATATTTGTATTATGATATTGAAATGTGTGTGTGCGGCATTTACATTATTGTGCGATTGCGGTGGCGATTTGCATATTTAAACCATTGTTCATTTAGCGATTAAAATTAAAATCGCTTCACAGCATCGTAGTTGTCATTAAAACACTATTGTCAACACACATATAGGATAAGTCATTTCTTTAATTGGCACGCTAAATAACAACTCAATACATAGTATAGTGCGATGCAACTGACGATCTTGACAGATAACATGAAGAATGATGTTCATGTAGATTTAATTTTGCATGGTCGGCAGGAAGAAATCCTTTTGCCTCATAAGTGCGTGTAGTTTTCATTCTCATCCTCCTTTTGCTTTTGCTTCTCTTCGTCATCCTTTTTCTTCTTCATACTTAGTTCTTCCTCATCTTTCTTTGTTTGCTTTTCATCTTCAATATCTGATGGATCAGGCTCCGCATAATAAATATCCAATTATTTGTTCTTGTCTTTTTCATGGTCAATGTTCATTATATTTTGGTACTTTACATAACCCTCATATATATCTGATTGAAGGATGATTTCTCCAAGAGTCATCCCCTCCAACGGCGAAGGCTTTCTTATCTTACGAATTGTAGTTATTGCTAACTTGCACAACACATAAATTTAACAACAAATCGTTATAGAAATCGAACCCTTCATAAGTACATATTGTTGTAAATCATAAATCGCTACTACATTAAATATATAAATTGTGGCTGCTTTAAATGTATAAATCATGAATCATAAATCAGCTAAATTGCTATTGCTTAAAACGTATAAATCGTTGTTGCATCGAACAAATCACTACTGCATTAAATGTATAAATCATTGTTAAATTCAAACTTACAAATCATTGTAGAAATTTAGCCTTCATAAGTATATATCGTTGTAATATTTGGCCTTCATAAGAACAAATCATACTAACTATTTTTCGACGCTCAGAAGGTGGCTAGGTTCAAATCAATTTGTTTTAGTATGAAAATAGGTGTTATTTAGCATGAATAGTATAACCAGTTGTAAGATTTCGCATTCAGATTTATATAACAAAAATTGATTTGTTTACATAATGAAACCTTACACAAAACTCACCGAAATGACACAAGTTTTGCTATTCGACAGTGGAGGAGAAACACCTAGAAAGTAGATGCAGCCAATGGTGGCAACGATGCTTCGACTATGCTCCGATGGCAATAGACAACAAAAAGGGGTGCTTTGACGGCAGTAGACGATGAAAATGGGTGCTTTGATGACAACAGACGACAACAAAGGGTGATCCCGCGGCAGCAGACGACGTCAAAGGTTGTGTCATCAAAGGGAGCTCCTGTTACAGCAGATGGTGCATCATTAAAGGGTGAGACAGAACATTTAGGGTGACATATTGCAAGGAGCTCCTGTTAAAGCAGAATCGTTTACTCCTTAGGGCGAAAACGATGATGATTTTAACCCTTTCTCTCTTCTGGTGGGAGGATATTTTTGTCCTTTACTCGAAACGTTGTTTCATGACACTAATGGTGGGAAAGGGTACTTAAGTCTTTGCAAACAAATCAGACTCCGATGCTAAGTGATACCGACACACATCGAGAAATGAGCCCCATGTGCTTACATATGTGGCACTCATTCTGACCTCAGAACACGCACCTGTGTGTTGTGGGGGGGGGGGGGGCATATAACCTGTCTCGCACATCAAATGGGTCTACATGCAACCAGTTTGTTGCCAGAATACTGGCCAGGCTGGTTGCTAGGAGCAAACTACTCCAACCGGTTGTAGTCAAAATACAAAAAAAAAGGCATTGGATACCAAATTTTTTAATAAACCATACCCCAAAAAAAGATTTTCATAATTTTTTGAACTTCAATGTCACATATATCTGAAAACATCAAAAAAAAGAAAAAAAAAGGGCATCGCCTGTTACAACTCTAAAACAACCCATTTTCGAAAAAAAGGCAATTCAATATTTCAATCAAAACCAAACGATTATGAAAAACAAAGCAGAAAAATAAAACGAAAACCACAAGCACAATTCAGTATGAAAATCATTGCAAAAATAGTTAAAAAAAAAATCCCCTGGAAGAGAAGGAAAACCTTCATTTTGCAACCTGTGTAAGTCAATAACAAATCAGGCTCCCTGCCGGCTGGTATTCCGACAGCAAAAGTTCGCTCTTTGAAACCAGACTGCTCTCAGGGAGAGAATGTTTTTTCTGAACTTTTCAGTCCATTTTTTTAATATGAAAGGGCAAAATGAAAAGGCATTCTCCCCCATTTCCCCACACGAGTTGGATGCCATGGCATAATCGGATTCTTGTTTGTGGATATATGGATAAAACAAGTTTTTAACAATAGAAACAATATGACCCAAACACCTTTTCAAGTTTTGGCAGCCGTATCCATGAATTTTTATATACTCTTTGTATCTCAAAATGTGATGCACATGTACGGGTTCATGTGAAACTGCATGCTTTTCAGTGCAGTGAAAAGAGGGTTTCATGTGTGTCTAGTACTAATGGGAGGGTGGTGTCTGTTCTCCCCTGATGATTCAT
Organism: Nuphar pumila; assembly: GCF_984573655.1. Taxonomy (NCBI): domain Eukaryota; kingdom Viridiplantae; phylum Streptophyta; class Magnoliopsida; order Nymphaeales; family Nymphaeaceae; genus Nuphar; species Nuphar pumila. Next base: position 144,218,319 of record NC_143250.1, on the reverse strand, counting down.
TGAATCCCACGTCTGTGTTCGGGGGGGCGAATGAGCACCACGTATTTACGCACATGGGGCTCGTATTCCCGTGTATGTTGACATAACTTTGCATCAGACTCTGGTGTTGTTGCAAAGACTTAATCACCCTTACTTGCTTTTCTTGCCCTGAAATGACTGTTCGAGGAAATGACAAAAATATCCTCCATTCAAAAGTTGGGAAACTACGGTTTGAGAAAAGGACAAAAAAGTCCTCCATCCAGAAAGTTTGATGTTAACTATTTAAGGTGTAGACGTTCGCTATTCATTAAACTCTTACGTCATCTGCTGTAACAGTAGCTCCCATTGTCAACGCAAACTTTGCCTTTGTCTCCAGTTGAGGTTTTTGCCTTGTTTTGTATTCTGTTTTACAACACATTGTCGCCTTCTCGTGCTTGCCTTGTGTTACAAAACATTCCCATGTCTTCTCTTCATTTTCGTTGTCGTTAGACATTATGGAAGAAATCAATGATTCACAAACATTCCAATCAGTGCCATTAAGGCGTTGTGAGTAGCTTTCCATCTCATCATGCTATCAATGAAGAACACATGTCGTCTTGTGTGCCATTAAGGCATTGTTTTGTTACTGCAGGTAGATCTTGTTCTTACGATGGTTGAAAACTTATCGATATTTGTAAGGCGTTGGGACATGTTGACAATAATGCTTGTTTACAAATGCTAGGAAGGGCCTCCACCGCATCAGGTATCCTACATTCACTCATTATATGCATTGTATCTCAAACCGTTGTATTAGTAACATACTACCGATTTGTGAGATATTGTTTTGTTAGTTAATATTGATTTGTTTGCTATTATGCTCAATTTCTTCCGTATCGATTTGTAATTTATTGTACGATATATTTATCAACCTTTTAGATATTATGGTTTTGTATTATCGATTTGTAAGTTATTATGCTAAACTGTCATATCGATTTTCAATATATTATTCGATATGTATATCGATTTGTAAAATATTATATGTTTTGTAATATGTATTCATAAGATATTTGTACACAGACTTTGAAAACGTGTGTGTACAGAAACACATCGTTACACGCATTCAAATCATTGTTCTGTCAACGATTTGTAATGAACTTGTTTCACAACCTCTTGGATCTACTGACAACGTTATCATCAACACAAATGTACGACATTTCGTGTCTTTTATTGGCATAGTAAGTGACAACTCGATGCTCAGTATAATCAAATATCAAACCGCACTTGCTTTTATACTGTCATTCATTAAATCGATTCTTTGACTTGCTAACCCTTATCGGTATCCGTTGTTATATGCATCCTGATTAAATCATAGTAAACGTATGCGCTTGCTAACGCAACATGATATATTGCTTACAAAACATTCCTATGTCTTCTCTTCTTTTGCGTTGTCGTTAGGCATTATGAAAGAAAGCAATGACGCACAAACATTCCGACCAGTGCCATTAAAGCGTTGTGAGTAGCTTTTCATCTCATCATACTGTCGATGAAGAACGCATGTTGTCTTGTGTGCCATTTAGGCATTGTTTTGTTACTGCAGGTAGATCTTGTTCTTACGATGGTTGGAAACTTATCGATATTTATAAGACGCTGGGACCTGTTGATAAGAATGTTTGTTTACAAATGCTAGGAAGGGCCTCTACCCCATCAGGTATCCTACATTCACTAATTATACGCATTGTATCTTAAACCGTTGTATTAGTAACATACTACCGATTTGTGAGATATTGTTATGTTAGTTAATATCGATTTGTTTGCTATTTTGCTGGCAACACAAACTGATATATTGCTTATAACATTGTTGAGCTTATCATCAGGTTGTAATGAAGATGATCTAGCTCAATCAATTGAAAGTTATGGAGAATTGAATATCTATACTAATGACGCAACTCAAGAATTGAACATCTGCACTAATTATGCACATGATAAGAAGGGTGCAGGCATTAGACCCACTCTTGACTTGAATGTTCCAGTAGAAGAAATGCAATTCAATAATGAAGTAGATTATCATGACAGTCCACATAATAAAAGTGTAGGCACTGCGAATGAACATGGAAGTACACTTGACTATGTTCCGGTAGAAGGAATGCAATTTAATAATGAGGAAGCTGCATATAAATTTTACAATGATTATGCCTTAAAAGTTGGCTTCAGTGTGAGAAGGTTTTCTTGGTCAAAAAATGCACAGGGTGTCGTGGTGAGAAAGACATATGTTTGTTCCAAGCAAGGTTGGAAGAAATAAATGAAAAATCCAACAAGGAGCATGCCAGAATCAAGATGTGAATGTCAAGCGAGAATGGTTTTGAGAAGACATCCGAATGAGAAATTTCTAGTTCGTACTTTAATCAGTGATCATAATCATGATTTATCTGCATCATTTATGACTCCTATGTTAAGGTCACATCGTAAAGTAACTGTAGTGCATGCTGCAATGGCTGAAATAGCCGATAGCACCGGCATTGCACCAAGGAAGACATACAATTTGTTTGCCCACATCGACGGTGGTCGCGATAATGTGTCATTCACACCTTTGGATCTAAGAAACCACTTGAGAAGGAAGATGACATATAACATGAAGAATGGAGAAATATGTTCTTTGGTTGATTACTTACAGAAGAAATCAAACAATGACCCTGGTTTCTTTAGTGCAATGCAACTAGATGAAGATGGATATGCTGTGAATATGTTTTGGGCCGATTCAAAGTCAAGAGTAGATTGTGAATGTTTCAATGATGTGCTTGTATTTGATACTATAGTAAAGATTAATACTGAACAGTGGCCATTTGCGCAGTTTGTCGGAGTGAATCATCACTCACAGAGTTGTATATTAGGCGACGCGTTTTTGTATGACCAGACCAAGGAAAGCTTTGAGTGGTTGTTCAAAGTATTTACACAGGCAATGAACGAGAAGCAACCTAAAGTTGTACTTACAGAAGGTGATCACACAATTGCGGCTGCAGTGCTTCATGTGTGGCCAGATGCATATCATCGCCTATGTTTGTGGCATATCTTTCAAAATGCAGCAAAGAATATAGGACACATATTTAATCAGAAGACATGGTTTGATAAAAAGTTTACTAGGTGTGTACTTGAGAGCGTAGACGAGATCACCTTTATGTCTGATTGGGAGGAAATGATTCAGACATACGACCTTGAAGATTGTCTGTGGTTACAAAATTTATATGTAGAAAGAGAGAAGTGGGCATTAGCATATGGAAGACAATACTTTTGTGCAGGTATGATAAGCACACAAAGAGCTGAATCTATGCGTGTCACGCTGAAGAAAACTCTGTATTCATGTTTAACAATGTTTCGCTTCATGGAACAATATGAATTATTTATAGACGGTCTAAGACAGAATGAGCTTGAACAAGACGTGAAATGCTTCAATATACGACCTCCAACTTTTGGCATGAAAATATTGATGCGACCTGCAGATCTGTATACACTAACTGTATTTGAATGAATCAAAAAAAAGGTGTTTCATGTCATGAATTTCAATATAGAAGAACCCGTGCAAGCTGAGAATATGCGCAAATACCGTATTATATGAGAGGGCGAAAAGCATCACAAAAGGCAAGAAGCACATGTCACGTATAATGTGGACAATGGAAGAGTTGAATGTTCGTGCAAAATGTATGAATTCAAAGGTATTTTATGTTGTCATGCGTTAAAGGCACTTAATCAAGAGAAGATACAAGAAATACCAGAGTCTTATGTAATGCGAAGATGGAGAAGACAAACAAAGATTGAAATGCTTGATATGGACAATGTGAGTAAATCTGGTGTCAACGAGAAGTGCCACATAGCCTTCCGTTACCAACAACTGTGTAGGTCATTTATGCATGTTGCTGATTTGGCATCGAGAAGTGAAGAAGGCTATGTATGCATGAGAAAAGCATCAAGGGAGTTACTTGAAAACGTGCAGTTAATTAACCTTCAGTCCGTTGCAGCGAATGAATACCAGTCGAAGATAATGCGATCGAACAGCGTAGGTGAAAATCATGCTTCGCTTGACACTCTTGAGAAGTTGCGTCATAGCCTAAACATCATCTTCAACAAGTCATTAGTGAACATTGTTGATTATGATGGACATATTCATGAAGCGAAGGGTATCAAAAGAATTTCTGCCTCTAATCGCAGTCGTCGGAGGACAAAGGGTGCACTAGAATTTGTTGGCAAGAAAAGATCTAAGAAATAACCAACCTCTAATCAAAAGCAACAAAGTCCTTCTCATGAACAGGTATGTAAGACATTATATTGCTTCCCATTACGTGAAGCTTGTCAATATCTAACGCGTGTAATGTTCAACATGCAGTAATACCCTAAAGATGTAATACCCAACGTGCTAACCTTCATTCCTTCTGACCAGATTTCTGGCAACGATAACTTTAGTTTTACAAGTCTTTTGGTATGTAATCAATGTTGGGATGAGGTTTGCATTTCTTGTGAAACTTAAGGCAGTGTTTTATATTTTGTGTTTCATGACAGGCTCTGATGAATTTGCAAGAGAAAACTGGTACACAGGAATCTCGTTTGAGCTATTAAATAAGTTGTCATGCCTCTTTGCATGACCCGATTTCTACATTGTCGGATTTGTTAAGAGTTTAGGGTTTCCAGCAGAGCTTGTTTACTGAGAAATTGTTGGGTTTCCCTTCTTATTCGGACCGCAACAGAACTCCAAGGACATCCACTGATCTTGCCGAGGAAGTCTTTCGTATTCGTTGGATTTTGATTTGTCGATGACGATTTGTGGTCCGTGCTTGGTAGTGCGTGAATCGATTTTGTATTCGCTGTATAGCGATTTGTGCAGTCATCCAACTGCGATTTATATGAGAAATCTATAACAGTCATTCGTATACGCTTAATACATATTTACAATGATTCATAGTTCAAATATTGTGCATCAATTTTATGAGAAATTTATAACAAAGTAATAATTTTAATACAGAAATCGATGTACGTATAGCATAATATAGTACAAATCGAGACAAAAATTCAACATGAAGCCTCAACCCGATGCCCTATAACATAAACCCTATACCCTAAACTGAATGAACATCGAAGAACATATTTGTGATTTATTCGATCAACACAGGCATGTAATCGACGTTCGAAAATGATAAAAGTAAAGATCGATAAGAAATGATTGATGTTCACAAATCGTTGTAATTCTCTACCTCCTGTACTGAAAATTGTAAAATAAATTTGCGTTGTATGCTGTCAAAAAAACATGGTAATGTTCTTCGTTGAATGATAATAGTCAGCAGCGATTAAGTACGTTTGTCGTTCAGAAATCGCAATTTTCCTCGTCGTCATTGAATGTAAATCGCAGGACACATATGTGATTCATACGGACAGCAAAGGATGTATTGACAAATTTTTCATTGATGGTACATTATTCATTGATCACGGTGGTTGAGCAATAGATCTTTTAGCTCATAAATAGTCGCACAAGTATTAGACGGTGTGATTATCTTCTACTTCGTAAACCAGCAACAGTCAAACCGACGGTTCCTTTATAAACCTGGAGTTCGTCTTTCGAACATGTAACCAGCTGCATAGCAAATTGTGGTCGATGAGGCAGACGAAGACAGCTACATGACCAACGATGGCGAATCAGGCGTATATTGTCTACACATCGTCTCCATTTTCATCAAAATCCATCTCTTTCATGTCGTTTTTGCAATTTGTGTTGTGTACCGTATAATATAATTTCAATATCGTTCATTGCAAATTCCTTATTCATTTCAGTAGAACATCCACCGACGAAGTTGGGCGAAAACTCAGTCAATCACTCCTGGAGGACATCAAACGAATGCACGATGAATTCGTACAATGCAACATGATCAGTAATTTTGTTTGTATGAAACTAGTAGGAGTTATCTATATACGTAAGCCATGTGTATATACGTTAACAATATCATATTTGTTGCAAACAGACTATATTTGATTTCGTCAGTTATATTAAAAGCAACGCAACAAGCAAAACTATAAGCATCGTCAACCCTTATTTCATGGTATATCGGTTGTATTTTATGTTGTTTTTGGTTATTGATTTAGTCCAGTTGATTCGTATTTTAACATTGATGTTAACAATGTTTCGGTTTACAGACTATCTTACGTCGTTTGCCATACTCCAGTGGATTTAAAGACGACCTACCTTACTGGGTTAACGGTAATCATTGTAGAGACCTTTTGTCAAGTGAAAAACTAAGTAAACAAACCTAGAGTGCAAGGTTACAACATAACAGTGCTAACAACACTTTTACAATCCATTTGCAGATATTGATTCCTACACTCTGGCAATCTGAAAAGCATTGGGTCTTATACGTGATGGATTTACATGAAAAACAACTATGGTGTTACAATTCGTTGGATGTTGACAATGGTTTACGGCTTGACATTTTACATCTCGTAAGATTTCATCTATATGAGTATCGTGTCATGTACTGGGGTCATGAATTTACTTTCGGCAGCATTATTCTCAGATCGGTTTCGTCAAAGGTATTTTGGGAGTCGACATTAGCGAGTGGATCTATCGCACGTCATACCATGCTCCTTTACAAAATAATGACGTTGATTGTGCCGTATTTGTAATGAAGTACATTGAAGCGATATACAATGGTGCAGAACCCTGTTTCGACATTATATGTCATTTCTTGGCCTCTGTTATTGGGGATTAAATGCATGTCTATTGGTTCCACATTACAGTTTTTTTTGCAGGTTGATATACCTGGATTCCGCAAAGAACTCTGCAAAAAATTGATGGCCTTTCTAATTGCGGAGGAGAAACTAATGCAGCCACCACGAGGATCTAAAAGTCAACAAACAGCGTTGCCCACCTCACCAGAGTAATTTCATGTTCGTCTATTTCAAGTAGATTTTAGAGACGGTACAACCAACTTATGTGTAATCAATCCTATTTCGACCGAATATTACAAGTCGTTGTTGACTGCATGAATCGCAATCCTATTTCGCGGTTTGCATTTAAAGTGTCTCAGCAAAAGAGCGATTTCTGATCAGCAAACATATCTTACCGCTTTTGACCTTTATCATGAGCACATATCTTACAGCAAACATGATTTATGCATGCTCTAAAAAAAACATGTATATGTTCGCCCTAAAATAATAATACTCAACAGCGATAAGGAACGTTTGTTGTTCTGAAATCGTAATATTCTTCGTCGTCATTGAATGCAAATCGCAAGAAAAATATGCGATTTATACGGTCAGCATGCTCAAGTAATGAAATCTTTTAATTGATAAAAGTTGTGCGCTCAACCCGCATGATTGACAATCACAAAATTAGATTGCGATGTATGCAATCAATGCGATGTATGCAATCAACAAAGGCTTGTAATGTTCGAAATGATAATAGTCAACATCGATAGGAAATGCTTGATGTTTACACATCGCTTTATTGCTCACACTCACAGAATGAAAATCGCAAAAGAGATTCGCGATGAATGCGGTCAACAAGAGCCATTAATGTCATTTTCGTAATTAGAAATAGTACACAGCAATAAGACATGTTTGTTGTTCAGAAATCATGGTCTAACGTCATCTTGACTGCTACTACCATGAAATCTTGTGTAATAATTTGAAAAATTTTGGACTGTGAAACGACGTTTCCTTTAATTATGAGTTTGCGGACATCTGAAATAAGTCTAGATGGATACCTCAATTGTGATGACGTTGGTTATACACTCGATTCAAGAACAAGTCGTTTATACATGAATTGTCGGTTTGTCGGATCCTTATTCACGAAGCAAAGTGGAACACATCTTTAACCTGTGTGATGTGTCATTCATATATAAATGAAATGTCCTATCACCCTTCGCCAGTTTTCGAATAAATACGACAGTTTTAAAAAACAGTGAGCAAATCTCAAATAAAATACACCCATATTAATGAAATTAAACAATGTCATTTCATACAGCTGTATACAAAACTTATCAATGTGATTGGACATAGTAGTTCAAATCACGGTAGCACGTATCGTGTGGGTTTAATTTTAGAAATATTTTTTGGTCTTATATAAATCCACAACTTCGTCCACCCTTGTCCCAACAAATCGCCTTAGGTGTAGATTATGGATTTACACCTCGAGAATGGGTCGGCCTGAGTCACTCTTCCAACTAATCTCTTCACAGAAAATGAGACATTGTTCAGACTGGTTCACCATTTACGATTCTAATTCAATGACATTGAGCAATAGAACAATTTCTAAGCATCAAGCATCTCTTCTAGCTATGCACTATTTTCATTCCCGATGGGGCATATATATTACGATTTTCATTCTCGTAAGTTCAGCAATACAGCGATTTCTGAGGAACAAACCTTTCTTATCGATAATTACTTCATTTGTTAAGGGCAAACATTACGTGCCTTTGTGGACCACATAAAGCGGAAATCTATTTTCGTAATTTTCATTCTCTGAGTGTGAGTTATACAAAGATTTTGGAACAACAACAAAATATCTTTCGTTGTGTAGTATTTTTAATTACTGAAGAGATCGCATACAACACAAAACTATTTTTCGTTACGATTTAATTTTCGTAGATGAAGCAGTACAACGATTCACAAGCATGTTTAGTAAAGTTCAAATTATATTTCAACTGAGATAGATTTACAAAATTTGTAGTCTTACAAAATTTGCCTACGGAAATTAGTATAGACAGTCTCTAAAATATGTTAGAAATCTATTTACATCCTTTTAAACTTTTCTGGATCGTGTCGTTTGTTTCCTTTGTAAGTAGTCTTGTTGGCTGATTATTTATGTCTGCCAACTTTTTAAACTCAATCAAATTTCGGCATAGTTCGTCGCGTACTTCCGATATATCTTCCTGCAACAAAATATGTAATGTGAAACCAATATATAAAAGGATTCCCCAATAACAACGGATACAAAGCTCATACAACGTCGAAACAAAGTTCTTCTTCATTGTATATTGCTTCAATATGCTTCATTACGAATATACCACAATCGACCCCATTACTTTGTAAAGGAGCATCGTTAGCACAGAGCAACATCCACTCGGCAATGACGATACCTAAAAGCTCGTTTAGGAATCTCGCCTGTGATAAATGAAGAATATAGTAAAATCCGGTCCACCGTAAATTACGATTCACCTATGGACAGAAGCTTACCAAATGCATAGCGTCACGTTCTACACCACTGTGGCAGTCCAATGAGTTGTAGCACCATAGTTGTTTTTCCCGTAAATTCATCTCGTATAAGACCCAATGTTCAGGATTTTGCCAGAGTGTATGAAGTAAAATCTGCGAATCGATATAATATTTTATAAATCCATAAATATATCATGATGGGGATGTTAGGACTAAACCTTGGAGAAGAGGTTTGTTCACTTACCTTTTCAAAATTTGAAAAGTCTACGCAGTGATCATCGGTATTCCAACAAGGTAGTGCATCTACGGATCCACTGGTGTATGGCTTTCGTCGAACGTATGTCTGTTGCACGAAATAGTAAGGTTTAACCACCAAGAAACGTGAGTAAGTCATAAAAACAAATAAAACAATAGTAGAACAGACATACCATGAAATAAGGGGTGATGATGCGTACGGTATTGTTTGTTGCGTGGCTTTAAATATAATTGACAAAATCACACATTGTCTGGTTGCAAAAATTTACGAACTTCAAAACATACAAACCGATGACCTAGAAAATTATAGTGGTTACATATGTACAAAATTACTCATAGTGTTCCCGTCTGCAAATTCATCTTGCATCTGATTGATGTTCTCTTCGAACTCTTTAGGGCGTTGTCGCCTACCCTTGTCTGTGGATGTTGCACCGAGTGCACCATGAGCATAGTATTCAGAATTCGACATTGAAATTATTTTCTACAGTAAAAAACGCAAATCGAATATACGACATAAAAAGGCAAATGTTGCCTAAACCGGTCACGAGGTTCAAAAATATACACCTTAAGCGCTAGTGTTGGTTCTGTAGATGTGGTTGTCTTCTTCTTCGCCGATGATGACTGTCTATATATCATCTTCTTCTTCGGTGCCATGCCTGGTCATATTGCTCCCATCGTTCTCTTTTTCGGCGTTATGCCTAAACGAAAATATCGATGACCCATTTGCGATGCAGCTACGAAATCGACGACGTCAGTCAAATATAAAGGAAATGTCGTTTCACATACCGCCCTTTTTCAAAAACCGCCCGCAAATTAATTGATTGTGTTTTAAATAAATAAAAAAATGTCGTTTCGACTGCATATTATAACAATAGTTGAGTGGGAGATTGACCCGACCCGACCAAACCCGGTGTCCAGGTATGTATAATCTTTGATGATTATTGTATTGATTATCATATATGGTACATCAATATATTCATGGCACATACTTTCCTTATTGATTTTTTAACAACAAACGTTCATTATAGCTTTAGACTATTATCATTTAACACCGGCAAAATTGTTCTGTCTTGTTGTCCGCATATATTGCAAATCGATGTTGACTTACACCGTTTACAAAGGGCGATTATTACAAGCCATTGGCGGTTGCATGAATCGCTAACCTATTACTCGGCCAAACATTAGTAACCTTTGTTAATTGCATATAATTGAAATTAACGTGTACAACGATTGTTGACAACATAAATCGCATTCAAGGAGGTTGAGCTAATGAAGCCATTTTTGGCTCCATTAATCGCGTATGAGTTTTGCGATTTTCATCCATTGGCGACAAGGAAAATTGTGATTTCTAAACAACAGACGTTTCATTTCCTACATGGCCAGCCTATTGATGACCTATATCCCTTTCCACTTAGTGTACTCTAGAACATGTGAGGCATGTCAGTAGTACGACGATTGGATGATAATGTCATATGACCTCGATTAATGCTTTGCGCACGTTGTTCAGCAATACTGCCATTTGCGATCAACAAAATCTTCTTATCGATGATTTCGTTTATGAAAGTCGAATATTATAAGGCATTGTTGACCTCATGAATTGCAATCCTATTTCGCGGTTTGCATTTAAGGTGTCCCTGCAAATGAGCGATTTTTTAGCAGGAACCATATCGTACCGCTTTTGGCCAGCAACCTATTGCGCGATTTGAATTTACTGATGATCATCAATAGCGATTTCTGAGCATCAAACTTTTCTTATCGTTGTTGACTGTTATCATTTACGACGTCAGAACTTGTTGAATTATTGTTCACGGCATACATCACAAATCCTTTTTACGATTTTTTATCAAGACGGAGACACATACAGCGATTGCTGAACATAAATGATCTATTATATTGATGATGATCTTAATCATTTCCTAACGTCGATTACGGGACCTTGTTGACCGCATAAATTGCATGTGTTCTACGATTTTCATTCATAAATGACGAGTTATATTGCGATTTGTGAACAATATTACTCGTGCCAAACAGACATCTATTGCGATTTTCATTGCGATTTTTCATTCAAAAATGATGAGTTATATTGCGAGTTATATTGCGGTTTTCATTCAATCAAGGAGGTTAGGCAATGTCACGATTTCTGAACAACAAACATCTATTTTTCATTACAGTTTATTTATTTACGAGATCCATAGATGAAACATGTATGTTAGATATAATAAAAAAGAATTAAACAATAAAAGAATGTCATGTTACGATAATTACTTATAGATTTACAACAAATAACTATCATGATAAAAAAGAATAGCTAGGGTTTATTCTGTAGCACTTGATGAATCAGATGAAATATGATAGAGAACTCGTCTCTTTCTTTTTCTTGGTGGACTGTCTATCCTCGGTGGCCTCTTGGTTGCGTCCATCTGATTAAAAAATGGGTCATCATCTCTACCACTAAGTTCAAGTGTCTCCTTATATTGCTTACATCCGTCCTTAATTTCTTATTCTCCCTCTCCATCGGTTTGAACCTTGCAGCGGAGACAACGTTCTCTTTTGTAACATGTGTTCGCTCTTCATCGTGATTTGTTACTGAGGGAATCGTTGTTGTAACCGGAGGGGGACGACGGATGGGTTGTAGATGTTGGGATGCAACATAAAAGGGGGCAGTTGGGAGGCATGGGTTCCCAATTTTTTCAATCTCCAGATTTCGCCGCATAGGTTCCCAATACCTTTGGAAATAGAAGGGATCAAATTGTCATCTTTTATAATCATACGCTGCGACACAGACACCACCTGTGTTCCAAATTAATAATTCATCCCTGTAGCAATCGCGCCAAATCACGTTCTAAAGGCTTATTTGGGATAGACTGCCCCAAGTCAGATTGTAGGAGAACTTGACTACCATGCTGCAACTCGGCTTCATAATTGCAAAACAACCACAAATCGCGGTCAGACAATCTAGCAGCCTCTGCAACAACGTCTTGGTCATCGTCCTCCCCATCTCCATACGGTCTTCACAAAACCTGTACATTGGTAATTCTTTTTAATAATGAGTGACAAATATATTACAATTTACTTAAGAATGATATGGCGACAACGATATGTACTAAGGAAGACAAAATCCTGCAGCGATGATTACTTAAGAATGCTAAACATTATAACGATTTATAATACTGAATGATAAATGTTGAACCAATTGTAAACAATTTTAGAACGTTTACCTTATTTAGTTATAGCCCATCTAAAATGGACTTAGCAATATGAACTATAACGTTTATTCTAGCCCAGCGACCGATCTTTAGAAAACCACAAATCGCAGGGCCACAATATGAACGCAATAAGGTAATATGTTCCCACGCCCAAGCCTAACAAAAACAATATATTAGTAACACTACAACCTTCAATGAGCTTAGTCTACAATTACTAAGTATGTAATAAACAAATACCTGAACAAATGACCAAAATCCACCAAAATCCCCTGACTATTTTCGTACCCTTACTCTCACGGTAGAGTTGACTGTACAAGTGTACAAGCATAGCGGCACCTCATGCATAGTTGTTGACTCCGTCTAAGTCTTCCAGGTACTTCAGCCACATGTAACTTATTCTCGAACCAGAACAATCAGAAAATAAAGTAAGACCAAAAAAATAAAGAAGGAAGCCGCGCAACTCTTGGTCAGTTATTTCAGATGCACAAGTAGTGGAGCGGTCTTTCCATTTATTACGAAAAGATGAGACCTTCATTAATGTGGAATTGATTCCACCAAAAATACATTGACTTCATTCGTCCATCGACATTCCTAGAAGGGCCGTGTATTTTTCTCTTGCGTTATAGTTTGAATCCTGTAATAGGACAGCACTGTCAACGCAATTAAGGCCAGTTATCCGCGCCACATCTTCTAGGGTCATGGTGATCTCAAAAGAATCAAACTGGAATGTGTTCGTCTTATCATTCCACTTATTTACCAGGTGGGTCATCGTCTTCCAGCAAGTTTCAAAATATTGATGGTCCAAAAGGCCACCGAAGTGCATATTTCATAATCGGTCCTTCTGATATGCACTCAGCTGACCAAACCACGACAGAACTATAGGCCACTGACACCGACCTCTAAGCTTTTCACCTTGTGCTCTACTTCTCCTCTGACCTCTATGTAACACACAATAACATATTATTCCTACCAATTGTAAATTAGTACCATTTATACTTATAAATAATATTCTACTAATTGCTATAAATAATATTGGTTGCACACACACTATCATAGTAATCGCTATACATATTAATACCTAACACAATAATCGCTAAACATATTATTAAATCTTCACAGATAGGACGAATTTATTTACCTTGGTCGCACTTTTCTCTTGTTCAACCAATCCCTGCAACCTAGGCCTTTCTGGTTGGTCCACTGCCTTCCACTGCCTTTCTCTTTCCTTTTCTTCCTCCTCCACGTTCTCCTTCCTTTCTCTTTCCTTCTTTTTCTCGTCCTCCTTCTCCTTCCGCCGCCTTTCTTTCTCTTCCTCATGTTGTTTCATTCTTTCTTCCACTTCTTCCTCCTGCTTCTTCCTTTCTCTTTCCTTTTCTTTCTCCTCCTCCTTCTCATTCCTTTCTCTTTCCTTCTTTTCCTCATCCTCCTTCTCCTTCATTTGCCTTTCCTTCCCTTCCTCAAACTCCTTCTCCTTCCTTTGCCTTTCTTTCTCTTCCTCAAACTCCTTCTTCCTCCTTCGCCTTTCCTTTTCTTCCTCATCTTGAAGCTTATTTTGTTCCTTCTCTTCCTCCTCCTTATTCAATTGCCTTTGCCTCTCATCTGCCTCCTTCAGTAGCTTTACCCTGTTTTGCATTGCTATATGCTCCAACAAAAGCTTCTGCGTTTCTGTCTTAGCATCCTCCTTTAGATTGTTCAATTTCTTTTCCCTCTCCTTCTTATTCTTTTTTTGCCTTTCCCTCTCCTCTGCCTTTTTCCTTTGCCTTTTCTTTTCATTCTCCTCCTTATTTCTTTGCTTTGCCTTCTCTTGGTCATCCTTCTTCTGCATCTTTAGTTCTTCAGCATTCTTCCTTTGGTCCGTAGCCTCGATATCTGATGGATAATCCTCCGCATAATACAATTCCAACGCTTTTTCTCTGTCTTTATCATTTTCAATCTTAAGTATATTTTGGTACCTTTCAAAAAATTGAGATAGATGGGACTGAAGAATCGCTTCTCTAATACACAACCCATAGAACGACAGGGTATTTCTTCTCTAATGAGCCGCAGACATTGCTAACCTGCACAACACATTAAACGATCATCATGATTACAAATCGTTGCAATATTTGGCTTCATAAGCACACATCGTTGTAAGATTTAGCAAACTTATGTACAAATCGAGGTATCTTAATAAACACACATCGCTATTGCTTTAAATGTATAAATCGTCGTTGATTCAAACTTACAAATCATTGTATAAATCGCAACCTTCAGATTCCATAACGAAACCTTACACGAAACTCACTGAAACGATAGGATTTTGGGTATTCGAACTGTAGAGTAAGAAACAGTCAGAACGTATACGCAACAGATGGTGGCAAAGATGCTGCGATTGCACGTAAGACAGAAACAGATGCTCTGGCGGTAGCAGAGCAAAGGAAAGGATGCTCCGGCGGCAATAGAAGAAGGCAACAAATGATCCGACGACAACAGATGAAGGCAAAGTATGCTCCGGTAGACTTTTCTGCTTAGGGCGAGAATGGATTGTTTTGAACTATTTAAATCCTACAACATAAAGCTTGCTACATACGCAAACTTTGCTGAAAATTTTTGCCCGATCACGATGGAGGGCAGTTTTATCCTTTTTCACGAACCGCCATTTTCATTTTCTAGATGAAGGGCATTTATGTTCATTCCAGGAAGAGTAAGAGAATGGCGGTAAAGGGTACTTAAGTCTTTGCAACGGCACCAAATTACTATGCTATGTGATGCGGACACACATGGGGATACTAGTCGGTCTGCATCTTATACGTGGCGCTCATTGGGAACCCCCGAACATGAGATGTAGCTATCGGCCGTGTTCGGGGGGGTAACATATAACCTGCTCCGAGTACTAATACTACATTATAAAAAGTTCAAAGGACCATTGAATTTTCTTTTACATTCAAGTGTACTGAACTTTGGTGCCACCAAAGACTAACTTTTCCAAGATATTCTCATGTATTCACACATCAAATGGGTCTACATGCAACCAGTCTGTGAAAAATCTGATAAAAACACACCACCATGTTTCAACCTACTACCTTTTTTGGGATAAATGTATGTATCAACTATCAACCACACTGTGGCAACTTCATGGGGAGCAAGCGGTAAGCCCACGAAGTTTTACGATAACTCTAAGTATGGCAGGCAAAGCCAGCACAGCTAGGTCTTTGTTTTTAGGGTTGGTTTCTCCACGTAAATATCCAAAAAAACAAAAACTATCAACCACACCGTGAATCTGTCAAAAATAGGTGCAACAACCCAATGCAGCATGCAGCCGTATAGCTTTTTCACTCAAGGGGTTAATATTTGATACTCTTGTGGGTAAGGAACTAATAAAAAAGCTATAATATTCTTAGTTTTGTGTGTGTCAGACGTGTTTTAATAAAACTCAGTGCTTAGATCATATTATTCTAACATTATAAAATTTTGCAGGGGTTAAAAAATCAATGGCTTACAATTTACCAAAATTTCAACTTTCATAACATTACAAGAAAAATGTGGATTAGCGACGGACGTTATTCGTCGCTAATCCATCTTTAATCCGTCGTTAAACAGTTTAGCAATGGATTGGTGATCGATTAATGATGGATAGCGTCTGTCGCATAATCCTGATCGCTAATTAGCGATAGAACTTATCCATCACTAATTTACGACAGATTAACGACGAACATGATCTGTCGCAAGTACGTCATTATTTTAAATTAGCGACGGATAATAGCCAGCGCGAGTCCATCGCTATTTTAAATTAGCGACGGATAATATTCGTCGCTAATCCATGGCTAAATTTTAAAAAAAAAATTAAAAAATTTTTTGCTCCCTGCTGGGCAGTATTCCGGCAGCAATAGGTCGAACTTGTACCGCACCACACATACATTGCACCCGAGCGGCTTGGCCTGCCACTACGGGGTCTTTTGCACAGAACTGGCATGCTCTCCGGCATGCTCTCCGACGCACTCTTCGACGTCGCGAACGATGACTTTAGCCCTCCCACCATGAGCAGGCTCGCCCCCTTCCCCTGGATCAGCCGGGGCCGCCTCAGGATGTCGAAGATCTCTCCCCACTTTCACCGCTACAGCAGATGACGAGAGAGCGGCGGGAGTTCCGACAGTGCGAGGGGTGGACGACGAACCAGTTGAGGGTGGTGCGGAAAGAGACCCGCTGGAGGAAGAAGGGGCAAGTCCGGGTCTGCTGGAACAACGTGGCAGGCGAAGATCTCCCGAAGGGAGAGGTGCGAGAAGATCTTCTCAAGTGGGTCGGTCGACAATTGATGTATGGTGGTCCGGCTCGTCGACTCCATTGGACGCCGAAAAATTGAGTCCGCCTGGTCCTCCAGCGCTGGCGGGTGACTCTGACTCCTCTTCTTCCTCGCGTTCTTCCACCACGAAATTGTCATCGTTCAAGAAGTCATCGGTTTAAATTTTGAACGAGGAGAGAGGAAAAAATTTGCTCCTCAGCTAAGACGGTTTAAATAAAAAAGTAGCGACGAAATTGTTCCCTCGCTAATTAGTGAGAGATTAGCTACAGAATAATTACGTTGCTAATTATGTCGTTAATTAGCATTTTTTTGTAGTGTTTGGCGACGAAAAAATGTCGTCGCTAATCTGTCACTCATTAGCGATGGAATTACGAGGAAGATATTTTCATCGCTAATTTTGCTAATATTTTGAATGCTAGCGATGGATAGTTTTCTCTCGCTAATCCGTCGCAAATGTTCGTCGCTAATCCACGTTTTTCTTGTACTATAAATTATATTTTTATATTAAAACATAGATTTAAGAGTTAATTCCTAGTATTTTTATCATGTTGAACACATCCATGGAGTTAGATTTGATCAAAACAACCTCTCACTATGACTTACAACTACAAGGTTATCAATGGCCATGGATTACCTTTTTTCCATTAAAGGATCCTGCAAATTTCCCAAAAGGATACATGGTTCTATCAACAAATGGCATAACCCAGCCCCCCGGTTTTCATCTAGGGATGTAAACCATTCGAATTCGGGTCAGATCTAGGCATTATCAAGTCTGACTTAATCAGGTTTTGAGTCAGATTTGGATTTGGATGGAAAAAGATAAAACCAAACTCAAATCCGACGACTAGCTTAAAACCAAGTATTTGCACTTAATCGGGTTAGGTTTTTACTCGGATTTGGGTTGAAGTCGGGTTTGGATTCAGGTTTGATTGCAAAACTTAATACTAAACCCGGATCCCATTATTAATCATATCCGGATTTGGCTACTAAACTCGCTTAATGGATTTGGATTCGGGTCGAGTATCAGTTTTGCACCCAAACCAATTACATCCCTATTTTCACCACATCAATGCTTATATATTGAAATCATGGATAACATGGGATTTCCCTTAAAATCCCAAAATAACCACCTTTGGGTGTGTAAAGGCGCCCATTGATCCAGACATTTTGAATACAAATGCCATATCCCATCTTATCTCACTTTTTCTTGATAAATTGGTGCAACCAAATAACTTAACAGAATCTCTTACCTATGGCTGCATGTGCATGAATTAAACAAATCTTTTGTAACCAGCAGGATCGTCCCCATCAGTGACTGCCCTAACACGCCACACATGTGACACACATATACACGCCACAGGCTTGTGTGTGAGTGTGTGCACCATAACTGCACACGCACACGTTTGTGCATGTGCAACACGTGTCAGTGAAAAAAAAAAACCTTGGTCATATAGTATTAACTCCACATTGAAATAACTAGTGCATCATGATATTGCATTTATGAGTGCACCAAATTGCAGACACTTGTTAACACAGAGTAGATGCAGGGTAGAGCTTTTGGTTTTTTTCATGTTGTAAAAAAATTTCAAAGGCGCCCACTGATCTCATCCGGTTGGGGCGACTGGTGGCGTGGCACGTCACAAGTTCAAAACTCACAGGTAGCATCTTTTGCTGTAGGGTCAAAACTGAAGGACTTCAATGAAGTTACCAACCGAAAGTCAGCCAATGTGCAGTCGGTGACGAAGAGTTTTCTCTTGAGCTATTAAAAAAACAAAAAAACAAAATTTTGATGAAGCATGTGCATACCATGCATACGTGCATCACACACATGCACTTGCACAAAAGCAAGAGATAAAAAAACCTTTGGTCAATGGTATTATTCACTCCAAATTGAACTGAGGCTGATCGAGTCATGTGATTGATAGCATTATTAGTTTGCATTATTTGTGGGGTTTTCAAGTATTCATCATGACTCAAACCTACCTAGTGTTAATTTGGTGATTTATGTTAGAATATTGGGATGCATATCGGCAGATACATATGGTGTCATACGTGGAACAAATTATTGCTTTGATAACACATTATTTTTTCTCCCCCCAAAAAAAATTTAACACATTAAAGAATATATACATTTGATGACCAAGTTCTTGATTCCAGTCTTGCTAGTTAGCTATAGAAACAATTGAGTTCTTGAACTTGGTCATGTATCGTCTGATGCAAAACTGGTGACCAAGTTCTTGATTCCAATCTTGCCAGTTAGCTATAGAAACAATTGAGTTCTTGGAGTTCTTAAACTTGGTCATGTATCATCTGATGCAAAACTGGTGTAAACCAATGTTGTCAGTATAATTGTGCATCCGCCGTTGTATCAGCCCAAATTTTTCTGATTGAAAAATACTTAAAAAATCATTAAAAATGTATTTTTTTAATATTTTTACTAATACATGTCACCCACTGGTTGAAAACTGGCCGAGATCGATTCAGGTCAGAATCAGAATTGACTGATTCCTAGATGGCCCTGATTCCTCTCTCACTCTCCCTCTCACCCAAGCCTATTGGGCGGGTCATAGACAACAGCTAAAAAGCCCAAACCGATTAGTGTCGTGCCAGGCCCGATCCAATAATAATCGGGTTGAGCTTTTGGCAGCTCGTCTGACTAGCTAATTGGGTCGTCAGGCCATTATGGGTCGATCCGCTATCAGGCAGGCCTGGTCCTACATACTATACCCGATGGCCACCCCTAGTTATTGTAATTGGATAATCTGACGAACACATAAATCTCTCTTAATTAGGATTTTGGATTTCCTAATCTCTGGTTGTCCAAAATTCTCTAAATATCTTGGTGTAGGTTTCAATCTCGTAATGAGCTTGACGTGATTTGATGATCATGAATTATATGGTATGTAGGGTTGCAAACAGGTCGGATTCAGGAAGGGAATTTTGCAAATTTTGGTTGTTCCAGATTTGATCCAATCCGATACGAATCCCCAATGTATTTTCTAATTCGAAATCCAAACTGTTTGCATTCCTAATGATACGCCATGGTTAGCAACACAAGAAACAACAAAAAAAAAACTTTTTTTGAAAGAGAAAACAACACAACAAACAATTCAGTTGGTTTGAAAAGTATTTTTCCCTCAAATGTTATTTTCGTGTACCATAGTTTTCTCTCGAAGCATGTTTTCTTGCTGTTTTTTGAAAAAAAAAAAAAAAAGGTTTTTTTTTTCTCATTTTCAGCATTTTATTGGAAAATATGTCTTATAAATGGAATTTTGTTAATCAAGGCCCAACACTCGTGGTTCAAACCTTTGTGACAGTAAGATTTATGAAAATCTCACGATAATATTGTGAGAAATTGCCTGAAAGTTTAAAACGGCAATTTCTCACAAGAATTTTAAAACATTGCGAGATTTAGGAAAAAACATAAATACTGCAATTTAAACATGATATTTGCATTTTAAACGGCTATTTATCATGAAAAAATAGAGTGTTTTTTTATATTTAAATATTATTTATTAATAACTTCTTATAAAATTATTTTTTATATTTTAAAATTTATTTTTTATTGCCAGAATTTTGTCAAAAAATACGAGATTTATGAAAAAAAAATTCAAATTCTCGCAAGATTTTGAGAAACGAAATTTTGCAGTTTTTAACGTTTGTCAATATGGTTCAAACCTGAGCTCGGTGATATGGATCATCCAACCAGATATGATCCACATCTCCATGATTGATGAATAGAGTGGGTCCACGCCGGACCCAACTTACAAGTTGGACCAAACATGCCCACCCAAGTGGCTAATATCAAAGCCTAAGGTGGGCTCATAGAATATTAAAATTATTTACTATGTTTGCATATGAAAAAAAACTAAAGGAGTAATGATCAGGTCACCAACCATAGGTCCACAAGAGGATGATGGAGGCTAAGAGGATCGTGGATTTGAGTGCTACGGCTGAAAGCCCCATGTGAGCTAATTGATTGAATCACGTGTGGTAGTTGGCAAATTTGAATAATTTATTTATTTATTATTATTATTTTATCTCCATCCTTGCTCATATTGAGCAAAAACTGATGGCTGCTATATCGTCTGCAGATCATGTGCAATCACATTGCACACTTTCAAGTCTCCAGCTGCACCTCTGCACAATCAGTGGGTCGTTTTGCATGTCGCGGAAAGAGACTCGACGCCTCAATTCACATAGAGCCTCCTTTCAAAAGTGAATGAATGGAACCCCTCAGCAGAAAAAGTTTTTGCTGAAAGGGGGCTCTATCGTTGATTTTGAGACTCCTTTTTCCCAAGAAAAGAGAGCCTCACGTTTGCGTTGCCACGGTAAGCCCCCACAAAAATTCATCCAAAGTTGTGCGATTCCGTGGAAAGCTCCCAGAGCAGGCAAAGGTGCTCACGAAGTGTGCCATCTCTCAATTATTGCATTTTTTTTTTGTCTATATTCGGGAGCCGTACCGGTCTTTTTGTGACAGCTGGTGACGTGGGTCAATGAAATAATAGAGAAGATTTTATTTTTATCGTCCATTCTTTTGCCAGATATTCAAAAAACAGTCCTGATTTTTCTTTAATTGTATCATTACCTAACTTCTTTTGTTGAAACTGTCAAACCAGTCCTTTTCATGACCAAGAGTTTTACAAAATAGTTTTCCATAAGATTTGGTTTGAAACACCGTGCTTTGCGTGTTTCCTTATAAGAGCAATTTTGTAATTTTGTTCATGTTGGTTGCTCTTTGCTTAGAGGGCTAATCAGGTGCAATCACATTGCACACTTTAAGTGTGCTACTGCACTTGGTTGCCTTTAGTGGTGTCAACAGGTCGGTTTTACTCGGACCCGACCAGAACTAAATACTCTATGGGTCCGGGTATGGTGACAAATATGAAGACTCGATTAAGAGACATGGACCCGGGTGTAATTTCTGAAATTTTATGCTAGACTCGGGCCGGACCCGAGTTCTGATTAAGACCCACAAGGGTTCTACTCATTTGGTAGAGGGGACTTGTAAATAACGCTGAGTTAACATGATGTCACAAGTTCGAAACCCATGAGTGAAACTGGGTGTGTTCTCCAATGGGCAGAGGGCACCAGCCTGTGATGCTCATAAGGGAGTTCATCTAGTAGAGGCGACTTGTGAATATCATCAAGTTGACAAGACGTCACAAGTTCGAAACCAACAGGTGGCACTGGGTGTACTCTCTGATTAACAATAATAATGTGAGTTGCTATACTTGAAGTCTCTGTACGTATTGAAAAGTGTCGATGAAAATAAATTTAGGTCACAAGGTGTGTTTTGTCAAACAACTTGAGGCTCTTGAAATATCAAATAAAAGTAGGCCTCTAAATGTTTTGTTTTTAATATAAAAAAGAAAAACACCACCACCATTGATTAATGGACGCTAATAAATGGAACCCATTCCCTTGGCCTTCACCAATCAATGCAGTAAAAAACATGGTGGTTGAGTTATATATAAACTGAACATGGCCACCATTTAAGGCTGGTTCATGCCATGATAGGTCCGGTTTTTTCCACACTCACTGAATGGTCTTCATGGGTCTGGATCTGGATTACTATCCAGGCTATTGGTTTGCATAAAATGCAGTCCCACATGGAGCCGGATCTGACACTTTCGACAGTTCGACTCCAGAATGGGTTTCTCAAGGCTAGTTTCTCATATACGGGTACCAGATAATGAGCTGGGATTGACCCCAGTCTGGCCCGAGTTTGTGAACATGGGGTTGGATGTTGGATCTTGCTTGGAAATACCCAGACCATGTCCAGATATGGCCACAGACTCAGCACTACGATCTACCCAGTGCACCTACCAGACCCATTAAAGCGGGTTTGATTCTGGACCTAACATCAGGTTCGGATCGATCCAGTAAACCCGATACCTACAAAACATCAGAAATACATGGAGGCCCCCCATACTTTGCCCACCTTCTATGCACAAATTACAAAAGTGCAGAAGACTCACATGGTGGGTCCCACTGCCAGATCCATCGGTGCTCTATATAAGGAGATGCAGGCTGCTGCATCAACCACACAGCTTGGATATACTTCCTGCCTACACAGGAGAGAGAGAGAGAGAGAGAGATGACCGGAATTTTCTCAGTGAGTGCTGCCTTACGCTCTAAGGCTGCCAGAAACTCGGCCGGTCTTCTCACTAGATACGCCACAGTGCTGTCTCCTGTCGCCGGTGCCGAGAACGCGGCCGCTCGGCGAGGCTTCTCCTCGAACTCCTCCGACTCTGCTGCAGGAAACACCACAAGAATCCACCGGATAATTGAGCAGGAAGGTGTGGCCCTCCTCCCCGGCTGCTACGATGCGCTCTCCGCTGCCATTGTTCAGAAGACCGGCTTCAGCGCCGGCTTCATCTCCGGCTACTCCGTCTCAGCCGCACGCCTTGGCAAGCCGGACATCGGCCTGATGACGTAAATTCACTGATCTTTTTAGTGCATGTCATTCTCTCTGTAACTTTGTGTGCTCTCTTTTTCCTTTCTGTTGCCTCAATTGAAGGTTGGTAGTTGAATTGATTCTTGGTTTCAGGCCGCCGGAGATGGCAGAGGCGGCACGGACCATTTGCGCTGCAGCTCCCGACATTCCGTTCATCGCAGACGCCGGTATAGCCTTCATGATCTCTTCCTCTTCCTCTTCCTCTTCCTCTTCCTCTTCCTCTTCTCTTCCTCTTCCTTTGTTTCTAAGAAATAGCGACGGTGGTGCACGTTTGATACTGCATGCTGACAATGCTTGTATGAGTGAGTGCTACCAGTTGAAGTTAAAATTGATTGCTCAAGGAAAGGAAACCACTAAGGTGCATCTAAATATCAAGAACCTTGGATGGTGTGCTGCCACGCACAAAGTGTGATTGTCATTTTACCAAATCTTTACCTATCATTTTATCATAAATGTTCACATTACCTGCTTGACAGCCACCCATCTGAGTATGTCTCGATATGGGTGTGGTGTTCATCTTGAGAAAATAAATGTTCAGGTCATCTGCATGCTAAACATGCAGCGCCGCTCCATAACAAATGACCTCTTCTTAGGACAAGAAACATGCCACATGTCTGCTCACAAGGTTATGAATGCGCAACTGTCCATTCTTTCTTGGGTTCTCCATTTTGTTCACTTGCGTTGAAAACGCAAGGGACCATCTTGTGGTTTTACTGTCTAGGCAGGATGTTAGTTGGGTGCACCCGTGTTAAAACCTAGTGAGCTTCTTCCACTTGGGGAAGGGGCTATCTTGGTGTTTTTTACTGTACAAGTAGGACGCAGGTCCATGCGAGATTCAAACTTACCTGAAATGGTCCGACATCTTGAACAGGTTTTCCCCACTCGAGGGAGCCCCCCTTTCTTTTGAAATTGCAGGGAAAGTACTTTCCCAAAAGGAGGATTTTGACAGGAAAGCTGCCTTTTGGCATTTGTTATACATGTTTCACCCTTTTTGGAAAAGAGGATGAAAGAGAGCCTCTTTCATAGAAAAAAGGCTTAAAGCAACCCCACCCTTAAGAGAAATATTGCGCCTTCTCATCCCCTCAAGTCTACTTCGAAGAGCTTGACCGGTAGGTGGGAGAAGTGGTAGTCTCTTCTCTCTAGAGTTTGGCCACCTAACCTGAATTTTTCACAACACGGCAACCTCGGAACTAGCTTTCCATTAAAGAAAACAGAAGGCAAAAAAAAAAAAAAACTGTTGATGCAACTTTTTAGAATTTTATTTGTAGTCAACTTGCCACTATCATGTAATAACTACAAACTGCAGCTTGGTTTTGTGAACTATGGGAAAGGTTGTAATTTGGAGTTTGGTTATATAGTTTTAGGTATATTCCTTGTGCAGCAATAGTGTGGGAAACAGTCATGTACTGAACCGTACCCTAAAATTCAAAAAGATTTGCTGGTCCACCATGTATATTCAACTGTGATGCAGCGGTGCTGCATAAAAAATGATCACATATTCTTAATTGTCTTTTTGTCTTTTGGACCCTTGGCTAGATAGAAGCCCCAAAACAGTAAAAAGCCCTTTATGGCCAGCAATGAAAGAATAGATGCCTTTGTCACATTTACTAAGCCTGTGTTAAATAATGACCAGAACGACATGAAACGAGGTGGGGCTCCATGTCCCTTCAGTTATAGATCCACTAGTTAGAGCAGGGTTGGATCCATGTGCATTCAATTAATTGATCTGCACAACACTGTTGTGGGTAGGGTCTGATCTATCACATGGGTACGAGTGCAGGTACATGGGGTACGACACATAAATTTCAGTATGGGGATACACCTGTTATATATAAGTAATTAATTTTTAAGATATATATAGCAGGACTAAGCTGGTCTCAGGTCAGACTTAAGTGTGAGTGTATTCACACTAGGTCCAAGTTGGAACCAACCTAGGTGAGTTGGGGTCTGGATTAAGGTAATTTTTGACTAGTGGTGAAGAATTTTTCCTTGTTTGGAAGAATGAATAAAGCAGAAAATACTTTTAATTCTAATTTTGGTGTCTACATCCTAGTTTGCCTTCAAGTTTCAAGAAAGACAACAGTAAAAAGAAAAAAAAAAGGGTTTTTACAGTGTTAATTCTAAGATAGATAACTGAAATCAGTTGTATAGTTACATATGCATTCCATTGTAATTTTTTCATCTCTTCTTGTAGCCTTTCCACTTTTTGTTGTTTCCTAGTGAAAGGGAGAAGGGCATCTTGTCATCTTTTTTCTTTCTTTATTTGTTTTCTTTCAGCTACTGTCTTATCCTACTGAGGTTTCAAAAAGTAGGAGAAAACTGCAACTTCCCCCCACCTGGAAAGACTTCACCAGAAACTTCTAACAAACCTCAGTAACATATTGATAATCATTGTACGGATCCAGGTGACAGTGGGTAAAGATGCCCAGGTCTGATCCAGAGAGGATATGTTTTCAGATTCAGGACATATTCTTTCACAACTGAACTTGGATCGCTGTCAGGTATATATGAATTGGATCTAGGATTTTTACTTTTATTCCCATCTATCCAAATTGGACCCATTTAGCAGATGAGGAACTATCCAAACAAAAGGTATTTTAGATCACAGATGCTACCCTAGGTATGATCTACACTGAGAAATGGATCGGGGGGAACCTGCTTTTACTAAGTGAATTTGTTAGCTCATGCAATCAAGTACAGCGTTGTCCATTTTAGATTGCTAGGGAACTTATCAAAACCTTAGGTGCCCAAGTTTGCAGCTATTCGCATTATAATCCTTGTGTGAATACGTTATTTTCTTTATCATTTTCTGATATAAGTCTTGCTTTGTCCTGCTTCTACTGCATATCTGGCTTGGATTTCTGTGTTAGTACAATTTGGCAAATTGGCTTTCAGTTCCTTATGCATAATCAAACTTTTAGAGTAATAAGTCTACCATACATGACATGGCTCGAGTGTTCGAGGTTTCAAGCCAATAATTCCTATCCATCCTAATGGGAGTCCATGCCAATAATATTGTATCTGGCTCATTTCTACTATAGATATCAATTCTTAGGATCTGCCGCATCTGCTTGAAGTTAATGCCAATAATTCCAATGCATCCAAATGGGAGTTTTTGCAATAATGTTGTATTCTGGTTCATTTCTAACATAGTAATTTTTACTTCATAGATTCTGCTATTGTACTGTTAACTGTCTTATGGACTAGTTTGTGTAAGCTGTGTGAGGTATGGCATTTCAAATAGTGTAGTGAGATCTTATAAAGCCTGTATTCTAGTCTATTAAGACAAAATAAATGCTTCACATCCAGATAGACAGGAAAACTTGCACTGTATTTCATCTCATGTGGCTAAAAATTAGTATTTGTTTTCTTGATACCATCTTAGACACTGGTGGTGGGAATGCTCTCAATGTACAAAGGACTGTCCAAGATTTGATTGCAGCTGGTGCTGCTGGATGCTTTCTTGAGGTACTTTCACAAATTCTACACTCTTTAGATGTGATTCTGTGGAAGTATAATATGGCAATTTCAACCTTCAGCTTTTATGCTTAAGCATGATTTGCATGTTCGCTTTTAACTTACTGTTAATCTTTCTATTGTTTCAGGATCAAGCATGGCCAAAGAAGTGCGGTAAGAATGCCATTTCATGGCATCTCATCTTTGTTTCTTAAAGAATTAATTGTAGAGAAATTCATGTTTTGTTTTAAACTTACATGTATGAGTATCTAATGGAGTTTGTTATTCATTATGTGCACGAACCTGGAAGGCCATATGCGTGGCAAACAGGTTAGTTCGGCTCATAACTCCTGTAGGACAACCATGCAGCTTTTTACACATTAGATCCATAAATGAGCTTAGAATGGCAAAACTGCCAATATGATGATAAGTGAATCATCATCTAGATGTATGATAAAACTTTGTATGTGCTTTCTATGTTTGCATGTGTACATGTCTGCTAGATTTTCAAAAAAAAAAAAAAGGTGTACATGTATGCTTTCATATTTTTATGAACTTACATGTTAGGACATGCATACATGTGCAAGGCTTATCACTCCAATCATTAATACTATGTAATCACATAGGCTTCATCTGTGTTTTCATCGCATCTTATTTTCATTTGCATATCTTTTGAAGGTTATACCTGCAGAGGAGCATGCTGCAAAGATTGCTGCAGCAAGAGATGCTATAGGAAACTCTGATTTCTTCCTCATTGCCCGAACTGATGCCAGGGCCATATCAGAGAAATATGGATTAGCAGAGGCCATATCAAGGGCTAACCTATACATGGAGGTACTTCATGATGAAATAATAAAAGTGAAAATCTACAGTACAGTGCCACTATAACCTGATTTTTCCTGCACTAGACAGTATCAATCTTGTAGTTTCCTGGCCTTGTCAATGCCAAAATTTTGCTCAAAACCTTTAACCAACAACCTGTCCTTAAGAGGGCACTAGGGCAGAAGTTCCTGAGCATGTCAAGTTTCTGTACATGGAGAGGCCACAAACTGTCTAAGCCACTAGTTCTTGGAAGTTCAACAGCAGAGACTAACAACACTATAAAATGATGGGATATGGGAACCTCTCCCAAAAAAGTTTTTGCTAATCCTCTTCTTCAAAGATGGCAGAAATAGGATGTGTTTGGTCATATTATAGTTTCCCTTGCTTATAATTTTGTCTTTGCTTTCCATCCTAGACTTTGTATTAAGCACCCAAAACTTTGCCTTTCTTAATATATTCTCACATAAATCAAATATAGGAGTGTACACAACTAGACCAGAACATCCTATTGAGACAACACATCTGCTCCTAAAACCTTCCAAATGCACTTTAGTCCTCACTGGTGGAGTAACTCAAACTTGTAATCACATAAAAAGTCCACCATTTGACTAAGTTGTCATTGTCAATGATTCTTAGTCACACAGACATCAAGTTAAAGAAATCTAACTACTTGAACTTAATTTACACAACAATCTTAACGTGCTTTCCTTTTCCAAAGGAAAATACAATACAAGTATGCATTCTATTACAAAAGGCATTTACAGAAGTTTAACTTGACATAAACAGGCTGGAGCAGATGCCTGCTTTGTTGATGCACCAAGAAGTGACAATGAACTTCTCGAAATTGCGCGCAACACAAACGGTTACAAGGTTGTCAACATGATAGAAGGAGGTGTCACTCCTTTGCACACACAAGAAGAGCTAAAGGAGATGGGCTTCCATATCATATTGCACTCAACTACAATACTCTATGCAGCAGCCCATGCCTTGACGGACGTACTGCAAAAGATGAAGCAGACAGGGTCCAGCAAGGACCTTCTCGACAAGTTGGCTAGCTTTTCAGAATTCAATCAGTTGATCAACCTGGAGTCTTACTTTGCACGTGAAGCTCGCTATGCGGAGTACAAGAATGCACTTGAAGCCAGGAACGAGGTGAAGTCTAGCAGTGGGGCTCTGTGAAACTTGAGCAACAATTGGGTATAATTTGATGAGTGGGATTTTGATCGTGTTGATCTTTCTTTGGTTGGGTCACCAAAGTGCAATGGCTGTCCATAGGAGAACCATGTACTTTATCACTATGTTGGTTTCTAGGCGTGGAATGTTTGGAAGTTGATTAGTGTCAGAAGAAATGATCTCTCATACTACAAATGGTTGTACTCTGTTTGTGATTATCTTTGTAAAGTTTTTTAATGTAGTCTGTCCATTTCTTATAAGAGCAGCAATATTGTGACTGTGGATGGCATTAATTAAGTACTGCTATGTGCAGAATGTTGTGGGGGTCTCCCAAGTAATTAACAATGTGAGATATCTGTGGTAAGATATGCTGAGCAAAGAGGAAAGATATTTTCACATTTATGCAAGAGAGAGAGAGAGAGGGGAACTATAAACATCAACATTACGAAAAGGATCAACAAACATTAAACCCGACAGCAACGCAAAACAGAGACAAACCGAGAAAACAGAAACAAAACTAAGAACAAAAAGAAACAAAAAACAGGCTAGATCAGCTTGGTTAGGGGGGGTCCACGGCGACCGAAAGCGATGAAGATCGGGGATGGTAATGCGCAAAATGGCGTACACATCCGCCAAAATACAGTTCACTAATTTATTAAAAACTCTTGGAACTTGCCGAAAAATGACATTGTTGCGAGTCATCCAAACAACCTACCAGGATGAGAGAAGTCACGTTCTCCAAATAATCTGCCAGGGCTTGTAACTGTGAACTGGCTAAGGGCCCCACAAAAGGTCTACAACGAACGACTCCTGGCACACGGTAACGACAAGGTTATTCCAGGTAACCTTAAAGAGGTTCTGAAAATCAGGACACTCCCAGAAAAGGTGAAACACAGATTCTTCGACCTCCTCGCACAGAACACATTTACTGGGAAGATGTAAACTGATAGATTTGAGAAAGTTGTTTGTCTGCACTCGTTCGTGAAGGATTAGTCATGCCAAGAAACGCGATCGAGGAGTAGGTCCCTTGCCCTAGATAAGGCGCGAAGGGAACAAATCTACCCCCGAAGGAAGGAAGACAGGTAGCAAGGTCTTGTGCGAAAAGAGTCGTTAGGGGCGAGAGTGCGGCAAAAGAACTGGGCATGAGAGACATCATCGCCCTCATTAGAAAAAGCGACAGGCCAAGCTTGGATCCACGAGTGATGCAGCTGCGAAACGGTTGGCCAAATCGTGCGGTGGTTAACAAACAACGATTCAACCGATCCATATTTAGAAAGAAGAAAGCTTGCACATGGGGACCCCGGTTGGTGCGCAAGCCAGCTTTGCTTCACGATGAGAATAATATTTCTCAACCTAGAATCTGAAACCCCCAACCCTACCCTATTCTGAGGAAGCATTAGTGATTCCCAACCCACCAAGTGGCCCTTGTTATTGGTACTTCTCCCAGACCAAAGGAAATTTGCCAACAACCGAGAGAGCTTCTTTTTGACCCCCATAGGCATCAAAAACATAGATATAAAGAATTATGGCATAGCATTTAAAACGTGCTTGATGAGGGTAAGTCTACCAGTGACAAAAAGGTAGGATGTTTGTCAAGCTGATATTTTAGTCTGAACCTTTTGAAGAGTTGCATTCCAGGCTGTCGATGGGATACACGAGATCTGTAGCGGCAAACCCAGGTAGAAAAAAGAATTTTCTGAAATAGCACATCCAAAAATTTGTTGACCAATAGCTCACATAGAAGGAAAGGCATTTATCATGAACAAACAACACTTATCATAGTTCATAGATAAACCTGACATCGATAGGAAAAAAGAAGGATAAACTTGATTCTTAACATTTGTTTGATGGATGCACTGCCGAAAATTATCATGTCATCGACATAAGTAAGGATATGACTAGGGAACTCTTGGATTCTGAGAGAACCAATGAGACCACACTCCACAACCTTCTTAAACAGAACCACAAGGCCTTCAGAAATGACGTTAAAGAGCAAAGGAGACAGCGGGCATCCTTGTCGAAGACCGCGACCAAGTTTGAACTGCTGGCCACGGACCTCGTTGATCTGAATTTGTGACTGGGCATTTGTAACCAGCTGACGCACCCAACTAGAAAAACGCCGACCAAAACCAAAGTTTGCTAGCATGTAGAAAAGAAAAGGCCAATGAACCGAGTCGTAGGCTTTGTGGAAGTCAAGCTTCAAAGTGAAGAAAGGTCGCCCACTGATCTTGAGAGAGTGTAGCACTTTTGTGGCCAGAATGAATGAATGTTGCAGCTGTCTATGAGGGATGAAGACAAACTGTGCATCCAAAAAAATCTAAGGAGCGACTGAACGTATCCTATTCGCCATGACCTTGGCGATAATTCGGTAAATTCCTCTTAGAACGGATATGGGGCAGAACTGCGAGATATCCGATAAAGTTGCTTCCTTAGGAATAAGAGAAACAATGGCCAGGTGATAGTGAATCAGCAAACGACAGTTACGATGGAACTCAGCGAAGACACTAAGAATGTCACTCTTAACACAGGGCCGTAAAATACGAAAGAAATCCACAGGATAACCATCATAGCCTAGAGCTTTCAAACTCGATGAATCCCACACGACAGAATAGATTTCCTCTTCAGTGAAAGAAATCTGCATAGACAAGGAAAGAGCACGGTCCATGGACCGAACGAAGGCAGGACCCATTAAACCACTGACCGAGTGGCTGCAGGAATACATGTTAATGAAATAATTGGTAACCGCTGGCAAGACCTGTTCGCCCGAGTAGGAGACACCCTCAATTGAAAGAGAGTGAATGGCTTGCCTCCTATGCCTATGAGATGAGAAAGAATGAAAAAACTTGGTGTTTCCGTCACCCGCTTTAAGCCATATCACACGAGACTGCTGTTTTCAGCGAATCTCATCCTTCAGTAGCCAAGAATCCAATAGCAGAATCAACTACTAGAAATTAGCCAAGATTTGATATCACGAGATAAATAGAGGAGCTTGACCAGGCAACGGGTTGTCGCCCCAACCACAAACCAAGGTCTACTCCAAAAATAAAGGACAACTGACTCGAAACCAGGCTCCTTAAGCCACCATTGCTCAAATATGAAGGTTTTGTAGCCAGAGAAACCATGCCCCCATCGGATAATAATCTGACTATGTCCAGAGATGGATTGGGGTAGGAGACAACACGAGATGTCATTGAGAGAGCTCAGCAAAACCGGGGAGACGTGCACGCAGTCGAGTAGGCAGTAGCACGGGCGAGATCGCCGATTGGACAAAGAAAAAGCTTCACCGATATAGGGGACAGGATACAGGTGGTGCAACTGAATAAAGTTTTGGAAGCTAATCATAGAAGCCGAGTAGGAAACCAGAATGCTTGAGTCATTTGACAACAACAGACAGTTAAAATTGCCCATGATAAGATGATGCTCCCCGAGGGACTGAATGACCCTATTCAAGTCTGACCAAAACTCCTCCCGACGGCTCTGGCAGTGGGGACCGTACACCATGGTGACAACGGCCGACACAAGCTTGGCAGGAAGGGTTAGGGCGACAGAGATAGAGAACGCACCTTCGTCCAGTTGGTAGATGCCTAGAGAAGGCTTCCCGAGGATAAGGAGATCTTCTGCATAATCGAGCGTGGGCTCGAAAAAAAATCTGCATCTTGCCAGATTTCAAATACGACCAAGCGCGAGACCTCTGCCATCTTTGTCTCATAAAGAGCGATGAGATCAAACTTCTCTTGACGGATCCAGCTCGCAAGAAACTGGCGCTTTGAGGGGAAATTCAGGCCCCTAATATTCCAACACAGAATCTTCATAACTGGAAATCAGGAAAACTCTGAGGAGTACGGTTCCACGTTGAGTGCTTAAGAGTTACCCCATACTGGAAGGAGGGAGAATGCAAGGTTCGACGACGTCCCCTATGGGAGAAACCACCACGCCTCAAAGATGAAAATCCCCTGGCCGAAGGAGGAGGTGCGTTGACTGTTGGGATATACAGATCAACAATGACCACAAACGATAAATCATTTACGATAGCATCGAATGACTCATGCATAAAGATGTAGATGCTTTGTATCTGCGACTGAGGGAGCGATATATCGAGACACCGAGCTGCTTCGTCTACGGACAGACCCATAGAGGAAGAAAGAGGACTTTGCGGAGAAGGTAGAGCAACTATCGAAGGAGAGGGCAAGATGGGAGAGCCCCCCTGTCCATCAAACTCGGACTCCCTGGAGGATGAGGTATCGGTAGAGGAGGATTGATTCCAGACAACCGCGATAAATGGTGGGGGACAGACAAGACTGTTGGAAATCAGGCATAGAGGAGATACGTTGCTTCGATCTTTGAGAGACAACACCATGATCAAGATGTCATCAATGTGCATGCAGAAGAATCGAGGCAAACCCGAGTCTCCAATGAGAGGCTGATGATTGATACACACAGAAATAGAAGCATCCGAGAGATAAACTATCAGCTGCGGGAAAAGCATAGAAGTTGAACCACCATCGTGAAGAGGAGACAAAATGATGATGCAGTCTTATACGATGGGCTGAGAGAAGACTAAGGCTTCTGGATGACCACGAAAGGGCACCAAGGCCTATCAACCTCGGGCAAGTGGTCCACCATAGAGGGCGGTTGCAGCGAACAATGCTTATCGAGCATCCATTCAACCCACCAAACACTGAAGGAGCGAGATCTTGGCAAAGATGTCTCGGAACACCCGTCAACCCTCCCTTGATCTGGCCCGACGCCTCAGGAATGAGAGGCAAAGGAAGAGGATGAGAAAGGATGCATGTGGCATGAACCACCACTCATCCGAACCACAGCCTCCAAAGCGCAAAGGGGTGGACCCCCAGAACGACTGTCAACTCCGAATGAAGTGCCAAGAGA
This sequence comes from Nuphar pumila, assembly GCF_984573655.1. NCBI lineage: Eukaryota > Viridiplantae > Streptophyta > Magnoliopsida > Nymphaeales > Nymphaeaceae > Nuphar > Nuphar pumila. The sequence goes on along the minus strand of NC_143250.1, from coordinate 144,184,634 downwards.
AGAGGTGACGACATTAAAGGAAGGTGTCGAGGTCCCATGTAGAGGCTGATGTTTGCCGTATGCAGACCCATCAACAAATGAAAGTAAAAATGACACCTTTTGGGAACACACACGAGATGAGCTACCATCTTAAAAAAGAGGACCAACAGACACTAAGGCCTCGAGGGGCGAGCCTAGAGTAGATTGAGTACCATAGAAAACTTCCATAGGGCTTTTTGACCCAGCGACGTCAGGCAAGGGAACCACCAGAGCAGATGGCTGCAGTCAGAATCGATTACCGAGGAGCCAACACAGCCACCAAAGGATTGAATGATAGAATCGAGGCAGAGCTAAGTCGAAAAGACCGACTGCAATTCCTTTTGCCTCTGAAACCACAAAGCAGTTGGACAACACCCCAGAACTTCAATAATCGCTGGAAGAAGAATCTGTGGAATCAGCGGCAGCACTAGAGGAAGGGAGAACCAACATTGAGGTGCAGGAACCAAGACGGGCACTGGGGGAAAGATGTCCACCTGGAGGGATGAGATCGAGATGGGCTTGCCGGAAATGTTTCCCTGTGAATGACATAGGCACGAACGACGATGGGAGAGTCGACACCCAAGTAGAACCTATCTTTATAACCATGAAAGAAGATGAAGGATCATGCAGCTGGCCGATCTTCACCCAAGGCAAGAATGTGTTTTTGCGCCGGGGGTGCTTAACACGCAAAGAAGCCAAGCCGCAGGAAGGAGATGAGAGGACGACACTAGAGCGCCTGCAGACCGGGTGTCGCCTGGACCGAAAAGATGAGGCACAAAGGTGGCAAGCACGACGCTTTTGATAGTTGAGTGACCGACAAACGGCACACCACCAGTCACCCAACTTAGCTCGGAGAAGATTCGAGCGAGATAGATTATGGGTAAATGACTACTGTCAGGGTGACTTAACGTCCTTCCAGCCACGTAAGTCGTCCGATAGGGAAGAAATATGGTAGAAAAAAGGAGCACGAAGTAGGGCACCGACCGAGTAAGCATGAAGGGGCTCAACCTTGATGGCCCACATAAAATGCCTGATGTCACGAGGGAGCAGTGAGCCGGAGGCCAGATTGGAAGCGAACACCTTCGAGAGGGAAAATAACATACTGAAAGAGAGGCAGAAAGGGAGGGCAACGAAGGTGCCTAGGCGATGCAGGGCGAAAGCTACCCCCCAGTCATTCAAGGCCTCTTGCATGGAGAAGAGGGTCTACTGATTGACGAGCAGAGGATGGGTGGGGGCATAGGCCCCAAAAGAAGAGGGACGAGGGAGGCATGGGCAAAGCAAGTGAAAAAACCTTAAAGCAAGGCCATCAGGAGAGAGAGAGTCCCCAAAGAAAGAGGGGCGCCAAGAGAGAGAGACACCACTCACCGTTGGATTGTTATCCTTGATGCAATCATGTCAGAACTCCCTTTGCTCTATAAATCTCCCAAAACTCCCTTTTTCTCTTCCGGGCCGACGAAGACGCTAGGTTTTTCTCCAAAGAAACGAGCGATCCCGGATTGTAGCCAACGACTCAGACCACCGACCGCCCACTAATCCATTGCCAATGCGTCTGAATGGTGCATGCTACAATGGGCTGAGACCACCGACCGATACTGATGTCGAAAAATGCCTTCAAGCAGGCATGGCGTCGGGTCGTCGGAGATGCTAGGGTTTTCCCCCAAAGAACGAGCGATCTTGGACTGTGGCCGATGACTCAGATCACCAGCCGCCCACTGATCCACTGCCGATGCGTCTGAATGGTGCATGCTATAACGAAGCTGAGACCACCTACTGGTACTGTCGCCGGAAAATGCCTTCAAGTCAGAGTGGCGTCGAGCTGTCGGAGATGCTAAGGTTTTTCCCCAAAGAAATGAGCGATCCCAGACTGTAGCCGACGACTCAGACCACTGGCTGCCCACTGATCTACTGCCGATGCGTCTGAATGGTGCATGCTACAACGGAGCTGAGACCACTAGCCGGTACTGACGTCAAAAAATGCCTTCAAGCAGGCGTGGTGTAGGGACGACGGAGATGCTAGGGTTTTCCCCCAAAGAAACGAATGATCTCGGACTGTAGCTGATGACTCAAACCATCGGCTGCCCACTGATCCATTGCTGATGCGTCTGAATGGTGTGTGCTACAACGGAGCTTAGACTACCGGCCGTTATTGTCGCCGGAAAATGCCTTCAAGCTAGTGTGGTGTCGGGCCGTTGGAGATGCTAGGGTTTTCCCTAGAGAGAGAGAGGGAGAGAGAGCCGAAAGAGGATCAACATTACCACTCATGAAGATCAACAAAATGTTGAACCCATGAACCGAACAAAATAGAAAACAAAACTAAAATATAGAAAAACAAAAGCTAAAGAAAAAGAAACTACAGACAACTAGCAATAAACAACAAAGCCAAGCTCAACCAGGATCCGCTGGATTATAAGAAACCACCGATGAGTGAACGTTGCTTAGACGGAAGAAGAGGTCTCTAAGATGCATACATAGAATCGCATATACATCAACCACGATTTTATGGACAAGATGATTAAGGATGACCAAAATTTGACGGAAAGTAGCATCATTGCGTGCCATCCAAACAAACCACCAAGTAGTAAACAACCATGTCTTCCATATCAGTCTCTACCGCTTGCATCGTCTAATTTCAATAGGGCCCAAGAGCAGATCAAGCGCAAAAGACTCCTCTTTGACAATTACGTTCGAAGATCTCAATGTGATAGAGAGAGACGACTCACATAAAGTGATAGTTGGTGTTTGGAACAATTTGAAATTGGAGAAGAGAGGGTGTACGAGTGCATTGTCGCCATTTCCTGTATGAGAGAGAGAGAGAGAGAGAGAGAGAGAGAGAGAGAGCAAAGTAGTTAAAAAGTACATTCTTAGATCAATATGCTCTTGGAATCAAGAAAAGCATCCCTTCAAAAGTGCAATTAAGGCCTGATTGGAATATGGACGCTGGGATGGGCATTTATGCATTTGGTGATGCTACTTGATGAGTAGAGGAGTAGAAACCTTGTGAATAACTAGTCATGTTTTTTTCTATATTTGTTTAATTTTTCTTTTCTTTTTCTTTTTCCTTTTTTCAGCAAGCTAAGGGATGACTTATGAGATTGGAAGATGGATACTCTTACCCTGTTCTTCATAAATAAATTTACAACACCAACCATGAACAAGCCTCCTAGATTATTTATTTCTCTTTGCATGGGCATATGAAAGGGAAATAAATAAAAGTTGGAATTATGGAAATTGAGCAGATTTAATTAATTTAACAAGCTTTTCCACTTGTTTCATCAACAAATAGAAAATTAGAACATGTGAGAAACATGTTAAATTGTTGTAACCAAAGACTGACACCATAGGAGCATGGCATCCATTGAGCCCATTCAGGTTCCTCCTCACACTGTAGCTTGGTCTTAATCCTGGAGTTGCCGGCTTGGACCTAGAACTAGATCCCATTAACATACATGTTTTTCATGTTGGGCTCCCACGGGTCGGAATCAGGTGATTCAAGGGTCTATTCTTATAAGATCAAGCATGTATAACACATCTGTATGTCTAAAAGCTCATGGCTCGGCTCGGCCGGATGAACCCGTCACTTAACCAGATCTATACATGCTCTTCCCTTGCCCATTGGGGATAGTTGCATTTAGTAAGCTAAAACTATATTTGTGGGGTTTAGTAGCTAAAATTGAAAACCATATCCACATTCCATTATAATCAATTTAGTTTTAGCTTACTAAATGCAACTAAACGGAATTGAACTTGGTGGGATATCGGATAAAATCTGATTCATTGACATCCATATGAGATTTGAAACCCAGATCCTTTGGTTATGATAGTGCCACTTAAAAACATCCAGCTGTCACACTCCAACCCCATCGCCAACTATAGTTAAGGAAATGCACTTGATAACAAACCTTTTTTTTAACCTTTTTTTTCATAAAAAGTTATGCTCTGAAATCTGAATCGTATTATTTTAGAAAAATATGGTCTAATTTCCGAATTTTAAGCAAAAAACTTGTTTTCAACTTTGAGTTGGATCTCAATATGATCCGAATCAGATCCCAACCATTTTAGTTTTTTGCATGTAAATATTGTCTCTAAACCCGTTGCATCTTATTGGTTATTGGTATTACTCTACACAAAACTAATGTGGTTCTGAATGCCTATTTTCCTACCTGACCCCATCTGGATTCAGACCCGGATCCACATAAAAAACAGGGTAATGGAGGCATAGTGACAAACATTTTTATCGGCAATTAATTTCTCATTTTTCAAAAACTCACGAGAAATTGAACAAATTTCATAAATCTTGCATTTTTTTCGGCAAAATCTCGGCAATAAAAAAATAAATTAAAAAGTATATAATTTATTTTTTATAAGAAAATATTAATACAAATTATTTAAAATAAAAAATACATGATTTTTTCGTGATAAATAGCCGTTTAAAACGTAAATATCACGTTTAAATCACGGTATTTATGTTTTTTCATAAATCTCGCGATATTTTGAAAATCTTGCGGGAAATTGCCGTTTTAAACTTTTAGGTAATTTCTCGCGAGATTTTCATAAATCTCGCGATATTTGTCACTATGAATCGAGCTAGACCTCTGTCCAATGTGGGGCCCCCTATAAGCCAACACTATGAAATTGGGCCCCACAACGAAACCACCTGACATCACCGCAGTGTGAAGCACACTCTCTTTGTTCTCTTCACCCATTGAGAGAGAGAGAGAGAGAATATGGCCGGAGTACTCTCGATGAGCGCCGCGATTCGGCTTCCGGCCCCCGGAAACCGGAGAACGACCGGCCGGAGACCCGCCTCGATGAGCTCTGTGGACGCTCCGGGGAGGAGCAACACGAGGATCCACCGGTTGATCGAGGAGGAGGGCATCGTGCTCATGCCCGGCTGCTACGACGCCCTCTCGGCGGCCATCGTCCAGAAATCCGGCTTCTCGGCCGGCTTCATCTCCGGCTACGCCCTCTCGGCTTCGCTCCTCGGCAAGCCAGACTTCGGCCTCCTCACGTGAACCTTTTGTCCCCCTCCTTCTTCTTCTTCTCCTTTTTTTGCTTCTTTTGTGTTTCTCTGGAGATGTATGTGTTTGTTTCTTCGTTTTTCTCACGTTTTATCCTTTTTTATGATGTTGGTTTTCTGATTTTAGGCCGCCGGAGATGGCAGAGAAGGCCCGGTTCGTCTGTGCTGCTGCCCCTCTCATCCCCATTATCGCTGATGCTGGTAATCTCTCTCTCTCTCTCTCTCTATATATATATATATATATATCTATATATATATATATATATATATATATATATATATATATATATATATATATATATATATATATATATATATATATATATATATGATGGATAAATGGCAAGGTTGATTTGATGGGATTTAGGGAATTGATAAATGCATTTAGGATCTAATGGCATGTTTGGTAGTTTATTCTTTGAGGGGGTAATCTGTTTTAAACTTTTAGTGTTTGCTTTGAATCTTGTTTGCTGACTCAAAAAGAAAAGTTTGGTTGGAATCTTTTGAGTAACCCACATGCTTATCTAATTAATTTCTGGCCAGTTTCCTTGATTCTGTTGTTTTTTATTTTTTGTGGTGAATGGCATCTCTCTCTCTCTCTCTCTGGTGGAATGGTTAAATGGTAAGGTTGAATCTGAGATTGGTTTAGCCTGAATTTATGGCGTTTATTGAATTGATTGTGTTTAGAGACCCAATTACATGTTTGGTAGTTTGTTCTTTGATGCGTAATCTGCTTTTAGCGTTTGTTTGATTATTTTTTGCTTATATTAAGAAAGAAGAAAAGTTTGGTTGGAAATCTTAAGCGTGACCCACGCTATTATCTGATTAAATTTTTATCTGTTTTCTTCATTTTATTGTTTTTTGGTTATGAAGATCGTGTGTGTGATATTGGCTACTATGTTAGTGCCATGCTGTTTAGCAAAGCCATTATTTTTTTGCATTTTTTTAAAATGTTGTTTGGATCAAACCCTACAGATATGGTCTACATACTTACCAGAAAGCATGAATAATGTGATTCTGATGTGTAAACCGGTTTTAAGGACTTCAAAGATCAATGGTCCACAATGCACCAAAATTTTGTGATTTAAGAAATAAGGCTTTTATGTCAAAATAACTCAATTCAAAGTGTTTCCTAATGAATGAACTATTCTAAATGCATGTATGGGTTAGATTTAGCAGATAAAGCTCACACCTATGATTTTTTTGTTTTTGCTACACAGTGCTGTACTATTTCATATGCATATATATACAGTACTGAGATTTCATATACATACATATATGTATAGTGTAGTGTAAAGTTTGCGGTTGACCTAATGTCAACTCTTGTGTATAAAAAGAAAATGTGTCCTTTTTATATTTCGTATCATTTGCCCAGAAATTTGCAAGAGCTATAATTATTCATTTGCTGCTCTCGGTATCAACTTAGATACTGGTGGTGGTAATGCTCTCAATGTACAGAGGACCGTCCATGACTTAATTGCAGCAGGTGCTGCTGGGTGCTTTCTTGAGGTACTTCTCATAATTTTTTTTCAGTTTTTGTGTTTGGATTTTTTGTAATATTCACTTGACTTTTTTTTTGCTATGTGGTGCTCATAATTATTCATTTGTTTGTTTTAACTGACAAATTGGTGAGCTTGCTTTTGTTTCAGGATCAAGCATGGCCAAAGAAGTGTGGTAAGAAAGCTTCTCTCCTTTCCAATTTATGTTTGAAACTGATGGGGCTATTCCCTAGAGTGCCTATCAGGAAAAAAAAAACAGGAGAGAAAATTAGCTCCTTAAAGTACTCCTTGAAAGAACCTCTTGCTCTTGAAATTTAGAACAATGTCTCAGGCTCTCATGGTGTTTTTTTTTTACATGTGCAATTGAGAAGGTCATATGCGAGGCAAACAGGTAAATTAGTCTGACTGCTTCAGTATAATCCTTATCCATGCACACTTTGTTTAGCTTTTTCTTAAGATTCGTTTCTGCTGCATGTTCTTGCATGGCAGTTGGCAGGTGACTGCATTCATGTTTGTGTATTACGTGTCTGTGAGCACATGCTTGTACATGCATAAGAACATGGCCTCTTATTCTTGCAGTATCTTGAAATGCTATAGTTATCTGGATAAATCATAGTTTCAGTATGCCTTATTTTCTTGCATATTTTTTAAAGGTTATACCTGCAGAGGAGCATGCTGTGAAGATAGCTTCTGCAAGAGATGCTATTGGGAACTCTGATTTCTTCCTTGTAGCCCGGACTGATGCTCGGGCCACATCAGCCAAAAGTGGATTGTCCGAGGCCATAGCACGAGTTAACCTATACATGGAGGTATTTCATATGTAAATAACTAGTATCAAACTGCTCAATTCCTGAACCCCATCATATGTAACAGGAAATCAGCATCAAATGCTGTCATTCTAGTTGTTCATAATTTAGTGGGTTTTACTAAATAGTTTCAGATGATTTCGATTCTTATCTGCTTTTCTTTTTTCCCTTTTCACATGGAGATCCATCTAACTTAATAAAGTATGGGTATACTGTTATCATTATATGCTTTGCTATTTAAATACCAGTGAATATAAATCCTAATAGTCTCATGTTTTTGCCATTTGAGAAGTTTCTGATAATCATTTTTCCACTGGTTGATCTGCTGTTTAGAGAAATTTATGTTAATCATCTTCCCAGGGCCCAATTCGTTTCTTTTCCAGCCATTTTCCTCTGCTTGACTCGTATGCCATTTATCTGCTTGCCTATTTTTAGTACCTTAGCTTGTTTTCCCTCTTGTTGTGTTTCAAGCCGTTAGATTGATTTCTACAAGACAATGTGTTATTTTTTGTACATGTACAGACTCCTCACAGAACTTGATAAAGATCGTGATATCAGGGTTTAATTGATATATCGAGGTCCTGCTCAATCCTACCCCATTTTTTCCAGGCCTTATTGTTTTTCAAGATGCCACCTACACCAAACGTGAAAAAATAATTCAATTAATCTATACTCGGCCAAATTTGAGACCATCATATACAATAGCCATAATCCTCTAATATGTTGACACTTCAAAATATGTGGACTCAATTCTGTGTGTTGTAGACACAGGAGATAGATCAAGTTCTTTCTGTTAATAATCAGGTTGTCTCTTTGGCTATTCATGATGGCAGTTTGTCATCCACTTCAATCTAACTGTTGATACTCTTCCATCTAGCTGTAATTCTCATTGTTGACAGTAAATTATATTTTTTACTGCATCAGCTTTTGCTATTACTGATGCTATGGAGCTTAAGTAAACATGTTGTCACTACTTGCATGGCCATCTGCATTCATGATGGCAGTTTGTCATCCACTTCAATCTAACTGTTGATACTCTTCCATCTAGCTGTAATTCTCATTGTTGACAGTAAATTATATTTTTTACTGCATCAGCTTTTGCTATTACTGATGCTATGGAGCTTAAGTAAACATGTTGTCACTACTTGCATGACCATCTGCATTCAACTTGTAAAACATAGTGAACATGGCTAGTCTATCAGTTATTTTTCTCTTTTTCTGTCCTATTTGCCGATGAAGATGCAATGAATTAACAGCCAGTGTTTTAACATCAAAGGCATTTATTTGGCACGCAGGCAGGAGCTGATGCCTGCTTCGTTGAAGCACCAAGGGATGATAATGAGCTCAGGGAAATTGGGCATCAGACGAAGGGCTACAGGGTCTGCAACATGTTAGAAGGAGGGGTCACCCCTTTACATACACCACAGGAGCTGAAAGATATGGGTTTTCACCTCATTGTTCACCCACTCACGACACTTTATGCATCAGCCCGTGCAATGATTGATATTCTTAAAGCATTGAAGGAGAAGGGAACAACCAGAGAGCATCTTAACAGCTTGGCTACCTTTGAAGAATTCAATCAGTTGATTGAGCTGGAGTCATGGTTCGAGCTTGAGTCACGTTATTCCAAGATCAAGAGCACTGCTGGAGTTGGGCATTGAGGGCAGTGATCATGTTATTGTCACTGCATCACATCTGGTGATTTGGTCCTATGATATGGAAAACAACAGGATCACATCAATGATTTAGTTTTTCATAAACTTAATTCGAATTTTGGTGCTGCGTAGTTAATGAAACTGCAATTGGAGCATGTATGGGAAATGATTCGGTATTAATTCTTTTTTGAAATTTACACGGAGCCGCTCTGCCTCTGCCTGCCGTACTTATGATCACTGTCCTGGCAGCGTAAAACTGTGGGCTTATCCATTGCCCCTAAGGAGATTTGGTATTGATTCTGATAATAGGTTTTGGTTATTTAAGCCATGCCTAGACATTAAGCATTATTTGCTCTCTTCATCTTATATGCTCAAAGTCATGCTCGTGGGCCTATGTTGGATCTAGTCTGTTGGTTTTGAGATATGAGGAAAAGTGGGGATGGAGCATCTGTTGTGTCCAGATCTGGCTACTGAATTCAAATCTTACTTGGATCTGGAAATGTGGACATGGGTCATGGTAGTTCGTGTCTTTGCAGTGTGACACCAAATCTGTGAACAGGTTTTCTCTTGGTAGAAACCGGGTTAGCTCCATTCTTTTTATTCTAACTTTTTATGCAAAATGACCGTACTGTCTTTGCAAAATGTCGTGCCTCCTGAGATACCTACCAATTTGACCAAATTCTTCACATATCCAAAATCACTGATTCTTGACTTTTTTAAGATATTTTTCTCCTTTCGCATATGTGAACCTGTTGAGGTCTGCGCAATATATAGTCACGCTATACTTAGTTTGCTATCTTTCAATAAAAAATGAGATTTTGAGCACATCCACAAATACAACACGACATTCATAAATACACTACGACCTTTGTAAATATAACCTGTGAACTTCTTTTAACTAAATATTACTCGAAAAGGTCAGCAAATGTCTATTGATATTTACAAATACCGGTTGTCAATGTTCTTGACTTTCGCAGTATGATGAGACTTTCGCAAATACAATATAATATTTGTGAAGAAAACTTCTGAAACTCCTTTAACTAAATACTCCTTGATGTCTGCAAATATCTACTGACATTCACAGAAACTTGTTGCGAATGTCTTCACTCATTTGTGAAGGTCCTCGTGACATTCACAAGATGATTCACAAATATCCTTTACTTATGCAGATCTTGTGCCTCATTTGCGAATATTCACACATTAGACATGAGATTCACAAATTTTCTCTGGACTTAAATGCAAATCTTTTTATGTTTTTGCAAATCTCTGTATGAGCATTAAATGCGACACTTTATTTTTTTTTTAAATGATAGGTTCACATTTTAGGGTTTTTTTGCATAAGCCAAGTTTTTTTGTGGTCTCCAACTTCTTCTACCCTATTGTGTTCCCCCAACAAAGTTTTTTGTCCATAATTTGTGCCAAAATTCTCTGGCACTATTGCTTGCTCTCTATCGCACTGTGGCACTTCATCAATGACTTTTTGAGCCTTTGGGACAAAATCGACAACAATTGAAACAATTGTCTTTTGAAATCTTTGGCATGAACTAGTTATTTTAACTGAACATTGTCATGAATTAGTTATTTTATGAAAAATTATATGGTTATCAAGTTATCTTTGCATGTTCAATAGCCGATTTTGTTTTTTGTTTGTTTAATTCATTTTCATGTAACTCTTCATTTCTCGCGTTGTTTCCATAATTTGGTATGCCTTCATTTTCAAGTGGTTGTTTATCTGATCTGACCATGAGCTTTACATTACAAAAAATATATATTTAGTGTATTGATCATTAAATTTGTTGTTTTCGAAAAGTGTATTGATCAAATTTTTTATCATTAAATTGATTGAATATAGTTGTTTCTGAGAAGTGATTGATGGATTCTGAACATCTTCATGCTTATGAGCTTATACTTTTTTATAGAACCCCTTATGGCAAAGTTGATATGAAGAAGAGTTTCTAAAATTGGCAAAAAGTCATGTTTTACATACCACCGAGGTGGTATCCCATGTGGTAAGCGAGGTTCTATTTTAAGTTGAAGGCCCAGGATCGAATCTCTCTGCCACATGGGCCGACTGTTGTTCTGGTAGGGGATGCCTAACCCCAGCTTGCCTTTCAAAAAAAATATCATGTTTTACATAATTGAAACCATAATACACCAATTAATGCAATGATCTTTTTTGTTTTTTATTATATTTTAGTATTTGCATTTTTTTTAGTATAAATTATTTTTTATCCTTATTGTTTTATGATCATCAGATATTATACATATTGCTATAAGATTGATTTCTTATTTAGATGATTGTATTATATCTAAAAAGGAAAACATAAAAGAAAAGTATAAAAGTGAACATTTTGTCTCCATCTAGTGAATAACTATTATCTACTTTATTTTTCTTTTGAGCTTTCATTTTTTTTGACATTTTTATCTTGAGAATACAAGAAGAAAAATAAACTAAAAAGACTTCTTGCAATGCATATGATTAGGCATCTGCAATATTTAATGTTATTTTTAATGTAAAGATATGATGCCTACTTTTGTTAGTTCTTATGAAAAAAAATTCAATTACCAATTTATCCATTTTTTTGTATAGAAAATTCTTCATTTATTGATTATAAAATGATGACTGAGGAGACTGTCATGGAGGCAACAACACCTACACTGACACCTATTGATGGAATAGGGCAAACAGAGGAACAAAAAATTACTCACTTGTTGATATTTTCTACTATGGAGTACGGAGGAGGCTTGATTAGTGGATATATAGGGAACCTATTATATAATAAATGCAATATAAGTAAGATGAGGCCCAAAAATTTATGCTCAAATAAGTAGCAGCCAACACCTTCAATCTTAGCAAAAAAAATTTGTTGAGAAGCTTGTGGCAAAAATCATGTATCCCATCCTGAAAGCATCTAAAGAGGAAGATTCATATGTGCAGTCAGTGGTGAAGAAGTTGAAGGAGCCATTGATTGAGTTTGAGGTTGTTGCTAACCTCAATATTCGGCTATAGTGGGAAGGGTGAAGAAGGTACCTCAACAAGGGGAAGATACAATGGCTGAGGTAGAGAAGATAAAATGTGAAAATGTAGAGGTGGAGAATGATGTTGATGGTCTCAACTGAAGGAGAAGTAAGGTAAGGGTCCTCTTGTAGAAGAGGTGTTTCAGCATAAGGAGAAGGTTGGGGTGAAGATTGTGCAAGAGGATGCTAAGGAGCCTAAAGAGGTAGAAGATCAACCATTGAAGAAGTAAGTGCATGCTCTAAAGAAGAAGTCACAATGACAAACAAGGTCCAATGTTTGTGGATATATACTTTCTTTATTAGTTATTGTGTGTATTATGTTTGTAAGATATTTGCAATCAATTTCAATGTTACATTCAATCATTCATTAAATTGTCATATATATGTGCTTGTCACTAAAATAAAATGAGGCTTTTCTTGCACAACATTTGTGCCCGTGAAAGCCTTTACTACTACAAAAGTAGTGTCATAAGATGCTCCAGTAAAATTTTGCTTGTAATTCATTCACTGGCAAAAAAGGCGTTCACCAGTGAACACATTTTTGTTGGCGCAAAGTTGCGCCAATGTACAACTTTTCTTTGGCACAAAATCATGCCACACTTGGTTTTTCATTGACAAATATTTGTGCTCATGAACTGCTTTTTGTTGGTGCAACTATGCGCCAATGTACATATTTTCTTTGGCTTAACATTTTCTACATCAAATGTTCTTTCTTGTTATATACATCTACTCAAATCTCTCTGCACTACTACATCACGATTGAGGGGAATGATCCTCTCTAGTATTGGAAATAAGTGGTATGAAAAAATAAAGGTGGTTAAGTGGATCTTGAGTGCTCTACTTGAAGGCATTGCAACAACGAATAGGCACTTGTTGGCAACACATAATCCCTTATATTAGAGGGGTGCCATGGTGCAAAGTCATACGTGTGCATAACCTAAAAAATTTGCAACGAGATATCTTATGTTAAGTTCTATAAGAAAATCAAAACCACAAAGATGTCAGAGCAATACTAGTAGACAAGGCAACAATGCACACTGTTGGATATTGTGACCTTGCATGCCTTTTAAGTTGTTAATTATGAAACCCAAATATGTGCACAATTAATTAATTTTATTTAAAGTAAAACTAGCATAAACAATAAAAACTGCCTCTTGTGGATTAAATGTTATAAATTTGATCCGGTTGTTGGATCATATTTTGTTTCTTAGCATGCTTAGTAAATCTATGTTGCGAACTTCCCTATATGGCCTTTTATTTGGTGGCATTTGACTTGTTCCAGCCAAACAATTTGTTCACTTGTTCAAAAAATGTTCATACCAATGGATTTTGATGGCTTTCTAGGATAAACTTGACTCAAGTCCTTTTCTAAGGTCAAAAAACTAGCAAAGTTATTATCATGTTGTGTGTTTAAACTTGACGCTATGATTATTAAACTCCTAAGTTCAGTTAGACATTGTAAATTCATGCCCAAAAGCAACACTTGCTTGGATCATAGTAGGTAATTGGGTACTCAATTTGGTTCTGCATAACAATTATGAATTTGTAATAATTTAGATTTTACTGATAATTGTTAGATAAGGACCTGATATAACCTATTACTACCCCCAACCACTTAACCAAAGTTAAATGTTCTAAATCAATAAAATACTCTTGACCTCTTATTATCCTCCACTGCCCCCTTGTGTTTAGAAGCACAATAATGTGTTCTGAGTAAAGGTAAAATAGAAACTTTTACAAAACTTTAAAAGGTCTCATCATTTTTAATTAAGGAAAGCTAGCCCAAGTCTTCATTAATTCTCAGGTAACTTGCCCTCATACAAAATGTATGCAACTGCATGTTCACATAGAATCTCACTCACCTACCACTTTTTACAAGAGCATTGCATCTTCTTAAGATCAACACTATAACCATGAAATTAATTATGGGTTTTATATAGACGATGGTGGTAATGTACGACAACCACACATAGTTATTGTGTCTTTCTCTTCCATGCTTCTATATTTTCTTTTACCTTAGTCACAACAATGCCTATCATTTTTTGTCTAATATTCTTTCTTTTCTCAAGCAGTGTCATCAGCATAAGACAAAGCTTCTCTAAAAGAGACACTAGGACTTGTCACATATAAAGAAAATATAGGAATTGAAACACTGCTATATTAGATGTCAAATACTCATATATTTTTCCTAGAAAGTGAGATGTAGTCCACAATTGTGGTTTCATGTCAGTGGTAATATAATCATATGCGGTTAAATCTTGCTCCTAGATTTTTTCAAGAGAATATGTGCATTGTGGTTTCGTGGTTGCTAGAGTTGCGCTCCATCAAAGTGCAGTAAGTGATAAATACATTTTTTTATCAAGTGCTTCATGCAATATCCAACATGACATCTACGAAAAGTGTGAGGGACATCATACTTTATCCCTAGGTGCCTATATGAGATAATCGTCAATTATGTTTGCTCTCTAAATTTGTTAAAGTGTCTAAATTCATATTTTAGAGACTCAAAAAATCACGACCATAAGTTCTTGGACTCCTTATCTACAACTGTAAACACTAAAAAAATATCTCACAATAATAACCAATTTTATGAGCTGACAATAATATACCCATATATTTTTCTTTTAGGAATGTATCTATCATAAAAATTGGATGTCACTTTTTTAAAAAGCCATCGATGCATAGCGAAAGGATAAGAACATGTACTTAAATCAATCTTTCTTATCAATCTTAATGAACCTTAGTGTTTCTGGGTTTGCCTTCATCAAATGATCTAAATAGGCATGAAGATTCTTGAAGGGGTCTTCATGTGAATAATATAATTCTTCTTTTGTGTGTTCACATCCATGTCATGCATGTTTGTAACTAATCTCTACACCTTTCTCATTGTTGATGTTATTGATGATTTCTCTTGGAGTGATCTTTGGACTATCGTGCGAGCATTTGCGAATAACACCTACAATCTACGTGATAGGTATTTTTTTCACTCAAAGATTACCCAATAATCCACCACATATATGCTCTCTTTCATACTTCACCTCTATGCACCTTTGTTCCATAAATCTTTCAAGGGCAATCACCCATAGTTTGCAAGTTCTTTTTAGTGCATACGACAATCACTCTATTACTGTCATTCTTCCTGAATTTTATTTTATAATTATTTTTTATCACATGATTTTTTAAAAACTTATGATAGTGTTTTAGATCATTAAACTTTTGACTGACAATAATGTCTCCATCGTTTGAGCATGTTGTTAGCCACTAAAAAGATTATTGATCATTAATTTTATCATTATGCAACACATTAATCAACTGAGATACCTCTACTTCAATCACTTTCAATTGTTCTTCATTGTATGAGAAACCATTAAACGAGAACTCTCACATAATCTGTATAACATACCAAGGGTTCAACTTTTTAATTGCCATTTATGCATAATTTGCATCTTCCATTAATTGCCCCATATCTTCAGTGTCTTGGTCCTCAATTATCCTTTTTGAGTCATCTTAATTTGAAATGGTATAGTCATTAATTGCCCCATACCTATGCAGATTGTGTGCCTTATTTGTGGACTTTGTGAATATTCGAACATTGGACATGGGATTCACAAATTTTCTCAAGACATAAATGCAAATCTTTTCATGTTTTTGTAAATCTCCGTCTGAGCATTAAATGAAACACTTTTTTTTTTTTAAAATGATGGTTCACATTTTAGGGATTTTTCATATAAGCCAGGATTTTTTGTGGTCCCCAACTTCTTTTTCCTATCGTGTTTCCCCGACAAAATTTTTTGACAATAATTTTTGGCAAAATTCTCTGGCACTATTGCTTGCTCTCCATTGCACTGTGGCACTTCATAAGTGACTTTTTGAGCATTTGGGACAAAATCGACAATGAGATATTCTAGTAAGCACATCTTTAACGATTGAAACAATTGTCTTTTGAAATCTTTGGCATGAACCAGTTATTTTAACTGAACATTATCATGAATTAGTTATTTTGTGAAAAATTACATGGTTCTCAAGTTATCTTTGCATGTTCAATAGCCTATTCTGTTTTTTGTTTGTTTAATTAATTTTCATGTGAGTCTTTATTTCTCGTTTTGTTTTCATAATTTTGTATGCCTTCATTTTTACGTGGTTGATTATCTGATATGACCATAAGCTTTGCACTACAAAAAAATTTGTATTTAGTGTATTGATCATTAAATTTATTGTTTTCGAGAAGTGTATTGATAAAACAATTTATCATTAAATTTATTGAATATAGTTGTTTATGAGAAATATGAATTCTGAACAACTTCATGCTTATGAGCTTGTACTTTTTCATAGAACCTCTTATGGCAAAATTTACATGAAGAAGAGTTTCTAAAATTGGCAAAAAGTACTTGGTCATATCTTGTTTTACGTACCACCAAGGTGGTATCCCATGTGGTAAGCGGGGTCTTGTGTCAAGTTGAAGGCCCAGGATCGAATCTCTCTGCCACATGGGACAGTTGTTGTTCTAGTAGAAGTCCATCTAACCCCAACTTGCCTTTAAAAAAAATATCATGTTTTACATAATTGAAGCCATAGTGAACCAATCAATGCGATGACCTTTTTTTATTTATTGTTTTTGTAGTATTTACTTTTTTTTAATATAAATTATTTTTTATCCCTATTGTTTCATGATCATCAAATGTTATACATATTGCTATTAAGATTGATTTTTTATTTAAATGATTGTATTATATCTAAAAAGAAAAATAGAAAAAAAAAGTATAAAAGTGAACCTTTTGTCTTTATCTAGTGAATAACTATTGTCTGCTTTATTTTCCTTCTGAGCTTTTATTTTTTTCCTGGCATTTTTATCTTGTAAATACAACAAGAAAAATAAACTAAAAAGACTTATTGCAATGCATATGATTAGGCATCTGCAATATTTGATGTTATTTTTAATGTAAAGAGATGATGCCTACTTTTGTTAGTTCTTATGAAAAAGATTTTTCAATCACCAATTTGTCCATTTTATGTGTAGAAAAATTTTCATTTATTGATTATAAAATGACAATTGAAGATACTGTCATGGAGGCAACAACACGTACATTGACACCTACTGATGAAATAGAGCAAACAGAGGAATAAAGAAATTACTCACTAGTTGATATTTTCTACTATGGAGTACAACCGAGGCTTGCCAAGTGGATAGAGAGGGAACCTATTCCATAATAAATGCAGCATGAGTAAGATAAGGCCCAGAAATTTGTGCTCAAATAAGTAGCAGCCAACACCTTTAGTATTAGCAAAAAAAAAGAAGGTTGAAGCCTATGGACAAAATTATGTATCCCATCTTGGAAGCATCTAAAGAAAGAGATTCATGTGTGCAGTTAGTGGTGAAGAAGTTGAAGGAGTCATTGACCGAGTCTGAGGCTATTGCTAACCTCAATGTTCAGCTAGAGAAAGCAGAAGATGTGGCCATCTGTAGTGGCAGTGATGAAATGCAGAGAGAGAGTGTGGACATTATGAGAGTGGGAAGGGTAAAGAAGGTACCTCAACAAGGAGAAGATATAATGGCTGAGGTAGAGAAGATTTTGGAGAAGATGGTGAAAATATAGAGGTGGAGAATGGTGTTGATGGTGTCAACTGAAAAAGTAAAGTGAGAGTCCTTTTGTAGAAGAGGTGTCCCAACATAAGGAGAAGGTTAGGGTGAAGATTGCACAAGAGAATGCTCAGGACCCTGAAGAGGTAAAAGATCATCTCTTGTTGGAGCAAGTGCATGCTTCGAGGAAGTGGTCGCAACGACAAACAATAGTTATTGTGTGCAATATGTTTGTAAGATATTTCCAATCAATTTTAATGTTACATTCAATCATTTATTAAATTGTCATATATATATGCTTGTCACTACAAGAAAATGAGGCTTTACTGGCATAACATTTGTGGCAGTAAAATCCTTTACTAGCGCAAAAGTAGCGCCACAAGATGCTCCAATAAAGTTCTGCCTGTAATTCATTCACTGGCATAAAAGGTGTTCACCAGTGAACCAATTTTTATTGGCATAGAGTTACGCTGGTGTACAACTTTTTTTTGGTGCAAAGTCATGCCACACTTGGTGTTTCATTGACAAATATTTCTGCTAATGAACTGATTTTTATTGGTGCAACTCTTTGCCAGTATATGTATTTTCTTTGACTTAACATTTTCTACATCAAATGTTCTTTCTTGCTATATAAATCTACTCAAATCTCTTTCCACTACCATATCACGATTAAGGGGAACGATCCTCTCGAGTATTGAAAATAAGTGGTATGAAAAAATAAAGGTGGTCAAGTGGAGCTTGAGTGCTCTTCTTGAAGGCGTTGCAACAACGAATGTGCACGTGTTGGCAGCACATAATCTCTTTTACTAGAGGGGTGCCATGGTGCAAAGTCATACATGTGCATAACCTACAAAAGTTGCAACAATGCACAAAGTGTTGAATATTGTGACCTTGGATGCCTTTTAAGCTGTTAATTATGAAACCCAAATTTGTGCACAATTAATTAGTTGAATTCAAAGTAGAACTAGCATAAACAATAAAAATTGCCTCTTGTGGATTGAATGTTATAAATTTGATCTGGTTGTTGGATCATATTTTGTTTCTTAGCATGCTCATTAAATCTATGTTGCCAACTTTCCTATATGGCCCTTTATTTGGCGGCATTTGACTTGTTCCAACCAAACAAATTTTTTGATTGTTTGGAATATGTTAATACCAATGAATTTTAATGACTTTCTAGGATAAACTTGACTCAAGTCTCTTTCTATGGTTAAAAAACAAGCAAAGTTGTTATCATGTTGTGTGTTTGAACTTAACTCTATCACTATTACACTCTTAAGTTCAGTTAGACATTGTAAAGCTTAGATTTTAGTGATAATTGTTAGATAAGGACCTGATATAACCTATTATTATCCTCAACCACTTAACCAGAGTTAAATGTTCTAAATCAATAAAATACTCTTGACCTCTTATTATCCTCTACTGCCCCATTTTGTTTAGAAGCACAATAATGTGTTCTAAGTAAAGCTAAAATAGAAACTTTTACAAAACTTTAAAAAGGTCCCATCATTTTTAATTGAGGAAAGTTAGCCCCCGCCTCTAGTAATTCTGAGGTAAGTTGCCTTCATACAAAATGTAGACAACTGCATGTTCACATACAATCACACTCACCTGTCAATTTTTAAAAGAGCATTGCATCTTCTTAAGATCAACATTGTAATCATGAAATTAATTGTGGGTCTCGTACAGACATTGGTGGCAATGTATGATAATCACACGTAGTTATTGTGTCTTTCTCTTCTGTGTCTCTACTTTTTCTTTTACCTCAGTTACAACAACACTTGTCATTTTCTATCAGATATTCTTTCTTTTTTCAAAAAGTGTCATCAACAAGAGACAGAGCTTCTCCAAAAGAGACACTAGGGCTTGTCACATATGCGAAAAATCTAAGAATTGAAACACTGCTATATTAGATGTCAAATACTCATATATTTTTCCTAGAAAGTGAGATGTAGCCCAAAATTGTGGCTCCACATTGGTGGTAATATAATCATATGCGGTTAAATATTGCTCATAGATTTTTTCAAGAAAATATGTGCATTGTGGTTTCATGGTTGCTAGAATTGCGCTCCACCAAAGTGTATTAAGTGGTGAACATAATTTTTTAGAAAAAATTTCTATCAAGTACTTCATGCAATATCCAACATGACATCTACAAAAGGTGTGAGGGACAACATACTTTAGCCATGGGTGCCTATATGACATAATAGTCAATTATGTTTGCTCTCTAAATTCATTGAAGTGTCTAAATTCATACTTTATAGACTAAAAAAATCACACCCATAATTCCTTGGACTCCTTATCTACAACTGTAAACATTACCAGAAATATCTCACAACAATGAGCAATTTTATGAGCTGACAGTAATCTATCCATATATATATATATATATATATATATATATATATATATATATATATATATATATATATATATATATATATATATTTTAAAGAATGTGGCATCTACCTGTAAACACCCCAAATTTTCCTCATCCATTCTCAAACAACCCTCCTCGTGCAGTGCCAACCCTGTTAGGTCAGTGTAGGAGTCAAACCCCGAGTCAGTTTCAGAAAATCACCATTTTACCAACTTTCATTAGGAAAATTACCATTTTATCCCTAGGTCATCCCAGACACCAGTCAGTCGGAGTCAACCAAGCTCATTGGTCAGTTTAGAGCATTTAGAATATCAAACATTTCAAGCTCACAATGAACAGACCATTTCCATTTCTGACCATTCCTGCCAAAATGGGATCATTTCTTTAGAAATGAGCTTATTTCTCACTCAAATCCAAGCCAATTGTCTCCGAGTCAGTCATTCATAGTCAGTCATACTCCTCAGAGTCTAACTTGAGCTCACCAGGAGTTCGAGTGCATCTGTTTCAGTTCAAAACCATTTCTAAGTGTTCAAGAGCCCATTTTAGTCCATTTCAACTCTTTCAGCTGAAATTGAGCCGAGTTCAGTCAGTTGAGCTAGTGTTTGAGCCTTGATTTTAGTTCATTTCAGTATTACTGACCTTTGTTTTAGCTCAAACCCAGTTTAGGTTCGTAATTCACTTCATTCCAGTGATCATTCCGTACCATTTCTCTAAAAATGATGGCTTTTCTTGAAAATTCAGTCGGAAAGGTCAGTTGAGTCAGTGCCTAGTCAGTTCATTTGAGTTCTAAAACTCTAAAACCCAGCTCAATCCAGTTCATTTCAGTTTAATCCAGCTCAAACCCTAATTTCCAGTGTCACTCTTGCTTGGCAGAGCTCGAAAATAATTTCTTCAACCATTTTGCAAATTTTATCAGTTTTTATGCTTTTTGAACTGGTACAGCTGTCAATCGGGGTCTAACATCCAAAATTCTTCATTCAGGGTTAGCATTTCGCATAGCATTTCATGTCATTTCTCATAATTTCATATCATTTCTTAGCATTTCATAACATTTCATGACATTTCATTCCATTTTCGAATTTCAGAACTCCAGTTTTATAAATTTCAATCCAGATTGAGTTTTAAAAAGTTTTTAGAAATCAATTTCAAACCCCGGGTTTCCAAAATTGACATTTTTACCCCCAAGATTCTAAGTTTGGAAATATTTTCTCGAGAAAAACAATCTGGATTTCTTTCAAAATCAAATTTTCAAATTCTATACTGGATTTGCTTCGCAACGGGGTATTGAACTTCAAAATCTGAGCTTGTTTCAAAAACTGCCAAAAATAGCTCGTTTCGTCTGGAATTTTTTTTGAAAAGACTATTTTACCCCTTTAATCGTCAAAATGAATTTCAAAAGTGGAATTTGGACCCGCTCTGAGATGGCCCATCCATTTGCATTCTCTTGTTTTAATTTATAAGAAAAAAAATTTATCTTTTTCTTTATTTTTTGTTGTTTGTTTTATTTTATTTTATTTTTTTTATTTATTTTTTTTTATTATGTTATTCTTCCTAAGGTGAGACCCACAAGGTGGTCACCCAAACCTCCAGCCCCCTCTCCTTTCCTTCCTTTCCTTTTTCTTTTTCCCTTTCTTCTTCCTTTCTTTCCTTTTCTTTTTCTTCTTTCTTCCCTTTCTTTTCTTCCCTTTCTTTTCTTCTTCCCTTTCTTCCTCCCCAGCCATTCACGTAAGGCTGCCCAAAAAGGTCATTGATTATTATGAGAAACTTAGGTTTTAATTTTATTAAAACCTAAGTTATAAAAAGAAAAAAAAAAAGAAAGCTACGGCTGCTTCTCTCCCATCACACGCCTCTCTCCCATTCTCTCTCTCTTGGTGTCTTTGACACCCAGCCATCTTCAAACTTTGCAGCCACCAACAGCAGGAGCCCTCCTCCAGGGTGACCATATCCACCTCCTTGGAAGCTTCAGCCGGCTCCTCCTCCATGCCCAGCAGCTGCTCCACATCCAAGCCGGCGACCACACCTCCATTGCTGCCACATCTTTTTGTTGCAGCCACGTCCAGCCGATCCATCAATGGCTCTAGCTCCAGCAAGGAACCATACATCTTCCCCAGCTGGTGACCATCCTCTTCAAGTCGCAGCTACAGTCATTACAGCCGGCATCTCCTTTGCAGCCATTCCAACGCCCAGCAGTCCACTTTCTTTCCCTTTGCTCCAGTCGATCCAGCGCCATCTTCTTCATTCGCCGTAGCAAGGCCATAAGGTAAGCCTTTTCCCCTTTTACTACTACAATTTCCTCTGTGATTCCAGCATGAATTCGGTTAAAAAACCGGATTCACCTAGTTACAAAAGTAATTTTCTGAGGTTAGAGCATTGATTAAGGCTGTACCGAGTAGAGGGATCCATCCGATTGATGGATCGGATCCCCCATTTCGATTAGCCAATATTAAAGAAGATCGGATTTCCCCTGCTGTTTTATTTTCCTTTTATCACCATATTTCATGTGATTTCGTATTTTAAAGATAGCATCTAGATTAGTTTTTAATATTTATTCTATTTGTTTTACTATCTTGCTTTTATTAACTTAGAATCATAGATTTTCCAGTTATATGCAGAATTTAGTTATTATTTCATGAGTGTATTTTCGTTAAAAAATCCAAAATAAAATTTTGATATCTCTAGTTGCATGTCTTTGTTTTACTTCCAAAAACTTGAATCTATTTGAGTTTTGGAATCCTTCTAAACAAATCAAATCTCAAAATCGGGTTTTCTGTCTCCTGGAAAATCCAAATTTAATTTAGCAGACAAGAGCCTCCAAAATCACCCTAGTGGGAGATCTGGATTTTCCCCTAAAAATCACAGTATATTCATGATTGAATCTACTAATGATCTGAAAATTTTTAGGATTTTCCTGGCAGTTTTGATCTCTGTCAAAAATTAAATTTCTTAAACCCCTGGGAAAATTTTGATTTTCTTTTGTCAGGGTATAGACAGACCCTAATGCATCACATCCGCCCAATCCGTAGCCCGTCTGCTAAAACTTTAAACATGAAAGTTGTTCCTAACATAATTTTCTGTCATTTCCCAAAATTTGGGAATTTTTGGATCTGTTTCATTAGTTTTACCGGATTTTATCTTTCTATCTAACAAATTCCAATGTCCAGAAATCTCAGAGATTTAGGTATCTGATAACAGCATGCCCTTTTCCAAACCGTAACCCGAATCCCAATTCTGTAAAAATAGGAAATCTTACTATGTTTGTCAGGGACATTTTACCACAATTTCAGCCTTTTTCCCATCTGTCTACCATTTTTCCCATGTTTTCTACCAAAATCTGTCTGTTTCCCCTAAATCCTAGAGTCGCCGGATTCCGATCCGACTTGCCGGAGTGGTACAGATCCGACCGTAGGTCAAAACCAGAAAGTGTTAAATGCAAAAATCCTTGCCTTACTGTCCTCTGTCACCCCATGAAATTTGGGAAATTTTTATGGAAATTTGATATCCTAAATCCCCTTTAGAATCAACATTTTAGGCAAAAATCACAAAATTTAGGGTTTTTATTTGAATTTCCATATTTAAAAATACAAAAAATTAGATTTTCGAGCTCCATTATGTTTCTAGGGTTATTGTAGTTGTCCATGGCAAATTTGGTTTAATTCCAAGTTCATTTGCTCCATGTGTTAGTTTATCTTTAAATTCAGAAGCGAAAATCAAGTTAAATTCGATATTTTATGATATTTTTGCCATGTTAAGGTTTTTATCATGTACATAAGCATGTAGAATCATATTAGGGTTAATTTTAATCTCATTTGCATTTCATATTTTTCAATTTTGCAAAATTTATTTCAGAAGACCCTAGTTTCAAGGCCATAGTCTTGTTATCAGGGGTATTTTGGTCATTTTGACCTAAATTTCGAAATTTCAATTTCTAATTCTCCAAAATTTCATGCATATCATCATATTTTATCATATTATGTTTGATTTATTTCATTTGATTTTCAAAATTCCAAAATTTACAAAAATTCTTTTAATAAAACCTTGATTTCAAGGTCATCAGGGGTATTTTGGTCATTTTGACCCCAATTTCGAATTTTCAAGTTTATTTTCAAAATTTATTCATTATT
Source organism: Nuphar pumila (assembly GCF_984573655.1). Lineage (NCBI taxonomy): Eukaryota > Viridiplantae > Streptophyta > Magnoliopsida > Nymphaeales > Nymphaeaceae > Nuphar > Nuphar pumila. The sequence goes on along the minus strand of NC_143250.1, from coordinate 144,160,542 downwards.
TCTCATGTTTATATCAAAGGGGGTATGAATTTGGGTTTATATCTGAATAATATCCGATAATTTCCCATATTTTCGGATAAATTCAGAAAAACCTACATTTTTATGCTAACCTTGTTTTCTAGTTTTGCAGGAACATTCAAGAAGAAGACTTAGCTTTTATTTTTTTATTTCAATTCAATGTAACCTCAAATGTAATAATTTGGAATAAGAGTTACTTTTCTGCTTAGAATAGGGTTGCATTGCATATAGTTTAATTTATGCAAATTTCAATATGTGATGTATGATTCATGCACATTATTTCAAATTCACTATGGTTTATACGAATGGCACGTGCACAAGCTCTTATGGAGTTTATAAACTCGGTGAGATTTGTATTTATGGCCATAGTCAGAATACGAAAAAAACCAAGATTTATGATCTTCATATTAGCCACATTCAGCCTACACACTTAGTCTAACTTCAAAAATGCACTGCATTTCTCAAAGTTTCAAAAGAATTTCTCAATTCCTCAATGAAATTCCCTTTTCAAATTCATATTTATTCATTCATATTATTCAAATTGCATTGTTTTCAAATTCATTTTCCAATTTCAATTTAAAAAAAAATCAGTTTTCTCAAGAATTTCCAAGTCTTTCTCAGGATCTGATTTTCTCAAAATCCTAAGTTTTCAAATGACATTTCAAAGCATTTCCCAAGTTCAAATCAATATTTTCCTATGTTTTCAAATTCTCAAATTTCAAAATCCCAAGTTTTCAGAAATCGATTTTCTCATATTTTCCAGTTTTCTTGAGAATTCATTTTCCAATGAATTTCTTAGATTTTCTCAGAATTCTCAAATCCATTTTCTCAGAAAAGCAATTCCAAATTTCAAAATCGATTTTCTAAAGTTCAAATTTTCCTGAGAAATCACTTTTCAATGCAAATTTCTAATTTCCAATAAAATTCAATGATTTTCCCAGGAATTCCATTTTCAAGCATTTTCCAGTCCTTGTCTAAATGCATTTCAATTTTCCAAAGCAAACATCATATTTTCTCAAACTTGCATTATTTTCAAAATTTCATAGCACAAGCCTGATTCTTTGTGCATTCTAGGAAAAATAGAGCATAATTTAGATATTTGAGTCAAGTTAAAGCACGTAATTGATCATTGGTTCAATTACCCCTGGTAAAGGCGCCAGGAACGGTTGGACCTCGTACCGACAGGCGGATCCCATTCCATGGAATTTTCCCGCAAATTTTCAAAACGGAGGCGAGTAAATTTTCAAAACAATTTTCAAAACTTTGGTCGAGTTTAACTCGCGAAATTTGTTTCTCTCTCGCAAGGGAGGGGAAAAATTTTGCGATGATAACAGGTTTGGCGACCGTGATGGGACCTGTCTTCGCCTGATCAATTATGTGCTTTAACTTAGCTTATTTATCAAAATTATATTCTATGGAATGTCAGCTTGAATTCCTGATATCATGTGAACCTAGGAGCCTAGACTTGAACCCAACTGACATGGATTGCATGTAGACTAGGCATGGTTTGGTAGGACCATATTGAGGAGAATTATGCATGCTCACTTTGACTTAGGTCTGAAATACAACACTCCTCAATCTAGGACTTGTATGAAAACAATGTTCGCTTCTTCAAAAGTTTTCAAAATTCTATCTCTTTAGGACTTAGAGCCCTCTGTTTGCCTGCATGTGATCATATTTCAAAAACCACCCCACCTATGTCTACTTGGTCTTCACGTTGCTGGGCTCTCTTCCAGAACCATAGTTCGGGACAGAGCCTCACAACTGGGCCACTTATTTGGGCTAACGCCCCCCTGCCACGTACCAAGGGCCATAGTCCAACGTATATTGGCAGGCGCTCAAGGATGTTGGAAAAACACAAGCCTAGACCCGGAGATGAGTTTTATGCCACGTATATCGAGCCTCGGCTCGAGTATATCGGCATAGCATGATTGGACACAGTTGATCTGAGCCTAGAGTCAGGATTAGGGTCCTAAAGCTCTTTCAAAATCAATGCATTTAGGGTTGGCTTCTTAGGGATTGCTGTATGTGCATAATTGTTTGTAATTGAATGTATGATATTCATTTTCGCCTTAATTTCTCATATTTTTCCCAATTTTTCCAAAATATCGAACAATTTTCCAAAATACCTCATTTTTCATCTTTTATGAAATATCTCCTTTTTCTAAAAAACCCTGGACAATTTTTCCAAATTATCCACCTTTTCTTCAAAACTCCAGGAGATTTTCCATTCTTTCGTTCCTCTAGACTTCGAATTTCCAGCTTTCATTTTATCCTGCCTGCAATTTTCAAATTTTTTGTATTTTTCCAAAGTCTAATTCCAGTCTTCTTGTCTTTCAGTCCAAGGGCATCCAGTCAGCTCGATTCTGTTTTTCCAGAGGGTCACATCTCCTATGAGGTGCGACAAAGTCTTCCTGAGCATCGATCTCTTAGCACCGGACCCTTCTTCCCCCGGTGGTACTATGTCTGGTTCAAAAACTTCTCTGGTATGTTTTTGGACCACTTGAGCGATTGCGGGTTGGAATTGGCATCTGCAGTGGGAAAGTTGACAGTCAACGGCAATCTGATTCATGCACTGGCAGAGCGGTGGAATCCGCGCACTTGCACGTTCTGGTTTTCGTGGGCCGAGATGACACTACTGATGGATGAATTTTCAGAGATTATGGAACTGCCTGAGCCAGTCGGTCAGCCTGGAGATCTGTTAGAGCAGCAGTTTCTGATCAATGTCAAGGGTCTGGACCCCAAAGATGCTGTAGCTCGCATGACAGGGCGCAAGTCTTGGCCACTGATTGAAGAAAATGGGAATGAGTACGTGAGCCTGATCGAGATCTACCGACAGTATGAAGAATTCGCAAAAGCCAGCTCGCTGTCCAGAACAACTCGAAAGAGAATTCAGCATGCGATGGTTTTGTGCACTGTGGGAGTTCTTTTCTTTCCAAACGGACAAAACTATATGGATGCCAAAATAGTTCAGCTTCTGAGGAGATGGGGAAGTCGACAAACCAGTCGTCTTTCGATAGCCATGGCCGCGCTTGCTTTTCTATACAGAGGACTGACCCGCTTCACACTTGGAGAGTCCATCTTAGTCGAGGGATGTACTTATGCTCTTCAGTCTTGGTTCTTTCAGCATGTACCGGCCAGAGCTAGTTCGTTCAGATACAATGGCAAGGAACTTCTTCCAGTTGCGCGGTACCGATTCATGATCGATTATTTGCAGGAAGAAGAAGTGGTGTGGGACTATTTTGATCGAGAGTTATCACCTCCTAGATACACCTATGCATATGGTAAGATATTCAAGCTACTCGGCCCATTTTCTTGTACCTACTACTATCGAGAGTGATGTGTCAGACAGTTTTCTCAGAGACAGAAGCACATAGAGATGCGGCTGCTATCAGGAGTCGTGCCAGAGTTCGACCTTACATCAACACAGTGGTCTGGAGCATGCCATTCTGCCAGATATGGCTGAGACTCTTTTGTTACTCTTCCACTTTTTCTCGGTCCTCGTGTCTCTGCCAGTTATAAGGAGTGGTGGCAAATTGTCTGTCCGCCCCCTCTTTCCCAAGTCCACTATTGATGCAATCATATTTTTACTTCAATAAAAAAAATCCTTCAATTTTCATTCTATCATGGTTTGACGACCTCGCCTAGGTGACAAGGCATATTTGTAGTTGTTCGTTCTTCTTGCAAAGAATGACAACATAATTGTCGTGACTCCAGCGGCGACCCAATCCCTAGTAATGGGATGTTCTTCCAATTGTCTACCAAATTCTCATCAAATATTTTTTCTATATTCATTTATATCCTGAATCTTCATCATCGAAATTTAATCATCCATTCTGTAGAGAGCATCAGTATTCCCAAGTGGTTCAGATCAAATCAAGCAAGAAGACACCACTGTATCAGGGCATCAGTGATTTTAGAAGTAGACAAGAAGAAATGGATTCTCCAAGATCTGCCAGAAGACAGAGTCTGAATGATAGGGATGACATTGATCCTGCTACATATCAGATGTTCAAGAAAATGATGATTAGGATGATGTCTGAGCAAGCTGAAGACAGTCTCAGAAAGGCTCCCATCAAGGAGAAGACATCAGTCTCCTTCTCTCAGAGTATCATTGGTAAGAGCAACGAGCGATTCAGTGCATGTCTGCTCGATATTTTATTCTCGCCGATGTCCTCTATCATCGTGGATTCAGTTCTGAATATTCTAAATGCCTAGACGAAGCTGAAGCCAAATAAGTTGTGCAGGAGGTACACGAAGGCATTTGCGGTGGTCACGTCGGCTACCAAACTCTTATCAAGCAAATCATCTGGGCGGGATATTATTGGAAGACTATGCTACAAGATTGCTACCATTTTGTGAAGAAGTGTGCTCTATTCCAGATACATGCACCTTTCGTTCATGCGTCAGCAACATATTTGCAATATGTTATCTCTCCATGGCCATTTTCTATGTGGATCTTTGATGTTGTGGGCCCCATCACTTCTTGCTTCAAACGACTACAAATATTTTCTTGCCGCAACAGAATATTTTACTAAATGGGTCAAAGCTATCACTCTACGCACAGTAGAAGGTCGACATGTGGTCTCATTCATCCACAAGAATATCCTATGTCGTTTTGACATACCACATGATATTGTGTTGGACAATGACAGTTATTTCAAGAATGAGGACATTCTGCTCAAAATTCAGAATTCATCATCATTTCTTCGCTCTTTATTATCCTCAAGGGAATGGTCAAGCAGAGGCCACCAGTAAGATTGTTATTAGAATCTTGAAGCGAACTTTAAAAACAGTTCGTGACTGGCATGAGAAGATCCATGATGCATTGTGAGCATACGGAATCATCATTCGAACTCCAACTAATGCTACTTCGTCAGAACTTGTCTACGGAACTGAAGTAGTACTGCCTCTATAAGTTCAGAAACCTGCTCTAAAATTTGCATCACTTTTAGAATTACCTCTTGATCAGTATCAACAACAACGACTGGTACAACTTGATTTGCTCGATGAAAGAAGACTCAAAGCAGCAGAGCACGCTCAATCATATCGTTAGAGGATAGTCAGGCAATATGCAAAATTTTTTATTGAAAGGAAATTCTGAGTCAATGATCTAGTGATCAGATCAACGACCTATCTCAAGCACCGCCCGGGTGGCAAATGGTCGCCGAATTGGGAAGGGCCCTATGTTGTCGAGGAAGCATTACCCCGCAATTCATATATGCTTATCAATGCCGATGGTGTGGAATTATCAGACCTCATCAATGCTCAATATTTGAAAATTTTCTATACTTAAATCCTCTATTCCATCATTTGTAATTCCTTAATATATTTTCTTCAATAATGGTCAAATTCTTCTTTCCGAGTTACACTGGGGCATTATTTTGAAAATTTGTCTTCAAAACATTCTGTATGCAGGCAGGATCAAACAAATCTCTCATTTTGCATACATGTGCATTCATTTACATCATTTTGCATACATTTGCATTCATTTACATTTACATGCATTCATTTGCATCCATTTACATTCATTTGCATCAAATTCAGTTTCTCCTTCAGGTTAAGGGATAAACCTGAACCACCCATTCAGGATAAGAGATAAATCCTGAGACCCCGACAGTTGTTTAAGTCATTGCGAGAATGAAGACTGAAAATCTCTCATCAGAATCAGTTGGGTAAAATTTTCTAAATCCAGTGTTCGTGCTGGTAAATTTTCAAAAAACTCCAGTGTTCGTGCTGGTAAATTTTCAAAAAAATCCAGTGTTCGTGCTGGTAAAATTTTCTAAATCCAGTGTTCGTGCTAGTAAATTTTCAAAAAAAAAAAATCCAATGTTCGTGCTGGTAAGATTTTCAAAATTCAGTGTTCGTGCTGGTAAACTTTTCTAAATCCAGTGTTCGTGCTGGTAAGATTTTCAAAATCCAGTGTTCGTGCTGGTAAGATTTTCTAAATCCAGTGTTCGTGCTGGTAAATCTTCAAAATCCAGTGTTCGTGCTGGTAATTCTTCCAAAAACAGTATTCGTACTGATCCATTTTCAAAATCCAGTACTTATACTGGTTCATTTCCAAAATCCGGTATTCACACTGGTACATCTTTCAAAATCCAATTGTTATTGGTCGGACTTTCAAAATCCAATTTTTATTGGTCAAACTTTCTAAATCTGGTTTTACTGGTTAATGTTTTCAAACCTAATCCATGCTGATCTAGTCTTCTTGCGGGATTTGAGTTCTGACTCGAATTTTCTTTCCTCTCGGATTCGAGTTTCAACTCGAATTTCTTTCCCTTCTGAATTGGTCTAGAAGATTAGAGTTTCGACTCGAATCTTCTTCCAAATCCAATTCAAATGTCCTAGAATTGGTCTAGAAGATTAGAGTTCTGACTCGAATCCTCTTCCAAATCCAATTTCAAATATCAAATTTCAAAGTTCCAAATTCTAATTTCGGCCCTCGGGCCACCCAATTTCCAAATTTCCAATTTTGACCTTCGGGTCAATCAATTTCTCAATTTCCAATTTCCAAGTTTCAAATTCCAAATTTCCAATTTCGACTTTCGGGTCAATCAACTTCAATTTCGACTTTCGGGTCAATCAATTTCAAAATTTCCAATTTCCAATTTCCAATTCCAAAATTTCCAATTTCCCATTTTGACATCCGGGTCACCCAATTCTCTATTTCAACTTTCGGGTCACTCAATTTCTAATTTTGACCTTCGGGTCATTCAAATCCTCAATTTCGACCTTCGGGTTATTCAATCCTTCAATCTCAACCTTTGATTTCCCATTTCGACCCCTTGTGTCATTCGACTCCCAATTTCGACCTTCGGGTCATGTAATTCTCAAATCTTGACCTTCGGGTCATCCAATTTGATCAATCAGGCCTCTGGGCCGTCCACTCTATCAGATTCTCAATACGATCTTACCAACATCAATCATTCTCCTGCCTTTGGTTTACAACTTTGTCAATATCTATCACTTTCCAAGCCTTCGGGTTACAATTTCATTAATGTCAATCATTTTTAAATCAACAAAATCCTGCTTTCTAGCTGGTCGGTCAACAAATCCTGCTTTCGAGCTGGTCGGTCAACAAATCCTGCTTTCGAGCTGGTCGGTCAACAAATCCTGCTTTCGAGCTGGTCGGTCAACAAATCCTGCTTTCGAGCCGGTCGGTCAATAAATCCTGCTTTCGAGCTGGTTAGTCAAAACAAAACCCAACTTTCAAGTTGATCTTTCACTGAGTCTTTTCAGGACTCAATTTGGTCATGGATGTGTCAATTAGACCTCAAGCAATTTCTTTCACCAAGGATTTCAAGAACATTTTGCCAATTTGCCATTAAATATTTGTTGATTTCAAAATTTTTATTGCACAAAAACATTACCTCAGAATACCTTCAATATTATTTTCGAAAGGTCAAAGCTTTTGTGAAAAAGGATTCAAAATTCAAATTCTTTCTATTGGCCAACCAAAAGGATGAAGAATAAATCCTCGATATGGCCAGCAAAAGGAAATTCAATGTTGTTGCAAAGCCATAAGTGATCGGTATTGATCGCAGTCAATGGCACATTTTTAAAGATCATTCTTGGAAAATAAAGCAGTCGAAATGTCCTGGGTGATACAGAAAAATCCATTCAATCCCTATATCTCCTCAATCACCTAAAGCTGCAATTAAATATCTGCAAAAGGGATCTCTCAATTGTCGTCAAGATGAAGGCGAATTAGGCGAGTAGACCCTCGGGGCCAAAGAAGATTTGGATCATCTCCAAGATGAAGGAGTTTGTGACGGATCCTTCCAGGGAAAGTTCAGAGCACCGTCAAGATGAAGGCGACTGCGATGAGCCTCCCGACAAACATTAAAGGATATTTAATTTCCGCTATCATTAAGAGATTTCCAACCAATGAGTCAATAACCGTCGATATAATCCCTGAGAGAAAAAGAAGGATCGAAACATCTCCAAGATGAAAGAGTTTGTGACGTACCCTTCCAAAAAAAAAAAGAGAAAAGTCAGGACATCTCCAAAATGAAGGATGATGTAATAAAATCCCCAAAAGCCCAAGAGAGCTCTAATTCTGCCAATAAAGAAAAAAAGTGGGCAGAAAGATCATCATGAGAAAAGAATCCCAGGATATCAAACTGCCAAATTTGCCAAAGAATCTTCTTTAATTTTGTGAAATTCTATTATCACTATTCTTTCACCAATTGCTCTCACAATATCAAGAATACTATCTTTTCTGCTCATATCAAGGAAATTGATAGCTTCCTTGAAAAAAAAGCCAATTGCAAGTAATTTGAATTCAAATCTTGATTCTATAGAGTTAAGCCCAGTCAGAGGTAATACTTCAGGTAGAAAAGAGGAAAGATTTTCATACCAATATACATCAATTTCAAGCATTTTGAATCAACAAACAATTTTTAACATTTTGGCAATATTTTCTTACTATCTTGACATGAAGTGAAGAGCTCGATGTCCATCTTGACACATCCTGATATCACCTTTTACCTCCTTGAGAGAGTAACCTTTACCATCTTTCGCGTTGTCGAAAGAATTCATCTTTTGCGTTGTCAAAAGAATCACCTTGCTCCTTTGGATCGCCATGTCATCTTTCGCGTTGTTGAAAGAATCACCTTGTTCCTTTGGATCGCCTTTGTTATCTTTGTTGTTGACGAAAGAATCCATCTTTCGCGTTGTCGAAAGAATTCATCTTTTGCGTTGTCAAAAGAATCGCCTTGCTCCTTTGGATCGCCTTGTCATTTTTCGCGTTGTTGAAAGAATCGCCTTGTTCCTTTGGATCGCCTTGTTATCTTTCGCGTTGTCAAAAGAATTCATCTTTCGTGTTGTTGAAAGAGTCACCTTATTCCTCTTCAAGAAAATTGTCTTATTCACCATCCAACTTACCATTTTCATTTCCCGGTCAGGTTAAGGGTTAAACCTGAGCTTCGTTTCTATGCGAAGTATTCCCCGTCCCATCCAGGTTAAGGGCAAAACCTGAATCTCACTTCTTTTGAAGTAAATTTTTCTTCTTCATTCTCCATTTCATATCTACCATTTTCATCAGGGCTAATTTCTTCATACCCAGTCAGATCCTTCTAACTGGGGCATTTTTATAGCCAAAATTTGGTGTGTTTTTCTTTGCCACTAAGCTCGTCTTCAAGCCGGCTTAGTAGCAAAGAGGGGCATCTGTAAACACCCCAAATTTTCCTCATCCATTCTCAAACAACCCTCCTCGTGCAGTGCCAACCCTGTTAGGTCAGTGTAGGAGTCAAACCCCGAGTCAGTTTCAGAAAATCACCATTTTACCAACTTTCATTAGGAAAATTACCATTTTATCCCTAGGTCATCCCAGACACCAGTCAGTTGGAGTCAACCAAGCTCATTGGTCAGTTTAGAACATTTAGAATATCAAACATTTCAAGCTCATTTGAGCTCACAATGAACAGACCATTTCCATTTCTGACCATTCCTGCCAAAATGGGATCATTTCTTCAGAAATGAGCTTATTTCTCACTTAAATCCAAGCCAATTGTCTCTGAGTCAGTCATTCATAGTCAGTCATACTCCTCAGAGTCTAACTTGAGCTCACCAGGAGTTCGAGTGCATCTGTTTCAGTTCAAAACCATTTCTAAGTGTTCAAGAGCCCATTTTAGTCCATTTCAGCTCTTTCAGTTGAAATTGAGCCGAGTTCAGTCAGTTGAGCTAGTGTTTGAGCCTTGATTTTAGTGCATTTCAGTATTACTGACCTTTGTTTTAGCTCAAACCCAGTTTAGGTTCGTAATTCACTTCATTCCAGTGATCATTCCGTACCATTTCTCTAAAAATGATGGCTTTTCTTCAAAATTCAGTCGAAAAGGTCAGTTGAGTCAGTGCCTAGTCAGTTCATTTGAGTTTTGAAACTCTAAAACCCAGCTCAATCCAGTTCATTTCAGTTTAATCCAGCTCAAACCCTAATTTCCAGTGTCACTCTAGCTTGGCAGAGCTCGAAAATCATTTCTTCAACCATTTTGCAAATTTTATCAGCTTTTATGCTTTTTGAACTGGTACAGTTGTCAATCGGGGTCTAACATCCAAAATTCTTCATTCAGGGTTAGCATTTCGCATAGCATTTCATGTCATTTCTCATAATTTCATATCATTTCTTAGCATTTCATAACATTTCATGACATTTCATTCCATTTTCGAATTCCAGAACTCCAGTTTTATAAATTTCAATCCAGATTGAGTTTTAAAAAGTTTTTAGAAATCAATTTCAAACCCCGGGTTTCCAAAATTGAGATTTTTACCCCCAAGATTCTAAGTTTGGAAATATTTTCTCGAGAAAAACAATCTGGATTTCTTTCAAAATCAAATTTTCAAATTCTGCACTGGATTTGCTTTGCAACGGGGTATTGAACTTCAAAATCCGAGCTCGTTTCAAAAACTGCCAAAAATAGCTCGTTTCGTCTGGATTTTTTTTTGAAAAGACTATTTTACCCCTTTAATCGTCAAAATGAATTTCAAAAGTGGAATTTGGACCCGCTCTGAGATGGCCCATCCATTTGCATTCTCTTGTTTTAATTTATAAGAAAAAAAAATTTATCTTTTTCTTTATTTTTTGTTGTTTATTTTATTTTATTTTAGTTTATTTATTTATTTTTTTATTATGTTATTCTTCCTAAGGTGAGACCCACAAGGTGGTCACCCAAACCTCCAGCCCCCTCTCCTTTCCTTCCTTTCCTTTTTCTTTTTCCCTTTTTCTTTCCCTTTCTTCTTCCTTTCTTTCCTTTTCTTTTTCTTCTTTCTTCCCTTTCTTTTCTTCCTATTCTTTTCTTCTTCCCTTTCTTCCTTCCTTTCTTCTTTTTATTTCCCAGCCATTCACGTAAGGCTGCCCAAAAAGGTCATTGATTATTATGAGAAACTTAGGTTTTAATTTTATTAAAACCTAAGTTATAAAAAGAAAAAAAAAAGAAAGCTACGGCTGCTTCTCTCCCATCTCACGCCTCTCTCCCATTCTCTCTCATATTCTCTCTCTCTTGGTGTCTTTGACACCCAGCCATCTTCAAGCTTTGCAGCCACCAACAGCAAAAGCCCTCCTCCAGGGTGACCATATCCACCTCCTTGGCAGCTTCAACCGGCTCCTCCTCCATGCCCAGCAGCTGCTCCACATCCAAGCCGACGACCACACCTCCATTGCTGCCACATCTTTTTGTTGCAGCCACGTCCAGCCGATCCATCAATGGCTCTAGCTCCAGCAAGGAACCATACATCTTCCCCAGCTGGTGACCATCCTCTTCAAGTCACAGCTACAGTCATTACAACCGGCATCTCCTTTGCAGCCATTCCAACGCCCAGCAGTCCACTTTCTTTCCCTTTGCTCCAGTCGATCCAGTGCCATCTTCTTCATTCGCCGTAGCAAGACCATAAGGTAAGCCTTTGCCCCTTTTACTACTACAATTTCCTCTGTGATTCCAGCATGAATCTGGTTCAAAAACCGGATTCACCCAGTTACAAAAGTAATTTTCTGAGGTTATAGCATTAATTAAGGCTCTACCGAGTAGGGGGATCCATCCAATTGATGGATCGGATCCCCCATTTCGATTAGCCAATATTAAAGAGGATCGGATTTCCCCTGCTGTTTTATTTTCCTTTTATCATCATATTTCATGTGATTTCGTATTTTAAAGATAGCATCTAGATTAGTTTTTAATATTTATTCTATTTGTTTTACTATCTTGCTTTTATTAACTTAGAATCATAGATTTTCCAGTTATATGCAGAATTTAGTTATTATTTCATGAGTGTATTTTCGTTAACAAATCCAAAATAAAATTTTGATATCTTTAGTTGCATGTCTTTTTTTTACTTCCAAAAACTTTAATCTATTTGAGTTTTGGAATCCTTCTAAACAAATCAAATTTCAAAATCGGGTTTTCTGTCTCCTGGAAAATCCAAATTTAATTTAGCAGACAAGAGCCTCCAAAATCACCCTTGTGGGAGATCTGGATTTTCCTCTAAAAATCACAGTAGATTCATGATTGAATCTAATAATGATCTAGAAATTTTTAGGATTTTCCTAGCAGTTTTAATCTCTGTCAAAAATCAAATTTCCCAGACCCCTGGGAAAATCTTGATTTTCTTTCGTCAGGGTATAGACAGACCCTAATGCATCAAGTCCGCCCAATCCGTAGCCCGTCTGCAAAAACTTTCAACATGAAAGTTGTTCCTAATATACGTTCCTGTCATTTCCCAAAATTTGGGAATTTTTGGATATGTTGCATTATTTTCACTGGATTTTCCCTTTCTGTCTAACAGATTCCAATGTCCAGAAATCTCAGAGATTTAGGTCTCTGATAACAGCATGCCCTTTTCCAAACCGTAACCCGAATCCCAATTCTGTAAAAATAGGAAATCTTACTCTGTTTGTCAGGGAAATTTTCCCACAATTTCAGCCTTTTTCCCATCTGTCTACCATGTTTCCTATGTTTTCTACCAAAACCTGTCTGTTTCCCCTAAATCCTAGAGTCGCCGGATTCAGATCCGACTTCCGGAGTGGTACAGCTCCGACCGTAGGTCAACACCAGAAAGTGTTAAAGGCAAAAATCCTTGACTTACTGTTCTCTGTCACCCCATGAAATTTGGGAAATTTTTATGGAAATTTGATATCCTAAATCTCCTTTAGAATCAACATTTTAGGCAAAAATCACAAAATTTAGGGTTTTTATTTGAATTTCCATATTTAGAAATACAAAAAATTAGATTTTCGAGCTCCATTATGTTTCTAGGGTTATTTTAGTTGTCCATGCCAAATTTGGTTTAATTGCAAGTTCATTTGCTCCATGTGTTAGTTTATCTTTAAATTCAGAAGCGAAAATCAAGTTAAATTCGATATTTTATGATATTTTCGCCATGTTAAGGTTTTTATCATGTACATAAGCATGTAAAATCATATTAGGGTTAATTTTAATCTCATTTGCATTTCATATTTTTCAATTTTGCAAAATTTATTTCAGAAGACCCTGGTTTCAAGGCCATAGTCTTGTTATCAGGGGTATTTTGGTCATTTTGACCTAAATTTCGAAATTTCAATTTCTAATTCTCCAAAATTTCATGCATATCATCATATTTTATTATGTTATGTTTGATTTATTTCATTTGATTTTCAAAATTCCAAAATTTACAAAAATTCTTTCATAAAACCCTGATTTCAAGGTCATCAGGGGTATTTTGGTCATTTTGACCCCAATTTCGAATTTTCAAGTTTATTTTCAAAATTTATTCATTATTTCTCATGTTTATATCAAAGGGGGTATGAATTTGGGTTTATATCTGAATAATATCCGATAATTTCCCATATTTTCGGATAAATTCAGAAAAACCTACATTTTTATGCTAACCTTGTTTTCTAGTTTTGCAGGAACATTCAAGAAGAAGACTTAGCTTTTATTTTTTTTATTTCAATTCAATGTAACCTCAAATGTAATAATTTGGAATAAGAGTTACTTTTCTGCTTAGAATAGGGTTGCATTGCATATAGTTTAATTTATGCAAATTTCAATATGTGATGTATGATTCATGCACATTATTTCAAATTCACTATGGTTTACACGAATGGAATGTGCACAAGCTCTTATGGAGTTTATAAACTCGGTGGGATTTGTATTTATGGCCATAGTCAGAATACGAAGAAAACCAAGATTTATGATCTTCATATTAGCCACATTCAGCCTACACACTTAGTCTAACTTAAAAAATGCACTGCATTTCTCAAAGTTTCAAAAGAATTTCTCAATTCCTCAATAAAATTCCCTTTTCAAATTCATATTCATTCATTCATATTATTCAAATTGCATTGTTTTCAAATTCATTTTCCAATTTCAATTTAAAAAAAAAATCAGTTTTCTCAAGAATTTCCAAGTCTTTCTCAGGATCTGATTTTCTCAAAATCCTAAGTTTTCAAATGACATTTCAAAGCATTTCCCAAGTTCAAATCAAGATTTTCCTATGTTTTCAAATTCTCAAATTTCAAAATCCCAAGTTTTCAAAAATCGATTTTCTTATATTTTCCAGTTTTCTTGAGAATTCATTTTCCATTTCAAAAGTCATTTTCCAATGAATTTCTTAGATTTTCTCAGAATTCTCAAATCCATTTTCTCAGAAAAGCAATTCCAAATTTCAAAATTGATTTTCTAAAGTTCAAATTTTCCTGAGAAATCACTTTTTAATGCAAATTTCTGATTTCCAATAAAATTAAATGATTTTCCCAGGAATTCCATTTTCAAGCATTTTCCAGTCCTTGTCTAAATGCATTTCAATTTTCCAAAGCAAACATCATATTTTCTCAAACTTGCATTATTTTCAAAATTTCTTAGCACAAGCCTGATTCTTTGTGCATTCTAGGAAAAATAGAGCATAATTTAGATATTTGAGTCAAGTTAAAGCACGTAATTGATCCTTGGTTCAATTACCCCTGGTAAAGGCGCCAGGAACGGTTGAACCTCGTACCGACAGGCGGATCCCATTCCATGGAATTTTCCCGGAAATTTTCAAAACGAAGGCGAGTAAATTTTCAAAACAATTTTCAAAACTTTGGTCGAGTTTGACTCGCGAAATTCGTTTCTCTCTCGCAAGGGAGGGGAAAATTTTTGTGATGATAACACTACCATAAGAACTAGAAGACACCTTTTTAGAAAGCCATCGATGCATAACGAAAGGATAATAACATATACTTAAATCGATCTTTCCTATCAGTCTTAATGAACCCTAGCGTTCATGTGTTTGCCTTCATCAAATAATCTAAATATGTATGAAGATTCTTGAAGGAGTCTTCATATGAACCATATAATTCTTCTTTTATATGTTCACCTCTATGTCATGTTTGTTTGTAGTTAATCTCTACACCTTCCTCGTGGTTGATGTTATTGATGATTTCTCTTGGAGTGATCTTTAGGTTAACATGCAAGCATTTGTGGATAACACCTATAATCCATGTGACATGTACTTTTTTCACTCAAAGGTTACCCAACGATCCACCACATATTTGCTCTCTTTCATACTTCTTCACCTCTCTATGCACCTTTGTGCAATAAAAGTTTTAAGGACAATCACCCATAATCTGCAAGTTTTTTCTCGTACATATGACAATCACTCTATTATTGTCGCTCATCCTGAATTTTATTTTATAATTATTTTTTATCACATGATCTTTCAAAAACTCATGATAGTGCTTTAGATCATTAAACCATTGATCGACAACAATGTCTCCATCATTTGAGCTTGTTGTTAGCCACTAAAAAGATTATCGATCATTAAGTTTTTCATTATATAACACATTAAGCAATTGAGATACATCTGTTTCAATACTTTCAATTGTTCTTTATTGTATGAGAATCCATTAAACAGAAATCTATTCAACCATGTCTCATTAGTATAAAACATAAAACAATTATACTGCTCAATAAATGTTCATATAACTTGTACAATATATCAAGGGTTCAACTTTTCAATTGCCAGTTATGCATAATTTGCATATGCCATTAATTGCCCCATATCATCAGTGTCTTAGTCCTCTCCTATCATTTTTTATTTATCTTTATCTGAAATGGTATAGTCATCATCATCATACGATTCTCCACTATCAACGTGATCGCTGATATAACTAATTGATTGCTTGGATGCACAAAATAAATAAAAAGTCATTATATTTCTCACTCTATTTGCTTCAATCTATGCAACATTCTTGCATTTTTAAATTTCATGATTAACAATAAAATTAACACATTCATTATCACACATATGTTTTAAGCATAAATTACAAAGTCCAACAACTTGTACTTAATTATGTTAACTGCCTTAAAAGGCTAGATGTTATTCAAATTACTGCGATGAATATCAATAGCACTAGTTTGCTAATGTAATTTCATATTCTTTGACCATATACAATAATAACTATTTGTGAAAATTCTTCATTGTCTGCACGTCGAGCATACATATCCCTAATTGATTCAGGCAACTGCATGCCCTTAGTGTGCATAGTAAGAACATCGATATCGTCTGTTGTTTGGGATAGTTGGATGTTCGCTAAAGGATTGAACTCAATAGTTGGTATCTGAGATCATTCTCAACAAGATTCTCATAGTTTCAATTATCAATTGTTTCTTGTATATCACTTTCAACTATTTCTTGTTTAACTTCTCCTTATTTAACATTGTAAACATGCATGTAAATATCACCACTAAATAACATCAATTCTACATTATCATCTCTAAAACATCTATCCATATTTATTGGCTATCTACATTTAGAGAATAACAATATTGGAGGCTCAATAACTCCTCTGTATATCCTGTTTTACATTACATCAAACTCATAAATTCCTTAAAGCTATTATTTTTGGAGACCACTATAGATCTCCAATTAGTATGATTAGTGCTATGATAGTATACTTTAGACCTTTTTAGAGGTTATCATTAACTGCCTACATCAACTACACAAGATATCATTCATCTAATGAAAATAACATGTGGAAAAAGGTCATTCATATATCTTTCATATATTCAATTAACAAAACTACCAACAACTACTCTGAAAACTAACTGCCTATAAAAACCTCAACCCCTATTGAATGCTTATGCATAGTTAACCCCAAACCCATCACACTAATTGAATGCATATGCACAGTCAATCCTAACACCATTATTCTAAGATAAAATCACAAAATTTTAAAAAGTTAGACAAGAAAACAAACACAAATCATCTACAATACCGACAAATATATATAGTCATAAAAAACCCTAGAAACAATAAGCCCTAAACAAAAAATTTAGTGCAAAATATTAAATAAAATACAAACATACATACATAAATCTTTTATAACAATAACTAAATATAAATATTATTAAATATAGATATGTACAAAAAAAACTTAAGAATGCAATAAAACAATATATATATATAACTCACTTTAAAAATCTAATTGGAAGATGGAAAAATTAATCAAAAGGATGCCACAACCATGTCAGAATGTTGCAAGATAATTTTACAGGAATCATTGCAAAGAAAAGATGGAGATATGAAAATGGGTTAAGGTTCTAACAAGACATAAACAAAAAAATGAAAAAAAGAATAAAATGATTTTATATATGAATCAACAAACATGCGAAGGTATGAACATTCGCAACCGGTATTTACGAGTGTCAACATACATTTGCAAACCTCGTCAAGCAGTATTTAGTTAAAAGAGGTTTGCATGTTTTCTTTGCAAAGGTCGTACTATATTTGCAAAGGTCGAATGAGAGTGTGAAAGTTAGAGACATTCACAATAGGTATTTGCGAATGTGATACACATCTGCGAGACTCCTTGAACAATATTTACTTAAGTGACAGTCACAGGTTATATTCGCAAAGGTTGTACTGTATTTTATGAATGTCGTGTTGTATTTGTAGATGTTCTCATAATCTCCTTTTTATTGAAATATTGCAAACTTTCTACAATGTAGCTATACATCGCACAAACCTCAGCAGGTTCGCATATGCAAATGACAAAAATATCCTTAAAAAGTTGAGAATCAATGATTTTTGGATATGCAGGAGATTTTGTCAAATTAGTAGGTAATTCGAACATTTTGCAAGGACAATACGATCATTCTGTTATCTTTATCTTGTAAGATGAAAAAATGGTAGATTTGATCTAGATCTGACTGGATCAGAGTCATATATCCTAACCCAAATACAAGGTTGGCTGGACGTGGTAGCACCTGACAAGTTCCTGAATAGGAAAAGAGACCCTGTTTTGGTTTACCCACAACAATATGAGCCCGAACGTGTTTGGACCTGCAACCCACTTTCACCCTAGTTTGAAGTGCAGCATTGTGTATTAAACTTAGTAAACCAACCAACCTGTCCCCTAATACGGGTTATATCTCTGCCCTTTATACAAATGTGTTTTCATGGCATTCTGCAACTATGATGCACAATTAAAGCAAAGTATGTCATATTCTAAAAACCCCACATGGAGAAGCAAAAGAAAAGGAATCAATCACCATGTTGTAATTTTGTTGATGCCAAAAGTGTAAGATTTTGTGACATATGGTACACTTGTAGCCCACTTAGTTCAGTGGCACATATGATTACGCTAAAAATGTGTGTAATCTACTCATCATCCACTATGTGGTAGTCATGCTACTTTAAGCATCTTATGGTAAATGATTTCTTGACCTAGCAATGTGTTTAGGAAATCAGTCCTGCAATTTGTTTGTTGCCTCCTGTAAGATGTTTGGTGCACTATCTCTTACATAGGTAAGTGGTGAGCTATGTCATAGGAACATATCATTTTGGTTGTGTGTCCCTGGCGACACGAGCCGACACACTGACATGTACGGTTTTATTTTAATATTTTAAATAATAATTTATTATATTTTAATTTTATTATAATAAAAAACTATTTTATCATTTTAATGTAAAAATATTCAAAAAATATTTGTTATTGATTAGAGAAAAATCAATGTTCTCATGTCTCCTTTAAAAAAAAAACTTTTGACCTTTTGAGTTGAATTTGAATCCTGCAAGTCCACAAATCATTGTGACATAGGTGGTGAGGTATCAATATATTTTTATCCCTAATAACTGTCCCTAAAACTTAGGAATGAAAGTGAATAGAATGCCTGACCTGGATCTAGCATGTACCTTTTGAATCCATAGTCACAAATATTGGCAATATTTTTACATTTCTCACAACATTATTATAAGAAATTGGAAATCTCGCTTATTTATGCTATTGTAGATTTATAGTGAAATTCCAATAAAATTTTATTTTTTTAATGTTTTATGTTTTGTACTTAGTTTGTAAACTTGCAGAGATTTTCTTGATCTTTTGTTGAAAAATATTTTTTTTAAGATATTTCCTTGGCGAGGAAGTCCCAAGAATGAGAATTGTAACTATGCTCAAAGGGCTATTTGTATATTCCCATGGGGCTTTGAAACTCTCTTGTTAGATCCAATCGGCTCTAGAGTCGAGACCCAAGCATGGGTCAATATGTCCTGAGTTGAAAATGGATCGGATTTGGATCAGATCCATATCAAATTTCTTGCATATATATATATATAGGTGAAATAATGAAACCTCTAAGTGTAACACCTCAAAATTTTAATCCAAAAATTGTGAGATTTTTTTTAAATAATTTAAAAATCACAACAAAAATTATTTTCGAACAAAATCAGATAAGGGTAGGTTACAGATCTATCAAACCATTTACCGTATTAAATTGAATTTAACAATCATATAATTAATTTAATTCAGTCTCACAGTTTGCAAATAACATCAAAGTTTTGAATATTTGAATAATAATAAATGTCTAAATCCAAAAATCTGCAGGAAAGGGAAGACTTGGTTCTAGTCCCACTGCAACGTCTCACCATCACAAAGTTTTTCTACTCAGTACATGTATGATATATTGGTGGCAGACTCACCGAGTTTCCAGTAGAAGATACTTTTCAACACTGCTAAATCAAAACCAGTATACATGAAATATTTCGATAAATTCACACAATTATTCAAAAAATTATTCATTTCAAGTATGCATAATATCACAGTGCATAATAATAATATCATTCACAAACAATTATAATCTTATACAAGAGCAGATAAATAATGTATGTACTTACTGATGTGGAACATATTGCCTTTTCATGCATGAGTGACTTGTAATTATTTTTATTTACTTTTCGTTTTACGTGATGCAAGCCATGCTTAAATAAATACACAAACAATTATGGTTTTTCACTTTTTAGCCTTATGGATACTACATAGGTTTAACCTGGATCAAGACCACGACTCAAGAGAGTAATTATAAATAATTTGTGGCTTAACCCTAATCGAGCACCTTTCACTAGTATCGGGTGAGAGACGACCTAATCAAGAAAGAGCTCTCAACATCATCACCCTGATGCATCAGACTTCACTTATGAGTTTCTTAACCTGCCACCCCGTAATTAATGTTGAGGCTTTTCCTTATCTCCGTGGTTCGGGAAAAACAACCTTTTGTACTAAAAAACTTGTTACACGAAACCTGAAGTACTTCTTACCCTTTCATTATAAGCTTTAATAGAGTTAATATTCACATGATTACTCTTTTAATACATTGGTTCTATGCTAGCACCTTGTTGGTCACCTGGGTTAGCCAACAGACTCAGGTTAGGCTGACCCCAGTCTGCTGTACCTTAGCGGGCGTAGTTGTGTCTACTCTCTAACCAACATAGTGACTCAGTTTGTTGTGTTGATTAGGACCGGTGTGGTCCACAATGAATATATAGAGCAGCCAGCTGGGCATTGGAAAAACTTTAATCGGTTTGCTCTAGGTATATTATATATATAAATATATTCAGATATATATTCTACACACACACACATATATATATATATAAAGCATGAAAAAAGACAAAACAAAAGAACCAATAATGCATAGAAATTAATGTCATGGATGATCCACGAGTGGATCAGTCTTATTTGTAAGGTTGAATCCACTTTTAGAAATCTCATACCGAATTGAATCTCACCACTACCATTCTTGTATTTATTTATGTACTTGTTTTTCTTTTCATTTAACAATTCAACCCATTACGTGCAAGGTAGAAAATGTATAAAGCTTCTAATTCAAGAACGTCAAACAGGTTCCATGACCATGCCGGACCCTTGGTTTGATGAATCAAAATGACAGCCACTATATACTTCCAGCATAACCAAAATGACTATTTTTTTTTCTCAACCATATCAGGTCCAGCCCATATCAAGGCAGGTATCACTCATTCTCGAGAGGATTACAGAACTGACCTATATATGAATGGTCAGATCCGTGACCCACTTAGCTCGTATATATTAAAAAAAAATGGAACCAACGTATATATTTTCTGCCTATCATCCAAGGATATGTTTATTGAAACCGATCAGACCTAGTTCCAATGGAGACTGGTCTAATATATTTCAATCTCTCAATGCAGTGGTGCAACCGCACTTGACACATACACAACATTTAACGCTTAAGTCAAAGTTATCTCTTATATATATATATATATATATATATATATATATATATATATATATATATATATATATATATATATATATATATATATATATATATATATAAACTCATTGATCAATCTTGGCGCAGCCAGGGGCTGATCCCAATTTGATTGTTTGCTCATGTGCATGACTGATCTAAGTATGGATTAGTTCATGCATACAATCAACAGTTTTGGAACCGATTTGATGCTCAATAGGTCTGAACCGACATCGACATTTACATTTAATATTAAACCATATATGGGTTCAAACCTATTCGCCCTTGAAGTATGCTCATGCATGAGTCCTAATTTACGAGTGTCGGATATAACCCGCTACTTCAAAAAATTGCAAAAAAATAAAAAAAAATGTCAAGCTTCGGGTTGTTTCTCCTCCACCTTCATGTTGCGGCTACAATGGCTACTACACTACCGAATCTAATCCTCTCCTAAGAAACGCAAGTGAGGGGGAAGGAAGAAAGAAGGCACTTAAACAAAACCTAAAAAACGTAAAGAAGAGAGAGAGAGAGGGGGGGGGAGGTCGTGTGAGGGGGTCTTTTTATAGACCCTCTCTTCTAAATTAGATAGGAGATCACTTTCTTATCTAGAATCCTTTCTAAAAAAATGTTGGGAGTGGGGTGTAAGTCCTTGTTTTGGTATTACTTTTATTCTCTTTTTATGGACTCCTAATTATTTATCTTATTAAACTCTCTCTCTCTCTCTCTCTCTCTCTCTCTCTCTCTCTCTCTATATATATATATATATATATATATATATATATATATATATATATATATATATATATATATATATATATATATAT
Source organism: Nuphar pumila (assembly GCF_984573655.1). Taxonomy (NCBI): domain Eukaryota; kingdom Viridiplantae; phylum Streptophyta; class Magnoliopsida; order Nymphaeales; family Nymphaeaceae; genus Nuphar; species Nuphar pumila. The sequence goes on along the minus strand of NC_143250.1, from coordinate 144,138,680 downwards.
ATAAGTTGGTTTATCTTAAAGAGATTCCAACTAAGCCCAAAGGGGGTGGAGGGCACAAGGGCCGGGCATCCCTTCTTGTTCACACTTCTAAAAACATTTTTGCCAATGTATTTCAACACTTCTTTTCTTTTAACTTGTTTAGAAATTTTTTTAACTCTTATCTCTTTGCTTGTGTTTCTCTCTCTTCTTTTTGAGTTAGAACTCCAACCCATATGGGAGGGGAGGGCCCACTAGGGTGGGGAGTTCAGTCCATTGAACTTTTACATCTAAAATTAACATTCAATTTCTTTTAAATTTTAATTATAGAAATTTGCCCATTTGGATTTCCCATGAATTACTATCTTGGATTTCAAATATAATTGAGAATCCAATCCACATTAAGAAAACCCACATCACATCCTTATCCATGCTAAATTACCACAATCCCCATTCAAATGAAAATCCAAATTCATACTAAATTTTATTTGAATTAACTTAAATCCTACATCCACATCAACTCTAATTAAGCTTTAAAGATTTAGACTCTAATTAAGCTTTAAAGTTTTAGATTCACTTTCAAATTAAACCCACTTAATTTTCTAATAATTATGCAGCTTAAAGTTCAATTTATCGTAAATCAAATATTTAACTTTTTACCTAGTTTTAAATATAAAATTATATTTTTAATACTTAAAAATATATGAAAAATAGCAGGTATTACACTAGGACCATAAACTTAGTTAAGGGTCCATTTTGCTTATTCGAGTCGGACTTGAATATCCCCAGCCAGATTCTGTTGGATAAGTTCAAGATCTTCGTCCGTGTATCTTAGTCTGGCTCAGCGCAAATTCACAAAAGATCCAATTCACTATTATGTTCCCCATGGAAAAGCTTTGGTCCCAACCTGAATTTCACCCATGTGAAATTATTACCCCTGCCAATATTGGACCCGGACCTTACACTTCACTGTGAAAGTAATGTTCTCAAGTGTTACATCCAGCTCTGGATCATCTAAAACCATGTGCAAATCCAATTCAATCTTCCAAACCCGAATGTGGATCAGGCCCAGGTTGAGATGTCGAGTGAGTGGGTTTGGAAATCAATAACTTATATTGGTTCTGTGTTTGGATTCGGATCATGTGTGAATCGTTTGCAATTTTTACATGTAAAATCATTGCTTTCGAACACTTTCTACTGGATCCGATATTACCATGTAAAACTCAGATTCAGGCGTATTGCATTTTACTTGGATTTGGATTTAAATAAACCATGATCGTCTGGCCCATATCCAACCAAACTAAGGGAGGATGTCAATGGGTCAGGTTCAGATTCAGGTCTAATGGGATCTACTATAAAATAAACCATACCTGGATCCTATAAAGATTACATGAACCAGACCTGGACTATACCCAGTAAAATAAATTTTTTATCATTTTTACATTGCAAATTGTGGATCTTATTCGGAACTTGGTTCAGGCCTGGGTCTGGAATGAAATTTCACAAACCATACCCAGATCCATATATTAATCGGACCCTTCAAGTCTGACCCAGATTCTAATGGGGCCTTCCTATGTATTACCAAACCCTGACCCCGTAAGGCTTGGTACGGGTTGGGTCCAGGTCAAACCTGACCCATTGACACCCTCCCAGCCTCCCTTAGGTGCAAAATGAGTCCGAATTTGGTCGGACTCCGATCCAAATCTTAACACTAATCATAGATATGGATCTTAGAATAAGAACCAAGATCCAACTGTATATTGTAAAATCCCTGCTTTCAATTCTTTTTAAATGGAGCCAGACAATCTTATCATTTAAAATTTGGTTCGGGAATCAACTCAACAGAGACGGATCAAGTTCGTGTCCAGATTCTATTTCTGGCTTGCTGCCCAGTTTTCGGATTTAGAACCGACCTGTTCGGCTGAAGCCCATGTATCCATGGACAGTTCCGTTTTCGTAGTTTCGTATCCCAGGATGATGGAGATGGGGATGTAGGTGATTGCTTATATCCGAAAAATCGGGATCGTCCATGAAAAAAAAAGAGCCAGCGAATGAGCCAAAGAATGGTCTCACTACTACTGCTTGCAACTTAAAGTAGGACATCTGTTCATAACTTCCAATCACAGTCCAACTACTCTCTCTGTTGTGAGAAAGTGTCAATCCTACTCATTAGCAGACCCATCAAGCTGCTTTGCAGAGACACTTTGCTTCTGGTGGTGGTGTCCATGGGAAGGCATTACTCTAGCTTTTTCATGTAGGGATGGTACCCTACAGAGTCATTGAAACATGGGTCTGGTGTCTTGTAGATATAACCTAAAGAAACTAAAATATGGATGATGGATCTATCTTAGGGTACAAAATGATGCATTTTTACCATAATAAAAGGCTATTAGCTTGGGTAGATTGAATGCCTTTGTTTTTTTTGAAGAAGATATTATTTATAACATATAGTAGTAAAACCAGTACAGCATTACAGCGCCAAGTGATGAGATATCACCTACTAACGGTGAAAGACAGGTAGCACAAACAGAAACAAAAACATACAAATTCAGTGGGTCCAGTTGTTGTGGGGGTAAAGCATCAGCAGACAACAAGAGAGACAGACACAACTGTCATTTTATCTGCAACTTTTACGTCATGGGTTTTGAATATAAAATGGTTGTGGGATTTCAGTTGCTCTCCTCTGTCATGACTAAATTGCATTGGTTTATGTTGCAAGCTTGCTAATTCTGCAAATTCTAAGGTTAGAAGGGACTACCGTGGCTTCGTATTTGAGAGCGTGTCTATTGATTGAGTTAATAGGGGTTCATGTTAGTGATTTTCTTGAGGCATATATATATATATATATATATATATATATATATATATATATATATATATATATATATATATATATATATATATATATATATATTCCTGTTGAACTAGATTAGTGAAGATGTTAGATTCATAAAAGTTTAACTGTTTTGACATTACTTAGACCAACGGTAAGATACAACATTTCTCTTGGTCTTGGTTTTCTTTGGCTTGTTACAACATTATGTCGAGATAGCTAGATTTTTGTTTGATTACTTTTCTTGTAATGTTGGTTTATAAATTGGTAGATATGTAATATATCCCTTTTTTGCATGTTTATTATAATCCAGAATGACATAGGTAATGGATGAAATACAAGAAGTGCAACCAAGTCAGACTGAAAAAATGCAATAGATTACACCTCAGGTGGACTTCTTATTTGACTGCATTATAGAGCAGTCTAGAATACCTGCAATGAAATGCTATGGGGGCTTGAAAGAGAAGGCCAAGAGAGTGGCAGAAAGTCAGATGAAGGAAAAGTTTGGGGTCAAATATACCTTAGAAAAAATAAAGAACAAGTTGAAGCGTGCCAGACTCAAGTTGACAATAATGAACAAAATCTTAAACACATCGAGCTTTGGATTGGACGTTGAACTGAGGATGCCATTGGCAGATACAAAAATATGGATCGAGTGTGTTAGAAAAAACTCAACATGGAAGAATTATAACAAACCTGGAAAATGGCGATATTTTGAATAAGCAGTGAAAATTTATGGTGAATCAACTGCTATAGGCAGTTATAAGTCCATTCAATCAGAAGTACAACCACCAACACCATCTCCCATCGATCTAAAAGAATTGAACTCAACAACAAAAGTTCTAGGTGATGAGACATCCATGAATAACCAACATGGTAGCAATTTTCAACATGCCACAAACTGACATTCAACTAAAGGAAAGCGCAAAGTACGCAGTGATGATCAAATCATGAAAATTCTAGGCAGCATTTCTGAGTATGTGAAGACCATTAGTGATCAATCTATATGCACGATGATTAAATCGTGTAATGCTATATTGAAAGAAATGTTTAATAATGGTGAGATTATTGTGAAAACACGCGTGAGGGCATTGGACTTAATGATAGTCCCTGAAAATGCAGTTTTGTTTCAGAATATATATGTGTGTGTATGCATGTGTTTGTGTGTTTATGTATGTCTATTGACTTACCTTTATTTCTTACAATAGAATTGCTTAGGGGCTATAGATGAAACACATATTCCTATAAACATATCAAGGGGAGAACAAATGAAGTTTCGAAATAGAAAAGGGTGGTTGTCACAAAATGTCCTCACTATGGTGGGGTTTGATATGCGATTTCACTATGTGCTTGCTGGGCGGGAAGAAAGTGCAATGGATGCAAAAATATTGTATAGTGCACTTGACGATCCTAACCAACCTCTAGTAATACCCAGAGGTATAAAGCATAAATTACATTGATTATTTTACATAGACATATTTTTATTTACTTCATAAACCAAATGTGTGTTTGTAGGCAAATATTATCTTACAGACGGATACCCAAATATTGTTGGGTTTTTAACTCCACATAAAGGATATAGCTACCATCTATCAGAATTTAATGCACCTAATGCAAAACCAATTGAAAAAACAACAGAGTTATACAATCATAGACACTCCTCATTGCGAACAACAGTTGCACGTGTTTTTAGAAAATGTATTGTTTATCTCTAAAACAAAGGACCAACTTCACCTTTGTCCCAATGTACTCTCTAGCTAAGAAGCTCCAACCTTCAAGGGCACCTTTGACTTGATGCTATCCAATCTCTAGTTATGAAATGTGCTTCCCATGCAAACTTGTGTAATAAATCAAAATGTGCTCTCCATGCTTGGAAAGGGTATTCCCCAAGGTAAGAAGAGCATAATTCATAGCAATTCAGAAGCATCAGTATTTCACTCTTCTGAAGCATATTGTCTCAAAAGTATGCTTTCCTTGTTAGGGCGGTGCTTCCGCTGACCTAGTAAAGTAGAAACATCAAGTCTGATATTTTTGTTGTTTTATTAAATCTGTTTAGGTTATTAACCTCATATTTGCAGTCCACGTATATACAGTCAGAATACATTCAATAATAAACAAAATTTGTAGCCCTTAGATAAGGTTGGAGATTGCCTATAGAATTTCAAGGAGAGAACGTGATTCCCAGCTTGAATATGGTTATTGCAATTAACCTTTTGACAGTGAAGTAGTTAGATTACTGTAGATTCCGATACTCTCTCTGCTGTTAGCAGTTGCTACTAGACTTGTCCAACAGTCAAGTTACAGCCGTATGTTTTTCATTTCCACTAAATCTAACAGGAAAATAAAATTTCTTTTTGCTTTTTCCTTTAAAGCTGCTGCTTCCTAGAATTGTAAATTTTATTTACTTATCAAACCTTCAATCTTTTGGCCTAATAAAATTATTCCAAAGGGCAAGCATGTAATTCCAATTGGCTTGTGATGATTTAATGCAGGAGAAGGTTATGAATCCATAATTCCGGATGCACCTGGTGCAGAGTTGCACATTTTAACAAAAAAAAATTGGAGATACTGTTGGTGACTTAGTTGTGCAGTATCTGGAAGCTATGGAGAAGGTGATACCAGAATGCTATTTTCTTTTCTTCCCTTTTAGCTTGTGGGATATCATGGTTTCCTTATTATTTTCTGTGCTCTAATTTGTGTTTGGAATTGGTTTTGTTTATTTTTAATTGTTTCTCTGGCTAGGTTAAACTGAAACAAGGGTTGAAAACTGCAATGAACATTTCTGGTGAAGGGAATATCTATCTGCAAGTAAGAATTATATTTTCCCTTGGAATCATGTTCTCTGTTTTGATGATTATATTTTGAAGCTTCTACTTAATGCTGTTGAGGTTATTTTATACATGATATAGGAGAGTCAATTCTGGAAACTCTACAAGGAGGACAGAGCTTCCTGTTCCATTGTAATGAAGACATCAGTTGGACTAATTCATTTACTGGCATCTCTTTTAGAACCTTTCATGCCTTCTTTCTCCCTTAAGGTGGGGCTAATTTGAGATTTTGGAATGTTAAATTTCGTATCTGATATTATTGCCAATCGGACAATTTGATATTATACGGTTTCTTTTATCTGCAATGCTTCATTCCTTTTTTCTTTTCTTTTGTGATGACATGCCTAGGTACTTCAACAACTAAATTTACCTCGTGAGACACTGTCATTCTGTGATGAGAATGGAGACATAGGTAGGGCTAGGTGGCCTTGGGACATTGTACCTGCTGGCCACAAAATAGGGCAGCCAGAGCCATTATTTGTTGAACTGGTATATCTGTTCTTTTGAGTTTTGCAATTATTCTGCTCATTCCATGTAAAGGAAATGGTTGTGAATTTTCTTTATCTTGCTACTGATCAAGAAAACTTGCAGTTACTAACAAAGTGCATTTCCGTTCAGAATGATAAGTAGATAAATTCAGAGAGAAGTTCGCTGGAAGTCAGGCTGATAGGATCGTAAAAGCAGAAGCAGAAGCTGAAGCACAGAAAGCTGCTAAACAGCTGCAGGAAACAACTATTTTAGGTAATATTCTTTTGTGGATGTTTGTCACTGGTTCTTCTGATTTTCTTTGTTTTGGCTGTTAACCTGGCGGGTAGTTTAATATGCTACTATGCCATTTTTAATTTCCCAATGTTTTTTAGTTTCCTTTCAGCTTGCTGCATCATTTGTAAGGCAGTTGGTAACCCTGCAATACTGTAGTTTGGTTGGTATTCAGAGTATGATCCTTATTTTCCGCCCATGTTGTTGTTGTTGTTTTCATTGGAGCAGATGAATCATCTAAGAAAAAGAAACAAGCAAAGCCTTTATCAGCAGCAAAAGCTAAGGAAAAGGAACCTGAGGTTTCTATCTCGAGGCTCGATATCCGTGTTGGCATCATCAGTAAAGTTCAGAAGCATCCTGATGCTGATTCACTGTATGTTGAGGAGATAGATGTCGGTGAAGCATCTCCACATGCTGTTGTTAGCGGCCTTGTCAAGTATATCCCTCTCGAGCAAATGCAGGTGGTGTCTCTGCTCTTTTATGACCTTGTGTCAGAATGTTGTTTAAACCAAGTAGTGTGCAGGGCTGGCAAGTTTTTACAAAACCAAGCTCATGGCAAGTTTCCCAGGATCTGTTTTGAGTCAACTTCATGAGTCAGCTGGTGCAAGGCATGATCCACCAATTTGCTTGGCTCTAATTTTCTGGCATCATTTAACCAAGTTGCTGTCGAGTTCTGCAGCATTGTATATCATGTAGGTTGCAACTGAGAATGAATTAAAAAATAAAATAAAATTATGCCCGGGCAGTAATTTCAAGTCTGGGATGCAGTCAAGTCCCTGATGCCAGTTAGACCTGTTCTATACTTACTGTTTGCATGAGTCTTACGACTCTTACCTCAATGGTACTCTGTCCATTGGATTCAGTGTGTGTGGAAGTCCTGCTTGGAATTGAATCAATTTTTGTTGGATCTGTAGATTAAACTGTGATGTGATATTTTGGGGAACCTCAAGACTTTTTTATGTTAATCTGTAGAATCGAAAAGTTTGTGTGCTCTGCAATCTGAAGCCAGCAACAATGCGGGGTATCAAGTCGCAGGCCATGGTTCTTGCTGCCTCCAGTGATGACCACTCCATTGTAATGGTGAAAATTTTGATATATTTGGTTTTTAAATTTTTTTGTTCTCTTCTAGGGTGACATTTCTGGGGTTTGAAGGCGATCCAGATGATGTACTGAATCCAAAGAAAAAGGTTTGGGAAACAGTGCAGGTAGACCTAAAAACAAGAGAAGATCTTGTGGCTTGTTACAGAGATGTGCCGTTCACAACCTCAGGTGGTGTGTGCAAAGTTTCATCCATTCGTTGTGGCACAATTAGGTAGTTCATGGTTGATTACTCAGTTTCTCCTGCCCAAATTGGCAATAAGATTGCCTCTAACTGTATACATGATCTGACGCTTACATGAATTTGAGGGAGTCCTCGTCTAGGAATCAGGAGCTCCCAAATCGCTGATTTCATTAGTTTCAACTCCTTTATGAATGATGAGGTATTTTACAACTCCTTAAAAAAGGATTTCAGTGTGCAAGTGTCTTTATGAAAAAGGTGCCACGAGTCCACATGAACACAAAAAGCCCCCAACTCCTTCGACTTCCTAATGCTTCCAAACAAAAAACAAAATCCACATTTTCCTTCAAAACCAATTCCCTTTAATTCTTGTAATTTGATTTTCCTCAACTCCATTGATAACCCTCCAAATATCTCCTCCCAAACACATTGGTTTCACAACATTGGTTGCATCTCATCTGCACATTACCTCCCCTCCCATACACTGTTGATTTGCTCGCCATAACTGGGCAGCATTTTAGGTGTGAACAAGGCAAGGAATGCGTACCGGGTTTAAGGACGAGAAGAGTTAAGCATTATCCCCCTTGGAAACCAATTCAGTGGAAATGCTGGAATTCATGAACTTGATCATGTTTTCACATGTTACCCGAACGCCCATGTTCATGGTGTTCACCGCTAAACTACTTATGCCCATTATAAAGCAAATAACTGGTAGGGACAATGGAATTCATGAACTTGATCTACGTCACTATGGTGCTTGTTTGTTATGCACATTAAAAATCAACAAGCTGGTAGGAACATTGGAGTTCATGAACTTGATCATGTTTCAACATGATTTCCAAATGTACGTGACCATGATGTTTATGAATGCATGCTGCTTTATACCAAATCTTGCAGCCTCTTGGGCAAGCTTGTGTGTGTGTGTGTGTGTGCGCATGCCCAAGTGCGTGCATGCGAGGAAAGAAGCTTTTTTTTTCCTGAAGAATAAAGTAAATTCATTCGTAATGGCATAACATATGAGTACATTTTTTTGAAACATAAAGTAATTCACTCAGAATGGCACAACATATAGACAACATTTTTTTGAAGAACAAAGTAAATTCATTCATAATGGTATAAATCATTTTTTTTTCCAAGAGGAATGGGAAAATCAACCCCGAAATCAGAGACCTAGTCGTGCTGGCTATGCCTGCTGTTAGCAGCTTTTTTAAGGTGTTGGAAGTGGTCCGCGTCCGATGACCAAGTAGGCATGCACATAACTGTAATCTTACCTTGCAAAATCCATGGTGGGCCCACCAAGAGAATAACTAGCCAATCTCCTACCACTACAAGCGGATGGAAATCACCCCTTATCCACATTCTCACCACACACCTTATCATCATCAACACCTCCCCCCTCCCTATTTGTCATAAAAAACTGAAGATTTTAGTCTTGCCCCCTCTCCCCTTCCTTTCCAAGGTTATATTTCACTGTACACACACGTGTGCAGCACACAGACATGGCAGCCATGAGCTCCAGCGTGCTGGCCTGCCGCTATGTCCTTTCAGGCAGCAGCCCCTCGGAGGCTGCCAACTGGAAGCTGGTCTCCATGCAGCTTGCTGCATCTTCTTCCAGCTCGAGTGTTAAGCTCACCCCATGCATCAGAGCCCAGCAAGGCAAGGTCCAGGATGAAGAAGGTGAGAAGAATGGGAGAAGGGCTGCTATGCTGTGCTTGGCTGCAGCACTCTTCACCACTGCTGCAGCCACCTCCTCTGCTAATGCAGGCATCATTGATGAATACCTAGAGAAGAGCAAGGCCAACAAGGTAGTTTAAGTTAGCTTTTTTCTTTGGGTATGTGGAGAGAGAGAGCGAGAGAGATGATTTCCATTACAATTTTTCATCAAAATTTGATTTTCTACCTTGAGAGAGAGAGAGAGACCCATGATTTCCATTACAATTTTTCATCAAAATTTGATTTTCTACCTTGTGATTGTTAATCTCAGGAAGTACAAATACAGTTTCATGCCATAGGACATCACCATTTCTTTTCTTTCATTAATTCTATCCTCCCTTCTTTCTCAAGTTTTTTCAAAATTTGCTATCTATTTATCATTAAATATTTTTCTGCTTATTTTCCCTTTCAAGCTACCGAAAACCATATTTTGAATTTCAAGGTGATAAATTCTCAAAAACCGTCTCCTAACTTTTATTACAAAGGGTAAGTTGAATAATCGCTATGTGATAAAGGGTAAGTTGTATGTTAATAGCATGGGTCAGGGTTCTATCAATTGATAGCCTATTAGGTGGGTTCTGTGAGCCACAGTCTTCACTGTTATAGGCAGAGAACTCTGATCCTTCTTCCCCTTTTTAACGCTAGTATGTCACACGGACACGTCACAAAGGATACAAGACACGCCATTTTGTTTCTTTTTCTTTTTTTTTACAGTTTCCCATTAGAAATAGTATGTGAGGGGACAGGACACAGGTGTAAGTTGAAGTATCCCTGTATATTAGCCAGCAATAATCCATTTGCCAAGATCATGAACAAGAACTCATCTCTCTCCCTTAGAAAGACTGAAAGAGCTAAGATTCACATGAGGCCAAACAGACAACAATTTTGTAAGTTGTGCACTAAGAGATCTTGGAAAGTAAATGAATTCATGAACTTGGTCATGATGTGAGTGATGCCAGACATCCACAGAGTTATGTACCATAATCAATAGACCAAGATATCTAAGTATAAAGAAGGTTTGATATATGATTATCAGAACTAACAAAACACTGATCCAATGGGAACTTGCAGGAACTGAATGACAAGAAGCGGTTGGCCACCAGCGGCGCTAACTTCGCCCGAGCATACACGGTTGAATTGGGAACATGCAAGTTCCCCGAGAACTTCACTGGGTGCCAAGACTTGGCAAAGCAAGGGGTTGGTTTTTCAACTTGTTGAATTCATGGAACTTCTATTGAGGCTTAATTAACCTGCCAAACTAATTGTTCGTTTGATTAATGGATCACTAATTATTGATTTAATCATTTTTCATTGCATTTGCAGAAAGTCAAGTTCTTGAGTGATGATATAAAATTGGAGTGTGAAGGCAAAGACAAGTACAAGTGTGGCTCAAATGTCTTCTGGAAGTGGTGAGGAAGATGCAAATCTTCCATGGTTACTCTGTATTTTCTACTCATGTGAATGGCTTTCGTTATGTCACATAATTTATTTTATCAAGTTTTCCTGCATACAAAGTGCTGCAGAATCACTTATCTAATGCTCTTGATCCATGTACACTTGTTGCGATGATACTTCTGGTGCCAAATGAAACAAAGCATGTAGAGAGAGAGAGAGAGAATTCAACATTACCAAAATACATCCAACAGAATATCGGATGAGAGAAGAACATAAGAGTAAGACAGCCACCATCTAGATGGTGACTGTGCACAGTTCAGAGTACAAGTAGATTCAACCCCCATCTCTACTATGTAATTTAAGAGCCAGACATAAGAAAACAACCATATATCCGCCACAATAATCTCCATTTTTTTTTCGTAAAATCATGGGACCAAGCAAGAGGTCCCGAATAACAAAACTCGAACGAGTTTGAACAGGCGGTGCACCCCAAGTTTGAAAAAATAGGTCTAAAACTACCGGGCAAAACCAAAATAGGTGGACCGTGTCCTCTATTGCCTTCTCGCAAAGAACACACATGCTGGAAAATTGAAGCCCCCGTTTCCTGACATTAATCTGGGTTTGAACATGATCCAGAACCACTAGCCACGCCAAAGCTTTTGCCCTTGGAGCGGGCCCCTTACCCCATATACAATCAGTGGAAAACCAGTCCATCCCGGATGGCAATAAGGAATGGTAAACTTGCTTAATGGAAAACCTATCTCCGCTCACCATGGCCCAGTGAAGCCACGGGCGGCCATGGCCAGGCCTAAGATCCCTATCACTGAAGGAGCGAAGTGTCTTCCGCCACTTAAACCAGAGGGACGAATGTCACACTGAACTGGGTGTCGAAAGAAGGGAGTAAGGTAGACTACCATATTTTTGCCTAACAAACGTAGCCCAAGGAGATGGAGACGTGGAAGCGACCCATGCCCACTTCAAGACTAAAACGATGCTCCTCTTTCTCAGAGCTGTAATAGCTGGCAGGCAATTTTGCTGACCACACTAGCATCCATCGATCTCGATGGAGAAGAACTGGTTCTTACTGTACTTATTTGATGCATTCATATGAAAAAATCGTGTATTATCATCGCCATTATCCAACCATGCAACTCTGGCCCTCAGCTTTCATCTAAGCTCATCTCGCGCTCTCAATTCTGCAACGAGGGCAGAGAGGACAACGATACGCTCCTGCAATTGAAGCACTTGACTCTCCGACACACCAACAAGATCGACCTGACGTTGGGCCAAAAAGGAAAGCTCAGCTTCCCACTGGTCGATGAACCTAAACTTGTTCAGGTTGTTAAAGCTGAGCCATTCCTTAATACGTTGCCGAAGACAAATAAGCTTTGCATGGATGCGGATGACCGCCCAAGATCTTGTAACCGGTTGAGCCCATGATTGTCCAACCAGATGCTGAAAGTCTGGTACACGAACCCACCATTCCTCAAAGGAGAACCTGTGACACGCTTTAAAGTCTGCGCCCCGAGAAACAGTTAGTTGTCCATGATCGGACATGGTCCGCAGCAGCAGGCATGCAGTGACATTCGGGACTGCGTGAAATAGATCTGGTGAGAGAAATACACGATCAAGTATCCGCAAGCAAGGGCAAGACTTCATATTTGACCACGAGAATTGCTCTCCCACATGAGATACCGAGTAAAGCTGGTTCTGCCGAACAAACTCCTGAAACCCCCTAATAGAGGGGTTGAGAAGAACCGATAGACTAGAATTCTGTATAGACAATAGGCAATTGAAATCTCCTCCTAAGCACTGAAGAGCTCCAAAGGCAACCAAAACTCGGTCCAAGTCAGCCCAGAAAGTTGGTCACGAGGACGACATGACAGGACCATACACAAAGGTGAAGTCGACATCTTGTAGCGACGACAACAAGTTTGCACAAAGAGAGATGGAATAAAGACCAATATCCACTATTGCCGCCTTAAGAGAAGCTTTCCAAAGAATTAGGATGTCCCCAGCAAACCCAACGGCTGGTTTAAAAGCATATGCTGCACCTCTCTATAAGTAATACGCCACTGACAACAAAATATCCTCCATTTTGGTTTCACAAATTGCAACAATGTCTGGTCTTTCATATCTAATCCAATTAGTTAAAAACAAGCGCTTACGAGAGCAATTCATGCCTTTAATATTCCAAATACACATCTTCATGATAAATAATCAGGGAGCACCCTAGTATGCCTTTTCCTGACTGAGCGTCACACTGAGCTTGATCCATCTTCTTGAAACTGGGCTTGCGAACAGGCCAATGATTTCACTCTACGAAGACTATTTGTGACCCTGTCCGCCGATCATGCTCGAGGAACAATCTGTTGCTGGATCGAAGAGAGCTGCCCGGGTGAAATCTACACTCCTAATGCCCGCGCAACCTCGGCGAAGGACATACCCCATATAACGAACATGTCATCGACCCCCTGTGACCCACACTCTGAACCTAACAAATCTGGGCAAGGTTGTGGATGCACAGGTTGCAAGCAAGAGACCTCTGAGGCCCTCTGAACAGGTGCTCCTAGAACCTCCACAGGACAACCTTTGTCTTGATCGGGCAGGCAGTTTGTCGAACACAAAAATTGAGTTTGTTGCGACATGCAAGGTGAAAGCGACACCACACAAGTAAAACCAAAAAAACATGTCGGGGCAGACCCCATGCAAACCAGGACGCCTTTGCATTATAAGAATCTCGTTAAGATACAACGAGTAGAATCGGTAGAACAAAAGATTCCACGATCATCAAAAAATGAATGAGCCCCGGATCCATCATTGGCGATAAATGCAGCACACCTCTCAGAAGCAAGATCGTGCTGGCGGCCCAATAATCGAAGAGGCAAACTAGATAAACGTACGGGGGATGTACGAACAGAGCCCAAAAATTTCTCCATGCAAGTTGACCCACACTCAATCCTGAGAAAAATCACACTCATTAACTCATTAGGGCGAATGTGACAGCTAGCAGACTGAGAAGGACGCTTCCCGATGGTTGCTCTGAGATACGAGCGGAAGAACTCTGGTGAACAATCGGCCTCGCGGGACAAACATATGGCATCAGATATCTTCAACGGTACCCAGCGCGATCCTATCTTTACCGCCGAAAATGGAGAGGTGCCCGCCTCCAAGGTACACACTTGCGCCACATCACAGAAAGATACACCAGGTCGACAAGGAGCAGGTACCGTTGCCTGGCCTGTGGTGAAGGTTCCGGCATACGAGACTCACCGGTGAGACAAACAATACATCAAATTCTTGAACTATCCGAGCCACACCTATGACAGAAAACTCTTGAACGAAAATTATGATTGAAACAAACATTACACCACCAGTCCCCCAGCTTTGCCTGACCCACATCGGCCCATCGCCTAAGGTTACAGAAAGAGGGTTGCCACGCCGGCCTAACCAACTTCCACCCCTCTAATACATCCTTGTTAGAGCACGGTCAGAAAAAAGGAGCACTGAGCAACCCCCGAATCCCATTGTCTTCAAGAGCTTCTCTACGAAGGGACTTGACAACCACCAGACGTCACCTAAATCAAGCGCTCGTCAATGCAAGCCGCGGACCAAGAACCCAGATAAGGATGTGAAGAATCCCTGAGACAACCTGAAAAGGACCCTAACCGGAGCCCACCACTTTCGGAGCGACGCCGCAAAGGCCCAAACATTAATCTCACTCGCCAACTCTCGGAGAGCCTCTTTGTTGCGAGAAACTGAACGACTACACGAGATACTCCAAAATCGATCGGGCCCCCATGGCTTGCCTCTCATCCTCAGCAAAGAGAGAGAGAGAGAGAGAGAGAGAGAGAGAGAGAGAGAGAGAGAGAGAGACCTTTGTAGGGAAGGTGGAAGGCCAATTTGAAGGCGGGAGACACAATACTGTTCCTCCTGGACTGGAACAGGGAGTTCACCAAAGCTGCTGGGGTTATCTTGGATCTCAGCGACAAGCCGTTGAGGTTGGGAGTGCAGACTAGGCGGAATGCTCTAGGGAAAAAAGTTGCGCGGTGAAGATCAAGAGGTGCTTGATATCAGAGGGGGAATATGTGTGTCTACGACAAGGGTTTTGCAGAGGGAGAGAAAGAGAGAGAGATCGGGAGGGGCTCTGTTGGCTAAGCTCTGCCACAATGAGGAGAGGCTCACGTAGATGGCTACCGCTGGGGGCTGACGGTGGTGATGGGGGTTTGGGAGTGTCCGACGGCTAGAGATGGACGGTGGTCGATGATGGCTATAGAAGGACGCTGATGGTGGTGGCCGCAAATGGCTGCCGCTAGGGGCCGACGGTGGTGATAGGGGTTTGGGAGCATTGAGAGAGAAAGAGCAAGAGCCTGTGGTGATGGGGATTTGGGGTTTGGGAGTGTTGACAAAAGAGCAAGAGCCGCAGATGGCTGCCGTTGAGGGCCGACAGAGGTTGATGATGGCTAAAGATGGACGCTGACGGTGGTGGCCGCATATGGCTGCCGTTGGAGGCCGACAGAGGTCGATGAGGCTAGAGATGGACGCTGACGGTGGTGGCCGCAGATGGCTGCCTAATGGCCGACGATGGTGATAGGGGTTTGGGAGTGTTGAGAGAAAAAGAGAAAGAGCCGGTGGGGATCAGAGAGAGAGAGAGAGAGAGAGAGAGAGAGAGAGAGAGAGAGAGAGTACCATTATCAATGAGCTACATCATGGTGGTGCTATATCACAGAAAAATCAAGGGGCAAATTCATTATCAAAAGACCCAACTCCATACAGAATTTCCAATTGGCAACTTCTAAATCTATTTATCAATTTCCATAAAGATCTTCATCTACGTTGTCATCCCTCAAGAATCATTGATAAATTGAAAGAACCACATTGATTCCCCCTCATTAGCAGGCAGAACCAAAGCCTCACATGTGCTAGCTAGAACCTAACCATATGCACCAGTAGGCTTGATCAGGGGTTTATGTGCCCAGACATCCATTTGTGAGCACCCATATCATTTCTATTTAGAAAGACTCGATTCTCTCTCTAAACAAGTCGTGTGTAAATCAATGGACATCTGTGAATGGTTGGCAAATGGTTACATATCTGCCTGCTGCTTTTGACGTCTCTGTTACGCAAGCCTACAATGCTTGCTTGATTCTCCTCTTTTCTCCATGAAAAAAAAGGTCAACAAAACTGCCCTTCCATATAGATCGTTGTGCCATAAACTAATTTCTGCATTTCCATTACTGTCTGAAATCCTACTTCAGTGGGTCAAAATTATAATTTACATACTCGCACCAGTAAAAGATTTTTTCCTTGTAGTGTTGCATACCCGAGGCCGTAGATCCTATATCTAACTATCTATATCAAGAAGAATGGTTGGAAGGGAATGTCTCCACCTCCGTCGAGTGTCCATATATAGAATGGTTGTAATGGGAATCCCAAAAACTCCAACAGGCAAACCCTTATTCTGCTTGATGGTTTGTGCTCTCTCATTAGTCCCTCGAGAGGTCTGCACACACAGTATGAAATAAAAAATGAAAAAAAAACGCTTGTCATCGTATCACATGCTGACACGCTTCACGATTTCTTGCATGGCATGTGTGCACCAGCTCAAAAAACCATTTAATTGAAATTGTGGGCATGACATTGGGTGCACATCACTGGACCAGCCAGCAACAAAGTCACATTGTCATGCCATCTTACCCAATTCCATGCCTTGGAGGCTCACATTAGCCAGACACATACCTTCAAAAGTGGCCCCCTCAAGCCCCTACAAGAGTGGGGCCCTCCCCACACAGAGCCAACCACATATCCTTTATGACAATCCCTTTCACTACGGGCAACGCCTTGGGGTCCCACCTCTCATCTGGGTGGTCATTGGAACCACTGCTAAACCTTATGGGAAGGGCACATTTGATATGTACCCTCCTCTCCCCTTATCAGTTTTCACACGTATGCCAGCAGCTGCATTCCAGACATGCAAGTCCTCTACCAGCACTTGACATCTCACAAGTGCTGACACCCTTCGGACCATGATGTTCGTACTCGGCCGAGCCATGGCTATGCCAAACTGGTCCCAGCCGATCTTCACAGCCACTAGATCATCCCCACTCTCAATGTAGCAGTCCTCTATGCACACATGAAAACTTGAATCTTCAGCATTAAATGAAAAAGGATATGTGTTAGTGATAATTAATTATCATTGATCCAATTTTACCAAAGTATCTGCTACCTGTAAAATATACCATCAATCTTGATGCTACCAAAAAATATTTGACCATATGATTTGAACCAAAATGCAATTAATAGGATTCAACATGAAGCCAGCTTTCGGAGTCTATATGTGCATAAAGATAGGGATGACACTGGGTCCGTACTCAAATCCAAAATCTCTCTTGGATTTGAGATCCAATGACAGCCTAAGACTGTCTTGGTGATCGAGTCAGATGAGCATCACAAACTTGACCATACAACCGACTTGGTTAAGCCCATATGCACAAAGTTAACTGCATCACATAGCTTAAGTAGGGCTCACAGTTTTGCAGGCCCTGGCAATAGATATTGTGGTCGGACCATGAGAAAAGCATGTTCTGCTGCCATTAGCAATATGTACTCCCCGTCATAACCATGACCACTTGATCCTGGCCAGCCCACATTGCATTAAGGTAAGAACTGAGCTGGGTCCCTAGGGATGCAAAAGCTTTGGATATGAAACAGCTAAATACATGGAGATTCGGATATGGAACAACCAAAATTGCAAAACCAACATCTTGAATCTGACTCATTTGCACATCGCACTTACTTTAAATGGTGAAGAGACTTTTGTAATGACCAGAACTGGGTCTCTCTAGCCCGGGTTCGTAAACGTTAATTTTCAAAAAAAAATTACTAAAACAACCATGAAAACCAAGCCATAAATTTTTTTATATAAACATCAAGTTCATTCATTTAACATTAGCATAATCATCAATGTCCATCCAAGATCAACAATTAAAATACATGTTCATAACATCAAATAAAATGTAGAAATACAGCAAAGTACTCCAAGTACTTCTAGTTCCACCAGTGGTCGAGGCCAAGTCCATGAGTCAAGTCTCCCTTATCTGCAGCTGCTCCTGAACCTACAATTGTAACCAAGTGAGGGCGAATCTACAATTCAGTAAATTTCCATTTAAAAATAAGACACAACCATTAATCGCCTCTTAATTTCTTGGAAACTTTGTTCACACTTCTCATTTCACTCAAATTTTACTTCTTTGTTTGTAAGTTTCGTCATTGGGGTTGCCAATATTGAGAATCCCTCAACAAAACACTTATAATATCCTGCAAAGCTCAAGAAACTCTGAACTTCAGTGGCATTCTTGTTTTTGGACCAGTTGATTATTGTTTTGACTTTTGTTGTGTCCACCCTCATACCCTTTTTATTGATGATATGTCTCAGAAATTAGACCTGATTAAGTCATAACGTACATTTGAAGAACTTAGCATATAACTTATGTTCCCTACGTGTTTACAATACTATTCTCAAGTGCTCTGCATGTTGTTCTTTACCAATTGAACATATAAGAATATCATTCACAAATACCACCACAACCTTGTCCAAATAAGGTTTGAACATCCGATTAATTAAATCCATGAATGTTGCTGAGGGTGTTCGTCAGACCAAAGGGCATGACTAAAAATTCATAATGTCCATATCTTTATTAAAAATTTGTCTTGGCCACATCCTCCTTCCTGATCTTCAACTGATGATAACCTGAACGAAGATTTAACGTAGAAAAACATGTTTTTCCTTGGAATTGATTAAACAGCTCATCTATCCTTGGTAGTGGATACTTGTTCTTTATTGTAACTGCATTCAACTTCCTGTAGTCGATGCACATTCACAGCGATTCATCCTTTTTTTTACAAACAAAATTAGTATGCCCCAAGGTGACACTGATGGTCGGATAAATCCAACATCTAATAACTTCTACAGCTGATCCTTGAGTTCATTTAGTTTTGCAAGTCTCATTCGGTAAGGTACAATGGAGATGGGTACAGTACCATAAACTAAATCAATCTGAAACTCGACTTTCCTTTTCGGTGGAAGTCCTGATAGTTCATCAGGAAAAATATTCATGAATTCTCGTATAATCTCTACCTCTATAATTATAGGGATATCTTGAACTTTTGTCTTCATATAGGCCAGATACCCAAGGCAACCTTTTTTGTAGATATTTGTTGGTCTGAAGACATAAAATGATGTTCGGTTATTGCGAGCTTTCTAACACCCTGAAAGGTAAATATCAGAGTCTCAGGTTGTTGAAAACTGACATTTTTTCTCTGACAATCAATGGTTGTATGATAATCAGATAACCAATACATGCCCAAGATAACATCTACTCCCTTAAATTTCAATATCAATAGTTCTACTGACAATAAATGTTCTCCTATGTGTACCATACATCCCTTACAAGCCATATCCAAATAAACATTTTTCCCACTAGTGTTTCTACTTGATAATGTATATCTAAAGGTATAGGTAGAACAAACAATTCTCTAACAAAAGTAGGAGTAGTGAAACTATGTTACCCTTGAGTCAAAAAGAACATGTGCACTAATGCCATAAATAAGTAGAGTACCTTTCATAACATCTGAACTAGCCAGAGCCTCTTGAAGAGTAGTCGCGTACACTCAGCTTGGAGCAATTGGTTTGTTTTTGGGTCTTGTTATGTCACCTCATTTTGACTGAGGGAACTTCCTAGCGATGTGCTCTGTTTGTTCACAATTATAGCACTTAATGTTCTTATCTTCACAACAACCTTCATGCTTGAGGTCACAAGTTCTACAATTGTCGTTGTTTCTAGATGTTGCCCATCAGTGTATGTACCGCTTTGCTTCCTGTTGTTCAAACTTCTTTCTCTATTGCTTGTTGTTGTTTTTCCCGCTGCTTCATTCATGTATCTTCTGAAACTTATTGTTGTTTTTCCTTTTATTGAAGAAACCTCGAAATGATGAACTAGACTATCCTTGTTGTGATTACTTTAGTTTCTCCTCTAACTTTGCTTTTGATGTTCGGGAATCCCAAAACTCATAGCGAGATGTCATCTCAATCAAATTGCCAAACTTTCAGATTTGTAGTGGCCCCACCAACCTCAGAATCTTAGGCCTTAGTTCACGCTCATAGAGCTTGCATTTTTGCTTTTCGGTTGACATTGAAGCATTTGCAAATCTAGACAATGAGTTAAACTTATTGATGTAAGCCATCACACTCATACTTTCTTATCTCAACTTCCTGAATTCCTCTTTTTTCTCTATCCTCTCGATCTTGGGAAATAATTGTTGGTAGAACTTGTTTCTGAAAGTGGTCAAGAAAACAAATTCTCCATCTCCAAGTACATCTTTGATGGACCGCCACCAGTATTTTTCATCTCCCATCAAGTTTGATGCAGCGACCCAAGCTTTCTGGTCTTTCGGGCACTGTATGGCATCCTGTGCCTTTTTTGCCTGCATCATCCACTTTTCAGCTGCATCTCCACCAGGAGTTGCATCAAAAGTGGGCACCCTCATATTATTGAACTTCTCAGCCCAAGAACTACTTCTTGATATTACTTTATTCTAGCTTTTCTATAATAATTCATACAAAATTCTTTCAACAGTATAGCCAGAAGGCACACCACTCCTCACACTAGAATGCCCTTGCTCCAGAGATGTGGATGATGCTCCTCCACCTCCAGCTCTCATGCTATGATGTGATGCACTCTTAGAAGCTTGTGGAGTTGGCAGAATGCTGGGGCTTGGAGTACCCCCATCGCTGGACCATTATCCGCTTGTCTTATGCGTGAAGGTGCAGCTAGATTTCCACTTGCCTAAGAGCCCCTTGATTGGTAAGGCGTACCTTGGTGAGTCCTCACACTGCATTTATGAGCTAAATAAGCTTATATATGAACACATATATATTAAACATTCCTTAATAATATGCAAGAAAATGCATCTTCTGTCGTTGATCATGACAACAATAGGTGTCGGGGAAGGAGTGAGAGGTGTCATGTGTCTATTAGCCCTAGACACATCCATCAGGGTTGTCACAAAATATGTTAAGATTGTCACCATTTGATCTGTGTGTATGATCGCCAGATGCCCTCTTATTTTCAAATGTCTATCATCCACATAGGTATTCTCATTGTCGTTGTTAGTATCTAAACCTGCTAACATGAGTCAACTTATAAGCTCAGGGTTTAACTAGTTACATGGACTTTTCTATGACTCTAGGCTACTGGACTGTACTAGGATAGTACAAAATCTTTTTCTTATGAGACCTTGTCATCTTGATAATCCTCAATCGTTAATATTCTTTTTTAATAACCTAGCTCTGATACCAATTATAACAACTTGAACCAGGGCCTCTCGAGCCCGAGCTCGTGATGTTAATTTGCAAAGAGAAATTACCAAAACAACCTAAAAAACCAAGCTAGAAAATTTATTTTTTTTATAAATAACAAGGTTTATATAAACATCAAGTTCATTCATTTAACATCAACATAATCATCAATGTCCATCCAAGATCAAGAATCAAAATACATGTTCATAACATCAAATAAAATGCAAAAATACAACAAAGTACTTCTAGCTCCACCAGTAGCTGAAGCCAAGTCCATGAGTCAAGTTTTCCTGTCTGCAGCTGCTCCTGAACCTACAGTTGTAATCAAGTTGGGGTGAGTCTACAACTCAGTAAGTTCTCATTTATAAATAAGTCACGACCATTACAACTGTAGTGAGCTCTAGGCTTTCATTTTTAGTTTAGTTCGCTAACTAAGCACATATGTTGTTTATATATTTTATCATCCTTTTATCGTTTCTCTTTCCTTATTCTCAAAGTAGAAATTCTCAATAACGTACTCTACACTAATCGGTTATTCCATAAATAGCCTCCTGTAGCATAGCAACTCCAAAGTCTATGGTGTTGGCCAAGCATATGAACCACTTACAACAATATATATAGTCCAAACTGATCCAGACTAAGGACTCATAATCGTTGTAGCTTTGCTCCCGATTGCAAGCTTGAGAACCCAAAAATGGCCATCGATAGCTAGTCGAAGAGCCCGAGAGGCTATACCTTCCCCCAAGGTGTCTGAGGAGATATATTTGATTCCAAAGTTTGTAGTTCATGCTACATCCCACATGTATTTAATAAGCAATGTTTTTAACTCTTAAGGGTCACTAAAGAGTTCCTCAACAATTCTAGGCACAAATGAGGTACACACCTCAAACAAAGCCCTAGACCATGTGTTTTGTAGTAGAGTATTTTTTTATTTTCTGTGTTGTTACCCTAGGTGCATTATTCATTTTTTCTTTCATTTCTTAGCATTAGTGTATTATACAACAACAAATGTATGTTCACTAACTACGTTTAGCATGTAATCACAAATACACGTATTAGTTCTAGGGATAACCATCTATCACATAGACATATCATCAAATCATCATGTCACAACACTTACAATACCCATCCCAAGGTATAAGTCTCACATCCTCGGAATAAATCATATTTTAAGAACCTTGGAAATCTACTTTTCTTTCTCAAAGCCAAGCATTCTGTTCTGCAACATATTACATGTGTCAAAATATTATTCTTATTTCTACAATAGGGCACATTCATGATACGAGTCATATCATTTTATGATATTTACATAACATGATCAAGTTCTGAAAATAAATATATAATATGTACCACAATACCATAATCCTCATGCATCTTATTAAAAACATTAACAACATAGATTCCCAAGCATTCAATTCAGATGATCTATTCATATACATGAATTAATCCATACTTATAAACCACATGAAATCACTTAATAAAATGCATTTATGAATAAGATTGAATCTTATTTACCTAATGAGTTATTTGCAAATGTTCACTTACTTGAATCACTCAAATCTCAAACTAAAGAACAACCTTAGTCTTTCATTTTAGATCTTGATCTAAAATGAGCAAAAATTCTAATAATTACTAAAATATCATTAAAGTTACAACTTGTATAAAATTATGAAAATACCTCTAAGCCTTCTTACCAAACTCTAATCTCACATTCTTAGAGTTTGTTTTATTTCCCCATGCTAGTGGATCCTTCTCGAGAAGAGAAGTTCATGGATCCAAAAATCACTCAAATATGATATCGAAGTGAAGAGTTATGCTTGATTTACTAATTGGGCATAACAAAGACAAAATGGTCTTTTCAACTTTTAACAACTCGGAATCCAGATAGCAAGACTCAAAAGACGTCCAGACTACCTTCCTAGTCTGATTATCGAATTCTAAATCAGATCTTACCCTAATCCAAATCCTAAATATCTAACTCTAAACAAGTATATATACAATTTGTTTGCTCTCTTTGACCAACCAAATCAGCTTGGTCTACTAGTAAAAAGTAGTTTCTTGCTTATAAGAGGTTGGTGGTTCAAACCTCAACCCCTCTTTTTCATACCTTTTATCCTTTTTGACAAATTTTGGACTTATAGAACTTAGCCCAGACCCAACCTGATCTGAGCTTTGTCCAAACTGAACTCATATAATACCAAACCTAACTCAGACCTATCCTGGGTTGGGTTCAGTCCTATCCTCACATTAAACCTAACCCAGACTCAGCATGGTCTAGGTTTAATCCAAATTGGGTCTTTCTGGTTCAGTTCTAGATCCAGATCTAAATCCAACCTAATGTGGATCTCAAACTAGATAGAGATCCAGTCTCTGATTCTCATACTGGATCTAGATCCAAATTTGGTTCATTATGGGTTTGGTACAAGGTGAAACCCACACTCAATTTAGTTTGGGTTTGGGTCTGAACTGGACCCAAAGTTGATCTACTTAGGTTTGGTTCTACTGGATCAAAACCTGATCTTATCTGAGTTTGGTCCAATTAGATCCAAACTTGATCTGTTTGGATTTGGATTTGGATTTGGTCCAATTGGATCCACCAAACCAGATCTGGTCCACGATGGGAAAACCGAGAGTCATCATCTCGGTTTTCTCCATATATATATATATATATATATATATATATATTATTAAAATTTTATTTTTTTACTTGGTGCAAGTCTCATCCAGACCAAGCTAGGCTGGGTTCAGACCCACCTGACCCGGTCTGGTTCACACCCAGACCGAGGTCTTTGGCTGACTCGATTCGGTTAGAACTCGGACTGAAACTGTTTAAGGCCTTCTTTTTTTAAACCCTTGACCGACTCGGTATGGACCAATAGACCTGACTCGGTCTGAAGTGCAACAAGACCGAGTTGTCTGGCAGAAACAGCTGACCAACTCGGTTCAGTTTCAATCTCAAACCGAGTCAGTTCACAACTTTTGCTTTGACTCGGTTTGGGTCACACTAACCCAGACCGAGTCAGTCTTGGTTAAGACCGACCTAACTCGATCTGGGTCACACCTAGACCGAGCATGCTAGCCGACTCAGTCTGGTTCAACCCCAGACCAAGTCAGTTTGGTGGCTCTTATAAAAACTGAGACAAAGGCTAGGATTTTTAACCCATGGCCTTCCTCTCTCTCTGATACGATAGCCCCTAACAACCTCATGATTGTTGGTAGCTGAGGCAGGGGCAACCCAATGCCTCCCCTCTTTCTTCACGATGGAGCTACTAGCAACATTGGTTTTCGGCGGCGGACCGCCTCCCCCTTTTTTCTCTTACGGAGGGTGGTAGGATGGCCCTACCCCCTTCTCGTTTCCTCACGGTGGGCAGCGGGGTTAACCTTGCCCCCTCATGCTTCTGTGAAGTGGGCGCCAGGGGCAGAGGCGAACCTCTGACCCATCCCCCATTTGTGTTGCCCTATCTTTCTTTGTGAAAAAGTAAAATGACCAAAAATTGAGGGGCTTATCTTTGATGGTCCATGCTCGGCCTCTCTCTCTCTCTCTCATTGAAAATGAGGGCTGAGAGAGACCCCCCCCCCCTCCCCCGACCCCCTATGTCTATCTCTTATTTCTGTCTCTCTACATTTTTTAAAGTTTCTTTGTTCAAAATTTTGAGAAATGATAAATATTCATGTTAATTAGCATGACATTCTAACTTTAAAGTTCCTATGTTCAAATATTTGCGATATGAAAAATGTTCTCACATGAATTATTCAATTTAATCAGGTTACCCTTTTCTTTATGTTGTAAATGAGGATAGGTAGTGAAAACATTTAACAAATTATGTGGTTGATAGGATTTTGGTTGCACTTGCATATATGATTCAGTTTTGAGATTAATAGATCAACTTTAATGTGATTTATTCATGTTTTATTTGTCAATGATAACATAAATTTTATATTTTAGTAAATAAAAAATATATAATTATATTTTCGCTTCTTGTTTGATTCATATTTGCTTTCTCTTCTCTTTTCGCTTTCAAGATGATTTTTGGTTCACTTCTAAATCGTTGTGTAATTTCTACTTCTTAAAATTCTAGAAGTGTCTTGCTTTTTTGCTCCTGCTTCCTAGACTGGCAACTTTGAATTAAACATTCATGATACTTAAAAAATAAATTAAATAAAAAACTAAATTCTAACAAACATCAAATTGAAAAAAATAAAACCCTTAAAGTCAAAACCATGTTCAAGAAATAATTTGAAAAAGAAAATTGAAAAGAAAAATGCAATGGCATGCCGTTGTGCTGGAGAGGCGGCCAAATAGTGGATGGCCTAATGCATGGCGTGACATGCCTGAGGGCTTGACTAGAAGGGGGTGCATGCTGCATGGCGTGCACCGGAGGCTGCCACTAGACGGTGAGTGGTCGGAGGCCCGGAAGAGTGCTACAGGCCAGCACTAGAGTTTTAGAGAGAGAGAGAGATAGACAGTGTGAACAGCGAATGGCTGGAGGGCAGACCAGCGGAGGCAATGGCATCTTAGTCTGCTTTGGTCTGGTGGCATTGAGGCGAGAGAGAGGTGGCAAGGAGGGGTCGGGGTGGGGGCACACTGCACAGAGAGAGAGAAAGAGGTGGGGTTGGGTGGCACCGGGCAGTGGGCACGCATATTGTGCCCTGCCACCCTGGCCATTATGTCAGGCTTGACTCGGGCACCTCTCATAAGTGTTGCATTTCATAACTTGGCTTCGCCTCTGTATGGATATGAAAAATGCCAACTAGGGATGGCAGCGGACCAGGGTAGGGGACGGGGCACAAGGTCTCCACCCCCGCCCCATCTCAAAATCCTGCCCTCCATCCCTGCACAGGTCTTTACTTTAACCCCCATCCCTGTTTTATGTCCTCCATCCCCAGTCCAAATGGGGCGAGGTGGGGTGGGGCCTCGTTTGGCGAGGTGGGGCCTCAATTTAATTTATTCCACTGCCATCTCTAAAGAAGGATCAGAGACGGGACGGGAGTGGATTGGAGACAGGGACAGGACAGGGTGGGGAAAAGAGTAAGTTCATCCCTATCTCCATCCCCACATGGGTTTTGATTTTAAC
The DNA here is from genome assembly GCF_984573655.1 of Nuphar pumila. Taxonomy (NCBI): domain Eukaryota; kingdom Viridiplantae; phylum Streptophyta; class Magnoliopsida; order Nymphaeales; family Nymphaeaceae; genus Nuphar; species Nuphar pumila. The sequence goes on along the minus strand of NC_143250.1, from coordinate 144,112,465 downwards.
CTCCATCCCCGTTTCATGTCCTCCATCCCCGGTCCAAACAGGACGAGGCAGGGCAGGACCCCATTTTCCTATGGTCCATTGCCATCCCTACTTGCCAACATGACTATTATTTTGATCTGCCTCGATCCAGCTCAAATAATAGGTGGTCTGTTAATTTATGTTTTTGTCGGACATCCAACCCAACATAACCAGATCGAGTATTTTATATATATTCTTATGTTAAAAAATATAGTTTAATTCTCCTTTAGATTATATGGATATAGGGATGTAAACGGGTCAGATTCAGGTCTGATTTACCGAGTCCGACCTAATCGGATTTGAATTAGGAGTCGGATGGGATCAGACAAAAGTGAATCCGGATTTTGTTGGATTCATATCTTAGTCGAATTTGGATTCGAATGCAGATGTAAAACTCAATACTGAATTCAAATCCGGTTATTAATCATATCTGAATTTGGCAAAGAACCTGACTTATCATATTCCAATTTGGGTTGGATGTCAGATTACATCGAGCCATTGACATTCCTATATGGGTTGGATTTGGGCTTCCATTCACATAACCCAAACTTGATCATTTGTTACCTGGGCTAGATTGGGTGCAACCTGATGAATCGAATGCTTGACCTTATAAATGCCCCAGTCTTGGACTTTTATTCAACAACAAATGCAACAACCATCAGCAATCATGTTATTATATATTACCCTCTATTTTGGCTCACGAGGACTCTGCTTTTCTGGTTATGGTCCTTCACGAGCCGAGCCAAGCCATCCCAAGCTCGGCTCAAACCCAGCTAGTGTTCCTCCCTAGCTACAAGCACTTTGTCAAATGACAGGAAGACCACGTTTGGAAGTGGTAAATTTTTTCTAAGAGAATTTGAATGGCATATGTGGTAAACATTTTACCACCATTTTTTTTCATTTTTAGGGGAATAATTTTTTTATATGTACAACTGGTACCATCATAGAAAAAAGGTAAATATTTTCATATGAAAATTTCTCTCATTTAAGCCCCACAATAGCTCCTCCTTCCTCCCTAAGGGAAACTATGGTTTGTTCCCGATATGGATGACCACAGTTCAAAATCCACAATATGTATCCCTTGCCACAAGGTTGAAGCTGGTCTGGACAATAAAAACATTACATGTTTCTTTTATTTTTGTTTTTTTAATGAGGAACAAAGACATCACTCTGGCAACAGAGACCTAGTCGCACTGGAGTTGACTGTCATACTCACAGTAGTATTAAACCTGTGGTGCACCCCTCACCCCAGGGAGTCACCTTGCTTTGGCATAACACTACAACAAAGCAGTAGATTAGCGACGACCACATTCCGTCGCTAATCCGTCGCTAACCATGTTGGCGACGGATTAGCGACAACGCGGCGACAGTATGCTTACGTCGCGAATATTTCGACGCTAACTGGCGACGGAATAATTTCGTCGCCAAGTCCGTCGCTAATTGCGACGGAATAACGAGCGCTATATTCCGTCGCCAATCCGCCGGTACTAAACGACGACCACGGCTTGGCGACGGAATAACGAGCGCTATATTCCGTCGCCAATCCGCCGGTACTAAACGACGACCACGGCTTGGCGATGGATTTAATTCCGTCGCTAAGCCGTCGCTAGATTAATATGAATAGCGACGGAATCATCCGTCGCTAATCCGTCGCAAAAACGAAAAAAAATAAAAAAAATTTATTTAAAAATTAATTACCGAGAACTGTACAATTTATATTTCCTGTACAATTTATATTTCCTGTAAATAAAAAACAAACCACACAAAAAAATTCATATAACAAGTATCTATAATAATTAATCGTTCCACCTTAAAACTAAGAAGTTTAATTATTTACAATTCAACAATTACAATTAGGAAAAATAAAAAAAAATAGAACTTCTTCAACACAGTCCTCTAATCATCGCCAAGATTTTGTGCGTCTTCTTGTTCATTGTCTTTATCTGTCCCTTCAGCTCCACTATCCTGATTATCGTTAGCAACCTACACAAGAAAAGAACAGTCAGTATTGATAAACAAAATATAATGAAATAAATTACACACTATATGTGATTCTATCATGTGCTCATGTGTGATCTAAGGCAATAAAAAAACTCTATATGTGATTCTATCATGCTCATATGTGTGCTAAGGCAGTCAAAAAATTGAATATGTGATTATAGCATGTTCATATGTGTTCTAAGGCATATAAAAAAACTCTATATGTGATTCTACCATGCTCAGATGTGCTTTAAGGCAGGCAAAAAACTATATATGTGATTCGATCATGCTCGTATGTGTGCTAAGGCAGTAAAAAAATTGAATATGTGAATATAGCATGCTCATATGTGCTCTAAGGCAGGCAAAGCCAAAAATTTTATATGTGATTCTATCATAAATGATATATAACATGTTCATATGTGTTCTAAGGCAGTTAAAAAACTCTATATGTTATTATAGCATGCTCATATGTGTGCTAAGGCAGTAAAAAAACAGAATATGTGATTATAATATGCTCATATGTGTTCTTAGGCAGTAAAAAAACTGAATATGTGATTATAGCATGCTTATGTGTTCTAATGCAATAAAAAAAACTTTATATGTGATCCTATCATGCTTATATGTGCTCTAAGACAGACAAAAAGTTAAATATATATATATATATGTGATTCTATCATGCTCATATGTGTGCTAAGACAGTCAAAAAATTGAATATGTGATTATAGCATGTTCATATGTGTTCTAAGGCATATAAAAAAACTCTATATGTGATTCTACCATGCTCAGATGTGCTTTAAGGTAGGCAAAAAACTATATATGTGATTCGATCATGCTCGTATGTGTGCTAAGGCAGTAAAAAAATTGAATATGTGAATATAGCATGCTCATATGTGCTCTAAGGCAGGCAAAGCAACTTTATATGTGATTCTATCATGCTCATATGTGTGCTAAGGCAGTAAAAAAATTGAATATGTGATTATAGCATGTTCATATGTGTTCTAAGGCATCTAGAAAAACTCTATATGTGATTCTACCATGCTCAGATGTGCTTTAAGACAGTCAAAAAAACTATATATGTGATTATACCTGAGAGGGACTTGGAATCGAAGATCCCCTATCCTGAACAGCGGCCTTGATCTCATTTCGGAGAAAGGGGGCGACGGTGTATTGGAAGTAGTTATTCAGTGATTCATTAATGATCTCGCGTACATCATCACCGGAAAGAATAGTCGGCTGCTTGGAGCTTATGTCGGCGCAAGAAGTCGGTGAGCCGTAACTGGAAGAACCAATAACTGGTGAAGTGTTCATATTACTCCCAAACCCGAACACGCGACCTTTTTTGGGTTCACCTGCTGCAGTCACCCATGTTGTAGGATCAAATGATGGATGCTGAGTAGCGTCTTCGCCATATCGCTCTACCATCTGTTGCTCATATGCCTCCTACAAAATAATGTTTAAAGTATTCATTAATAATTAATGATAACATTATGATAACTTGCATATATATTGCAATGATTATTAATAGAATTAATACATACCGTTGTCGTTCTCGCCTTCTCTGATACGAAGACTCCCGTGGTCTTCCGTTTATGTATTTCTACAAACACATCCTTATATGGTACACTGCCTCCTTTTTCTGCTTCCTGCGAAGTTAAATGACAAAAGATTTAGTACACAAATTTGCAACAATACTTATAAAATTAATATTATATATTGATGAGTTACCATTTTCTTTAGGTGGCTCCCAAATGTCTTAGATCCACCTGTGTGTAGATGGGCTTCGGGCATCTTCGATCGATTTTGTGAAGCCTTCGCAGAGCGATTTTTAAATGCATCTCCCGCCCACATATCGCACATTTCATCCCAGTAATCTCTCCTGATAGTAATAGGACCATGGCCCTTCCACAGTAATGGATCATCTACTACGCCAGATGTTTTTTTTGCTGCAGTCTTCATAGTGTGCAGCATGTCTGCAAATCGATTGGCAGCCACCTTCTGCCACACCTTCCTTGCATCATTTTCTTCCACCGTAGTTGCAAAGCGATTCGAAGCCTACAAATATTTTCAGAAAGTTAGTAGACATTGCTTAAATAAATTAAATATGAAACACATTAACTATGAGGAACAACTGTATACCATGAATGAGGACCACAATCTGTCTAACACCTCCTTTGGGTACTCTTTCCATTGAGCAACTGGTCCTGGTAGATGTTGAAGAAGTGAATTCCTAATCTCCCGTACTACTTCTTGTGGCTCAAACCTCGTGCTGCACATGAATTATTACACAGTAAATATCAATATAAAATATTTAAAAGATATGCAATAATTGAAAACAAAATACTTACGGTCGATTATCGATATACACTATTCGAATGAGTCTTTTTGTGCCAGCCTGAGAAGACCCTGTTTCCTGTGTTGGCTGTTGACTTGTGCGATCAACTGGTGTAGGTGGGTCGTGTACAGGCGCAACATCATCTGTAAAAAAATACATTAGAAATTCTCAGAATGTGCATTTGAACTAATCAAGCATCTAATTAGTTATATGATATACCTATCACAGGAGCCCGTGAAGATGAAGGTTGAGCCTGACTACTACTGGATGAGCGACCACTATAACCTCCACGAACCATATTCTAACAAATAACATATGTCATACAATACATTCAAATAATTCACATCAAGTATTACAATGCATTCAAGTCATTCACATCAAGCATTGCAATGCATTCAAATAATTCAAATCATTGACATCAAGTATTGCACTAATTCAAATCATTCGTTAATTGCATAAATTATAATACATTCAGATAATTGAAATCATTCACATCAAGTATTACAATACATTCGAATCATTCGTATCAAGTATTACAATACATTGAAATAAAATTTTTAATCATTCACACCAAGTATTGCAATACAACTCACATCAAGTATTACAATGCATTTAAATAGAGGTTTGTAGTATAAGATTTTGCTCACTAGCTTGAGAATTCTTCCTCGTCACTAGTTTGACTTTCTTCTTCTTCTTCTTCTTCTTCTTCTTCATTGTTTGCCCATCCACTTGGTATATCATTTGGATCACATTCCTCTATGAATGTTTCATCAGCCAATGGAGATATGACATGCATATCATGCGCAACATCGTGACCATAAGCGAAGTCACAGACATCATCTGATTGATAGTAATCACTGTCTTCAGCTAACTCATCTTCCTGTAACTGATCATACTCGGGGTATAGTTTGGATTTCACCTTGCAAACTGCCCACCATTCATTTCTATCTGACTTTTTTATACTCGGATATGAAGTATAATAAACTTGTTGAGCTTGCGAGGCTAATATGAATGGTTCATATGTTCCAAACCTGGATTTATGATTCACCTCCACAATGCCTGAAGCTTTGTCGAGTCTTGTTGCAGTTGGATCAAACCAATGACACTTGAATACCGTAACCCTGTTATTCATGCCTAAGTAAGTCAACTTCATTATTTCCTCTATAACATCGTAGTAATCATGTTCATTTTTCACCGTAGCTGCTACCCTTGACACACACGCCACTATTTATCGTTGATTTGTTTATACCGTAGTCTTTTGTATGGAATCGATAACCATTTACGATATACCCGTTGTAGCATTGCACAACTTTGGTCGGACCATTTTCTAAATCACATATTCCTTGATCTTTAACATCACCATTGCGAACCTACGCACAAACATAAACAATGATTGTGATCACGATCAATTAAGTAACTTAGTGTTGTTTATAAGTACAAAATTTATGTTAGCTTCTTTACCAACTGTTTCAACCACTCCACAAACTTAGTTTCACGTTCTTTTTGTACTTCTGCATCAGTGAGATGTGAAACTTCATTTCGCAACTCTAGATCAAATCGTCTGCAAACCACAAATACTTATATTACCGAGTCATGTATCCACATATAGAACATAAAAGGATTTATAATTGAGTTGCATATACATATACTTACTCGATGTATGGGTCGATCGCTGAGCAATTAAAAAGAATATAGATGTGTGCTGCATCTTGCTCTCGATCTGTCAATAGCCTTGATCGGCAACTACCAAATGCATGCCCAAGTGGTTGAAATATCGACAGCTTGTCAGCTACAGTTACTTGTTCTCCATCATCGTTACGGGGCGGGCATGTGTAACGTGTTGAAATATGAGGTTCGAAGTACATAGATGAGAAATTTGAAATCTCTTCTAAAGTGTACGCCTCACAAATAGAGCCTTCTACTCTTGCTTTATTACGAACCTTTTTTTTTAGGTCGAACATGCATCTGACAAGAATATACATTTCAAATTTTAAATATCTGTCATTAAAGAGACAAATATAAAAAAATATATACCTTTCAAATGGGTACATCCATCGATATTGCACAGGGCCACCAACCCTTAGTTCATATGGCAAATGTATGATCAAATGTTCCATAACATCGAAAAATGCTTGCGTAAATATCTTTTCTAACAAACAAACAGTGGTGATGACAGAGTCCTCAAGATTCTTTACATCTGATACAATGACCTCCGATGCGCACAATGTTCTGAAAAATCCGCTCAACTCAGACAATACCCCCCATATAGGTTTGTCTAACATATCATGGAATGCTAGGGGTATCAATCGTTGCATAAAGATATGACAATCATGGCTCTTCAACCCATATAACTGTCCATCGTCAATCTTCACAGCCCGAGCAATGTTAGAGACATATCCATCTGGAAATCTCAGTTGTCTCAACCATTGACATACATGTTTTATTTGATCAGGTCCGAGCACGTACTTCGCCTTTGGTTTCAGTACTTTGCCATTATACTCTTTGAGCTCCAATTCTGGTCTTTTACATATTAATTTTAAATCCATACGGGCCTTCAGATTATCCTTCGTTTTTCCTTTAATATTCATTACTGTATTGAACACATTATCAAACACATTTTTCTCTACATGCATCACATCCAAATTATGTTGTATCAATAGGGTCGGCCAATACGGTAGTTCCCAAAAAATAGATTTTTTCGTCTAATTGTGTTCCTTCCCTAATCCACGGAAGGGTATAGGACTGCGGGCATCTGTTAATACATCTGAAAAGTATCGCAATCTTCTTAAAATCTCTATGCCAGACAATCTTGAGGATGGACCTTCCATTTCAGTTGTGCCTGCTGTAAATGCATTATTTTGACGTCGGAACGGATGATCGCTGGGTAGAAATCGACGATGGCAATCAAACCAGCAAGGCTTCCTTCCATGCCTCAATCTAAAAGCTTTGGAAGCCTCCATGCAGTACGGACAAGCCAACCTCCCATGTGTGCTCCAACCAGATAACATACCATATGTAGGGAAGTCACTGATTGTCCATAGAACAGCGGCCTTCATGTTGAAATTTTGTTTTTTGTGGGCATCATACGTGGTAACACCGTCATCCCACAGTACTTTTAATTCATCAATCAATGGCCTTAGATATACATCAAGATTTTGGCCAGGTGAGGTCGGACCAGGGATCAACAGAGACAAGAAAAGATTTGGACGTTTCATACACAAGCTTGGTGGAAGGTTGTATGGAGTTACAAATACTGGTCAGCATGAGTATGGAGTTGATCTACCCCCAAATGGATTAAATCCATCTATACATAGACCGAGTCTAACATTTCGCACTTCCATTGCGAAGTTCTGATGAGTACGATCAAAGTGCTTCCAAGCTTCAGCGTCAACATGATGCGTGATCTTGTTTTCATCGTGTCGAACTTTATTTGCATGCCATCTCATGTATTTAGCTGTCTTTGAAGACATATACAATCGCTGCAATCTAGGAGTGATAGGAAAGTAGCGGAGCGACTTATATGAAACTTCCTTTGATCTCGTGCTACCATTGCCTCTTGTCTTTGGCTTGAACCGAGGATGCCCACATGACGGGCATGATATATCGTTTTCCTGCTCCTTGAAATACAACATGCAGTGATTTGGACAAGCATCAATCTTTTTGTAACCCATACCTAGAGCGTTGACCATAACTTTCGCACGATAGAAATTTTGTGGCAATTTCTCATCTTTAGGCAACATACTCTTCACAATCATGCACAAACGGTCAAAACATGATTGACTCAAATTATACTCGGACTTCAAATTCATTAGTTGAAGAACTGCAGACAAGATAGTGTGACTCTCACAACCGTTCCAAAGTGGCTCATCAGCATCTTTAAGTAAATCATAAAATCTACTAGCTGCATTGTTTGGTGATTCTTCATCTACGGCAGTTCTTACATCACTAGAACTCATAGCAGAACCCAGTTCTGTTCCTGCAGCATCAAATATCAAATTCGTATATGGATTATCGTGCACCACATTCACCTGTGCATCAAAATCGTTTCTAAATTCTTCTCCATGAAACGTCCAGTTCTGATAATCACTCACAAAACCCTTCCTGTATAGGTGATGTCTAACGCCATGAGGTTCTACAAATCGATTATTCTTACAAATCTTGCAGGGACACCTAATCTGACCTGTGGGATCTACCGTACTGACACTCGCCATTGCAAATTCAATAAAACTATCGACACCATCCATATATTCATGCGATAACTCATTGTCCACTATCCTACGGTACATCCATTCACGGTTTGCAGTCATTCTGTCGTATGATGTTACAAATAGTATCCTAACGAATTAAGAAAAAAACAATCAGAATGCTACGATAAAGAAAATATCAAATTTATCATGCAATATACTATGTCAAACAATAACAAGAATTTTGATGCATGCATTGATAACTTAATATTTTCATGTGCAAACTATTAATGACACGATACAATCATTTGAAGCATGCTTTTATTATAAAATTTCACATGGAAGTCAAAATCAAATTGAAAGTAACTACATGCAAGCATGGATACAATTACATCAAACATTGCAATACATCATAATCATTCATATCAAATAAATGGCAAACATGTACCTGCAGCAAACACACTTCAATATCTCACTAACTACTACCATGCTTAGCATGGACTCCGTACTCCAAAAATAAGAACACTTCCATATTTCTACATTAAAATCATGCTCAGCATGATCTCCGAACTCCAACAAAGCAGTCCTAGATATCAACAACTAAGTGAGTGTGTGAACAATAAAGTGTTGTATTCAATAAATTAAATAACATGTGATACGTTTGCATCACTTACTCACCACGGGTATTTACCCGATTTGCATTGTTTTTGTCATTTACTTACCACAGGTGGCCGAGCACGAGTTGGTTCCGTTGAAAAATCTGCATAAAAACAAAACAAATTAAGTAACAAACTAACTAATCATGAAACAAGATGAAACACTAACTAAAAAAATTAAAACAAATTAAAACAACTCTAACTAATTGAAAGAAGAGAAAAGAAAAATAGTATATATGTTAAGCCAAATCTAACTAGAATATGCTAATTTAACAAACCAGCTATAACATGTTGAACCAGTCGACTAACATAAAGTCATAGACAATTTCTAATCTGAACTACTTAGCAAAGGAATAGTAAATCAATCAATTAGTTTACTAGAAAAGATGTGAACTCCGTTTAACCACCACTATCATAAAGAATTCAAATAGCTCTAATCTAACTAACTGATTGTGAGAACATTAAATACCAATCTATCTAAGAAAAATATAATTATAAAAGACTAATAGATTGAAATACTCTAACTAACCAGATTTCAAGAAAACAAATTGAAGTAAAACTAACTACCAGTAGACATTAACAAACTAACAAATTGAACAACATGGACAACTTGTATATATACATTGCAAAAAAAAATTCAACTTAAAATCCATATGGACAACATATATGCAAACTACACTTAAAACCATATGGACATCTTATATACACATATTACAATTTTTTTTCAAGCTAATCACATCGACAACATAGGGATCACATAATAACTTTTTTTTTTTAAAAAGAGATCACATGGGCAGCATAGGTATCCATAACAAAAATTCTTTTCAAAACAGATCACATAGGCAACGTAGGTATCTCATAACAAAAATTTTTTCTTCAAACAAACACATAGGCAACATAGTATTCCTACTAAAGATTTTTTTTTTCAAACTGATTTACATAGGCAGCATATGCATTAAAAAACAGATTTTTTTGAAACCAATTCACATAGACAGCATAATATATCTCATAACAGATTGTTTTTTTCAAAAGCAATACACATCGGCAGCATGTTATTCCTACTACAGATTTTATTTTTCAAACGATTCATATAGGCAGCATAGGCATTCAAAAACAGATTTTTTTTTTTGACAAGTCACTTAGGCAGCATAACGCAGGGGGTCGACCCCCCCTGCCGGAAAGCACGGCAGGGGGTTAAACCCCATGCCTTTCCGGCAGGGAAGGGGGTTAAACCCCTTGTCGGAAAGGCAGTTCCGGCATGGGGGGTTGACCCCCTGCCGTGCCTTTACGGCAGGGGGGTCGACCCCCTGCGTTTCCGACAGGGGGTCGACCCCCCCTGCCGGAAAGCACGGCAGGGGGTTAAACCCCCTGCGTTTCCGACAGGGAAGGGGCGTACCCCCTGCGTTTAGAAGAAGAAGAAGAAGAAGAAGAAGAAGAATATTACTTGCGCGTCGCCGGACGGTGGCGGGAGGTTGACGGGGAGCGGCAGCTGGCGAGCGGCGGCTGGCGAGCGGTGGACGGGGAGCGGCGGCTGGCGAGCGGCGGCGGCCGGACGGTGGCGAGAGCCGACGGGCGGCGGGAGGGAGCAATACAGTGAAACAGGGAAAAGAGAAAGAGGGATGGGATTAGGGATTTACGCGACATTTAACGACGGCTTAGCGACGGAAAAATTCCGTCGCTAAGCCGTCGCGAAACCAAAATACCAAAAAAGCGACGGAATATATTCTGTCGCTACTCCGTCGCTAATTAGCGACGGATTAGCGACGACAGAGTTCCCTCTCTAAATCCGTAGCTAAAATGGTGTTCTTGTAATAAAAAGTAGCGACAAAAACATGCAGTCGCTAATCCGTCGCTAAGTAGCGACAGATTAGCGATAAAAGTCGTTTCCTCGCTAATCCGTCGCGAATTAGCGACAGATTCTATCTCTAGCTAATCTGTCGCTAAGTAGCGACGGGAAAAATCCGTCGCTAATTTCCGTCGCTAATTAACAATTTTCTTGTAGTGTAATGAAAGGGTGACACCTGTGGGATGGAACCTTGATCGCCGGATGGCTCTGTATTCTGTGATCTCATGATGGTTCTCTGTAATATTTGCATCGTATATTCCTATGGAAAGGATAGATATATTTTGTGCAGTCGACTGTATGTGAAGGAAATCGTAAAGTGCAGATTGAGGCAATATAAAAAAACTCAGATGCACCATGAAGGGCTAGATTCATTAGTTGGATTCTTGTACAGACATCACTTTTTCATGCATTATCCATTTCCAAGATGACAAAGATCATAGAGGATCAAGATCTGGTCCAGCTCACTCGTAACGTCTTGCCCAACTGAATGAAACCCAAATGCTACAATTGTGAGCCGTAACAGGTAGTAAAATCGAGCCTCAAGTAACGACCTTAGTAACGACAGTAAATTACAAAGTTATCTTTTCCCTAATACTCCCCCCCTAAGTTGGGGCGTGTGGATTCAATACCCCAACTTGGTCTTGAGTCAGTGAAATGGATCCCGGACTAGAGATTTTGTGAAGATATTGGCACACTGTGTGTGAGAAGCGACGAGAAGGGACGAATTTAGTACATGGATCTTCACTTTGAATTTTATCACAAATGACATGACAATAAATTTCAATGTGTTTCGTTCGTTTATGGAAAATTGGATTAGTTGTGGCTTGATTATCGCATAACAGTGTCATCAGTTTTGAATGGTGGATGCCAATGTCGATGAGTAATGACTTGAGCTATGTCAATTCGCAGCAGACTAAGGCCATGACCCGGTATTCCGCTTCAGCTGATGAGCAATCAACAATAGTCTGCCTTTTAGTTTTCCATGAAATTGGATTATCGTCAACGAAAATGAAGTATCCGACCGATGGATCATTGCGTCATAGGTCATGATGCCCAATCTGAATCACAATAGCAGTTAAGATGAATTTGCGATGAGGATGGAAGGAGGATAACTTGACCAGGTGTGCCTTTGAGATACCATAATACACACAGGGCAACCTTCATGTGGGGTTCTATGGGTTGATGCATGAACTGACTGAGGATATGAACCAGATATACGATATCTGATCTTGTTATGGTCAAGTAAATGAGTCGGCCAACAAGTCTGTGGTATGAAGTGGCATCAGTTATAGCTTCTCCTTCCTCGTTAGTGAGCTTTAGAGAGGAGTCTATTGTTGTGTCTAGTGGTTTGGTCGTGAGGTAACTATTATCCCTAAGGATATCTAACAGATATTTTCGTTAAGAAAAAAATACCTTATTTGGATTGAGCCATTTCGAGTCCAAAAAAGTATTTGACTCTCCCAAGGTGCTTAATGCGGAATAAGTTATTTAAGGTGACCTTGAGGGTCTCAATGTAGCCGGTGTCATCTCCAATAATTATGATGTCGACATCAATAATCATGCATATATTTTGTATTTTATTTATACTATTTTATACATGATTCAGTAAAAAATTGCATTAAAAACACATTCTTATCGGTAATTTTAAGAAACTACTTTAAAATAAAAAAAAATATAGGTAGAATCGCATATTTCAAGCATTTCCTTACATTTTTCAGAGTTTTAATTAGTTTAGGATTTTTGTTATTTATAGCTTATTTAGTTTAGGAGTTTTAAATGGTATTTTATTTTATTTAGAAGTGTCTTTTTCTAAAACATGTTTTTCTAAAAGAGTGCTTATTTGAAATTTCAAAAAATTAATTGGCTTTTCTTTAAAAAATCGTGTGGCACCCTAATTTGAGAGTATAAAATAGATTTTTTAGAAGAGAAGCATAGTTTTTGCCTTCAGAGAAAATGCAAGCCTCTTCTCTCTCTTCTCTTCTCTTCCTCCTCCTTCTCGTTCCCAATCAGTTCTCCCTCATTCTCTTCCTTTCTCCCCCATTTTTGTCTTGCTTCTAACCTTTTTCTGGCGTCGGTTCTTCTTACTCCCTCTTGACGGAGGCACGTGCAGCTCAAAGGTAAGACCACTTTCTTTTTCTCAACTCCTCCATCGAAAATGGATCAAAAAGTATGTTTCTTCTCCCGCGTCTCTTCGTAGTTTTAGTTTCTGCATACGTACACCATATCATTGCATGTAGTTCACCATATCATTGCATATTTATTGCATTTAGATTAGATTAATTTAGTTTTATTATCTAAAAATTTAAAAATAAAATAAAATAGTTTAGTTTAGCTATCTTTCTTGATTTGCGTGCAAAGTTAGATAGTAGTATTGTTTTATATAGTTAGTTGTTAATTTTAATTCACGCCAAGTGTTGTTTTTATCAGAATTAGTTAGTTACTTTCATTAGACATAATTTGGTTTAATTAAAAGTTAGTTTAGATTTAATCATATTAGCCGATTAAGGTTTTTAGTAAATTTTATTATTATTATTTTTATTTTTAGTTTTTATTTTTTTATATAACGTTTCTAGTTTGAATTTATTAACAAGTTAGTTTGTTTATTTATTGAATCACATTATAGTTATTTTTTTATCATGCTAAATTAGTTTTGATCAATTGTCATTAGTTAACTTTTATTTGTTAAATAGTTAGATTGATCGATAGTTGAGATATATTAGAATAATTAGATTTTTTTTATTCAGCTGATTTAATAGAGTATGTTATTCTCTATTTTTTTGTTATCAATAATTTATGTCATTTTAATTCCAATATGTAATTCTTGTATTTAGTTTAGAAAATAGTATTGATTGTAATTATTGTTTTCAATTAAATGTTTGATTTTCAGCCGATCTAGATAATTAATTGTTATTTTTAATAAGTAGTTTTTAATTCATGTTAATTCAGTTTTTTTAGATAAGTTAGATTAATATTGATCTTAATTTAATGTCATTAGAAATTAGTTTGTGTTGAATAGATTAACCTAATTAGTTTAGCCAAATCTTTTTATTTTCATTAATTAACGGGTTTCCTTTCAATCGTCTAGTTCACAGTATTTTTATTCAATTGTGATTAGTGGTAGATTATGTCAGTTGTAATTAATTAGTTGGAATTAGTTTTAATTGATTCACATTATTTAGTTTAGATTTTTCTTTTCAGTCTTGCATTTCGATTTAGAGTAAGTAGTCAAATATTAGTCACCAATTTCTTATTTTTATTTCTATAGATAATTAGATAGAATATATATTCTTGTTATTATTTATTTCATATTTGTTAGTCATAGTCATTAGATAGATTAGTTTGTTAGATTGTTGGATATTCTTGTTATCCATTTCAATTCTTGAATCTTGTATGTACGGTTTGCTATTTTGTCATTTAGTACTTTCGTTTGTTACATGTTAGTTCATAGTTGTTACATGCAGTTAGTTTGTTATTAGTAGTTAGATTCTTGTTTTTGTGATTTTTTTTTTTTGAATTAGCATTGATTTTTTGTCTAGTTCATTTGTGTTTTATTCTTATTTTATGTTTTTGTTTTGCAGAGAAGCGGTTGGACGTGTGGTAGACCCTCAAAAGTACCCTCTAAGGTCCTCTCAAAAAGGCTCCTTTGAACCCCTCAGGGAGACCTCAATAAGAAGTAAAGGAATATCAAATAAAGCAGAGGCATAAAGAGAGACTAAAAGCTCAAGCATTGAAGACTCTTCTTCTTTTATTTTTAGCCTAGGATTTATTCATTCATTTTGTTCTGGGTTTCTAATACGATCACTTAACTATTTATTATTTGTTTAAGCCCTCTGCAGAGGGCCGCACTCTTAATTAATTAATTCTTTTATTTTTTAAGGCAACAAAGAGTAGATTAGTTTTCTGTGGAATACAAAGTGTTTCTTTTGTTTCCTGAGTTCGACTCGGACTCCACTACTTGTGCGAGCCGGTTTTTAGTATTTGGTGTATGGCTTGCATGAATCGTTTTCATCAAAAATATTATTTAAAAAACTATTTTATAAAACTTACACCAATCAGCATATACAAGATGAAAGAATCGGCCAACTTGGGTGATCTTTGAGAACAAGGAGTAGTTTGCCTAGGATTGAGTGAACTCGATGCCTTAACTTATGATGAGAACTTTGCAAACCAATTACGGGATGATTGTTTAAGTCTATAAATTGACTTATTTAAGCAACAAATCATTTGCTCTCCTGACTTTAATATCTTGGTGGTAGATGCATGTATACATCATCATCTAAGTTACCGTGTAAGAAAATATTGTTGACATCAAATTGGTATATTGGCCCCTTGAAAACGATTGCAATGGCGAGCAAGCATCATACAATAACTAATTTGGAAACAAGTACAAATGTTTTATTATAGTCAAGGCTTTCTATTTGATTATAGTCTTTGGCGACTACGCAGGCTTTATACCTCTCGATAGAATAGTCTAATCGATATTTGACCTTATATACCCATTTGCAGTCGATGAGATTTTTATCAGGGAGTAACAAAACAAGAGTCCAAATGTAATTGAATTTTAATGCTTGAACTTGATTGCCATTGCCTCGTCCCAATTGAGATCTTGACTGGCTTGGAAAAATGTTCTTGGTTTCACGGTTTGAGTAATTCAAAATTTTGTCATAAGATAGAAAATGAGTTAGGGGATACTGAATGCCTTTAGAGGTATCCGTCGTAGATGATGGAGCATGTATGATGGTATAACATCTATAGTCCTTGAGATATCTAGGTTGAGATCTGACCCTAGTAGTTTGTCTGAGAGTTGAATTAGAAGCCATATGCGAAAGTGAATCCGAGGCTATATCTGGATTTAGGTATGATGTAGTGACTGAATCGAGCATTATGTCTAGGTCGGGTTTTGATCTATGATCATGGTGTATGATGGAATACATGGTTTTTGACAAGAAGTTTTGATCACCATTTTCTTGAGACACATTAGTGATAGGTAGTGGTAACACCACTCCACTATCTTCTTCGGATGCATTTGAGGTTTTATGAAAAAAAAATATTTTTATGAAAAACAATATCCCTACTAGTAAAGATATTGTGATTATCAAGATAATAAACTGGATAAGCGTTTTGACCATAAGGATACCCTATGAATATGCACTTTTGGCACAAAAATCAAATTGTGAGAATGATGAATATTATGTACATAATACAAACATTTGAAATTCCACTAGAGGGGGGGTGAATAGTGAAATATGATAATGATTGATCAAATAAAATAATTAAGCAATAAGGCACAACACATAAAACACAGAAGTTATACTGGTTCGGTCAATATCCAGACCTACATCCAGTCCCCAAGCAAACCACTTGAGATTCCACTATAACATCCGAGTTACCGGATAAATAGTACAACACCCTCTTCCCAAGAGGTCTTCTTCTCTCAACAGAGAAGGGCAACACCCTCTTTCACAGAGGTCTACTTCTTTAAACAAAGAAGGATTACAGTGAATAACAGAGTTACAATACTTCCTATAGAACCTTCAGAATGATATGAATGCACGAATGAAGGATTCTAAGAATGTTCTGTTTGTCACTCAGAGGATACTCTTTGTCAAAGAGCTGGACTTGACTTTTTCTCTTTTCGTTCTTTTTCTTTTTCTCTTTCTTTTTTAAGGCTCTCTTTTCAAATCACGAATAGAAAATTTTCTCTTTGTAAGCCCACACGTCTATTTCATTCCCTTGTTTGAATAGTTTATTTGTGTGTGTTTATATAGCTTATAAAAAGTAGTCGTTACATTTTGGAATTGTAACTTTTTAAAATGTGAAATGTTAGGTCATTTCAAAAACATCTTTTAGAGAAGTTCGAGAATGCCTTTTTCCATAAAGGTGAAATAGAGGGTACACTAGTTGTTGTAATATTTTTAGGTAATACATATTTTATGTAAAAAGTCTATTTCTTACAATAGTATATTGAACGTTGGGTTGTAGTTTTGTCTTTATTCTAATTAATGATTTGAGGTACATTAGTACTTCTTTACTTTAAATGAGTGTAAGTACTATGAGTGCTTTGAGATATTTATTTGTACATAGTCATGTCAAGTGTTTTCTTTATGTTGTGTATTTCAAAGTTTCCAGAGAGAATGAGGACCAAAAAGAAGGTCGACATTCTTTGAGAAGGATATTTAACAAGGATTTGTTACAAAAGGCATTTAATGCTTTGTAGAGAGAATGATGACTTCAAGTAAGTCGACATTCTATGGTTATGAAAAAAGGTAACTAGAGTCATTTTAAAAACATATTTTATTTGTTTTTCTTATGTGTAGCCAATTTATGTTTTTGTCTTCTTCTTGTATTAAGAAACATTTCATTAAAGAAGATAACTAAAGTCTTTTCAAAAATATATTTTATTTGTTTTTCTTATGTAGTCGATTTTATATTTTTGTCTTCTTCTTATAAAAAATATTTCTTTAAAGAGGGAAACTAGAGTCTTTTCAAAAACATATTTTATTTGTTTTCTCCATGTAGTCGATGTTATGTTTTTGTCTTTTTTCTACATTCCTTTTTTCATGTTGTCTTGTATATAGTGTAAGGTACAATGACAAAATGTCTTTTTCATAAAAGGTTGTAAGAAGGTACAATTATTATATGACAAAATATCTTTTTCATAAAAGGTTGTAAGAAGGTACACTTATTGGTTTTCAAAAAAGGAGCTTTTTGAAACTATCGTATACTTTTATGATATAGTGTTTATGAATGAGTATGTAATATGCAATATGCAAGTTTCTGAAGGTTCTGTTACATATGACTCTAAAGAAGAAAAAAATCTTCATCTTGAGGTAGCCGATCTCTTCATTTGAACTTTAGGAAAGCATGGCTCATCAAGCTTTTTCTTCAAGGAGTATGATTGCACCATAGTTGTACTTGAACAGGAAGTCTCCATCCTTATTGGGTGAGATATCCTTGCATCAAATACTCGTTAGATTTAAGGCAAAACATATTCAGTCATAATATAACATTATTTCAAGAGAACATATTATCATATCATATAAAATCAAATGAGACAGTGTATCATATTATGTGACATCAAAACCGAGTTTCTCAACATTCTCCCCCTTTTTGATGATGACAAAATATGCTCCCCCTATCAAAAAGACATTATGCATAGAAATAATAATATGATAAAAAAGTGAAATAATGTTTAAAGAGAGAATATTTCTCCAATAATAGAGACAGGTTTTCTCCCCCTTTGTCATGGACAAAAAGGAGGGATCAGAGTAAGAAAGTTATTACAGACCAAATATATATATAAAAAAATGAGTCTATCTCGAAGGTGGAGAAGGTGAAGGTGGCCGGTTGGCACGATTCTGCTTGCGAGTCTGCTGCAACAGGGCTTGATTACGAAGGATTCGATCCTGAGTTTGCTCGATATCCATCATAGCAGAAAAGTAATTGAAGGAGGACATTGGATCTGCTTCATCAGAGTCGGGCATGTGCAGGGATCTTAGATTGAAGGTGGTACCATCGAGGACGTGAGAGGGACGGAGGATGACTTCGTTGTGAAGTGGTACTTTGAAGTATTTGAGAATGGGAGTTATAAAACACCCAAAAAGAAGAGGCTCAAATTTCTGATAACGAATAAAGAGGTCGAAAATAATGGATGACCAATTTATCGGAAGAGAAGAAAGATGATAAAGGACAACATTTACTTGATTTAGATATGACATAAAGTAGAGTTAGAATAAATAAAGGTTTGCTTGGAGACAAGACTTTAAAGGTTCTCGATTTTAGAGAGATATACAATAAAAGAGAGGCAAGGTCACAGATGGAAAGAAAGGTCATGATTGCTTATTTAATATAGAAATAGTTTTTTTTATGGAAATAGGTCATAGGGTGATCATGTGATGTGTACTTTGAAAGATATGACATTTTAAAGAAAAGAGTGCCTTAAAAAAATGTTTCATGATTAATGTGTTTTCATATTGGTAATTTTTATGAGTATACGTAGATATGAGAAGGACACATTTTGACTTTGACTAGTGGTAAAAGAAATGATGAGACAAAAAGGAGAAAGAGTCAAAAGTATATAAGAATTGATAAATGATAGATTAAAAATAAGAATAGACATGGAGGAGTCGGATTCAAAAATATATAATAAAAAAGTATTCGAGAGATGAAATGAGGAGACAAGGAAATATTTATGAGTGAAGAGTAATAATTGTGAGTTGTCATAGAGAGAAATGAGATGACATATATGGATTTTTGTGTAGGATAAAGAAGTAATAAAAAAAATGATTGATGAAAGACATAATGTTATGATTGATATGAATTATTGTTTATATTCTTAAAGAAGCTCGATTTGAGGAAGTTCATAGTTATTAGAGAATAAGGTTAAGTTTTAAACAAGAATTGACAAGAATGGAGGCTCAATTTGTATATGAGAGAGATGATAATAGAGTGTACGTAATCTATGATATATCAAATGATATAGTAAAAGCAATTTACGTGAGAATATAGCAACTAGATCTTTTAAAAAAAAAAAGGTAAAAGGACCAAAAAGAGTCATTCGATTCTAACTAATGAAAAGTAAAAGTTCTCATAAACTAAGTATAGAGGTGAAACAATTTATCGTAAGACAAGTTTTCATAAAGGACAAAAATAATAAAGGAGTTGAGTGATGTGAACATTGTTATGATAGCTTTTAATACAATTAGTTTTTATGAATATGAGAGAAAGGAGATAGGACAAGGAGTTATAATGGATGTGTACTTGAAAGATGACAAGTTGAAAGACATAAAGAATGTGTCTTATAAGAATACGTGAATATGGAAACTTAGTTTGACTAACTAAAATCGATAAGAAGGAAAGCAATTTAAAATAAGATTTAATCAAGACTTATAAGAAGTATTATAATAAGTGTGATTAATTTATAAGTCACTTAGTTTGCATATTCCTAGTTCTCTTCTAATTCGTGTGAAGTCTTCATGTTTTAATGGTTTAGTGAATATGTCTGTTAATTGTTGATTAGTGAGTATGAATTCTAGTTTAATTATGTTGTTTAAGACTTGTTCTCTTAAGAAGTGGTGTCTTATTTGAATGTGCTTAGTTCGTGAGTGTAAAATAGGATTATTAGATAGGTTTATAGCACTCGTATTATCACAGAAAATAGTTGTATTTTCAAAATTTAAACCAAAATCTTTTAAAGTTTGTTTCATCCAGATGACTTGAGTACAAGCTAGGCTAGCAGCAATGTATTCGGCTTCAGTAGTTGATAATGATACACAGTTTTGTTTCTTACTGAACCATGATACTAGTGAGTGCCCTAGCATGTGACATGTTCCACTTGTGCTTTTTCTGTCAGATTTACTTCCAGCAAAGTCAGCATCGCTGTATGAGATTAGATCAAATGTAGAGGATTTTGAATAGAATAATCCAAAATCAACTGTGTCTTTTAAATATCGCATTATTCTTTTTACAGCTTTAAGATGTGATTCTTTTGGATTTGACTGAAATCTAGCACACAAGCAAACACTAAACATTATATCTGGACGGCTAGCAGTTAAATAAAGAAGTGATCCTATCATACCTCGGTATACCTTTGTATCAACAGACTTATCATCTTCATCTTTGTCCAACACAGTAGTAGTGCTCATAGGAGTGGATTTTGAAGCAGTTGAGTTCATGTTGAACCTCTTCAGAAGTTCACGAGCATACTTAGATTGATTGATGAAAACTCCATCCTTGGTTTGCTTAATATGCAGTCCAAGAAAGTAGGTGAGTTCTCCCATCATACTTATTTCGAATTCCTTCTGCATGGACTTAGAAAAATCTTCACAGAGAGTGCTGTTAGAAGATCCAAAGATGATGTCGTCGACATAAATTTGAACAATTAGGGTATGATTATTCACTTTTTTGACAAATAGTGTAGAATCTGCTTTGCCAATAGAAAAACCATTTTTTAATAAAAAGGTTTTAAGTCTTTCGTACCAAGCACGAGGTGCTTGTTTTAAACCATATAAAGCACGTTTGAGTTTAAAAACATGATCTGGGTATTGTTCATTTTCAAATCCTGGAGGTTGTTTTACATAGACTTCTTCATTTATAAAACCATTTAAGAAAGCACTTTTAACATCCATTTGAAATAATTTGAAATCCATATAGCTTGCATATGCTAAGAGCATTCTAATAGATTCAAGTCTAGCAACAGGAGCAAATGTTTCATCAAAGTCAATACCTTCCTCCTGGTTGTATCCTTGAGCTACTAGTCTGGCCTTGTTTCTTATAACATTACCTATTTCGTCTAGCTTGTTTCTGAAGATCCATCTTGTCCCAATGATTGGATGATCCTTTGGTCTAGGTACAAGATCCAAACGTCATTTCTTTGGAATTGATTCAGTTCTTCAGTCATGGCTAGCATCCAGAACTCATCAATGATGGCTTCATCAATCTTCTTTGGTTCAAGTTGAGAAATGAATGCCATGTTTGCAATCCGTTCTAGCTGAGCTCTAGTTTGAACCCCCTTTGTTAGTTCTCCCAAAATCTGCTTTTGAGGATGATCTTTGATATCGACAAAGGTTCTTTGGTGATCATCTTCATTAGACTTAGCTGTGTTATCTAAAAATAAATTTGTACTTTCAACATCATCATCATTAGTTTGTATATGAACAGATTGATCAATAGATTCACAAAAACTAACATGCATAGATTCTTCAATAGTATTATGACTCTTATTGAAAACTCTGTATGCTTTACTATGACTTGAATATCCTAAGAATATGCCTTCAACATATTTAGCATCAAACTTATCCAGGCTATCTTTTGTGTTTAGGATAAAGCATTTACATCCAAAGACTTTGAAATAGTCTATTCTTGGAGTTCTGTCATAGAATAGTTCATAGGGAGTTTTATTTAATAAGGGTCTAATGAGAACTCTATTTGTTATGTAGCATGCAGTATTAACAGCTTCTGCCCAAAAAGATTTTGCAAGATTATTGTGTTAGAGCATAGTCCTGGCAGATTCTTGAAGGGTTCTATTCTTTCTTTCTACTACACCATTTTGAGGTGCAGCTCTAGAAAAGGCAAAGATATGAGAAATACCATGCAATTTACAAAAAATTTCGAAGAGTTCATTTTCAAATTCTCCTCCATGGTCACTACGGATTTTAACAATAGAACAAGATTTTTCGTTTTGTAATTTGTTACATAAGATTTCAAACTGACAAAACGTGTCACTTTTGTTTTTCAAAAATATTACCCAAGTAAATCTTGAGTAATCATCTACAATGACAAAAGCATATCTATTATGATTAAGGCTAGCTACCCTAGAAGGACCAAAAAGGTCCAGGTGGAGAAGCTCTAAAGGTCTTTTACTTGAAATGACATTTTTTGATTTGAAAGAAGATTTTGACAATTTTCCTAATTGACATGCATCACAAAAATAATCCTTTTTAAAAGATATGTTGGGTAACCCACGTACTAACTTATCTTTAGCTAGTTTAGACATGTATTTAGAATTGACATGACCCATTCTCATGTGCCATAGATGTTGAGTGTCATTATTAGCTATGAGGCAATGTTCTGTGATGTTTTCTAGGTATAGTTCATATATATTATTCTCTCTTATACCTTTTAAGATGATGTTTTCATTGGTGTCAGCTATGAGGCATGCATCATGATTAAAGCTAACATTATAACCTGTGTCACACATTTGACTGATACTTAGTAGGTTATGTTTTAAGCCTTTAACAAGGAGAACGTCTTTAATAAGAGGTTTGTCTATGTTACCAATATTTCCAATACCAATTATCAAACCTTTGTTGTTGTCTCCAAAGGTGACGGTTCCTCCTTCTTTATGATGAAGAACAGCAAAAAGGTCTGGATGTCCTGTCATGTGCTTTGAACATCC
The DNA here is from genome assembly GCF_984573655.1 of Nuphar pumila. NCBI lineage: Eukaryota > Viridiplantae > Streptophyta > Magnoliopsida > Nymphaeales > Nymphaeaceae > Nuphar > Nuphar pumila. The sequence continues at coordinate 144,089,553 of NC_143250.1, read as the reverse complement.
ACTATCTAGTATCCATCTGTTCTTCTTCTTTGGAGCCTGCAAAACATTAAGTAAATCTCCTTTTTGGTACCCAATCGGGTCCTTTTTTGTTAGACTTTGGAACCCATATCTATTTGGATTTGGGTTTGTCTATCTCTTTAGAGGAGTTAAAAAGATTATCATTATAATATTCCTTATTTGGTTCAGATGAACTTTTCACAAACGTGGTCTTTTGATTTATACAAGAAGGTTTTTTGAAATGAGAATAGCCAATACCATTCTTGTAAAAAGAGACCTTCTGAGAGGATAAGAGTTTATCCAAGTTCTCTTTACCTTTAGTAAACTTGAAAACCGTTTTTATGAGGTTCTCAGTTTTACTTTTTAGCTCTGAAATCTCTATTTGCATATTTTTAGTTTTGGAGCTAGTAGAAGAAATTTCAGACATAAGCAAAAGATTTTTCTTTTTCAACTCAGAATTTTCACTGCTGAGTTTTTCATTCTCTTGAGAAAGCTTTAAATTTTCAAATTTTAAAACTTTATTTTTGAAACTCAATTTTCTAGATTCTTCAAATAGTTCTTGAAAAGCATCTAGAAGTTCTTCAAAGGAAAAATCAGAGATTTCACTTACCGAATTTTCGTTTGCCATGAAGCACATATTTGCAGTTTCGGCTTCATCATCACTTGACTCTTCACTAGTGGATGGTTCTGAATCATCCCATTGAGCATGCAGAGCCTTTTTCTTGAAGAACCTCTTCTTTGGTTCCTCAGTTTTGGACTTTCTTTTGAGAAGGGGACAGTCACGTTTTAAGTGGCCTGGCATATTACACTGAAAGCACATGGGATCTTCTTTAAGATCTTTTCTTTCCTTGTGCCTGTTTGGAAGTCGGTTCCTTCTCATGAAGCACTGGAATTTTCTGGTAAGTAGCGCAATTTCTGATTCTTTATCTGAGTCTTCATTATCAGATAGGGCTGGGAAAGCTAGAGTTTTCTTTACTGGTTGCTCTTCTTCCCTTCTTTCTTTCATGTAGACTTCATAGGCCATAAGATTGCCTATTAAGTCGTCCAATGTAAGTTTAGATAAATCTTGAGCTTCTTCAATAGCAGTAGTCTTTTTCTCCCAATTAGTTGTGAGAGATCTCAAGATTTTCTTCACCTTTTCAGTCTGGGAATATGTTACACCCAGAAATTTCAGATCATTGGTGATGTTGGTGAATCTGGTAAACATCTCTGTGATGGGTTCATCTTTGTTCATTTTAAACAACTCATATTTTCTAACAAGAGATGATATTTTGGCTTCTTTTACTTTGTTGGTTCCTTCATGAATAACCTCCAAAGAATGCCAAATGTCATAAGCAGATTCACATATAGATATTCTGTTGAATTCATTCTGATCAATGGCACAATATACATAGCCTTTGCATTTAGGTTTGCCATTTTCTTTTCTTCACCAGACCATAAGTTATAGTCTGCGGATGGAGACGTGTATGGATGCTCAATAATTTTCCATACAACAAAGTCTATGGATTTGAGAAAGATAGTCATTCTGCACTTCCAATATCCATAGTTGGAGCCATTGAAGAAAGAAGGACGAGATGCGTGTTGACCTTCAATATCACGAGCATAAGAGGTGGATGCCATTTGTGCTGGAAGACTTGTTACGTCGAAACCAGCAAACCTGCTCTGATACCAAATGAAATTCCACTAGTGGGGGGTGAATAGTGAAATATGATAATGATTGATAAAATAAAATAATTAAGCAATAAGGCACAACACATAAAACACAGAAGTTATACTGGTTCGGTCAATATCCAGACCTACATCCAGTCCCCAAGCAAACCACTTGAGATTCCACTATAACATCCGAGTTACCGGATAAATAGTACAACACCCTCTTCCCAAGAGGTCTTCTTCTCTCAACAGAGAAGGGGCACACCCTCTTCCCAAGAGGTCTTCTTCTCTCAACAGAGAAGGGGCACACCCTCTTCCCAAGAGGTCTTCTTCTCTCAACAGAGAAGGGCAACACCCTCTTTCACAGAGGTCTACTTCTTTAAACAAAGAAGGATTACAGTGAATAACAGAGTTACAATACTTCCTATAGAACCTTCAGAATGATATGAATGCACGAATGAAGGATTCTAAGAATGTTCTGTTTGTCACTCAGAGGATACTCTTTGTCAAAGAGCTGGACTTGACTTTTTCTCTTTTCGTTCTTTTTCTTTTTCTCTTTCTTTTTCAAGGCTCTCTTTTCAAATCACGAATAGAAATTTTTCTCTTTGTAAGCTCACACGTCTATTTCATTCCCTTGTTTGAATAGTTTATTTGTGTGTGTTTATATAGCTTATAAAAAGTAGTCGTTACATTTTGGAATTGTAACTTTTTGAAATGTGAAATGTTAGGTCATTTCAAAAACATCTTTTAGAGAAGTTCGAGAATGCCTTTTTCCATAAAGGTGAAATAGAGGGTACACTAGTTGTTGTAATATTTTTAGGTAATACATATTTTATGTAAAAAGTCTATTTCTTACAATAGTATATTGAACGTTGGGTTGTAGTTTTGTCTTTATTCTAATTAATGATTTGAGGTACATTAGTACTTCTTTACTTTAAATGAGTGTAAGTACTATGAGTGCTTTGAGATATTTATTTGTACATAGTCATGTCAAGTGTTTTCTTTATGTTGTGTATTTCAAAGTTTCCAGAGAGAATGAGGACCAAAAAGAAGGTCGACATTCTTTGAGAAGGATATTTAACAAGGATTTGTTACAGAAGGCATTTAATGCTTTGTAGAGAGAATGATGACTTCAAGTAAGTCGACATTCTATGGTTATGAAAAAAGGTAACTAGAGTCATTTTAAAAACATATTTTATTTGTTTTTCTTATGTGTAGCCAATTTATGTTTTTGTCTTCTTCTTGTATTAAGAAACATTTCATTAAAGAAGATAACTAAAGTCTTTTCAAAAACATATTTTATTTGTTTTTCTTATGTAGTCGATTTTATGTTTTTGTCTTCTTCTTATAAAAAATATTTCTTTAAAGAGGGAAACTAGAGTCTTTTCAAAAACATATTTTATTTGTTTTCTCCATGTAGTCGATGTTATGTTTTTGTCTTTTTTCTACATTCCTTTTTTCATGTTGTCTTGTATATAGTGTAAGGTACAATGACAAAATGTCTTTTTCATAAAAGGTTGTAAGAAGGTACAATTATTATATGACAAAATATCTTTTTCATAAAAGGTTGTAAGAAGGTACACTTATTGGTTTTCAAAAAAGGAGCTTTTTGAAACTATCGTATACTTTTATGATATAGTGTTTATGAATGAGTATGTAATATGCAATATGCAAGTTTCTGAAGGTTCTGTTACATATGACTCTAAAGAAGAAAAAAATCTTCATCTTGAGGTAGTCGATCTCTTCATTTGAACTTTAGGAAAGCATGGCTCATCAAGTTTTTTCTTCAAGGAGTATGATTGCACCATAGTTGTACTTGAACAGGAAGTCTCCATCCTTATTGGGTGAGATATCCTTGCATCAAATACTCGTTAGATTTAAGGCAAAACATATTCAGTCATAATATAACATTATTTCAAGAGAACATATTATCATATCATATAAAATCAAATGAGACAGTGTATCATATTATGTGACATCAAAACCGAGTTTCTCAACAACATTCAAACACTCGTAAATGGTGGCAACTTGGATTCTTGCGAAACAAAATTTCATAGGGCGTTTTTCATAGTAGGGGTTTTGTAGGAACCCAGTTTAGCAAATGTGCAACTGTGAGACTACATTCTCCCCAAAACTTTATGAAAAGATTTTTTTAGAATCGCAAGGCACATATCATATTCAAAATATCATGGGTGCTTGCATTCCACTATCCCATTTTTTTTTGTGGTGTGGAGACAGCTATTTTGGTGCAGGACCCATTGAGTATGATGGAAAGATTGCATTTCATTAGAAAAAAAAAAGTAGTAGTGAGAACATAAAGAGAACAGTAAAATCGAGCCTCAGTAACGACAGTAAATTACCAATTTATCTTTTCCCTAATAGTAAGTGATACCAAAATCCTAGGTGCACACTTCATTGACTGAATATGACGCCAGTTGCTAGGAATCACACATTGGACCGTAGCCTTTCATTATAAAAATAACATTGAAAAGTCTGCATGCATGTCACAATCTCATCACCCAAAAGCTGGTTTCTACTGAACAAACCACAGATAGATTTGTTGAAAAACACCGAACAATTGCAAAAAAAACATGGCCTTTTCAAGTTTTCAACTAGATAGGATAGTATGTATAGTTGACTGTACAGAATATATATCCCTATTGAAGTGAATCACAGTTATTAGTCCTTTTTCTCTCTTTTTTTTTTTTAAGGCAAGCTGGGGTTAGGTAGACCCCTACAAGATATCTCTCAAGCCCCTTGTGGCCGAGGGATTAAAACCTAGGCCTTCAGCTTGGCACAGGACCCCGGTTACCACATGGGATACCACTTCGGTGGTAGTCCTTTTCTTTCTCTTGCAGCATCACTTCTAACCAGATTTTATATTTTAAACATCTGTAGGTCTGTACAGCTGATGCTTTTCCTGTACCTTGCAACATTATAGCTTTTAGCCATAGTCCCTAACATCACCGATATTTTGAAAATATGGTGAATTTAACGGGATATTTTCAATCACGGCTATTTTTCTGCTAAAAACATGGTATACCTCGAAAACCCATCTATTTTGAAAATATTGCATTTTTTGCAAATTTTAGTATATATATTTTAGCCGTTTCAGATCTGACCAGATCTGATTCCCCCGTGTATTTAGCTATTCCAGATCCAACCCTTTTGCATCCCCACTTTCCATGGAGTCCTTTCCTGTGGGTGGTGGTCTGATTTTGATTATGAGGAGGAAGTTCCCGCGCGCGGCATGACATGCGGCAAAGCCTCCTTCTGCAACATGCAAACATGCCCTGACGGGTAAAGGAGAAGTTCATGTCCAAGGATTATATATCCAAAGAGAGGCGAGGGAAAGCCCTTGGAGTTTTGAGCTGCCAGGACAATGACTGTAAGTACTGCAGACAGAGTCAAAACGCTAAAAAGGTCTATGAGGTCACAGGGTTGTTTCCCAGTAAAAAAAAAAAGAGCAGCAGTTACCTATAACTATCATCTTCATTTTAAAAGGGTTACCTGTGAATTTGCATGTGGGGTCCGAAAACGCGTTATTTCTATTGATTAAATGAGACATATTGATCCATAACCAAATCCTACCACTGTGTCCAAGTCACATCCATATTGCTATCTCTCTTTCGTTTGATCAGTCGATTGAGGGGGCATTGATCCATGACCAAATCTAATCATGGTTACAGTGTCCCATGAACATGCCTAAGCTCTCTCTTTTGTTGAATGGTCAAAATTTAGACAAAAACTTTATGTTTCTTTATTGTAGAAAAATGATGACGGAATTCAATAACCAACTATATTTATTCAATCACTGTAGAAGATGAAAAGATCAGGTGCAACATGATTGCATAAATATGTGTGCATTAAGCACCTGATCACCCTCCAATCTACGGACAGAGCCTGTCAGTTGTGCGGCCCAAGGCTTGATGGAGGACAACTTGGTGCTTAATGCACAAATATTTATTCTATCATATTGCACCCGATCCGGACTCCTGCAGAAGCAACCACTCTTTTGACTAACATGAATGATGAGGTTGGTCCCCGTTGTTTTGAGACAATATGATGCTTATGTCCTCGGCTACATTTTGTGCGTCCAGTGCAATTCCATAGAACCCTTTCTTTGCAAAACCAACGCAGTAGAGACCATTGTTCCCCTTCCATTCACTTGTCCAGCCAGCAGCAGGAAACCCACTCTCATCAAAGAAGCCATCGTCATCCTAACACAAAAGACAAGGCCACTCCTTAGTTTCTGCTGCATTCACATCTTCCTTCAAGTAATAAATGTGGTAAATACTACAGGGGTTTGCCCACAAGGACTGGGCGCCCCTGGCTAGGGCCAGAGGTCAAGACAGATATCCAAATAGGGTGGGCACAAATGTGTCTGTGCGCACGCATCTATATATATATATATATATATATATATATATATATATATATATATATATATATATATATATATATATATATATATAAAGAGAGAGAGAGAGTGAGAGTCGTCAAATTTTTTGGCTCATAAAAATACATTTTTTCATAAAAAAACATGATTCAAGTCGTAGGGTGGTGGGTCCACTAAGTGATTATGCTAAAAGCAATTTGGACCAGTTTGGTAACATGTCCATATCCGGTGTATATGCCAATAGAATCCAACCACCAAGTCACTTGATCCAGTTATAAGGGTAATGTTTGCTACCTTAGTAGGTAGGTATGGAACCCTTAGCGCCAAAAATATAATAAATTTATTTTTTTCAGTTTTTTTTTTTTTTGCACATCTGACCCTCCAAATGTGATCTAGGTATTAAGTTTAGTAGAAACTGATCTTTGGATCATGTTTTTCTGACGTATATGTCAAAGGCCAATAATGTACAAAATTTTCAAACCTCAAAAATGCATACTTTTACATCGAAAAATATGATCCAAGGGTCTATAGAAGAAAATGCAGTTAAGCATTAGAAGAATGTTAGGCATCAAGTACTTGAACCCAGTACGTGACCCAAACCGTTTAATGATCAAAGAAACTAGAGTTGGATTGACATAGTAAGTGCCACGAGCCTATCCGATTGGGCTTGGTCAGGCCAGACACAGACCCACCCGACTCACATGTATACTTTGGGTAAAAAACACATGTTTTTATGAATAGGGTGGAGCGGGTCCGTCCATGATGAGATCCAGTCTAGACAGGTTCAAGGTCTCTGCATTCAGATCTGGCCGGGATCGTTGGATCGGATCCAGCAACATTGTCTTTCTCCAGATAAAGAGATTAGTGTTTAATACCTTAAGCCAATCCTTAACTCTGCTCTTGTACCCAGTTGCGAAGATGATTGCATCAAACCGGCGAACGGAGCCATTTTCAAACTCCACATTGTTGACATTTACGCATTTCAATCCCGGATATACCTGCCAATAGGAAAGAGATCCAGATTTGGTAAAACATTGTGAATTGTTTGGAATGACCAAATCCATGCTAAACTTTGGCAGAGCCTGTATTGAATTAAGGATGTGATCCATATCCTTACTGCAGGGGCAGATCTGGACTGGATCTGCGTTGGTCCTGCTCTGGTCACAACTGGACTAGATATGGATCTAGAGGACCAGCTTATATATGTCCAATTATGATCAGAAGAGACACTAGATCACCAACTAGTCTTAGTCCTCTTGGATGGTCTCGTGCAGATTCACTTCTGGATCAGATAAGATAGTACCAAATATGGGTTTGTATCTGATTCATTAGACTGAATTTATTATATGAATTGTTCCGACTTGATCCAGATCCAGATCCGACATCTCTTACAGGTATTGTACTGGTGACAGGTCTGACTGGACCTGGCTTGGTAGGACGAGGAACCGGGTATGGGTTCAGATAGCAAGTGGAGACCCAGTAAAAAACTCTAATTTTAAAACATGGTACGTGTAAAAACTAAAATAGTACTATAGATTGATCGGATCTCGGGTAGAACTCCTGGTTCGGTAAAACTCAAGATTCTCGGGTCTAGATCCCACAATATGAAACTATGGACCGAATCAGTGGATTACATTATTATCAAAAATTTGTTAGGACCCGCTTGACAACTCAAAATTTTGACAGCTCCGGGCCCACCAAAAACTTAAGGCTCACGTCTGTAGGGCCCACCATATGAAGTAACCCTTAAGCTAAGCATCCGTTGCTTGCACGATCTGTCATAAATAAGTCTGTACTGTAAATTGTAAGGCACCGTATTAAAGTTATAAATGAGTAAGTCAAGTCCATGTGGGTCCAGATCCAGTAAAGCAATAGTGCGCATACAGGGACCCACTACAGTAATGCAATTATTATGGTACAGATCTGAACCGCTTGGCCCAGGACCCAGCAGAACTGCCACTAATAACTTATTGGCCTGACGTGATAGCTATGCCTTGACCACTAGATGGAACCGCCCCAATAGGTCCAACCCGGTTTCAATATTTAAACCGACATATCTTAAGAGTTTATATTTCTGCCTCCGACTGTACCATACTCTTTAAAAGAAACCACCCCTAGTTTTTTCTTTTTGACTTTTTTTTTTTTCGTTTTGTTTTTAGTAAATCAAATCCTATGGATATGACCTAAAGGAAACTTTACTAAAAAAAAGTTTTAGATATTGTAATGTGTAAGTAGAACTTTTAAGAGCTTCAAAGATCAAGTTAACTGATGGTCTCCTTAAGGGACAAAATCATGGACCCGATCCAAGAAACCTTCCGCAAAAAACACACAAGGAACCTTGGATGCCGCTCATCGCCAACATGAATCAAGATGAATGACACACAGAAATTCATCAGCCTATGCCGTTCATCAAGAAAATGGACGGCATTGCAAAAGCCTGATGGGGCCCATTCACTCGGTGGGTCTTTGGCGTCGAAGACCTCCAAGCTTCCTTTCATAGTATCTGAACAGAGATCGTAACCATAACTATTCACTAGAGGGTACGGTACAGTCGAGTGCATCCAATACAATCCCTATATTTTGAACTACCAAAGTGGGTTTGAAGTTGCTTCTGGGCTTTTATTTGATCAATGGTCAGTACACAGAATCTCACGCAATCTGACGGTGGTGGAGAAGCAGAATCTAGCATTCTAGATTCCCTTCACATGATAAATAGTAAAGTGGGGGGCAAAAAATTATCCTATCTTACAACATACGAAGCGGTAGGATTGGATCCTAGGTCGATCCTAGCCATCCAACTTGATGCAATGTGGATGACCATTGAATGGCTAGAATTAGTCTATATTACGGGTAGGGGTGTCAACCGGTCGGGTTTGGTTCAGACCCAGGTGGAACCAGACTTGGACCCGGTTTTTGGGTATGGTATTGGTCCGGACCTGGGTTTATTCGGTTCTACTATAAAATACCATGCCCAGACCCGATAAGAACAACATGAATCAAACCTGGACCATACACGAAAAAACCATATTTTTTTATCATTTTTACATTGAAAATTTGCAGGTCTTAATCGGAACTCGGGTTGGGTCTGGTATAAAATTTCATAAACTATAACAGAGTTCATGTATTTATCAGACTTTTGGGTCCAGACCCAGAATCTTAATCGGGTCTTATTATTTATCACCATATCCAGACCCTATAATGTTTGGTTCGGGTCGGGTGCAGGTAAACTCGACCCATTGACACCTCTAATTGCGGGTGAGAATGGAGACACCATCAGGTCAGTCAGAGGTGCCTTCGATGCCGTTCATCCACCCAAACACCATGGTTGGATAATTTGCCTCTCCCACAAAAATTTTCAGAGCCATTCATCTTTTAGATGAACCGCATTTAAAGCACAAAAAATGAACATCTTTAAGAACATGAAAAAATGGCTGCGTTTGGGTCGCCGCTCATCTCATGGATGAATCAAACAAAAAGAAAAAGAAAAAAGAAGAGAGGGAGAGAGAG